>NW_025091281.1:1764237-3024861 GCF_018340605.1 Aspergillus pseudoviridinutans | reverse complement strand
ATGTCTCAGTGAATGTTTCTGACCTGAAGCGGAGTTACCCGACCTTAGTTGTGAATATCCGAACTTTTCCTAAAGGTCGGCTGACCTGTAGTCACTAACACAACAACCCAAGTGGCCCGACCACTAAATTATCAACGCTAACAGTCAGTAAGATAGCGATACGTCAATGTGGACATACTGAGAGAGCAAGGAAACTAGTAAAGCTTCAATCATAGCATCGTTGAACTAGGATATTGAGCTATGCTCAGAACGTATTACAATATCGGAATTCAATTCGGGCGGCCCCAGCTTATCTTCGAACCAGAAGCAAAAATGACCATTACTCGCCATGGTTCTGAATCAGACCGAGATGACTCCGTTCGTATTCGATTTAGCATCATCGACCAGATGATGATGAGGTACCTGCAGCTGGCATCACAGATCGCAGATGCTGGAAGGGGTAATCAGGGCTAGGGCATATATAGCTACCCGCCAATCATGGGTGTTTCTATAACCCGTGCCCCATCGTGAGTCAACCCGAGGCCTTTTTCTATGGTAAGAAAAGCTTTGTACCACTCCTCTTCCGGTAAGGACCCGCGATCTTCGGCTTCGGACGCGACAACTGGTTATCTGCTTTCACGTCTCTTATCTCTCTTCATCCCCCCGCTCTACTCGTTGCTTCCTCGATCCTTCTTGACTGTCGTCCTCTTTCAGTCGAGACAGAGGCCATTCATTAAGGAGAACTCAGAGCGTTCCGTACGTCCCTGTTTTTGAAGGGTATTTTGCCACTCCCAATAGGCCCCATCCGTCCGAACTTTATCGATAGCCCGCTCGCGTCTTTCAGAATGGCCATCCATCCAACACTGCCATCCCAGGCCAACTCACAGGGTCGCCTGACACCGCAGCAGACTCGAGCAATCTCAGCTTGGTCGGAGCAGGCGGCTGCATCCCTGCGGAATTTGACTCTGTCGGACTCGGGATCGGCAAGCGACAGAAATGTCGAATTCATTTCGACGCGTGATTCCCCTCTGCGCGGCTCCTCGGTTCCTCTATCAATTCCCCTAGACGACCCAGTTCCTGTGGTGCATACGGGAGCTGTACCCAAAGTCAGGCTTGTGACTCGGGAGCCCGAGACGCAACCGGTTGCTTCGGTTTCATTCAGACGTCGAGAACCTATTCGTCGCGATAGTCTCAAGAGACGGGAAGCGCTCCTCAAAGGAAAGGACGGGAGTCGACGCAGACAACGGTGGGAGAACGGTATGTCTGGACTTGTGACATGAATGCCATGATCTTCGAGGCATCCCTTTCCCCCAAAGGGCGCGACGCATCGCTCATTTTGCATCATTGCTGATTGAAGTTTCTCTCAAAGATCGTCTCTTGCATAACCCTTGGGTCGAACCACCTGCGCCCGGTGATTGGGCTGTACAGCCGACCTACCCGCGACATGATCCCATGCCTTACTATCTTGCACCTCTCTGGGACGTGCAATATGCTCACCTCGACCGGCCGTCTTCCAAGCAGACTCCCAAAGGTACGAGGCATGAGAAGCATCGCATTCCCAAGGAACTCCGCATGAGATTGAAGCATGCACGTGCTGCTCGTGGGATGCTCCAGGATTTGGAAGAGGATATTAGACAGTTTATCCAGACATGGAGCGAGAAGCAGCTGATGCTGCGGAAAGAAGGGTTGGAGGATGCACCATTGTCGTCCGAGGACGAATCCGAGGATGAAGTTGTCTTTGTGGGCCGCAATGGACAAATGCATGACTCGCCTGAGCACAGGACAAGGTTGCGAGAACTGCGCGCGAATTTAAGCCAACATAATGAGCGAGATGGTGAGAAAATGGTCTTCGAAAGCCTAGTTGATGACCGGGCCGCTGGCTTTGGGTAAGTTTCGAATGCCATCTTCCGCTGGGTTTATGCTTACCTTTGTCAGTCGCTGGCTCGTTCATTCCATTGCGAGTTACTACGGCCTGCATACTTGGTCTATCACGGTGGGGGAACCTGCCCGCCGTGAGGCCTATGTTGGGTTCCAGATGCCAGCGCCAGGTAGTCGACCTGGGCTCACGACTCAGGTGTCTGTTCCATCGAACTCCCACCAAGGGGCTATGATCAAGCCCGGTGACGACCTTCCAAAGCCACTGTGGGCTCAGATGTGAGCGTAGCTGAATTTTATTTTCATGTCTATAAGGTTCGTTATATGGTTTAGATGGGTTAAGATTAGAGGCTTGGTGAAACTCTGCCTTTTGACACTCATATACAAACTTCGGTGAGTCCGATGTAAGGTAGAACGTCTAAGGCACGGACCTCCGGAGTGGTCAGCCCTGCATGATACCATGATACACATTCAGGATGTCGTCAATCATAGAATCAGTAAACTGATTGAATATAGAGGCTTATCATGTCGCAGGAAACAGACGGGAATATTTCCCTAGACTGCTCTCTGGGCCTTCTGGATCATACTGTATATTCGAGACTTTGGTAGCTTACCACACCCTGACCACGATCCTGTTTCCCTCGACAAAGAAGCACGCAGAATATTCCATGACTTAATGAACGTGGGTGGCTACAATGTCCGCCTGCTTACTGGAATCATGCACGACGCAAGCAACGTCATCTGCCTGTCCCGTCAGCTTGAACGTCTCTTCGAATACTCAAGTCCGTGGGACGTGTTGCTGCTGTCATTTTTAACTGTCATAGACTATGAGAGTTTCTGCACAAGCTCCGCCGTGCAAGGCATCCCTTTCTTATCATTCGAAGATCCCATTTAATCTCTTTGCGCTTACAGACTTGGAGCTAGAAAATGCACAGCGGCAGACCTCTCCTGTCTGCACTGACTAGGCAGCATTCATCAAAGTTCACAGGGCTAAATAGTTCCTGTAACTGCAGAGAGCGAGCAACCGGTAGATCAACACTAGAATCATGGACACCCCCTTGCTGCACACCTCTGATGCAGGCTCGTGCCTGACTGACGTACTGTTCAACGTACGAACAAGTTATGGACCGCAAGTCGTAGGTAGACAGATCAACATGGCGATACCTTCAGAAACACTCGCGCATACCTTTAGCGACATCCATGGCACAAACCATTCGAGTAATCCTAATTGATGATGGCATATCTACATGGCCCTGCATGCCACGACAACTCTATTGGCGTCGATCAGATCGAAAGGACTACTCCTTGCTCCAAGTTCATGGTAGGTTTGATGACCTAGATGAATGCCTACTAGCGTGGGGGATTTGGGTTTTCTCTCTTGCTTCCTTTTCCCTTCGGGTCTCTGGCATCATCGGCATGGTATGCGGTCATGGTGCATTCTTTTGTGTTTTGTGGGTTAGTTGAATGCCGCGAGGGCGGCTGTCCTGTATGTCGAGCAGTTTACAGAGTGGATCTGGGAAGCAGAGGACAACTGTATACCTCATCCTATTTCAAGGATGCGCTGAATATCTAGACTGCTGTTGAGGGATTATCTCAGCGAATTGAGTTGAGTTGGCATGAAAAGAGTCCCGTGTAACATTTGTATACTTATCCACCAGGGAGGCTTTACCAAGAAAGAGAAAACAGTTGTAAGGTTTCGTGGATCTGGGCTCCAGCCTGACCCTTCATTAATCTACGGACTATTCAGCTTGAAATCCGCCGTTAGTCGCCAAAGGAGATCGCATGATATGATGTAGATAGATACGATGTATGTACTTGGGATGTTGAGCAAATTCTTAGTTCGGTGCCCCGGCAGGCTGTACCGTTGCATAAGCCACAAAGACTGCCAGGTGGCAGTGGGATGGGCAGATCTAAGGATGCATAGATGCCTTGGGAAATGTCAATGCATTTTACGCATCCAGTCAAAGGATTATTATTGGCGACTTTCTGTGTCTGAGTATGGTTTATCATCCTGATGATCCATCCCATGAAGTAAGTTTGATATGCTTAGCCAATTGATACTGTCTCTGAAAGAACTTAAGACAAGATCCATCAGATAGTGGCTTTGCAGACCCCATCAATGTGGAGATCAGCGCCCACACTCCGTTGTTCGCTAAATCAGTGCCCAGTGCTCCAGGCTGCGGGTTTATACACAACTAACAAAAGGGCATGAATTTAGGCTGATTCGTGAGCCGTACTTTCTACAAGGAGGGGAAATACCGATATCGGAGTTATGAGCGATCAGTCATGGCCTTTAGGAGATTCCGAAAGATGATGTCTGATGGACACTTCCACTTTACATTTTCTTTTAGGCCTTTAGAAGTCTTGGTCTGTGTTCTGAGGAAGGTGAGCATCATCGCTCTTTGATTTCGGTCCGATCCGAAGGCCCCCAGTTGGTTCCATGGTAAGGTAAAGTCTTAGTGTCCTGGCGCCATGAACGTCAGATCGTGTTACTAATTTGAAATCTGTCGATGAAGACGAAGGGAAGTTAACAAGAAGTGACGAATGTAGAGATGCTCTGCTGAGTGCATGTGATATGGCGCACCAAGTACAGTGGTTAAAATTCTCTCCCAATCAAATAAATACCACGTTGTATATCAGGATTCGAATCAGGCAACTCTCCGAGGCGTGGGATGTAGAATTGATTTCCGAGTTGGCCCGCTTCCATTTTCCTGGTTCACGCGGTGCTTGGCTGGTCGGAGAATATCGTATTTGGAAGCATCAGGGCACTTGACAACGGCCTGGATCGGCTTAATCTGCGTTCATTTTCCTATTGGGGGAGGGTCCAGCATCTGCTGGTCAGCCTGAGCGCTCACGCCTCTTCCATGGTCGCTTCCAGAACGAAACGGTTGCAGTGACTGAAAGTAAGGCGCGAATAAAAGTTTGAGAGGATGTTTCGAGGCCTGTTCTCTCGGATGTAGAGGCCTTATTCCTTGTCAGACGGCTTCTAGCGAAGATGTTAATTTCTTGGGCTGATGATGCCTCTCAGATGAACTGGGATGCTAAGACGTAGCCGGAGAATAGCCCCATCGCAATAACCTTCGGCCTCATCGACGTAAGAAAAAAGAAAGGCAAAAAAGAAAACCTAAATAAACCCTAAAAGGAAGATCGCCGAGGCTGTACTCTGAAGTATCAGATGGCTGAGCCTTGAGCATCACATAAATAGATTAGATTTAGGCCCCCATACTGTTGTCGGGTTGTTGAACGAATGAAATATTCCGGGTCTGTTTTTTACTTTTCGAAGTAATCACCGCGACAGGAGATCATAGGAATATCACAAATGGGACCAAATCAATGAAAGCCTCGAAGCTGAGCCATAAACGTTGACCGGACTGGATTGACGTGGCTCCCTTCTTCTCCACAGCCCTTCATCATTGTTGTTCATTCCTTGATGCGTACCTCTCATTCTCCCTCGTTGCCCTCCAACACGACCACCACGGCTACTAGATACCGCCAAAACAATCCTGCGCCACGCGGATTATCCTCATCTATTCTTCTGATCTTGGATTATTCAATCCCTAGAAATTACTATTACCAGCTAGTGCCTTCTCCTTCTTCCTCTTCAGCCAATACTTCCAGTTACTGTCCTTKTTCGGGCTCCTGACCTGCCTCCATTCCCAATACTCCTGGCGTCATCTGCTATCTACCGCTCCCTCGGGCCTCCCTTCACATTCCCTTGAACCCCTCCATCCCTCGGAATCGTGCCCTATAACACACTCTCTAAGCCCTTTAGACGTGAAAAAGCCTTTGCATCTGAACACCCTATCGTATGACTGAAGTATCCTTACTTTACTTTTCGTTTGGTTCCAGCTGCTGGGATTGTCTTACCTCGCCTCATCTCACCCCTCATGAGCGTATCCAACTGAATGTCTGTCATACACGAAAACCTAGGCTGGGCGATTGTTCCATAAGAAGTGAAAGTGGATTGTGATCTGATTTGCATAACAATTATTTATATATATTGTATCCCTACCTACTTTGTACCATCGTCTTTTTTCTTTTTTGAGTTACTATTATCTGGTACCTTTGATTCAACCCTGCCTGTTTTGGGGAGGCCTATGAACAAGAACAACTCCGCGTCCCACTTCGCTTCCAGGATCTGACATTGCAGAACTCCGACGCATACTTTTTCTTTTGGCACTATCGCATTCAGAGACATTATGGGAACCTACAGTGCATCGTCGTGTCAAGATCGTTGTGCCCGAACAGGGGGCAGCTCTAGTTCGACCGACAGCGAAGCCTCGGATCGGTCCAAAAGCACGGCCCCTACGATCTACAGCTATAGGCCCACATCTAAGCGACGACCAGAAACGGATCGCTTCGCGATGGACCCTAGAGACTCTACATCAACGTACGCATCCACGATACCCTCAACCGATGAGTTGCCAGAAGACCCGCAATATGAGGTTATCGACCGGAGGCCGGAGATCTATGCCACTGACGCGATCCCTTCCAACCCAACCACCTTTGCAGAGCTATTTCCGTCATCCCGACGGCTGTTGATTCGGCACGATGATTCAACGCTAGATGGTAATATGAATCTACGGGTCGACACTCTAGTGCCTCAAAGGGGTGGCTATCAACAAGATGTAATCCTCTTTCATCTCCGCATGTATGACTTGTTCTCGAGAAAGTTTTCATTTCGGCGCTACTGTCGAGAGTCTGGTCGTGAGATTTGTCGCTCAGAAAGGAGGCCCAGATCGTCCAGTATCGATAAGAGGCCCATTCTTCGGCGCTCCTGGAGCAGTGTGTTTGCAAGCTTGCGGCCTGGCTCGAGTGGGAATGGATCGATAGCTGGCGCAGAACATAAGCGCCACGACTCGGGATTTCACTCGACCAAGCAGGAAGATGCAAATTTGGATGATGCAACAGCAGATCCCAAGGAGTGTCCCAGTCGTCCAGTCGCTCTCGCAGATACAACGGTGTTAGAGTTTTCTAATTATGCGCATGTAGAGGTCAAGAGGCGAGGCGCAGGGATACGCAAGCGGTACGAGTTTGAGTATTGGTCCACCAAATACCAATGGAAGAAAGAGTGCAGGAAAGAAGGAGATCTGCGCGAAGTGTCCTACCATCTCATTAACACGCGGACATCCAAGACGATCGCTCACATTGTGCCCGAAATCCTCACGCCACTGGAAGCTGTCGAGGAGGAGAGCAAGGGTGGTTGGGTTCCCCCGTCCTCAATGTGGATTAGTGATTCATCGGTGTACGAGAAAATGCATGACGTTGCCGAGTAAGCCCGAACCCCCTCTCAAGGACAAGAACAAAGATCTGCCTCACATGGACACGGTACTGATCGTCTTGCAGTGTGATCATAGCCACAGGATTGATTGTTTTAGTTGATGACTGCATCCGACATCGATGGCACTCGAAGCATCATACGGACCCCAGTCAACCGGTTAAATCATCTTTCACAAAAAGCATTGAGTCGATGGGGCCTATGCGACTTATTGAAGAGGTGTTTCACCGGCGGGGGTCCGCCTGATTCTAATGGATATAGAATGATGCACGAAGGAAGTTGGGTCAATTCGTTGCCACGGTGGTCTGACTCGTACGTTAGCGAGCACTTCTATCGTGATGTTGACGTGCAGTGGCGCGAAGCCATCTACCAAAATTTTCACAATGTTGGATGAATCTGGATAATGATGCCTAATTTTTTGACAGCCATTTTCAGGCTGGATCCCCTTGCATTTCCATGTATCTGTTCGCTGGCGACGAGGATCCCAGCCCTACCTGCTTGTTAGTTGTTGTTGTCTCTCAAATGTGTAACGGGAGCTCTGCGGCCTGTAGTTATCGCTGCGTTGACACTTGTCGGTCAACTCTGGGTCGGATGACCTCCCTTTCATTTCTTTTTTTGGAAGTATGATCAACGTGTATATGATTGCATGGTTATTTTTGGGATAGCGCTTCCATAGTCTGTCTGAATTGTGATAGGGAAATGACGGATGCATCGATCTCTGATTATTTTGGGTTGAACCAAGTCACTAGCAACGTACAGGAACCATGGTTCATGGTAGCCGTCTGCCTCACTAGCGACCCCCTGGTGGGCCAGTACAGCGCTTAAGATCAAGACGAAGCGCGAATGATTTGCTTAGAACGGGTGAAATGAGGAGCCAGACGAAAAAGGGGGAAGGAGGGGAGGAAAGAGAAAGGAAATCATGGGTTTGATGTTCCGAAGCTCACCATCTTCTCCTTACTATCTACCTACCTTTACTATGTAAGGTACCTTGGACTGCTAAGGTACTTCTACGGAAGGCTGAAATAATTGGACCAGACTTCATCCCGCAACTCAAAAGGAAGTCGTTTTTCTTCACTTCCTTTTCCCATTTGCCCGTTCCTCTCCTTGACCCTATTGGTTAAAATGTTCGAGACGAAGGTAACAGCCGAAAGCTCTTCCAGCTACGACCAGATACCAATTAAGCTTGTCCTGCGGGCGATGCGGGGCAGATCGAGGCTCGTCAATGTCCCTTTTGATACCATCGAATCAAACAGCTTCATGGGCCTTGGGTGAGCTCGTGTGGAAACGATTCAACTTTCCCCGGTGCTATGATAGATGATTGCACACAGCAGTTGATGCAGGTGCTCGACCACTCTGTGGTCCGCGACACTTTCCCGTCCACATTTCTTCGTCTGTAGCAATCGCTGTCATTTAATGTTGTTCGGTAGATGACGGCGATGAACAACATGAAGACGCACGTATGTATGCCCAACACAGTGCCAGAAGAAAGCAACGAATCATGATGGTTCCTTTTCGGCAGGCGGTTTGGGTCAACTTTGAGCCTAATAGATGTCTCTCTTCGCTGGCAAAGCTGTGTTCCATGCAAAAGGTTTGCTTTAACCGCACGAGCTGGATGTTTCATCTGGTGTTGCCTTTTTGGGTTGAGGTTCCTGCCGGGATATCTCCAGCATCCTTGTCTTCTTCTGCTTGTTGTCGCTTCTTACCTGTCTGCAACCCCATGTCCCCATGGCATCTGTTCATGCAGAGCGGCCTGGTTTTTGTCCATTCATTTTCCAGGGCTGACAGGAACGATGTGTTTTAAAAGTCCTCGGTCCAGATTCATAATTGAATCATTGATGAGCTGGCATTGTGGTCTCTGGGCCCGCTTTCGATCTTTACGGGGGCCTTACTGGCTGGTGTGAGCAAATCCTGACTTCAATTCGTCGCTTCTACTCCTATGGAGCCCCTCTCCGCTTTTGGGCAACTAGACCACACCCCTCCACTATCTGGTCATTCCAGAAGGAGGGGCTTCCACCTTCTTGCCCTTGGAGAAGCGTCCATGAGGCGTCTAGATTCTTCATACCCGATAAGAAGCAATGTTTGCTTGAATCTACAGAAGGAAAGAGGAGAGAGAAGGAGACGAGATGTCTGCTGTTCGAGGCTTCGGATCTGTGAACTGGCTTGTGCCACAGCAGTTCCTTTTGCCTCTGCGCCATCCGATCCTTGCCATCAAATGGATCTGGTTCTCGGTGGAGCTCCGTCGCACCTTTTTCTTGGTAATTGGCGCTTCTTCAGGGTGCATTCTCAGTCGGCGTGCGCCGGGCCGTTCCAGCATTGCAGCCTCAAAATGATCCGCATGTACTCCATGCAACTGCCGGCCTTTTGACTGGAGGACCAGGGAGGGGGGAAGAATTTGCTGGCGCTGTAGCTTGTCCCCAGCGACATGCATAAGCCCGACTGTTAGGTTTCATGGTTAGGCTCCGTGTTTGTCACGCCAAAACTGTCTTGCTTGCACAGGGAAATTAAAAAAAAATAAAAGGATTTGGGGTCAAGCATGGCCCACAGTTTATATGACTCCCCGCTTCCCATGTCCATCAGGGCTATTTGAGTGGGAAAGAGAAAATTCAAAAGAGGTATTATTGTCTTATCAAAAGCGATACAAAAACTCTTGGCTCGATTGAATCTCCTGCTTGAGGGTCTTCTTCTTTTATTCATCTTCGCCTTCCAGAAACCGTCTGCATTCCAGCTGGCACTTGCTTGCCTCTTCTCGGGCAAAAGTTCTGCGGAGGGGTCGTTGGCTCTTGATATTCTCAAATCTTTTCACCCTTATAATCTTCTTCAATTTCAGCCCTCATTATTGTGGCTGGCAAGGGACCACGATACCGCGAAGAATCATATTATATTTGGGCAAGAAAACCACTTCAACATGACCTCGACTCAAGGAAATGCTGGTCGGAAGGCTGAATGGATAGACAAACTTGAGAGTACGCCCCACTTGAACTACAATTTCCTTGAAAGAATCGTCAATGTGCCGTATGGTTTATCGTTCGTGGGACTAATTCCAGACTGTATCTTCTCGCAGAGCATTGCAAAACTGCAGGCCTTGGAAACCCGGTGTACAGCTTGTTCTCCGATCGTCGAGGTAACTGAAGCCCTTCGCTCCTCTCCATTCTTTCTTCTCCCCCCCTCCACTTTCACTGGTTCTGATTGAGAGTATATTCTTTCTTTGCGTTGCATCTTCTCCATCCATTCCTCTTCCCGGAAATCTACCCCTGGGTGGACTGAATGGTGCCCAGTGTGTATCGGGGCATCATAATTGTGGAGTAACTTTTCCTTCACCGACTTTTAGACCTGAAAGCTTGTTGTACCAAGTGCTAACGGCTTTATGTCTTCAAACAGGGGGTCGGACAGCTTGGAGCGCCACCGTGAAGGTACAAGGGAGGGTATATGCCGCGCGGTTCTGGTACGATGGCAACTTCACAATTAACGCCAAACATGACGCTGCAGAGGTAGCTATCACGCTCCTTACCTACCAACAGCAACCTCAAGCTGGCTCCGAAGCTCTTCCCGGAAAGGTGTGGCCGTAGCAGACGAGCAGATACGGGAACATGGTTATGATAAGGTGGGATTCAATGGGCTCGACACGGTTGAGAACTACTTTCATTTCTCTGTCTGGTTTGCTTGGGCCGGATCGATTACTCGCCTTTCTCCCCTCCTCTCTTTTCTTTTTCATTTGTGGCCCCTATGACCGCGTACGACGACTTGATGCCCGACTCTTCGGGTTCCGCAGACGTCATGTACAACATTCTTGGCTGTCGACATTCTTCTTTGTGCAATATCCTGCAACAGCACTGGAACACATCGATGACTACGATGCTGAAGTGAGTGGACAATCGGAAAGCGAATATTTCCCGGTTGCCGCTCGCCGCAACTTCTTTCTACAGGACTACAGAACACCAGCCCCTGCCATATTTGCTCGGCTCTTTGTTTTTACACTCTCTATTACAAGCGGCCCGCTTATGCTTTTCTGTTCGACTTATCGAGCTTCTGTACAATTTTCTTTTATTTCGTTTCAGGTTCGCAAGGCATTCGCACTACCGAGACCTTGCTACGATATTATGACGACAGAACTGTGACGGACAATCCCGATACTCGAATTTTGTTTCACTGCGCACACTTTGAATCCTTGCTGTCAAAACTTTTGGCTTTTGTTATGATTCCAGCGCCTGTGTATGTTTCTTGTGATAGTCATACCTAGACAGGTCCTGCCATTTGCTCCTTGTGTACGCGGGTCTAGCCGAACTGGATTCCACCGGCACCGAACGGGCCAGGGATTACAATTCTTGCTCGTGCGAATTGGCCCTCTAGGAGGGAATGATCTCGTCTCTCTGCTGCGTGCCAGTTCTGAGCCATCAAAGTAGACAGTAGGATCGCCTTTTTCTGTTTTTCCCACCCACTTTCTGTTCCCAAGTTGCCCCACCTTTTTGAACTTTCCACGTCCGTTGGGGAGTTGGGGACTTTTCTTAAAAGGGCTCTTTTTATGCACTAATAGTGCGGGTTTCGTTGTCCAGCTGGAAATCACGGTGTTAAATAAAGTACGGTTACAGTGTTCCGTATCCTTGGTTGCACCATGTCACGTCTTGAGCTTAACCTTAAATTTTCCGACTGAGCGTTCGGCGTTCACGTGCTGACGGATAATCGATTCCGCTCGTGTGCTAACTGGTCATGACCAGCCTCGGCTACGGGGAACACTATGGGTATATTTTTCCTCTTCGACTCTGCGAGGTGTTCGCTTCATTACAAGGTCGCAGATGATATTTCGCCAAAACTGTCTAGAAAAGAAAAAGGGGAAATAAGATCAACATGAACCCGGAACCATCAATAAGCAAATCTTCTCCCGCTTGCTCTGTCTCTACGGTTCAACCACCCGTAATAGCATCGGAGCATGATGCACCCCGCACAAACAAACAGGAGTAACCCAGCATTAGTCCAGTGGCCCGTTGGGTATCCCCTCTTTGCTTCGTTGGCTTTGTAAATCCACACGCCAACAATTTGGCCCGGGGCGCCGAAGGACACGTTCAGGGCTATTGCTAGTCCGGTGCCGGCTGTGGAGCGGAGGTTGGAGGAGAGCCAGCCCAGAAGCGGGGGGATGCAGGCGAAGGCGCCGCTGGTGGCGACGATGAGGCAGCCGTAGCGGTGCTGGTTCACTGATGTTAGTGGATTTCCTGTAGGGTCTGCCAAGGGAAGGGTTGGAAAGGCGGGGGGAGGTACTATGTAAGCGTCTGGTGGGAGGACGGCGGATGCTAGGAAGCCCATGGCGCCAATGAAGGAGAAGACGGCGGAATGGAGACCACGGCTGGTGGTAGACTGTTAGTGTGCGTTTGTGGGGCATGGTGCTGAGGCGAGGGCTTGTACCTGTTGAAATGATCTGCGGACCAGGCTGCGGCTGTTGTCACGACATAGGCTACCGCCCATGGGGGCACTGTCATGAGCTGTGCGCGTAGGTTGGTATACCCAAGACCGCTGGTGATTGCGGGCGTAAAGAGAGAAAGACTGGAGAAGGGGGCGGATATGCCGAAATAGACCTGTTGAGAAGCATTAGTTATGGGGACAGTAGTGGGCTGAGAATGGGCAACAGGCAACAGACAGCATAGTGTGCGTACAGACGCCAATCTGTTAGCACGGCTTTGGCATCCTCCCGAGTCATGGCTTTGGCTGCTCCTTTGGAGCCTTCGGTTCGCAGTCGTTGAGCGGCGAGGTCTCTCTCTTCTTGTGTGAGCCAACGAGCTGATTCGGGGTAATCGGGAAGGAAGAACCAGACTAGAACGGCTGAAGCGCACGAGGGCGCTCCTTCGATGATGAATAGCCATCGCCATGCTGATAGTCCATGTACCTGGTTCATGTGGCCCACGCCGTATGCGATTGCACCGCCAAAGGCGCCAGCTAAGGTAGCGGATGCGAGGATCAAGGCCACGCGCATGGAGCGCTCGGAGTGCCGATACCAGAAAGTCAGGTAGTAGACCAGGCCAGGGAAGAGTCCCGCTTCCATTACTAACGGGTGTC
Source organism: Aspergillus pseudoviridinutans (assembly GCF_018340605.1). Classification (NCBI taxonomy): domain Eukaryota; kingdom Fungi; phylum Ascomycota; class Eurotiomycetes; order Eurotiales; family Aspergillaceae; genus Aspergillus; species Aspergillus pseudoviridinutans. The sequence goes on along the minus strand of NW_025091281.1, from coordinate 3,011,687 downwards.
AGTCATTCCGTAAACTTAATCCTTGGTCTTGAGAAAAGGTATACCTCCTAGCAGGAAACGCAGGCCGGTGACCTGAGCGAAGTTATGGGCTCCTCCCAAGCCCATTGTGCACGCGCCCCATGACAGCATCAGGAACGCAATCCATCTCTAGATTTCATAAGTTTCTCAATTCGAACGCAAGATTCTCATGGCATACACTCGGCCTAAGCTTCTTCAAAAAGTAGTTCGAAGGGACTTCGAACAGCGCATAAGCTATGAGGAATACCATAAGCGCAATCCTGCCACATATCAGTCCTACGCTTTAGCGTCTATTCGCACGAAACCTACGTGTATTGATACGAGGTCATCTTAGTCTCAGTGAGGAGGTCATTGTGCGTATTTTGGTTGAGGATTTTTGCATTTCCTATGCCGAGCAAGGTGAGGACTGGCCGAGCAAGAGTTAGATCCATGCTTACCAATGTTAGATCTATCTAGATAGCAGAGAAGATAGATCGATGCACATAGAGGAACAATGCGCAGGTCTTGTTTCCAGACCAGTGCTGTCTCCTGGCGACTGCGGTATGATGCGTCAAAGTGCTGCTCGTCGATGTCCTTATGGTTAACAGTTAGCAACGGCAGCTACAGGTCAAATTCATATTCGACTCCGCATACATCAGACGCAATCTCAACATCGCGAGCATCTTCCACGCTGGGGTTGGGTTTCGGCTCGTGCATTTTCGCGGAGGTTGACAACGGAAAATCCACGGGCGAAAATGAACAAGCTTTTGAGAATTAATTCTTCTTTTCACCATATTTATAGGCTTGGGTCTGTCAGCACCGGTTGGAGCCCCCCGCACAAGCGGGCTCCGCTTCTGGGGTAACCCCGTCCTGAAGAAAATGTGATTCCACGGTGTCGGTGAACCTCCGATGGTCAAGACCGAAGATGGTTAACCTCTCTTTTAGCACGTATTACAGTGATTGGCTGCTGTCAAACAGAAAAGGGCATCAGATCGGCAGGTGTCAGATCGGCAGGTGCGTATCGGCATTGCCGTTGACAGAACGGACTTTATGGGAGTCGCGAAGGGAAGATGAAGTGGTATCCAGCCTAGCACTTGCAACTGAACTTGGAAGCGATGTGACGCTTCAGTTGGGACGCTGCTATTCTTGCGCAATCTCGATTTGGCCGTCCTTACAGCGCAGGGGATCATGAGGAAGACGGCAGATTATCGCTCTTGGTACTGGCTCGATTCGCTTGAAGTGTGTAGTCAATTGGGCCACGTCAGGCGTCCTTTTTCAAGATTATGTGAGCTATACAGCTTACATCACTAAAGACCGCTCTCAGTCACTTTGTTTATCAGTTCTCTCACTTTCCTCTCTTCAAGGATAATGTGGATCTTGTCACTTGCGCAGGCTAACCAGTTGGCGCCGAAGGGTTTGACATCTACGTAGTGCGGTACACAACCTTGGGCAAGCATAGCTTTCGAGTCGGCGCATCATGAAGAAAATTTCGAATCCTTTCCCAGGCAATTCTTCTTCTTTGGACTCTGGCTGACGAAGCATAATATAATCCCCATGTAACTATCTTTGTTCAGAGAAGTATGTGAGAAAGCACTGATCAATCTGACTGGTCGAGGGAAAAGCGTCGAATTTTGCCCAGTTGGGTTAGCGCCAATCTTTATCTATCGATAATGATTGAATCGTGATTTTGTTGCATTTCTCTGCTGTTGTGCGTCAATTGTCTACCCTTTTTTTCTCAATGAAATGTCCTGCATATTATTCAAGCATTTATTTTTCTCATAGCATTTTAAGAAGTATAAACAGTCGTGCTGTGTCAAAACTATACGCCAATCCAGCTCTGCGCACCTCCCAGATTGCAAACATGGCGACAGAAGCTACCCCTCCACGCAGAAAGATGCCATCTGCATTGACTTTCGATCTGCATAAAAAGTGCTCGGTAAGTTCTCCTTACGCGTTACCTTTCAGGTATACTCGGCTTTGATCTAATCAGGAACCAAACGTAGACAACCAAAGCGCGCGCTAGCACCCTCCATCTCCCTCATGGCTCCGTTCCGCTTCCCATCTTTATGCCCGTTGCGACACAGGCGTCCCTCAAAGGACTCACGTATGACCAGCTGAAGCAGACAGGCTGCATGCTGTGCTTGAATAATACATATCATCTAGGCCTGAAACCGGGGCAGGAGGTTCTAGACGAAGTGGGCGGGGCGCATAAGCTGCAAGGATGGGATCGGAATATCCTGACAGATAGCGGCGGGTGAGCTATGTCTATCTTTTTCTCGACCTGACACTGACACCTGCAATATGTAGTTTCCAGATGGTTTCTCTACTGAAGCTCGCAAAGGTCACGGAGGAGGGTGTCCGATTCCTCAGTCCCCACGATGGAACCCCGATGTGTGTGTCCTTGCTCATTCGGAGGGGCAACAAATCCACTGACCAGGGGCCTTTCTAGGCTACTCACACCAGAACATTCGATTTCGTTGCAGAACTCGATCGGCTCGGATATCATCATGCAGCTGGACGACGTCATTGCAACTACCTCTCCCGACCATGCCAGAATCCAAGAGGCTATGGAACGGTCCGTTCGGTGGTTAGACCGCTGTATCGATGCGCACAAGTATCCCGAGAGACAAAACCTTTTCTGCATCATTCAAGGCGGTCTAGACCTAGAGCTACGGAAGCAGTGTTGCGCTGAGATGGTTGCGCGAGATACACCGGGTATTGCCATCGGAGGTCTATCAGGTGGTGAAGCAAAGGAGGAGTTTTGTAAAGTGTATGTGCTGGGGTGCATGCTGCAAGTACTACCTCGGCTGACGATTATAGGGTGGATACGTGCACTGGACTCCTTCCAGAGCACAAGCCCAGATACGTGATGGGAGTGGTAAGTATTAGCTTCCCCCGTCCGGAAGGCAGTCTCTTTTTTATTGACGCTGCTCAGGGTTATCCGGAAGATCTCGTTGTAGCAGTCGCCCTCGGTGCAGACATGTTCGATTGTGTGTGGCCAACGCGGACGGCGGTAGGGACAACCCCAGCAAATCGTTTGAACCCTAGTTGTGACTGACAATTGGTAGCGGTTCGGAAATGCTGTGGTTCCTTCCGGCTCCCTGAACCTTCGCCATAAGTCGTTTGCCGAGGACTTCCGACCTGTACAGGAAGGGTGCAGCTGTTCTTGTTGCCGGCCCAAAGAACAAGGCGGCTTGGGGATTACCCGAGCGTATCTCCACCACCTGGCTGCCAAAGAGACGGTTGGAGCTCATCTGTGAGATTTCCCTTCATATCCGAGCGATACTAGTGCTAATTTCTCAACAGCCTCACCATTCATAATGTTCACTACTTGCTTTCCCTTATGGGATCCGCTCGCCAAGCCATTTTGGAAGATCGATATCCAGCATTTCTGCGCGAGTTTTTCGACAATTTGTATGGGGATAAAGCGAAATTCCCTGAGTGGGCTGTCACTGCACTGCGGGGTGTTGGGGTGGACCTGCTGGCAGACTAGCATGCTTTCTGATAGAGCATCTTTATCTACATTGCATAACCTTAAGACGGGTGTCGAGCATCATTCGACACCCTGGTACAACTACCGGAGTTCTATAGTAATATGCCAAATTGGGAACCCAATGTAACTGTAGCCTGATAATCTGCTTATCACCACGTGATCTCGCGCGTCGCGTTTACGCGTTACTCAAAAAGTCATCCGCAATTTGGTAAAGCAATGTCGACAACGAAGCATCTCAATCACCATGACAGTTCAATCCAAAGGGCAAGCAGGCATCATGTCGCCGGCGGTTGTGACGCCGCAAGATACCCCCAGTCAGTCCGTCACACCGACGCCTCCTCATAACCCCACGCACGAGGAACATCAGTACCTCAATCTCATCCGCACTATCCTCGCCGAAGGCGAGCATCGTCCCGACCGCACAGGCACCGGCACTCGCTCGATCTTCGCACCACCACAGCTGCGCTTCTCGCTCTCCAAGCCTGGTGCTACACCCTCCTCTGACCCGATCCCCGTCCTCCCCCTCCTCACCACCAAACGCGTTTTCCTGCGCGCCGTTATCGCCGAGCTCCTCTGGTTCATCTCCGGATGCACCTCTTCCATCCCCCTCTCGGAAGCAGGCATCAAAATATGGGACGGTAACGGGAGCCGCGAGTTCCTGGACAAAGTCGGGCTCGGACACCGCGAAGTCGGCGATCTAGGCCCCGTGTATGGGTTCCAGTGGCGGCATTTCGGGGCGGAGTACGTCGACGCCAAGACAGATTACACGGGGCAGGGCGTCGACCAGCTCGCAGAGGTCGTGCGCAAGCTGAAAGAAACGCCCTTTGATCGGCGCATTATCATGAGTGCGTGGAATCCGGCGGATCTGAAGAAGATGGCTCTCCCGCCTTGCCATATGTTTGCGCAGTTCTATGTCTCGTATCCGAACGGCCTGGACCAGAAGGGGAGTCTGTCGTGTCTGCTGTACCAGCGTTCGTGCGATATGGGGCTCGGGGTGCCGTTCAACATTGCGTCGTATGCGCTGCTGACGCATATATTGGCCCATGCGACGGATCTGAACCCGGGTACACTGATTCATACCATGGGTGATGCGCATGTGTATCTGGACCATGTGGACGCGTTGAATGAACAGCTCAAACGGGAGCCTACTGAGTTCCCGGAACTGCGCATCAAGCGTGATGATCGCGGTAGTGGAGTTGTGGATGGTTGGAAGGAAGAGGAGTTTGAGGTCATTGGCTACCAGCCTCACAAGGCTATCAAGATGAACATGAGCGTTTGATCTCGTACAGGTTTTTATACAGTGTTTGATACCAGCATTTCTTATATAGCTTAGATTCTTGATTTGAATCAATAGACCCGTCTGTGGATGACATCTAAGGACGGCTGCAATACGCCGAGCTCAGGGAGACATGTAAAAAAGATATGCAAAACGCTCTTGGTGTATCGTATGCTAAATATGCAGTTCTAGATGGCAGAAAATCCAGAGGAAAAAGGAACGCAGCGGATCAATCCCTCACGACTTCCCCAGAACAACTCCCGCCCCTCTCAACAAGACAATAGTATGACCCTGCTTCACCTTCCCACCCCCAATCGTCTCCGGAAACTCCAAAAACTCCCCCGAATCCACATGGAAGATCCGCAACCGCTCCTCCTCCCCAGCCCGGTTATTCACGTTCTCAATCCGCAACCTCCGCGCCGCATCATCCAGCACCCGACCAACCTTCCACCTCGAATCAAACCAGAAATCCCCGGAGGGCGGCTCCGCCTTTTGCGCCTGCGCATCCGCCGTCCCAACCACATGCAGATACAGCCGCTTGTCAGCCGGGACGCTAGCATCGCCTTTGGCTGCTTTCTTCAGCGCATTCAGCTCCGAGATCCGCGCAGCCGCACTATTGGCCTTGGGCTTCGGCGCCAGCGCCTGTCCCTTGTCTTTCCCCCATGTACGCACCCGCGCGAACATCGACCGGATGGTCTCGGCATTGCTTGGGCCCTGGTTGCCTGCCCGACCCCCCAGCGGGGCGATCTTCGCGCAGTCATGCTCCTCCCGGAGCCGGTGTCGCAGACAATACTGTCTATTACAGTTTGGGCAGCGTACGCCGGGGTCTTTAAGAGTGTTTATGAGCGTCTTGCAGTCGAGATGTGCGCATTGGTCTGAATTGTAGATTGTGGGTTTCTGTGTGGGAAGGCTCGCTGTGCTGGTGTTCTGGGTGCCGTTGCGGCGGCGGGCCCATTCGCCGGCTTTGGGGCAGCGGTGGGCGGTTTCGGTGCGGTGGTCGAGGCAGAAAGTTCCGCGGCAGGACTCACAGCGGAAAGGGAGGAAGTCTAGCTGGTGGCAGTATTCGAATTGGCAGTGTCGGCCGATGGACTCTAGGTCCTTATCGGCCATTTGCGTGAAGGATTCTTGGGCGTTCGGGCTGGGTGTCCGCCCTTTGGAGACAGTTATGGGTGACATGGTGGGAAATCACCTTTCAGAACAGAACTAAACGAAGGAAGGAGACAAAGAGAGCGTCTTGATTATATCTGAGTAAAGAGAGGAAGGATGAATAATGCGCAACAAGAGATGGCGCTAGAAGCCACTGGCAACATGCGGAGAGAAGCGCCTGACTCAGCACTATCAGCACGACTGGATGAGGCGCTGCAACGCGGAGAAGATTCCAGTGTGGCTGTGGCGCTGATTATCTGATCCGGAGATCGGAGATTAGCATAGCAAACCATCTGTTCCTTTCTACCTCTCTATTTGTTCCTCTTTTGGGTCGAATTCTCGACCATTGCGCAATCGTTAGGCGCCGACACAGGTACTTGACTTAATAATAATAAAATGAAGGAGATAATCCATTAGATTTAATCCATTCATATGAGGTATCCTTAGCATCACAGGTGAAGAGACAAGGCTGGTTAAGACCCAAATAACAAACTCAGTACAACTCAGGGGGTATATTCAAACATGACGGACTAAATCAACAAAAGAAAAGCATATTGGATAACATAAAAAACTGGCAAAGTTGGCGCATGGAGTTCGGGGAGAGAGCAGAAGGAAAGAAAATCAAAAATCGAAATGAATCAGTGTTGTTCGGGCTTATGGTTTTGATTATGCATAAGATCTGGATGACTAGTCCCCACATTATCACTGGAGTTGAAGAGCCTTGGCTGCTGCATAGCTACGGACTGCTGCTCCTTAGGAAGAGTGCTTGCCGCCGCAAAAGGAATAGGGCCGCTGGACGTAAGGACGGGAAGTCCATTCATTGTCTGACGCGCGGTTGTTGGTGGTGAGTATACCGTAGATCGAGCGGGCAGGGATTCTGAAGCCAACGAGGATGGGGTTGCTGTCCCAGAGGGCGGCTCCTGTGTCGAGACAGAACCAGATACTGATACATCCTTGGGTCTTTCCCAGCGAGGGCGATCAATAGTGACGTTGCTCAAGAGCGGCATTTTATTTTCACCCAGCGGATCAGGAGACGAGACAACGAGCTCCTCCCGTGCGTTTTCCGGGCTTTCTTGCTTCACCCGATCCATGTTCCCGTTGGAATTGGCTCTATTCGGACCAGAAGGCATCCGAGAGATGCTAGGACTCGGCGAGAGGTGAGAAGTTCTTCTGGCAGTAGAAGCATGCGCGGTCGCGGTGACGCTTGAGGCTTTCTTGGAGGATCTCGGCGTCTTGGATGTTGTCGGCTTGGGAACGCGCCTTTGACGTTCCTCTGTCGCTTTTCTCTCTTTCTCGCGAGCCGCGTGTTCTTCAGTGGTAGGCACCTTCAATTTGATGCTCAGTTTCTTCACGCCGGCTGCCAGATCGTCCAAATCTACAGGTCTGGAATCCGTCTTCTCGGTCATTGCCGCCTGTGTTTTGTCGGAGACGATCTTCTGATCATCGCCAGTGGCTGGTTTTGAGAGAAAACCAGACGGCACGCGCGGTACAGGAGGCACCTTGGGACCCTCTGACCGTTTGGGAGCAGCGGACCGTGACGGAGTACTCGATCTACGGCTGCTAGGAGACTCTGGAGGATAGCTATTCGTGGCTATGCTTGATTGTACGGGCATTTCGCTTGCCTCAACGTTCAACAAGCTCGAATTATTTGGGCCAGACTCGGATGTACCCGAAGGCTTAGAAGCGATCGGCGTTGTGCTTTTCCTCCGGGTTGTCCTGACGCCAGGCGAGCTATCGGTAGTTGAACTTGGCAGGTCACCAGGGTCAATAGTAATCCTCCGAGTACTCTTCGTAACTTTTTTCTTTGGGGTCTCCGCCTTTGGACTGCCAGGCAGAGAAGCCTTGGGCTTTCTCGTACGTAGCTGCATCCGAATTCCCTCTTGTGCTGCTGAATCTGCTGAAGCTGCGTTAGTGGCCTTCTGGGCGGCCTGGGCGGCGGCCACAGCGGTCTGACGCTCCCGCCGAATGCGTGAAGCTTCCGCATTAAGTTCTTCCGGACGATAACTCGTCGTCTGACGATGGCTGGGAATAAGGAGTTTCGATAGTTCGTGTGCCGCCGTAGCCCAGCCTACCTCGGGCAAGGGTACAACATCCGAGCCCGCCTGTGAGCCAGTAGATTTGCGATCGCGAGGGGGAGTAACGACTTTGGCAGTGAAAGATTGCGTTGGTGCAAAATAGGTGCGAGCAGATTTTGACTTTTGCGCCGTGGCAGGAGGTGGATAGACAAGCGCCTCCAGTTCCTCGAGTCTTGTTGGCGCCCACCACTCTCTATCGTAACCAATATCAGACGGGGCACGCCTTGCTTCAGCTGGAGCATTGCTGTCCGATACATGCAAGCGATCAAACATTTCGGAAGCCAGGCCAACTTGCTGCTCATGGTTGATGTCGGCCGACATCATCGTTGTATCTCCCAGTGCTGCGAGATGACTGAGGACGCCGCTGGTCAATGCTCGATTACTATAGCCCCCTTCCAAGACGCTGATGACACGCCCATCTACTCCTAGCCCTTCTTCTTGCGCCATCTGCACAACATCCGCAGTGAACTTTGCATAGAACTCTGTCGGTACATTCACCTGATGTCTCTGCATACCGGAACCCTCCCACTCGCTCGCGTCAAATCCTGCAGAGATGAAGATTGCCGCTTTTGGGGGAGTGTCGCCGGGCGCGCTATCAAGCAGGCGTTCGGTGTGCAGACGTAGAAAAGCGCGCGCTTTCTCTAGCAGTACGGTATATTTGGCAGCATAGATCTCCCAGAACTCCTCGTCCGACTTCCACGTCTCCAAGTGGATATTCCAAATCGACTGACCGTGGGCTTTATCGATACACACACTAGCGTTCCGCACCTTCTCAAGATCACCATATTCGCAAGGGAATGAGTTGATGTCATGCAAGCTGAAGTAGCCGACCCTCGTTTTCTTGTGATTGGCCGCATTCCAGACCGCTGACAAGGCTTTCTGATTCTGTTCCCATGCAATATCTTGCGAACCGTCGCCATGATGCAGGTCGAAGTCCAGGATAGCGGCATGGGTCAGGCCATGGGTCATGGCAGCGTAAGTTATTCCCACATGTACATTGTTGATCCAGCAAAATCCGGATGGATGAGAGGTAGAGCAATGGTGCCCAGGGGGTCGAATACAGACAAAGGCTCTTTTGGTAGTGTTAGAGTTGAAGACGGCATCAACACCTTCACAAACTCCGCCAAGCGCGCCCTCAAAGGCATTCAAAGATTCGGAGCAAAGGTAAAGGTCGCCGTCATTGAGCGGAGCTTTTTTGGCAGATTCGCTGTCCTTTCCTGAGCTGCGCGGCCGAACCAACTCTTTGCCATTCAGAGCAAGTCTTGATTCTGCCGCATCGCACATGGTTTTGAGCTCATCCATCCACTTGGTCCCGTGCACATGAGTAACAGCCGTGGAAGTGAGAGGCAGAGTCCGCGCCGTCTTGCGAATTTGGAACGGCGGCGCGGGGAGCTGATGTGGATCAAGGTCAGGATGAGGCGCAAAGCGCTTTCCAGCATGGCGGCCGGCCATGAGGACATAAGCCGCGGATACTCCCACCACACAAGCTTGTATCCTCTCGGGCCGTTCGACGATGTAACTTAAGGCGGTTTTCGACGTTCGTGGCCGCGAGAAACGATGGCCGTAGCATGCGTCATGAACGACCACCACGACTTTGGAATGTAGGTCGGTGGATTGGTGCAAGTCGACTTCTCGTTGGAAGAAATCAGCAGCAACAGAAGCCGCGGTCGGCGCAGCTTGCTCCTGAAGTCTTTTGGACGGCATATTTGACGTGGAAGTGGGGGAAGTCGCGAAATTGGAGGACGAAGAGCGTCGCGATAGACTGGGATGAGGCGAAGTTGCGCCTGCACTATTGTGCGCAGATCGGAGCGACGCGGTCGATGATCGCTTTTTCAGGCTGGAGGTGGATATCCGTCGTTCATCTCGTTCATCTCTCAGAGAATTGGAACTGGCAGTTCGTCGCGGTGCAGGATGCGCCAGATCAATAACAGAACGCGCGGGGACATCCTGAGGCGACAGTAACGAAGACGGGGATGGAGAGGCTGGAAGAGGAGTCGCGGCTGCAGAAGCAATTGTCAAATGATTCAAACTATTGGTTAGATCGTTGGGATTGGGTGTGGGAGGTGGTGGTGGTGCAGTGAATGTCGGCTGAGGAGGCTCGTCGCGCATGGAGGGGTCCATGATGGCGATAGAAGTGGCATTTGCACGTTAATCAAATGCTGAGACAGAAACTGTGAGCGTAATGCGTTACTTTCAGAGAAAAGATGAGATACAATGAATCGACTTATAGTTATCCGAAGCAGATTAGGAGATGGGAAGTCAAAAGGAGAGAAGCGAGGGGGGAACAAGGAGAGAAAAACGAGCCATCGTCATTTCACCCCCCTCATCCAGCCAAGGGGCAGTCGATCCCTTCCACTCTCCTTCTTCGGCGCCCTTTTTTTCATTATCATTGGGCTTTCGTTACTTGAGTATGACGCGGATCAAACGATGATAACAATGGAATGTATCATCGTAAGAAGGCTCAAGAGTATTCCTCAGAGTCGAAAGTCAAGTTTAGTGGTTATTTTGTTCTGATCAGAGATACAGAACAGATCTTCGATCACATGCCGAGCGAGTCGCATAGATGAAGTCGCGCACTGGAGGTAATCAACTGATGATCAACGGAATCTCGAGATTTTCTCTATCGATCGTGATATTCGTCTAAATGAATACAAAAGAAGAAGAAGAGAACAATGGTATCATCACTTTTCCCCAGAAGAAAAACGCCGTTCCAAGCCTTTCCAGAACACCACAAGCTTCTTCTGAGCTCCCCAAAAAACCTCATAATGCATTAACATGACTGGCATCGAAATTGAGAAGTCCCTCACGAATAGGAGAGATCCAAACTCAGAAGGTTCGCGCTCGCAGTCCGCGGAATTGGTACCACTTTCTCGATATCGCTGAGGTCTTCTCTTGGAGTGAACTGTCTGTTGAACCGTCCTCGGAGTTGCGCTTAGACTTCTTGGTCTTCTTCTCGGACTTGAAGCCTTTAGTGGCATGATGGTTGCAGAAGCATTGCATATGTACCGTTTCGATGCTGACACCCTGACAGCCATTGCGCTTGCGAGCTGCGCAGAGACTCTGGCCAGCGTCTTCGGCGCATTGGCACCAGGCGTATTGGGTATAGTACTGCCGACACATGATAATTTGTGTTTATGAACACTATATGACCTCTCGTGGTCTTGGTGCGAGCCGATTCCACGCAGGTGAAATATGGAGTTGTGAGATGAGTTGGTTCCGCGGACTTCCGACGCGTTATCAGGTCAGATCAACAAGGCCAGCCAGAAGCCTGTGAAAAGGTGTCTTCAATATGGATTCAGCTGTATAGTGTCTGATGCGCGGTAGAATCTCAGATCATAAGAAAGTCGCGGCTCGTTGGGGTGACTGTAATGGCCGATGGCCCGAAAGCTGCCATACAATGCACTCGTTGCCTGCTGCCAGATTCGCAGCTCGGAGGATCCGATTATTGAGAGTCCAGCGGATAATTGTCCTAAAAAGAGCGCACAAAAGAATGCCGAAGGTTGATTGTGCTTAATATATGGGTCTGGACGTCATGTAGTCGTGTATGTTAAGGTTACAAAAGCGTTCGGATGTGAATGGGAAGCAGCAATAATCTAGAGTCCAGCCTAGATCTTCCAGAGGAAAAAGGTTGCAATGATAACGACAACGACAATGACGATGGCAGTGGTGATGCGATGATATAACCGCAATTGAATGTAACTGACGTCAATATACAATGAGTGCTCCCGGTGAAACAGAAGAGTAGCACTTTCGKATAGTTATGACTCTCTCATTTCGGCTTCTCTAATATCTCTTGGATCTACTTAGTATTCACATCCTTTACTGTAAGATTTTGTGTCTATTAATATTCCCCCCCCCGAGCATTGAAGGCTTACTGGCTTACTCAATGGTCCAATCGCCTTTTCTTCCAGGGCTGGATCTCCCGGTGGGCGGTTGATTTAGGCGCCTGCATTTAGAGAGATGGAGATCGGACTACCTTACTGTCCAGCTTGGATTTTACCTGCTTTGCGCCTGAATGGGTCCTTTCATCATCAACAATGAATGGACATCAGCCAACTGCGCCTCATGCCAAGCAGCACGTAATTCTTGGCCGTCAGCAGACGGATGAAAGGACCACCGTCAAAGAAGCAAACAACATTTGTCTCAGTTTGAGTCTTTGACTTAATAATGAAAATGAGGTATCCGAAAGTGTGGCCAGTCAGCCAGAGAATTGATCTAAGATGGAGAATGGATGGAGCCGACGAAATTGGATGGACTGTCTCGCTCCATCTAGCTGTGGGTTTGCCGGACCACTTCGGTGTCAGTCTGAGGATCCAGACGTAGTAGATTCGTACCCGTCCTCGTGCATTGTTGTAACTCACTCAAATCCGAACTAGTGCGCCAATCCGCCAGATTCCGCCCAGACTCCGACATCCGAATGATCATCATCGATACTAATAATCAAAAGAGTCATGACGATGACGATCGCTTCATCAATTCTGGACCTGCAGATTTCGCCGGAAGCGGAAATCGCTTGAACCCCGAAGTATCACGCTACTATGTATATAGCTTAGCGGCCGGTGTCTGACACTGGACTGTCATTTGTCGACTGTGCTGGTTACCGAGCCTCACGTGGCTACCTTGTAAGGCAGGCGTCTCTAACCAAACTTGGCTTAGTGTACAACTGCTGTAGTTGGATGACTGAGGCATCACGATCCTCGTATATCGACGCAGATTCCTCACTACAACCGGCAATTGTCACCACTATAAGCAGTATTCTTAATCCTATACGGGTCTGATCGACTTCGTACCTGAGCCAGCACTGCACAATCACACCTATCACACCATAAACGAGCTGATGCAAGACCACCTCCAATGACTTCCACCGAACAAGTACAACAACCACCCTCACCAACATCAACAACAATCATGCCCGCCTCACCCTCGCGAACCGCAACCCTCATCTCGAACTTCTCTTCCGTGACCTCGCGCGTCACCACCGCCGCCCTGAACGCCAACCGCCCCGCCACAAAGCCCATCCGCCTCATCGCCGTCTCAAAACTGAAGCCCGCAGCAGATATCCTCGCCCTCCACACCCCCCCCACAAACCACCTCCACTTCGGCGAAAACTACCTCCAGGAACTCCTCGAGAAATCCAAGCTCCTCCCGCCCAGTATCAGGTGGCACTTCATCGGCGGACTGCAGTCGAACAAGTGCGTCACGCTCGCACGAGACGTCCGCGGGCTCTGGGCTGTCGAGTCCGTCGACAGCGAGAAGAAGGCCTCGCTGCTGGATAAAGGGTGGGGGGAGCGGTCTGAGGAAGTCCGCGGCGTGGCCCACGAGGAGCAGCTGCGTGTGTTTGTGCAGGTGAACACCTCCGGCGAGGAGAACAAGGCCGGGGTGGACCCCGTGGCTGGTGCGGTGCCGCTTGCGCGGTTCATCCGGGAGAAGTGTCCGCGGCTGCGGCTGCAGGGGGTGATGACTATCGGGGCGATTGCGCGGTCCAAGGCTACGACGCCGGAGACGGAGAATGAGGATTTTGTGTGTCTGCGTGAGACGCGGGATCGCATCGTGAGGGAGCTGGGGCTGCAGGGTGCCGATGCCGAGCTGGAGCTGAGTATGGGCATGAGTGAGGACTTTGAGGGCGCGATCAAGCTGGGGAGTGATGAGGTGCGTGTCGGGACGACGATTTTTGGCGAGCGGCCGCCCAAGTCCGAGGCAAAGGTGGTGTAGATAATGGGGGAAAGTGATGATTTACGACATTTGCATTACTACGGGCATTGCATCAGAGGAGGTCTTGTCTACCGGTCAGCCCTGCCGCAGGGCCGGTGGAAAAGTGGAAAAGTGGAAAATTGCACATATAATTAGGATGTTGTACGGCTTGATTACTGCTCAAAGCCACGGGGATATATGTACCTTGCTAGCATCAATAATTACATCAAAAGGTAATCTCGCCTTTGGAGACAACTCCTGAACGAGAGTATTACTAGTCAGTCATATGACCATGCATCGACTTGTCAGCTGCCACTTCGTAGGTTATTTCCATCTGTTCATCGTGAGCCGAACATCTCATCCGATGCGCCTTGCGCCAGTTTCTGCTCCATCTGTTTCGCTAGTGCTTGCGGCACGGCTTCTTGCGTGGCCCGAATGGTGACCCGGAACATCTGCGGAAATCGATATTAGTAAAGTGCGGGGAACTCATGCTCGGAAAATCCCTACCTTGCGTTCATAGTTGGGCTCCAGCCGTAGAAGACATCCAGTCTTCCCGCCATGGAACTGGTACACAGCACATCCGACGATGTTATTGGGATTGGGATCCACATTATCCAGGATCCTCCAGTGGAACCCTTCCACAAGGCGTCGTGTAAAGGCCTCGCTGACATTCTTCGCCTTGGCAGTGACGCCGAAAGTGTGCTGCGCCTCGAGCGGGGGGCCGCCAATCTGCCTCCACCGCTTGAAGAACTCTTCTGCCGACAGAGTCGACGGCTCCATGTAGCGGTGCATCAGCACAGGGAGTTGTAGGGTGTAAGCCTGAAGCGCTCCAGCAAGGTACGAGATACGAATGGTGGGTGCTTCGCTAAACGGGCCGTGAGCCTCAAAGAATAGCGTTTGCTGGGTTTGGCCCGCAGCCGGAACAGAAGGCTCTGGGAGACTCTTGCTATCAATCTTCAGGTTTGGCGCCGAAGGGTTGTCCAATGTAGTCGTCAGAGACCCGATCGGGAATGAGGATTTGTTGGAGATATAGATCTTCACGACACCCATGTGGCCACGATACTCAGACCGTAAGCCAACCTGGATTTGCGCATCCTCGAAGAGCACCCCTTCATCCGCAAAGTACAATCTATTGTACCCTGGTTCCCAGTCAGGCGTAAGATGAGCGGCACTGGCCATATTCGGCGGGGGTGCAGACGGAGCGCTGAGGTCAAGCCCGGCCAGGTCACCAGTGGCGTTTGACGTCGCCGCCGACCCGTTGGCTCCGGTTCTGGTACCATTGACAATAGTGGTAAATGTTCGCTTGAGTCCGGTGTTTTGTGCTAGAAGAACTTCTTTCTTGTCCGCGTTAGCATCCTTGCCTCCCACGACCCAAGTCTTCTTCTCGGTCGTGCCCGCCGTCTTCTGATGCAGCCGAGACAGAAGGATAGAGGTTCGCTCCGAAAATGGAGGCATCTCATCACACACGGTCCGGAGGAGGTCATCCGTGGGAAGCGTTGCCAGCGTCATGTATTCAAAAGCGCGCTGCTGTAATTCGGTATCGGGTGAATGGCTGTAGAGACGGAAAATGTGCAAGAGTTGTGGCTTGATTTCGGGGAAGAGATTGACAAATTTAATGAAGGAGGATAAGATCATGGCACGAGTGTTGTCGTTACTAGTGATCATCTTCCCTTGCAAAGCCAAGAACTGCTCAATAGGACTCGAGCCTTCATTGTCGGCAATCAGATGACCAAATTCTCCTAGGACATAGCAACCGATCTTGACCAAGCTCTCATGGCAGTCCGTCTTCAAGTAGCCTAAAAGCGTGTGTGCGGCATAGGCTTGTAATTCTTCGTTGTTGGTCACAATCTGGATGACTCGCTGCCATACTTCGTCGTTGACATGGTCGCCTGCCAAGGACAGGAGCTTCAATGTAATGTCGATGTACCACTGGGCATCAGTGGCGTACTTTTCTGTGAGAATCGCAACCTTGAGTACCATCTCTTCTCGAATGGCGTAGTCCGCGGTCTGCAGGTACCGTAGAAGCTCGTTCACAATGGGAGCCGCATTTGTGGTGTCGCACATGCTATAGATCAGGTCCAAACCTTTGCGCCGCACGCTGATATCTCGATCTCGAAGTGAACCTAAGATTATGTTCTGATGCTTCTTGATGGGGTCAAGAGTTTCGGCCCTGGCGGCGAAGTGTGTCATGGCTTCCAAACCGAGGTAGCGGACATTTGTCTCTCGAGACTGAATGTATTTACCCAACCGGGAGGATATTTGCATCATGAGGTTATGCTCGGTGTCTAGATGAATAAGGAGGTTGATAGCTTCGAAGAGAATGGCATTTTGAGCATTATTTTGTTGCACGTTCTTTGGTGTATCCATGGCCGCAGTCATGATCTGCTGCAGGGATGCTCGGATGATCTCCCGGACGTGACTGTCCTCTGCAAAAGGGGGTGAGTTTGAGAAAGGAAAGTCTGTATGATAAAGATAGAACACTTACGTGAGGGCGGATAGTACTGAAGTAAGCGCAGCAGTTTGACCTGGATCCAAGGACAGGGCACACGATAGTACAGATAGTCAGGCGCGATCTCGTTGTCAACCACGATCCTTTTGAGACGCTGCGCAGCTTTAATATAGCTCCCCTTGTATTCTTCCGGCCTATCTTGCGCCAATGCCATGATGAGAGATGTGACGGACAGCGTGACACCCATGTCCGGGTCGTCCATCAAAGAAATCATTCGCTCGGCCCATTCGTTTTGTACGATGCCAGGGTATTTCCGGTATAGTCGAAGCAGAGTCAAGGCAGCCTTCTTCTTCACAAAGGCTTTAGATGTTCTACAGCCTTGTTAGTCGTCACACTCTAGAGAAGACAAAACATCAATACTCACGGGGAAATCAGCAGCCGATGGACGTCCGTACTCAGCGCCTCCCCCATCTCCCTTCCACCAACATTGGCAACGGCATGCAGCGCCAAACAGTTGAACAGTTCATTATTGTCAAGTAGATCTTTCCGGATACTGTTAACGACCAGATGTAGCAGCTCGTGCTGCTCGTGCAGGAATAGGGTCACAGCCAGATACCCAATCTGCTTCTCCGAATACTTATTGGAGGAAATCAGGTTGACAGCCTCCAAATGACCGAAATCAACATCGTATCCCTGGATATAGACATATAGCAGTTTGCAGACATATTTCTTCTTCTGGTAGCCGTTCAAGTTGCCGGCCTTGAACTTCTGCCGGATATTGGCCAACTCCTTGTTCACCCGCTTCTCCTCGAGCTCGCGCGCTCGCGCATTGCGCAGATCGGCAATAAACTGCACGAGACCTCGCATGGACGACATGATGGGTGAGGTGGATTATCCAGCACACGCTATGCTTTCTGATACGGGTCGTCGATTCCTCACAAAAGCGCAGACACCACGTCGGTGGGATTCGCTCAGTCGGACCGTGTCATACAAACATATCCCGGTTTTTGCGATCACTTAGTTCGTTGTTCTGAGGTATCCTTCTTCAAAGCACCTGGCACATGGCGCGAGCGAGATGCTGTGCAGCTGTACCAGCACAAACAGGGTCCGGAGGGGATGGCTGCGACAAGGGGTAAATCGTTCGAGAGTAGCACCAGCAATTCGTGGACTTCGTCAGGCCGAAGGGAAAATATCAGATAAGGCGCACGAATAGGATTGAACCTGGAATGTGACCCATAGAACAGAATACAAGCCAAGCTCGAGGTCTTAAAATAGGAGTTCCATGTGCGGTCCGGGCTGCATCAAGGAGCAGAGCAACTGTTTCTCCGAGTTGTTAAGCCACTTCCGCTGCCGACCCGCCGGAGACCCACTGGCACATCGAGGATTAATGTTGTTGCGATGTGGCGGTGCAAGCCCTTCCAAAGAGTACAGTTCACGTCGATCAACCAGTCCCAAGCACCGAATAAACGGGCATCTTCAATATTCAGATGGAAAAATGAAAATAGTATGTGCTGTGCTGAAGAGGGATAAGCAGGACAAACGTAAAATAGGGCAAGATAGGAAATAGGAAAAAGGAATTCAAAAAGCAAAGCATTGCTCTATGCACCCACGCGGGATCGAACCGCGGACCTTTCCATCGCCATTTCTTGGCAGTACAAGTGGAATGCTCTACCACTGAGCCATAGGTGCATGTGTGTATTAGATAAGCGTACTGTGCTTTATGAAGCCAAAAGCAACACTTGCATGGATGAAGCACTGCTCTATGTGATTCTAGCTGTTGCTAACGCGGAAAACTTAGTAGGCGTAAAAGGAACGCCAGAGATAGAGGACGTTGACAGCCGAGTGAGACATAATCTTGACAGGCAGCCGGTCATAAGCATAGGAACCACTACTAGGACGAGTCGTGTTCACGCTTCCATCTACGATGGCTACAAATACAAACAAAAACATTTAGAATCAAGACAACCCCTTAGGATTGCATTATCATAAAATTCATGGAATGAGCACAAGCTCAACCCAAGCCGCCAGTAGCAATGCAGCCATAACGAATGCCAGCTATGATACAATGAATCATCGAGTTACCAAGCAAACCCCCTAACACCGAGAACAAACCCCAGACCCAGAAAAGCCATAAACGTCATCAAATGCGACAAAACATTCAAGCACGAGCAGTGAAATCAGTCTCGATGGCTTCGGCCGCCGCATCAACCGCGCTGGCCTTCTCACAGGTGCAGGACGCTATGCCCAAGTCAGTAACTAAGCCATAACAGTTCTCCCCTCAATGTAACTTACTAGAAGGTCTCTTGCCGCAGGGGCATGCATCACCCGTCACGGCGTGGTTCTCGGTGGCTGCACGCTCACAGGTACATTGTCCAGCTGGACGGGCTCCTACCGACAGAGTAAGTCATTTGTTCTCCATACGACCATGTGCGAATTCCAGCGGAGAGACTTACTGCATGAGCATCTGGGTCCGGAGATGGTGTTTTCGGTGGCAGCCTTGTTGCAGGTGCAGTGGAGGGCGTTCTCTTTGCCGCAGGAGCACTTGGCCTGGGCTGCGCAGACACAGCTTCCGTCACCGGAGGTTCTGCAGCAGGTCGAAGATGGGTGGACCATTTTGTCTTTTGTCTCGCTAGGCGGGTTTTGAGTAGATTGTGCTGGAAGTTGAAGATTCTCTGAGAAGAGAACGGTGATGCTTCAAGTTCTTGTGAAGGTCGTAGGATGATGTATGATGTATGACGTAACCTAAACAACGAGGAAAGCTCGAACAAAATCCAACGATTGCAATGCCAACGGACAAAGTAAGGCTGGCAAACAAGCTTGAGAATGAATCTTTCGAGGCAATTATTTGAACCAATGCTGATGAAAATATAAAAGAATTATCGCGAACTTCAGCAGTATTTATATCCTCGATTGCATGACCGTGGACCTGCAACCTAGAAATGGCGAGATTATCAATGCCCGCTCACTGATTGGTTGCAACAGCAGATCCCGTGACTCACATTCAGCAATTCCGTCGCTTGTGATTCGCTGCAAAATCTGGGGTTATTTAGAGCGACAATGACTGGATGATTTGTACCGGGAAGCTGCGAGTGATGGGCGGCTGGTGGATGGCGAATTACTTTTTACTCTGCTCTGATTCGATATCCGCCTGATACTTGCCAGCAATGTTGCCTCCGACTCAGGACAGTGTGGGAGAAGCCTGGCTCTCAGTAATAGCAGTCCACCTCTTGGGCCGATGGGGCTACTAATTAAGCCTTTTGATTGGCCTGGCGTACCTTGCAATCAAGCTGACCTCGACAAAGCTTTCATGTTATTGGGCGAGGATACTGACATTTGAAGCCCTAAGTCATACTTATCAGAACACGCTCCCAGCCTCTGTGGTTGGTGCAGGCTATATTTAACTGTATGCATATTATTGTACAATAGTGATCCTTCTGGCCACAGAGCCATCACAGTGGGAACCCACCGGGGTACTGGCACAGATATAAAGAGATCACAGGATCGCAGTGGGGCCCCTCGTGTGAAATTGAAGAGATGAGCCAAAGAAACACGATGAAACGTACAAAGAAACAGACGCCATGCCATGTCCTCCCCATAGAGGGAAAAAAAGAAAAAGGGAAAGCAAAAAGACGAAATGCAGAGTATTTTCCTCCTTTGAAACCGGATTGTCAAATGCAGAGATGAGGTCACGCAAGAAAGAAGTGAGGACCATTGGACAGCCATTGGAAAGAGATGTAGAGTCGAATTGCCCACGAATATTGAGCAAATTTACCGATCACCGTCGTACGGAGGATTATAAGAATGATTTAGACATTAGGTTGGTCCGTTGTGTCCACTATACAGGACAGGGAGCGAAGGCAGTGTTTTATTGAGACGGAGGAATGGAGCGAATCTTTCAGGTTGTTGCCATGTCACATGTAGTTAGCATAGTCGTAGGAAGGGTTGCCAAATTTCCCTCGCAAAGGGTCCAATATCTGAGGCGATTGATTGATCCGGTCTTCAGCAGAGACTGCCACCTGTGGAACATGCGTTGTGTCCGGTGGGAAGGAAGCAGGAAGGCTCATACTCGAAGCGTTGGCTTGCGAATAAGGCATTCCCGTTTGTATGCTGTACGGGTGATGCTCGTAGGAGAAAGGTCGGTAGTCAGGTGCATCTGACACTGGTATCGAGTGTAATGCGGGCATGTGTCGAGGTTGCATATGCGAGTTCATCTCTATGCTGCCATAGCCTTTTGGAGCTGGCATTGTGAGTGTGGTTTGGTAGCTTGGGACCTGCTGGTCTGTTCGGGCGGCATTAGTCTACAATACTTCCAACTAAAAATAAGAAGAGGATCACATACTGTGATTGTCTATGTTGTATGGCAGGGGCTGTTCCTGCTGGCCGGTAGGCGACACGGAGCCTTCCATGTGCCGAGAATGATCGTAGCCCACAACCAATCCATTGGCCGGTCTGGGAATCCCATAGTCCATGGGACGCCGCGCATATGGCAAGCCGGGATGGTTGAGTGGTTCGACTCCCGGCCTCGAGAACCTGCCGGGCAAATGTAGTCCTGTGTTGAATGATACTTCGGAGAAGCTGCTGGACCTAGGGAAAGGAAAGTTCCCGCGCGTGTTTCGTTGTAGCTCTGGTAGGGTCGCTGCCGGTCGAGGTCCAAGAATGCCATGTTGGGAAAAATGTTCGGGTGTCCTGTCAGGGCCTGCTGAAGGGAAACAATTTCCAGTGGTGGATGACGAACTCAGCGGGGAAACCACGTATTCGTCGTCATTAATACGTTGTAGTCCGTCCGTAAGAAGCATCTTCAGAGAATTAGAATCCGTACTAGATGCCATGTAGTTTCGGGGTGACGCAACTGATGTCTCTGATAGTGTTTTGTTATCAAACGGGGTACGCAGAACCTSAGTTGTGTCAAAATCATCGGGTAAAGCCCGGGACTTTAACATCCTCTCTCGATCGTTGCTTGTGAGTCGCTTGAGTTTGGCTCGCCTGAAACACATGGATTAGTGGACCGATAAGAGCCAAGGAGGAATCCACACAGGAGAAGAATACCTATTCTGAAACCAGACTTGTACTTGACGAGGAGTGAGTCCAGGAATCTCCCTCGAGAGACGTTCACGGTGTGCAGCATCTGGGTGTGCTTGACGAGTGAATTCGCTCATCAGAAAACGGGTCTGATTGTGTGTCAGGCTGCAGATGTTGGTTAGTTTGTTTTTTTGCTGAGCAACAAGGCGACCACTCGGAAGGATCAAGTTATCATGAGAGCTTACCGGAACCGCTTCATCTTCTTTTTGTCAGTCTTTGCGTCAGAGTTCTTCTGATCCCCGCCTTCGTCCGAAGATATGCCCATAGCGTCGTCATCGTCCTTCTCATCCCCTCGCGCCTCTTCCTGAGGCCTCTTCTTTGCTTCCAGTGTAAATGCCTTCGGAGCAGAGGGGCTGGCTGGTTTTGGGACCCCAGAAGGATGAGATTCGCTGTGGTTCAGCTGATCCAGCCTCATTCGTGACAGCGTCTCTTCTGTGCTTCTTCTTTCTGCTTCCTTTGGTGGGGGCATCTCTGCCTCCGAACTCCGTACATGCTTAGATGTTGCCACTGGGTTAGTTGCTGAAAAGGCATTTTCAGCCTTGAGTACAGCATCTGGTTGCATGACGACTGCCGGCTTCTGAACCGGATGGCCTCCCTTCTCCCCTGGGTAGGGCAACCTCGGCGGGTTCACCCTTGATCTCGAAAGTACCTGTTCACTATTGCAGGCAGTTGATGGTAGGTGGTTCGTGATCGCAGAGAGATGAGATGTAGCAGGAGGCGACAACGATGACAGCCAGACGCAAGGCCCACTGACTGACATGATAGAGAGTTCTCTGCTCGCGTCAGGCAAGATTCGCTATTGGCATAGGACAGCCAGGTTGAGGGACTTCTTGAAATCACAATGTGGGAGAGCAACGGAATCTCAGGAGAGAAGAAAGAATGTCTTCCAAGATCTTGAAGTGAATCAGAAGCGTACCAGGTGGGTCTCAAAGTAATGTCCGGGCGCTTGCTGAAGAAGCTCAGGATCTCCGAGTCGGCTCCGTCAGGCAAATCAGAGGCGAGGATAAAGTGAAATAATACAGGGGCTGTACTGATATAGTACCGCAATTCTGTTCAGGTTGTTCTCCAGACAATATCCAGTGCGCGTCAAACGAAACAAACCAGAGAGATAGATATAGTCGTCGTTGATTAAGGAGCACCACGATGCAAAGTGAAGAAGACTGTTGTCTCAAGGCTAATGTGATAGCCCTCCTTCTCCTATTTTGCCCCTCGACTTGATTTAATATGGGTTCGTCCTTTTTCCGAAATGATAAAGGAGAACGGCAAATATCGATTGAGACTGAGGGCCAACAGTAAGAGAATGGAGAATGATCCGCTGATGGGTCCTGGAAACGGCCGGGGAGTGACCGGACGGTGGGTAGGTAGACTGGAAACGGTAGAGGGCTTATAGTGAATATTAAGCAATCAACAGTGCGTAAGTGGACAGGCGAGAACAGAACGAAACGAACAAAAGTGGAAACGAGCCAAACGGCTAATCTAATCATCAAATAAGGCCAGTATTGGGGTGAATCATAGGAGATTAGACCAAGCACCAAGGCCCAGTTCGAGTCCCAAAGTGATCCACCGGAGGGCCCAAAGTTTGCCAGCCTAGTAGATGAGGATGATGCTAAGGATGCAGCAGTAGGCTCAGTTAACTCCTCACTGCCACTCATTGGACAATCAGCCAGGGACGTGCTTACCTATGGTGCTGAATGAACGACCATGGGATTCAGACGGAAACCCCCAGGCATATGATATGGCTATTCTATAGGAGATATACTAGGTATCTATCCTTATGGTGTCAATAATTCTCCCTGA
Organism: Aspergillus pseudoviridinutans; assembly: GCF_018340605.1. NCBI lineage: Eukaryota > Fungi > Ascomycota > Eurotiomycetes > Eurotiales > Aspergillaceae > Aspergillus > Aspergillus pseudoviridinutans. The sequence goes on along the minus strand of NW_025091281.1, from coordinate 2,988,684 downwards.
GGGGGAAATCGGGGCTCGAAAACACAGATATAGTACACATATAGGATAAAGTCCAGAAAATTAAAATCAAACAAAATAACCGCTTCAGGGCCCATGGTAAAGTCGATACTAACTCTAAGAAGATGGACGGGCCATAGCTTGACGGTTCGGGAGACGGAGATCTTGGACCATGCTAACAATCCTACGAATAGGTACTACTAAAATGCTACCGCTTCTGATCGCCCTCTGGTGGCGCCTTGTCCGTAGAAGTGACGATCGATGTCAAGTCTAGGACTCGAGGTTAGGCCAGGTTGCAGGTGACAAAAGAGGAAAATAGTGGCAGGAAGTAAGCCCAGAAAAGGGAAAAGGAGGGGAAGAGGCAACATAAACACCAAGATGACAGAAAGTGGCGGCAAGCTGACTAGACAGGGGGACGGAGAAATTTCTCCATGTTGAAGGCTCGCTGATGTTGCATTCGTTTTTTTTCTGATGGATACAGCCGGAAAGCTAAGGTACTAGGTATCCAGAGCCAAGGTACTATGACTAGGGGGATGACTCTCCTAGGTTCAAAACCTCAACAAGGTTATTATTACATCTTCCGTAACCAAAGACACTACAGATCTTGGTTCGACTGTCGGGAATTGTCTCGATATCAACTACGAACTCGCCTACATAGAGGAGGAAGATTGAAATCCGTCATAGGAAGCGAGGCGGGTATCGCAAGGAGGCATGGTGGCGAACTGAACGACGACTCATGTCAGACCCGTCTAGATTATCAAACTAATTTTGATAGCAGAAAAGAACAGGGAAAAGGAAGAGGATGAACAAACCGAGACGTACTCACATGCAACGGCTAGTACGGAGGCTTTGATTATCTCTGGTCACTAAGGTTAGTGAGACCGGACTAAACGCGAGTAAGTTCACGATCGAGGTTCAGGCGCTCTTGTTAGAAATTAGCAGATGAGTACGGAGTACGACAGTAACCTAGACCGCTAAAAGAAAGCTACAGTTCGGCAACAAGTGTCGTTGTATGAGAGATATTTCTTTTTTTCCCCAAGGGACTGAAAAAGCCGCTCCTGGGAAGTGGCACCAGCAAGATGATTTGCGGGTCAATGGAAGCCTGGAACAGCAGAAGTGTCGTTCTAGAGACGCGCACCTGACTGGAGAGATGCTTTCTCTGGCCAACGGTTGTTTAAAAGGGTAAATAGACCCTGGTTGCCTGACTAGAACTGGTGCCGAGTACGGCCTCTTAGTCAGTCGCTTGAAAAGGAGGAGTTGCAGTAACTCCTCTGCAACCTGGACGCTGCTATGTAGCCTCTGCCCTCCAGTGAAATACCAAGTCCTCTGTGAACCGTACTCTGTACTGTATTCGAAATCTGAGACTGTGCCAGTAAGAAACCAACAAGAATTCGTTGTCCTTTGGGACACCATGTGGAAGACGTACCGAAGACGCTAACAATGCATTGGCTCCATAAGCCGCCGGAGACCCGGGGCGGCCGCCCTGTTCCAGAGGTCAAGCGAGGAGATCGATGATACCATAGGAGTACATCTTCCTTTAGTTCGGTTGTATTTTTTTTTTCTATTTCCCGATGATTTTTGGTTTTATTTACTTTTTTCTTTTTCTTTTTCTCCCTTTTTTTGCCCCCTCGTGGCTTGGAACCGAAGGACCAACCGAGAGCTTATTGACTGGATTGATAGGAAATCGAAGAGACTGAAAGAGACACGGTTGACCCTTGGCGTAGTGGAGCCAGTCGGTCAGTTTAAACTTGAAGAGTACCTAGTACTCCGTACCTAGACATATTTAATCTGCCTCGGGTCATGTATGAGCGAACCCTGGGACATTGCACGCGCACTCATTAAGCAAGAAATACTTACCGGACTGTATGCAATAACAATCCTAAAATGTCTTCACCCTTCACAGGCATAATGATCAGTGTCGATGGTATTTGCAAGTACGCACATGCATGGCATTGCATGCCGCCTGCAACTAACTGGATGTAGAACTAGGAGTCTAGGACAGAACGTTTGTGGGAATTTTGTCAGTAACCAGTAACCTGATTCAGTATAGTTGGCTTTTAACTTGCGCATAGCTTGGATTCGCGGAGGAACATGAGCCATTGACCAGGCATCCAAGCTGGTGGTGTGTCTTCGACAAGCTGACAAGGGTCACGACATCAATGCTCCCATTGTAACGGGGCGGAGTGCACCTCAGGAATGACCACCAAGCGGACCATGCACCTAGCGACCTGAAGCCTGCTAGATGCAGAGAATGAACCAAGCGTGGCACTAACCCGAATAATACCCAAGCCGAGTTTGCAGCTAGTCAATAAAACGGTTTTGACCATGGCCGCCTCATGCGATTGCATCGTTAGTAGCTAGTGCATAGACACTCCACCTTGGTTCTTCGAGGAGAGGGGAGGGGGGAGTGGACCATGAGAATAAAGAATATGAAATAATCTCCACCAGGAGCTTCTTGAAACATCCGTGTCAAGCCCATCCACGGAGCGTATATTTTGAGAAATTTGAGAGAGAACGATGGAAACATCCACAATTCGAAATCTTATTGGGCACTGTGGAAGGAATGAGGGTAAACCAGGCCGAGGCGTTGATAACGCAGAATCAGAGAACGCTAAAGACCAGATACGTAGTGTGGAATAATTGATTTCAAAACGATGGAGTTACCATTCCACAAGATCGATCGTTATTAGCATCATGGTAGCTGGCCCACGAGCAGTGTCTGTTGATATGATTGAAGGAGAAACTGAGAAGCCGTGCTGGTGGAAAGACAAATGGAGGACCTCTTCCGAAAGTGGAGAGAAGGTGGGATCTGTGGGTCAGGTTGCGTCTGTCACTTCAGTGTAACAATCAAATACGTAGCATCACTTCCATGGATGGTGAGGTAGGTAAAGTAGTAAGGTAGGTATGTACTATGTATGTATGTAAGAGTATTGATGAGAGGGCGGCTAGATACAGGGGAAGCAAGCAAGGAAAAAGAGGGGAGGGAGCGGGAAAAAAAGGGAAAAAAATCATGCACCCAAGGTTTGGAGATGCATGAATTCTTTTAAGCGAGGAACCTTTAGTAACTCAAAAGGAAGCAAATTGGTTTCTGAAGTCTGGTCCGAACGCACCAGGTAATGCATGTCAAGCTAAGAAATCCCGAGTACGACGGTGGTGGCTTGTGTTTCTACGCCAGACACGAGGAATTTCAGGAGGAGAATGGTCTGGGAGCTTAACGACACCTGGTCAACGACGAAAAGAGCGCAAAATAAGATGCATCGCAGTAACTAATGTCCACGGAAGAAATGATGGATGGATAATGATATGGCACACTTACGGACGTATTTCATCCTCCGTACTACGTGGATGAGACAAGGCCGGCCAAATAATTTCCGCCATCCGGTTCACAACAGCGGAGGATAGGCCCAATTGGATCAGCCAGTCATGATCGTGGCAAATCCTCGGATAATCCCTGATCGAAGATCGAGATTAAGGAAAGCAGTGATTGACAAGAGGTTGCTCCATACTTCGTAATCGTACCTAAGTCCTGGTCTCAGTCTGATAGGGTACCTTACTCTTTTTGCACTTTATACGGAGTAGAGCCGGAATACTGACGAAAATGGTTTAGTGATTGTCACTAGTAGGAGGATGTAACCACAGTTCCCACTGTCCGGTGCAAGTGACGGTCCGGCAATAACAAGCTAAACTTATCTTGTCGATAGCCCTTGATTAGTTCGTCCGTGAGGAAGAAGATTCCAGGAAAATGGGGCAGATAGGTGAAGGAATCATAAGCAGCCTCGCTTGACAAGAAATTCTCATCGCGGCGGCACAAGTCACGGTGTTCTCGCTTGAGATCCCGACTACAGCACAGTCCCTTGTGCGATTTTACCCAATCAATGAGTTGTAGAGCCGCCGGAGCATTTAGCATCTGTAAGGTACGGAGGGGTTTCGTAAGGTACCTACTGTGGTAGATCCGTCGTCCGTACAGTACTGTGTATGAAATAATGTAGTGTGTTGTTAGCGACAGGACTGCAGATCTCAAGATTCGGCAAGCTTCACCGGGGAAATAGATATGGCATGATCCTTGAACGACTAGCCAGGAAGCATTGAGATCTCAAAAAATTCAAGTAGTGTCAAACACAAGCGCTGAGCCGTTGACAGAAGGCTGAAGTAGCTTGAGATGTCCATGACTAGTTGAGGGCCGATCACAACAGAACAAAGGATCTCATCCATCATCCCTCGTACCTGGTTAATAAAACGATATGCCATCGTTCATACTTCACCATCCATAGTAGAGAGGTAGTACTCTTCAAAATTCAAAGGTACCTTGTCCTTAATAACAATGAGTAAGCAGTGCCAGCAATGGAGCAACGATGCGGGGAAGCTGATCCGAGGACATCGTCCATCGAGAATGATTGGCCGCCGACTTGTTGATCAACGACAGTACAGGTAGTGAGCAACGCAGCGTCTTCAATCTCAGGACGCCAAGCCTGCTGACAATCCCTTCATTTTCCTCATCATTTGTGATTCCATTATTTGCCTTCTCCGGATCAAATGATCTGTCCCAGGAAAGCGAACCGGATCCATCACAGTGGGTATCGAAGCTCACATTACGCAAGCCAGTAAGATTAAGGAGTAGATGCTGCGCTCATACATCCACAGCAGGCGCCATGAGTACCCTTACCCAGCCAGGTGTTTCTAGGCATAAGAAGATCTGTGTAGATACTGCTCGCACAAAAACAAGAAAAAGGAGACAGAATCTCTTGCAAGCTAAGCACTTCTCCGAAATGAGACCGTTGGTTTCTCAGTGAGTATCCACTTAGTAGTAGGAGACTTGGAAATCTTAGATTGATTGAATCATATCAAAAGTCAATGTATCTTGTTCAAGTTGTCATAAATACTTAGCTAGACCAGGCTGGTCCGTGCGAGTCGTTGGCCATGATGAAACATCGTTCAACGGCCTGGCAAGGACATCACCCATGGTCTGCCATGCGCTTAAGTTGATAGCTAATGCCTCGGTCCCAATGGAGGTAATAATATTTCCAGGGATCAAGTAATAATATTAGTTCAGATCAGGGTGATCATTGGTCTCGGATACACTGCCGAGGTTCTATGTACCTGGGATATGGATTTGGATCCTGCCGCTGGGGTTGTTGATGCTGGTCAGGCACAGCATATTCTGTAGTCTTAATATTATTCATTCCTGCTGATAATTGATGGCGAATCCTTGGTAAACGGCTTTAGCTGCAATAACTTTCTTCTTGTAAATAGTACTTAGCTGGTTACAACACATTGAAGAGGCCAGGTACAATTATTAAAATGAGATCTCCAGTAGATGCTTGCGCCAAATAGAACCTCCCTTTCCTTCTTTCCCCTGGTCGCGGGTATCTTTTTTCCCAGGAGTCGTTGTAGAATATTCTAAAGTACAGATCATATTGAGGTCATCGTTAGCCATCATGGGACCTACCTAAGGGGCGTTGCGGCTGCTTGCTTTTCATCTGTCTGAAACACAGCATCCCAAAACACCACTGTAATTTCCGCAAATGCCATCAACGGCTTGATAGGGAGCCCCAGAGGCGCTGTCATGGAGACTGGGCTCTCGAAAGAGAAAGTTAGAATGAACGTAGAAGGAATAACACACAGAAGAACTCTTCTCGCCAGTTACACCTTGACACTGAAATAATAGGAAGAAGAGAAACGATACACAGAGAAACAGATTGATGCCAGCTATATCATATCGAATAAATATCATAATTGCGATTATTATTCGTGGGTTACAGACACCAAAAAGAATAGTGAATACTCCGTCATGAACATGTTAATCCTGCCAATGCAAGAACTCTCTTCATCAATCAGTCGTGATTTTTTACTGATTAGAGTTGCTGATCCCCTTAGGGAATCGGGCCCACGCTCGTAGCTTACTCCGGAATATTCCTCTGGGCGGCCACAGTAAATGACATCTTTGCCAAGTTGCTGTAGGCCGCAGCTGGCCTCTGTGTCCACTGATTCCAGATGCGTCCACCTGCAGCTTTCGCTCCCACACTTTAAACCTCGAGGAATTCTCCGGCTGGCGGGCTGTGGGTCTTGTGGATGCCTGAACGCCTTCAATTTCCGGTAGCCGATGCACTGGCCCTCTTTGGCTTCCAACGTTCTAGACTAGTACTAGAGTAATCCACATTTCGAGAGGAAAAAGAATAAAAGAAGGGAAAAAAAAAAAAAAAAAAAAAGAGTAAGGGCTACTGCAGCCTGTCCCGAGATGCCCCAGTAGTGTTATTGCATTGCTGTTATCGTCATTTCCCCTCACGCTTTTCAAATTTACCGTGTTTTTCTTTCTTCATTTGCTTCCTGTTTTGCCCCTCTACCCCTGATAGTGACTGCTGCAGTCTGGCAAACACACGAAACTCGAGAACGTACTCCGTAGAGAAGACATTGTTTCAGCATATCGACAGCCCAGCCAGACAGCGACCCCTGACTTAGGGGCCGATTTTATCAACGATCATAGGCCATTGGCCAATGGGCCGACTGATGGAATCCTTGCTGTCGTCGTCTTGAAGACCGTACCTTGCATTAGACGCGTACCATTTCCAAACCAAGGATTGTTAGCAGCTTGGTCCATAATCCTCTTGAGATCTTCTGTACTCTGGAAAGACGGTCAACGTAGCGTTGCGACGTTGATGCGGGCAAAGTACTCATTGAAGTTCATCAGAGCAGTGTCGATCGATGGAGTAGTCGTAGGCAGAACAAGCCCAGAACAGTCGTCGAAATCCGGACTCTAAAATAAGCAAGTGTATGCTTTCATCTCAGCGCCAGGATACTTAAAACTCGCATGTCTTTCTTTCATCAGGTCGCCTGCGGAGCGGCGGGAACTGCTTCTTGATGGCTATCATTTAGATCGCCTTGTGTCTGTTCGGGAATTGTCGTGGCACCCTTTTCAATCGCCTGTTCTTCTTGTCCCGTCGCAGTGGTTTCGAGTTCGGCATCGTTGGACACCTTAGCTGCGGACTCCGAAGCCTGGGAAGCCGGTTCATGAGCAGGAGGAGTGGTGCTCTCGGGAGGTTGCGGGGCTTCAAACAGAGCCTTCAAATTCTTGCCGTCATCAATTTTGTCAAAGGCCGCGAGTTTGCCCTTGGCGGAAAGACGTAGAATGCGCCAGGTTTTACTCGCTTTTGCCCGAATCGCACTTTCCTTGTCTTCTTTCGTTTGCGCAGTATCAATGTCTAATTCATCATCCATGATACCCATCATGAACGCGTCAGCGGAGGGAACAGAATACCTTGACAGATGTCAGCCTCATGGGGATCAAATTCAGGGGCAACTAGGTACAAACCTCTCCGGTTCCTTCAGCTTCTCGATGCTTGATAGTGACTCTCCTTCAAGCAGAAAGTCGAGATTCAGGGCACCCATAGGCGAGGGACGAAGGCGCTTATTTGCGTATGTTTTTGTTGCGTTCTCGCGAGCACCTAGATACTCTGCGACTGAGACGGCAGGCCTTTCAATGAGCGGACAGCCCTCGGCTTTCCAACGGACCCAGTTCTTATCCCTCGAAAGAACGGTGTCAACCATGCGATAATAGAATTTACCACCAGTTCCTTCTTGTAGATATTCCTCAATGGCTTTCCTCATCTTGGTTGCCCACTTGGCCTGTAGCTGTTAATTCGTGTTCGAAGCGAGAGGGAAAGTCGCAGGGGAAGGGTTGAAGCATAACGTGGAAAAGCAGAAGGGGTGTCAAGCAGCTTACATCATCTTCGTTCAATACAAAACCGTAAAGCACCGATTTGTTCGTCAAATCAGCAAGTTTTGCTTTCGCTTTCGGTGTAAGAGAAAGCATAAAATCCAGGAGAATCAACGCCTGTACAAGGACGTGTCTTCTGAAAGCTGTGTCGTTGACCTGTAAATGATTGTTAGCAAGTAATTATCAGACCCACCTCTTAGCAACGTACTTCGAGGTCAAACAAGTCCCTGCTTGTCAAATACTTAGGGTTGAAACTGCTCGCAATCTCTTGGCCATCCACGCTCCGTTTCCGCTTTGTAGATTTCCGTATTTCCTCGGCTGTCTTACTGGCGCTTTGATTCTCAAGGTCTGTTCTGATATTCCTGAACGCAATCAATGTGCTCTCCAAGCCAGTCTTGAAGGATGAGAAATGCTGAGAGTCAAACACTTTTGTCGGGGCAGAGAAGTACGCTTGCAGGCCCCAGAAAACGGGATACAGAGCGTCTAAATCAACTGTCTTCTCCGAATCCTTGTCTTTAGTTTTCGAGACAACAAGTTTGGGGACTTTTGCTTGGTCTTGTACAAGCGTCTGAGAATCGCTGGCTGGAGGCAGTGGTTGGCCATCATGATCAGGCCCCTGGGGTTCAGTCGCTGTTGATGTTTCTTTTGCGTCGGGCATTTCCACATCCATCTCACTCTCCTTGGATCCTAAATTGGTAATCTCGTCAAAGGTGGTAACATTTTCGGTGTGATATTCGCCGCGGAGATTGACAGCACTTTTATCCCCAAGCGGGAAGCTCTGAAACAGAAATATGAAGACACGGCCACAAAATACCGTGTCCTCTGCCCGGGACAGCCTCCGAAGTAGCTCATTGCAGGATCTGAGGATGATCAAGCTCTTTTGCTTGAAGTGTTTCTGGAACAGTATCAGCGGATTTACTGCACGAGTTGTAGTGACAGAAGATAATATCAACCTTTGTATTCCGTTCTCGGCGAGACTCCAAATAATCAAAGACCTTGCGACAACCATCAATGGTTTGACTATCGAGCAACTCCTCGATCAACCAGAATATCAAACCGGGCTCGCATTGTCCTGTGCACGGTCAGATAGCTGTTCGTTCACAAGACTAGACGAGCGGAGCCAACCATTATCAGAAAAAATTGAGATTATGTCAAGCAAATTCCACATGCGAATAAACGAGGGCTCGTCAATTGTTGTGTGCGCCTACAGATAGCTCAGTGTTAGCTACCCATCGCACTCATGCTTTCATAGCTAGGCCTTTGAATCAGAGACATACCAGGAGACTGTAGAACTTCTCCCTGAACGCGAGTTCAACTGCCGCAAATCGTGTCTGCTGGTTCAGCTGTTCCACCAATCGCTTTTCTTCCCCCTGGATCGCCCATATCGAGTCGCCCAAATGAGCTTCTGTTAAAGGGGGTTCTATTTGCGCATCTTGTTTGATTTGTTCTGCTCGGTTCAGGAGATCATCGACCAGTTTTCTGTATATATGCATCGCATCATGGTCAGCAACCGACATCCTCATAGAGTCACCAAGAGCAAGCTTGACATAGAAAGGATGAAGGATGGCTGTAAGTTTGGCGCGAGCTTCGGATGATAAATGGCGGCTCTGCGGGCGGTTTTTAGCCGCCAAGAAGTCATCTGAGTTTAAACGCGCGCCAACAGCTTCCCTTTCCGCCCGCGACGGACCACTTGCGCAAATAAATTGGACCCGCGCCAGCAGTACTTTTGAATCAGTCCTCAACATCGAGGAATGGGCCTACAAACACGTCAGGCTATGGCGCACGGCCTCGATTCCCGGCCAACGGTGGAGGACTTCCGTGAGGATAGCTCATGGGTCCAGCTGGCCAAAACCCACTGGCTTGGGACCTCCAAGGTCCGCAAAGCCAAGCAGGATGTTATTAGAAAGGATTTATGGGAGCCCTTAGAAGCTGAAAACTTCAGCCTTCGTTCGCTTTTGACGCTGGAGAATTTGAATATCCTGGAGAAGTGCGCACCGCGACTGTGACTGACGCTCTTACGTCCCTTGAAGCTAATTGCCTACAGATATCTTTGGCCGACATATTCGGAAGATGCGTCCAATCACCATGTGCTACTAATTGCGCTGATTGTTAGCATTAAGCAGCGAGATCATTTGCCAATATGGGGTGCGTCTCCTTACGTTCAGGCCGGAGGTACCTGTGAAAAGCTAATGGACTTTAGAAACCTTCTCAGACAGGCCCGACGACTTCTCCAACCTTTTCCATCGGATCCTCTCTATGAGCGTCGACAATTCTCTGTCTACCTTCTCCCGCCAATCCATATTGTCTTTCATTATCAGTGCTTTTCAATCTCTGGAGAACGCCCTCATCCGAAAGGAGTGCGCACCTCTCGTCTCGATTTCCATCTGGCACAATCTCTCGAGCGAAGAAACTAGGGATCGAATTCTTGCTAAGGTACCATCCTTAAAGAAAGCCTGGAGGGCAGCTGGGAAACGGTACGAAGCTGGAGATGAGGCGGCGAAGGCCAAGATGCGATTCGAGCGATCGTGGCTCTTTACTATGCTTCTGGATCTCTTGCGGCGATTGAATGGATCCGAGCAGGAATTGTCCGATAATCTACGCTATTGTGAAAGGTTTCTGGAGTACCTGGTGGACTTGGAGAGTCAGCTTCCCACACGACGCTACGTCAACACGTTGTTGAAGGATCTCAACTTACTCCCGGTTATACGGCTTTCACAAATGTTCCGTTCTCCTGAAAATGCCCTCTTCCGCGACCTTTTTGAGCTTCTTAAACATTTTTCTGGATTCGCAATCGACGATTACACCGGCAAGCCTCTTGACCCCCACGCAGTCTATGAGAGCCATTCCCAAGAGCTGGCACGTTTGCAGCGGACCGCGATGAAGCACTTCAAGGATAAGTTGATGATCCTTGCTCTGTCAAACTACGGCTCAATCGAGCAACGCTCAGAACTGGAAGGGCAACTGAGTGCCCTAAACGATTCCGAGCTTGCAAGTCTCTGTGTGCACCTGGGTTTCCGGACAGATTATCCCAAACAATCCGGGGTCATGCCCACTCGACATCTCTATCTCGAGATACTTTTGTCATTCTACGAGCGCAAGGTACCGTTTCAAGAGACTGCATCTCAACTCAGCATTGTGCCCACAGAGAAAGATCTCTATGACCCTTCATTCTTGCGAAACGAAACCTATGACGGATCTCGACCGCTTGCCATTCCGAAACTGAATCTTCAATATTTGAGCCTTGGCGACTTTCTTTGGCGATCGTTCCTGTTGTATCGCTCCGAAGCTTTCTTCCAGGTCCGAAAGGATATGGAAGCAATTATCAAGCGGATGCAGCCTCGATCAAGCCGCGATGGCAAGACGCTGAGTTTCGATGGCTTCTCTCGCATGGCCATTCCCATCTCGAAACCAGCCATAATCGAGGTTGCGCCTCCTAAAGTAGGCTCGTCAGAACCAGCTTTTGTAAGGGCTGAGATCGCAATTGAAGTTGGCAGATTAGCAGATCACATTCGGAAGGAATGGGACTCACTTCGTCCAGATGATGTCGTCTTCCTTCTAGCTGTCCAACCCGGTAGCGCGAACAATTCCATTTTCAGGGACAGCTCAGCAGAGACTCCGAGTCTGTTACACCTCAGGACTGCAACAGTGGTCCAGGTCCTTGATGAGCAGGGTCGCCCACTTCGTGAACCAGTTGCGGGCCACGTGAATGGATATCAATCTCGACCTCGCGTCCGGAGGTTGCTGCTCAATCTGGATCCGTCCGCTTTCAAGGCTGATAAGGATCGCACCTCCCAAGGGAAACAGGACATTTATCCTTTGATAAACGTGATTGCGAGACGGAAAGGGCGGGAGAACAATTTCAGGTCGATACTAGAGAATATACAGAGGCTCATTGTCTCTGATGTTACTCTTCCTTCTTGGATTCAGGATATCTTTCTAGGATACGGAGACCCTGCAGGTGCCAGGTATACTGAACTGCCAAACCGACTGAGGTCGGTCGATTTCCGAGACACTTTCTTGGACTGGCAGCACCTGGTGGAGAGTTTCCCAGGATGCACCATTGAGCCCTCGGGTAATGAGGCGTCGAGTTTCGGTCCCCCGTACGTAATTGAGTACGTTGAAAATTCCACCAAAGCGCCTTCAACGACATCATCGAAGAAACGGCGGAGAGACCCGGTCGAAAAAGAAGGAACAAGTGCAGGAGTGATACGCGTGTCCACATACAAACAGCCGAACCCAGGTCCCTATCCCGTGGATGCTCCCAAACTCAACGCCATTCGTTTCACGCCAGCCCAGGTTGAAGCTATCGCATCCGGCACGCAGCCCGGACTGACTGTGATAGTTGGCCCTCCTGGAACTGGTAAAACGGATGTTGCAACTCAAATCATCAATAATATTTATCATGACTTCCCGAAGGAGCGTACCCTTCTGATCGCGCACAGTAACCAAGCTCTTAATCAGTTGTTTCAGAAGATTGTGGCCCTAGACATCGATGAGCGTCATCTTCTTCGACTCGGCCATGGTGAAGAGGAACTCGAAACCGAAACTAGTTACAGCAAATACGGCCGTGTCGAGTCATTTCTTGAAAACCGCAATTACTTCCTCGCTGAAGTGACACGCTTAGCGGCGTCAATTGGTGCAGAAGGCGCACACGGTAATTCCTGCGAGACGGCTGGATATTTCAATACAGTCTACATCCAGCCAACCTGGGCGAAATTCTTCGATTACGCTCGTGCCGAAAGTACAACCACTGAGGATATTATTTCGTCTTTCCCATTCCATGCCTACTTCTCAACTGCCCCTCAGCCTGTATTCGATCCGGCCGCTTCGAAGGAGACATTGCTTGATGTGGCGGAAGGCTGTCAACGGCATATCGACAAGATCTTCTCTGAATTAGAGGATATTCGCCCATTTGAGATTTTGAGGCAATCCCGCGACAAGGCAAACTACCTCCTTGTGAAAGAAGCGAGAATCATTGCTATGACATCTACGCATGCGGCAATGCGTCGACAGGAAATCGCCGACCTTGGCTTTCACTATGACAACGTCGTGATGGAAGAGGCGGCGCAGATTACTGAGATTGAAAGTTTTGTTCCCTCCGCCCTACAACACATGAAGAATGGCGAGCTCCCTCTGAAACGCGTGGTTCTTTGCGGCGATCACCTTCAAAACTCTCCAATTATTCAAAACCTTGCTTTCCGCCAGTACGCCCATTTCGAGCAGAGTCTTTTTCTACGTTTGGTAAGACTCGGTGTTCCTGTGATCAATCTTGATCAGCAGGGCCGAGCAAGACCTAGCTTGGCCGAACTCTTTCGGTGGCGTTATAAGCAGCTTGGGGATTTGCCCATTGTTCGCACGGCTCATGAATACAAGCAGGCGAATGCTGGCTTCCAGTACGATTATCAGTTCATCAACGTCCCAGATTATCAAGGGAGCGGAGAAAGGGAGCCGACCCCTCACTTCATCCAGAACCTGGGAGAAGCCGAGTACGCTGTGGCCATTTATCAGTACATGCGACTTCTCGGGTACCCGGCATCAAAGATATCCATTCTTGCTACCTACGCAGGCCAAACGGCCCTGATTAAAGATGTTCTTGCCCATCGATGTGCTAAAAATGCACTGTTTGGCATGCCAAAGATCGTAACAACTGTGGATAAGTATCAGGGTGAACAGAACGACTGTAAGTTGAACCATCTAGCGCGATGAGTTATGCTGACCTGGGATCTGCGCAGACGTTATTCTTTCCCTTACGCGAACCCGCACAGTGGGCTATCTCCGTGATGTTCGCCGCCTTACGGTTGCTCTTTCCCGTTCCCGTCTAGGTCTCTATATCCTCGGTCGTCGCGAGGTGTTCGAGTCATGCTATGAACTCAAGCCGGCCTTTGACCTTCTCCTACAGCGCCCTGACAAACTCATGTTGACCACGGGCGAAATGTTCCCAACCACACGATCGCTGGACGACGAGGTTCAGGGTACGCCTATGGAGGGAGTGGAGCATCTCGGGCAATATGTGTTTGAGATGACTCAGGCCAAGGTTAAGGCCATGGGTGATCAGGACATCATAGTAGACGATGCAATGCCTGACGGGGACAATGAGCTGTTGGACGAGGATGAAGTCATGCTTGGAGCGGGCGATGAGCCTGAGGAGGACCCATTGCATGAGCATACTTGAATAGCCGTGCAGGAGTCAATTTATGCCAGCAACTTGACGTCATCGTTCCTTCTACTGGGTAGTCTGTCTGTAGGGTTGCGTTCGAAGTTCTCATGTATATTCGGCACCAGATCCGATATAATACAATGGTGCTTTTGATTTAGCTCCGGTGTGACGTGCCTTCAAGCCGCTGTGTGCCTGCCGCCTCCATGGCCCCTTAAAATGAAGCAAATTCCGAAGTGCGGTGAATATGTTCGGGGCCATGAGAGATGTACAAGATGTTCATTCTTTCTATGTACAACAGCATTCCTAACTTGCTTCGATCTATAGAGACTTCTCGGATTCTCCAGATGGGGACCCTATGTATACATATGCCTCCTGAATGAGTGTGTCAGCCGTGATGGAAAAATCTACCAAGTCTAATGATGTAAGACGGCAAAATACGACGGTTTTTCTACGATTCCTTGCGTTCTCCGAGTTCCTCAACAATGTTTTTGGGGTCTTTCCAGGCGAGTGCAATGTACCTACGGGTCGACGCTGTCAGCTATTCGAACGGTCTTATCGGTGAAGCGCAAACACGTACTTTGTATGACTGCCTCTTGCGAAAACCTCACCCTTGGAGTTCATGAACTTGATGTTTGTGTATGCTAAGGTTTTCCCGACTGTCGACTTGGTTAGGCATATCGATGGACTAGAATGCGCATGTGCCTATGATGACATAGTTCTGGGAGGACTCGTCCCCCGATCATTGGTAGGAGACTTACACTTATCGCAAGTGACTTCCTGCATGCAAGTCAGTAATCTTGTAAAGAGCTTGACCCAAGGGAAGCTGAAAAACGAACCGCTTGGATCTTGTCGCCAACTTTGCCTCCGGAACTCAGGTACGTTACTTATGATAGAAAGCTCGTATCAGTATAAAGTTAACCTTGGGCTTATTCGGTATGGCTGGTCTGGCATACCATTAAGATCTGTCGAGACGCCAGTTGCGAACAAGCCTCGAGAAGCTACAGCTAGGGAGCCGCCAAGGTCCACTAGCCCCAAGGGTCAATGAGATGGCAGACAGGGTGACGGGTCTCATCGGTATACAGTACCCATACTGGCTATTGTCCCTCCATGAAGGATGCTGAGTCTATTCTAGTGACATTGTTAATGTATGGCGAGGAACAAGATGCAATCGGGAGACTTACCGTGTGCTCTTTCTGGATATCAAGCTCAAAGTTGACAGTTCCGGGTCGTGCAGCAGTTACACGAAGCTGAGAGCGGTTATTAGTATATCCCGATACGCTTGCCCGATGCTAATCGCCAGTGGGATCGCAGTGGCAACAATCGCAATTTTTGAAGAGTTGCAAAAGCAGAATCTTACATTATCAAGCAAGCTGTTACCTCAAGGGATATGCTCAGCGACCGCCGGGCTCGAGTGTCAAAATGAGCCCTCTGTCAGTACTTACCGAGGCTCCAACCCTGAGGTAGCCCGAAATGACTCCCAGACCTGTACAGAAACGGTTTACTACGAAAGCACCGTTTGAATTGGATGAATCTGATACTTACAGATCTGACAAATCGCAAAGCCGTCATGTTTACTCAGTGCGAAAAGCGCAATTGAAGATGTGAGGAATAGGAATGGTTAAGCAAATGGACAATGAAGCGTTACGTACTGGCTCTAAGGTATGGAGGAAGCTAAACAGTGAGATCATCGCCGACTGCGCTTTGTGGCCGCTATGGTCACCGGACAATATCTGCTGCAACTTCTCCAATCAGACACAGATTCACGACTACCCAGTTATCCTCACCCTTCATCGTTGAGGTTTCTTAGTGACAGCGCTTGATGATGCTGCAGAGATAACGAATTATTTTCGGTCCTGCAGGCAACATGGCTGCGGCACCACCCCGTCCTTTCGATTACTTGGAGAGCTTGCCCGGGACTGTCTTTAACAAGCTCTACCAGCAGCCCTCCACTGCTCTCGCCATTTTCAGGCGCATGCTGCCTGACCTGGGTATGTGCCTGCCCCGTCATCGCACAGAGAGCCCCTTTTGGACTGATAGATCATAGCAAAATGTTTTGTGATGGCGCTACTCTACCTTAAGGACCCGCTTCCAGCAGCGGATTTGGAGGCATGGGTCAAACCAGACAGCTTGAAGTGAGTATCACCACCTTCTCAAAGTGAACGTATCGGGAAGTATAGTCGCTGACTCCCAAAAGAGAGCGAGATAATGCGCTTTCAATTTTGGGCAGGTTGCACATTATGACCAGCACTACGACGTCGGATAATGTAAAAGCATACACCGTCACCGATCCGTTTGCATCCTCCCTTCGGCAGGCTCTCACCGGTGCCGAGCAAACTCAATCGTTTGGTGTTTTGTCGCAGGTATCTGACGAAGAAGCTGTCTCCATTGCGCACCTGGACGAGTATGCCAGACGGCAGTGGGAAGGAGTTCTGGGTTACATGGTGGGGACAAGTGGACTGGGTATGCAACGCGACGTCAATTTGAGCAAAGGCGTGAAGGAGCTCTTGCAGGCCGGCCACCTGGTTGAGATTAGGGATCGTCGAGTCGAAATTACTCAGGACGGTTTCGCTTTCGTTCTACAGGACGTCGGCACTCAAGTATGGCATATCCTAGTTCTTTACGTTGAGAGCGCAGCGGCCATCGGTATGGACAGCGTCGAGGTTCTTTCCTTTGTGTTCTTCTTGAGCAGTTTGGAACTGGGGAAATCGTATGAGAAGAAGCAGTTGACATCCAACCAACTGCGCACTCTGACCGACTTGGCCGACTTTGGTATCGTCTACCAAGAAACTCCGGATGCCACTCATTTCTACCCGACGCGCCTTGCAACCACCTTGACCTCCGACTCCAGTACTCTGAGCAATCCTCTCGCTGGCTCCCTTTCCGGACCTACGGGCACAGCCTCAAGCAAGGCCGGCTCCGGATTCATCATCATCGAAACAAATTACCGACTCTACGCATATACCTCCTCACCGCTCCAGATCTCCCTCATTGCACTTTTCACCACGTTGAAATATCGCTTCCCCAATCTGATCACGGGTAAAATCACCCGCCAGTCCGTCCGTCGTGCAGTCGAGATGGGCATTACCGCCGATCAAATCATCTCTTACCTATCGACACACGCACACCCGCAAATGCGCAAGCACAATGTGTCCAGGTCTACTTCTAATCAAGCCGGAATGCCGGTGTCCGTCCTACCGCCTACCGTCGTGGATCAGATTCGTCTTTGGCAGCTCGAGAGAGACCGCGTCAAAGCGACCCATGGCTTTTTGTTCAGGGACTTCAACTCTCTGGCCGAATATGAGGCCCCGTGTCGATATGCCGAGGAAATCGGCGTGCTGGTCTGGAAATCCGATCGGAAGCGGATGTTCTTTGTCACTCGACATCACCAGGTTGCTGCTTTCTTGAAGAGCAGGAGGAAGTAACGTCATTGCAGACGGGGAACCGGCCTTGTCGATACTTCCCGCGGATTAAAATTGTTTCTGTGATGCAATCTTTGACAAGCATGGTACGGCGTTGGGACGCTCCGCTTTTGAATATGGCGGATATTATACAGGGTCTGTGGCCTCTGAGGTTGTGGACTGGCTACTCAAGCGGGATTATGCTATATTCTACACGTCAGCCAGGCTGCTTGCAATGATTTTTAGAAGATGGTGTAAAATCAAACTCCGGTGTCATCCTAAGTACAGCAATTTGCAGTCAACACTTCCAACCAATGACTCCTCCAATCGCCTTTCCCAACAGATAGACATATGTCTAGTGTATCCCGACGCATTCATGTCCCAAACTCCCGAGTCAAGCACATTGATGTGGCCCAGATACCCATAATCCAAAGAAACACCACATGGTGAATACGCACAAACGATCTCATCTGCCATAATCTTTCACAATACAGCCTCATCACAACATCCAACGATCTCCATGAATAGCAATGTACTCGTCTCTGAACTCTCTCAGACTAGCCGACGCCTCCTCCGTCACGCAAACATTCTCAAGAACCATGAAGGCGCGCTTGACACGATAGTTCGCAAGGTTCGTATCTGCTTGGCCCAGAGGCCGGGAGTAACTCGACAGCATTCCAAATCCAGTGGCGATATCGGGTTCTTTGAAAGAATCTTCGTAGTGGAACGCGTTGGTGAGGGTCATGAAACGGCCAAGCCAATATTGACGGGGTTGTGCTCCGGATACCTGGAAGCCAGCAGGAGTAGTCGTGGTTAGCGTTCTCTGCTTGTTGCGTGGGATTCTGCTGGTGTGACTATCATCGCTGGGCAGTACCATTGTCTGAGTGCGATCTTTGTTTCTGGTCGTTGGCACCTTTGCGTTTGACTCGAACTGTTGGCTTGAGTTGGAAACACTCTGCTCTTGGTCGTCATCAGACGCTAGCTGTGAAATGACCTCTTTTTCAATCTGAAGAGCCTTCAGGTTGGCGAATCCTCTGCTCATCCGCAGTTTCTTGGGCAGCATATCGCTCGTGCTTCTCGGGATGCGATTCGTTATCTTGTATATGAAGGCGGGCTGGTTGTCGGACAACTGACGGTGAGTGAAGGCCTGCTGTCTTGGTGGAAGAGGTTCGCTGAATCGTACTTTCTTGACATTCAGGCCAGCAGCATTGTTTGGAACAGGGATGGCGCTTCCTCTTGTATTCTTGTTTATTCCTTGCTCCTCTGACGCCTTTCTTCCCTCTTGAAAGGCAGGAACGCATGGCTTTGCAGGAGATCTGAGCTTAGCAGGAACAGGTATAGAACTGCGTGGAGGGGCCAACCGAGCCATTTCAGCCTTTGAAGATGAAGAGGAAGTAGTTCGTGTGATCGATGAGCGAAGCTTCGATGATGAGTCCAGGGGAAACTCAGAGCGCTGCTCGACCATCTCGGCTTGCTTGAATTTCTGTCCCAGACATTTTTGACAGACTGAAGCAGTTTCAGCAACCGCTTGGACATTCTCAGCAGGTTCGGCAAGCTCAATAGGCACAGCAGGCTGAATAGGTTGAGAAGGTTGGGTGACTTGCACTGCCTGGATAGGTCTACCGATTCGGTAAACTCGAACGGGTTCGGTAGGTCGAACATATCGAACAGTCTGAGCTATTTTGACCAGCCGAGGAGGTGTAGGGATATCGATCTCTTCATCTTCGATTTCCTTCATTCCAACATTTGAGATGGATTTGTTTTCATCCTTGCCCGCGTCCTGTCTGAGATTGGTGTAGCGCCTGCTCAGTGATGACAGAACGCTCCGTTTCCCCTCTTTATGAAACGCTTCGCGAGAGTAAACGCATTTGGATGGAGGCTCAGTAGGGGCCGGTATCTTCGAATACTTGTTTTCGGACGATGAAGTCAAAGTTGAGCCAGTGAAACTGGTGGATCTAGAAGCCGTCTGACTGCTTGGTGGAGAGGAAAAGGGACTAGCTCTTGCTGTCAAACGGCGGATTGATATGTTGATCTTTCTGCGAGTTTTCCCATTGCTGGCTGTTGTTTCGTTCGAATCTTCAGAGCCAAATGAGGAGGACTTGCTAGGTAGAGGCATTGAGACTTGACGTTGAGAATCCCATGCTTCGTGTATCTGAGAGTTGCGACGCTTTCCCGTAAGCGAAGACAGAATTGAGCTTTCGTTCTTGATGGGAATGAATGAGCCAAACGAGAAGACGCGGCCAGCTCTGCCACTGTCATTTGGGCTGCTGTCTCTCTCGCTGCCCAGTGGTTGATAAGGGTGCTTTCCACTGCGAGTCTTGTTTCGAAGAACTTGAAGGGATCCCAACAGAGAAGCCCTACGGCTACGCTTCTCTGCCATGATCGGATTCCATTCAGGGTGCAGTCAAGACCAGAAGAATGACGGTAGATAAAATGTATTCAGAAGAATATTTGGATAGGATGGATAATACGTTTTGAAGATAGTAATATGTGCTGTTTAGAGAGGTGTAGATGGTAAGAATCAAATAAAGAGAAAGAACAGACTGAACAGTAGTATTTATCTTTATTTACTTGAGGATGACAGTATATGGTTACCGGAGATATCCATTTTGAGAGAGCAGATGCAGTGAATTGCCTCAAGTCTACCTGGTACATATCTGATAGTAGTATTCCATTCACGTCGGCTCATTCTCATTCACTAGCCCTCACAATCCGAAGCATCACGCAATATACTCGAAGAACTCGTCGCAGCTCAGACCAACCATGCATTGTCATCTCGTCATATTGCAGCCCAGTAGTGAACGCGTTCACGTTTAATCAGTCTTTGACTCATTTCGGAGGAAGTAGGATGCTTCCCTCGGATACCTTGACAGCGCCTCCCTGAAGCTCAACAGTGTTGATCTTCTTATCCTGGTTGACCACGACATCTACCCCAATCACACTGCGTCTACCCATCTCCACTCCTTGCACAATGTTATACTTATACTGACCAGGTTTTCCGTCCATCAAAGACAGGTAAGCGGCCAGACCGCTGGCCGCACTTCCTGTTGCTGGATCTTCTAGGTTTCCGAGAATCGCCCTGGTCCGAATGGTATTTGCACCAGTCTGCGGGTCCTTGACATTGCGGACGTAGAAGTATATCACACAGAGACCTGCATCCCAACCTTCATCCAGATAGCCAGAGCCCGCAGAGATAACCTCACCTCCCGTGGCCGTAGTGACGGCAGCGAGTGCCTCGAGGGAGGGTAGCTCGACATGGACCTGGCTCATCCCATTGACGATAGAGAAGATGGGGAAAGCTGGTTCCACGGTACCTGTTATACCGAAAAAGCCAGACAAGGAAGGGTGCAATCGGATCAGTTGCTGGAGCGGGAATCTGGACCGGTGCAGCCGCGTATTATGTGCGATTCTAGCGGTTACTGCAGGCGACGGCTGTCCCGATCGCAGCGAGATGGGGATATCCCCCGACTTGGTGGTCAGAATTTTGACGGCTTCCTTGTCGCCCTCATCCTGAGAAAGATATAGAAACCAGGAGGCAGCTCCTATGGTAGGATGGCCTGCGAATGGAAGTTCGCTGTCGGTGGTGAAGATGTCGATAGTGCGTCTCTCACCCTTGTCGGCATGGACAAA
This sequence comes from Aspergillus pseudoviridinutans, assembly GCF_018340605.1. Lineage (NCBI taxonomy): Eukaryota > Fungi > Ascomycota > Eurotiomycetes > Eurotiales > Aspergillaceae > Aspergillus > Aspergillus pseudoviridinutans. Next base: position 2,967,791 of record NW_025091281.1, on the reverse strand, counting down.
GATAGTCTCTGACAAGTTGAACTCGCGCGCGATCGACTGCTTCTGCTGTTGTGTCAGAGCTGGCTTGTTTGAGTCCGGAAGGAAGACCACGGCGAGCGGATTGCCAGCATACGGCTGTGCCGTGAAGACGTCCAAAGTGACGAATCGGATTTGTTCAGCCATGATAGTGTGGCAATTGGTTTGTTTGAAGTTAGATAAAAATCCAAGCTGCTGGAGGAGTCTTGATTTGCGTCTTTCATGATACAAACAGAGTAGGAGAAGCGCATTGGGATTTAAGGACTCTTAGCCGCTTCGTCCATGGATCTGTGACTCATCACGACAACGCTCGTGTTGCGGTCTTGTAATGCTACTCGTTGCTATCGGAAGATTAATGCAATTGGCCAAATGTCGATCATTTGATATGAAGCTGCTTATTTCGTTCATGATGGAGCTCTGATTGTTCCAAAATATTTTACTCATTGTAGAGTACCTTAGGGCTTGGATGTGCCGCTCTTCGAGCTACCGGACGACACAGTGGGAAATGGGCTATGGTATCTTGCGGATTGCTGCTGATTGCCGGAAAACCTCCGTTGGTAGTGGTGATATGCGAACCTCGAGCCTGTTCACTCAGTGGATGCAGAGCACCTACATATGGATGCGTTCGTGATTCGGTATATATGCTAAATGTACATTCACCCCCATGCCTATCAAGACCCAACCCGAACACCGCATGCAATAATCATTACAACATGATAGGTATACATTTCACTCTGAATCGCTTTCGATGACAAACCCAGCCCGCATTCTTCGTCGAGGCGGTGCAGCGAAAGGTGCTGCTTCATCGTCATCTTCCTCTACAGTATCAGGTGCAGGGGGCTCGGTCTCCCTATCGTCGTCCTCCGCACTCAGGACTTTGTCTCTATTACGATTTCGGCTGAAAGCTAAATCATCATCGAAATCGAGTTCATCTTCTTCGGAGGTAACAGGTGTGTCTTCGACATCACTAGCACCTTGGAGAGAAGGTGAGCCTAGTCCTGGAGAGTCTGGCGACCGAGCCTCCGTACCGGTCATGACAAGATCGTCATTGTCATCGAGCCCTTCAGTCCGTTGCTGGCGTCGCTGCCGCTTGCTCTGKGTATCTGCGGTCGAGGCAGTGTGCTGGTCGCTTTGCCGCTTGCGGCCACTACCTCTCTTCCGCGGTTTGTCACTAACCTCTTCAACGACCCCGTGGAGCAGAGCCTTCCTAATTCTTTCTGCCTGCTCCTTTCGTCTCTGCTCCTCAAGTCGAAAGAATTCCTGGTCTGCTTCTTCGTCCGTTTCCTCATCACTGGCGTGAATGTACAGATCGCTCTTGATTTTCGCTTGTCGAGCTAAAGCATTTTCCAGGCGTGCTCGACGCCGTTCCTCCAAGACTTGTTCATCGGGTTCTTCTTCTTCTTCGTCTTCATCTCCGGCTTCCTTGCGTCTCTTTTTGCGCTGTTTCTTCAATTGCTCGAGAGCGCTAGCCCTTGATCGTGGGTTGGGTGGGAATAGCGGCCCATCTGGGACGTTGTCATCACCCTCAGAATCGGAGCCAAAGTCTACGTCGGCGGTTTGGTCATCTCTGTCTCGCCTTGTATTGTTCCCTAATTTTCGCCTTATCAACTGGCTCAAGTCCCGGTCAGAGTTCTCTGTGACAGGCTCAGTCAAACACTGTTCAATGATGGATCTCGTATGCCGAAGATCTTGAGACGTGAGTGATGAAGGAACGATCCAGGAGGCTCCAGGAACATCCTCCATGCCTAGACGTTCGAAGCGAACCAAAGTCATGAGGAGACGTAGTTTGGCGTTGGAGAACATGGCCTTCTGGCATAACTCGTTGTTGGGTTTGACAGCTGTTCGATGTTAGTTACGTACGACCAGCCAGAAGTAATCAAAAGACGTACGAATCATTGGGTTGGGAGCTTTCTGTCCTTCCGATTGCTGTTCCTGACTTTCCCAGGACTCTCTCTCATCGGCTGCCGAATTTAAGATATCACTGACCCACTTGACCAGGTCAGTGTGCTCATCCTTGACCATGACATGCACAACAATCTTTATTTTCTCGTCGGTTGTCTTGGCTTCTCTCGGGTCAACTTCGAGCTCAGCCGGAGGTCTTTTAGACGCGGATATTGTCTGTTTCTCATGCCCAAACTCCAGGTAGAAAACAGTCGAGTTGATCTTACTGAACAGGAGCTCTGTGATCAAAGCCGGGCGTTGATCTATTTTCTTGATCATGCGCCGAATAATTTGCCGGACCAGTTCCTCCCATTCCTTGAAGATCGGTTTGCTCGAGTCCAAGGCACCCGGACCTTTGATCATGCGATAGAAGAGGTTGATGATATCAAGGCGAAACAGCAGAACGCTCATCTCTTGCTTGAAAGCTATCCTGTAAAAGTAGCGATGGGCTCGTTTCAATTGGTCCACATTCAGCTCTTTATAGTACTTCGTAAATGCGATAAACGTGTCAACACAGTTCTGGTTGCAGAACTTGGCGGCAAAGCGCCTGAAATCGAATTTGCGCTCCTTCGAAATTCTTTCGGCGTCCATCAAGTCTTCGTCTTCAGACGCGTGCTCCTCGTCATCGCCTTCGATATCGGCCTGTTTGGCTTGTTTGGCTTTGCGCTTTGCGCGGCGACGGGATCGGATCTGCATATCTACGTTCTCTTTGGAGTAATGCTCCAACATCTTTAAGAAAACATGAGCAAGCTGTGTGCATGCATCCAGGTAGCCGAATCCTTGCTCTTTATACCCGCGAATGATGGCGATGATGCGGTCATGGGTAGTCTCTTCATAGAAAATTCGATTCTGGATGTTGTCGGCAATCTCTTGATCTTCTTCAAGCGGTGATTGAGCCATCTCTTGTACAGTTAACAGAATCTGCGTGAAACAGCGCATTTCTGCAGTGAGGTCTTCGACGTCTTTATTGTCATAGCTGTACTGCATTGAGCGGTTCAGAAAGACAAATGTTTCCTGGTTGAGGACACTGGCAACAAGTGCATAGCTATCGGGTTCCATTTCCTTCAATGACTTGTCAACCAGATGTCGTTTTTCGCGTTGATGTGCACGCCGCACGCGCTCGGCTTCAAGAAACCAGGCAATGGTATAAAAGAATTGTCGTGTATTGATATCCATGACTCGATCAGCTTCACGTTCAATTGCTTTTCGAACGTGAGTGAAGAGCGGATTGAAGCCAGAATCCAAGAATTCTTCGACAAACATTCGTAGGTTCTTTGTCGCGGTCGAGTTGAGATTGACGGGCGTGTTAAAGTCATTGTTTGCCGTCACCTCGGTTTGCCTTCGACGTATCTGAGGCTTGTTCCACTTTTTGCTCTGATCCATCTTGTGAAGGGTTGCCTGKCTATCTTTGAGCACATCTTGTCCAGACACCGTGGAGACCTTGGCGTCATCGCGTTTCACCCAAATCATTGTCCCAAACCTGCCATGCCGAGTTGGTGCGTTCTTTGCGTATTCCCGCCGCAGAGACGATTCCTTCTGCAAAAGTTCACCGAGCTCATCTGTGCGCTTTGCCTTTCGTTCGGCATCGTTCATGAAGAGTTTCTCCACGTTGACTCCTTTGACAATGTGGAATAATATCTCGAGGAGGACCACATCTTGAAGGCTGAAATCATCTCCTACATTGGAGCACATGGTCAGAAGAAGAGCGAAAGCATCTTGATTCTGGAAAGCATTAATGGTCGCCGATCTTGACGTTTCCTCTTCATCCCCCTCCGCCGCCAGTCGAGTATTTGGCGAAATCACCGCGATATTTCGAAGGAAGTAGAGCATGAGCTTCAATATGCCTTCATCCCGAGTCGTTCGTTCGGATCGAGGGACTGCCATGCTGGGGAGGCCGATTCGGATGACGGTTCGAAGGATGCTGTCGCTACCATGACTGAGAATACCACGTTTATAAAGAACCTGGGCTTGTTGCAAATACGGTGTGTGTCGATGATGGTTGACTGTCATTTCACTGTGTACCTCCAATGGCCATGTCAGAGGCACCAACAATTCCACTGTTCTTTGTCAGATCCACAGATCATCGAGCTCCTTTCCGTACCCATTCAGCTCACTTACGGCACGCCAATGCAATCCTCGACATGTGTTTGCTCTTTTGTCCACTAGTCGACCAGAGGGTCAAGATCGGCAACAGGTCGCCGTTGACGAGATTGGCTTCCCCCAGACATCGTGCAACATCCATGCGGTTGTTCTTTTCATCGTACAATTTCAACCAACGCTTGATATCTCGTAGACAGGCCAGTGCATCGTCACCCAAGACGTAGCGGTCCGCGTTCTCGCCATTGAAACCTCCGAGCTGCAGATATTAGCACAACTTCTTACTTGTGAAGGAGGGTATCGACTCTACTTACTGCAGTAACGAGGCTATAAACATGAGCGCGGACATCAGGATCTACGACCTGGACACTCTCGCTCAACGGCGCACCTTCTTCATCCATGGTCGTCGGCTCAATTCCGATCGTCCACCGACGCTGTTGTCTGGCAGACCGATAGCATCACCATAAACATTGATAGTGATGAAAAGCCAACCTTTAATTCGCGCCCATTACAGCAGCCAATGATAACGCGTTATCTCACGCGTCTCGCGTTTATTAGAATGGCCAGCCTCGGTTTATCGGAGAAGGTATTTACCCGATGGCCGAAGATAGCCGATGACGTCGGATCACATGAGTCGGGTGAGCATGGGAAAGAGAAAGCCAATGTCCCATAGACCTTCGGCTGTTTTCGTTTCTAGTTTTCTTTCGTTGTCTGCGTTCAATTTCTTTTTTGGTTCTTTTAGGAGGCAATTACAATCGTCTCCCGCCATGTTCTCAGCTTCTGTCCGGGGTGTGGCCCGCGTAGGCTCGTCAATTACCTCTCGTTCCTTCAGCACTTCCACCGCGGCCTATGCTGCCGAGGTTAAGTCCCTGGGTGTGATCGGGGCTGGTCAAATGGTGAGCATGCTTTTACACTGTAACTTTTCGGCAGGTCATATTCTAAGTGGTCTGCAGGGTCTGGGTATTGCTCTTGTTGCTGCTTCAAAGGCCCAGGTTCCTGTTACCCTGATCGACAATTCCCAGGCGTCTTTGGACAAGGGTCTCACATTTGCCGGTATGCTCGATACCGTCCAATTGTCCACTACACTCCTGTAATTCCCAGGGATATTCCAATTAACAATCAACCTGTTCCGCCTCAGACAAGCTCCTTCAGAAAGATGTTTCCAAAGAGCGCCTTACTCGGGAGGCTGCCGACGCCGTTCGTGCGCGCATCACTCCCAGTCTGAACATGGACGACCTTTCGTCCGTGGACTTTGTGATCGAGGCCGTCCCCGAGATCCCCGACCTCAAGACTTCCATCTTCTCCAAGCTCGCTCAAATTGCACCCAAGCATGCCATCCTCGCAACCAACACCTCCTCTATCCCGATCACTAAGATCGCTGCTGCCACCACAGCCGATCCGACAGATCTCCAGGCTCCTTCCCGTGTGATCTCCACTCATTTCATGAACCCCGTACCTGTGCAAAAGGGTGTTGAGATCATTGCCGGTCTGCAGACGTCCAAGGAGACCGTGGACGCCGCAATTGCCTTTGTGCAGCGCATGGGCAAGGTTGCAGCCGTTTCGGCTGATTCGCCTGGTTTCCTCGCTAACCGTATCCTCATGCCGTACATCAACGAGGCTATCATCTGCCTGGAGACTGGAGTTGGTGCCCGCGAGGACATTGACAGCATCATGAAGAATGGGACAAATGTTCCCATGGGACCTTTGACCCTGGCTGACTTTATTGGTCTTGATACCTGCCTGGCTATTATGAATGTCTTGCATCAGGAAACTGGTGACAGCAAGTATAGACCGTCAGGGCTGCTCAAGAGGATGGTTGATGCTGGTTGGCTGGGTAAGAAGAGCGGAAAGGGCTTTTACGACTACTAAGCTGGTGACTCCCGCTGTGATGTTTGAAGTAACATATAACGTGATATCCCTCGCTGTATGCTACCACTTGGCTATATATACCATATCTACCGAAGGGCGGAATATCCAACATTGAAATGTCAAAGTTGGAACAAGTTATTTGCATTTGCTTCATTATAAATGGTCGTCGAGAGTCATCGTCAGCATGGGATCTAGCAAAATAATGGTTCATAGTACAACAAAACACATCGCTTCAAAATCAACATATTAGCCAGTTTCGTCGATGGATGTTTGTGCACTTCGTAATCGACACCTATTCTTCCAGCTCTCTGTCGGCGAATCTCATGGCTGCCACGATGGCAGCAAGCTCATCTGCATCATGTGCTGCCAATCCGTCTCTAAGAGGCGCGCCGTTTTGGCATTCTGCGGTTACGTTTCCTAACGCATTGTGATGGCAGATAAGCCATGGTCCACCACATGTATAGCTTGGCTGCGTCAGTATCTCGTATGCTAACGATGAGGTGAAGGATAGGACTGACCAAAGATCTGCTCCACACCTACAAGTTATACGTTGGCAGCCCTCATGAAGCTCTACCATTGCCCCACAGCGAAAACATCTCTGCCAGCCTTGAGTTCTGGCGAGTTCGAGAAATTCAGTCAGTCCAGGGTCGAAGGAACATTTGCCAGGTGCATGAGCCTTGTCCCGACACCCCCGGCAGATGGCAGTGCCACAATACGGGCAGTGCTGTGTTGTTGATCGGCCTTTCAACTTCTCAAGCGCTATCCATTTCCCGCATCTCATCGCGGGACAATACCGACGTTCTCTGGCCGGTGTCGCATATTCCCGCGTTTTCAGCTTAAACAGGGCTTTCTCCTTATCTGTCAGTTTCGACAGGACTTGAGTGGACGGAATCACCTGCGAGCAGCACTTCGGCGGAAACAACTGCTCATTTGCCATGGCTGTGAGTGCCAATCGGCTGAAACAATAATCGCAATATTTGTGCTGGCAAGGGAGAATCTCCAAATTCTTAACAGATCTGCTGTTAAAGCAGACCGTGCAACGTCTTTGTTTGCAGTTAGTACATAATCTATGCGATAGAGCTACTCAAGCTGAGGAATGGAACTTACTCCTTTTTTCGTGATAATCTTTGGCAAAGGCGCGCCAGGTTGTCAGTGACACCAAATCTTGCGAGGACACAAAGCCTCTTAAGTCCTGCAATATGGGCTTGCAAGTGCGAATCAGATTTCCCCAGCGCTGGACGAGCGTCGATATTGCGACTGGTCGTTGCACGATGAGCACTTGCGTATTTTGATTTCTTGTCCGAAGAAGCTCCTAATGGAGCTATCATTTTAGCATCACTAGCAACCAGTCGCTCCTCTTCATCTCGACTCTGAATGCGGCCGGTAATCAAAGATGATAGATTGATAGGAGGCATGATTAGCTCGGTTGATTTATGCTCATGCCCGTTATGTTGGAGACGATCAAAGCAGGCGATCGCGATATGCGCGCGCCCTCGAACTGCTTCGGCTGATCGTAAAGACGGCATGGCAATCTGCCAAGAACAGTGGTTGTCGAGCCACTGGTCTTATAGCATAATAGCATGACGATGAAGTCTGTAGTATGGTTCTGATAGATATGTGCCCTTCATCATTTCGTCAGTCGGGGCTGAAAAGGGCGAGAATAATTTGGTATGACCCCTTCCCATGGCACCTTCAACCGAGGGTATATCGCTGGTGCCTGAGCGAAGCCATGGTTCCAGTGTCTCTCAGCCTGCCACATGCGCGCGGGCCTGGTTTCTGGGGGATCATCATTCGACATGGAGGTTTTTCACCCAGTGAGTACTTGTTCCGGCGCCTGGGAGCGTGTTCTGGCGACACAATGACTGAAACATGGGGAAAGAGAGTATGAAGTGAACCGCGGATACCAACATCTCCAGTGTCGGATGTAAGAATCGCTGACGTGTAAACCTTGATGCAGCCAGTGCGGTGCACAACAATAATACTATTATCACCGCTTACTGATGACTCGTACGATAGCGGGATTCTTGTCAAAATCTTCTTGGAATTTGTAGAGGATCTCGACGCATGATAGGAGCCAGCCTGCTGATTCTGCAAACAGTCAGCGCCATCAACGGGTTCGCAAACAGAACAAAAGCAAAAGCAGTACGACCTGCTCACAGACAAAATCTCTAGCTACGACACGTGCACATTTCCGTTCAATCTTCAAAGTCTCAGATCATTCAGTTTATTGCTAAGATCAAGGGTATCATTGGATGCAGCATTTGAAGAACACCCCAACAACGATCATGCACAATACACAATAGAAACCCACTATACTCCGGTACCGATCCAGAGGGAAGCCCGCAAGTAGCAAAGCTACGCTCAGAGAATGCCAGAAAATTTCCGTCCCGCCCATGAAGAGCCATACTCCTGATATTCCTGACGGGTGATGGCGAGTTTTCTCAACTCGTCTCTATTCGTCGCTAATCGTGACGCTCCAAGCCATGTGGAACGTATGGGGCTAAGGACAAGCTGAATGAGAACGTGTTTCGAGGGAAACTGTCAAGGTGAACTTACTCATGAGGGCGCCGAACTCTGACAACGCATTCTGCCGAAGCTATCTGTCGCAGCTCGCTTTCCCTGGGAATGTGTTAGAACCGAAAATGATGGTCATCGTATCACGGCGGCCTTACAATCGTTCCAGAAAACCTGGTATCAATGTATTGCCTCCAACTACCAGAACATTCGCTAGGAACGACGGGTGTAGTCCGGTAGGCAGAACTGAAAGACTCTGGAGAATGATGTCCGGAATACCGGCTTGCTTCATACMAATGTCACTTGGGGTGAACAGAATTTCTGGCACAGTAAAGCGTTCGTTTCCCAGAATCAGAACATCCTCGGACAGCGCCTCAGCATTGCCGCCAGAAAGAATACTCTTCCTCTTCTTCGCATTGGAAAGAGGATCATGGGGTCGCATGAAGCCCTTCTTCCCTGTGTTAGGGTCAGGTAGCACATAATCAACTGTGATCCCTTCGGCTGCGTCTGCCAAGCCACGTTTTCGGTTGCCCTGCCAGGTCTGTTCCAAGTCACCAGCAAAGTCGTTGCTTACGAAACAGACAGCCTCCTTAACCTCGTTCATGATGTAAGTTTCATCAACCATGTTGTACTGCCTCATGGACACCATCTCTTTTAGGTAATTTGTTAGATGTCTGCCACCAATGTCGAGTCTCCGAATGGCGCGCTGGATGGGTTGCCCTTTGTAAACGGGTGTTACTGTTGTATGAGAGTAGCCGGAGTCGACGACAAGTAAGCATTCCTTCGGTAAGATCGGAGACGAAGGGTCTTGTCCAATAGGGTCTCCGAACAAGGACTGAACTTCATTCCAAGCATTCAGCATCGGTCCTGGGGAAACAGCGTCAATAACCAGATGTAAGACAGCAGGGGAAGAAAATCCGGCCCGCTCACCTACACATCTCACATAGCCTCCAAAGCCCCATTCTTCCATCACAATCTCATCAGCATTCTTTTGTAGGGTCGGCAAAGCGTTCGGTGCCTCGGTGAGCACGAGCGTTGTATCTTCTGGAGATTCAATCCGAAGATCTTTCGACCGCACCGTTTTCTCATCGAAGAATGCGTTTTCCCATATTTCCTTCTGTGCTTCCCAGTTGACAATGTACCCTTTCTCCACCGGACGCCTAAATACCATCTCGTTCCAGTCGGTAACTTGCGAGTTGAGCTGTGCACCAATGTAGATACGGTTTCCGCGTGTCTTGGCAATAGCATTCGGGATTGTGCTGCAGGCTGAAAGAGCCTGGTCTAAATCTTCGGGAGGTGGAAGCTCGGGCGCATACCCGGCTTTCATAGTATATGCGCCATTGTCGATTACGAATGTCTTCTCCGGTAACGACTGGACTTTTGGAGCGGAGTCTCGTGCGGAGGTACGAGGTTTAGTAGCGCCCATCCTGTCAATGAAACATACGGAAAATATGTTCTTCAACTTATTGGGTTCGGTTGTTCGACATCATCTGAAAAGTTCTTCTTGATGGACTGGTGCTGTGATATAAAAAGAGCCGCGTAGGTGATTGATACCAACAAAGATCGGAGCTCAGGCCGAAGGAGTTTGTCCGATCCAGACGTCACAATTAAGGAAATGTTTAGGGCGCTTCAATGATMAGGGCGCGTGCCAAGGCCCGCGCCAACTGGACAGCTTTGATCGCAGGTGACCCCGCAGAGCCCTAATCAGTAGTTGCCCCGCAATCTCCTACAAATTTCTCCTCCATCCAACGATTACCTGCAATAACAAAGCCGAGATCGGTATTCGGATCATCAAAACACCTCAGAATGGCAAAACAGCTTCGCGTCAGTCTAACGACGACTCTCACTCTCCTGGAGCAACTCCAAGCAGCTCTTTCAGCTCCCGCCGGAGATACCAAGCCCGCCGAACTCTCGGGAAAGGATGCTCTTCCCCTCCTTTCCACGTCAGCTACCGCATTGAAATCCCAGATCACAAAGCTATCCCTTTTGACGATAACTTCTCCATTCACTCACTCGGCGGTCGGCACCGTTCTCTCGGCATTGAATGGATCCGTGCTGCCGTCTCTCGTAACGGCGGCTCTCCTTGTCACTCCGACGGATCATACAAAGGCTTTCCACGCGGAGGTACACGCTTTGACGAAGACGACATTGAGGGAATTGACTTCTCTGGTAACCGAAGTTCAAGCTGTCGCCGAAAAGACGGACAAGGCAAAGGATGGTCAGAAGAAAGGAGGTGAACTTTCGCAGGCGGAGAAGGATACCGTGACAGTCGCAACCGGGCGTGTATGGGAGTCGTGCGACACGTTGATCGATGTCGCGGCTAAAGGGGTGGTTGGATTCGTGATACGGCGCGTCGAAGAGTGGCGGGATCTGGTGCGTGATGCAGTGGAGGAGATTGAGGAGTGGGATCCCGATGAGGATGGGGACGAATTCTTCGATGATCTCTTGAGCGATGATGGTGCGAAAGATATTCAAGATGAAGCCGAGGAGGATCCCGAGGAAAGCAGCGCTGCGCTACATGCGCAGAAGAAATCGACCCTGCGGATTTTAAAACCTGTTGCTCAGATATACCCCGCCATTGTCGCGAATCGGCTGAAGGGCGCTGGCGATGTGCCGTGCTCATCTCCTTCTGGGATTGGCAGATTAGAGCGCTTGATGACGAACTTACAGCGCATCCCGGAGCATGTAGATGAAGTCGCTGGAGCCCTGTACGAGGAGGATTTGGATAAATGCACTCAATATCTCGGCAAGGCTAAACGCTGCGCCATGAACGCTGTCGACTCTGTTAAACCGACTTGGGATACAGTGGACGCTGTCGATGGTCAGCAGAAGGAAGATAGGTTCACAATATGGTCGAACACGTGGACGAATGTTTTGGGTGAAGTCAGCAAATCTGTGGGGGCGGACAATCAAGAATGAATACGTGAAACGAGAAATCGGCCATTCATGGGTTACATTTACAGTTGAAGAACTGCCACAATTCGAGAAGGCCTTTTGCAACTCAAACATCTTATAGCCAGTTGAAAAATCTTCGAATTTATTACAGTTGAGTAAGGGTGAAAAATGGCGTATATACATGGTAGGAGAAAGGATCACCAAGATGGGTAAAGAAGCTATACACTGTACAATCAGGGCAGTCCGTCGAAAGATCAAGATTCAGTGCGGAGATTCGCTAGATGATTTGCAACTCCGGAGTCTTGATTTCCTCACCTCTGGACTTATTCCTGCACAATAGACTCCTCATCGGGTTCCCCTTCCGCAAGGTCTTCGGTTCGAATACGATCCTTCAGCCAGTCAAGGATCGCATCAGTTCCTTTCGCCACGACTTGCCATCGGGGAACTCGAAAGCTGTTACCTGCCACTTCGAACCTTCTCAGAGGGGATCCGGTGCCCCAATTCTTGCTGCAACCCTCGGCCCTCAGCAAGCCAAGTTTTGGCGGAAGAGAGCTGATGTTGTTGTTACCAACATCCAGCACCTGGAGGCCCTGCACAGCATCGAACTCCAAAGATTGAAATCCATTGTCCGCTGCGAGAAAAGTCATCAACTTCGGATAAACCTGGCGCACAGCAGGAAGAGACCCCGAAAGGCGGTTGTACGAAACATCCAGGCTCGTCAGAGATGGAGCCGAAAGATGGGTTAATATTGGCTCAAGGTTCGTCAATCTAACGGCGCTTAAATTGAGGATTTGGAGATTCGGCAGTGTTAGGGATGTAGAGAGAACGGATGAGCTATCCAGGGGGTTATTCGAGAGGTCAAGATCTGTTAGGCAGTGTGCTAGCATACTGAGAGCTGGCACAGGTATGCAGGTCAACGAGTTATGTTGCAGGTACAGGCAGCGTATATCATTGAAGTTGATCCGCTCCAACTGCTTCACGTCCACCTCTGACGTTTCTGAATACGATCTATCAAGGACTCCCCCCGGTTTGACCTGCCACGATGTCATCTGAGCCGGTGTTTCTGGTGCAAGGGTGAATTGCGTAGCGACCGAGCCTTCGTCATCATCGGTATCCTGAGGCTCTGGCTCACACCTGTTTCGCAGATCTCGCTTAATATCATCCGTACTCATAGTCAAGAATTTTCGTTCTCGCAGTGGATTGTTGGCTAAGCGAAGGGTAGAAAGGCTCTCCATCAATCCGATTCTTTCATCCAATTTGGATATATTGTTTCCTGTGAAGTCGACATTGCGAAGGTTTTGCAGCTCAACAAAACCCTGCGGGATTGCTGAAAGACTATTGTCTTCGGCCGAGAGAGTCAAAAGTGCGCTCCAAGTGCAAATATTCGGCAAATGCTCAATGCGATTCATACTGATGGACAAGGTTTGAAGGTTAGGCATCTCGAGGTCTTCGCGTTCTGATATCGCTGTCAGCGCGTTGCCGGTTACATCCAAGCTTTGTAACGAGTCAAGCTTCGATAGAAAAGCTGGGATCAGCGTCCCGGCCAACTTGTTCCTAGGGGCTCTGAGATCTTTAAGAGGAAGCATGCCAAGAGACTCGAAAGGGAGAGAGGTCAGTTGATTATCACCAACATCTAGAATCCTAAGGCAAGCCAAATGTTCCAGGCTTTTGGGCAGTTCGGTTAGAGAATTGCCGCGCAAGTCTAGGACCTCCAATCTGGTAAGGTTCTTCACGTCTGAGGAGAACGAACCCTCCAAGAGATTGTTTGCCAGCTTCAAATCTTTTAGAGCCTCCATTTCCATGACGATCCGAATGCTTTTCGCGTCCAATTTGTTATTGGATAGGTTTAAAGTGTGAAGTCTTTGCAATCTTCTGAAACCCATTGGAAGGTTGCGCAGCCGGTTGCCATGAAGATCCATAATTTCCAGTCCCCCAAACTGATTGCCACGTTCGTCTGTGTCTGAGTCGATATCGAAGGGACCGACGTCGGGGAAAGCTGCCTCCGATAACTCAACAAATTCATTGTCTGCAGCGATAAACTTGACGAGATCGACGCTCTCATACCAATCTGTGGTCGAGTTAGGATCGAAGTCATACATAGTCATGACCTCCTTCGGTATCTCTGTCAATGACATGGCCGCAATGTTCAAATGGCCAGAGATCCGCCCTGCTTCCACACGCTTGCGAAGTAACCCATTGTTTGAGTCTTTGGGCTTTTGATTGAAGGGATCTTCAACATTGAGATTATCATAGACATCAACGGAGCCGTTCTGGGGATTGATCTGCCTTGCAGATGCTTTGCGCGCGGCTTTCGCCTTGGCAATGCTCTCCCTTAATGCGCTGGATGACTTGGAAGCCTTCCTCATTTCCATTTCCGACTGTTGCTCTATTGAGAGGTCTGGCGCATTCAGCTGGGTTGATGGCTTTCTCGAATTATTTATAGGGCTGGAATTGTTCGCTAGAGATTTTCTTGTCTTTTTCACATGGAGTGGAGGAGGCGGAGGTCCCATGTCTGAATACGTCGCATTTGCGGACGTCTTGCCCAGAGCTGGGCGAGGATTTGGCGATTTGCTTGTCGTATCCTTAACCCCGTTGTATAAACTTGCTCTTATAGATGGCTTCTTCAAGTTCGAGGGGATGTCGGTACCAGCTAACGAGGTTCTCTGGCTGGCAGAAGCGTCGTTTGAAGACAAGCTTGGAGCGGGAGATATTCGAGACCTCGAGGGAAGTTGTATTGCAGAGGATTGTTGTGAAAGGAAGTCATTATCACTAGGTCGCCGCGTAGTCGATGCCCTCGAGGGTGATCTTGAGGTCATCGCTGAGGGTGTCCGAGACGGGGACCGTACAGGGCTGTTGCCATTGAAGAAACTAGATTGCCTGCTCGAGGGGCCAGGTGATGGAGGAATCCGAGATAATGTCTCGATAGTCCGTTCCGATAATGAAGGTCGAGGGCGACCTCGGCGCTCTGCATCTCCCACAGCGGCATCTGTTCCCAGCATGGGGGCTTCATTCAGGGAGCCTCCCGCGTTTTCCGACCGGCCACCATCGCTCAGTCCACCGTTGGAAATGTCTCTCTTTTGTCGAGGTTTCTCGGGGGTCTCGTACGACAATGGGTACTTTGGAGGGGGCTTCTTGACAATGGGCTGCTCAGACGGTCTTCTGAGCCTTGTAGCATCAAGACCGGGATCTGCGCGCAACTTTTCACGGGAAGGGGAAGGTTTGATGGATCTGGAAGCACTGGATGTTGGTAAAGGCAGTCTGGAGGCAGCCAGCCGAGGGATTGCACTCGGTCTAGTCGGTGTTTTCTGTTGCTGATCCATTTTGTGACCACTCGGTTACTGTTGTGGTCAATGCAGACAGAAGTTTGAGGGGCATGCAATTGTTGATATGCGTTAGCGTCACTGATGATATCAGTATGGAGGTCGCATGCTCGACGTGGGAAATTCAGTAATCCAGAATTGGAAGACAAGAGTCAGAGCAAATTCAAGTTAACAAAGATGTGGAAGCTAATAGGCTTTGGTCAGTTTTGTACACTGTCTAACAGTCAGTCTTGTTCATATGTCTTTGTTGGCAACACCGATGTTTATTTGTTTTACTTTGTTGTACCATTACTTGCTGCCTGAGAATAGTGCCTGAGGCCACTTTCTCCATTCGTCGCCAAATCAAGTAATCGACTGGGGACCCCACTTCGGCATCCCGAGTCAGATCCAGATCCATAAGAGATTCACCCAAGGGTTTAGCCTCAGGTACCATCCAAGCACAGAACCTGACCACCTCCTTGAGTCTTCGCGTGCCTCTACACCGTGTTGTCTGTACAGTGTTTGCATCTAATGTCTCATTTATCTCTGTTAAGTATGACTCAACGGGCTTTATCCTTGTTGCCTTGCTTTTTGGTAAGCAGTCGTGAAGAAATATATAGTTTCTTTATTCTGCTAGAGAACTCAAAGCACCACAGAATGATTGCTGTCGTATCCGTTACCATAACGCAGTCCACTGGAACAAACAAAGTATATCCGTCAATGGGACGGCCAGTCCACCTACTCACCGGCATACTAGAGTCTGAGGCTCTAGGATATGGACGTCTTATGGTCGCGGAGATAAGGGAAGTTACCTAGTAAGCTATGCCGCTTTTCGAATAGATAATACTCCCCATATTAGTGCTTTATATCTTATCAAGATGGCACATAAGAACGCATTTTGTCCCACTGGTCTAGTTCTAGTCTGTTTACTGTGTTAAATCTGGCAGTTGCCTTGAAGCTTCGTCGGTACTCGTAAGGGAGCATAGATGGCTCGGAATAAGGAGGAAGATATTCGACCAATCCTCTCATCGTACTTCGAGCCGTCCGATGAGGTCCACATCATTTGTTAGACCTAAGACTCATAGTATCAAATCCTATCTCAGAACTACATATAGGAACTACGTCAGTTATCGCGTTGCCTGAGTTACGAGCTATGGCCCAGGGAGGTTCAGCTCTTGTTTACCTTTTCCGAACTTCGATGATCTCCGTGCTAGCCGCATTCGGAATGGGTGGAGTTTTGGCGCGCGGCTGGACTCACGTGGGTGGAGGCGGATGGTCATAATTGGTCCAGGCCGAAAGCATCGCAAGCGACTTTCCCAGCCCCCCGATGTGCGAAACTCCCGCTTGCGACATCCCGTCCTTAAGGCATCAAATCGCCCGCACGCCGCGATCCTTGCGTCTAACATCCACATACAATATTGCTTACCCTCTTTCCCAGTCCTTGAGACCCCTTGCTCCTATATCATTCTACAAAAGATCTATCAGTTATTCCATATCGGACTTCTCCCACGGGTGTTATCATCCATACTGATTTAGAACGTGCTTCTACGGCGCTATCAGTGATAAGACCAACTGCTCATCGCCGGGGACCAGGGTGGGCGTACAATTGCGTCCGTGTCAGCACCTTCGACAGCTGTCGCCTCTACTCAGACATTCATACACTGTCATTCAATCCCAAGTACAATATCTATTGCAACTGGCCCGACGCACCAGCCGGGTGTTGACGTGCCAAATCAAAGTCCGGTATGTGCACGTTTGTTGACAACAAGTGATCTACCCCCACCTGGTCGGGTGATGTTAACACATCCGCAGTGCGAGGGTCTACCCCACGGAATATCATATCTCACTCAGAGCGCCACAACTACACCATGTCTCAAGAATCCCAGTTATCGCAAACCTCACTTGCTCCTCCTTTGGAGCTTCCAGGGCCAGCCACTCCGGATCGACGTCCAAGTCTTTCTGCTTCGCCTGAGCTGGATGAAAAAGTCCAAAGCCAGGTTTCCGAAACTGATCAGCGCAAGCTCGTCTCCCCCCCTTCATTGGCCTCCTCAGATATGACTCCGCCTCCATCATCACAAGTGCCTGGTGCTCCCTTGCGGCGGTCAAGATCTCGATCGACCACATACCTAGCATCTCCTCCGGATATTGAAAAGACTCTGTGCGCTGCATATGGTGCCTCTGAGAATCTTCCATCTGTCGGTGACATCGACACTGCCAGCGAACCCGAGCTGMGTGTAATCGCCAAAGAGCTCCTCAGTGTTGCGCAAGAAGCCCGTATGTCGGCGCTGCATTTCAAACTTCAGAATAGCCTTCTGTCTTTCACGAGTAATGAAGCAATCAAGCGCGCCGAAGTTGAACACCAGCTAGCGAGGCGCGAGGTGGAGATTCTTCAGAGTTCCGAGTACCGCAATAGACATGGTCCGTCCGAGGTGAAACCACTGCAACCTATCTCGAACGTGGAACTGGAGGCCGCCCTCAAACGTAATCAAGAACTGGAGAGAGTCAATGCCACTCTCGATCGCAGATTGCGTCGCGCGAAGAAACTCATCGAGCAGGAGAAAGAAAAGTCCGAGCTGCTCATGGAGGAGAATGATCTGCTGAAGAAGCGCATCAGAGAAAATCGTGAACATTTCTCTTGGATCGTTGAACGTGGTTCCATGTCGCCGAGCCCTCAGACTCAATCCCGCACGCCTCAAAGAAAACCAGTCCCACACTTCCATGACAGCACCAGTCCACACATGAGTCGCGGTGAAAGCCATCCGTTTGCTGCCCTTCTTGCTGCAGACAGAGTTCTCAACAGAGGATCTTCTGATTTTCAATCATCTCCACAAAGGTTGCGTCAAAGACAACATTCTAATGGCCACGTGCGGGGCTCACATTCATTGTCTTCGCTTCCCATGACACCGTCGCAGTCTCGGACGACCC
Source organism: Aspergillus pseudoviridinutans (assembly GCF_018340605.1). Classification (NCBI taxonomy): domain Eukaryota; kingdom Fungi; phylum Ascomycota; class Eurotiomycetes; order Eurotiales; family Aspergillaceae; genus Aspergillus; species Aspergillus pseudoviridinutans. The sequence goes on along the minus strand of NW_025091281.1, from coordinate 2,950,236 downwards.
CCCGAGAACATCTATTCTTCACTCCAACTAGGAACACTCAGGATGAGCAGCGTGATCGTGACAGCACGATCTCTGCCTCGGACATTGAAGAAGCCGAGACGGAAGAAGACATTCCAGCCTCTCAAGCTGATTCTTCTGCAACCAGCATGCTTCGTCCCGACCCTGTTATCAGCCAGCAGGAGACTCGAAGTGCGGTAATTGCCCCGAAGACGAGCACGTTGTTGCAAACAAAATTGTTCGGCCAGGTGAGGAAGGCTGGCGTCGACCGTCCTCCGAGTGGATTAAAACGCAAAGCCAGCATTGACGATAGTGCGGCTTCGAAGAAATCGAAGGCGGCTGAGGGGGTGGGTCTTGGTATTGAAGCGTAGACTACTTAATGATTGTGTATACACGTGCATAATCTTTACTATGTTCCCTGCCTCGATGGATCTCGTGGAAATCCATACGACTGAACTCGCAATGGCATCGCTTTCGACTCACTGCGATATTCATGAACGTTTCATTTTTTTTGTTTGCCTTCAGCTGTGCCTTTGATTTTGAATTACGCATTGCTCCCGCCTAGGGGACATTCACGATTGATGACCTTCACAAGACTGACATGTGGAATTGGTGTTTTCTGGGGGCGTCTGTTTCTGCTTCTGAAGCTTTTGTTGCTTTCAATATTTTCAGGTCTACTGTACGGCCACCGCTGCCTCTCCAGACTGCTTTTCGGACACCGGTGAAGTTTTCCAAATGAAATATTAACAAAACGCCTTGCATGGCAGAGGACGACCTTGAACAACTGCTCCTTATGTAGATAGGCATGGGAATGGAAGAATAACTTTTCGACCTGCCTGGATTAGTAATTCTGTAACTGACATGTAATACTTTTCAATACAGAAGAATGTCAAGCATCACGAAGCACTCAGCGCCAGAAACTACACGGCTTGCAGGTCGTGATGGAACAATAAGGGGATTTACCAACTAATGAAATACAGATTGGAATCGATTCCGGAGACATGACAATAATCGAACTGAGCTGGAATTCTGTGAAGTCTTCGGTATTGAAAGTTACGCATCATCGCACCTTACCACATCCGGCAAGCAGGGTAGGGCTCGCTAAGCGAGGCGGTGCGGCTCTGCGCGGTTGGCCACACCAAAAAAGTTCCACCCAATATTGAACGACTCTTTGGAGTCTTGAGACACGACCAGCAACAACCCACGACGACGACGACAATCTCCCGGCTCTGATCTCCATCCGTCACAATGGTGCGTTATATTATCCTCGCTGTCTCGAATATACGAATAGATCGTTCAGAGATCTATTTCGATGGTCACAATGAGAAAGGGCGGGCATGCTGATTCGATTTTTTTTGATGGTGATATAGGCGATCAAGCACAACAACCAACTCCAGAAGCACCGTGAGTGAGCCCTCTTGAACGGATCTCTTTTTACGACATATGGAAATCCGGATTGTATGGCCTTTTTTTTTTTTGGATTGATGGTCTGACGGGAATTTTGATATTAGACTTCCACAAGGACTGGCAGCGTCGTGTGCGCGTGCACTTCGACCAGGTACGAACTCGAAAACCCATATCCTTCCGAATTGCCCCTCCAAACGGACGACTGGACAAATACCTAACTCCGAACGGCGCGACCGAGAATTCTTATGAGTGTTCATGGACTGACATTGGGTATCATAGCCTGGCCGCAAGCACCGCCGTCGTGAGGCCCGTCTCGCTAAGGCCGCCGCTGTTGCTCCTCGTCCGGTTGACAAGCTGCGTCCCGTTGTGCGCTGCCCTACCGTCAAGTACAACCGCCGTGTCCGTGTCGGCCGTGGTTTCACCCTTGCTGAGCTGAAGGTAAATTCATCCTCGCTTTTCTTCGCACAGAGCGGGCAGTTAGCGGCGCCTGGTTTACCACGCCAACTCTGTCCGCATGGGCTGGAGTTGGATATAGGATTTGGACGAAGGCTCACAACAAATTTTTCTCAACCCTAATAGGAAGCTGGTATCCCCAAGAAGCTCGCTCGCACTGTCGGTATCGCCGTTGACCACCGCCGTGTCAACTACTCCAAGGAGTCGCTCGTTGCCAATGTCGCTCGTCTCCAGGACTACAAGGCTCGTCTGATCCTCTTCCCCCGCAAGAGTGGTCAGTTCAAGAAGCTTGACTCGTCCGCCGACGAGGTCAACGCCGCCAAGGCTGCTTTCGCCGCCGAGGGCAAGACCGAGGGTTACGCCACCAAGCTGGGCGCTACCTTCCCCATCAAGAACATCTCCGCCGCTGAGGCCGTCACCGAGGTCAAGCGCGATGAGCTGCCCAAGGGCGAAGAGGCCGCTTACCGCCGCCTGCGGGAGGCCCGCAGCGAGGCCCGCTACAAGGGCATCCGGGAGAAGCGTGCCAAGGCCAAGGCTGAGGAGGAGACTGCTGCTAAGAAATAAATGTGATTCTCAGCTAATGATGATCGGGTCGATTTTCAAGTCGGGGATTATTAGTGTATTGTGGCATGGCGTGGCTTCCCTTTTCTCTCTTCACCTTTGTCCTTAAAAAAGCTCCCAACCTCTCGAAATGCAAATGTCCCACTTTCATGTTCACAGACCGGTCCTCGCTGCGAAATTATCGATCAACTTAATGAAATACCTTTCAGGACGAGTCTGCCGGCTCTGCTTTTCATTCCATGGAGCGCCTGGGTAAAATTTGGCGGCCATACCAGGGACAGGCAGGTCTTGGGCAGCCTTCTGTGCTGTTCCGCCCATATGTTCATGCTACATTTAGGACCAGTCCTTCAATGCATGTACGTGCAAGAGAAGACAGAGGAGGATTAGCCATGCATAGCATTTATACACTAAGTCTCATACAAGTGTGCACAGATTTTTGCATGGTATCTTCTTTGTAGTGTTCCAGCATTTGTAAAATCCGTAAAAGTACAAGTACTCTGCACGTAAATCATAAGAAACAGTGCCGCATGCCTGGCCGGGTATAAAAAAGTTATCAACACATCCATGTGCAAGAAGTAGCCAATATCCAAAAACTCCAATCCCGGTGCCTGCTTCGTCTTCAACTCAACCTTACATGCCATTTACATCATCCATTATAGGAGAAAGGGCGAGGATACCGATATTAGAAGAGTCGGCAAAAATCACCCCAATCTCTCATTAAACGTGTGCTTTCACAGCTTTCCGCCAGCTTCAACGCCGAACAAAGCATTTAGGACGCACTCGACAGCTCGAATGATAACATCGGCCTCAGTTTCAATTGCGCCCTGCTGACGTCTGGAGTCCCTTAGTACCTCCTGGAAGAGCTTCTTGGTCTCTTGTTCGATCTTTCTGCAGAATGTGCCATTACTCGTTGATCTTGATGCGATGCTGATATCCGGCGTCAGTTTAGGTTCGCTTGACCATTCGTCCATGCTCAGGTCGCATGAAAGGAGTAATTTCATCCTAGTTTCTTTAGATTCGAAGAGCATTGTGCTGCGCTTGAGGTGTGGCAGTAGTCGGCGCGGGTTCGACTTATCATGCTCCTGCTGTATGCTATTCTTTCCAGGAGCGCCAACCCCCAACGCAGGCCGGCCAGTCAGGTTCGAGTGCCGTTCCTCGATTTCGGACCATATGAGAGCACGCGACAGCATTGCTTCCCAATACTGATTGATGCCCTGACAGAGGCCTGATATGTCTATTTTCAGGAGCGGGTTGAACAGCCTTGAATCGATCCATCGTCTCAGCGATGTAGGGATTTTCGCGGCAGAAGTTCCAAGACTCGTCGGGACTGATATTGAGGTCAAACACTGTAATTCGGTGTTCGCCTCATAAATGACGGGTATATTGTAGATGTTGGAAGGAAATGGGGCAGGAGCGGACAGTGTCAAGTGATGTCTTTCAAGAAGGGTATCGTTCTCTGGGTCGGAGGTGGTGTTCGAATGCGCCGTCAAATTTAAGGGTGCAAATACTGTCAAGTATGGTTTTGCTCGAGCAGATACTTCGAGGGCAAACGGATTTGTAGGGGTAGGCGACTGCTGTATTGACGGCGCGAACTTTGCGGAGAAAGGTAATAGGCTGGATAATAAGGACGATATCGACGGATCGGCCGCAGGGCGTTTCGCATTTTTGCTGGCCAGATCTTCGGCTACCAATATAGAGCTTGTTTGGATATCAGTCGATTGCTTTGATGCGATCAGAGTACCTAACAAAACTTACATGAGTTTGTCCAAGTTGTGATCTGGTTCTATGGTCTCATGTTGTTGGCCCAATCTCTCTGACCAGCTCTCCAATTCCGCGATGTCCTCCTTGAGCTTACTCAAGTCGGCAGACAGCTCTCTTTTGAGTTTTTGTTTCTTCACAACAGGTTCTGGAAGAGATTCTTTCGATACAATGACGCCCAGTCCTGATAGGTCACCTGTTTGTAACCCATAATCAACCCCCCTGAGCTTGGAAGGGCTTTTCTCTAGTAGATCACCAGTTCGCCGCGTTCGGAATCTCCCAGGCTGCGTGCTAGGACTGCTGCTCAAAAGCCCTCTGGGCCTCTCGGGGGGGTTTTCCAAGCCTAGTTGAGTGGGCGTCGGGGGCAGGTCCGGTTCCTCAAATTCTTCATGCGAAGACGGCTGCTCAGATTCAGTGCTCACGTTAACTTCTCCTGTCGCGCTGCCCAGTTCAGATGCTAATTGATCTTCTGGGGTGTTTATAAGTTCCGCATTTCTGGTATTATTTGGTAAGTTTGCTGGAGACCCGAAGACGAAGTCTGCAGGAGTGATTTTTCTCGACACTCGTCTTGGGGGTGCAGCAAATGCTTGAATTCCACCCGACCGTCGGGTTGAAAACGGCGAGAGCGCATCTCCGGCTTGTCGCGCAGCACCTATAGGGCTTGCAGTCGACGCCAACGACGGTCGAAAAGCCTTTCTATCCCGTAGCCCAAAGACTCCCGCCTCCGCCTGCTTCTGTTGATCATCCTGATTCCGGTCCTTCCCCGGTGATCTATTATGAGAGCGTTCCAAGATTTCGGGATGTGATCTTGCAAGACTCGCCTTTGTTGGCGCTTGAAATGTCGGAATCCTCGAAGGGCGCGTTCGAGCGTCACCCCTGAGGGGTTGTGAGCTCATTTGCGACGCGTCGGAATCGGTAGTAGTGGTTGAACAGAGTGACTAGCGCCGATCGCACAATTCGTGATTAGGCATCCGATGGAGTAAATGACTTATTTCAATAAGTCTGCCAGTCATTTAATAGGAGCGACTGCTGCCTCGAGCCTTAATGGCAGGAATCTGGTTTCAACATCGCGCAGCATGTGTTCCGCGATAAGCATATATAGTAAAACAGACACTGCCGCGGAATTCGGAGATGCTGTGGGCTGTTTGCATTGTTTGCCTAATGACATAAGTTGGTCGTGTCCGTGACCTTCGGAAGTTCTTCACATTTAATTCTGAGAATCAAGAATGGTGTGCTTCTCCATGCGTATCAGGCAGTCGATTCTTCGATGTAGAACCCGCTCACCGTGCTTTGGGCACGTCCGGGTTACAAACAAGCTTTCTTTACCTTCCTGGCCAACTTTATCAGTGACAAGAGAATATGCCTACGCTCCGTCTTCCCACAGCGGGACCACCCACGACGATACCCTGGCAAGCTTAGAAGATTCAACGCGCTCGCAGGCACATCCATTATCGGGCTACTACTACGATATTCTCTCATCCCAATCACCCTACAAATCTCATGCGCCAACTTCGCGCCCAGCGTCGCAAGCCGCCGAGAAACCAACCCCGGCAACAACCGTCAAACCACAATCACCAGAAGAGAAGATGTCCATCGTGTTTGGATCGCGGCTTGCTGGGCCAGGCCGTGTTTCGCGTTATAACCCTGGAACTATGCCACCTGAGTCTCAGTGGAAGATGATCAACGGGGTGGCCATTCCGCCCCGGCCCGAGGAACCGGACAATTGCTGCATGAGTGGTTGTGTCCATTGCGTGTGGGATGATTACCGCGATGAAATGGAGGAATGGGCCAGCCGTGTGGCAAGAGCCAAGGCGAAGGGCTCTACCCAGAAGGCCACGACGGATATGCGACAGACGCCCAGGGCAGAGGTTGAAAGTGCGAGTCATAGCATGGATGACGACGGCGGAGGTAGGGAAACTAACTGGCCAGTTTCTTACGAGGCGGACGATCTCTTTGCCAGTATACCAGTTGGTATTCGCGAGTTTATGAAGACGGAGAAGAAGCTAAAAGAAAAGAAACAACATGAGAAAACTAAAGCGTCAATCTGAGCTTCTCCGCGTTTGGATTAACGTCTTGCGAAAAATGAACGATGTAACGAAGGGTATATAGTCTACGTTCCCTCAGCGTTGTACATAGTATTTTGACCCTGATTTAGACTAGAGTATCTAGAGATGTGCATAGATTCATTATATGAACTGACGCAATTGAGATTCGAAAACCAACCTGCTGCCGCCAGTACCACAGGTTATAGCAATCACTTTACTAACCATCTGTCAGCAGTCCATTCGTCACTACGAACAGCAAATGACACTATCATCAACCGAGAGGCTCAAACTCGCCATTTATCTTAGCCAGCCATATCAGATACTCCCGTCCTTACCAAAGCAGGCGGTGAACTTTCTGCCCGCATATTCCGCCCTGCTATCGCAAAAAAGTTCCAATCCATCGGTGGTGATCTTCTACAATCAGCTCAACCAATCGTTATATATAACATACATGAACAAGCATGTCAATATCGAAAAGCGAAACGGACATCATCCTCAATAAAGCCCATGTTGCTCTAGCGCGCAGCCAGCGTCTAGTAGCCTCCTGGCTCCCTCCGCCGACAGACGAAGAAAAGGCCCATGTCAAAACAGAAGAAGAGCTGCAGCGAGAGGAAGATGAAATCTTCACTGCTGTCCCGGAGACGTATGTTCTTAAATTACCCTGTTTGATGCCAATGTCGATTTCCACGCATACTGACGGTTCCGAAACAGACTAGKAGTCGGCGCGCCCCTCCCCGAAAAAGCCGCTGACGGGAGCTGGAACCGGACCGAACTGGATTCCAACGATAAGCTCCGGAAACAACTCCTGGGAAAAAACTACAAGAAGGTTATGGCTGCTTCCGCTGGGGTAAAATCGGGCAAGCCGGTGGACCAAAATGGAGTACCCGCTGGGAATGCGGCGGCTTCCTCGGCGGCTGGGACGGGCGATGCGGATGATGACGATGACGATGAGGAAGGACGAACGGTGATGGTGGGAAGGAAAGGCGACCTTCGGAAGAAAGCGGTGGATTTGGCACGGAAAAGAAAAGCTACAACTGATATCGCAGAGGACGGTGGCGTTGCCCCAAGTGGTGCTGGTGAGATCAAGGATGGTGATAGCGAAGACACTCCAGCGAAACAAGAGGGCCCGTTATCGCGATCAGCGCCAGGGCCGAGAGGCCGGAAGAAAGCCACAAGTTTTTTGGATGAGATACTCGCCGATCGGTCGAAAAAGAGGAAGAAGCGATGATGTTGGCCGACAGGAACCTCCCCCAATCTTTCAGTTGTACAACATGATACCCAGTTTTCCGATGAAATATTGAGTTTGATGGACAGCAATCCACATGAATACAGCAAATCTTTTTTGTGGATGTTCTCGATGCCGTGATCGACCTAATTTTCATAGTTCGCCATACTCTCGACTTAGGTCTCGCCAGTTCCCGACCAACATCCAAGAGATGGGCAAGGCTGCAGACAATAATGTGTCCCCGAGTTCATGCACACGGACATAATTGCATTAGATTGTAGACTCTTATTGTAGATCTAGCTTGTGATCAAAAATAGACACGGTCTGCCCCATCCAGCCCCAGGGTATATAGTAAGTATGATATGCGGGAACCGAACCTGCCTATTCCAAGTTCCCAATAATTGCAGACACCATACTGTGGCAAGAAGGCAGTCATCATCGATCTGCATGGTCAGGCATGATGTCAACAGAACCGGACATACAACAACTTCCAGCAGGTATGCTGCGAAAGGAGGGCTGCGCCCTCTAAATTAGGCGTAGAAGACAAAATAAACAAAGCGTGGCCTCCAACTGTCCTGGAAAACCCGCACTTTTCCTGGAGAGATTGTACAAGTTATATGGGATGAAAGGAAAAGATCAATGAACGGGGGTGAGATTCCAATATGAGCAGGATATGTGGCAGTGATAGATTGCTCAAATATGCAGATGGTGCTTCTTCAAGAGGTTTGTGTGTATCGCTGTGGCTGCAAGACGGAGAGCCAGATGCTAAAGTTCTCATGCTCAACATATGACTTGCGCGTTACATTGGCGGTTCGGCTAGACATTACAATTGAGCGCGTATATCAGTCTCACGGATTTTCTTTATTCTAACCGCTTTCGTTTCCGATCTTCGAGGTTGTTATGCTGATCCTCTTCAGGACGTTCCACTGTATCAGCGGGGTTGAGGAGCGAGTGGACGTTGCTGGCCATGCTGGACCGTCTTGTGGCAGGAAGAGAGGATTCATGCCTAGCATACTTCGATCCACCATATGTCCATGCGTTGTCCACGGTTAGAGTGGACGACGGCTGGTCCGGATTCAAAGGCGGCGTAGCATGTCGCGAACTGCTTTGAAATCGCCGGGGTACTCCCATCTCATACTGAGCCAGGACATCCCGAACCTGCTGTTCACTAGAAGTCGGTGTACGATGCGGCGAGGGTGGCCATGGTGTGACTGGAGCGCCCTGTGCATTAGCAGCGGGAAACTGGGAAACGTTCGGTGGCGGCCAGCCATGCTGACGGATGTCTGCTGAAGTGTGTCGACGAGCAAGATTGGGTCCCGGCGGAGAAGATACCGAAGACAGAGGATGAGGCATCGGCTGTTGAGGTGGGATTACAGAGGGAACCTGCGGCCGATTATAGTTTGGGGACGAGTTTCCCCCACCAATTGAGCCATACCGACGAGGAGAGACAGCAAGATGCGGGGGCACGGGCGGTCGGATTATGTTATGCCTAGACGTATCCATCATCGATGGTCGACGGCTATCATCTTGGGGCATCTGGCGTGGGGAAAGAGGCGGCCCGGGATCAACCGACACATTGGCAAAAAATGGTGGTCTGACAGATAAATATGGATCCGGAGGATTTTCGAGGGCTCGCACGACGTCGAGATGTTTCTCTATCTCTTTCTGCATGCTGGACACTGTGATGAGTTAGCGAATGTGCTCATGGTAATGTCGTTCTTCGGTAGTGATGCTCACCATCCCGGTACAGAGGACTGTCCCGATCAGGAATCGTTCCTTGTAGGAATTGAGAAATCGAATACGACCACTAAAATCCCGTCAGTGCTCCAGTGTCAGACACAGCAGGCGCCTCCATGAAACCCAAAAAGGGGCAACGAACATGATAGCATCTGGCCAAACTCTCGGCCATGGCTTGACATCTTGAGTTGAGAGCTGAATGCGCCTCTTCAGCGCGACTTAAACGGGTATGCATGTCATAGAGCGAATGTTCCAAATTCAGTAATCGCGCTTCGGTCGCATCTGGGACGGGCTCGGCCGGCGTGCCAGGTTGAGAAACAGCGGTCTTGTGGCCGGGAAATGAGTCGCGATGAATCAAAGCATGTCGTGATGCTCGGCGCTTGATCTCGCGCAACCCTACGAGGTCGCCCCGTTTAAAATTCCCATTCCCGTGTTTGAACTCCCATAATGCAGAGTCTGGAGAGCCGGTGTGAAAGACATCGCTCACTATAAGAAGACGCAAAGGGTCAGCAAAAGTACGAACACATTCACTTCACCCCCGGAAAATCACATACCTTTATGAAAACCGTACATATTGAGCTGTCGAACGAAAGACGAAATATTAGTGTGCTTGAAGTATTGACTAAAGAGGCAAATATCAGCAATCAGGCTACAATATGCGAAGCGCTTTCAAGTGGAGGAACTGACGCGAGGACTTTCGAGAACTCGGATGTTGGCGACATGACAAAGCTGTCGTTGGTGCTCGACCACGATATCAGATGTTGAATACTAGGATCCTCTAGCATACTGTTTAAGTGGCATCAGCAAGGGCTAACATGATTTATGTCAAACGGTGCAGATGATAAGTATAAGACAAGGAAGGGTTTGAGACATCCATGAGAGCGAACGGAATCTGAGCAAACATACTTATACAGTTTATGAATGAAAGCGGTCTGAACGACTTTTGGCTGCTGGGCTGCGGCTGCAGCCCCGATAGCTTGATTTGACATTGAAGTATTGTTCATGTTTCCAGTTTCGACCGAACCATTGGAATTCGCGATGTTTGCGCCCGCCCGATCGCTGTCCGGACTGCTGTGGGCGGGCGGCGCGGGACCTGTCGTCGTAGAGGCAGGTGGAGTGACCTCCATGGAGTCACCTGTCGACTGAGCAGAGGATGGAATAGAGGAGGGAAGGACGGGGAGCTTTCGTGTCTTGCCTGGCGCATCTGCAGAACCGGCAGTAAAAGTATTTCGAGACGGAGGATCGGCGAGGCTGCTCATCTCGCGCGAAAGGAAGGATGACGGCCAAGCCGCAGAGGGAAAGAAGCAAGCCTATGCAGAGCGGATCTTGGAAGAAACCACCTGAACTGAAAATGCGGATGCTCAACGAAGAGAGGGAGCGATCACGTAGTGCCTTTTTTCCTCTCTTCCAGATGTCGGCGGCTCGTGGAGGACTGGAGAACGTGGGAAAGTGGATACAAAGAATCACAGAGCCTGGGCCAAGAAGGCGCTGATCAATACCGTAGAGTCTCCGCTTCTAGAGTCATTGCGAAGCGAAGATCCTGTAGATAGAATGTGACTTCGATTTCTCTTTCCTTTTTCTTTTCCTTTTTCTTTTCCTTTTCCCTCTCGCGCGTCGATTTGCCAAACAGCGACTGTTCAAGGATTTTTGTCGCCCACCAGACTCAATGGGTGTGAAGAGTCTGAGACCAGTCCAAAGCTCCTCTTTGCCCCTTTGTTCTCCACTCGTTCCAGTCTAGTCTCGGAAGGAGGTGCCAGCATGAAATCGACGAGAGGGGCGAGAGGGACGAGCCGTGGAAGGGCAGGAATGTCGCGGACGAGGCGTGTTAAAAGATCGGATCTGCAGATAACCAGATAGCTGCTAGTAGTAGTTGAAGCTGACTATCATGGGTCCGGTTTCTGACATCCAGTCTAGGAGCTCGGGAAATGACCAACGGAGGCACGGGAACAGCCGATATGTAGGCTCCTTGTCGTTCCAATGCACGATTCCTTTTCTTTTTCTTTTTCTTCACGTCTTCCCCTTTTCGTTTCTGCTCTAGAAGTGCCTATGCAGGTTTATTGACATATACTCTCTGTATATGCCTTGTGGAGAGAATAAAAAGGGGGGAGATCAGTTCATCAGAGCATAGAGACAGAGAATGCGAGAAAAGACAAAGACGAAAATTCGCGGTTGAGAAGATCTGAAACGAGGGTTCGGATAAAGGATTATCTCGAATATATTAAACAATATAATATAAGACAATAATAGATAGACTATAGTTGGTGATACCAACAGAATATTTAGTGCTAATAGGAGTTTAAGGTGCAGAAGGATATTTGGGGAACCCAGTAGTAGATAGCTGGCTTACCCTGCTACAGTCCTACTAGATCCAGGAGTCTGTTACTAAAGTAAGCAGGTAACAGCAGTCTGGGCTCTGGAATCTGCATGGAACCGTGGATATGGAACAACAATTGGTTGGGTGCAAGGAAGAGTGGCGTAGGTAACGAAGAAGATATATTGCGACTAGTGATGAGGGGGAGGCGAATAGGGGGAGTAATATGATATTATGATTTATGCGGAGGGGAGAGAGATGTACTCCGCAACTAGGAGAAACAAGTCTATCTATGCAACTGATACCTGTCATTTGATGAGTTGCTCTTTCGTGATTAAGAAGTAGATAATAGCAATGATGATGGATCACCGAGAGGAAATCAACAATAGACAACTGTCCTCCGTAGCTCATGTTGAGGATGACAAGTTGGTGCGTTCAAAGGGTACATTTGATACCAAATGAGATGGATGCGGAGTAGATAAACAGGCCGCAGACTAGAGAGGTATCGGGTATTGGGATTGATCTGTAGTAGTCTAAACATCCGCCGTAAATGAACACTAGATTCAATAGTCTGGATGCAGAGGTTTCAATATCCGACTATCATCATCTTAACCCTGGTTACCTACCTAGGTGGGTTTATTATCATCTGTCTATGCATTGCTGTCCTTTTGTGCTCCATCCCTCTGCTAATGATGTGGTAGAGTATTATGGGGTGGCGTTATCATAAAAAACATTGATACTTCTTTATATCATCCATATATAGTCTTCGTTCTTTTCCTTTTGTCAATGTATTTCTTGCCGATTCAGTCCTTATCAATTTAATATCTAATTCTCTAAGCACTCTAAGATGCACTCAGAACAAACAAAGCTCAAGACCTTCTAATGAGTGTTTCTCTTGGTCCTAAAAATAACGCATCATGCTCAATTCCATTGAAGCCACCATCTTCAATTGTCCGGGATTTGGAAGGGAATAGCACACAAGGGCTGTGCGGCTTCATCGAAACACCAAGCGCTCACCCCACCCCTATTGACCAACAAAACACAATCATGATCTCCCTTGAGCACGTATTCGTCGGCATCATGTTGACCAGGATCTACCGCCCACGGAGAAGGCATAGACTTGGCCGGCCTGTAAGGCACTTGCGCGCCTGGTTGCGAAATCCAGATGGTGGGCATGGCTCGCTCGATCCTGATATAGTACAAGAGGTTGCGGTCGATAGGTGCAACGTGTAAATGGGAAGACGATGTGTGCTCCGGAGGCAAGCGATGCAAGAAAACCTCTTCGGTCTCGATATAGTGGGTAATGGCGATAATATAGTGCGGGTGGTGATCTTCACCACCCTTGGGACGAGCTATTAGGATTCCCGCTCTGTCGTTGAATTGTTCTGAGAGCCAGGCATTTGGCCGAACTACCCAGTCGCTGTTTTCTAGCTTCGGCAGGGTCAGGATTTTGGATGCCGTTTGAGGAGTTTCCAACGAAAAGCAATGCTTCACGACCTGCAACTGTGCGGCATTGCACGGGACCCCTTCAAGATCCCATGGGCCATCAACGTTGTCATTTCGTTGTAGATGGATGGAGATCAAGTAATCCAGGGTAGGATGTAAGTCTATAAACACTAAGTGATCTGCCACAACTACCGTGCGGGAAACGCGCGAGTTGAAGTCCCATTGCATGACAACAGTGTTTCCAGCCGCGGGATCCTTGAAGCCGAAGGCAATCTTGGTGCCGCGAATAACGAAGAGGTGGAATAGGCGGGATGGCAATCGAAAGTATGCTGACTCCTCCGTTCGGAGATTCCAAACATGGCAGTATCTAAAACCCGTTCCATGAGTAAGAGAATACTACATGAGTTCGATCTGCGCAAGAATTGCTGCCTACCCACGTAGAGTGACCGCCGCAACAATCAACTCCGAAAGACGAACGTGGCCGATGCGTTCTCTGTTTTCCGTGCAGAACATTTGCATTGCATTCGAACGCAGATCCTGCACGACGACTGTGGTCATTTCGCCAGTCCATGCATACCGTCCATTCGAATAGTCTAGACAAGCTGGGTTAATATGGCTGGGCTCGCGCCGACGAAGGGCTGAAGACGGCTCTCCTCGCTCCAGTCTGATCCTCTGCTTGGCATACTGGTTGTAGATGTGATGAGATGTCTGATGAAAAGAATCGAGTGTGCGGCCTGAATACCGGCGGTATACAGAGCTACGAACCGGGGTAGATGACAGTAGCTTGTGCCAAGTTCTGGAGACCTAATACAATGTGAGTTTCACCATTTCCGGTCACAGGACAAGTGGGCATATATTGCCTACTCTCTGCAAGACATGGATTTCCGCTAGGTCTAGATACTGGGCGACTTGCACAGCAATCTCGAGGGGAAGCAACCCTAGGATATCACACTGGAAGGTTCGTGTATTAAGATGATCCCTCAAGTCACGCCATTCGTCAGAAGCTAGATGGTGGATGAGTTGACGGAACCTGGAATTCGTGACTAGTGTCAGTCAATGAGTCTTCAAATATGCATTATCGTGAAAAGGCCTTTGTTGAGGAAACCCGTACACTCTGCGTCGCGCGGACTTCGTCCTAAGATTTTGGAGTCGAGTGATGATCTCCTGTTCGTCCGAGTTCGGATCTACACATTCCATAGTGACGGAGATATCGTTTTCCAGCGTCTGTGAATCATCGTTGTCGTTCTTTGTAAGAGGGAAGAAGCATCTACAATGACGGACCTGGCGCACTGTGGGACGGTTGAGGCTCACAGAGAAGGAGTGAGGGTGTTGATGAGGAAGGAATCAGCTGAGCTAGTTGATCCGCCGTCATGTTTATCTAAGGTACCATAGATGTAAAGGACCCGGCGGGTGTTTTACACAACAACTAGGTTGTAATACTCCGATGGCAGTTAATACGATGCATCTATTTTTAGGACCAAGAGAAACACTCTTTAATTAGAGGTCTTGAAGTTTGTTTATTCCGAGAGCATCTTAAGGCGCTTAGAGAAATAGACATCGGATCGATAGGACTGAATCGACAAGAAATACATTGAAAAAGGGAAAGGAAAAGAAAATAGTAGATATGGACGATATACAGAACCATCAATGCTCTCTATGATTATGTCACCCTGCCTTCCCCGTACTGTGCGGATTTCACTATTATACTAGCCCAAATTCGCTAACGTATCCTGACCGACTCGCCCGCCTCGCAATTCGGCATCCATCGCTGATCAACCCTGAACAGTAGTGTCGCGAGGGCAGCGAATATGAGGTCCCCGGTAGTCCATTTTGGTATTTCCAACCATGTCATCACCCATGTAATCAAAGGAAAGTATAAAGGGAAATCGCGAAAAAAAAAGACGGAAAGATGAAAGAATAGGCGATGACACATGCTGGACCATCTCAAACCGACGGAGCTTAGATACCAAGGGTGAACTCCACACCGACGTCAATCTCACGGGCCATCTTGACGACCTTGGAAAACTGGACGGACTTCTCGGCGGCGCTCTGGAGGTCCTCAATGGAGAAGATCTTAAGACCGGACTCGTTGATCTATAGATCCTACATTAGCGTTTCATGGCCATTTTCGTAGCTTGTGATGTTTGGCCACATACCAGCTTCTGAGCCTGCTCCATGTTGGTACCCTGCAATCGAGCAACGATGGGGATGCGCAGACCCATATCCTCCACGACATTGATCAAACCCTGGGCGATAGCATCGCAGCGGACGATACCACCGAAGATGTTAACGAAGATGGCAGTGACCTTGGGGTCGCTGGTGATGAGTTCGAAAGCAGACTTGATAGCGGCGGGGGTAGCACCACCACCAACATCAAGGAAGTTGGCAGGGCTTCCACCATTGAGCTTGATGATATCCATGGTGGCCATGGCGAGACCAGCACCGTTGACTAAAGAAGCGGTCAGCATGAGCGCAGGAAGGTAAGTGTTGTCAGGTCGTACCCAGGCATCCAATGTCACCATCCAGCTTGATGAAGTTCAAGCCGTACCTGTCGTCCAAGTTAGAACAAAAAATTTGTGGGCCATAAACTGGGTGCCATCGGGACGTACTCAGCAGCCTTGACCTCATCGGCGTCTTCCTGAGTAGGGTCTCTCCACGAGAAAACCTCCTTCTGTCTGAACTCAGCGTTGTCATCAAAGTTCAGCTTGGCGTCCATAGCCAGAACCTGGTGGTCAGAGGTCTCAGACAGAGGGTTAATCTCAATCTGAGTAGCATCCTTCTCCATGAAGACCTTGTACAGGTTCTGGATGGTGGTCTTGGCATCCTCGATGCACTGCTCAGAGAAGCCAAGATCGGTAGCAATCTTGCGGGCAATGTCATCAGTCACGCCGACCTTGATGTCAATAGGAGTCGTCATGATAGCCTCAGGGTGTTCCTTGGCAACTGCCTCAATATCCATACCACCTTGCGACGAGGCAACAATGACGGGTGTCTGAGTTGCGCGGTCCATAAGGACGGCAAGGTAGAATTCACGACGAGCGAACTTGCGCTCGCAAATGTAGACAGCATTACAAAGGCGACCAGCAGCACCAGTCTGCTTGGTGATGAGCTTGTGTCCGATCATCTGGCCAGCGAACATCTTGGCCTCGGTTGGACTGGAGAAAATTGTGTCAACAAGGGGACATGCCGTAGGCGAAAACAACGGAATTTTTGGGGAATCAACTCACGAATAGATAACGCGCACACCTCCCTTGAGACCATTGTCGAAGGAACCCTTACCACGACCACCAGCAAGAACCTGAGCCTTGATCACCATATCATCATTCCCTAAAGTGTTGTCTAAGTAAACCGCGGTCCAGCTTGTTCATAGGGGCTCATATATACCGATTGACTTGGCGACAGCCTCAGCTTMCTCTGCCGAGTGGGCGACCTCGCCCTTGGGGACTCCCACGCCATACTGTCATCCGGTCAGTCATTTTAGATCTGCGGAATATCGAGTGCACGTTTCCGACAACATACGGACTTGAGAAGTCTGGCAGAGAGGTATTCGTGAATGGACAGGTTTCTCTGTTGCTGAGCCAATCTGGATTGGACGGAAGATTCCTACCAAAATTGCAATGTCAGCAAGCTCAATCTGATGCCAATAGATATGGTACTATGTAATATTGTCAAAATAGCACAGGAAAATATCTCACCGTCGCAGCTCTGATAGCTGCCGCGACAGGACGGCTGCTGCGCGCGAGCTTGAACATGATGAAAATAATTTGTCAAAGAGGGGAGAATTCCAAGAAAACAGATAAGAGTACAAGAGGAAGAACGAGCCTCCAAAGTGATTGTTGACAGGAAGGGGCGGACTATCCACTGTTGAGATCTCGGGAAAGGGAACAGCTTTCACTGCTTTTTCACGGCTGCGCTTCTCGGAACAATATTGCGCTTCGTCTGCATTGCACCCGGTCACCTGATGGAGCCAACCAGCGTGCGTGTTTGGATGACTAATCATGTGCATATTGCGGGCGACGCGAATATCACGGAACGCTGTTATAACTTCTTCCCCGTCCACAGCTCCTTGCCGAGACCCATAGTTTGCTGGCCTCATCGTCACTAGAACCAAGAGAAAGCGAGAAATGATAGCTGAGTTTGCCGGTCGTCTCCAATCACCGCTGCATTTAACTTCTATACTTCTATGATTCTGGCAGATGCACAGAAATTGTTTTCATGGTGGAACACCGGCTGGGTTCTTCTCCTAGACTATAGAGCCGAGCAATGATCCCTCGCTTCTACTTCCCTATGGTATTTTTCAACTTGTAGAGTTTGAACATCCGCGTCATGGCGCCATGGAATAGACCCGTCCAAGCCCAACCGCCACATAGGAGCCAAATCAGCCAGCTCTTGTTGCCTTCCCAGATCCAACTCTTTCGTCCTTGCGCCCATGGCCATAACCAGCGCCATGGCGCTGATCCGTATAGGACCTGCCTTACAACGCTCCGCGCATATGCAGCATGTGGCATAGCACCATCCTGACTATGGGTCACACGGCGTGCGTACTCGTCTTCAATAGGAGTGAACAGGGAATTCGGCTGGAGAGTTCGCTGAGTACGTGCAATGCGGGATTGCACACCCCCAGTGATGACAGTTGTGACATTTACTCTGAAGGGGTTCAGTATCAGTGGAAAGGCGTAATATGGAGAAGCACATTGGCATACCCGAAGGGAGCAAGTTCCACCCGCAGCGTGTCGCTGAACGAATGCAGCGCGGCTTTTGAGGCATTGTAGACCGACCCGAACACATAAGGTATGATCTTGACAAAGAGGGAGACTGTTAGGACCAGAAAATGGCATATCAGCAAGGAAAATTTGACTAACCCCAGCCACACTACCGATCATCACAATAGTGCCCTTTGCCTTCATGAGCAATGGCAAGAAGGTCTGGCATATAGAGATGACCGCGAAGAAGTTGGTTTCAAAAGTCTTCCGGGCTTCCCCAAGGTCTATCTCAGTAGCTGGAACAGTGTAGTCTGTCATACGTGAGTAAAGTCTCTCCGTGTCTAAATGCCGAACTGGGCAAACTAGATCGAATTTCATAACGTACTTCGGCCTCTAGCCATGCAGGTATCAGCATCCAGGTCTATTGTTCCAGCAAAATCAAGAGGGAGAAGAATACGCATTGTTAACAAGAAAATCAAGTCCCTTGTCCCCAAGTCTTTTTTCGACTTCGGAGCAGCAGGATTTGACACTTTGTTCGTCATCCACTACCAAGTCTAGCGTCTCGATACCCAGGGCTGCTAGATCATCGATCTTCTTTGCGTCTCGCGCCGTCGCAAAGACGCGCAAGCCATTTCGATGAAACTCACGGGCGAGTGAATTGCCTATTCCACCGGGAGAGCATCTAGTTCAGAACACAAAAAAAAGCGATTAGCGGCGCGCATCGAAACGATTAAAATTGTCAATGCAACAAAAGGTTTGCTTACCCAGTGATCAACACCGACTTGCGGTTATCTCGCGCAGCTGCCATTTTATCGCGCAATCCAAATGTACTAAGGCAAGTAAAGAATCACAGAATACTCATAACTATCGACTCGAAGGTCTGAGGAAATTAAGAAGACTAAGGTAGCTTAGAAAATGCGGCGAATTTGTAGAGGTATGAAGATGAGGTGTAGACCTACTCCATACCTGCTTTAAGAGCGAATCAACGGATACCTCGGCAGAAGCATAAGTCCCCCGGCATATCATCTGGGCCAATTAGGTACCTGGTAAGTATACTTAAAGGATGTAGTTTGCATTCTCCAGGTCTGCATCCATATTTTCGATCGCCTTAATGAAAATAATATAAATCTTTTACCACTTACTAGGCACCTTCAAGCATCCTATCTTAGAATGACCAGGGCGAGCATGAACTATATAACGGAGCCATGAATAGCACTGCGGGTACCTAGCCGATCTGAATGGATGTCAGAAAGCTTTCCAATGAGGTTCCTGTAAGTTCCGTTTGTCGCGTATTGTATAGGTTGTTCTGCAGTAATGTATATCCGTCTATCATTTGTTTCAAAGGAAACACACAGTAATGGCGATTGATTTTTTCCTGCTGTATGGATAAGGGCTGATATGTATTTCTGCCGTGGAAGGCCACTAGCATTTTAGGTATGAAGTAATTGTAAGGTACTACTCCTTAGGTAGAGGTCCAAGTTTGCTAGGATGATACCGAGGAATATTGATGCGTAGCTCTCATCTGACCCTATTAAGTTCTCGCCATTATCTGCAGTAATGTGTAAACAGGTGTTATAGGAGTATTGTTGCCCTTCAGGCATGACGTATGAAGTGCAGCTCATCAAAACAAGGCCATCTATATGACATATCAGATCAACGCGGGGCATCCAACACTTTCCGCCATTCGGGCATCCACAATTCTACTTGTTGTTCTTGGCAGCGCTGGCTTGAATCAGTGCTTTGGACATCGTCTGAGATGAATCCCATGACAACGGTCCACTCATACGCAAGATGATTGCTACCTTTCAGTATTCGCTTGGATTAAGGCAATGGCATATGATCTGATTCGATCGGTCTCTTCCCCACCATCAAATGCTTGTGTGCCGTTACCCGACGGATCCATTCACCAGTTCACCTCTATTCGCTTCGATCGGGATATCGATTCCCACGGGGGGCTTTCACTGGCTAGATATGCCTTTAGACTGAAGCATACCTTAGACGATTTCTTCGCCCAATTGCCGATCAGTTAAATTCTGACCTTCATCACTGCACACGTCCTTTTTTCCCACCCAGCTTTCGTCTTGCCTTTTGAGCACATACACTTTGTCTCCGCTCTTCAGGCACGCATAGTTAAGAATTCAAGCACGAGTAAACCAACTCCTATGCTTCCAGCGAAGCGCAGATATCTGAGCTTCGAATCATGATCTTACAGTCGTGGGCGCAATTGCAATGACAGAGGAAGAGCGCATGCTGCATAGCAATGAGTTATCACTACTCTCCCCAACGACCGGAAGGGCAATCCGACAGGCTCGATCTTCCGCGTTAGAAGCACTGCACAATCATTCGTTTTACAAGTACGACAATGAGAGTGTCCCGCTCTCTCGCAGAGACACTGACGCTTCAGCTGCATCACTGAGCTGGAAGAAACGAATCAGGCACTTTACTTGGGCTTTTTTTACTCTTTCAATGAGCACTGGTGGTATCGCAAATGCCTTATATAACAGTAAGCTTGCATTGTTTGTGATTTCCTCCCCCCCTTTAGATGCTGACTTGAGAAATAGTTCCTTATAAATTCCGCGGCCTGGAAACGATCGGCGTCATAGTCTTCCTGTTTAACATAGCACTATACGTTATTATATGGTGTATTCTGCTGCTGCGATTCTACCTACATCCATATACCTTCAAATTATCACTTACGCATCCAACAGAGTCGTTGTTTGTGCCCGCGTCTATCGTCTCATTTGGAACAATCTTGATCAATATTTCTCAGTACGGTCCAGAGGCCACAGGACCATGGCTAAGTTATGCTGTCGGTGTGTTATTCTGGATCGATGCGGCTCTTGCAGTGATCTTCTCTGCCGGTATCTATCTGCTATTGTATGTGGCATTTCTCTTCCTCGTTATACAAGGGTATTGAATGCTCACCTTGCCTTAGGTGGTCGACTCAGACATTCACGATAGCCCAGATGACACCTATATGGATCTTCCCGGCGTATCCTATGCTGATAATCGGTCCTCATGCAGGGATCTTAAGCGCAAAACTTGAAGCCTCTCGGGCCTTACCTATTATCATTGGGGGAACAACTATACAGGGAATGGGCTTCCTACTCTCTCTGGCCGTCTACTCAGCCTATCTCTACAGACTTATGAGTAGTAAATTGCCTAGGGAAAATGTGCGCCCCGGCATGTTTGTCTCTGTTGGTCCCAGTGCCTTCACTGTCTCAGGACTTGTGACCATGGCTGCTCATGCAAAGCGATGCTTTCCTGATGACTTTATGGGCAACGGCGCCTTGGCTGCGAATATTCTCGAAGTGGTTGCCAATTTTGCTTGTCTGTGGCTCTGGGGGTGAGTTCGCATGATCACTTCATGCTTCAGCAAATCGGCTGACAAGTACTTAGCCTGGCAATATTTTTCTTCTTTATTGCCACTTTTGCTCACTGGTCGACCATCGGCCCTGGTCGAATGAATTTTTCAATGGCATGGTTCTCGTTTGTCTTCCCCAACACTGCCTTGATAACTGCCACTTTCGCTATTGGGAACGCTTTCTCATGCAAGACGATTCTGATCATAGGCTGTGCCATGATTTTCCCTCTCATACTAATGTATATCTTCGTCTTTTACATGATGATTCGCGCCATCGTGTTACGGCAAATTATGTGGCCACAGAAGGGCGAGGACAAGGATGAGGGCGGATTCGAGATTAATCGAATCAAGCCCGAGTCGCCTGGTGACCAGACTCCTGTCTGATAAAAGAAACGTGGCCGCGGGCTTGTGGCTCCTGGTGAATAAGAACCGGTACAGTTCATACACCCTCCGAGAGAGCTTTTGTCCTTCACAGGAGCCACGACTCAACGTCAACGACTTGCAATTCTCATATCCTCCAGCACGGTTTGCATGCTTGATACCCTTTTCTACGGTTAGCATTATGGAAATAGAACGGAACTATGACACTGAAAGTCTGTCATATCACAATGAGATAAATGGAGGCAGAAGAGGTTTTAACTAAGCCAGCACTTATTTTTTCGAAGATCTGCAGCTGAGCATCTGTATATCTTTCACGTAGATATAGGTACCTCTTAAGCCATGGCTTGTTCAAACTACTCGAACTCTGCTGGAAATCATGGTAAGCTCGCTATTTTACCCTGAGCTAGTCTCAGACAGGCAGTTATTGCTCCGGCCCTCACATTGTCAAGCCCCTGATTGGTTGAAATGGTTTCACCAAGCCTTTTGGGGTAAGTTTGCCTCAACCCCATGTGGCATGGTGCCAGAATTTCCTGACTTCCACGGTTTTACCCGTCAGTTTAGGTATTGATCAGATGCGCGCGACACCGCCCAGACGTGACGCATCTTTTCTTCTTTTTTTTTTTTTTTTCCTGTCTTGGCTTTTCTACCTCTCTACTTCTGCTGGATACGTAAGGTACATTTTCATTTTGTCTCGCACAAAAAACCTTCGAAGCTACTGTCCACTCATTGATCTTCTTCCATTGAGAATTTACCCCTCCACGCTTCATTGTTTGAACTGTCGATCGGAAGATCACTCGTCGCCAACATGTCGCAAAAATTCTATGTGACATACAACCAGGTATGCTTGTTCGATCGCCTGATCATTGGATGGCTGCGACGGTATTGCAGTATAAAATCAATGTTTGGAGAAGGCGCACGAGTGCAACCTGCATCTGCATCTGTCTTACTTCCTCACCATTAGCTTGCAGCCCAGCTACACCAAATGTGCTTCTGCACTTTTTGTCAATGATGGTACGCTAACGGATTGAATTGACAGGTCCACAAGTTGTGCCAGACCTCCGCTGAGAAGATCTTGGACACCTTCCGGCCCAATCTTATGATTGCCATTGGTGGTGGTGGTTACGTTCCTGCTCGTATCCTTCGGTATGCCAACCAGTTCCAGTGTTAGCTCAAAGGTTCATGCTGATCAAAACCTTCTATCAGCTCCTTCCTCAAGCGTGCCGGCGAGCCCAACATCCCCATTCAGGCTATCGGTCTGTCTCTGTACGAGGACTTGGGTCGTGGTGACCCCGAAGAGGTTCCCGGAACCAAAGTGACCCGGACACAATGGCTCGATCTCAGCTCTCTCGAGATGGCCAATCTTATTGGCAAGAACATCCTCATCGTCGACGAGGTCGATGATACCCGGACAACCCTGGAGTATGCAGTCCGTGAGCTGCAGAAGGACGTGGAGATGGCTCAGAAGCAGCTGGGCCGTGAGGCCGAGAAGACCAACTTCTTCGTCTTTGTGCTTCACGTATGTTCTGGATCTTCCATCTTCTTAGAAAGGCGATTTAGCAGAGACGTTGGCTGACTTTCCATTAGAACAAGGACAAGTTGAAGAAGGGCGAGTTGCCTGCGGATATGATGGAATCTGGCCGTTATCACGCCGCAGTCACAACTGAAGATGTGTGGATCTGCTATCCCTGGGAAGCCAAGTACGTACTGGAGTGATGTCGCCTTCGTCGTTTTCTCGGTCACTAACGGAGACTCCAACAACAGGGATATCGAAGAGCACGACAGACTGGCCATGGAGAACCCCCTTGTTTAGGTTTCCGGGTCGAGGAACTACATCGTATGATTGCTTCATACATTTTGTTTTGTATAAGTCGCCCGCTTTTTAGCACCCTTGCATATTTTCTTTCATTTGCTTGCACATATAAAGTTTTCTGTTTTATCTTTACCGAGCTTGATGAAGTTCATGTTGGACATGTCACGTTTACGAATGGTGTTTTGAGAGGCTCTCCGGCAGAGGAAGCAATGCATATCAAGGCCCGTTATGGGAGGTCTGACTTACATTTGATCGTGAACGAATCAAACACTAGAAAAAGTTATTTCTCATTCTAAGTTCATGAAATCTAGAAGACTCAATAGGCGTCGGTAGGCATTCTTGTTCGACGTTGGTCCATCGGTTGATGTCATGCTTGATCCTTAGCGTGGATAGACTTGGGACACTGTGATTCTCTAGACCAAATATCATATATCACCGAGCCCGGGGGATAGACTCTTATCACTTCAGTCTCTCCAAAGTCTGACGAAATGCTATCATCTTTTTTATTGAGCTTTGCGCGAGAGAGTACTTGGGTCATCATTTCAATCTAGATAGAAGCGCGAACAGGCAGAGCTTGAGCTGATGAAAGCACGTATCCAACAGATTGCTGATACCGGAAAGCAACGCCGAGCAAACACAACAAGGATATATCTTAGTCAACGTCAACGTTCTTGCTGCGCAGGTCGGCCCTCGCCTGCTCAATCTCCTTCTGCAACTCCTGGTGTGCCTCGGGACAGTCGTTGAACGTCAGGATGGCCAGACCGAGTCGGCCACCCAGGTAGCAGGCGAAACATATTAGGCCATAGAAGGGGAGCTGGTGAGCAAATCGCGCAAGGGTCAGCGGGCAATTTGACAACTGTAAACAGCGAGCGGAACCGCGGGCATAGGAACGTACAACCGGGATGATTTCATTTTGGACAGTTTCGTTCAGGGGTACGAGCCCCAGGTATAGGACGAGGTAGAGCTAGATTGGTACAGGTGTTAGTAGCATCCGGCATTTTTGAGCGGGAATCTGCCACGTACAGAAGACACAAGCAGGAGAATTGAGAGCGTTTGCTGAGCGCGCGTCATGGTGAAGGAATGTGGTGGTTGACGTGGGATAAAAAGAGATAGAAGGAGATTAAATGAGAGTATATTGAGCGTTCAAACCAGGCGCAATTGAGACAAAATGACGACAGCAGTAAGAATGAAGGACTCAGGGTCGAACTGCCACCATGGAGTTGTCTACTTTATCTCTCTAACTTATTGCATCTGTCTGTACCTTAGTCTCGGTACCTTACATTTACTGGCTGGATACGGGCGGCCCCCAAGGCCGCTATGTCTTCCGAAACGCTGGCAGTACTGTACCTGAGGTTGTTGTTTCGAAGACAATCGCAACTAACCAGAGGGAGTATGAAAACTGATCATTTTGCACTCAATCGCAGGAGCTTTAAAAAAATCCGGCAAAATTTCATCTTGTTATGGCTTGAAAGGCTCCATGAGAAGAGAGGCTTTTTGCATGGTAATTGAGATTGTATGGTAATAAATTACAGTATGAACAAACCGGACGGAGGCACACTTAGCTACCTTGGGTTCGTCTTGGTCTGGTCCACCTCAAGCTATCATCATATCATTGTAGACTTTATTTCAGACCGAAGGGTAACAAGGCATCCACGGTCCTTCAGTGTCCAGCTTCATATTTGGTCATCTGGGTCATCCAGAACAAGAGAGATAGCGCCAAGTAAGGGATTAAAGTGGCAATCTCCTCAGCATTGTCGGAAGAGACAGCTTCTTAAGTACAGACACGCTTGCTTGAGGAGGAGGCCTGCCTGCTTGCTGTACTGTCTGTGGTATACCTCATATTGACAGAAGAGGCTATTTACGCAACCGCTTTCGAAGATATGATCGCCGACAGCAAGCTGGATGTGGTTCAAACGGCTGGACCTGATGCTGAAGATCAATTTGCGAAGGAGTCGTCCAGCCAGGCAGAAAATAACATAGACTGCCCTTCATTGGCCCAGATATTGTCACAATTGAATCCAGGACCGTCAATTCTACCAGTCCAGACAGTTTCTTCGGTCCCAGTTGACGAGCAAGCGGCCCTTTTGCGGCGCTTGGAAGATGCGCTTGCTGAGGCTACAGGCGGTGCTGAGAGCTTCGAGGAAGTGCAGACCATTCTAAATGAACTCTGGAAGTGCCGGTCGAGTTATCTGGCGCTAGCAGCTGATGCTCTGGCAAACGGGAGTAGAAACTGTGCGTGGTCTTGAGCTGTTTCGTCATCGGAAGATACTGACTGTCCTCCGCTTAGCATCCTGGAGACTCCCATACGGGCGAGCTGGCATCTTGAATTTCTTCCTTCAGATTATCGCCTCGAGAGAGTTTGATGACAATGATGTACTCCTTCATGCTCTACGGTTGGTCGGCAATTCCTGTGCTGACACTGGTATGCTGCATCATTGATGAAAGACCGAAGTTACAGTAATTCTGACCTTCTCCAGATGAAAACAGAGACCTTGTTGTCAAGTATGACTATACAGCTGCTATTCTCAACCGTCTTAGCCCAGATCTTGTGCATGTCGTGATTCCTGTTATATACAACATCTGCATCGATTATGGTCGGTATATCTTCCAGTATTAGGCTACGGGTTCTAACGGTTACACAGAGCCAGCCCAAAATCAACTGGCTGCGAACAAACTAGTCTATATCCTTTTGAGACTGATCAAGGATGGCGTGCTCGCAGATAATGAGGCGCTTCTTGACTTCTCTTACGAGCTCATCGAGCTGCTCGCAGAGCAAGGTAAGGTCTTCCTGTCATAGCCGCGTTTCATGCTGACGAAGTCGATGCGCAGAACAAGGAATCCGAGAATCGCCAAGGGGGACAATTCTACTCCTCTTGGATCTTTTGTCCGAGGAGAGAGTTGCTCTCTCTCGATTTGTATGCCTTGCTAATAGTCTTATGACCTATCTAGACAAAGAACGATTCCAGGATATTTGTGTTGGTCAACGTATGGTTGAACGAGTGTTGTCCGTCCTCAAACAGTCATTATATATCAAAGCAGACCCTTCGTCCAGTGGTGATACCCAAGCGTTGGCGCAGCTCCAGCTGAAGATCAACCAAACACTTTCAGAAATCTCTGCATCACCCAAATTCCCCGAGGTATATCCCCTCGAGTCTCCTCTTGTTCAGACCTTGAAAGATTGGCTAGCTTCCACGGAAGACCAACTTCAAATCTGTTCATGTGTGATGCTGGGCAACTTAGCCCGATCGGACGCGGTGTGCGAAGCGATGGTGCGGAAGATGAACATACAAACTACGTTGATATCGATTCTGAGATCTGATGCTAGAGGCGCGGTTCTCCATTCCGCACTTGGAATTCTGAAGAACTTGGCTATAGCTGGCGATAACCGACAATGTCTGGGAGATGCTGGGATCATTCCTGCAGTCTCACGTCTATGGGGTTATGAGACGGTTCCTCAAGTTCAATTTGCCGCAACAAGCATTGTTCGGCAAGTCATCATTTCATCGATCGCGAACATTTCACGTCTCTTGGAACTTGCTCCTACTGGCGAGAACTCCTCGACCTCCCGACAGACATACCTCTCATCGTTACTCTCTCTGTGTGAGAAATCGGACTCCACACCCATCAAAACGGAGGTTGGACGGATTGTAGCTTCAATTTGCCGCACAATTGTTCCAAAGTATCGCGAAGCGGACAACGAGGCTAGCACTCTCCTTGAGCGTCTGTTCACTATGCACGAGGGTGTCGCGCTTCCTGTTGGGGCTATGATTGCTCAATCGCAATGGCCTGTGGTCAGGAGCGAGGGCTGGTTCGCCTTGGCTTTGATGGCTTCAAGCAAACATGGTACTGCCGCCGTTATCCACTGCCTGCAGAAGCTGGACTTATACCCGTTATTGGAAGAGACCATGAGCACGCCTGATTCTGACTCGGCGGATGAAGCGCACAAATCGAAATCAGCCAAAGATCGCGATAATATCGTTGTTCTTATTCAAGAGCTATTGAAAAATGATGTAAGTAGTAGTAGTGCCTTCCTCCACATCTGCAAGCATCAGCTAATGCCGAACTCTCTGCAGACTAATGCACTCTCAGCTTCCCAGAGAGCCACGTTGGAGAGGCTCATGCATAGCCATGTGTCACAGCATCTGCAAGGGACAAGACTGAATTGAGATTCTGCCTCTTACCTCTCCGATCTTCAATATCGAAGCAGTTTCTTGATATATGGCTTCGGGTTTACATGCCAAGTCTTAGACCATGCTGGTTAACCCTGACGGCCGGATTCGTTTGTCTATCTTGGAAAAGGGGTCCATAAATAGAGTATAACTATCCTGTATCTGGTCTATATAGATGACATGAGAAATGATGCGTGACCGATCCATTACTCCGGTACACGAGTTCCTCAGCAACCAGAAAGTCAGGAAACTTTGGGACAAATCACTTCTTTCGCGTACGCCTCGTACCGTTGAAGAATATCGGTAGAGTCCAGATCTTCGGCGCCTGCGTCCGCCGAGTAATGTGCCGCCAACCCTTTGCCATCGATGATAGTGCGTTTGGTAGGCTTATTGGCATCCTCGACGAATCCGAATGGTACGTAGGAACTACCGTGCAGGATGTTGGACTGCACCGCATTCGCATCAGCATCCCAGAAGCACAGAAGATTCGGGCTGACGTCTGCAGGATTGCTCCATTTGGGGAATTTGTATCGGTGAAGTTCGTCCATTTCAAGGTGGTGCAGGAAAGAGTAATGCTGTTGAGCTTTGACAGTCCAATCCGTAAAGCCCGGGCCATCAGTGGTGTACATGGAAGTGCTGATCGGAGTCCGATCGACCTGTTCATCATCTGAAAGGAGCCAGCGATGCTTGTTGCCGGGCGAAGCAAATCCTTTTAGGACTCGGAAATCTTTTGGTCCCGTCCACGGCGGAAGATTTGAAGTACGCCAATCTAGATCTGCTGCAGGTGGCAGTTGCACAGCTGCCGAAGGCTGATGAAGAAGTTCTGGGAGGTAGGGCAAAGCCACCCCAGAATGACTGTGAAGTGCTTCAAGAGCTGCGTGGTTGATGACATTTGCAGAAACCACTAACGAATCCGGGTTATCGAGCATTGTTCTGACAATTGTTGGAATGGTGTGGTCTTCCAGAAAGACAACGCCGCCATCCAGCCAGACGAACAGCGTGCGACTATTCGGTTCCCGGTAAACATCAACAGGTGATGTCCAAACGCTGTAGGCGGACGTCTCTTGGACAATAGAGGCCAGCCATTCAAGACTCGCTGTATCATTTGACTGCGGAATAAAAACCACTCTGTCAAGGAACCCATGATTGTTGGCAAGATTTCTCTGAGACTGATCAGTCCAACCCGTTCGTCACAACAGGAGAAGATCCAACAATACCTGCAGATAACAGTCCAAAACATGATGCTTGTAGGGTACCAGTGCAACGATGTCAAACCCCGCCGGTTTCTCAAAATGACCAACACTGTGGGAATACGCAAGAAAGGGCCCGGAGGAGGTCCTGTGGGATAGCAGTGAAAGCAGCCCTACTTCAATGAGTGAAGGATAACAGCTGCATATGCTGATGCACACAATAAGCATGCTGGTATAGGTGATGGCACTCCACTTCAGTATAGTGGTCCATGTCAGGTCTCTCGAGACGTCCTCGTTTTGCGATTCTACATCGCCGAGCTTTTCGAGGCGACTCATACTGGACTGGCATGACCGTGCCTCAAGGGCATTCAACAGGATCAAGCAGGGCTGTCCAATATCTCCGCCTAGGTACTCGCCTGGATACTTAAGGCATGGCGATCGGCAAACACTACAGCCTCTGGTCAGCTATAGTGGAGTGTGAAAACATTGCCGTTTGCGGGCATCGCAACACAGAGACCGAAAAAGTCTTGACTAAGCAATATCTACAGGTACAACGAGAGACAACCTGCGCCGGAACAGGTAATAATGGTGGTAATCTGGAGTTTGGTGGCTGGAAACGCCTGGATTCTGGAATGTGGCTCATCGAAGAAGAGTTAACTACCTTGGATAATTAATTCAACAGGCCGACACGTAATACGGAACCGATCTACCTCTCAGAGAGGTAGAGTAATAGCTTCTGAGCTCTCATCTCAACTCTCATCCCATGAATCATTGTGACGATTGGAGAGGAAGGATATGTTCCTGATCCGATGCTGCCGATGACGTCGTGACACGTGCGGCGCCCGCCTTGGGTTGGTCTCTCTCCGGTCCTCCACCAGGCAATATCAGATCAACCTTCTCATGGTGGCCTTCAGGTTCACCCAGAAGCCTTGATCTACTCCTCGATGACTTTCCTGGGTCCGAAAAGGCTTGCCCTTGCATGATAATATGAGGACGGCCACCCTCTTTGGCCGTTTCTTTTGGTGCCGAGGTGGTGGAAGTCCGCGACTACTAACCCGCTTTGCAACGCCATTTCGGTTCCGCTCAAAACATTCGCCATGGCCTCCAGGTCCGTGGAGATCATTTCACAGGAAGGCGCCCGTTGGAAGAACGGTACTGTTTGCGGCTCTGACGCCGGGCGCCTTCTTAGAGTTGGCGGAGAACGGAGATGGTCATGACAAGACTGGCGAGATGCAGATGCTAGAAGTTTCGCGTCAAGAAATTCGAAAAACTGTCTCCGAGGATGCGCAAGGCTTGACGAAACTCTGTCAAGAACTCTTTGTCTTTTGGTACTGCTATATATACGACCCAATCGCTACGGGCTTTCGGTTCGTCCATTTGGCGATTGTTTTCATTCCTGTCATCATTACAGTGCCTGCTATATGGTTTGGACGGCGGCTCAAAGATGGAAGAGGGGAGCGGGCAGGAGCCGTTTGGTGGTATGGCTTTTTAGTCAGGTCAATGGAGCGTGCTGGCCCAGCGTTCATCAAGGTGAGCGCCCATCGAACATGAGTTGGCTACCATGCGCATACTGACTATCATTCCTTTCCGATAGCTCGGACAATGGGCTGCGTCACGCACCGATATCTTTCCGCCGGAAATGTGCAACATCATGTCTTCACTACACTCTCATGCCCCGGCTCATTCATTGCATCAGACTAAAAAGACTATAAGCA
Source organism: Aspergillus pseudoviridinutans (assembly GCF_018340605.1). NCBI lineage: Eukaryota > Fungi > Ascomycota > Eurotiomycetes > Eurotiales > Aspergillaceae > Aspergillus > Aspergillus pseudoviridinutans. The sequence continues at coordinate 2,919,964 of NW_025091281.1, read as the reverse complement.
AGGCATTCAATGGCCTGCCCTTCGAGGAAATTTTTGAGGAATTCTACGAGGAACCGCTAGGAGTTGGGGCTATTGCTCAAGTATACAAGGCAAGGCTCAAACCGAGCCTGGCTGTGATGGACGATCAGGCTCTGACGCTTGAGGACAGAAGCTTCCGCGGAAAGGTAAGAAAGAATGTCGACGTGCTGGTAAAGAGTTCGCCGCGACGGGTTCCGTCCTCGTACGTGGCCATTAAAGTGCTCCATCCAAGGGTTGAGCGCGTGATCCGAAGGGATTTGCGTATCATGTCTTTCTTCGCATCGCTGATTAATGCCATCCCCACAATGCACTGGTTGTCCTTGCCGGATGAAGTACTGCAATTTGGTGAAATGATGAAACTACAACTGGACCTTAGAATCGAGGCATCCAACCTTGTGATCTTTCGCCAGAAGTTCAAATCACGGAACACTGCTTGGTTTCCCTACCCGTACTTGGATTACACCACACGTGAAGTGCTTGTCGAAGAATTCGCCCAAGGGATCCCCTTGGAGACTTTCTTGGACGTTGGAGGGGGTGTTTATCAGCAAGAGATCGCAAACGAGGGTCTGGACGCGTTCCTTCATATGCTTCTGATCGACAACTTTGTTCACGCTGATTTGCACCCGGGGAATATAATGGTCCGATTTTATCAACCGGCTGAGTTGGACTTATCACTTGGCAAGCGCAGTCGGGTTTCAGATGCGCCAACCGCTGCCGAAGCTGACGTGACCGAGACTGTACTGGCCCGATTAAGACCGCACGCCCATAATCGGGAGGCCTGGAACGCTGCTCTTTCCCAGCTGAATACTGAGGGCTATCGCCCCCAGCTCATTTTTATCGACACTGGCCTAGTGACCCAGCTCAACGAGACCAACCGAAGAAACTTTCTCGACCTGTTCCGAGCGGTAGCCGAATTTGACGGGTTCAAAGCGGGCCAATTGATGGTTGAACGGTGCCGTCAGCCGGAAGAAGTCATCGACGCGGAGGTCTTCGCGCTGAAAATGGAGCACCTGGTCTACAACATCAAATCCCGGACGTTCGCATTAGGCAACATCAAAATTGGGGACGTGCTGAGCGAGGTCTTATCCATGGTTCGAAGCCATCACGTTCGGCTCGAGGGCGATTTTGTCAATGTTGTCATCTCTATCCTTCTTCTCGAAGGCATCGGTCGAAGTCTGGACCCAGGCCTGGATCTCTTCAAGAGGTAGGTTGATTCTTTTGTCGCTCTGTTGATATCAGGGGTCTTCTCGGCCCAACTATTCCACAATCCATGACTAATTCAATTAGTGCTCTTCCGATCTTGCGGCAGCTTGGTTCCGGTGCGACTCTTCTCAGCTCCGTCCGTTCGGGCGATACTTCCATGCTTCGGGTTTGGGTTGGTCTCGAAGCGCGTGGCCTCCTCCAGGCCAGCATTGAGAGTGTGGAGCAGTGTGTGAAATATGACCTGTTGTCTCCAAACATATAACGGATGGAGAATTAGCAGCCTCATTGCGTTTGATCTAGAATTTGTGTCTATGCTTACACAAAGTTCGGACAACTGGACGGAGTTCAAGGTAATGTTTATATTTTCCAGGTCTTACGGATACCTGCCTCGATTATGCGACGCAAACGCTGCAATGATTGATGCTTCAAAGTCAGTTCTCGAGGTTTTTAGAAACCGCCAGCTGATTCCTCCACTCGACCGCAGCAGGCTCAACCAGTCTCTGGTCGTCAAGAGTGAGAGGCTCTCTCGATCGATTTCCGACCCCAGCGATACTCATGAAACCCTGCGTCTGTCATATAAAGGTTCTTCGCCGTACTACCCACGATAGTGGTTTTGCTCGTAATATGTACATTGACTTGATGAACAAATAAATGACTTGGTTAAATAGACATCCTAACCATGCATACTTGGCTGCGAATAGAAAAGAAGATCAATAGCTCCTACGATTTTGTTTGCGATAAATTAGGCGTGACTGTGTATATATGCACTTTGTGATACATTAATATTGCTATATAGTACAATGCCCTAAATACAAGTGAGAGGAGATAGCGGAGACAAAACTGTGAAAAGCACAATGAGCCCAGACTCAACCAAGACAGGATACCACTAAACTCCATTACCAATTGCTTGTATAAAGCAAGAACACAGTCAAGCATGTGCACGCGAAGCGAAGTGATGAACAACAGCAATAGAAGTGATGTCGAGAATTGAATGTTTCGTCCAACTGTCAGAGTCGCCCGCGCTCTCAAGTATGCGTTCTCCATAAGAAAAATGTCGGTTCATCCAATCGTACGCTTTCGCGTGTTGGCCGCAAAGCGTGCTATTACGGATTATTGTTCTCGCACGGCACCACCGCTAGCTCTCCACCAGACGTCGCCGCCCCATCTCATTAGACGCTCGACGGCCGCCGTTGGGGTGTCTAAAGCTGGTCTGATGTCGAGATAGAATACTGGCTCACCAGTCGGCTCGGGAGGACCGGAATAGTAATCAATCACGTAGCGGACTTCTTTGGGACCAGACGGCGTCTGTCGCAGGACAAACCAATCATGGCGATCAAAAGGTGGACTTGTTCTGTAGGATATTCCCTGTAAGCACGGTCTCAAAGTCAATGGAAATCACGTTCACTCACCCAAACTTTGCAGGATACAGCCGTCCTAGAGCTTGAAGTATCTGCGCCTTGGGGGTAAGCTCTTGTGGCCGACCCTTGAACCTGAGGAGTCGAGGTTCACTGGCTGGATCGATATTCCCGGTCATCTCCTGCTGCATTGCTTCTAGGGCAATGCCTTGCTCTCCCTTTCGGCACTTTTCCCACGCTTGTCCCAGGCCCTTGGCAAATATGCGCTCCCATCCAACTATTTCAGCCCAGGCACCTTCATTCAGGAAATTGTGGACCGCTACCATGGCTTCGACAGCATCCTGTGGCGTGTCGGTGTAACCTTTACGGAGCATAGCGTTGTACATTTGCTGGGGGGAGGGATACTCCCAGTTGCCGTCTGTATCGCCTCTAGGTATGGAGGAAGGCTCTCGTTCCACCGGCAGGTCTACGGTTTGATTCGGTGCTCGCTCTTGAGAAATCGAGGAGAACATGTAGTTAAGAGGGTTTAGTTTTGACAAAGTCGATCTAGTTTCGGGAGCGGGAGGCCGAGTAGAGTCCGTCGCGGTAGTTTTCGGCTGTACATAGAACGGAGAGTCTGCGGACCGAACAGGGCAGGAGCCGGAGGTATCAGACCGAGCAGACGGCGAAGACAAGGCTGGAGGAGCGTTTGAAGCATGCATGGGACATCCTGGCTGCACGAAGTTAATTAAAATGTTTCTGGGAGGTATGCCAACAGGATCTTGTACTAACTGGAGGGGACGCATCAGAGGACGCCAGAGGATTTGGTGCCACAGGCGTTGGCTTTGGCTGGGGATCTGCCCAAAACCAACCCATATTGGAGGTGCTATTACAGTATAAACAGCGAAGAAGAAGATATTGAAGGTGAAGACTTGATTTCAAATACGTTCGAGGGTTGAAGCACGGATGAATCAATGGAGTATATTTCACTACTGTTTTAACATCCAAAAACTTTCAGACAGATGACATAATAATAATCTCCGGCAAGAAATAGATTCTCGGATAAATCGGTCCGTAACCTTATCATGGGTATGTCACGTGACGACAAATCAAGAAGCCAATCATGTTGATGGCATACGCAAGAGAGGATGAGGAAATCCACCAGCTGTGATGGATGATGTATACAGGCGTATTCATCCACTACGGCATCGATGATTAGTTGCTATCAATTTCGCCTCAGATTCAATCCGCTTGAAAGTATGCTTTTGATCTTTCACTAAGGCATGCTTAGAGGTCTAAGCCGGTCTAGCTCGGATTTCATGGCTTTGATAACTTTATATTCGCTTTGCTACCTGGAGGGTTACACAAAATGAATAGTACTGGGTACTCAGATGCTGCCTGGAAATCCAGATCAGTCCCGTAGCGATGAGTTGGAACACACCCCGATGCATCGTTCCGAAAGGAGCCCGGTTACAGCCTCCCAGGTTGATTTCCAGATTGCTCCGTGAAAATCAGGTAGATAGAAATAGTCAGCCAAAACGTCCGCTACATGTTCCCACTTCTTCCAGCCACGAAGCATGGCCAACCGAGTAAGCCGGTCAATGAACCAGAAATGTTCCACCTGTCCGGCTGAACCTTGAGCCCCGATGAATAGCACCCACGCGAGTAGTCCGTATATGTCCTTGGGAGACTTTGGTCCTAAGGATAGTGAACAACTGCTCATAGATGCTTTCAAGTGCTTAGTCAGGGCGCGGCCTAGCCCACTCGATGGTGGTGATACTATCAGAAACTGGTTGAGAAAGCAGATACAGGCGACTCTGGTGGCAGCTTCAATAGGACTGATGTCCAGTTGTGTTCCAAAAGGTGAGCTTTGATGGCCATCGGTGTATATATAAGAGAGGAGCCGGTGTTCAGTCTCGCAATTTACCACGCGAAAAAGCTCATGGTCCTCAGGATAAACAGAGGCGGGTCTCTCCCTGTAGGCCTGACTGTAAAGAACTATATCACGCATCACATGTAAGATTCTCAGTAGAGGAAGACTGAGAAGGTTGTTGGCAAAGAAGGCTGCACCCAGCCTCGTTAACACCGACGAAGCGGGTGGTCTGATCCGTTGTTGAGCACTAGACGGAACCGGTCGAGGATCCCAGGGAAGAGGGAACAATGGCTTGGTCATGAGGCCCGACGCCGCTTTCACATCGGCCCTGATCACACAATTAACACGATCCTCTGAATATTTGGGGTGCCACTACATACGTGATGATGGCTGCCAGCATCGAAGATTGGTTAATGCCATCTGCCATGAGGCCTCCCCGCAACTCCACCATGCGTTTCAAGCCTCCTAGATGTATTCGAGCTTCGTCGAACATGCCTATGATCAGCTACGGAGGATTAGAAAAAAGATTCAACATCTAAATAGGGGCACCTAGCGCAAAGTCGGAAGGAAGAGCTAGAGCGGGAAGGTGGCCCTTACTGTACTTGTCAGTAGATTGACCATTGTGTCAAACGATTCATCGCTCAGTGCACGATTAGAATCACGCATTTTAGCGTTCATCTCTTGCATGCATCTGACTTTCATAAAATAGTAATCTGCGTCGGGTGCGATTGGACGAGAGCTGTCCGGTACACGGGAGAAACCGATGTGATATCCGGCCAATACAGCTCGATGAGCCGCACACATAGCCATTAAACCAAAAAAACTTCCGGGATCCGAGAATGACGATTTGACCATCAATCCAGTCTCAGCCTGCTCGTTGATCTTATGCTCCTCCGGAAACGTCATTGGAACAAAGACAGACTTCCCTTCTCGACGCTAAACGTTAGCCAGGTGCCAGAGGAATGTATCTCAAGACTTCCTCCCGATTGCAGCTATTGCAGGAAGTACTGCCGAGCCAACACCAGAAAGCTTCGTGCGGCAATTGATGGCACAGTGTGGTGAAGGTAAAAGACCAGAACACTCACAGTAGAAGACGAGACGAGCAATCCTCGACGGGGCCTCATCAGCGCCTGGCAATGAAATAAATGGATCAAGAAGCCAAGAGGGTGGAAAAGCCAGAGGGCTGGGCGCAGGAGTTGGTGGTGCTGAATAACCAGCTCTCCATACGATCGGTCGCCGTCGTCCTTGTGCGGATATAAGATGGCTATGGGCAGGATTGGAGTCTGCCGACGAGGAAGTCGCGGGTAATGGAGAAGCCACCCCTGCTTCCAACAGATACTCCGACGTGGCGCTTTCCACCTGCGGTGAAATCGACGCAGACGGTGGTAAAGGTTGTTTTAGACGGGATTCGCGCTTTGGGACTCTCTTCAAGCCAGCAAGTCGCTCTCGCCTGCGCACGTCACGCATAACATGAGAGCGAATGGCTTTGCGCGCATTGGCGTCTTTAATTCTCTTGGAGCTCAGATCATCGTCATGGTCGATGAAGGTGAACATTGGGCGATCAATCGCAGCAGGATGGATGGGGCTCGATGCTGGACGATTCCTAGTAAGCAAACGGATTATTTGATTTGACTTAATCTGACATCAAAGTCCTGTCCTGGTAGTGTGTGACACCCGATTGATAGGCATATTGGTCGTGAAGCTGGGTATGACAGTGAAGTTGCAATAGATCTGTTGCACAGAAACAAAGAATTTCATTGATTGCGGAATAAATCAGGGGAAAGGATCATCGACATCTCGAGCTTTCTGGCTCAGGCACACAGTAATCGCCAGGCAGTGCAACATTCCTTGTTTAGGACTTCTCAGAATAGTATTATACCAGCTTCAATTTTGTATACAAGACAGTTTCAAGCCGTTAAGCAGATGAAAGAAGAGCAGAGAGTTGAATGAGAATAAAATTTGATGCGCGATGTGGAAACATCCTATGATGGGCACTGTAGATGACAGAATAGGAGAACGAACCTTTGGATTCATGAAGGTTGGGAACCCCCCGAACATCATGATGACGGTCCATTGCCAGGCTTGGGGAGAGCCTCACGAAAGTATCTTAAACAAGTAGCAGTGAATTATCAACCTACTACCCCAGGAATCTGCAAGTGCAACTCCGATACGGGGGAGGAGCAGCGGCCATGCAGCAAGTGCTAGTATGGCTAACTCAGGGACGGAGTAATCTGTGAGATGGAAGATCTTATTGGGGCACAGTGTATGTCGTTAGCACCTATGCACTCCCACAACACATAAACACGTGTGAGTACTGTATGATGGTCATATCATGATACAGAATAATAATAATCATGATAAGGACGGGCGGGTTGAAGGTGAGATGAAGAGACCACGAACGATCCAAGAGGATGAAAGTTGCCAAAGAGCGAGAGAGGATACGGAATAATGGGAAGTGATCTACCACAGGAGTGAGATACCTCGACTAGAGGTACTTCCATAATCGCTGCTCTATATCTAGTATATTATCTATAATTATTACTCAGTCCAGCCTCAGCGCTATTGACTGCAGTGTAACTTTCCCTTGCCCAGTACGAACTTTGTCATAATGCATCTCTTCCTATCATTGTCGATCTTTTAGAGGAATTCGCCTTGTTCCAAACTTCGATTGACTATCGTAATCATCGCCTTGCGGAAATCGCGGAGGAACTGCGATGCTCCTCCTTTTCTATCAATAGATATCTAAGTCTTGACCTGCTTTACGCTGTCCCACTGAATCCTGCTGCCATAAATTTCTAGATGTCATCGTCATCACCATCATTCCTAATCGTATCCAAATCATGCCTACGCCCCTTTTGCCCCATTTGTGTAACCTCAACCAACTGGCTTTATCACCCAGTCGCTGCTCTCACAATAAGCTCAAGGCCCCCACATCCATATGGACGAGATCAACAACCTAGAGAATGCTTTCCCGCAATGACTACGAACAAATGGTACGAAGGTTCGGTCCTTGCTATTCACATTTCAATTGAAGTACAACGTCGATGGGCAAATTTGACCATCGTCAGAGCTCCGGACGCCATGCATTGTCTAGAACGCCTCAGAGATCTCGTAAAACAGACAAACCTGCAGAATGCAATCCCAATAGTTGCAGAACCATCGTGCAATGTAGCCAGTCGCCCAAAAATGAAATAAAGAACGAGGATACCGGGACGATTACAGGAGTTGGGAATAAAGCCACAATGAGACAAAGGAAAAGTCTGACAAAAAGAGGGGTCTAGTCGCTAGCTGTTTCCTTCGCTGAACCGATTTCAAAGACTCGCGATGCTCTCTTAGTACCACTTCACGGAAAGTAGCGCTGTATTGGTGTGAAAAAAGAACAGTTTTAGGAAAAGCTCAACCTTGAACATCGTTGACCAGCCTGGTAAGAAGTGCGTAGCCGAATATGAGGGCGAGACCAATCCAGATTTTGTTTCGACGAGCCCAGCTCTGACCTGCTTCTCGTGCGACCTGGCCACCTTCCATTACCGCGCCGAGTCCAGGCGCGCTGGCGTTTGGACGCCTGCGGAGTGCGCTTGTCTCTGGAGAGCACTTTGTGACTGACGAGTTAGGGTCGGGTATCAGTTGCCCAGTGTTCGTATCAATGCGGTTTTCTCTCATCCATTTCCAATTCTCCTGATCTAGCTCCGGCCATTCGCTGCGGAACTTGAAGCCGCCATCTCCAGCCTTCACGTTGTTGATTCCCCTCGCTGTGGGTGTCACTCCCGGGGTTGCGCTGATGTGAGAACCTCCACCTGTAGAGTTCCACCACCTTGAGCGCGCAGCCAACACTCTCCGTTCCGCCTCCGAGGCACTGACACTACCGGTTGTCATTTCTTCACTAGTCATGAAGGATAGCAGCCCGATCAAAATGGTGGAAACTTCCCAGGCTGGATTAAAGGACTTGGGATGAAAGTCACTGATACTAAGGCACAGGCGAGACGAAGGTTGAAACCGGCCACTTGGAGTGTGCATACGGATTGCCGGGGGCGCAAACGGGTACTCGGGAGGAAACATCAATGTGCCCCAGTATTGACCATTCTCGTAAGGTGTTCCGGGAGGACCAGTGAGAATATAATGCCATCTAGTCTCTTTTTAGCCACCTTCTTTTCACATATTAAGCAATGTATATGATGGAAACACGGAAGACTTACTCGAGAATGTTAGACTCCGATGGATGCGCCACAATGTATGGCGGAGGATTCTTTTGAATGTTTTGATACTCGCGGGTGAGCTGGAAATTGTCAGATCACATTCAAAGGTACAATACTGTGTTGTAGATGAACGAACTCGCTTGTACGCTGCTTTCGTCGCCATCTTTGAGTGATTAATGCAACGGTCTCCGTCACTTTCGGGGCTTGATCAAATGGAGGGAGGGGTCCGGCTCCAGATACAACAACGCCAAATAGAGCAAAGTGAGCTGAGGGTATTAAAATTAAAGACCAACAAAATCAAATGATATGAAAGAGAGAATAGGAAGGATAGAATAGCCTCTGTTGCCTGTGCGGTGAATTCTGCGGAGTGTCGCTGATGTATGCGCTTGCAGTCCGAGGGGCGGTTATCAGTCACGTGAGGGTTATGGCTTCATTCTCGCGGCCGCGAGCATCTCGAAGACAACCGAAAAAGGACTGTACGAGGTCTCTTTGGCCATTGCAGCCGCAGCAATGTCCTCACCACTCTCAGCTGAAGATGAAGACGTATGTGAAATCATCGAAAACGTTCAAGCCCGTCTGTATAAGAGTATCAACTGACGCTCGCGTGTCATTTCATCATGTAGATCTTCGAGCGTCTTCAACAGCGAGCCGACCCGAAAGTACTTGAAGAGCAGCAGCAGGCCATCAACGAACGAGTCCATGCTATCTACCAAAAGGCGCAGATGCGTCTTGGTGAGCTGGTATGCCCTCAATTTCCTCTTGTTTTATGCGATTCAATCTGCAATGAACGCCGGCCCAATACCTGGTTTACTGACCAACCTCTACATAATACCAGATCGACCAGAACTCAACTCTTCCATGCGCCATATCGTCGGTCCAAGTGCTTAATGCGACTCATACACGCAGAAGGTTCCTGCAATCTATATTCGACCCACTTTTAAGCGTCAATCAATCACGGCCCTATTCTCTCTCTGAGGCATTGCGGGAGATCTCATCTCGTGCCGACAAGCTCGCGAAATTTGGTTTGTCTCTTTGACATGAAATAGTCTATTGGGCAATTTCTGATATGCTCACAGACATCTTCCAGCAACCGATTTCAGTGTATATCGACCAGTCACCAGATGCGAACCCGCAAAATGGAATACCCAACATCGATGTCTTTTTCTCTGTTAAGGAAAAGTCCCGTGTACTGCTGAAGACGGGGACCGATCTTGGAAACACTGAAGGCTCGGCATATGGAAATCTCCTCTGGCGCAATGTTTTTGGTGGTGCAGAGACTCTCAACCTAAATGCTTCTATGGGCACTAGGACGAGGTCTGCCTATCAAGCTGCTTTCGAAACCCCCGTTCTTAGCAATCCGGATTTCCGCTTCGAACTTGGTGGTATTGCGAGTTCGACGCAAAAGTCATGGGCGAGTCATGAAGAAGTACTGAAGGGTGGCTGGAGCAAGCTCCGCTGGCTCAGCCAATCCGGTCATCGCCATGAGATCGGATACAATGGTTTCTGGAGGCAGATTACTGGACTGGCTGAGAACGCCTCGCCCACGGTCCGGGCTGATGCAGGGGACAGTGTAAAGAGCAGTATTTTCCACAGCTGGATCGCCGATCGAAGAGATAACCCTCTCCTTCCATCCCGTGGCTACTACGCGAAGGCCTTCAACGAATTGGCCGGATGGGGACCCCTGAAGGGAGATGTCTCTTTTTGGAAATCGGAGGTCGAAGCCCAGGGAGCAATCCCCATTCCAATCCCCGGAATTCAAGGTGACAGCGGTATCAGCTTCACAACTGGTTTCCGTGCGGGTTTTCTGTATCCTTTGGGGCTGGACTCTGATTCCCGACCTCAGCTATCTCGCATCAATGACCGCTTCCTGCTCGGAGGCCCGACGGATGTCCGCGGCTTCCGCCTCTGTGGACTTGGTCCTCACGATGGAGTGGATGCTGTAGGTGGCGATGTGTATGCTGCGGGAAGTGCGAATCTACTCCTCCCACTTCCTCGAGTCGGTGCGGACAAGCCACTGCGGCTGCAGGCGTTTGTGAACGGTGGCCGCCTGCTACCCCTGCGCACTTTGCAGAAGGAGGCTCCCACAAACAGCGCAGAAGTGAAGGATGCCATGGCTGCTACGATTTCAGAGCTAGGAAATGGACTGCCTAGTGTTGCGGCAGGCATTGGGCTCGTGTACGCCCACCCTGTTGCGCGATTTGAGCTGAACTTCTCGCTCCCACTGGTGTTGCGGAAGGGTGAGGAGGGCAGAAAGGGATTGCAGCTCGGAATCGGTATCAATTTCCTGTAGAAAATATGTACTATGCATCAATTCGAATAGAATTTTACAGCGTTCAGATCTGATCTAGTACTTCGTATGGGGAAGCTGGGGGGCTGCCTGACTAAGCACATAGTGGAGGCAAGGGAGCTATTGAACACAGCCGACAGCTGTACTGTACGAACCGCAACTTTCGCTCCAGATCGATTTGTGGAATTCTTTAAACGAATTGTCTATCTACTCCGCAAACACTATCGCACTCAATAGACCTCAGAGTCTCCGAATCTACCTGTGCTGATCAAGCGCTTGATCGTCCTTGCAGTCCACTCTACATATTGGCCGCGATGGCCCAATACTATCCACAGCAACAGCCCTACGGGTCGCAGGCGTCCCCGCAGAATCTCCAGTTTTATCCTTCATCATACACCTCAGTTTCAGGCCACACGACACCATCGCAAGCTTATGGCGGTTTTGGCGGGCCCTCGGGCTCCACTGCTCAGGCATATCCCGTTGGAGGGGTCGGGAGCGGATACGGTGGCTTTGGGTCCCCTGCCGCTGGAGTGAGTGGGAGAATGGGTGAACAAGGCGGATTAAGGACGGGATGGCTGGCTGCATTTGGCACGGAGGGCTATGAAGGGGAGCCGCCGCTGTTGGAGGAGCTGGGTGTGAATTTTGAGCATATCAGGACCAAGGTGGGTAATGGACTGTCCAGTGGTTTGATATCTGGCTGCGCAAAGAATGGAGACGTTGTGTTCGTATTTAGACAGAGAGAGGCTGACCTTTTCGGACCGCTCGCAGACACTGACAGTGCTCAATCCCTTTGCTCGGATTGATCAGCATCTCATGGACGACAGCGATCTGTACGGAGCTCTCCTCTACATCGTGCTCTACGGGACATTCCTCCTTCTCTCCGGCAAGGTCTTCTACGGCTACATCTACGGTGTTGCCGTCTTCGGTACCGTCGCCCTGCATCTGATTCTCAGTCTCATGTCGCCCGCTCTCGATACTGCGTCTGCGCCCAATGCCGCAGACCCGTCCAACTACGACCCCCATCACAAGCCTACCATGTCCGACGCCTCTTCCGTGGGTCATTTCTCTGCCACCCTGACGTTTCCCCGGTCAGCCAGCGTTCTCGGTTACTGCTTCCTGCCGTTGGTTTTGACCAGTCTTGTGGGGATTCTGATCCCGATGGATACTTTGTTCGGGTACTTGTTAACGACGGCCGCGGTCGGCTGGTGCACGTATAGTTCCTCGGGGATGTTCTGCGCCGTAGCCCGGATGCGTGGTATGAGAGGCTTGGTGGCGTACCCGCTTGCACTGTTCTATGTCGTCTTCGGCATCATGGGGATCTTCTCGTCCCGCGGCAGTGGTACTCTGGCCGCTAAAACGGGGGCCGCTTGAGAGCGAAGCCCATCCCTGTTCGTTACAAGGTTGGTTGTACTTCTTAGCCGGCCACTCGGGACTCATGTCTGCATGATCTGGTTTTTAGCCTCGTGTATCCTCTCACTGTCGAAATTCTTGTCCTGTGGGGATGAAGAAGCTCCATACTTATGATAAATATCCTTTAGCCGATCCATAAATGAACTTACATATTTCCTTCATAGAAGCAATGCCATGAATTAATAGAGGAGATCGGTAGACAAAGGTTTCAGGCAGAATGATCACATCATCAAAGCGTTCATCACTTAGGTTCTATATCCATATGAGACCCTAGATCGCAGGTCTATGCACATACAGTCAAATCATCTAATAGAACGTTTGTCCTCATCTTTAGCAGGCGCCCAATTTGTCAGCCACTCTCGTGCTTTGTCAATATCCCCAGCGGCGGCTTCGACAGCAGCAACACACCATGGCAGATCATATGCCTTCCCTCCGGTCATAGCTCCTTCGGCGGCAATCATCTCCGCCAGAATTCGTCGCTGCTGGCCGACTTGATCGGTGCAAAGGAAGAAAGGTGCAGTGTTCGGCGCGTCCCTCCGGAGATTGATAGCGTCTATCAGGGGTCGCACCAAGGTCAAGATATCCGCGGTGCTCATCGACGTCGACCCGCCATCGCCGATGTTGGATGATAGCCTGTGTTGCTTTCCTGTCTTGCAGTACTCGTTCTGACACCAGGGCTTACCGCATCCTGACATCAGCTGGGAGAGATATCGGCGCTCGATGCGGCGACGAAGCGATTTTCCTTCGGGATCGTATGTATCTACGTAAAGAGGTCCGAAGCAGATACTGCAGAGGCCTAGCGTGTCGGTTCCTGGGGTGATTGTGCTCTGCACTACGCGTGCATCGAGCGTTCTGCCACAGTTCTGGTTCAAACAAATACGGGGCGTTGGTCGAGAGAGACGCTCGAGATCATGGTGGCGCAGGTGTGTCTTCATATCCCGGAGTCGAATGATTTTGTTGCAGAGATGGCATTCTGTCGTCCGGCCGCCGTCAACCAACTCATGCGGAGTGAGACCGGACAACAACACCTCAGGGTCGAGCATGTCAGGGTCTGTCTCCCCTCTCTGCGGTACTACCAGATGACAGAATTGACATAGAATTGGCTTCTCTGGACATACAGTCGTGCGATGTTGAGCGAGGCTCGGAAGGCTGTCGGCTTCGAATCCACAGCCAGGACATGAGCGCCTGGTATGGAAGATACTGTCATGCCTATGTTTGCTAGAAAGATCATTACCGTGGGACGAATCCTGAGGGCAGTGCCAATGATTTTCCCATTCTGAAGAGCGCTTCTGGAAGACATTGCCGCACTGAGGACAAAGCACATTGTTGCGCAAACAAAAGTTCTCGTGAAGAACAAGCGTCCTCTGAGGCACCCACTGATGACAGTTCTTACACTGCACATCGCCGGGCTCATGAGTATCTGGCCGGTCTCCCGTCCGTTGCACCTCTTCAACGGTTGAAGAGCTTTGCACGACCCGGATGCTATAACGAAGTGGTAAGGTCTGGATTGACGCCATCCCGTCACCAGCCTCGGTTTGAGCATAGCCATGTACCGAAAGATACAACGCCTCGGCCCCGTCTAGTTCAACATTTGTTGGCCGGATATGAAGCTTTTTTGACGGTTGGCTTGAGAAGTCGGCAAAAACGTGCTCGTCCAACCGGGGTCGATTCCGCTGACGCGAGGAGAACGGACTTGCGAACAAATACACAACTGCGTCATCTATTCCTTCAAGTTCAATTTCGATCATCTCCTCACGATCCCATTTGCTGAGTTCGTAGTCCACGTATTCGCCCGGGATCACCTGTCCAGTGACTGTCTCTCCCAGGGCGAGAACCCCGCCTATTGAGCTGCCCCCTTTGGTGCCAGGAGCACGAGAAGCTTTCTCTAACCGCCTTTGCAATGTCTCTCTTGCCTGGTCTTCAGTTAACGCCACAATATCAACTTCCAAATCTGTATCCACGATGCAAATGCCGTCGCCTTCGGGTTCCACCTTGTCGACGAGAAATCTAAACAGTTCGTTCCGATTCCCAGACACCGAAAGGAGTTCCCCGGTAGTCAAAGTAGTGAAATTGTCACGTAAATATCGCTCCAGCAAAGCTTTCCAGTCCTCTGGGTCGTATCCAGCTTCGAGAGGGCGTAGGCGAACATAGGTGCCTTTTGGCAACTGCTTGGCATGGACTGTAACTGTGGGGGCTGAGTGGCTGATCGAGCGAACAGATTCTGATCTTCCTCCATTGTTTAAATCCGCAGAAGGCGCCGTCTCTGTCACATGTTCACCGGTTTGTAATTGAAACAGCTGATCCTCGATGTCAAGAGCCCGTCGCAGAAAAGCGCTGAGACCCACTTCTTCCTCTTCAGCTGAGAACTCCCGTATCCCTGCATATATTGCACGATCATTTTTGGGGTTCACGAGTCGGAAAGTCAGTGGATGAGGTAACTGCTTTTGGCGGTCTAGATGCTGCGCTCGAGCTCGCGATTCGGCGGCGAATGTGTGAGGATTGAATGGATCAAATGTACTGGTGTATTGGCGCGAGGAACCCTGAGACGACACGTCGCTCAACGGAGCAGCAGCCAGAAGCTGCTCGAGGGCCGATTGTGGCAGAGTAATCTTATCTCCAGGTAACTTAGGTGTGCGCTGTGGTGGAGCAACCAAGAACTTGGATGACCATTGTAATGAATCTTGCTCCCGAGCCATGATTTAGACACGGGATGTTATCGAAAATGGGGCGACAAAGAAGGAATCTGCTCTGAGACATCTTATGTCCCATCAGTGCGCATGCAGTTGAAATCCATCGCCGCCATCGAACAGTTGCGGTCGTTCTGGAAGATGCTCCGCTTATCAATAACAATGCACCTCGGGGGGAAATTTTGCCCCTCCGTATTGATTACGACATCATGTTGGTTGCCTACAAGAAATATACTCAACTCACGGAAGAGTGGACTGTCTCGTCTTGAATTGCGAAGAAAAGAGGGAAATGCCCAGAATTGTGAGAAACAAGAAAGAGAGGGGGAGAGTGGGGGCTGGGGTTTCAAAAGAACTATTCAACGCAGCTCGATTCGCATGGGAAGCACGCTTCGCCCAAAGAAAACCCTGAAACGAGAGGAAAGGGGCTATTCAAAGTATTCAAGAGGGATATCTAGTGACTGATGGAGTTGAAGCCGGCTAACCTCAGTCCGCTGTAAATTCAATTCAAAAAAAAAATTCGCCCGCAACATTCATATCATGGTCATAACCAGTCGTCACAGTGTTCATGTTAGAATGCCAATAGGGGCCTCGCAAAGCTACCTCAACATCCGCGGATATCTCTCGAAAACGTGCTAATAAAGTTGCCTAAGCCGATGGCGCGAACTGGTGTTGCACCAGTCACACTGGCACCATTCCAATTAACTTTGCCTTACAGGTTGTCGTTGGGAATCAACTGCAACACTTACCATTGTCGAAGAGCAGCCCTCGTTGTGCTCAATGCAGTATAGTCCTTGGCAGTGCTGGCACGTTCGTTGGCAATCAAGTTTGCATGCGGCGCACTGAAGATACCGTCAGTTGAAAGCTTCGAGATTTTCGGTTTCCCCTTTTTCCACCGCCCCCTTGTTCCGCTCGCTCATGAGAAATCCTTACAGTAGGGCCACATTCCCAGCAATCCTTGCTCACTCCACGTTCCAGTCTCTAGGATCCTTAGTCAGTGAACTGCCGTATCGCCTCGGCTCTGAACATGCGCATATTCAAGCTTGCGTACCTGAGATGGGTCATTGCTGCTGAGAGAACCTCTCATTGCAGTCTGATGCGGCGAAAGATTAGAGCTCACCCGTTGTGGATGCGGTAGGCAGTCGGCGCAAAACCATTTGTTACAACGGTGGCACCAGCGATCGGTAAGGCAATCTACGCAGCGGGCAATCAGGGCAGGATGTTCCGCGCCTGGAAAAAGCGAAGGGCGCTTCGCCGCCACAATAGAGGATGTGTGAAAAGGGGGCGGAGTGAGCAGAGGAAAAGTCTCCTCTGGGCACTGTCCCCAGATCGCTGGACCCTCGGGAGAGCTGTGACAACCGTCACATCCGCGAGAACCGAGGGCAACAGTAGCAATCGCTGGACCGAGCAAGTGGCCTTCATGCGGAGACCCATTCTGGCTAACCAACATAGCACTGGGGTCGTGTCTTGGCCCACGGCACAGCACGGCGTCAAAAGCGATGATGCCATGGCATCTCTGAATTGTCTGTGCCCAGCCTTCCTCGATGCTAGCGGTCAGTAACCTGCCGGACGGCGAGTACCAGGCGTTCTGCCGGTAAATCTCACCCGACTGCTCATGTTGACGCGATGGCTGTCTCGCTTCCACCGGCGTTTGACTGGCACACCTTGAGCTCCACCAGTTGCGGTACCTGCTTCGTGCTGCAGCTTGTGCCAGATTCGGTGGCGTGAAAAAATAGATCCCTTTCACCCGGGGGGTGCCGGCAGGGCGAGTCGGACGCACGGCATATTGAAGGACTTGCATAAGTTTACGTTCATTCAAATGTTGACACCCTCTGATAGACAGGATGTTCACATTGTAGCGGTCACTCAGCACAATGTCTGCTATCAGGTCCGCCGGAACCGGTAACCCGTCCAAGATCAACGTGCGCACGTCCTGTAAAAGCGACTTGTGCTCGAGTTTTGCGAAAATCTTCTTTAAGGGGGCCGAGTAGAACTCGTCCTCGGTAAGGGACTCGTCCATAAGTTCATTGCCCAAGGCCTGAGCCCTATCGGCAAGGGTCGAATTCCTCTGCAGCTGCGCCCCACGACAACGACTGAGATCAAGATGTCGAAAGACGTAAGGTGTCTCCAAAATCATGGATCGAAGGGTGCGACACGTTGATGCCAATGAGAACAAGCCCGAAACCGACAGATAAGGAGCCATATGATCGAGGATCAAGCTATTGGACAGCACATCGGTGAGAGATGCTGGCTTCGACTGAATCACGGTCACAGAGCACTGATTCTCCTCCCGGGGGACCTCTTCTTCCTCGGACGCTACCTGCACCTCCCGAACGACTGGGACAAGGCCTAGTTCCTTCGGGGTCAATCGTCGAGTTCCGTAGTAGAAGTCCGGGGCACGCCCAATGAGATTTTGACGATAGGCGGCGATGGCACCAATGGCGAGCTCATCTCCAGCAGTGAACCTGGGAGCAGCATTGGGCTGGATTTCCTTGAGAGCGGCCCTGGCTTTGGCCAGCTCATTTTCGAGTAGGTTGATAGTTGATTGTAGGACAGCCGGCATGGCTTTGATGTTAACTGGATCGATGGCGGTGACTAATGAATACCATAGTTCGCCTTCGGCCATCATACACGATTGAACCGGGGTCGGCCAAAGTTGCACGCAAATAGATGCGATGTGTTAGAGCAGAGCAGTTAGGAACTTAGCGACATCGATCAGTTGAAAGGAAGACGAAATGAAAAGGAGGCGAGGAGTGGCGACTCTAAAAAAATGACAAAGGTTCAATGATACGTGTGCTTGAATGCTGTATATGTATATTAATATTAAGTATAGCCGGATAAATTGGCCACCAGATTGATGTGATAATTAATGATGGTAACATAATACAAATGACAAGATAGCGGTAGTACTGTCAGTACTAGCGTGGGACCATGACTGATGTAGATCATGTAGTAAGAAAATAAGTCGTTCCATTCTGAAGGAAGGGGAAAGAAAAGATGGGGGGGTTGCGAAATCGAATGAGAATCGACAGTGACTGCAGCCACTTTCGAAAAGATGATACCGGTGAACAATAAAGGCAGCAGCTGGTTGGGGGATGACGGACGGATGGATGAATCAAGGCTTACCTTAACTCCCTCAATCATCAACTACCTTAGATACCTAGGTACCTTAATTGTATGGTCCGGAGTAGCAAGATACGGAAGGACTAAAAGAGCAAGTCCGGGGGAATCCACCATATAACAAGCGAGCTTGTTCTTCTAGAAGGCTGGGTGGAAGACTCGACGGAGTGGACAGACAAGTAAAGAACGAACTGTGTTTACTAGAGGAGAGACGGAAGAAGATCTTTATATGCTTCGGTATTTAAGAGAGATCCTATCATTTAAGGCACGGAGGTAGAGATATTGGATTTCGATTATTGATTGCATTATGTTGTACAGAAGAAACAGAGATAGGAGCCACATCACTTTTCGGGATAAAATTTGTAGATGAGCCAAGAATGATTGTCAGTTATTTTCACATTTTTCCTCTAATAATATTATGATTTCTGATAATTACTGTGCCAATAATAGTCAGTACCTAGGTGCCTAAAAACAGTAAATGAAAAGAAGTTCCATTAAAACGAAAAGGGTGAGCCCACTGCGGAGAATGGGGAGAGTCTTAAGTTGCGGAGGAACCTCATCAGCAGAGAGGGACTAAACCAGGGACTAGGGAGACACAGTCCGCTCTATCCCTGTCGGAGTACCTGACGGCGAGAGTGCAAGACTCTTAGAACAGGTATTAGAGAAGTTGCAGATGATCTGGCAACCTATCAGGAAACAAAGGAAAGCAAGCTATCATTTGTTGGGAGCATTCAGAGAAGGGCGCGGACTTCGTTGATCCTGGCCAAATGTGGATAAACTCCAGAATCAGAATGGACTGATAATTGATCTCTATGACTTGGCCAAACCGGCGGGACAAGCAGCGCAAGGGGAGGCACAGCTCAGCCGCACGAGGAGACCTAAGATTGGACGGACTGGAGGACAAGGGTGGAATACGGAACTCATATAGGTAATCATGTACGTAGGTATCCATTGTACTCGGAGTACTGTTGGTCTTGGAGGGGGCCGAATCGCCCGAGACGAAGGATGCCATACAAAGAAGACACCTATGTGAGTTTCAAGGATGGAGGAAACCGTCAACCAGAAGGGCAGGCTTCAGCCTTTACTGTAAATAAGTGATTGGTGTCTTTGTGCTCTTCTTACCTTTGTTATTACCTATTATGATGACCTGATTCCTAGGTATCTAAAATTGTAGTTTGTTTGCGGTCTGTAAGGTAATCTTACTCCAATAATAATAATAATGCTTCGGCACAGGTCATCAGATCTGGAGTGCCCCACCAAAGCCGAGACCCTTCAGAAAGAGGACCCACTCCTGGTCACGCGTATGCCACAAACGCTCCCTCAGGCAAGATGTCTGTTTGAACGACGCATCAACTTGCACCTGCCTTCGCTTGTTGTATAGACACTTTATCCCATATTGGAAGAAGGATCTTGATTTAACAGCGAACTCTTAGTATGAAAAGCACTTTTGCAACTTCATTGTTGGTTATCTATGCTTCAAATCCATGGATAGGGGAGGCTACCTTCATCATGATGCCAATCTCTTGCTGTACTATTCAAGTAATTACCTGTAGCTTCGTAAAGAGGTAGAGCCTAGAGAGGCGCTCACTCTGGAAACAGAATGATCGCCGAGGAAGCGAAGATCCTTGCAGATCATCTACCTACTCACAGAGTCGCAATAGAGTACGTACGGTAGATAGTCTACACATCTATCCCCTATTTCTATGGACCGGCTAGATCCATCAAGTTATTGTCGATAGAGATAAGACCATAGCTATGATAACGATAGCGGTAGGCTAGGCAGTGTTTACTACCTTACTTGGACCACATACCAACATCCTTTCCTCATCCTCCTTGATAGTCTTGGCTGCTTCGCTTGGCAGAGCCTGAGTAGGGTCATAACTTCATCCATATTTGTCAAGTCTGTCGAGTCACTAATGGGTCGTCAATAGTCTCTCATTAGTGGCATCTGGGCATTCCTGATACTCGAAGATTAAGACATCCATCACCCAGGAAAATATATTGGGAGTCTATCTAGGACTGGCGAGTGAGTATCTAGTTGCTTCAATCTCGCATAGGCTGTGGGATGGATTTTTGTAGACTGTATAGTATGTTCGGTCGATCTATTTAAGAATGCGCAAGGTATGGCGGAATATGGACTGTCTTTCTAGCCAAGATCTACCGTGCGACCTACCACTATCTACGACGTGTCGATGTAGGAATGTTACAAATCGACCTCAACCCTTTTTTGCCCGGGTGCTACGTCGAGAATGGGACAGCAGGGAGCATGAGAGCCCAACGCCCGCCGGCCAGATGTTTGATCCACGTCATCTACAGGCTACGTACACCATGGGATCGCAGACTTGGGGTAATGTTATGCAGGCCAATCGCCCCTTTGTCTGGGCAGTTGGCCATCTCCATCATGCAAAGCCAAAGTCATCATAAAGCAGCAAATGCCATGTATTCGCTGGAGGGCGTAAAGTAATGGTGTGGATCATGCTGAAAGTAGAACTATTGTTACATGTCGTCCGTCGCCCGTCGCCCGTCCCCTGAGAGTTTCGCTTCAGCGGTTGAACCACCTCCGCTCCCCTCCCTTCCCCGAGAACTCTCGCGCGCTCTACTTGAATAGTTTGGAGACAGCAACCTCCTTGTCATCGTGTTTGTTGAGAATCTTGGCAGTGGCCAGGTCAAAATCTTCTTGTGTGACGTGGACTCGCCGTTCCCGAAGCGCGTACATGCCTGCCTCGGTGCACACACCCTTCAGTTCTGCTCCTGAGCATCCATTCATCTTCTCCGCAATCTTCGTCAAGTTGATGCCTCGCGTCAGGTTCATCGACCGTGAGTGAATGCGTAGAATATCGGCACGAGCTTCCACCCTATCACCGAAAAGAGATGAATTAGTAAATCACAAACATAAAAACTTCTCGTAGAGGAAAAGAGGTTAGATAAAAGACGGATTGAATCATACGATGGTGGAGGAAACTCGATCTTCCGGTCAATTCTTCCGGGCCGCAGCAAAGCGGGATCCAGGATATCAAGTCGATTTGTAGCCATGATGATTTTGATGTTTTTTGTGGGCTCAAACCCATCCAACTGATTGAGCAACTCCAACATTGTACGCTGCACTTCCGAATCGCCAGAGCCAGCCGAGTCTATGCGGCTGGAACCGATACTGTCAATCTCATCCATGAAGATAATGCTTGGTGCGTGTTCTCGAGCCATGACAAACAGCTCGCGAACCATGCGACTGCCCTCACCAATGTATTTCTGAACGAGTTCCGACCCGCTGACCCTGATGAATCGGCAATCTGTGTGATGGGCTACCGCTCGGGCGAGCAGTGTTTTACCAGTTCCGGGAGGCCCGTAAAGAAGAACACCTTTGGGCTGCGCAATACCAAGAGATTCGAACAGTTCCGGGTGCTTGAGACCAAGCTCAATGACTTCCTTGATCTCCTTAATTTGTTGATCAAGGCCTCCAATCATATCGTATGTGCTGTCAGGAACCTTCTCGACCATCATAAGCGAAACGAGCGGGTCGACAGATGATGGCAACATCTTCTCTAATTTATAAGAGTCGGAAAGCAACGCGACACGCTTGCCTACGGTAAGTTTCGTAATATCGACCCCGTCTGCAATGTCGACGACTACAGCATCACATTCAAAGTTAGCAATTCACCTATGTGACCTCGATCAACAGCCCGAGGCAAAGGTAGAGTCTGAAACGTACCATATTTTCCTTCTGGATGTACCTTGACAAGAACCTTCTTGGTGCTCATCACCTTCACGACCTCTCCCACATAAGAACCAGGTTGTTGAAGCAAGCCCAACTCCTCTCGTAGTAGACGAACTCGCGAATTATAGTCGTTGCGCTGTGCTTCTAGTCGACGTAAAACAGCCTGACCTTGGATAATCTCGAGCTTCATGCTCTCGATCTTATTGCGATAGTAGTTGTCCAGCGCCATGGCGGATGTCAGTCGATGACGCTCCTCTTGATCCACAAGCTGCTGACCACACAACGACCGATACTTTGGAGAATTAACCAATTCAAACGCAAAAGACACAAAGTATGCCAAAGATTAAGAGCCCGATGCGAGAGGATGGACAGGAATTAGAGGAGTTATGGATGGATGGGCGGAGAGAATTGTCCTGGAAGCAGCTAGCAAGTAGGAGAAGGTGAGCTGTACCTAGTGGTAGGCAGATACCTAGCTGATATCAGCAACAGGAGCACCAGCCACTCATCCGCAGCCACACTTCTGATGTGTAAATGTGGCGGTGTACAATATCGGGAAAAATAAGGTCCGTTGCACTGACTAGGTAATGCTGGACCGCAGATGATGCGGTCATTCATCCACCGAATGGCCCCGTCTTTCATGCCTGAGGACTAAAGGTGGATACCCAAGCTGTTAAAGACTTAAAGTACGTAACTGACAGGCTGACACCAACTAAGGAAGATCCAAACTCGAATCACAGGACCTATATAGAGCTGGAAAACATCCATATTCACACAAAGTACACCATCTTACAGGACCACTCAGTCAACTCATCCCTGTTCCCAGCTGACTGCGGCGGGGCTACGGTGAGATGATGCTATCTCCTGATCTCTTTAGTCTACTACCTCTCGTACTAGTACTAGTAGTGTTTTGCGTAGTAGGTCTTTTGGCCGCAATCCAGTATCTATCCATTATTCCACTTACAGGCTCCTACCTGTATTCTTCGACACAGCTTGTCAGGCATCTGCGAATGCCCACTGCTACACTACACAATGTGTTTTGGATCATCTCGAGAATCTGACTTCTTATTATTCTAAGTGCAGGCCACTTTTTGCGGTTTCTGATTTTGTTCTTTCGAGTCGCTTTACTTTTCCGCATTATCTTTGATCCCTAGTACTCCATCCCCAGCCTCCTGATAAAGTCCGATCGCAAGAATCGAATGGAAAGAGTCGGGCGCAGAGAGAAGCAATGGATAGCAGCCAGAGAGTCTCAGATATCTCTCGTTTCTCCCAAACTGAAGCGACGTCGCGTTTGAGCTCGACCGTAAGCACTGGATCTACATCGTCTGATACCATTCGTCCGACCAGACCTATGGCGAGCAGTCGGAGAAGCTACGGTGTGTTTGCCTTTCCTGTAACCTTAAGAGAATAAATCTGCTTATTATTCCTTGTCATTCCTTGTTCTAGGAACTATAAGTCCTTCCGATTTGACAGACTCCGAGGCATTGCCGAATGAAAGCCAGGCCGACAACTCCAGTCGCATACCTTCCTCCCAATCACCACCTGTGACAGGGTTGCCGTCCGATAGGCCGAGAAAGCCATCTGTGACGCGCCGGATATCTTCAAGGCGACAGGTCCCGCATAAGGGCCAGGAGTTTTCCACAGATGACGATGTCCAGGAGGTCGAGGAGGATATAGCCATGCAACAACAGGGCTCAAACCCTCAGCCTTCGCCGAGACTGCGCCCATTGAGGAAACAGAGCTCGACACTGAGGCGCAGGTTGAACGCTCGACCCAGTCCGTTGGCACGAGCGGACTCTGACGATGACAGCGGAGAGGAATCGTTATTACCGGAGTCCGGCATGGAGGCCATAGGAACGCGACCACCGTCGCAGCAGTCGGAAGCCAGCTCCCATCATGGGATCAATCACGGTGAAGGCGACGGCGGTGATACGAGTGATGCAGAGAGCTTCACCCTGAAAGATCGTCAACAGGCCATCAATGAAACGCACCCATTCGGTATCAGACTATGGAAGCCTGCTCTCTACAAGAAGAGTCGTTCTGTGGAAAAGACCGCTGAGGGTGATATTCATTCGTCTCCCGGCGGCCGAGTAGGAAACATACTCTTCTTGGCCAACCTGCTGTGGACGGCTTTCTTCGGGTGGTGGCTCGCTCTTGCTGCGCTCATCGGTGCCATCGCATGTTTTGTATTTGCATATTCTGCTAGCGCAGTGGAGTACGGGAAAGTATTCTCGGGTCTTTCGTGGTACCTCCTTTATCCATTCGGGTCTTTTGTTCGTCTGGAGACCGACGAACACTACGCAGAGGAAGATGAGGGCGAAGGCCGCAGCATCAGCGAGTATGAGCAATGGCAGAACGGTGATCTCGAGCACGGCAGGCTTTTCTTTGGCCCCCGTAGCAACCGATCTCTCGTGGGTAGGCGTCGCAATAGCATTGACTCTGTGAGCGAGCAAGACAGTCTGCTTGGCAGAACACAAAGAATCTCTCCTCGTGAAAGCAACCTGCATTCGAAGCGCCGCTTGTTCGGCCGCGGAGAATGGACATTAGGACGTGTCGTATTCTTCGTCTTCTTTTACTTTTTGATTGGACCTTTGATGCTATTTGTGTCCATGGTATGCTGGTTACTTGTATTCTGGATCCCCATGGGACGCGTGACTCTCATTTTATTTGACCATCTTCGTCGTCACCCGCTGGCCTTATCCTTTCATTCCGATACATCCTATACTCGCCTGAGTCCCGATTCCCCCTCATCGATTCTCCTATGCACTTATCGTGCGGCTGGGCTGAGCTACTGGAAGTATACGGTGGATGGTACCAATATCTTTCTCATCAATCTCCTTGGTGTCGTGCTGTTTGTCATCTTCGACTACTTCCTCTTGGCTGAAACGCTGGGTCTGCATAACTGGATGACACATCCTGGCTTCATCTTTACTCTCGCACTGGTCTCCATTATTCCTCTCGCCTACTTCATCGGGCAGGCCGTCGCGTCCATCTCTGCACAATCATCAATGGGAATGGGTGCCGCCGTCAACGCTTTCTTCTCGACTGTCGTTGAAGTCTACCTTTACTGTGTTGCCCTGACAGAAGGCAAAGGACAGCTCGTCGAGGGCAGTATCATTGGTAGCATTTTCGCCGGTATCCTGTTTCTTCCTGGGCTGTCCATGTGCTTCGGCGCTATCAAACGCAAGACACAGCGATTCAACGTCAAATCTGCCGGAGTTACGTCGACCATGTTGATGTTCGCCGTGATCGCTGCATTCGGTCCCACGCTGTTCTATCAGATATACGGCAGTGTATGTTCTCCAATTCTCTGATTGTCGGTTGCTGCTAATGACCGGTTTGTTTAGCACGAATTGAACTGCTACTCGTGCGCTGAGCCTACAGACTCGGGCATCAAAGACTGCCGCCGCTGTTACTTTGCCCAAGTTCCAGCTGTGGACGACAATTTCTTCCGAAAAGTAGTTCAGCCTTATTCATGGTTTGCCGCTCTATTTCTATTCTTATCGTATATAATTGGGTTGTGGTTCACACTCAGAACCCATGCGGCCCTCATCTGGGCCACGGAAGTCGAGGAAAAGAAGGCCACAGCCCTCCAGCAGGAGCAATCGGCCTATGAACCCAGACATCTGCTATTCCCTGCTGGAACTGCATATGCCACCGGTGGGCCCCCCAACGCTAAAGGCTCTATTCGCGACACACAGCTCTATAAGAGGATCTTAGGACAGTCCCTGAAGCAGGTTGGCTTGTCCGAAAATGCTAATGAAGATGCTCCACACCAGCCCGAGTCGAGCTCGGCCCGAGATAAAGGCGCGATGCCATATCTTGTTCCCCCACGAACGGAGGGTGAGGCCGGTTATTCTAGCTTCAAAGGCTTGCGAGGATACACTGGAGGAGAGAACGAAGATTTAGTGCGCCAGGTGACGGAAGTCGCAGCGACAGCGGCGGCGGTTGCTGCTCGTGATGTTGCTCGGACACGCAAGCCATCCGTCCAGCAGGGCCCTGCACGTCACAGCAATAAGGCCACAGGTGATCTTTCAAAGTCCGTTCTAGAGGATCAAGAAGACGTCGGGATTGAGCACACACATGCTAGCGGCGGTCATGATGCGCCAAATTGGAGCAAAGCTAAGAGCTCGATCATTCTCCTCGTGGCCACAATACTGTACGCCATCATAGCCGAAATCCTCGTGAACACCGTGGATGTTGTACTCGAGAGCGTTGACATAGACGAGAAATTCCTCGGAATCACCCTCTTCGCGCTGGTCCCCAATACTACGGAATTTCTGGTAAGCCCAATGTATCAATACCTGCAGAACCATGAATCTCACACCTGAGCAGAACGCTATTTCCTTCGCGATGAACGGTAACATTGCGTTGTCGATGGAAATCGGTTCGGCCTACGCATTGCAAGTCTGTCTGCTGCAGATCCCTGCATTGGTCCTCTTCAGTGCACTGTACAGCCGTATCCTCGACCCCTCGGATCTTTTGACGCATTCCTTCAAGTAAGAATTTGCACTCTGGCCGCATAGATGTAGAAAATGGACTGACACGGTGATTACAGCCTTATCTTCCCCCAATGGGATATGGTATCTGTTATACTCTGCGTATTCCTCCTGTCCTACGTGTATGGAGAAGGGAAGAGCAATTATTTCAAGGGCTCGATCCTCGTACTCACCTACCTGGTGGTGGTTATCGGGTTCTACTTGGCCGGCTACAGTAATGTTGACACGATGGGTGTCGATCGCTTCGACACGCTGGCTCTTGGGCCCATCAGGTCCGAGAATTTCCGCACGATTGGTCGGCCGACACGCGGCATGGCTTTCTAATTAATGTGTATGAGGCTTCTGGTTTTGTTTTTGCGCCTTGGTAGGAGGTGATTCCAAGGATAGTACAGACTTGATATACCAGCTATGCCTTAGATTGGCCTACAGTTGTACTGTGGCTTGGTGAATGGTTGGTGAATGCACGGCGTATCTGCTTTTGGCCCTTGGCTATTAGAATATGATTACAAGTGCTAATCGGATACTGGTTTTGTGCAACCCAGTGATACAGTGAAGCAACTTTGCTGGTGCTGAGCACGAATCCTCATCTCTGACGACTGTCTGTTGGCTGTTCACTTCTAGGGCTAGTCGGCGTAGTCGCAAGTCACAATCATCTACAAATTAGATCCTTCAGCTGTAGTATTCATACGATCCATTGTTTTGCCTAATGACGCTGTCCGAGCAGAAGAACATTTAAATCGAAAGGCCTGGCCAGGGCAAATCAAAAAAGGATCTTCGCAACTACCCAAGACTCGTCCCATCCAAGCAGAAGAGTTTCTCAAAACGAGAGCTCAAAGTCATGGGTCACCAGTCTTCCACGAGCTCACGGTTTCATCAACCAGCTTTCGATATTCGAGTTGCTTGTAGCACTGTTCTAGGAAGACCTTATACTTCACGTTGAGCAAAGCTTTCTCATTCTCGTCTTCTGTCGGCACGACCTTTTTTCCTGGTTTACTCATACGATCCATGATCTCCCAAAGGTCTTCTGTTTTGCCTTCGGCGTCGGCACTCGCGGCCTTGGCTCCTAACATTGCTGCACCATGGCAAACTGCAGCATGAATATAACGAGGGATAAGGACTGGCATGTCGCAGGCTGATGCAATGAGCCGTACTAAAATGTCATTCTGACACTGCGATCCGGACATGAAGATGGATGTGATGCTATGACCGGCTTTATTCATCGTCTCGACGATCTGCCTTGTTTGCAGTGCAATGAACTCAAGGGTTGCATAGTAATAGATCGCAAGGCCGTCGACAGTTTTGTCATTAGCCATGCCGACAATAGAACCCTTCATGTTGGGGTCCGCGATGGGCGACCGGTTACCCCAGAGATCGCCATAGAAGAACACATGGCGACCCAGGTAAGAGACGCTGGGGGCCTTCTGTTCGTCGGCCATCTCTTTCAAATGTTCGTTCAAATATTCGTAGATATTGGTATTGTACGATTCGGCGATTGAGGTCGCCTGGTTGAAGGCTGGGTGAGTCTCGATCACATACTTGAGCAACTCACCAGTGGCGGACTGTCCACCTTCCGCCATCCAATACCCAGGCTGGATGGTGTCACGGTACGGGCCCCAGACACCAGGAACAAATACAGGGTTCGGCGACATGGCGATATGGCAAGTTGAGGTGCCTGCGACAGCAGCCAAGCGTGAGAAAGCCTGTGTCTTGTCGTTCTTGGCAACTTCAGACTTCAGCTGTTCGTCCTCTAAATCGACTTTGGCGCCAACAGTGCCTATCCAACCAGCATATGCATCGATAACACCACTGCCGATGGCGATACCAGCCGGCAGCCCCAGCTCGGATGCTGCTTTTTCGCACAATGTTCCGACTAATTCACCCGCGCTGAGGTAATCACCATTCTGAAACAGGTCAGCCTTCAACAACGCTGAAAGTAGATCGTTTGTCTTGAGATGAGAGTAGATAAATGAAAAGGCTCACCACCCCATCAACACCTCCCATGCGCTTAAAATTGTCCTCCATAAGATCCTCCAGGCCAATTTCGGTGAGAAAATCCTCCTGCCAACCCTTTACGCTTCCGTCGACACCAACGGGCACGTACCCTTGCTTGCAGACCACGCTACAGAAGCTTCGCTTTTCATTACCGGTAGCAATATGCGTCAGAGCATCGGCCAAGTCGTAGAATTTGCACTGGTCAAACAGTTCCTTCGGCATATTGTTCTTTAGCCACAGGACCTTGGGAATTTCCATCTCGATCGACATCTTTCCTCCGACATATCGCAGCAAGTTGTGCTTGGTAGCATTGATCTTTTCTGTCTCTTCCACTGGCCGATGGTCCAGCCAAAGAATCACATTGCGGTCAGAATCGAAGTTCGGCCCGGTGACGGATACGGGCTCGTCTGTAACCGTGGAGAATACGGCCAGCGAGCACGTCGCGTCGAACCCAATGCCCCGGATAGTAGTTGGGTCGATGTTATGCTGGCTAATAGCGCGCTGAACGGACAGACATATACATCGCCAGATATCGTTCGTGGATTGTTCCTTTGACGAATTGTCAGGCAACATTCAAGAAGCGAGGAGAGAATCCCAATCGGACGGACGTACATAGTATCCCTGTTGGGGCTGCCAGAGACCGATATTCTCGGAAGCTAATCCAACAATATCGCCTTTTGCATCAATAATACAAGCGCGAGCACTACCAGTACCGACATCTATTCCGATGTAATGATCCTGGTGGACCTGAATCTCGTCGCGAGTGTCCATTGAAGCCTGTCGAGAAGGCTGTCTAGACGAACGATACGGCAGCGAAGCCATACTGGGTAGAATGTTACCAGGAGTCATAAGCGACCCGTAGCCAAGCTATGATTTTGGGAGGTTGCCTGCCCAAGCTGCCAGGCCCGACTGAGCTATATCTAACTATAGTGTTGCGGAGGGCTGAGCTCCGCGTTGGTTGTTGTTGATCAGGACGGGGTAGTGGGGACGTCGATCATTTTAATTACCCCTCTGAGCCAGCTAAGCATGTATCTATAACAGTAGAAAGTACGGATGCTTCGAACGCTTTTACTAAGAACACTAAGCTGAGCAGGGGAAGAAAGAAGAAACAAAGATCCTGAAATCAACTGATCAACCAACGTTTCGCCTATTAATATCAATTGCGATCTTGTTTCATGCAACGGAAGAAATTATCTGAGAGCAACAATGACAGATTGCCTTCTTCATGACATGAGCAGGATATATAGAGTTATTTCTATGTCTCTGCAGCATCCTTCGATGGCGCGCATATAATGAATTCTGATGACTCTATGGTAGGCCGTAACTAATTATTGATACCCGGAGAGTACATAGTAGATAAGGTAGATATATAATATCTCTAGTCATAATCAGTCTGATTGCTAGTCCAAGTATTTGTTAGAATCAGTTTTTTTGCAAATAACTATATGCCAGGCATATTATTATTAAAGGGAATTATAATCATAATCATGACGAAATAATAATAATACCTCAATAATGATAGTAGCTTGGTACCAAGCTACTGGCCCGCCCTATCTTGGTACCTCCAGTGCGCTAAAATACATCCTCTCTAGAAGCTCATAACATATGCGAGGTTAACGATATCCCGTAACTCCGCTGTTGACCACTGCCAACCACCCATTGCGCAGGGATAGGAGCACTGATACACATACTGGCTTTCCAGTATTTATAGTGAGTATGGATGTGCCTAAAATTTCACATCATTAGATCCCTTCCCTACTTGATCTGTCACGCTCGATGCTCATTTTGTGCTTGTCTGCGTTAGTGAACCCTCCTCGGTGCACCCTCGGAAGATGCGATAAATAGATCTGCTTCACCTCAGTATTCTCTGTTTTCACTGCAAATCCGACCAACATTTCAAATACCTCTCCCTTACCGCCATTTTTCAATATGCACTTCTCTCAGGTCGTCCTCCCATTCCTTTCCATGTTCTCCTTTCGGGCTTTCGCCGCTTCTCCGTCCTCCGCTCAAGCTGGGTCAGCCGACATCCTGTATTGGCCGGTAGCCTCGTCTCAACCATCGGTGCTCGCTCGCGTCTCGTACGATCCTGCATCTTTAACGTCAGATGTGGTAGCCTACTCTCCACCAAGGATTGCGGATCTTGAAGGCGGCCGCGATTTAGAAGCGGATGCACAAAATCTCGTCCGCGTGGGTCTTTTCACCTCCACGCCAACCAACCCAAAACAATGGGTAGGCTCTCTTACGTCGATCTCTCTGCTTGCAGAGAGTGAGGCTCAAAAGCTAACTCTGCGACTTCATCTTGGACCCTCGGGCGAGGTCTACCACGTTTCATTGGCGGCGTCTTCATCATCTACGGCAACATCCAGCTCAGCGGACTTGAACATAGAACTCCTATCCAGCGAAGACGGCCCCCGTCCGCATCTCAATCGGCCTGTTGTGGTCGGCCCAGATGGGAAGAGTCCAGAAGAGGTCGTTGAAAAGACCTTTTTCCAGAAGTAAGTGCTCGGTCTCCTCCCTCGAATTCCCCTATGGCGTCTCTTGTCTGCAAAAGAAAGGCCTTATTCTGACAACACCCCGCACCTCCGTAGGTATTGGTGGGTCTTCCTCATTATTACATTTTTGGCCATGTCAGGTAGCGCTGAAGGACGATGAATTCCACATTTAATCCGTCTGTATATCAGTCAGTCCTCCATCTGTGGCTTTGTGGATAGGAGGCATAGTGTCGTCAAGTCTTGCGATGCAGATCCGCGCGTTCGTGATTTTCTCCCTACGCCTGTCTTCCCAATTTGGCCTTCGGGCATCCAAGGAAGTCCCAGCCGCCGCGGGGGGTTGTACTTCTTCCTTTTAACGTTTAGACGTAGATGCCGCGTTCTCGGCGCATCCACGTGTTGATTGTTCTTTATTCTATTCCATCCATCTTCCACGCAGAGCATTGTCTCAATCTCATCGCTGCGAGTGGTTACTTTGAAAAGAACCCGGAGGTGAAGATCGGTAAAGGTATCGAGTGGCAGGAACTCGTCTGCTGTAGACCAGCGTCAATTTGTATCCGACCATTCCAGCACCATACCGTTATCCCATGCCAAACGTTCTCTACTCCTTGCACCAATCGACGGCACGCTACATTCGATCCTGGTCTTTTCGACACGGAGATGGAGAGCCAGTATCATTATGCACGATGGCATTTTCTATCTCTGAATTTATGGCGAAATCTCTCAGAGTAGATGATCCGATAGGTGTCCACTGGTCTGGATTTCCGCGCCCATGGTCATCTCGTTCTAAAGGCAACCAGCCACAATATATATAGAGTTCTGTAAAAGAGAAATCCTGGGGTATCAACGTCACCTTCCTTGCATGTTCACTTCAGTAAACAAACTTTCAGGCCTCCGCCTATTTTTTCACTTCAATCTTCTCCCATCTTAGAGAGTCAGCCGTTGAGTGATTCTCTGTCCTTTACCCAACGGGCCAAGGTCCCAGTACATCACGCCCCGATCGGTAATAGCTATCAGTTCATCTTCTTGATGCGTGAAGCAGAGCTTGAAGCACACAGCATCCAGCGGGAGAACAATCGGTCGTAGTTCGATCATCCCTGAACTTGTTGATCGAAAGGATGGAGGGTAAAATCCATTCGCATTTCCTTCGATAAGTGCATTTGGCTCAAGAGCCCACACATAGATCACATTCCAGTTTGCGACAGCAAGGCGAGTACCACGGTCCGACGTGGCCATTTTACAACCAAGAGAATTTGTGGAATTCTGAAATCCCCATAGCCGAGCTACTATTGTCCACTGCGAGAATCGCCGCCCACGGTCAAGGTTCAAGACATGCCCACAGTTCTGAGCTTGACATCGAGCTTCGGATTTCAATAGGCACGCGACAGTCCAGTTCTCCTTCCGATGGGTCGCTATACCGAAGGCAAGGTACTGCCAATGGCACATTTCCATATTATTCTCATTCCGCCTCGCATGTGTACCGAAGAAGGGTATCGCAATTGAAAAGAGAAGGCTCAAAGTGTCCGAGAATTGCACCATGCACGCATTCTGATATAGGGTTGGCTGTGGGTCCACGAGGGGATGAGCATTTATACTCTGAATTCTCTGAAAGGAACCATATAACGTTTGAGCGCGGTGGTAATAGAGCAACTGGCTTGATCTGTCATTGAAGGAAATGTCGATGGCAGGACCGTTTGTGATATCATAAGGGCTGGACAGACCCGCTTGACGATACCTGTCGCTACTCTGTCGCTGTCTATTCCCGTCGAAGAGTGTGATAGCATTGTAATTGCAGTCTATACTTGCATCAGATGATGACCAATGACATGACTGCCCTTATATTGGAGCACTGGGTGAACCTGGACAGTAAAGAAGTGTAACGTACCGATTATCTCAGGAGTGTTGCCGCTCGACTGTTTCGGAGAGTTGTACAGAACAACCTCGTAATCGTCGCTTTCACGGAAGTGCTGCCAAGAGATTGCAAAGGTGCTCTCTCCGGCAGCAGCAAGAGCCAGAGGTTCATACTCCGCATGGTCTGGAAAGGCACACATGCGAATAGGCTCATTGAGTGTCTGAAGCGAGTGACGCGCCATATAGACGCTAACACGAGGACCAGACCGTATCGCATGTCTTACGAACGGGTGTGTGGCGCCAAAGCCGTCTTCGTCTATCGCTGGTACCAGACGATGAAGAACGTTAACGCCTCCTTCTCTGTCAAATGCTGTTTTGAGCACCTCTATCCTTCCTTGTTGATCCTCAGGTGACCTCAGCTGGGCCTTCAGGTGCAGCTTCCCGTCCTTGGCCTGGAAAATATAAACATCTTCCCGGCCTTTCAGAACGAGAGCGATGTCTCGTTCACCATGAGAAGCTAGCGAAGATGCTCGGGCATCGAGCGCGAAATCTTCAAAACAGAATGTTGTACATTTCGCCGAAAATTGTGCACCATATAGCTGCTGGAACGAGCGCTTCATGAGCAGCTGAAAAAGTTGCCTTGTCTTGAGACTGCGTGTTTCTACGTTCAAACCGGGTGTTTTATGCAGATGATGCAAAATCACTTCCCGGCTACTGGATGCGATCTCATGCAGGGCTCGACAGGACAATGCCGCCTGTAGAAAGGAAGGCGTAGTCGAACTTTGAAGTACAAGCTGGATTAGCTCTGGTGGAAGATTGAGCAACATGGCTCCGAGCTTGGCTGCTGTTTAGATGGAACGACTGTGACAGAAGCTGGAGGAAGCTGCTAGCAATTGTGTCGTACAAAACGAAATCATAGTTCATCAGCCTTGCATCACTACCATATCATTTATAGGTCTCGGAAAACGAGAGGCTCTGGGTGGGGGCTGCCTTGATCCCATAGATCTTAGTATCACCGCCCGCCATTGTTGCCTGGTTGTGAATCTTTAAGAATACCATACGCTGTCGTCCTCAGGCAGCACTTTAGGCATCCAGAGCCCTGAGGTATATTCAGAACATATCTAGCAGTTATATGTGCAGTAAGTTGGCTTAATGCTCCTTTACTTGTCTATCGAGAACTAACGCCATAAAATTAATTTCTTTTACTTGTTATCTTCATTGCGACTCTACCAGAGCCTAGAGCACAAATCCATACAAATCCCTGCTGATATCTCTAAATATATGCAAGCCAACCCATTCTCTGCCTGAGAACGACTGGTAAACAAGTTTATAGAAATGAAAAAGGAATCCAGATGAAAATATGCTCTTCTGCTTGCACTGCATCAGATATAACTTTCTAAGATCCAAGTACCGTATATAAAAGAACATGTGTGGACAGAAATTGTGAATGAGATATCTATCTCAGTCACCCGTAGAGCCAAGTAGCTCCAATGCTTGTTGCAGATGCCAGTTATAGCAATGGAAATCGCTTGAGTCAAAGATTTTCACATCCTTCGTCCATCTGAACGACCATCCACTCTAGTACACTTTCATAGCATAAGACAAACTGGCTCAAATTTTGTATCATGCTAGGTCGCTGAGTTCGAAAGTCGGCGACTGTCTTTGCAATAAGGTCCAGGTTATCGCTATAAATCCACCCAGTATCAGGGCGTCCACTGATTTCTTGTGATTCGGTCTTTCGTGCAGTGCGCTGCCGTTTTAGCATGTCCAGAACACTATCCACTGTACAGAAGGTACCAGTACGGCCGCATCCCGCACTGCAATGCACTAATACAGGTCGATGTTCTGTTGGCATTGCCTCGCGACTATCAAAGCACGTATTGCTTGTTGCCCGTATGACTGCGTTGCATTCATCGACCAGCTGAAGGAGATGTGATGGTTGTGAGGTAGTACCAAAGTCCGGCCAATAGGGATATTGCAGCTGGGTAACTTCTCGCAATGGTTGAAATGGAAAAGCCGAGTGTGACAGGCCAAAATGTCTGACGATAATGCATGGCTCTTCGCTAGAATCCGACAATGACTTGGTTGACTGACGCCGGTTCTGGTGGGACCCTGACGCTTTCATAGGAATGCGTCGCTCAGAAAAGTTATTGACGCGAAAAGGCCCATAGTTCCCTGACTCCCAATACCGGTGACATTTAACTTGGCCTCTTTCAATTTCTGCCGTGAGAGAAACGACGAGTCGAACATCTTGCTCCCAGATTACACGCCAAAAGTCCTATGTCTCCATCAGCCTGCCTGTCTCAATCTTCCCGTGGGCAATCTTCACTTGAACGTGCAGAGAATAGGAAGGACGTCAATTAATAGATGAACTCACATCAAATGTTTCGGGTACGGGAGCTTGCGTTGCTATATAGCGCTTATTGCTGTATTCAGCCTTCATGTAATTCGCGTTCACATAATCACAACCTCCTGATGGAACATCCTGCAACCGAACCCTGGAGTGATCGAAGGGATATATATCATTATATCTGTTCTTATTGCCCTTCTCGATGCCGGCAACCCGATACTTCTTCGACGGAGCTTCCGCAGACGTAGAAACTCCGGTCATTTCATATGACAGAGCTTGTTTCATCCGGTCTAACTCCTTCTTCTCGAGCTCCAAGAACTTCTCTGAAACCTTCTGACCTCCATCTTCAACGTCAGAAGCATCACGGAGCCATCGTGGAAGCAACCGTCTTTTGGAATCTGTAAAATTCTGTGGAAGCTGGAGCGGAATTTGACCAACACCACCCATAAGATCCATATGTTGGCGAATATTCCCAAAGAAAGGAATGGCGGCAGAGGAAGACTCCGGCAAAGCACAGCCACCAGCAATAGGCGCAAAAGATGGAAGGCTAATCTGCATCGAGTTAAGCTTCTTTGAAGATACTCCAGGAGTTGATGATTGAGGCTGCTGAACAAGCGTAGTAAACTGATTGGAGAAGACCTTGAACCCACCCCGAAGGATCGAACCTTCGCCGTTCCATCCCTCAGTTGTAAACTTGTTCAACACATTGATCATTGGCGCCGCATCTTTCATGTCAAGTGTAGCAGCGTCGTAAACGATGATGTAGCGGCATTGTTTCCATCTCGAGAACGATCTCCGGTCAATGTCGCTCGTGAAGGTGTTGGCCAACTTCTGCGTGCCAAAGGAAGTCCGTTTGAGGAGCGTTGTAGGGATACAGAGGCTTAGCGATCCTTTGATGTGTCCCTTGGCATAATGTGCGTAAGGCCGCACATCTAGTAACAAAACATCGTTTCCACAAGTCTCCAGTAATTCTGCGCATCGCTCACATGACATGATATTGACAGCAGTCGGGGCCGGGTTCCCCGAGGAAGTGTTGTTATAACTGGCCATTGAATTCTCTTGTTTCAAATCACTGCTCAATGACATTCTATGCAAACCCGTGTCATTTTCAGAGCGAGCCTGAGACACATCTACCGAGCCTCCCGCAATTTCTGGGTCAATTAGTTTCGCATTGCGGCTCAAGTGCGAATTTTGGTTCCGTGAGGATGGATTTCGATGGTTCTTGGCATTGGTGGCTTCTCTCGCATTCGTTCTGTCACTCGAGTCCTCAACCTTGATGGTGAAATAGCTAGGGCTCGGTTGCTCCAAAAAGGCATTTTGCAAGCCGCCGCCACTTTTGGTAGGAGACGAATTGGTATCTCGCAGTGACAAGAGAGACGCTGGACTTGAGAGACCATTTAGCTGCAGGCTTTGTGACTCCTGAGTCCACGGAGACGAAGGTGATTGTCTCTGGTCAGTCGTAGTGGACATGTTGATTGCCAAAGCTAGAATGCCTGCTGGTTAATCTCTGAATACCGGCAGTCCCACAATCAAGCGCGAGGCCCTTGTGCCATCTCGAAATGCCGCGATAAGCAAGACACTGGCTTCCGCAAGGACAAGTTCCTTCTCAGAATGATATCAATATTAATTCGAGTATACGATCTAAGCACGAATCATTATTTCCTCAGGCCCAAATCTTGTCGAAAATGATGGCAGGTTCAGGAGCGAAGTAAAGCTCGTTCCAATTTCGGCGCCACAGAGGTGCTGATATCAAGAAGCGTTCTGTTTAGGAGAGGTAACGAGTGAGACGAGAGCAGAGCAACACCAGACGGAGGCAATGTGATGAATTAGATATCCAAAGAAAATGACTCCAATAGATTATTAAAGGATTTCGTCGTCGAGATTTTGAGAAACGGGATTTGGGGGGGTTCGAGATGGGCAGACTGGGGTCTAGCCATACGCTTGTTTGACCGGATTATAAGACTCGCATGAGAGAAAGCAATATGTGATGAGACACCAGACTCCGGCACATAAGTCTCTAATAATGCGGCAGCTAAGGCGGAAATGCGTGCAGAAGAATTGGTCTTAGTCAATTATCACCGGTTTACCATCACGAATACAACTGGCATAAGGAGGTGAACAACAGACCAACATGGAAATAGCGAATGGAGAAACTCGGCAGAGGAAAAGATGTTCCCTTGGTATGACGTTATGGGTGGGGACAGGCGTCAAGCGGCAAAATATGCAGAAAATCCATGCAGTGAGACTGAACGGCCGTTCTGGATCTTCGACGAGCCCCTCAGAAACCTGGAAGAATACTGTGGCAACTTTGGCAAAGGCAACATTGGGGCTCTCAAAAGGGGCTTTTAAAAAACAGAAGCAGAACAGCTGAGAATCATGTTATTGTTATTCAGCCACGGAGCCATGACACAACCAGTATTATCTGAGTCCTGACACGGTATATTACTACTACAGTTTTGAGGGTACAGTAGAATTGTTACTGCATTCTGATTTATGCAGGAAAACTGACAGGTAGAGAATAATATAGTACTTCTCTGGTAGTACTCAGCCCTGGATGCATCTCAGTTCAGCACCAGAGTAGTCACCTGCCCGGTTAATATCATTATATTTTATTGATTACACTCATTTACTAATCTAGTATGACTGCCTGAGTGATGTTCAGAAGGCCTAGATAATAACTTAATAACCTACTTCTAGCAGTGGCTAACATCCTAGTATATAAAGTAATTACATGTCTAATGAAAAATTAGGGGAAACCAAGCTGATTTCTACACCTCTGTGCACACTATCACTTGAGTATATTAGTGAAAATACCCCTCTATTTATTATAGAATAGTAGAATATCATAATAAGCACCTTGTTATACATGATTCAAAGAGACTAGGCATGAAATGGAGGTCTAACGATACCATGGGAAATAAGGCAAATTAGCTTGCTCAGCTTGAGTTTGAGATGAAGAAATATACTTTAATGGGTTAGTTTCTAGACACATCCGACATGCGCGAGTTGAGAAAATATATAAGGCCACTCACTAGGATGAAAATTGGGTTTTAGATTCATGTCAATCATCAAATGTGATTCCATTGTGTCTGCCACAGCCAACATAAGCCTGGTAGTCAAAAGAGAATATCCTGCTGGAAACCAGTAAGAGTAGCGCCTGTTTTCAGAAGGCGTTGTCCAGCTATTAGGAAGCTTAAAGTCTCCCATCAGGTTCACCCTTAAACCTCTGGACTCGTTTTTGTTCCCAATTATCCAGGTCTTTGGCCATGAGCCGCTTGAACAGGTGTTAATAATAGCTTTGGAACAAGCTCATCCGAATTAGGTCAACTCACATAATATTCCTCCCTTTCATCTCCAAGAACTCTTCTGCGTGGATTTCTCCGAATTCCCTCTTCACCATCTGCCCCTTTGAGCCCCAATTCCATAGCCTCCTCTTGTGTGAGTTGCTTCACTTTTCGGTCATATCTTTCATATCTTAAAGCAGCGGCTGGTGTTAAGGCGAAAGACCCCGCCACAATGATCATGATAAATGGAAGACCAAAGAGTAGAAAAGGATGCTTCGGTAGGCTTCCTCTATATGCTGCGCCGACCCGTTCTCCCAGCGATGATGAGGCTGTTGTCGCACGCCGGAATGTTTTTGCCTGAAAAACAGGCATCTTGAAGGCTGACCACTAAGCGTTCACTTAATTAAACCTCCTGTCCAAGTATAGCACTTTGCGCTTGGGTACTCAAGAGGATGAAGAAATACGGAGTACTGTTCCCTTAATTATTCTGGTAAATCGCATAGCGTCGGCAAGAGTATCTACTAGATAGAGGTACTAAAGTTCAGATCGAAGCAACCGGTGAAACATTAATTCCGACATAGCTTGTTGCGCAGCAAATAAGCCGTTTTCACTATATTTATGGTTACTACAATATTTTGTACAGTTGGTAAAAACACAAACTGTTCTAGCAGTTGGAAAGACCAACAAGCTGATGTAAGGTCTTATTCTGCTAGATTCTTCTTATCTACATTGTTCCTCTTCTTATCTACATTGCTCCTTTTCATCTGCTTCTATTTCACACATTCTTATGAGTCTGCGAGCTTCCCACGTTCATATAAATTTCCAGTGTCAATTACCTGCTCTAACGCTTGGTAGAGATCGCCCAAATTGAATGATCACAGCTTGTGACTCAGTCTGTTTTTGTCGAAAATATCAAGCTCATTCACCATCGCGTATCCGAGACCAAGCCCAACGCGGCACACTGCTTCGATGTCTTCAACAAACTCTGGCTCCTTATTTGGAGCTGGTGGCCTAGGAGCGGCAACTCAACCGGCGAGCTCAGCTTCGGCTGTCAATTCAACGAGTATTTTTGGGACTGCTTCCACAACTCAAGCTGCACCGAATGCTTCGCTCTTTGGTAATCAGCCGCCAACCCAGCAACAGCCCCTTCAGTCGTCGATCTTTGGACAAGATCAAGCACAGATGAGTTCGGGACAATCCTCACGACCTACTGGCCAAACTACCCAGCCCGCGTTCTTCAACAGCCTCCTAGAGCGCGGCAAAAAGAGACCAATTGCTTCAGTTGGCCAAGGCAGCAATTTCGAAGAGTTACCCAGCCTTCAACTAGGCCTCGACGACATTCGGAGGAAAGCAAGAGAACTTGGCAGTAGAGGGTTGAACGACCGCCTGCATCCTGGTTCGACCAGTAAAGCGTAAGCTTTGCCTTTGCCTGGCGTTGACTCATGATTCGGATGATTCCGCTGATCTCTGTCTTCTATAGCCACTATCTTCTTGCCGCTTCGGGCGTGTCGCCCGGACATGCTTTACGGGACCTCAAAGCACTAGACCCCCAGGCTTCCATAGGTCTCCCTCCAAAGGAACAGGAGGTTTTTGACCCTGACAACCAGAAATTCTTGAGAAGCATACAACAGCGCGGGCGTAAAGTGATGATTGCCGAAAGTCTTGCTCGAGCTCAGAGAGACTTTGATACATTTCTGGAGGAGAAAGTGGATTTAGACTGGGAGGATCAGCGCCAGAGAATCTTTCAGCACTTTGGACTGGCACATAAGGATGGCACTGCTGGGAACATGAGGAATTCATTCGGTCGCTCAACCAGACCTTCTAGACTAACCGGTCCTTTGCCCTCCCACGAAGCTGCGGGCGTCTCCCGCCGGAGCGTTTTCGGACGATCCGGCCTGGGAAAGTCAGTCATAGGTAACCCTGGGACTGGTAGAGCAAGTCATCAGCTTTTCGAGGATCCCCTGGAAAGCGGCGATGCATCCGGAACTCACTCCCCGGATCTTCGATTTTTGCGCGAAAAAATGGGCCATTACGCGGAAAAGGTTCAGCTGTTAAATTCTGCCCGGATACAAGGGCAAGTGTTTCCGCTTCTTCATGAATTCTCGGAAGTGGAGCGACATGCTGGTGGCGATGTAAGTTACGGTGACACAGCCATGATCCCAAGGTTGACTAAGTTTATTAGGTACCTTGCCAGCTTTTTGATGCGTACCGAGCTTTGATCAGTATCGTCAAAGAGCCCCCGAGCACCACCAGTCTCTCGGATCCTAGTACGGTGAGAGAGCGACAGTTCTCTGAGGATTATCTGGACGAGACACCAAACTCACGCCGGGCAACGAACCTCAAAAAACGCATAGTCGAGGGCTCTCGTTGCTTCCTAGAGAAAGTATTTTACAACGAAGTCGAGAATATGATCGCAAAGAATCCTCGAGAAGCGCAACTTGGAGGAATTCCGACGGTTATCAACAAAATTCGAGCCTATATTCGCTTGAGAGCGGCAAGGAAAGACCTTGCACCAGACGGAACGGAGCTACAGATGGTCGGGCAGGATTATTGCTGGATTTTGATATTCTATCTTCTTCGGTGCGGATTCATCACCGAAGCGGCAGAATACGTTAGCCAAGATCCTGGCTTCCGGTCCCTTGATCACAAATTCGTGACATATATGACGACTTATGCACAAAACAGGCGGCTACCGCGTGATTTGCAGCAAAAGATCAATGGTGAATACCAACAGCGTTCACGCAATGCCCCTGATAACACGGTTGATCCGTATCGCATGGCTTGCTACAAGATCATTGGCCGGTGCGACCTAGCCCGTAGGCGCTTGGAGGGCATAAATCAGAGTGTCGAAGATTGGATGTGGCTTCAATTCAGTCTGGCCAGAGAAGACGACCGTGCTGAAGAAATCGCTGGGGATGTTTTTGGTCTCGAGGATATCCAGACGGATATCACAGAGATCGGTCAGCGCATTTTTGGCAAGGGCCAGGAGGCATCCGGTGGTTACGGCATCTTCTTTCTACTGCAGATCTTAGGAGGGATGTTCGAACAGGCAATTTCATACCTCGGCTCTTATGCGCCAGTCAGTGCCGTGCATTTCGCAATCGCCTTGGCGTACTATGGTCTGCTACGCGTGTCAGACTTCTACACATCTGCGGAAGAAATCTGTAAGCATTTCTTCCCAAGCTTCATACTTCCCTGTGACGTCTACTGACAAAAATAGTATCTTTTACTGTGAAACAATATCCGCAGATCAATTTTGGATATCTCATCACCCAGTACACAAGGGAGTTTCGTACAGGATATGTTGAGGCAGCAATCGACTACTTTTGCTTGCTCTGTCTTAACGCCGACCTCCCTGGTTCTCTGGGCAAATCTCAAGCGTCCGTGTGTCACGAAGCATTACGGGAATTTGTTCTAGAGACGAGGGATTTTGCCAAGTTACTTGGTGATATCCGCTCGGATGGGACTCGAATTAAGGGCTTGATTGAGCAACGCATGAGCTTGATCAAATTGGTCGATCAAGAAGAATTTTTGAAAACAATAACAATGCAAGCTGCTGCGATCGCCGATGACAAGGGACTTGTAACAGATGCAGTCCTCTTGTATCACCTTGCTGAGGATTACGATCGCGTAATCGACATCATCAACCGGGCACTGTCGGACGCTGTAGCAATGGAGTTAGGCGGCCCCGGTTTGAAGCTGCAGCCGTTGCGGCCACGAACTAATCTACAGCAGCATGCCAGTGATGAACATGGAGAGGCCGCGGAACCTGGAAGTAGCCTAAGTCTTACAGCAGTGGATGATCCGGTGGTTCTGGCGAAGAATATGATTGGCCTCTACAATACAAACGC
Organism: Aspergillus pseudoviridinutans; assembly: GCF_018340605.1. Taxonomy (NCBI): domain Eukaryota; kingdom Fungi; phylum Ascomycota; class Eurotiomycetes; order Eurotiales; family Aspergillaceae; genus Aspergillus; species Aspergillus pseudoviridinutans. The sequence goes on along the minus strand of NW_025091281.1, from coordinate 2,877,817 downwards.
TCTTTATTATCAGCGAATCCGTCAGATCAATCGTGATGCTTGCGGTTTATTGCTTAGAATGATGGAGGCGAAAGGAGAAGTTGAAGCAGGCCAATGGACGCCAGCTCTGGATGTAAGTCTCTCCACTTTTCACTTCCACACCTCGTCCTCGTTCTCTCCCACTGATTAACTTTCCCTCAGGCTATCAATGAATTGAACATCTTACCCTTGCGTGCAAGAGGCTCGGTTTCCTTTATTCGAAGTGCTGCTCAAGCTTTCTCGTCTTTCCCTCCAATCATTGCACGTAACGTCGGGCACGTGATAATGTGGAGTATTACTTGCATTGGCCATGAAAGGGCAAGGTTGAGTTCTGGAGTGTATGAGAACGAGACCAGGCAAGGCCTAGCTGATGAATTACTCCTCATGGCCAAGGATCTGATGATCTTCTCCGGTATGGTTAAGTACAAATTACCGCCGAGAGTTTATGAGACTCTTGCTCGCGCCGGAGCGGATATCGGGGCTTACTAGGGGTTATCATCTGGAGTCTCTGGCTAGGTAGCCCGCGTCTCAGACCTTAGAATTCAGGAATTCCAAATCAAACAACGCTGCTTGTGAAGAACCAATTACCTTAAATTCCATTAGTTGCTACTGCGTAGCAGCATCGTGCTCAGCTTGGCGAAGACTCAAAAGATCAGATAAGGTATCTCTGTCCATACTTCCTCTTTTCTTCGCGTTCTCTACTCTCATTCTAGCCCATCTCAGCTTTCTATCTCATCCCCCCCCGGGAATTCAGTATTAGCCCGTGCTCTTAAATTGACAGGAGCAAGTGCAGATACGAAGGCCTACTTAATCAGGCAATCACTCTTCCAAGCAACTTGAGACCTATTCTGTAGTAATCGAAGACTGTTCCCGCGTCTGAGCCCGAGAAAGAACATGCGAAATCCTAGGTGTATCTATGCTGTCCGTCAAAATAGAAAAGAACAAATCTGCACTCCGGTAATACTAGGTATTACCTATTCCGTACTCTGTACTTCATACTAGCTAGATACTCTGTACAGAGTCCTGATGGCACTAATAAACCTATAAACAGATAAGATTGCGGCTTTGGGTGTGGGGCCATCCGTACATGTAACTTGCTACGGCATTGAGCTGCAATCTAGCTTCGTCACTGCTCACTCGACATGGATCATGACCACTCCGATGCCTCTGACTCAAGCTCGAAGCCAATACGATCTGATCAAGAAACAGGAATTTTGTACAACAATGAAAATGTGGCTCGGCCAATCCCCAGATTGGGACCTGGACTGATTGGAAGCGTGGAGGAAGAAGGCCACCGCAGCACTGCAGACCATGACACGGTTTCCGGAAGTCAGCCGCAGCACTATCACGCTGGGGACTCCATAGGAAAATCTCCAGTATTAACAGGTTTTGGTTGCACGGAAACCGGTGTGACTTCACAAAGTGATATCGTTGAACAAGTGAATAACAATGATGTGTCTCTTTCCTCCAGTACCAACCAAGACACAATGTCAAGCTATAGCCTTATCGACAATCCTCCCAATCTTGCAAGGATACGACAAGTCATGTTTGAGTGCAAAGAACCTATTGAAATCAGCCTTGAGGAGTTCGAGACATACTGGCCTTTCATTGATAACGTCTGGGTGAAGCAACGGTCGAACTCTAGCAAAGAGGGGCATTGCACCACAGACTATTACATGTGCCGTCTGCGACGTCCAACCCATCGCACGTCAGAGACACGTCCATTGCCAGAGGGCAAACGTCCCCGCAAGAAACGCGTTCGAGAAGGTGGCATGTGCAATTTCCAAATCAAGGTGGTTCGGTTTGAAGGCGCCTATTCTACTGTCACTATTGCGCGGACACCCGGTAGCAGCCACGTACACTCCCATGATCTTGACTATATAGACAAAGTAAAGCGGAACTCGGGGCTCATGGAGTTTGCGCGAAAAGAGGCGGTCAAGGGCTATCTGCCTTCTTCTATTTACACGAAATTTCAAGAGGAACCTGAAAAATTGATTGAAGCTGGAGGTAAATTTTGTACAGTCACGGATGTCCGCAATGTCTCAGCAAAATGGCGCATCCAAAATCCAGAAGTCAAACTTGTGCCGCACGAAGGTTACACATATCAAAAAGGGCACGGGATCGTGAGAGCTCAGAGTGCTGGCGACACAAATCAGCCAAAAACCGCTAGAAAGCCACCGAACTTAACAGCACCGTCCCCTCTACCGCCAGATACATTGTCGTTTCCTCAATTTCCGTTGGAATTTCTTGATTCTTACCTTCCGAGACTCGACGAGAAGCGCGAATTGCCCCATGTCACTTTGTCATATGCATCATCAATGGATTCCAAGATATCACTTCTTCCAGGAATGCAAACAGTGCTCTCGGGACCAGAAGCCAAGCTGATGACGCATTATTTAAGGTCACGTCACGACGCGATACTCATCGGAGTGGGCACTGTTTTAGCTGACAACCCGGGACTAAACTGCAGATTAGAAGGCGCAGGCGGTTTTGGAGGCCTTGGGAGAATGTGGCAACCGCGGCCTGTAGTGATCGATCCTACAGGACGATGGCCAGTTCATCCTGAGTGCAGGATGCTTCGCACTGCAGTCGAGGGCAAAGGGAAAGCTCCGTGGGTCATCGTGTCCCCTGGAGCCCAGATCCATCCGCAGAAATTGATGATGTTGAAAGGCTATGGAGGGGACTTTCTGCGTATAGTCGAATATAACCAGAATTGGCGGTTGCGGTGGGAAGCTATTCTACGCGCATTGGCATCCGAGGGCATCAAGAGTGTTATGATCGAAGGCGGTGGGACTGTTCTGAGCGAACTCTTGAATCCCGAATACACCGAGTTCATTGACTCTATTATTGTCACCGTTGCTCCAACATACCTGGGTCGTGGCGGAGTGGGAGTGAGTCCTGATTCAAAGCGAGATGAACAAGGTAAACCGAATGCCGCCCTCAATCCAAGGGAGATAAAATGGGTACCGCTAGGCCAGAACGTCATAATGTGCGGGAAAATTCGCACTGCTCCATCTGGTGGCTAGAGTTCAATCTCCTGCCTCAGTTTAGCGATTCTAGAGCCATGCTGGGCGAGAGTTAGCTCAGAGCAGCATCATGAGATCCCTTGTGTCCTACTGCGCTTACCATTGCATAGGTGGACGCTAATTAGCACTGTTATAGTGCAGGCATTAACGATGGTAATGATAGTCACGAATAACCCTGCTAGGTAATAATAGGGACATAGAAGAAATAGTGGGATTCTAAACTTCTGGCAGCATTAACAGTTTCTGGGCTAGATTCAACACTGTATCTTTCTGTAGAGAGGTATCGAGCACATGAATAAGTCAGTTGATCTCCTACTAAAGTTGACTTCAAGGATTAATAATAGTGACTAGTAAATGAAAAGCTCCATAGAATAGCCGTGCCTACATTTTACTATGTGTGAATAAAAAGTGCCTATTATTCTAGTTTCTCAATCATGATTCATGAGCATTGTTGTCTGCTTTGAGATGGATCTTTGGAAATTGGAATGTCCCTTGAATAGGTAGATAGAATATAAGCCCTACAGCCTATCAATAGTTAGGTACAATACCACGGAGTACTCTGTACCCGTAGTCCCGTACATGTTTCCTCCAATGAAAATACCTGAACAATGACAGTCCGATCAACACAACAACAACAATAAAAAAGCACTAGTCAAGAATCCCAAGACAACTTTATGCTCTTTTGTCGCACCAATCTTCTACGACTCTTCTACTCTTCTCCCTTTCTCTATCTTTCTCTTCCTCCATTCCTTCCCAAATTACTCTGTTTGTGAATCTGCCATCACCTCTACTGCACTCTGTACACTATTCCAATCCCCTTCCCGCTTGAAAAGGTACTCTCCCAATCCAAAAAATGCCTCCCAAAAAAAGCGCGTCCAAGGCCGCCGCAAAGCCTTCGACGTCCACAACCAATACCCCCACTACCAAGAAGACTACTGTTGCAAAAACTGCAAACAAAGGTCAGCCTGCGAAAGCTACTGCGGCTTCTCAAGTTAAAGCAACCTCGAAGAAACAATCTCAAGCCATTGATGCATCTGTAAAGTCGCGCAAGTCTAAGGCCACTAGTGCCAGTGCGGCAGCTGCTACCAAAAAGCGCAAGGCCGAAGAAGTCGATAAGGAGCCCGAAGTCAAGACTAAAAAAGCCCGTGTTACTCGGCCTCCGGTCAAGAAGCCGAAACCGAAGGTGGTCATCAACCATCCGCCCACTGCACGATTGAACATCTATGTTTGTGGTGAAGGTAGCTCAGGCGAACTCGGGCTCGGCGCGGCGAAGAATGCGGTCGATGTGAAGAGACCGCGCCTCAACCCCCACTTGGCAGCAGATCGGGTTGGTGTGGTGCAGGTAGCTGTTGGCGGCATGCACTGCGTCGCCCTTACGCATGACAACAAAATCCTTACTTGGGGCGTCAACGATCAAGGTGCTCTTGGGCGCGACACTACGTGGGAGGGTGGTTATAAGGATATTGACGACAACAAAAGTGACGCGGACTCGGACTCGGACTCAGATGATGACAGCGGTCTCAATCCCTATGAAGCGACTCCCACTGCCATCTCGTCCGACGCATTCCTTCCTGAGACCGTCTTTGTAGAAGTCGCTGCCGGTGACAGCTCCAGCTTCGCTCTCACTGACGACGGCCAGGTCTATGGCTGGGGAACTTTCCGAGTAAGTTACACGCGGCATCTTCTTCCTACTAATTTCCTTTTCTGTTCTTTTCTCTCTCGCTTCTGTGAGGATGTCACCTCAACGATGCGCTAACGGGGTCTCTCCAGAGCAACGACGGTATTCTAGGCTTTGATGCCGAACACAAAGTTCAGCTGACTCCCACGCTGATTCCGTCCCTCAAGAAGATTAAGCACCTTGCCTGTGGTGATAACCATGTCCTCGCTTTGGATGAGAAGGGTGCGGTATTCTCCTGGGGATCCGGTCAACAAAATCAATTGGGCCGCCGCATCATCGAACGCAACAGGTTGAACGGCCTCCAGCCGCGTGAATTTGGCCTACCAAAGAATATCGTCCATGTCAGCTGTGGTGCCTTTCATTCCTTCGCCGTCGACGCGACTGGGAAGGTTTATGCATGGGGCTTGAATAGCTTTGGTGAAACGGGTATTCGTGAGGGAGCTGGCGACGATGAGGCTGCCATTATTCACCCAACTGTCGTGGATTCACTTTCTGGGAAGAATATCGTTCAACTATGTGGTGGTGCCCATCACTCGCTTGCTGTTTCCAAGGATGGTCAATGTCTTGTGTGGGGTCGCCTGGATGGCTTTCAGACAGGCCTGAAGATCGATACTCTTCCAGATGATGCTGTCGTGAAGGACGAACGTGGACGGCCGAGGATCTTAATTGAGCCGACCCCTGTTCCCGGTATCAAAGCATCTGTCGTTGCGGCTGGCTCTGATCATTCAATTGCCATCGACGTCGACGGTCGCGCCTGGTCGTGGGGCTTTTCAGCAACCTACCAGACAGGCCAGGGCACTCAGGATGATATCGAGGTTGCGACTGTCGTGGAGAATACTGCTGTACGCGGTAAGAAGCTGAATTGGGCTGGTGCTGGTGGACAGTTCTCTGTCTTTACCGAACTAGCAACGGTGTAAAGACTACCTCCCATCGAGCAATTTCTTCCTCGATTTCCTGTTTTCATCCGAAACTGCTCAACTTCGGCGTGTTTGGGCGCAACGCTAGATGAATCCTGGATTTTAGCCCACCATACACCATGCCATCTTTGCTCATGTCGACTCTATGCGAACCTATTTGAAAGATCGGCTCTGTACTTTATCTGCATCAATTTCATTGTCGGTACTGTTTTATCAACGTTATCACCACGCATATTTTGTTCCGGAGTAAACTCGTAGCCCATGCAAGTACCTTATAATAAAAGGAATAGTGAAAAGGCTCTAGATAGATCCCCTGAGCAGCTATGGCTCGTCGCCAGCTAATTGAGGAATATCATGTTGATTGCAAGTTATACTAGGAATTTGGAAAATTGGACTCTTTGATAAGTCAGCTCTGTAACTTCATCCCTGATACTACGATTGGAGGAAAGTCCATGCCGGTAACCATTCTAGGTCATGCAATTAATTCTTCGAACCTCCTGTTCAAAGGTAGTTTCGGCAACATGTTGGCCATTGGCTTCAAGTAGAGGCATTGTTCATCAGGAGTAGCTCTTGTTCTTTTAGAAGTGCATCCAATTCATCGTCGTCGGGAGCTCCCAGGTTATCGGGCTGCTGCGCGACATCATCGTCATCTGTCATAAAGAGCCCCTCGTCTAATTCGCGTTGTCGCGAAGGATCCAAAGTGTCTTCAATATGCATACCCTCTGCATCCGTAGTATGGTCAACAGCAATATTCCCTCTCGATCGTTTTGTATCCGTCATGTTGAGACCATCAAATGCTACAACAGGATCATCGGACCGACTTCCTGATGATTCGGAGACTTGCAGGGGAACATTATGATTTTCTGACGTGACTTTTGGTTTGTCCTCGTCTATCCATTCCTTTCGCATCGCTTGTAAGCGTTTAGAGTGGCCGAGTCGCTCAATTATGGCAAGACCATCCGCGAACTTTGCACGAGGGAATAAGTCGTCAAGCCACAATTGGTAGAAATTCAACAAGCGCGCTGCGTCGGAGAACTATAGTATTAATGCGAGTTAGAAATGCAACACTGACAGAAATGGTGTTCTCTGCTTCGCCCACCTCATGCCCTTTCCCTTTGAATCTCAATTTCTTTTTGGCTGTGCGGCGCAGCTTTGGAATACCAGGCTGTGACAGTAGGCTTGCACCGAATAGATTCAGCACTTATCTCGTTATTGAGCCTAGTAAATCAACCTACCGACTCTCATCCAGCTTTGCAACAGGTTGCCGCTTTTTAGTCACTTTAACTTCTTCGTCTAGACCTAAACCGAGTCCTGATTCATCTCGTGCAGAAGACTGCATGGGAACGCCATTACTTGGCGTATTCAGGGTCTCCTGCCACAGCTCATCCAAGCCGAAGTCATAATCAAAGAGATCGTCTGCACGGTTTGGCGATGCTGGTCGATCATCTTGTAGTGTGCCTTCATTCACCATGACTCTAGATCTGTATTTCGACCAAGACAGAAGATATGACGTGTGTCCGGAAATTTATGTCAAGATTGGCAGTTGGGAATTCAATACTGTCTTCAACCAGAGCAGAGTACACTGCGTTTGTTAACCTTGAGGGTTATGCAGCCTAATTGGGATTATTCTACGCGTCACAATGCTCTGACGCGTTCTGACACGGGTTGTTAATATATCAGTTTTTGGTTAGGCTCGCCGATTCACGTATTGAATACACTGCAGAAACATTCCAGTTACCTTACATTTCGTATAATACAATATACTACGCTCACCTGAAATTCTCTCCTTATATCTTCCATTGGAACTGCTTCTCTAGTCCATTACTGAGTAGTTCACCGTCATCTAGGATGTCTCAGTACCCTTAAGTCCACAAGTATTTCGTAACCTTAAGTCATGCCAGATCTGCATGCTGTATGATCACTCTGATATAGGTTGATCTCGCAAGTCAATCTTGGGTTAGTTAACTATTATGTTCCTTGATTAGTAAGCCCAGATCTTCTACTAATCCAAGAATAGTCAAGGGTAATGTCGGTGCTGCACCTCACAGTTCATCATCTATACTGACAAACCGCCCATCCGGTCGACCAAAGTGAACCTCAGGGCATATACTCTCCCGGTATCCTCACAATGGCTCCTGAAGGCAAGAACGCTCTTATTCCCCCGAAGCGGGCTAATACCGACTACCCGGTGCGTCCAATTGCTCTCCTATACAATTGTTTTCGCTTTACATTAATCGCTAACCTTGCGTTGCAGCTCATCGACTCTGATCCGTATGTCACTACCCTTCGCTCAAGCTCTCAACTGTGGAAGCAGATATTCACATCAACATAGGCACCTTAGACGAGTTTTCGGATATGCTAGACCTTCTGATTATGCAGTCGCTGGGGGTATGGCCGCTGCCTCCCCTCTTGCATTCTGGGCTATGGAGAGGGTCAGCCCTTCCCATGTGGGCCGAGGGGGCTTTGCTCCTGTGATGCGACTGGCGACAGCAATTGGTTTGATTGGCGGTCTACACATACTTTACCAGAGATCTTGCAGTACGTCGACGCACTGAAACCCTCTGGTAGCACGCATTAACCCGAGCATAGACCGTTTCTACGGATTCACAGAAAATGCCCGAGAGGTCGAAATGGACATGAGAGAAATGGTCGACAAGGTCAAAAAGGGCGAGCCGCTATATGGTACATCACAAGTATCCTCTTACCTACAAGGCGTTGCGGCCAGGAATTCGCGATACTCGCAGCTTTTTATTCATGTCCTTCCTTGGTTTAACATTGTCAATCACGACCAGGTAAGCTTTTTATTTTTCATCACTGTCCTCAAAATTTTGAATGCATTTCGCTAACGTACGGCAGCATGGTGTTGACACAGCAAAATATTATCAACAAGCTGAGCGTGAACTCGAAGCCGAGCGCTTCACCACAGCCCACTCTTCCTGAGTCTTTGTGCTTGTAGAGGGTTGTCGAACCTTGTCAGTTCTCAACACCGAAACATGTTTTGTGAATCCTTTGTATCCTATTGCTCTTTCCATGTACTCGAAATACAGCTACATGAACAATCTGCCTTCAGCAATATGGTTACGAAGTAGCAAGTTGGGCGACGACTGCATGACACCATTTCCGCCTAAGAGGCAAGACTCAGAGCGTTATCGTCTTGGAGCATCGTCTTGAGTTCTCGATTCTTTTTTGGCCGTGGTTTTGGCGCTCGAGGAAGTCAGCAAATGTCTCAAATCCGTGCATACCCCCTGCCCTTTGGGTGCCTACCTTTCTCATTCTCTTGTATATAAAAGCGCCTAAGTAACATTATTGCTTCTTTGCGGAATAATCCTCCATAGACAGGATATGGTGGGTCTATCGTGAAGCTGACATAGGTAACGTTTAGAAACGGGTCAGGTTTTCAAGAAAGAGACATACTCAGAATGCAATGACAAAATGCTTCCTGTGCCTCCGAATCTATCATTGGCGCAACCAAAATAGACTGCTCGTATTTGATACTGCCTTAGAGCGGAAGCACACATTACGCATGGCTCAACTGTGACATACAAGTCCGTCGAGCGAAGTAATGACTTGGGGTGGCTCCGGAGCATTTCTTCAATGGCGATGAACTCGGCATGTCTTGTACCCTAATGGCAGTGAGCTATAACGAAGATGAAATATAGAAATGAAGCAAGCCGAGGTCCAGAAATATTCGCGCAGCACCATGCCTTTCAGTGTGCATTGTATGAGCAGGATAGAAAACTTGATGATGTCCCGAGGGTGCTTGTCTCGACCCAGGAACCACGACATACATTCATTGATTTGTTGGTGTCATTCATTCCAGCACCCACGATTTTATCATGGTGTACTAACACGCATCCAACCGGCGTTTCGCCAGATTCGAGCGCTTTCTCGCCCTACACAGCGTATTTGTGAGCGTCTTCGATCCAGCCTTTGGGGCGATATCATACCATCAACAAAGCTTGCTTCATAAAATATGCATGCCTTGAATCTTCCTGCTCTAAGCCGAAAAGTCGTCAACGAAGTGATTGCCATGGAAAATTCCGTTTTAACTCACCTTGAACCTCCATTACACCAGGATATGGAGAAAGCCTCGGATTCGTAAATGTGTCGTTGCCTGATGAGTGTGCCATAATATCTAGAAGGTTTAAAACAGGCGATGTGAGCATATCTCCGCGTCTGTTCGACGTCAACTCTCCTCCTTACTTCTGCCCTGATACATCATCGATAGCCTCATAAGAAAGTAAAAGCAAATCAATATCAAATGCAATCTGCACGACTTATGAGTGACATAATCATAAGTGGATGTTTACTAAGACCTTTCTGATGGAAAACCCGATACAGCATCTACTGTGATGTCACAAACACTGTACGCCATACAGATGATAATTCATTGTCTATGGCTGTGCCGCCCAGCAGGATGTTATTGTATATGATATTTTTATGTATCAACACAGAATCAGTATTCATTTGCAACATTGTAACCATACCATAAGTACCTGTACACTGTAGGTACTGATACAAACAACCACGGCGTGCCTTACACTGTTACCTACCTTAATTACCTCCCTGGTGGGGCGCGTCCCTTTGATAAGCACTCAATTGTCTTCAGCTTCTAACGCCTTCAGTCAATGCTAGAGAGCTCTTTGATGCTTTCTCTATTACACATATGGCGACCAATGAGTCGTGGGCCTCGTATCAATTCACCACTACAAACGGCTTGTCAAGGTCTGCTGAACCAGCTTCGTCGATTCTAGCAGCTCAACTTGCGCCGCACCTGGTGTCACAAGGAAATAGTGCCCATGGTTACTTGACCAGGGAAACCTTCTCGCAGCTGCGTCAAGAGCTGGTTGATGGAAAATGTAGCCAACTGCGTCTAGATGACAGCGTCGCAGATGCTAGCAAACTGATTTGCGTCGTGCTGCAAGCAGGCGTCGAGCCTTGTGTGAAGGGCGATAGGTCCCGCCAGGGAGATTTTGAAGGCCAGATACTAGACTGCCTGGATATTATTCAAACAATTCTTGACAAGTCACCGCAAGTTTTGGGCGAAATATGCGACCCAGCCGTTCTGGGAGAGAATGCGAGCGTACCCCTGTATGCGTGGCTAACACTACGATTGCTAAACCTGCTCAGTTGGGAGGCGAATAACATAGGAAAGAGAATAACCTGCATATTCTCCAGCATCACCCGTCCTCATTATAAGCATATAACGTTATTGCCCTCCTGCTATTCCGCTCTAGCACTCCTTCGAGCGTGCACGAATGGTTAGTTGAATTATCAGACGTGACTAGGATTTCTTTTTGCTGATTGTGTCCTAGAAATCTTCCTTTCGCTCGAGAGTCATCATAACTTATTGAGACAGCATATGTCTGAGGTTAGACTATCGATACCGGCGGCGAATGGTGCAATCTTCCTGACCCTGGACAATCTCAATCTTCCTCGAACTCTTTTGAGCAAGAAGGTTGCGCTCGGAACATTTCCCCAGACACTTACCCTTGCTCTTCGGTTACTGGATTCCTTTGTTCCAAAAAGAGCAATTTATAGTCACACGAGCATCAAGGATCCCACCCTTCACCAAGACCTGGTTTGGATCATAAATGGAATTGAACGTCTATGGAAAATTACCCATAGATGGGTGCGCGCCTCGATAGATGATGTTGAGATCAAGTCACGCATTTGTATGCAATTTACGTCCAGTCTACATATCTTTCGCTCACTTGAGCCTGATATTTCCGGTCTCTTATCGCCACGATCGGGTCTGGCGCGTCCATGGGTTCAGATCTGTAGCGAGTTAGTCTTATTGAGCCAACTGATTCAGATGCCTCGTCTTCAGGCGGAATTGGGCCGGCTTCTTGACGGTTTGATTGACGCATCTCAAAATCGTTTAGAAGTAGTAACTCAATTGAGAGCCGCTCTTTTACCAACAATGATTGAGTTCAAGAGTAAGGCCACCATTCAGTCGTTTGAGCCGGGTTTTCAGGTAGGCAAGCGAACATGTCTCAGCAATTATCTTTTGGAACTTACAAATTTAAATCTAGGCTGTGTTGCAAATATTAATGGGACCAGTACCTGGAGATGAAAGTCGGAGTCTGGTCGATTTGCAAGAGCCAAATACTGCTGGTCAAACGGGTCAACAAGAAGAAGTGGTTCAACATGCTATACTCTATGACATTCCGAGGCCACAGGGAGGCTCCGCCCAGCTTGAGACAGCCAATAGACTTATTAGCGAGGCTTTTGAACTATTGGGCTGCGAGGAATCCGTAAATATTGGATACCTCAATCGTGCTATCTCGTAAGTTAAGCATATCATGATGTATCCTTTGGAGTGCTGACCGCAAATGTGTAAGGGAGTCGTTCGTGGATCTCCCTGAACAAAAGAAATCCGACCTCTTGTATATGCTTGGCAAGATCGCATGTGCGATGGCTGGAAGCCTATCAAGCCCGAGTAAGGCTGCTACGAAAAGCTCATTATCTTGCTGTGTGTGTGAAAGTGAGAAAAGAGCGCTCGGTCCTGAGCCCGCCTCGGAGTGCCATGACGTTCATGAGCTATGTGGGATCTTCACCTTCGTTCTACCTAGAGTCTCACGCGCTTCCAGTCTCCGAATAACAGCAATGAACGCGCTGCGAAGGCTATTGATTCACGCCCCTCCCGAGTCTTCTTACCTGCAGCTGAAATCCTCTGTTTTCGGCGACTTGTGTTTACACTCGCTTCGAAGTTCGATTAGAGAGCTGAGGATAGTCACTGGGTATGACCACCATCTCGCATTCTCCTTCTGATTATCTATTTGCCTTCATTCCTTTTTACCTTTCGCTTCCCCCACCATTCCTCTTTCCTACAGCCGTCAAGGAGCTGATAATTTTCAGGCATCTAGTGATGTCTTTTGTTCGAAAGGATATCAAAGCTGAAACTCGTCGAAGCAACTTTGTCGTCATACTAGAATGGCTGCGGAGCCTCTCTGAGAAGCAAGAACTCCCGTTGCATGAGACTTGCATCTTGACCTTATGTCACATCGCAGAGTATGCCTCTAACATCGAGTAAGTAATAGTTTCTGGAGGCTGACCTGGTCCCCACAGGGTTTCCGACGATGAAGAGATGAATATCATTCTCCTTCGTCTACTGGAGTACTTGGGCCATCCAAATCCTTTCGTTTGCGCAGTAGCATACACTGAGGTATGTAGTCATTCAGTCATTCATGTTCCGAGATGTTCTTCCATTTTACCTTTGGAAATTGACCGGCGGCTGCATGCTTTTTTAATGGAAATCTGCTAAGTTCCTTCTAGCTTTCTAAACTTGCTCAGCATCTCTCTGTGACTCCTGCTGGTTTGTTCCGGCCTTTCTGGAGAACATTATCGATAACGATGGTGAAGAATTTCCAGTCCCGTCCTCACATGGCCGAGCAACTCTGTGATCTACTGGGAATGAATGTAGATGATCTTTTAAGATTAACTGAAGTTCACATCCTGCCGTATCTTGTTCTCACTCGGAAACGAGACGTCATTACGAGGGTTGGTGCAGCCTACAAGGATGTCAAAACGCCTTTCGACATTTGCTCCGAGAAGAACAACCTTGCAGCGATTCTTGCCTTTTTGATGAGTCAACCATGGTCGGACCCGGAAGGTATGATCATGTCTGTTCTATCCGACATTGACTCCGCCTTCGGAGGACGCACTTTGGCGGAGCTGGTTAGAACAGAGCCGATCTTGATTGCTTGTGATCTGTTAAAAGGCCTTGGTGACTCAGGAAGTGAGAAAGGCGCACGGGCATGTGAGAACCAGTTCCTTTTACATTGAGCTCTGTGCTAATTTGATAAACGTAGTTTCATCGAGCTCTTCATCTGTTGGCAGCCTTAGTTCCCCGCAAATCTACTGCTACATCAAAGAAGGCCAATTTGCTCTGCCATTTCATTGAGGAGCATGTTCTGGGTATAATCACGCAGTTCGCGCATGCAATCAACGACTTTCAAATAAGACAGCCTCTAATTGAAAAGAGGCGAAATATTCTGGCCATTGGTGAAATGATCAAAGTTGCCCGTGGCCATATCAGCAGCGCATTACCGCAGGTAAGTGGCTGTAACATTTCGGTCAGTTTTAAGTCGGTAACTCGATCTAAAACATGCAGATATGTGCGTGCCTGCGTTCCGCACTTAGTATCGAAGAGCTCAGTGATCATGCCTTTTCAGCCTGGAGCGTGTTGGTCAGCTCTCTGCACGAAGAAGAGCTCGAGCCACTCATCGATCAAACATTCTCAATTGTGATCAGATACTGGAGCGCTTTTAACGATCAGAGCAGAGAGACTGCCCACGAACTGGTTGGATATATTCTCAGAAGCCACAGTGAACTTGTACACACCAATTTCAGCACCATCCCCTCATTGGCTTCAATTCCTGCACTATCTGCGCTTGAAAGTGAGATCAGTAAGATGAAAGGGAAGATGGATGTTCGAAGTCAACTTTCGGCTTTTGGGCGTCGTTGCCAAAGTGAGAATGCCGCTGTTGTTGAACAGGCATTGAGAGAGTTGTTGCCTTGTCTTTCAAGGCATGAAGAATTCTTGCATGAATCCGTACTAAGTGAACAGCCTGACCCAGTTGTTGCACAGTTAACAAGATCCTTACTGGATTGCTGTGTCAAGTTCAACGCAGGTTGCGACAGCATAACACTTCTTTCGGCTCAATGTCTGGGTCTTGTAGGCTGTCTGGATCCAAATCGAGTTGATCCTGTCAAAGATAAAAAGGATATTCTCGTTTTATCAAACTTCGACAGAATGGAAGAGACCTTTGATTTCGTGCTTTTTTTCCTTCAACATGTGCTGGTTCAAGCCTTTCTGTCAGCCTCCAATACCAGGGCCCAAGGTTTTCTTGCCTACGCTATGCAGAACTTGCTCAGACTCTGCAACCTCGATTCGGCCGTCACCCAGCGCTCCCGGGATATTCAAGCGGACGAAAAGTATCGTCGTTGGTCAGAATTACCTGAGACTGTGCGCAATACATTGACCCCCTTTCTCACGTCTAAGTATACGGTCACAGTCGGTGCCATAAGATCGCATTGCAAGTTCCCGATATTTTCCACAGAGCTGACACATGGCGAGTGGTTGCGAAGTTTTGTGCAGGATCTGCTGCAAAGAGGAAGCGGTGACAACGCGCAGCTTATTTTTAGCGTTTGCAGTCGTATTGTCAAGGGTCAAGACATTTCAATCGCCAGCTTTCTCCTACCATTCGCCGTACTAAATCGTATAGTTGGTGGAACCCAGGAGGAGAGGCTGGACTTACAGGATGAGCTCACAACCATACTCTCCCATCCACTTCCTGAAGCAAGTAATCGGGTTCATGAAGCCATCATACTATGCAGTCAGGTGAGCTTTCCCTTCTGTATCCATAAGGTCTGTACATACTTGAGTTTCCCGCTTCTGACGATAGGACAGAGCGTCTTTGAAATTTTGGACTACCTTTCAAGGTGGCTGCAGGGGAAAAAGAAGCTCCTCAACAGCCTCAAGAATCATGCATCCCATACTGGCCGTTCTCACAAAGATTCTCATCGAGATTCATTATCCGAGACATATTCGTCTCAGGTCAAAGCTGTGGAAACCTTCTTGACCTCAGTACCTCCAGAAGTCATTTCGAAAAGAGCAGTCGAATGCAAATCATTTTCCAGGGCCTTATTCCATTGGGAACAGTATATCCGCCGGTTCAAAAGTCAATCCGACAAGAACGACCACACAAGCGCTGAGCTTCTCTACCAACATCTTCAAGTGATTTACAGTCAAATTGATGAGCCCGATGGTATTGAGGGCATTTCGACTCATTTGCACATGCTGAACATTGACCAACAGGTCCTCGAACACCGCAAAGCAGGAAGATGGGTTACTGCGCAAAGTTGGTACGAACTGCAAGTCGAAAAAGAACCCGACAACGTTGATGCACAGTGGAATCTTCTTACGTGTCTCCGAGAGTCAGGGCAACAAGGTAATCTCCCAATAAAGTGCTGCCATCAATGTTGTCGATACCTAATCCGGTTCAGATGCCATTATTGCTAGATTTGACACGCTCAACTCAGCAGGCTCAACCTCTAGATTTCTTCCCTTTGCTGTGGAAGCGTCCTGGATCACAGGAAATTGGGATAAGCTTCGCAGTTACCTCCAAATGCGCTCCCCGGAAATTACTGGAGACTTCAATATCGGGGTCGGATCGGCTCTTTGTGCGCTTCGACTTGGAAACAAGGCTGAATTCCGTAACATCATTCATGATCTGCAGCTCAGTGTCGCCAAATCGCTGACTGTGAACTCTGTCACTTCCCTACAATCTTGCCATGACAGCATCCTCAAGCTGCATGCCTTGACTGAAATGGAACTTATTTCCGATTGTGAGGGCAGCGAAAAAAGCTCGCTCGCTTGTATACATGATGTACTAAATCGGCGGCTTGACGTCCTTGGGGGATACATAGCTGACAAGCAGTACCTGCTTGGATTGAGAAGGGCCACAATGGAATTAACGTGGGATTCATTTCTACCATAAATGTTCATCTGAAGGGATGCTGACATGAATCACATAGGCATGGTTTCATGGAGTCTGATATCGCTGGTTCCTGGCTTACTAGTGCACGTCTGTCGCGAAAGGGCAATTACACCAATCAGGCCTATCACTCAATGCTTCGTGCAGCTCGCTTGAAAGATAGGTCAGCTACTATTGAACACGCCCGTCTACTTTGGAAAGATGGCCATCATCGAAAAGCCATACAAACGTTAGAGGGTGCAATAGCTGCAGATGAATTTGCCTCAGACACGTCCTCATCCGGTGGGTCGAAGAGCGAAAAGCAACAGAACTTGCTCGCTGCTAGGGTAGGTACCATTGCTTATCTCCTGTAAAATGGCACGAAGCAACTAATATGCCCCAGGCCCATCTGTTACTAGCGAAATGGACGGACCGAGCGGGACAGACCCAATCCGACGTGATCGTACAGAGGTACCGAGAAGCGATCAAACTTCACTCAAGGTATGACCGCACCATATCCAGGATTATCACACAGACTGACAGGGCAACAGGTGGGAAAAGGCGCACTACTACCTGGGTAAACATTACAACAAGATCTTGGAGTCTGAGAAGGCCAAACCCTTAGGAAAAGAGGCTCAGATATAGTAAGTGTATTTCTCTGATCTCCAACACTATGACTAAAGACTATTTCTAGCTTAACTGGTGAAGCCTCAAAACTTGTCATTGATAACTATCTTCGCTCCTTAGCGCACGGCAACAAATACGTATTCCAGTCACTGCCCAGAATTTTGACCCTTTGGCTAGAGCATGCTGCCACGGTTGATAAACCTTTCGATCCGAAAAGGGGTGATAATGAGTATTGGCCTCCCTCCTTCCCAGATACACTTTATCACTCGAAAAGACGCTGAACAGATTAGTAGGGAGTTCCAGACGCACACATTGAATCAACGGAAAAAAACTCTTGATGATATGCACTCACAGCTAAAGAAATATCTAAACCGAATGCCCGCGGCGCTGGTCAGTCATTCATCCGCTCCCGGCTTCTGCTGAGAGACCTGCTTACAATAGCAGCTGTTCACAATCCTTCCTCAAGTGGTCGCTCGGATATGCCATCCCCATGCCACGGTTTACGAGCTTTTAACCAGGATTGTAGCGAAAGTAGTCAATGCTTTTCCCCAGCAAGGGCTATGGACAGTCCTTGCGGTTGTCAAGTCTTCGTCCAAGGATCGAGCTTCCAGGGGCATCAATTGTCTTCATAAAATCACTGTAAGTGCGCGAAATCGCGAGGCTGATGTCACATATTAAATAATTTCAAAGGAGGCAAACAAAAAGTCCAAAACAGAATTACCCTTGGACATGCGGGGAATGATCAATCAAGGACAGAAATTCTCAGAGGAGATGCTCAAACTATGCACGGCACGAATTGAGGAGAAGGCGTCAAGGATCCTTCTTGCCCGACATCTTGGGTTCAGCCACAAAGTTGCCCCTTGTCGACTTGTTGTTCCATTCCAGGCGATGTTGACTCCAAGTCTTCCGGCCAGCCATGAGACCGAATATTTGAAGGGATTCAGGGCTTTCCCCAGAGACCCCACGACCATTGATGGTACGCCTCAGAGTGACTTGAGAGAATTGATTGGGATATCTAACGCTTCACAGCCGTACTTGACGATGCACAAGTTCTCAACTCGCTGCAGAAGCCCCGGAAAATCAGCATTCGAGGCTCCGATGGGAAAATATACAACGTCCTCTGCAAACCTAAAGATGATCTCCGCAAGGACCAGCGTCTGATGGAATTCAATAACACGATTAACCGCTTTTTAAAGAGGGATGTGGAGTCCAGCAAACGGCGCATGTGTAAGTGCCATTTCTAAAGCTTATTGTCCAATGCTAAGGAATTTTAGATATCAAGACTTACGCCGTTACCCCCCTGAATGAGGAATGTGGTCTAATCGAGTGGGTTGACAATCTGAGAACATTGAGAGAGATCATTATCAAACTCCTCAAAGAGAGAGGTATCATGCCGAACGTATGGGGCAGTCCAACAAACCAATCGTCAATTGATGTTAAACTAACACAAACAGTATAACGAAATCAGACACTATCTTAACGAAGCATGCTCAGAGGCGTCAAAACTTCACTTGTTCACAACAAAAGTTCTGCTTAAGTGAATATTCCCAATAATTTATACCCTTGATATCGATGCTCATTTCTCCCAGATTCCCTCCAGTTTTGCACGAGTGGTTTGTAGAAATGTTCCCGGAGACGGGGGCATGGTTTGCAGCACGGCTCCGTTATACCAGGTCCTGTGCAGTTATGTCAATGGTCGGATACGTCTTGGGGTATGCTGGCCTCAATTACAGTCTCCGTATGTTCAATTATACTGACATCAGAGTCGCGCAGATTGGGAGACCGGCATGGCGAGAATATCCTATTTGAGGAAGGCACGGGTGGTGTTATACATGTTGATTTCAATTGCCTTTTTGATAAGGTAAGGTAACTCTTTATGTTGTCCAGACACCCAAGACTGATTGGAACAGGGCTTAACATTCGACAAACCCGAATTGGTCCCATTCCGTCTCACCCAAAACATGGTCGATGCTTTTGGGGCCTATGGGTATAATGGTTTGTTTCCTGATTCTATCAAGGATGGAGCGTTCGCTCAACTCTTGTTCACAGGACCGTTCAGAAGGACATGTGAAATCAGCCTTCGCCTTCTGCGACAGAACGAGGATGCACTTATGACCGTGCTGGAGACTTTCTTGCACGATCCAACCACAGATTTCATCGGAAGAAAGGTAAGTAGCTCGCCTACAATGATTTCCCTATACTGACATGTCTCAAGCGTCGCACGCATGCAAGTGTTCCAGAGACCCCCGCTGGGGTGCTCGAGAATGTTCGCAATAAACTCCGAGGCCTTTTGCCCGGAGAGTCGGTTCCCTTATCAGTGGATGGCCATGTTGATGAACTAATTACACAAGCAACAGACAAGAGAAACCTAGCGGCCATGTATATCGGCTGGTGTGCTTTTTTCTGAACGAGAATTGATCCGCACCTCGATGTCGATTTGAGACTAGTGCAGCTGTTCATGAGAGCAACTGATTATTGCTTGGTTGTAAGGTTCAGTCAATTTGAATTATACATTCATGATACAAAGCATTTCGCATTCCATTCAGCATAATAAATCAAGCCTTTCCCTGGAGACCATTGTCATTAGGCCTAATAAAGCACGTAGAATGACCATGCATGTGCACTTCAATGAGGGACTGAGGTATGGTACACAATGTTTATTTTTCCAGGCTATTTCCTCGAGGCGTCCAAGCGATGAACTCGGCTCCTGCTCCGGCTTCTATCTTCGTCGCTATGACTGCTGTAACCATAACTGCTATAACTTGGACTGCGGCGTTTACGGTGCCTAGGGCTGTCCACGCGGATGTGCGCTCTTCTCCTTGCTGGGGACCTAGAGCGCGAATCTGAGAAAGACGACAATGAGCGACGGCGTGACCTAGAGCGCGACAAAGAGCGCGGTCGGTATAAATCATGTCGTTCCATGGGCCGCGAGCGGCCATGCTTTCTGGGGGGCGTAGTCCTAGGTACATTTGGAGGAATACGCGAAGACCTTTGATCTGAAGGCTCTCTGTAGTCATACCTGCGACGGCCAGAGCCACCCCGGCCATTCTCTGCTGGCGGCGGTGAACGTGAGAAGGCCCTCCTAGGCAGCACAATTGAGACACTCAGAACGGCACCGTCTAATTGCGCCTCGTGCATGTGCGATATCGCGGCTTCTGCATCCGCAGGATCGTGATAAAGAATATAGGCCGTGCCTCTATTTGTCATGACTGGTGGTGTAAGTTTATACGCATATATACCACCAGTCCAGAAAGTGGGTACTCACAAGCACGGTTCATGGGAAGCTCGAGACTCTTGATATCACCAAATGAACCAAAAATCTCTCTGAGGTGGGATGTGGTGACATTCTTAGTCAATTTCTCAACTATAATCTACGATGAAGTTGGCCGTCAGCAAGCTTTGGAGAGAAGAACACGGAATAGGTACGATAAAATAAGAACTGACCTTTGAACTTCTTGGGAGTCCACTGCTTGGACTCGGTGTACGGCTGTAGCTCCTATTTCTGTACCATCGAGAATCACGGCTTGGGCTGCGACTGCGGCTCGGGGATGATGTCCGAGAACGCGAGGGAGACCGAGACCAGCTTCTAGAACGACGTTTGTCGCGGCGGTCATTGTCATGCTGAGCGGACGGACTCCGGCTCACGGACCTTGAACCTCCTCGAGGGGACATCGAACGCCGTGATCGTTCTTTGGGTTCTTCGAGATCCATCTCACGCATTGAGCGACGTGGCGATCGGCCTTGAGGTGACCTGGAAGACATGACGTGGAAGAGACACAAAGCACCTGGAAACAGACGAGCACGGATCGCGTCAAGACGATGTCTAAAAAAGGGAAAATGGACTTTGGAGAGTAAGCTGCTATCGGGAGAGAAGATTGGCCCAATTCCAATGCAAGGGAAACCATACACTTAGTATTGGATGTCGGAAGGGGTTGTTAGGCGAAGGATGCCAGGTATCTAGATAGCTATCTAGTAAAGCGGTTGTCCAACCTTCCAGCTTAGCTAGCCATCATAAGCCGGGCCAAATTAATACATTGTAACCTTCTACCTCAAATCTTATAGCTTATCTTTGAGCTTATTCTCTTCCCAGACTACCCTGTATAACAGCGCCATTGTTAATATTATCATACAATAATGACATTGATTATGAAATAGATACAAAAATAGATCATGTAGATTACCATTTGATTGAGGCCTAAGGTTTTGATTTTGCAGACTCTCCCCATTTCTCATATTCTTCGAGGACATCATGCGTAATTTGTCTCTGCACTTGCTCAAGCGCATATGTAAAATGCTTCCACTTTACCTCCTGTTCTTGGCCAGTCTCCTCTTCTTCATCTAATGCTGCATCACCTGCAGTTTCGCAAATGCTCACAATTTCCGCCCCTGAATAACCTTCAGTTTGTTTGGCCAACTCCTCCAAGTCCACTTCGGGATGGACCACGGATTTGCGAAACCAGATGTTCAGAATCTCCTTTCTCGCCTCAAAATCTGGCAGGCCAATATACAAAATGTTATCCAGGCGACCCGGGCGCATCAGGGCTGGATCAATCACGTCAGGCTTGTTTGTCGCAGCAATGACCAACACATTTTTCAATTCCTCGATGCCATCCATTTCATTTAGTAAAGTGGTGAGCACATTGACACCTCCGTGAGATGAATTTCTTCGTGAAGCAATCGCATCGATCTCATCGAAAAATACGATACTGGGCCTCGCAGATCGTGCCTTTCGGAAAATTTCACGCAAAGCTCGTTCTGACTCGCCGACGTACATGCTCAAAATTTCAGCACCCTTGACTGCCAAGAAATTAAGACCTGCTTCGGTAGCAAGCGCTTTCACCATTAGCGTCTTAGAGCAGCCCGGGGGGCCATAGAGAAGTATCCCTTTTTTACTGTTCACATTGAGTCTTTTCATCCGCTCAGGGAACTGCATGAAAGGTCAGCGAGTCAAGAGGAGCGCTAACGGGCCGTTACTCACTTTGAGAGGTCTTTCCACAGCCTTTTGGAGACGCCTCTTGATATCATGCTGCCCGCCAATATCTGTCCACCTGACTTTTGGTGTTTCTAGGAAGACTTCTCGCATGGCGGTAGGACGAGTTTCCTGTAACGCTGACATAACATCCAACTCCTCGATATCCAGATCAACGGCCATGTTCTTCTCGATGTGCTCAACACCTGCCACTGAGGGAGGGGTTGATGTAACGTTGCAGGGCCTCGTCGGCGAACGAGATTGACATGACTGCCTCAGCCGCGCTTTGCGGCATACAAGCTGAAGTAACGCAAACAAATCAGCTCCGACATAGCCGTGCGTTTTCTCTGCAATCATGTCGATGAGCTCTTCGTTCAATTGACGTGATGAGCTTCCACAAATAGCCCGCAAGATTTCAGCTCGGTCTTGCGCTGTGGGTACCTGCATTTCAATCTCGATTGCTAGACGGTGGGGTGTCCTGAGTGTGTCATCAACGTCGTTAGGATGGCGAGTTGCTGCCACAACCAGCACAAGAGCACTTTTGGCCAGATCTAGACATTCACATAGTACTGATGTTAAAGATTGAGATTCTAGTGATGCTCGTTTAGGAGCAATGAAGTCGAGCTGATCAATTATGATGGCACTTGGCTGGCAACGTACTGCCTCTTGAAAGACATTGCGAACCTTAGCTTCCGCATCACCCATGTTTCGGCTAAACATGGATGAACCGAGACTAAACGTCTTTTTCCAACCTGCTGCTTGTATCTGGTGCAGAAGGGCAGATTTGCCTGTCCCCTTAGGTCCATATAGTAGGATACCCCGACTGTGCTCATAGAAAGATGGCATTCTGAATTTTTGCGCCAAGTTGAAATCAGCAAGACTCTCATTGATGCTGTCAATCTGGCGAGACAATCCTCCTAAACCGGAAGACTTGACTTGTATTACCGATGGCACCTCTTCTGGGGCGCCATCAAATTCATCGCCGATCTTGATTTCCGAACTGTCGGTAAAGCGAAATAGAGTGTTGGCAGGATTTCTAGTCGCTGTCTTGATATTGGCCACTTTGAAACTTCTTCGCTGCCCTATTAGCTCCAGATCAAAAGTCAGACCAACAGCGACAAGTTCGCATCTCGAAAGAGGGAACCCCAAAGCAAAAGCCCAATGGTCTCTGTCCTTGGGCGGAATGGGGCCGCCGTATCTCGTGATGCGATCTACATCAGAGCAATCTGAAATGTAGACGCGATCTATTCCTTCCAATAGATCTTCGGCCCTGTTGATAGATACCTTTTCCCCGACTTTTATTTCATAACAATCTTGGAATGTCCTTGAAGTCTGCACGACGGTACTCTGTATATTTTCGGCCGCGGTCCAAGCTACGGCGGTCTTTGGGCTTCCGCCGGGCGTGCTCACACTGCAAATGTCTCCAGCTCGAAGTTTGAGGGCGGCTAGAGACGATGATGAGAGATAGATACGAAACGCATCTTTATGGTCACTCCTCGCTTGTTTTGACAGCGGTCGAACAGTAAAGAGACGAGCGTCGGACATTTCAAGGGATAGAAAACTGGGGTTTCCCAAGAAGACCAGTCTCACTCCAACTTTTGCTGAATCCAATATCTGTTGACCTGACGGGACCAGGAAGGCAGATTATAATATTGGACGCCTTTAACTTCCTTTTCCCTTTCAGTGTAAGTCCTGACATAGTCATTGCGCACATAACGAAGGAATCGTTGTAAGACATACTATAGTTCTGAAGGGGGAAATAAATGAAAAGTTGAATTCACCTTGACGTACTAGATCGACTGGTTAAAGTCTGCATAATGCAAATATCTGCCTTCCTCTTTATCTTATATTTTTATATACTAAAAACTTTTAATATTTCTTAAGGGAACACAGATTTAGTGATTAAGTAATACTTCCAGGTACTCAGGTGGGTCTTCTTACCTTGGTCTCTGTACCCTTTCCGCCTTGGTCGAGCAAAGACGCTGGTTGTATGAATGTGGATTGCGGATTTTGTCTCAAAACCTATTTCAATCAGGGAAGCCTGTTGTATGGAGATTCTCTTGGTTTATGCTTTAACCTCGGAAGTTCAAGTAGTTTCTTAGACATACTTACATGAAGGTGCCGTGAAACTGAATTTGGTAACTCTAACGCCAGTAATCAAAGAACTAATAGACCAAAGAATCGAAAAAGCGCCTAGCATATCTCAGTGGATGACTATGATAACACTGGCGGATTCCAACTGTAACGGGGTCTTGGTCGCATGAAGGGTCTCCGGAGTGATTAACAACCGAAGGTAAGGTAAAAGGAACAAATTCCCCCTGTTAGAGGTTGAGTGAAGGATGACGCCAAATGAAAGGAAGCCCGAATCAGATTGAAGAACATTAGGAACGAAAGCGCATGCCTAACAACATTTACCGCCAGTACTGCCAGACGTCCCCGATCCGTGGTGGTCTATATTGACCCCCTGTGACCCCACTTGTTCAGTCTTCGATGTATCCATGCCCTTTTTGATGGCAGAGGCGAGGCTGTAGAATGCTTTCTCGATGTTGATATTGTTCTTGGCAGAAACCTCGAGGAATGGGATGCCTAGCTCATCAGCGAGTTGTTGGCCTTGTTCTGTGGAGACGGCTCGCTTTTCCTCCCAGTCGCACTTGTTACCAATGAGGATTTTGTGTACCCCTTCACTTGCATGTTGCTCAACATTTGAGAACCATGTACGTATATCTGAACAAAATCGAAGCAGCAGTCAGCGTCAAATCATTATTCAAGAGTGGAAGGAACTTGCTTTGGAAGGAGCGTTCATCCGTGACATCATATACAAGAAGTATTCCCATGGCGCCTCTGTAATACGCTGTTGTGATAGTTCGAAATCGCTCCTGACCTGCGGTATCCCATATTTGAAGCTTCACGCGTTTGCCGTCCAGTTCAATTGTGCGAATCTTAAAGTCGATTCCAATCGTAGTGATGAATGAGGGGGTGAACGAATCTTCACTGAATCGCAGAAGGCAGCATGACTTCCCCACGCCGGAGTCCCCGATCAACAACAGCTTGATCTATGACAACCAAAGCAATTCTCAGTTATCAAATAATCAGATCACAAAAGTGATTTAAGCTTACCAGAAAGTCATAATTTCTTGTGCCAGCCATTGTGGTAGGTGGATTGGATATGAGTTCAACTTCGAGAGAGTCGATATTTGGGTACGATTCCGATCGATATTACGGGGATGAACCTCCGTAGTCGTGGGTAGAACGACTCCCCTATCAAGATAATCGTACTTCCCCCGCCCTTCCTTCTTACTCTTGGTGATTGTCCGCAGAGAAGAGGCAGCCACCCAGAGGTATCAGGACTTTCGTCAGATTGGCAAATGTTGAGGAAATCTAAGAAGATAGATTCCTGATGTGAAATGTCAGAAATTCCTGCCTGGCACTTGACTGATCCTGCCCCGAACCTCTCTAGGCCCGAAATGATAGAGAAAAGAAATATTCAACAAATTGAGTGAAAGATTACGGCCTAATGTTGTGTGGTTATTTGGCAGCAAGGCAAATCATCTGAAGGGTTATCTAAGGGGGTATAACAATTCTGAGAAAGTTGTAATAGTAGTTTGTACCTACCTCTCTAGAAGCTGGGAAAACATACCTTGCTGACTACAACCTTCATGTACAGATTGGTGCCATATCTCCAGGTAGATATGTATCTAAATAACTCATTTTATATTCTATCTAGTGAACAGCTCCTTGCTTACACCTAGGATCAATACCTCTCTATAACTAGTATGAATACATTTATGATACCTCCCTTTATGAAATTCTATCTAGGGTTCAGATATTAGGGGGTTGTATACTAAAAAGCAACTAACGATAACTAATTCCCCCAGTCCCTTTTAAGTAAGCATAGCATACTCTTCCCAATACCTACTCACTGATACGCAATACGCTTTAAGCATAGACCTTCACAGAATTCCCTTGCAAATTACCATTATAGTTTGATATTTTAGGTTTTATATATACAAAGATTATGTGACACACTGAGAAATTATTGCATGTGAATTCATCTTATTAACAGAGCAGCCAGTTATACAGGTTTTTACTTGATCCATCGAGAATATACCCATCCAATTCTACTTACAACCTGAGTTTGCCTCTGTATTCCGATATGTATATCTAGCAAGTCACCAATGTCATCTTGAAAATCACGGAGATCAGCTCCTCTCAGAACTGTTGCTGCCTTTTGTAGGAGAATATCTGCACCACAGACCAAAAGACCATGATCCTTATAGGTCAGAACACCACTATCAGTAGGTGTTGACAGTGTCAAAGTACGGTCGACATCCCTAATACAAATCAGCACAGATCGGTAGGTTGGTTGTATTTTGAATACCGCAAAGCATGTCTCAACTCATGTTTTCGTCTTCCTACTTGCAAGCCCTTGCGATTGCCGAAGACACCGACTGCCCATCTCAGAAACGCGTACGTGACCATGATCCCTGGGGTGAGGCTCACAAAGCTTGCGCATGTCATGTCAGCTCTGCATGGGCTCAGTTCTTGAAAGACAGCCGTACCCAAAAACAAGCTCCTGGCTTTTCAGCAATGAATCGATTCCACCAATCGCTATTTCAACATCCACCTTCGTTTTCTGAAACTGGATCAGAAGAGCCCGTACTAAATCACCACGTACAGTTCCAATGAAGGGCTGCCGCAGATCTTTTTCGTACGCTCGTAGTACTGGGGTCAGATCACCTTCTCGAATCCTCGCGGTGAGTGTGTCGATCTGCTTCGCACCAAGCTCTTTCTCAGATTCGGGTCGATCGAAGACAAAATCAAGCACCATCCGCTCTAAGCTGGCCCTATCCGCCTCGAGACTATTCTTACTCATTAGTGCAATCTCGCTCTTTTCGTCATGTCGAATAGTCCCGATGAGTCTCCTCGTAGGCTCAACGACCCAATTACCCCAGAATTCACAAGCAGTTGATCCGATGTTGAAAATCCATCTTATGAGCTCGTGCTGCCGACTGCTTAACAACCTCAGGAAAGTGCTCGTCGAAAGCACCCCCACTGAGAGCGGCAGCCAATAACGTACCAAGCACGAGGGACGTCCATGGTGACTAATTGCCCTCTTTGAAGAGGCGCTATAATCTGGCAATAATTCGTCGAGTATATTGAAAAGCTGCTCGATAACGTACTCGGGCGTCTGGAGTAAATTTGCCATCTCAGATTGAGACCGAACAATTTCCCTTTCGACTGCGGTAATAACCCTCTCCTCAAACTCATATTCTGTGCCTTCACGTACCACCCTTTGCAAGAGAACCTTCAACGTGAGTACACTCCTGAACACAGCATCACGCAAGCGGTCATCAGTGGCGAACTCTGAGTCAATTTCTGTTTTGAGAAGCGAGCATTGCCCCATGAGAAGGCCAATGCCACTGGCGTTTCTCATTCGCATTGCTCCCAGAGCTTTGCATTTTTGTCTAATCTCAGACCTATGCGCAGTAAATGAAGATAACAGCCTTGCCCGCAGCGAGAGCATCGCGTGTGGGTCAAGGCATTGGTGCACTATGTTGTAAAATCTGGCCCACGAAACAGATGCAGTTGGCGTGACAGCTTTTCGGGCGCCGTCCTCTTCCATGTGCAAAACAGACCGTCTCAGGAAATGCCATAGTCGACCTGGAGCCGTCTGTACTGCGTATGCTCCCGTATACCAATTTGATCCTGAAACATCGGCCCAGTACAACGCCTCTTCGCCGATACTGTGAGTATGTTCTAGAAGAACATTGATGGTTATGCCTAAAACCTGCAAAAATGCCTTCGCAGCCAAGACCCACGAGACATCCAGCACATATGCGACAGTCTCATCGGGCAATTCCTGTCCCTTGAGCAGGGAATGAGGGAACTTGGAGATCAAAGCCCTGACCTGAGCGGCTCGTAATAACGGTTCAGATACAGATTGCACAGAAAGCGACTGGATCAATTTAAGCAATGTCGCTATATCCTTCGAAGTTCCATATGGGTATTCAGACAGGATATGGGTAGGACTAGGCAGACCATCATTGATTTTCTGTTGCACTCTGTCGAGCTCTGCGCTCAAGTGATGAATGTGACTACCGATTGTGAGCACATTTCCCGAGTGGTTGCAGCAGAAGTAACAAACCGATTTATGATGATCATAATGTATCTCTATGGGTGCAATAACTCCGCAAGTTATGTAGATTTGCAGCCATAATAAGAAAGCTTAAAAGATAGGATGGCATGGCGTCATACATACTAGACTGCCTGCGTTATTATTATAAGGCAAACAATACAAACTTCCTGTAGGTAGTACCCTACAGGTACAGGTGAATGGGCTGCTATCTAGCGCTGGAACTATGTAGATATCTCTAATCAAATAGAGGGAATTCAGTATTGAATACTAAAGGTGCTCCTGCTTATCCCCCTATTTGGTATAAGAAATTGACAACTAAGAATCTCACCTACAGAAGTGTATTCAAGTCAAGTTGTGAGGCAATGGTGTCTAATGTCAATGCAACATTAGAGTTATTCTGCTCTCCAGCTATCAGCAAAACTGTCTTTGTACTTTTATTAAGATGAAATAATGACTTGATATATAAGGATCTATATCTTAACCTGAAATAATCGGGCAGAGCTGCACAAAGGTCTTAATAATTATAAAGGTACTCCGTATAGTCTATATCGTGGTACTTGTTTCTTACTGGCTGTAATCTAGGCTGTACGCTAGAAGGCTTAGATAATCGCCAACTTTTTGGGTGGCCAATAACGTAGTAGTTATGGGAAGCTTTGGAGAAGTGATCTCAGGGGTGAAGAAGGGGCTAGGCGATAATAATAAGTTTACGAGTCTAAACAGAAAAAGTTAAGAAAAAGTCTCGCCACCCGGGAATGGTTGTCCTGTCCGACCGTCCGACGCCTTTTAGTAACCACTAGCTCTCCCTCCTGAAATACCATCACACCCTCCAACCAACAATAATTCTACCAGAACAGATCGAATTCCGTTTGCTTCCCTTATTATTGATGGAAGGATAGGATTTCAGCACCCAGCCATCTCTTATACCACGATATAGGTGCGATATCAAATACAATGTGAGTTGCTCCTCCCTGTCAATTGGTTCGACCATAGTCTTGACAAACGTACAGGAACTCGACACTATACTCGACGTCTCCTGGGACTTATTGGGAGCAATATGAGGAAGTTTCCCGGCTCAATACACATCTCAATGTCGTGGAGAGACTTTGGTCCGCGTGGTATGCCTGGATGCAAAATGATGTCCTTGCAACTGGCATCATGTCGTTTGTGATGCATGAGATTGTCTATTTCGGCCGTTCTCTTCCCTGGATATTCATTGACACTTTGGGCTTGTTTAAGAATTATAAAATCCAGAATGTAAGAGGATCCGATCTCAATGCCTATCGCAAGACCCTAACTTGGCTACTCAGAATAAAATTCCTTCACTTAGGGAGCAATGGGATTGCGCCAAGTTTGTCCTTCTTAGCCACTTCACCGTGGAACTTCCGCAGATTTGGTGGGTGCCTCAATTTAACCGGTCTTCACGGTGTGCTTCTAACAATATGTCTACAGGCTTTTCCACCCCATGGCTCAATTCTTCGGTCTGTCTACGTCGGTTCCTTTTCCCTCTATTTGGACCATGATGTACCAGATTGCCATTTTCTTTGTTCTTGAGGATACATGGCATTATTTCTCTCACCGTGCCCTCCATTGGGGCCCTTTGTACAAGGCTATCCATAAAATCCACCACCAGTATTCGGCACCCTTCGGTATGGCCGCCGAATATGCGTCGCCTATTGAGGTTATGATTCTTGGGTTTGGGACCGTTGGATGCCCCATTCTTTGGTGTGCATTGACTGGCGACCTGCATATCTTTACGATGTATGTCTGGATTGTCCTACGGCTCTTCCAGGCCATTGATGCGCACAGCGGCTATGAGTTCCCTTGGAGTCTCCATCATTTCTTGCCTTTTTGGGCTGGAGCTGATCACCATGATCTTCACCATGAGAAATTTGTCGGCAACTATTCGAGTAGCTTTCGGTGGTGGGATTACCTTCTCGACACTGAATACACGCCCGAAGCTCTTAAGCGCCGAAGGGAGGGCAGAATTACAAAAAAGGCTCAGTGAGCACTGCTGTCATTGAATCATGATAGCCTTTGCCTGTCCTGCTTGGGACGCATGCCAACTGCTTTTGGTCCTGTGTAATGGGTACCAATGTGAGAGGGAATAATCATTTCATCCTCTTTTGATGTCTTTATTATAATATGTATGATGACTGTGGTTGCTAGGTTCATGAACTGACTTATTTAACCTAGCAGTCATCTCATCTCATTCATTGTTTTAATGCTCTGATTGTAATTTGGTTTTTTTTTTTTTTTTTTTTTTTTTTTTTTTTTTTTTTTTTTTTTTTTTTTTTTTTTTTTTTTTTTTTTTTTTTTCATGTATATATATCAATTGAGTTATGTGATATAGATAGAGAATAGATATATGAAATTGTTAGGGACACCCCCCGCCCCCAACTTAGGGAGTCTAGGGACACACCCTCCCTGCTATAATTTAGTTAGAATTGATCATGTAACCGCTACTGGTTGCTGCAATCCTAACTTTTGGTTAACTATATAAAACTGAGAGGCTTTAAAATCATTGGTTTCTCATCAGAATATTTATTTACTTCTATTGTGAATCAGAATCTGGCATATCTTATAAATCTACCACTATAATCATACCACAACTATAAATAATCATGAAGCTATCTTATCTACCCTGGATAACTTATAGTTATGCCCTGGTTATCTATAGTTCTATATAGCCCTACCTGTTGTGTGTTAAGTCATGTGACACCATTATCTCTCTAGCTATTAGCTGGGCATAGTAAATAAGAATGACAACTATCAACCTTATAATACTAGCATAAATATACTTAGCCGTACCAAATGGTAGCATGTCCTGGGCATCCAGGAATTAATTAGGGATAAGCTAATTAATTAATCTTATTATTTATTTTATCTATTCTAAAACATTGAATAACAAGTAGTATAGTAGAGGACTTCTCTGCACCTGTTAAATAATTCCACCATTATCAGTTAAATGACTTAAATCTGCAATTCTGCATTCATGCATTGCACCACCTTCCCATTTAGGAAATCAATACAGAATCTTAAGTTCTACCTACTGTTAAATCACTACACCCACCTTATTAACTCTATTAATTAACTTATTAATTCATTAAACACCTTACATCTATCAGCTTTAATCTTTCATTCATCAAATCTGTTTAAGTAACCTTTTGTTTTTCAAGAATTACAGTTCATTTTCAGATCCTGCATATTGTCATTCTATATAACCTTCCTACATATTGCTGCTAGAGTTGTATAACTAAACTACTAAAATCAAATCTAACCCTTACTGAACTTGCAGCAGTGAGGGTTTGGTTTCTAGCCTAGGGAATTACCTTAGTTTTAGTTTAGATAGGGTAAAACTAATTTAAGTTTAGTTAAAACTATTAGTTATAGTTTTTATAGTTTTATTAGATTAGATAATGATCTAATTAGAAATAATACAGAAATATTATATTACTTAGTTATATTATTCTTAGTTATATTAAAACTATTATAGGTGTGTGATATATAGTCATTTCCTAATCTAACTGTAGTTAGATTTAGTATATTTAGATTATCTTATTAGATATAAGAGAGGCTATGTGGTAACACTCATGTGAGGCACCACCTTATCTTCTGCAGAGTCTGTATATATCTTAGGAATGATTAATTAATTACTACAATACCATGCCTCAAGGTGCTACCATGACAGGTTATAAGCTAATATAATATATAAAATTCACTATTAAGTATAAATAATTCTGATATTTATATATATATTTATATATTTTATTATATTTTAAGCTATAAACTATAAACTTACCTAATTTAACTTAAATTTATTATTTATTAAGTTAGGATAAAACCTTTATATATAGAGACTTATATAAATAATATTTTATACTAGAATAATTAGTATATAAAGATATACTATAACATCTTATAGATATATAAAATATTAGTTTTAAATAATAGTCTATCTAACCTAAAACCTAACTAAATCTAATTATAGTTAGTTAGTAGGTAATTTATAACTTAGCTAGAAATAGTTTAACTATACTGAGCTTTAAGTTTTATAGTCAAACTTACACTAAATTAGAATAAATTAGGTTTAATTTTAATTTCTAAAATTTAGACTTAAAATCAGAGTAGTTTAGTTATAACTAGCATTGGACTTGCCTGAACTTAGACTAAATATAACTCTAATACTAACCTTACTAGTTAAAACATAGACCTTAATAGCTAACCTTATAGTTCTAATTACTCTTTAAAATCTAACTAGCCTGTTAGGATACTATAAGGTAATAGTCAGTACTAGATCTCCTTCTAGAACTCTAGCCTAATATTAGGGTGATCATTCATACAGTAGGGAGTACCAGAGTAGAGCCTCTAAATTATATAAAGGTAAGGGGTAGGCTAGCAGCCACCCTATATATATCTTATTAATATTAAAAGGTTCCTGTCCCTTTTTATATTTCAACCTAAGCTAGGAGGAGTGTAGGGGTCTAAATACCATATATAATAATAATAATAACTACTAGATATTATTATATATCTTCTAGACTCTATTAAAGTTAAATATAAACCTATTAGTAGTATTATACTATCCCCTACTTAGATCAAAGTTCATCTATAGAGATCTTAGTTAATAATTATTATAGACTTAGTGAGCACCTTTTATATTATATAGATTTAACTATTACTAAGATATATTTAATTACCTAGTCTAGTATTTAGATATTATTATTCCTTTATTTATTATTATTATAGAATTAACTAAATTATTCTTTATACTTTTATCTTAAAATTATTATAGTAGTAGCTTAGTATATTCTTCATTCAACTTATAAGAGATATTATTAGATTCATTTATTCAATAATATTAATGAGTAAGTTACCTAAGTAATTAGTAAGTATTAAGTAGTATATAAAGAATTATAGTAAATATCACTCTCTCTCTATATATATATAGATATATATAAGTAAATTAATAAAGGTAGAATTAACTAATAAATATAGATAAATAAGTATCTACTACTAGTATATATTCCTTAGGTATAAATACTCCTACCTAACCTTTTATACTTTATTATATATAAGGGTTATATATAATCTTTAATATAGACTTAATTATTTATTAACTATTTAATTTATAGATTACTTGTAGCTTTACTATTTCTAGATTGATTTTATATTTTTTAAGTTATTTAGTATTATTTTAGGTAGTCCCTATTTTCCTTTATAATTATTATATTTCTCAAATATAAGGGCATACTAATAGCTATCTATATAATAAGTCTTTTTTATAATAAATTTAATAGTGTCTTATTAAGCTACTTAATATTAGTTATAAGTAGGCTTTAAAAAATAATACTAATAGAATTAAAAAGATTACTTTAGAAGTAAGTATACTAAAATATAATTATTCTATATTATTAAAGACTTAAATTTAAAGACTTAAATACTATAAAGTATATAAGTTAAATAAGAATAGTATAGGAACTTTTTTAGTAATATATATCTATTCTAAAGTATATTATAGGTTAATAATAGTATACTTTCTTCACTAGAGTCTATATAAATTATATCTAGAATAGTAATAATATTACTTTCTATTCTTTCTATATTAATAAGAATTATAGCTAAAGTCTATATTTTAATATATATAAACTTCCTTCTCTTTATTAATATTTATATATAGCTAACATAGATAGTCCTATTCTAAAGAAAGATTATTAATAATAAATAAAGAGGGTAATATAACCTATAATTAGTGTTTTACTAATATTAAGTTACTAAATTAAAACTATCACTATCAGAGACTTCTTATAAGAAAGATATATCATATATATAATAATATCTATAAGACTTTTTTATTTAAGTTAGGACTAGCTACTACTATCTATTTAAAAGCTACTTAAGATTTATGTTTTTTTAAAGTTATTCTTTAATTCTTCGAATTTTATTATGAAAGGCGTACTTCCTTTCTATAAAGATATATGAATAATATGATATTAATAGGTATATATATGATTTTTATAAAGTTTGAAATGTATAATAATATCTAGTAGTTATTATTAATTATATATATAGTATTTAGACCTCTATATTCCTTATAGTTTAGGTTAAAATATAAAAGGGTTAGAACCTCTTAATATTAGTAAGATATATATAGAGCAGCCACTATCCTAGTGAGCAGCGACTACCTAACCAACGGCCGCCTTTGCAGGCTGACGCCGCCATACATATATATCTTCGGCACCTAGGCTAGGCCGTCCACCCGTAGATTCCCGGGTAGATTCCCCTATAAATTCCCCTATAAATTCCCTCGTAGATTCCCTCATGGACCTGATTCGGCTGGGGCCGAAATCAGTGAGTGCCGCTACGCTGACTCCCTTGTTGATCCATCCTGGCCGGGGCCGAAATCACCGGCTGCCTCGCTTCCCCCGTGTATGCCCTCACGCCTGCCTAGGTGCCTGCACAAGCCCATTCCCACTAGATGGCCGCCAACTCATTCGGATGTCGCAGATTCCCGGGCCTGCGAGGGTTCCGGGGGCGCCACCGCCGAGCGGTTTGCCGTGTCGGCAGGCCGGTGCCGCGCAGACGCGCAGGCCGGGGCCGCAGGCAGTGGCGCCGCACCGCTGGGAGTGACTAGTAGTATGCGATAGTATGTGATAGCGGTCTGTCAGCCATCGCCTGCTAGGGCTGTCAACGGCCTGGCGCTGCTGGGGGCGCTCGGCTCGAGCCATGTCGGCTGGGTGGCTTCGGCCAGATACGTCAGCCGGCCGGTGCTCAGCATGAGCCGCGCGGTCCGCCGAATGTACTGTCTCTCCGTCAAGGCCTCTGTTAGGTTCCGGGGGGTCCCTTCTGTCCATACCGCGCGCCGGAGTTCGTCATATCGGGTGCAGCCGAATAGCACGTGGTGGATCGTTTCCGGGGCCTGCCTGCACGGGCAGATAGGGTCCTCAGCCCTGTTGATGGTCGTAAGATAGTGATTCAGTCCGATCTTCCCAGTGCGCATCTGCGCCACCACGCTCCGCTCCACCGGGGTGAGATCATCGTAATAATTATAGAAGGTAAGATTATTAATCTATATATCTATTAAAGTATATAAAGTACTTAAAGAGTTTAATAATCTCTTATTCTTATATAATAAACTTTTAAAGATAACTTAAAAGGATTAGGAATCTACTAAATATTTAGGAGTATATTTAAAGTAGATAGAGAAGGATATCTTAATAAAATAATATACTTAATAAATAAGATTTTAAGAATATATTAGTAATATACTAATAGGAATTAGTTAATCTATATACTATTAAAAGAAGTTAACTCTAGAAAGTAACTAGAGTAAAATTAACTTAACTTCTATAGATAATAAGCTAAATAGAAGAATAATATATAATCTATTAAAGAATAATTAAATCTAAAGGGATACTAATAGAAATAATATAAATTTTAATTTACTTTTTATAGTAGTAGTTCTAGCTTATTAGGAATAATTAAAGAAGGATAAGTTATCTATTATTATAAGAATATTAAGATAGAAGAGTTATTATTTATTTAGTTAAAAACTAAATACCCTAGAATAGCTAGTTATAAATAGAAATTATAAATATTTATTTATTTATTAGTATTATTTATATATTAAGATTAATCTAGGCTTTCTTAACTTTATTAGTATCTTTAATAGGAGCTATACTTAACTATCTTAGCCTTTATCTCTATCTAAGGGTTATCTATATCTATATAAATATATTCCTAATATATTCTTTTATACTTATTAGCTTTATCTATCTCCTCCTTATTATCTTTATTCTTGGCTATAATTAACTTAAGAATACTAATTTAGTATCTAATAACTATATTAAACTTTAAAAGATTATTATAAATAAGATATTTATAACTACTAATATCTAGAGAGGAGATTAAGCTTTAAAAGATATCTAACTTAACCTACTTAATCTAGGAGTTCTTAAAATTTATAATAATAAATAGATATTCTTAATAATTACTTTATTAAGTAGTAATTAATATATATTTATTATTTTTTATTAATTTAGATATAATTATAATAGAAAAGCCCTAAGTAGTAGTTAAAGAATAAATAACTATTTTCTTTAAGAGCTTTTTAACTTATATTTTTATTTTATAAAACTTCTTAGATAACTAGTTATAAATAAGAGTTTATATTTATTTATTAGTAAGGAATCTCCTATATTAATATAATATTATATTAATTATTCTAGAGGTATTCCTAGATATGACTCTCCTCTAAATATATCTTTATATTAGGTAAGTAAAGAACTTAGCTATTATAAATCTATTATTACTTTAATATTTTCTTTTAATTCTTAAATAATAAATAGCTAAGACTTTTTATTAATCCTTCTAGAGAGTATAGTATATTAAAGCTATTTAGTAGATATAAAATTAATAAATACTTATAGATTAGATTCTTTTAAATCTGGTTTAATCTAGTTTCTAAAATTAATAAGATAGATAGTAGTATACTTTATTCTATATTTTTTATAACTATCTATCTTATAATTCAATTAATATTAGGATTAAAGTATTTTAGCTAATCTTAATCTAAGGATAAGCTTATACTCTATAATTTTAAAAATCTATAGAGTAATAATACAGTACTATTTATCTAATTTAAGTAGGATTTAAACTTAATATAATATATATATAAATCTACTATTTAGTAGATAAATCTACAATTATTTAGATATTTATAAAAATTAAAACTATAAAGAAGGTAATAAATTAGCTAAATATTTTAATATAAATATATAACTAGAGCTATAATCTAATAATATATAAAGATAGACTACTATCTAAGAGGCTTTAAGTATAGTAAAAAAGTAAAGAATATTAGATCTAAGAGTATTTAAATCAATATTAATATAATTAAAATCTTTTACTAAAGTTCTAAGTTAATTTTTATAATATTAAGTAGTTTTTTTTATAGTAATTAATTCTCTTTATTACTATTATTATTAGAATTATTATAATTCTTTAAAGATTTAAGATTATTAAATACTTTATAATCCTTAATAGTAGAAGCCTTTAATAATTAACTAATCAGTGCTTTCTTATTTAATAATCCTTTATATTTCCTAACTACTTTTTATTATTAGATTTTAACTAGTTTAGAGCTATATAAGCTTAGATATTCTAGTCTTTCTATCTATAATTAAAATAAGCTTAATTAATTTAATACTAGATCTTCTATTTATATATTCCTTTTTTTAGGTAATTAGGAGATATAATAATAATATTTAAGTTAATATTTATTAGATTTATTTAGTAATTATTAGTTTTACTAAAAGATTAAAGCTATATCTAAGTATATAAAATAACTCCCTATATATACTTAGTAAAATAATAGACTATATTATTAAAAGTAGTTAGTTTATTATAATCTTCTTCCTAATAAGTATATAGAATAGGTTTTAAATTAGTAATAAACTTCTAGGTTAATATATTATTAAGAATTCTAGATTTAATATATTTAGGAGTTTTAACTAGGGAAGTAGTATAGTATTATATAATTTAATTATATTATATATATCTGTTATATTCTTTCCATTATTTATTCTCCTCTTTTATTTCTTTGAAATTATTTTAAATCTACTATTTAGTCCTTAGTCAATTTAGATTTAATACTATTATACTAAGATAGTAGCTCCTTTAATAGCTCTTTAGTATTTAAAGGGTAGCTGTATAAGATATAATTAGTATCTTAAAGCTATTTATATATATCTACCCTATCTCTAAAGGTAGTAATACACTAGGTAATTATTATAAAGTCCAATCTCTTTATATAGATTATCTTCTTAACATTTAAATATAATTCTAAATCACTATAGCCTAATATAACATTCTTAATTACTTCCTATATATTATCTATATATATAATTAKATCTATTATTATATATAGTATATTAGTATTATCTTTACCTACTTAATCTATTAGCTAGTTATATACTAGCTTTAAGGMTTTGCTCTAATTAATAGTTTAGATATATTATTTCTAGCCTAGATATTAACTTATTATTAAATCTTCTAGCTTATAAAGTTCTAATTCTAATTTAGTATAAAAGGTCTATAATTTATAATCTTTTTATATCTTTAATTATTTATTTAGTCTAGATATACTTATTAATATAGAATCTTTATTTACTAGCTTTATAGCCTAGGTAATATCTACTATTTCAATAATATAATTCTAATGCTGATTTATATCTTCTTATAATTCTTAAAAGGTTCTAGATAGGGAATATAAATTTAATTTAATTTCTTTATTAGGTATATAAAAGTTTATAAAAATATATAAAATAGTATTAAATTACTAAGGAAAACAGAAAACTAATAAAATTAATAAATAATAGACTAAAATAAATATAAAAATAAAAGCAGAGGCTTATAAGCTTATAACCTCTTAAGGAAAGTAAATATTAAAGCTACTAGAATTCTGTAGCTATCTAGAAGAGAGAGATACTACTACAGCTATCTAACTAAGGTAGATAGCCATTAGATTATTATAGGGCCATCTGCTTACTAGCAGAACCTCTAAGACATTCAGAAAATCCCTATAGATATAGTAATTATATAAAATAGTACTAAGTAAGATTTTTCTAATTACAATCTAGATTAATAGCTTTTAACTAGTCTATACCTAGAATTAGATTATATTTAACTATATTAGCTACTTCTATAAAATTTAGATAATTTTATAGAGTTAGTAATTTTAACTTCTAGATTTCTCTATCTATATAATATTACTTTATAGCTATCAATAGCTTTATACTAGTTATAATAGATTTTCTATATTAGATAGGAATTCTTTTACTTATTATTAATAAATAAATATATACTTAGCTTTATAGTTAATTAATATTTAAAATTAGTAGTAGCTTTCTTTAATAAGAATATAKGTAAGATAGGCTAGGCTAATACTTTACTACTATTAGAATCTTTTCTAATATCTAGTACTACTATAATATAGAATAATTTAGTTTTTAAGTACTTAGGAATCTATAATTTAATATAATACTTTAGCTAGTAGCTATATTCTCTATATCTATTATAGTATAGGATAGGATATTCTTGTAAAAGAAATATAAATATTTTTACTTCCTAGGTTCTAATCTATAGTTCTTATTAGAATTCCTATTATTTCTAGACCTATAGTCTTTAGTATAGCCTACTTAGATATTATAAGGTCTAGAATTCTACTAGTTATCTATTCTAGTTAATATTTTATTATATCTTTTTAATAGGGTGTTTATTCTATTATACTATCTTTAATAATTACTAGGTAAGAAATATATACTTCTAATAGTTCTGGTAAGTTAGTAAATGTAGTAGCTTTACTTTAGATAATTAGTAAAATATAAGTATATTAGAAGCCTTTATTAATATAGTTAGATAGTAGTTTTACTAGTTAACTATAGATATTATTAATATATAGAGAGAGAATTCCTATATAATCCAGTATTCTAACTAGATAATAAAGAAATATTAAATAACTACTACTTTATAAAGCTATTCTAGGACAGGGACTAGATATTACTAAAAAGTCTTAGAAATCTAACTATCTAGGATATTTATTTATTATTAGTAGGGAAGGGAGCCTCTAAATTATATAAGGCTAGTAGGTAGGCTAGTAGCTACCCTATATATATCTTATAAGAATTAGGATGTTTCTAATTCCCCTTTCATAATTTAACCTAAACTATAAGGAATATAGAGGTCTAAATACTATATATATAATTAATAATAACTATAAGCTATTATTATATATCTATAGATATTATGAAAATTATATATATATCTATTAATATTACATCCTCCCCTGCTAGAATTAAACTTATTTATAGAGTTTTTTAGTCGGTATCTATCTATAGGACTTAGTATCTATTAATATAGCTCTAGTTTTAACTATTACTAAGATATATTAATTACCTAATCTAGTATTTAGATATTATTATTTATTTATTAACTGTCTATAGAATTAACTAAATTATTCTTTATACTTCTATTTTAAAATTAGGATGGTAGTTACTTAGTATATTCTTTATTTAATATATATAAGGTATAATTATATTTGTTTACTTAATAAAATTAATAAATAAGTTATCTAAGTAATTAGTAAGTATTAAGTAGTATATAAAGAATTATAGTAAATATTATTATTCTTAAGTATATATATATAAGTAAATTAATAAAGGTAGTATTAACTAATAAATATAGATAAATAAGTATTTATTACTAGTATATATTATCTAGATATAAATACTTACAGTTTTTCTTCTTTATTATATATATAGTTTTATAAATAAATTCTTTAATAGAGTAGTAACTTTTTAAATTACTTTTTATATAAGTTATGGGCCTATTAGAGTCTTTATTTACTACTATTTATATTTATCTTTATTAATTAATATATTATTATTCTTTCCTTAATTCTTTTCTCAATAATATAATATATATTCTAATTACTATAGAGCTATTATAAAGATTATAAGTATAATTTATTTTATATTAATTATATAAAAGAAGTTATACATTACTCTTCTTAGTATTATTTATAATCTTAAGTAGTCTTATAATAAGAATAGTAAGCCTAAGGCTAAGCTAATTATAAATTCCATTTAATAATCTATAATTATTCTCTATTAGTATAATATTAAATTAAAAAATCCTTATAAACTATATAAGAAGTCTAATACTTTTAGAAAATATGTTATAGGGCCTGAATATAATTTAGCTAGTATAAATTATACTTTCTTTTAGAGATTATATATAAATTTTTATAATATAGTAAGTAAAGTATAATTATTATCTTAGTTATACTTTAGGGTTAGAATTCTAATAATAATATATATATTTACCCTATTAATTCCTTTTCTATTAGCTTATTTATATAGTATAATCCTCTACACCAGCCAGTAGTTTATTATAGGCTTTAAATAATAGTCTTACTCTAAAAAATATCCCTTTTAAAATAGAGAAGATTAATAATAACTTTACTAAAAGATAGTTAAATATACCTAGAACTTCTTATACTTTATACAAGGCTACTACTCCTGCTATTAAAATTATTATATATACTTTAGACTATAGTTTTATTAAAGCTAGTCTAAGTAGTTCTTATAATTATTATTAGTCTATTACCTTACTTTAATAATAATAGGGCTATTTAATATAATTATAACTACTAGATTCCTTTCTTTAATTTAACTCTATTAAAGAAATACTATAGTTATTCTATAGATAGTAAAGTACTTATCTAGCTAATTTTAATAGTTAATTTTACGGATCTTAAATATATATTTTATTAATAACCTAGTAAAGTTTAATATAGTTATTATATACTAGATTAAGGGCCTTAATATAATGATAATTAAGAATATAGATACTAAGGAGAAGGTAGATAAGGTTAATAAAAATAAGAAAATATATTAGGAATAGGTCCTTATAAATTAAGGTACCCTTTGAATATAGATAGAGATAAAGATAATTAAGAATAGCTTCTATTAAAGATATTAATAATATTAAGAAAGCTTAGATGGTTTCTTTAGTATTTCTTTAGATTTCATTCTGTCGCTATTTTTTTTATATTTAGTTATTTCCTAAATATTTAGTTTAAATTAAATAGGTAATAATTTCTTCTATCTTAATATTCTTATAATATTAGATAACTTATTCTTCTTTAATTACTCCTAATAAGCTAGAATTACTATTATAAAATATCTATTATAATTTATATATCTCTTCTATTAGCATCCTTTTAGATTTAATTATTCTTATTCTTTAATAAATTATATATTGTTCCCCTACTTAGCTTATTATCTAAAGAAGATAAATGAATTTTTAATATAGCTAAGTACTCTTATTAAATAAATCTATTATAAATTAAATTTATATTAATATATTGCACTATCTGCCTACTTAGAAAGAAAAATAATATAGAATAGTATTTTATTATTTCTACTCTTAAATATATAAATTAATTATTAAGATATTATTAAAGCTATATAAATTATTAAATTATTATTATTATATTATAAACTAGTAAAAAAAATTTTTCTACTATTTATATTATAGACTTAATTAATTTATAGCGTATTTTAATTACTATATAACTCTAGTTATTTAAAGAGACTGGATATAGATTTATAAGAGATCTAAATTTAGATACTATTATAAGAATTATATATCTAATTTAGTATTATTTTTCTTAATATATTTACTTTTTAAATATCTAAATTTATATCTAAGCTATACTTTCTATAGCTATTAAAGAATTTCTTAAGTAGTTAGACTTTTTTAAAATAACTAGTAATTACTTATATTTTTATATATAAGCTACCTAAAAATAATAATTAAATAATAAAATATTTACTAGAAAGATTAAAAAACTTCTTACTAATTATTAATACTAATATTAAAGTAGCTAGTATTTTATAAAAAAAGATATACTCTTTATTATACTAAAATTAGAGAATAGGTCTAAAGCTAAAAAAATTTACAATACATAGTTAAAATTCCTACTATCTCTAAATTTTAAGATATAAATCAGTTAGTTAGGTCTAGAATTATCTTCTTTTATATATTATAGATTAAATATAGAATTATCTAGAAATACTAAAAAGCTACTAGACTTAATACTAGCTATATTAGAATCTCTAATATTAATAAAACCATTAGAATTAGAATATCTATATAGTATAGCTACTAGTCTAGGGTAGTGATACAGTGACACCCTCTTGGATATAGCGACACCCCCCTTATCCAATCAGGTAAGGAAAAGTCATGTAATCACCACGAATTCAACACAGAACTCAGCAGAGAATTGTTATGTGCTCACAGTTAGGTACTCTTGCTTTATAGTCATGTAACACTTGCTTTATAGTTATCTTTAGCTTAGCACTTAGTAAGAAAATCAACTATTATCTTCCCTGACATATGGCATTAACCACTTTGGCATACTAAATAGTAGCATGTCCTAAGCATCCAGGAATTGATTAGGAATAAGCTAATTAATTAATCTCATTATTTATTTTATCTATTTTAAAATATTAAATAATAAATAAGTATAGCAGAGGATTTCTCTACACCTATTAAATAGTTATACTTAAGTTAAATGGTATGGGCGTATGGCTATGGTGGCTAATGCTGTATTTCAGGGAAGATGATAGTTGTTCTTTCATAACTAACTAATGAGGTAAAGATAATTATAAAGTAAATATTATATAACTATAAAGCAAGAGTATAATAGTATAGGTATATAATAGTATCCTACTATAGTAAAGAAAAAAGAGAAAAAAAGAAAAGATATTAATATAAAATAAAGGGACTAGATATTAACTAGGACTACTTAAAAAACCTAGGATTAGTAGTAGTATCTATCTTAAGATCCTTTAGTATTTTAAGAATTAGGTTATATATCTTTATAGGTATTACCTAATCTTTAGTAGTTATTAAATTAAGAGTATTTACTATAGGCTTTAAAAGATTAAAAAACTATCTTTCTAGATATTAAAGGGTGATATTAGCTTATAAGATAAAAAAAAAAAAGCCTTAGTATATATAGATACTTTAGTAAATATTACTTATAGAGTATATACTAGGTATCCCTATAGATATTTACTAAAATCCTTATTATTTATTATAAGATTATTCTATAATAAGGAGACTAGCTATAGAGGCTACTTAGTAATATTAATTAGAATATTAGATAATATCTTATAGATTAAAAGAATATTCTCTATTCTCTTTAGTTTAGTCTTAGCCTAGTTTATATATTAATAGGTAACCTAGTTACTATATAATATAAGATTATTAGATAGATATTATTAATATATATCTTTATTATTATCTAATTCTATAAATTTAAGTAATCTTTTTTAGTTTATAGTTAGCTTAACCTTCTTAGTAATTATTTTATTAATTTTCTTATAGTAGTATATATACTTTTTTCCTTATTAAGTAATCTATACTAGGATTATAGTATCATATTATATCTATTATTATAGATAGATATATCTTTTATCTAGAGGTTATAAATTACTAGTATTAAAGGTTTTAAACTAACTATTATTATTAGTATAATTCTACTATTAAATCTATTATTTAATAGCCTTAATTATTCCTTTATCTCTATTAATTATATTTAAGGATATTAGCTTCCTAGATTCTTTTATTATAGTAGTACTTTACTATCTTTATAGTATAAGCTTAGATAGTATGATTAAATAAGATCTTTAGGTTAAGGAAGTATTCCTTTATAGCTTTTAATCTAAAGGTTTTATCCTACTAGTTAGGTATAATATAGTAATCTATAGCTTATATTATCTAGCTAGCAAAATTATAGAACTTATAGAAGGGTTTATTTATCTTATACTTAAGAAAAATAGATATATATATATAAGGTAGATAAAGTAATTTCTTTAGCTGGGAAAAGAGTATAGTTAATTAATAATTAATCTAATAATAGGTATTTATATTTTAGGTTATCTTTAGTACAATAAGGGGTATATTAACTAAGATTAATATAAAGTCTACTATAAATTTATTTATTAATATTATAGGGATTAGTATAAATAGACTATAAGTAATATTCTATATTAATATCTAAGCTTACTAAATTAGATTCTATTTTTTAGCTTTCTTAGCTACTT
This sequence comes from Aspergillus pseudoviridinutans, assembly GCF_018340605.1. Lineage (NCBI taxonomy): Eukaryota > Fungi > Ascomycota > Eurotiomycetes > Eurotiales > Aspergillaceae > Aspergillus > Aspergillus pseudoviridinutans. The sequence goes on along the minus strand of NW_025091281.1, from coordinate 2,833,292 downwards.
TTTAGTCTGCCTATTTTTTATCCTTATTATTTAATTTTAGGTCTACTATTTTATTACTATTCTTAGCTTTAATAACTTTACTACTTTTATTTTAACTCTTATGAGTTCTTATATTCTAAAACTTTTAAATTATAAGCCTTTCTAATTTAGCTATATATTAAGCCTCTATTTCTTCCTATAATTTATTTAGAAAAAAAGAAATTAATTTATTAAGATTTTTATTTCTATTTAAGTATTTATTAAGGTGCTGCTTAATTAATTAATTATCTTATAGGAGATTATTATAATTAAAGTCTAATATATGCTTATTATATTTTCTAATAAGTTAATCTAGAATAAGATCTTTAAGGATAATCTATAAAGAATTTAGCTTTTTTAATAGTAATACTTTATTAAAGTCTATTTATAATTTAGTTTCCTATTCTAAGTAGTTCTATAATCTCTCTCTTCTCTTAGGTAAAAGGAGGATATCTAATCTAACTTTATTAAACTATAAGTAGGTTTAGGAGATATCCTTATTAGTTTAGGAGATATTCTTACTAATAGAGCTAGGTTATTTCTCTATTATATAAATACTTATTAGGGGAATATGGTAGGAGATAATTTAATAATTTTATTTAGTAAGGACTTAGATAGTTTAATATAAGATAGTACTATTAGAATAATTAGATAAATTTACTAATAATATATCAGGTATAAAGAAATAAAGTTAAGTAGGTAAGTAAAGAGAATTAAAGAAGCTTTTAAGAAGGGGGGAAATAGTAGTAGATATAAGGAGAAAATAGTAGCTAATATATGTATTTATACCTTTATTAAGTAAATATACTAAATAGTTATTACTTATTAGTAAATAGCAGAATAGTTAAATAAGAAAATTAATAGAATTAATAACTCTTAATAAGAACTTATTAATAAGAACTTATTAATAAGAACTTATTAATAAGAACTTATTAAGAAGAATAGTATATAGTTATTAGTAAATAAAATTAATAATATAGTATAAAGAAATTAGGTAGAATAATATAGCTAAAAAATAGTAATAATATAGTATAAAGAAGAAATATAAATATAATTAAAGATAAAGATAAGATAGTATTACTAGGTACTTACTTCAAATTCTTTAATAAGCTCTTAAGTATTACCTAACTAGTCTATTAATAACTATTAATTCTATTTATTACTATAACTCTTTTATTATATAAGGTATTATATTATCTTTATTTTTCTTTTAACTTTAGCTAATAGTTTATATTTAGTAATAATCTTCTCTATCTTATAGAATTAATATTTATTAATATCTCCTTTAATATTAATAGGGCCAGGCTGTTCTAGTTTATAGTTAAATAGATTATTATAATTATATTTCTAAGATAAGTAATAGAGATAGTAGAATATAACCTAGAGTCCTTTAGAAAATCTAATTTATATATAAATAAGTGACTAATATAGTCTAAAACTTTAAAGGGACCTATATACTAATTTCCTAACTTATAGTCTAGAGTTAACTATATAATATAGCTAGTATAAAGCTTTAATAGCACCTTATTACCTTTACTAAAGATAAGTAATATATAATATTTATTATACCACTCTTTTATTATAAATACTATAAAGTATAGAGCCTCTACTACTATTATATAGTATATAAATAACTTATCTATTAAGGTAGGATCTTAAAAATCTAGTATTTAGTATTATAGAGAGGTAAAAATTATATATAAGTTTATATAAAGTAGCTTTAGTTAATATATTCTTTATAGAGTTAAATATTCTTTATATAGTAGCTAACATTATTAGCTAATCTATAATCCTATTAAAGTAATTATATATTAAAGATAGATTTCAATTATTTAGTTTATCTATTTACTCTACCTATCTATTTAGATATAGTAAGCTATAGAGTATCTTTATTTAATCTTTAATATTTTAAGGAACTACTACTAGACCTTAGATATAAATTTTAGATCCTTATCTAAGATAATAACTTTAGGGATTCTCTAGTCCTCTTTATTAAATTTAGATAGTAAAGTAACTATCTATTTTTAAGTAGCCTATATTATATATCCTAGTAGAGTTATTATTTATTTTATAAACTTATTAGTAACTAATATTATTATATTAAAGGTTCTAGTATCTAGTAATCTAATATTAATTATAATTATATAGAAAGAGATTACTAGTATTAAAATTACTTATAAAACTCTATAAGGTTAGTACTATTATATCTACTTCTTCTAATATTTAAGATAGTAGTAAATATATTCCTTAACTTAGTATTTTATATAGTTAAATACTAGACTATAGAGTAATTCTAGTATCCTATTAATACTAGAATAACTATTACTATTATATACTATTTATAATATCTTATAAAGTAAGATATATAGTATATATAAATAGCTATTTCTTATATATAATAGACTATTATTATAGAGTTTATATAGTAGGATAACTAATATTTAAGAGATTATATTCTTTTAGAGTATATATAGCACCTAGGACTATCTTTACTCTTTTAGATATCTATTAATAATATTTTTCTTAAATTCCTCTAATAGTATTAAGCTAATACCTATTATTAATTATAACTCCTTACTATAGAAGGTATAGCTAAATAAAATATCTAAAGGGTCTATATTAAGTAAAGTTAGGTTAGAATTATCTTTTATAAAAGAAGGTAACTAAGATAGTATATCTAGAATAATATATTTTTATCTAGTTTATAAAATAATATTATAATTAGAAATAGTTAGTAGTATTATAAAGCTTATACTAGTTATAGATTTAACTTATCTATTAAGGATATTATTAGATTTATCTATTTAATAATATTTACTATAGTTATATAATTTATATAAATATAGAAGCTAGCTTTACTAGACTTAACTCTATATTAGATCTTATGTAGTAGCTATATAAGGCTAGAAATCTTAAACTTTATAGGCTAGTAGTTCTCTTAGATATAATTAAAGTATAACTAAGGAATATAATTAGTAGTATTACTTCTAATAATAGTCCTTTAGTATAGTCCTATATAGTATTAAATAATAAATTATTATATATATTATACTAAATATAGAAAACCATAGCCCTATACCCTTAGTATTTAAATAAATTAATATTAGTATATAATAGTAAATTAGGGTTCCAATATATAAGTATTAATCTATTCTTTAGGTAGTCTTAGATACTCTTAAAGGATTCTTATTCTTTATCAGTAATATAATATTATTAAGCAGAGTTTACTTAGTATAAAATCTTCTAGTCTTTTCTTTTAATAATCCTCTATTTAGTAGCTAAGTTTTTCTATCTTATAATAGCTAGATAATAGCTAAGTAGAAGAGAACATTTAAATAATTATAGCTATCTAGTTAAACTAATATAAGTATTAAGATTAAATAAAGTAATAGGGAACTTTAATTCTGAAATAGCCTTTAGCTTTTTATCTATAGTAGTTATATCTCATAATAATATATTTTAGCCTAATAACTATACTAATAGAAAAGTAATAAATATCTTTTAAGAGGATAGGGTAATCCTTATCACTATATATTTATATAGAAATTCTAATATATATTATTTATAATTATTAAAAGTTTTACTACACAGGATGAAATTATTAATATAAATATATAAGAAATATTTTATAGATTTAAATATTAAATTAACTTACTATTATATATAGAGAATACTATTAATAAATCCTATTAGGTATATATAAAAATATTCCTATTCTTAGTATATAATTACACCTTTAAACTATTATAAGTCTAGATATAATAGCTATTATATCTATAATAAAGATATATATATAGCTAGCATATTCTATTGTAATTTCTACCTATAATAGTATAGAATAGATATCTAGAATAATAATTATATTAATACCTTAAAAATTAATTACTACTCTCCTCTTTATCTTATCCTAGACTATATAATTAATAATAAAGGCTAGGGAAGGAGGGAATAGAGAATTCTTAAATTTTAGTAGTTTAGGTATAGGCTAAGATTAAATTCTAGGGTCTAGGATATATACTAGGGCCTCTAATAGGATAATCACATTTATAGAGAAACCTATTCTTTCTAAAGTATAAAGGCTATTAAATATTTTATTAATAATTTAATAATATTATAGGCTAATATTATAGATTTTAGTTAATTTCTTAACTTAATTTTCCTAGTTATTCTTAAGATAGATTTATATCTACCTCTCCTTAGGGATATTAACTATCGTAGTATTTATCTAGACTATTAGATAGATTATTAAAATATCTATTAGCTTACTTACTACCTCAGATAGTCTATAAATCTAAATACTATTATTAAGCTTTATAATATTAGGGTTATTAAAATTAGTAGTTACTTATAATATAAGCTTTTATAGCTTCTTTAGATAGTATAATAGCTAAATTATTTATACTTAGGGTAATAATATAATAGATATTTATTACTTTAAATTTAGATAAAATTCCTAGCCTTTTATAGTACTATAGTATAACTAATTAATCTATTTAATTTATTACTACTATATAGCTAAAATTAGTATCTTAGATATATAAGAAGAAAGTAATATACTTATATTAAAAAGCTTTTAAAATATAATTATAATTATTTTAGAAGACCTTAGATTTACTTAACTAGTATCTTAGTTATTAAGTAAGGTAATATTATAACTTTTTACTATATATAAATAGATTATAGATCTATATTATAGCTTTAGAGATATTATTAATATAAGTTTAATATTTTTATAAGATATTATTATTACTCTATACTATATAAAATTAATAGTAAATCTATATTTTCTAAGTATATTAGTACTAATAAATAGATTAACTTTTAAATCTTTGGTAAGATAAGCTTTAATAAATAATTTAATTATATATCTCCTTATGCCCCTTTTAGCTAGAAGGAATAATAAGAATAAGATAAATTAGGTACTTATAAATCTATTTATTATTTTATAACTAGGATAGAGACTAGGTATTATTAAATTTTAATATTAGATAAGTATTATAAAAGAAAATCTTTATTAATAATTATTATTATATAGCCTAAGTCCAAATAGATTATTATAATCTATTTATCTTTATATAGGTATACTTTAATAATTATATAATACTAGGAGTAAAATCCTATACTATCTTACTTTTCTAATTTAATATATATAAAGGTAGTCTTAATAATAAGGAGATTATCTATATTAATATAGAAGGTACTAAGGCTAGTATAGTTAGGAATATAGATATATAAGGTATTACTAGATAGAAATTCTTATTTATATATAATATTATACTAAATATATAAAATATATATTAGCTATCTTAGCTTTATATTCTTAGTTTTATAGATTAAAATACTAATTATTATTATAATACTTTAGGTCTTCATAGTAGCTGGTAGATTCTATTTCACTATAAGAGTACTTATTATAGCTAGTCTTTTTATAATTCTAGTTATCTTTAGAATACTTACTATAATATATATATAGTTTTATAAAAAATTTTAAGGGTAATTCTATAAATAATACTAAGTCTATCTTAGTATAGATAGTAAAATTAATACTCTCTAGATTTTATTAGCCTTCTATTTATAGTTATAGGACTATAGTATTTTAATAAAGTAGGTAATAGTAGTTTCCTTATTTAGTTTATTAATTAACTCTCTTAAAGCTATATTAAGATTTCTTTAAGCTTATAATATAAGAGGAAATTCTATATTATCTTCTCTATACTATTTTATAAGTAAAATAATAAATATAATATATAAAGAAGGAGGGTATTTAGTAATTATATCTACTATTATATAATAGATATTATTAAGCCTCTATCTTACCTAGCTAGGTATTAGCTAGAAGTATTTTTCTTATACTATATACTAATCTTTAATATTATTTACATAAATTAAATTATAATATATTATATTATTAATCTTAGTATTTTATTACCTAAGGGCCTTACTCTAGAAGTAGGTATTAAGATTTTAGCTAATTTTTATAACTAATCTAGATATTTTTACTATCTATAGCTAATTAGTAAAAGCTATTATAGAATAATAAAATATCTTATTATCCTTTTTAATAATTTCTCTACTACCCTAGGTAAATAGTATATCTAGAAAAAAGAAGCCTATATTAGCTATATACTAATTACCTCTAGTTAGCCTTTTTTAGACCTAATAATCTATTTTATAAGAACTCTAAGTATTTCTATAAGAATATCTATTAAGAAGATAGTCTTTATTATTACTTAAACTACTTAGATTATAATTATTATTAGGATATCTTTATCTATACCTAGATTATAATATTAGTTATAATTTCCTATATTATTTATATTATAACTATATCTTTAATTATTATTATGGTAAGTATAATATTAATTATTAGAAATATTATTAGCTTTTCTAGTTAGTTTATTAGCCTGCCTAGTATTATCCTACTAGATTACTAGCTAAATATTAACTAGAATCTGGATAGATATTATTACTACTTATTAGATTATAGTATTAAGTTACTCCTTCTATCCTTTTATAAAGATAAGATTTAGCTATTTAGACTATTAGTACCTAGCCCTAGTATATTAGAATATAGACCTAGAGAGTCTAATATTAGTATATCTTTAGATAACTTATTATCTACCTAGTTATCTATCTATAGTAGCTTTATTAATTTATTTATATTTAATAATACTAGAACTAATTATTCTCTATATATATTAAATAATAGGGAATCTAGGTTAAGCTTATTAAGTTATTTAGTAAAATCTAGGAAGATACTAAATTTATTAGTATTAGTATTAGATTTTAGTAAAATTATAGCTCTTAGATTAGTAATACTATCTTTATCTTTTAGTAATAGCTATAGTATACTAAATAGTACTTCTTTCTTTTAGAAGACTAGATATTTTAGAGTTAATAAAATATAGTTTAAGGGTCTACCTAATAGCTTCTTTATAATATAATTATTCTATTATAGATATTAATTATAGTATAAGATATATTATTAATTATTCTATAAGAATTCTATATCTTTAAGAAACTTTCTAATAGCTATAGTAGTAGATACCCTTAAGTATATCTAAGTATTAGATATTACTACTTTAGAATCTAGATTAGCTCTATATCTTAGAATAAATATAATTCTTACTAATATTTCTATATTAAGATCTTTTATAGCACTATACTTAAATTACTTAAATTTCTATAACTATATAGCTACTTTAATAATTAGTTTATTAATCTTAGCTCCTTTTAATATTATATATAATAGGTTTTAATAATAGGCTAATATATAGATAATACTACTTAATATATTAATAATATTTAAATAACTAATATATAATTTACTAAACTAAATGCAGAATAATAGAATTATAATATTAAGTTTAAAAATAGATTATAATTCTTTAGAATAAGAGAGTACTTAAATAGAATTAGTAATATAAGGATAGTAAATTAATAAAATTAAGAAGGCTTAATAATTATTATTAAATTAAAAGGAATAATTAATAAGATAGATATATAGATAGTTTAACTTAGAAGTTTTATAAGGATATAAGTAAGTTAATTTCCTTCCTTTCTAGGAAGGTAGTTAGATATATTAATTAATATAGATTTAACTTAAGATAATACTTAAGTATATATAAGGAAAACTACTATAATCTAATTATTATAAAATAGTTTAGAATTAAGAAAATATTTAAAATTAATTAATTAGATAGCCTAAATCTATTCCTGGATAGTCCTAGGATATACTACTATTTAGTATAGTTATAGAGGCTAATACTGTATTTTAGGGAAGATAATAGTTAATTTTCTATAATTATTACTAAGCTAGAGAAGACTATAAAGTAAGTATTATATAACTATAAAGCAATGCTTAATATATAACAGTAGACTAGTGTAGAAGGGGCCCCCTAAAACCTAATAGAGGCCTTAATAGAGAGATAGTATATTTAGCAGATCATACAGCTCATGCTGAGCACCAGCTAGCTGACATATCTAGCCAAAGCCACCCAGCCAGCATAGCTTAAGCCAAGCAACCCTAGCAGCACTAGGCTATTAACATGGCTGACAGACTGCTATTATATATTATCACATACTACTACTCACTCCTAGCCAGTATGGTGCCACTGCTAATAGTCCTAACCTAGGCATCTACTTAGTATTAGTATATTACTTCAGGCCTCCTAGGGCCCTGGGGCAGCCTGTTTAGTACGGGTGTCTCTAGAACCCTCACAGGCTTAGGAATCTGTAGTATTCTAAATAAGGTTGCAGCTGTCTAGGGGAATATGCTTATACAGGCACCTAGGCAGGTAGGAGGGTGTATACAGGGGAAGCAAGGTAGCTGGTAATTTCAGCCCTGGCTAAGATAGATTAATAAGGGAGTCAGGGTAGCGGCACTTACTGATTTCAGCCTCAGCCAAAACAGATCTATAAGGAAATCTACAGGGGGCTTGGCCTAGCCTAGGTGCCTAAGATATATATATATTTATATATACTGGCAGCGTCAGCCTGCAAAGGCAGCTGCTAGTTAGATAGTTGCTACTCACTAGGAGCCTCTAGTATAGCCCAGCCTAGTGCCATAATAGAGTAAGGAATAAATTAATAAATCAATTAATCAGTATATAGATATAAGCTATATAGATAGACTTTTATATTCTCTACTAGTTTTAGAAAAGCTAATAAAATAGGTTAGTATAGACTTTATTATAGATTTACTACTATCTAGGTAGGAAAATAGGGTCTATAATTTAATTCTTATTATAGTAGATATATATATTAAATTTATAGTCTATTACAGTATTACTTATATAGAAAAGATATAACTATAAAAAATCTAGCTAAATTAATCTATATAAGGTTTATTTTATATTTTAGGATATTATAGAACCTTATTAATAACTAGAGATTTCTCTTTATATTAGTATTTTAGTCTAGTTTATATTTTCTATTAGTAACTAAATATTACCTATTAATAGTATTCTATTTATAAATAGATAGTTAGATAGAAAGGTAAAACTAAATACTAGAGTACTATCTCTATATCTATATTAACTATTATTAAGATAATTAGATAAGATAGCTATTATATACTTAGTTTATCTACAATAATTCTAATTATTCTATACTAGGTATTCTATCTATATAAATACTTATAGATTTTAGACTAGAACTATAGATTAATATCTTATAAACTATTAATAACCTTAACCTAAATACTATAAAATATATATAAGATCTCTAGATTATAAAGAAATTMTTATTTAACTAATTAGAAGTAGTAAAAGAAGCTATAAAGTAATATTATAATTAGAATTATCTAGATATAATCTTCTATATTAGTAATTAGGTTATACTCTATATAAAAAATATTGATATAGAAAGACTAAGTAAGAAGTTTAACTATTAATAAATAAGACTATTCTAGATTATTAATTTTATAGATAAGTAAGCCTATAAGCTAAAACTCCTACTATATTTCTATAAACTATATCTAATATTCTATATTTTATAACTAAAACTATTCTAAAAGGATACTAATATAGATCTAAAGCTTAGACTAATTAAACTAGATAGATATTAATAATAGTAAGTAGAAAAGATCCTAGATAATTAATAATATTATAGAAAACATTAATATCTAGTTAATTAGATAGGATAGCTAGATTCTAATAATATATAACAATCTAAAGAGTATATTACTAATATAGAAGCTTTTAAATACTACTTTATATCTAAAACTCTATAATCTATAAGTCCTATAAAAAGATAACCTAAAAGGTATAGAAAAAAGCCTTAATTTAACTACTATATATAAAAAAAAATAGAAAAGTAGTATATAGGCTATATAAATATACCCTCCTATCTATTTAGCCTATATACTACTTAAAAATTAAGCTAATTAATTATATAGTAATTTTTATCTTAATTTCTATAATTAGTTCTAGTACTAATCTAGTATTCTCTACTTCTTACCTAATAATATTATTAACTTCTTAGTATATAGTTAATATATATTCTTTATTAGTAATTTCTTCTTAGATTTTCTATAATTAGGCTTCTATCTCCTAGATATATCTCCTAATTTCTATTTATTTAAGCTTTTACTTAAGTTAGTACTCCCTTTCTAGAAGTTTATAGATTATCTTATTATTATTATTAGAAATTATATTTATTAATTACTTATCTTTCCCTATAATTTAGAAGTTAAATTCTAAGGGGGTAGCTAATTATTCTACCCTTTAGAGGTAGGTTAGTTATTTATACTTAGTAAATAAATACTATCCTAATTATTATCTAATTAGCTAGTTACTAGTTCTATAAGGTTAGTTAGTTTTTTCTAGATTAGAATTATTTTATTATATTAAGTTAGAGTTCTAGAAGATCTAATACTAATTATTATCTTTATAGTATCTTAATAGGCTAATTAGATTTTAAAGAGTAATTAGAACTATAAGGTTAGCTATTAAGATCTAGGATTAACTAATAAGATTAGTATAGAGGGAGTAAGGTAACTATATATTACCTAAATAAAGAGAACTAATTACTAAGTTATAGAATATTTAGTCTTATAGAGATATCTATAGTTGATTATATAATCTAATAATCTATGCTATCTATATTAGCTATATATAGTAGCTTTATAGTCTACTATAGCCCTTAACAATTCCATATAAAATAGTATATATAATATATTAAGGCTTTAATATCTTAATAACCAAGCATTTATAGGGTCTAACTTTAGGTAGGAGATATTAGTATAGTTATATAGAGTTATAATTATAAGCTATAGCCTTTTAGTATATATAAATACTTAATAATATAAATTACATCTATACTTTTAGTAATATTAACTTTTTAGATATTAGGAAAGAGGAATACTATTTTATGGCCTTATAAAAAGGTATTTATATACTTTAATATATACAGTGTCTAAATATTTTGCTTACATTATAGCATATATAGATATAGTTAAAATATTATAGCCTTAAAGAGTGCTATTCTATATAGAATATAGTGATGTCTAGCTAGGGTTATTAATTTCATGGGTTGGGCTGGGTTTAGGCCCTTGAAGAACCCAACCTATGGGTTTTAGGCCCTAAAATCTGGAGCCCATAACCTAGCCCATAACCCATAGGTTCTAGGGTAGTGAATCCATTTAGGTTCTGCCAAACGCAAAAATCACTCCCTACCTACCTAATCTAGTTAGTATATAATTAATTTTCTAATACCATACTAGGCACTAGTATCTATATATATATATTGCATACTAGCATAGAAATCTAACCTAGGTTAGATGTAATCTAATTACTAGGTATAGTATAGTAATAAAAACCCATTTTTAGAACCCAAACCTAGATAGATTCTAAGAATAAGAACCCAAACCCGGCCCGAGGCAGGTTCAGGCCAGGTTAGGATCAGGTTTTTAGGTTAGGTAGAAAGCTAGACAGTCTAGCTTTCTAGGGTATCTAACTCAGTTAGGAGTTATATTATGTCTAACTTTATAATAATTCTTAATAAGAAGTAGACTAATTAATTTAATAAATTTAAATATCTAAGTATAAATATATCCTAATTATCCTCTCCTATAATCTATTATATAAAATATACTATATAGTAGTTTCTATAGCTACTATCTTTAAGTTATATAGTCTAGGGCCTTTTAGTATACTCTCTGGAATAACTATAATAGTTATTCTAGTTATCTATATTAAGGCTATATTCCTCTCCTTCTAAATACTATTCTCTATAGCTTTTCTAATTCTAATATTTATAGTTCCATAATCTATATAGTTAAAATTAAACCCTTAGTAGTATTAATTTTATAAAGAATATAATCCTAAAGAGTGTAAGTAAGATTACTAGGAAGATCTAGAATATTAAGACTAAGAATAAGACCCTAGTACTAATATATATATTATATAGCTAATCTATCTAACTATAGTAAGTTAGTAGGTAATATAACCTAGCTAGAAATAGTTTAGCTATACTAAGCTTTAAGTTTTATAGTTAAACTTATACTAAATTAGAATAGATTAGATTTAATTTTAATTTCCAAAATTTAGACTTAAAATTACAGTAGTTTAGTTCTAGCTAGGGTTAGACTTACCTAAACTTAGACTAAATATAACTCTACTTTAAATAGTATATAGATTAGTTAATTCCTATTAGTATATTACTAATATATTCTTAAAATCTTATTTATTAAGTATATTATTTTATTTAGATACCTTCTCTACCTACTTTAAATATTTTTCTAAATATTTAGTAGATTCCTAATCCTTTTAAATTATTTTTAAAATATTATTATATAAGAAAAAGGGGGTTATTAATCTCTTTAAGAACTTTATAATATATACTTTGATAATAAATATATAGATTAATAATCCTACTTTCTATAGTTATCTAGTTATTATAGCTAATATTTATAGTTTCTTTAGTCTATTACTAATATTAGCTTCTACTAATTATTAGTAATTAATAAGGTTCTTTACTATATATTTATTAGGTTCTAATAATATATATACCAAGTAGGTATAATTAAATAATTTAATATAGGCTAAACTATTTACTTTAGAACTTCTAGAGGAATTTATTATAAATAAAATTCTATCAATAAGATTTAAGATTCTTTTATATTACTATTTTAAATTATATTATATTTAATTATATATAATAATAGCTTTTTATTAGCTAGGGATTATATATAGTTTATATATTATAATTATATTTTAAGATATTAGGCTATTAGTTAATTAAATTATAGAATAACTAGATAATAATAAATATATACTATAAAGAAGATGAATAGTAATAGCTTTATTTAAATATAAATATATATTTATATTATAAAAATAGCTAGAGATAGGTACTTATTTTATAAATATATTAATCTATTTATAGAATACTTTATTAATATCTTTTCTAATAAGCTATTTATATTTTTATCTTTACTATTAGTGTTAGGATAATTTTAAGTTATTATTTAATACTTTATCTTAAGAATATTAATATAGATTACTATAACTTAAAATAGAAAGTTAGTATTATTATCTAAGAATAATTCTTTAAATAAAATTAATAAAGATATATTTATAGAGAAAATAAGTTAATATTTATCTTTTATATTAGATATTACTTTAGCTACTAGCTAACTAGTTATATAGTTAATAATAGTAATAATTTAGTAATTATTATTTAAAGTTATTAGAAGATATCTAATAAAATTATTTTCTTATTATTTAAATAGATATGTATCTTTCTTTACTAAGTACTATATAGCTTTATATTTAAGATTTAATTTTAAAGGCTTTATAATTTAATAATTTAAATAATTTTTAATAATATCCTATATATCTCTTATATTATTAGCTACTAAATATAGATATAAATTACTCTAAAGCTAGATAGCTAAATAACTAAACTAGTTATAAAATTAAGATATAAAGTTCTTTTAAAAGGAAATTTTAAGATATAGTATTTTACTAGAATTATTAAGATAGTATAGCCTTTTAGTAGATTAGTAATTAATATATTTTATTCTAAGTTAGAAGTCTAGTACTACTATCCAATTTTTTATTTTAATATTATTTAATATATTTTAATCTTTACCTTTAGGAATAAAATAATTAATAAAGACTATTCTAATTTAGAGAGATTAAGTAGAGTCTAAAGATATTTTTTATTAATTATCTACTATAATTATATTAATAATAGATAGACTAAAAATAAATATATATACTTTACTAGACCTTTTTTAATAAAATTAGATTAATAACTTATTATATTAGGGATAACTACCTTAGTTTCTTTATAATATTAGATAACTAGATTATATATTTAGAATTCTTTAATCTAATATATAAGTTATTTTAAGTATATCTTATTATTAAGGTATTTTTTAATTATATAAAGTTCCTTTTTATATATAGAATAGTTCTTTAAAATATTATTAAGCTTTTATCTATTTAATACTATAGGATATTACTATATATTTAGATATATTTATCTTAATTTAATATAATAGTAAAGAATTAATAATCTTAAAAATAGATATATAACTTATTATATTCTTAGGTATTATAAATACTTACTACTTTTAAGTATTCTAGGCTATAAATTAATTTTTTTTTATAATAAAATATTTAATTTCTCTAAAAGTTTATAAAGAGGTGCTATAATTCTTATAAACTTATATAAAAATTATTAATAATATATAGCTAGTCCTAGGAATTATTAAACATTATAAATATTAATTTTAGTTCTATCTTTATATACTTATCTTTATAGGTATTAGTTAAGTAAATCTATTATCTATAATATAAATATAAAATTCTATCTCTCTTCTAGTAAATATATACTCAGAGAGTTTTATATATAATAATATTCTTAGAATTAATTAAGTACTTATTAAATATACTTTTAATATCTCTTATCTAAATTTTAAAAAATTAAGATATTATTAAGGTAGACTATTATAAAGTTAAAATCTTATATAGTTATATTTATTATTATTTAGAATATTATAAAGTCTAAATAATGTCATTAACTATATAAATTTATTAAATAATGTATTAAATGCTATGTTTAGATTTAATAATTTATTTATTTATAAGTACTAATATCTAGAAAGGAGATTAAGCTTTAAAAAATACTTAACTTAATTAGCTTAATCTAGAAGTTCTTAAATTAATAATAGGAATCTAATATTCTTAATAGTTACCTTACTAAGGAATAGTTAATATATATTTGCTACTTTCTATTTAATTTAAAGATAATTATAATAAAAAAGCCTTAAATACTAGCTAAAGAATGAATAGTTATTTTCTTTAATAATTTTTAAACTTATATTTCTATCTTATAAAACTTCTTTAGGTAACTATATGTAGAGTTAATATTTATTAGTAAAGAATTTTTAGTATTAATATAATATTCTATTAATTAAATAGAAAATATTTCTATAACTAACTCTTCTCTAAATATATCTTTATACTAGATAGTAAAGGACTTAACTATTATAAATTTATTAATATTTTAGTTTTCTCCTTTAATTCTTAAATAATATATAGCTAGGTATATTATTAACCTTTTTAAAGAATATATTAAAGCTATTTAGTAGATATAAAATTAATAGATACTTCTAGATTAGATTCTTCTAAATCTTGATAGCTTAATCTAGTTCCTAAGATTAATAGGATAGATAATAGTATACTTTATTCTATATCTCTTAATAATTATCTCTCCTATAATCTAATTAATATTAGAATTAAAGTATTTTAATTAATCTTAATCTAAAATAATATTATACTCTACTATTTCAAGAACCTATGAAGTAAAAATATAGTATTATTTATCTAGCCTAAGTAGAATTTAAACTTAATAAATATGATATATATATAAATCTCCTATTTAGTAGATAAATTTATTATTATTTAGATATCTATTAAAATTAAAACTATAAGGAAGGTAATAAATTAGCTGGATATTTTAATATGAATATATAATTAGAGCTATAATCTAGTAGTATATAAAAATAGACTAATATCTAAAAGGCTTTAAGTATAGTAAGGAAGTAGAGAATATTAGATTTAAGAATATTTAAATAAATATTAATATAATTATAATCTCCTAATTCTAAATTAATTTTTATAATACTAAGTAATTTCTTTTATAATAGTTAGTTCTTCTTATTATTAGTAGTAGTAGAATTATTATAATTCTTTAGAGATTTAAGATTATTAAATACTTTATAATATTAGAAGTTTTAATAATTAACTAATTAGTACTTTTTATACAGAAATTCTTTATCTTTTTTAACTATTTTTTATTACTAGATTTTAACTAGCTTAGTATTATATAAGCCTAAATATTATAATGTAATTCCTAGGTGAGCTGCCCACCCCTCATCTAATTTTGATATCTTCAAATGTTTGAAGCCATCTAAATTAACTAAAATAATATATTTTTATTAGATCTAGCATGTACAGTGTGTAGGGTATCTAACTCTTATATATCCTATAATAAAGTAATTTAAATATCTTAGTAGCATATATTTAGTTAGTTCTAATAGTAAAGGTGTAGAATTAATAGATATACCTATATCTCTCCTATTTCTTACCTAGATAAGATCCCTAGCTTCCTGGATGCAGAGCCCTTTATTAGGAGTTATCTAGTATCTAGATCTCTTTAATTTCTACTTCTCCTTCTTATTAGCTATATATAAATTATAATTTTCCTTTACTAGTAGAGCTATACTATATATAGTCATCTTATAACCCTTAATAAGCTACTAGATAGCTAGTTTTAAAGGTAGTAAAGGACTTTAAGATTATTATTTTAGGAGCTTCTTAACTAAGGATGCTTATTTTTATAATTACTAAAGTATATAAGGTATAGTAAGCTATAAGAAGCTAGTTAATTAACTTATATAGCTTAGAGGGGGGGGGGGGTAGAGATAGATATAGAGATATTTAGCTTCTTAAGTATTCTCTTTAATTTAAAAGAGTAGATTCTAGCTGTAGTAAAGCCATTCTAGATATTTAAAGACTTAAAAACCTCTAGATAAGCTATACTTAAAGAAAGTTAAACTTATTAATATAATTACATCTTAAGTATATCATGTACTTAATAAGGCCTCTATAAATATACTTTAATAGGCTAAAATAATTAATATCTAGTAGTTATAAGAGATAAGAAGAATAAGTAGATATATAGATAGTAATAATATTATTATCTTTATAGGCTTTATTAAAACTAGGTATTAGATAGCTACTATAACTATCTAAGATAAGTAGATAATATCTTCTAACTATATAGCTCCTTATTATAGGGATAAAGATATTTTAATACTACTAGAGGCCTATCTTATCTATTATCTATCTATTTTAACTAACTTTAATTCTCTAGTTAGGTAGTAGAGTATAATCTTAATACTATCCCTTAATATAAATCTTTCTCTTAAAGATTATATATAAAGGAAGTACCTAGTTAGTTATATTAATATATTTAATTATTATAACCTATTCCTAATTACCTAGCTAAATAAGATAAAGTTTCCTAGGTATATTAGCTTTTATAACTATTTTAGTAGTCATAATTAAGCCTATAATAAAGCTATTTTTATTAAAATTATAGATATCTTTATAGGAAATATTATATTATATCTAGATCTTTTATAGGTAGTTAAACCACTCCCTAATAATCTTTAGATCCTTATATTAAGCTTAGCTATAATTAAATTATTAAGTATATTAAGTTTTAATCTCTTTATATTAATTAATAAAGGTAGATACCTAGTTCTTACTAATAGATTTAAATCTAGAGGGATTATCTACCTAGACAAGGATATTAGCCATTTCTTATACATAAGATAGTCTAGGGGGAACTCTGTATAGATCCCTAAATAGTATCTATTCTACTAATAATTCTTCCTGTGTAAGAGATAGTCTGTAATTATTATTATATTTTTTAATTTAATATTGGCATCTATTAAGTTAGCTATAGAGGGTAGATTTAGGAATATTAAATGTCTTCACAGCGCAGCAAATGCTTGAAATTTAACCTTTTTTTAAAGCAGATATTCCTAGTTGAATCCTTCCCTCTTATTCTACTAGATTCCCAGATATTTGATGTGATTTTGGTGGCATGGTAGCTGTTTGGATAGATTCAATATTTGAATGTGTCGAAATCAGATGAGGGGTGGGCGGTCACCCAGGTGGGCGGCTCACCTGGGAATTACGTTAGCCTTTCTATTTATAATTAAAATAAGCTTAATTATTTTAATACTAGGCCTTCTTATTTATAAATTTCTTTTCTTAGATAATTAGGAGATATAGTAATAATATTTAAATTAATATTTATTAGATTTATTTAATAATTATTAAATTTACTAAAAAATTAAAGTTATATCTAAATATATAAAGTAACTTCCTATATATACTTAATAAAATAATAAATTATATTATTAAAAGTAATTAGTTACTTTATTATAGTCTTTTACCTAGTAATTATATAAAATAGATTTTAAATTAGTAATAAACTTCTAGATTAATATAATATTAGGAATTCTAGATTTAACATATTTAATAGCTTTAACTAGGGAAGTAATATAAGATTATAATAATTCAATTATTCTATATATTTTTTATATTTTTTTTTATTATTTATTCTCTCTTTTTATCTCTCTAAAGTTATCTTAGATTTATTATTTAAAAATATCTAGAGTAGTAATAATAACTATTAAATTATATTTAATCTTCTATTTATAAATATTTTATTACTCTTCAGCCTAGCCTATAAGATAATATTTAATAACTATAATCTTTTTAAGTTTAGTAGTATTTTTCTAGGTAAGAGTTTACTTATTATATAAGTAGTTATTAATTTATTAAAATTATTTTACTATAGTATTCTTACTATATTTACTATTATATATAGAGATAGACTCTAACTTAGATATTTTTTAATATAGCTTAAGTACTATAGAAAGAATAGAAGAAAGAGAATTAAAATTAGAGATAATAGTTATAGCTTTCCTAACTTTAATTAAGATATAATTATAATAATAGTACTTATCTTAAAGAAGTTTAACTATATAAGTATATATTTAAATTAGCTTGGTCTAGGTATTATTAGCTATATTCTAGATAGTAAGATTAAATTTATACTAAAGTTAAATAGGTCTATCTTAAAGCTATTACTATTATTAATAAATTAAGTTTAAGGGGTCTCTATACTAGAAGATATAGATTTAATATTATTTATTTTATTATCTAGAGAATAATAATTAATTTAAGAGTAAAATTAGGATAGTTATTAATAGATTTTAAGATTATTAAAATAATTTTAATAACTTAAATTTATCTTAGTCTTTATAATTAGATAGGTAATTATATTATTAGTTACTTCCTAGAAGACTTAGGGTAGTCTATAATATTTATAACTATAATATTATATTAAGGAAGAGCTAAAGGATATTCTATAATAAATTATTACTATTTTAGATATCTAGATTGGCCTAAGGAGGTTAAAATAGTTAATCTAAAGTAATTTTATTAGTTTAAAAGTAATTAATATAAGATAATTATTAAATCTATATAATTATTACTAATACTTTTAATAGTTATGAGATTATATTTTCTAATTTTATCCTTACTAGATTAACTCTTTACTAATATCTTTAAATCTTTTAGGGATTAAATATTATATAAATGTTTACTTAATCTAGATATACTACTAGCTAGTAGATAGGATAATTATTTATTATAGTAGGGAAGGAAGCCTTTAATAATATAAGGGTAGATGGATGGTAGGAGCCTCCGGCATCGCCCAGCCCGGTGCCACAACGGAGTAAGGAACAAATCAATCAATCAATCAATCATTCTATAATTATTAAGTTAGTATAGCTAATATCTATAGTTTCTTTAGTTTATTATTAATATTAGCTTCTACTAATTAGTATCTATTAATAAGATTCTTTACTATATATCTATCAGGCTCTATAATAGTATATATACTAAGTAGGTATAATTATTTAATTTAATATAGACTAAACTATTTACTTTAGAACTTCTAAGGGGATTTATTTTAAATAAGGACCTATTAGCTAGATATAAGTTAAGATTCTTTTATATTACTGTCTTAAATTAGGTTCTATTTAATTATATATATTAATAACTTCTTATTAGCTAGTGATTATATATAATTAATATATTATAGTTATATTTTAATATCTTAGGCTATTAGTTAATTAAGTTATAGATAAGTAGATAATAATAGATATATACTATAGAGAAGATAAAACAGTAATAGTTTTATCTAGATATAGATATATACTTATACTATAAAAATAACTAGAGATAGGTACTTATTCTATAGATATATTAATTTACCTATAAGATATTTTATTAATATCTTTTCTAGTAAGCTATTTATATTTTTATTCTTACTATTAGTTCTAGGATAATTTAGAGTTATTATTTAGTACTTTATTTTAAGGATCTTAATATAAATTACTATAACTTAGAATAGAAAGTTAGTACTATTATCTAAGAGTAATTCTTTAAATACTCTATAATTAATAAAGATATCTTTATAGAGAAAATAAACTAATATTTTATCTTTAGTATTAGGTATTACTTTAGCTATTATCTAATTAGTTATATAATTAATAGCTATAATAATCTATTAGTTATTATTTAGAGTTATTAGAAGATATTTAATAAAATTAATTCTTTATTATATAAATAGATAGGTATCTTTCTTAACTAAGTACTGTATAGCTTTATATTTAAGATTTAATCTTAGAGATTTTATAATTTAATAATTTAGATAGTTCTTAGTAGTATCTTAAATATCTTTTTATATTATTAGCTACTAGATATAGGTATAAATTACTCTAAGTAAAGCTAGATAGCTAAAATAACTAAACTAGTTATAGAGTTAGGATATAAAGTCTTTTTAGAAGGGAATCTTAAGGTATAGTATTTTACTAGAATTATTAGATAGTATAGCCTATTAGTAGATTAGTAACTAATATATTCTATTTTACAGTTAAAAGCTTAGTACTAATATTTTAATTTTTATTTTAGTATTATTTAATATATTTAGGTCTTTATCTTTTAGAAATAAAATAATTAATAGATACTATTCTAATTTAGAGAGGTTAAATAGAGTATAAAGGTATTTTTTACTAGTTATCTAGTATAATTATATTATAGATAGACTAAATATAGATATATATATTATATTTACTAGACCTTCTTTAATAAAATTAGATTAATAACTTATTATATTAAGGATAACTACTTTAGTTCCCTTATAATATTATATAATTAGATTATATATTTAAAATCCTTTAATCTAATATATAAAATATTTTAAATATATCTTTATATTAATAAGATATTAAAGACTTTTATAATTTATTATAATTATAATAGGTTTACTATTATTAATATAATAATCTTATTATTAAAGTACTTTCTTAATTATAAAAAGTTTCTTCTTATATATAGGATAGTTCTTTTTAGTATTACTAAGCTTTTATCTATTAAATCCTATAGAATACTACTATTCCTTCTTATCTTATTATAATAATATTATACTAAGAGCCTATTTAGATATATTAATTTTAATTTAATATAATAGTAAAGGATTAGTAATCTTAAGAATAGATATATAAATTATTATATTCTTTAGTATTATAAATGCTTACTAATATTAATTATTCTAGATTATAGATTGAAACTTCCTTTTATAAAGTATTTAATTTCTTTAGGAGTTATAAAGAGGAGCTATAATTCTTATAAACTTATATATAAATTATTAATAGTATATAGCTAGTCCTAGGAATTATTAAATTTTATAAATATTTATAGGTTTTGGCTATATCTTTATAACCTTAATCTTTATAGGTATTAGTTAAATAAATCTATTACTAATAATATAACTATAGAATTCTAGTTCTCTCTTAGTAAATATATATTTAGAGAGTTTTATATATAATGAATATTTTTAAAGTTAGTTAAGTATCTATTAAATATACTTCTAATATTCCTTATCTAAGTCTAAAAAGATTAAGATATTATTAAGGTATACTACTATAAAGTTAAGATCTTATATAATGCTATTTATTATTATTTAGAATATTATAGATATATTATAAAGTCTAAAAGATATTATTAAGAATTTAAACTTACTAAATAATATATTAAAAGTTATCTTTAGAATTAATAATTTACCTATTTATAATTACTAATATCTAGAGAGGAGATTAAGCTTTAAAAGATACTTATCTTAATCTATTTAATCTAGAAGTTCTTAAATTTGTAGTAGTAGATAGGTATTTTTAATAGTTACCTTATTAAGTAATAATTAATATATATTTACTATTTTCTATTTAGTTTTAGGATAATTATAATAGAAAAGCCCTATATACTAGCTAAAGAGTAAATAACTACTTTCTTTAATAGTTCTTTAACTTATATTTTTATCTTATAAAACTTCTTAKGTAACTATAGATAACAGTTTATATTTATTAGTGAAGAATCTCCTATATTAATATAAAATATATTATATTAATTATTCTAATAGCATCTCTGGGTATAACTCTTTCCTAAATATATCCTTATACTAGGTAAGTAAGGGACTTAGCTATTATAGATCTATTAGTACCTCTATACTCTTCTTTAATTCTTAAATAATAAATAACTTGGCTTCTTATTAACCTTTTTAAAGAGTATATTAAAGCTATTTAGTAGATATAAGGTTAACAGATGCTTCTAGATTAGATTCTTCTAGATCTAACTTAATCTAGTTCCTAAGGTTAGTAGGATAGATAGTAGTACACCTTATCCTATATCCTTTTATAACTATCTATCCTATAACCTAATTAATATTAGGATTAAAGTATTTTAGCTAATCTTAGCCTAGGATAATATTATACTCTGCTATCTTAAGATCCTATAAAGTAATAATGTAGTACTATTTAATATTCTAATAGCTATAGTAGATCTACTATATATTACTTAAGATATTAATATATTTATATAGCAGAAACTATATAATATAGAAGAAGGAAATATAAATAAGCTAAGTTACTTATAATTGAAGATTATAGATAGACTCCTATAATATAGAAACTATATCTATATACTAAAATCTACAGCACTATATATAGAAATTATAAAAACTAATTATAATCTATAGGGGGGTTATTACTAGTATAGATATACCTTAGAAAGTATTAAATATAAATACTTTTAGTGTGAGCTTATATAAGATATTAAGGTATATATAACTAAGTATAATATCTATTAGAGAATTATAGTATACTAGTATAAGCCTTATAATAAGCTAGAACTACTATCTACTCCTATAAAACCTATATAGTAGATAAGTATAGACTTTATAATAGATCTCCTACTATTGAAATAGCAGGGGGAAGGTATATACTACAATTCTAGTAATAGTTAATTTATATATAAAGTACTTACTCTATATCCCTATAAGGAAGGATATTAATATAATATATCTAGTAGAAGTACTTTATAAAAGAGTTATACTATAACTAGGCATGCTAGAGAACCTTATATTAGATAGAGAAAGCCTATTTACTAGTATATTCTAGTTAACTCTTTACTACTGCCTAGGGGTATATAGATAACTATCAATAGCTTACTACCTATAAATAAATAGTTAAATAGAATATATAAACCAGGTCCTAGAATATTACCTATAAGTATATATTAGCTAGATATAAGATAACTAGGCAGGCTAGCTACTTATTATATAGTTTATCTATAATAGTGCTATATATAGTATACTAGGTATTTTATTATATTATATACTTATAGATTTCAAGGCTAGTCTATAGATTAATATACTAGTCCTAGAAGATATAAAAATACTAGCTATAGTAGAGAGAGCTATAGAGATTAATAAGAATTATATAAAACTATAAGTACTACTGTTAAAATCTAAAGAATAGATAAAGAAGTAGTATAATAAGAAGTATATTAAAATATTACTAAGTATTAGTAAATATATAATACTATAAGTAAAGAATATTACTATCTCTAGACTAAACTAGAAGCTAGTAAGTAGAATACTTAGTTTAAAATTATAGAGAAATAGGGTAAATAGTTATATTAATTATACCTACTAGAATTATATAAAAAAATATATAATATCTTCTATATATTACTACTAGAACTATATAAAGGGAATACTAAGTAAGTACCCTAACTAAGGCCTATAATTATTAAAGATAGTAAAGAATAGGAGATAGATACTATCCTTTAATATTAAAAAATATATAATAAAGATTGATACCTAGACTAGTAGTATAGATAGGATGATAAGTATAATATATAGAAATCCTATAAATATATTAAAGATACTAAGGCCTATAAGTAGTTTATAAAGTCTATAAGGGAGAAGATATAGTTAATAAAAAGAATATATTATATTAGGCCTAAAGGCTGTATATATAATATCTAAAGAAAAATAAAAAGTAATAATACTTTAACCTCTAAAGGGGAAGTAGTCTTAAATTCTACTATATAGTTAGCTAGAAATAGGTAAAGTAAGAAGATATAGACTTACCTATAAAATAAATAAATAAAATCTATAATAGTACTAAAATATATATTAAGCTAAGTAGCTAGAGCTATAGTAATAATATTAGGGCTAGCTAGAGCTAGGATAGAAGTATTAAAACTAGTAAAAGCTAGGGAGAGAGTAAAATCTCTATTAGGGGCTAGAGCTAGAGAGCTATATACTATCTTAAAAGATAAGATTAGAGATAAAGGCCTAGCAGGAATAGATACTAAGGATATACTATCTAKAAATAAACTATTACTAGTATAGAACTAGATCTTAAAGGCCTAGGCTATACTAATAATAGCTACTAATATACTATCCTTATTTATAGTAGAGATATAACTAGTAGTATTAGAGAGTATTATCATATAGTAAGCTAGCAGTAAAGCTATAAGAAAACTTTAAGTGAGTAGAGTAAGTAAGATATATAGAGTAAAAGAGCTAAGACAATAATATACTAACTAGTATAACTAGTATAAACCTATATAATAAGTATACTTTCCACTACTTAGAGAATAACCTAAGTAAGTAGGAAGTATATCTATTATATAGTATATAGATAGCTATAAGTACTAGTAGTAATAATAGCTAGGACTAAGTATTAGAGAAGAAAGAGGTAATAGTATAATAACTATAAGGGTTATTACCCTACTAGCTATAGGATATATTATCTCTATAATTAGTATAAGAGGTAATATATCTATAACTAGTAAGATAGCCTTAATAAATAAGAGTAATAGTATTAGTAGTTACTAATAATTGTATAAGTAAAAGGGGTATAGTACTAGGAGGTATAATAAGAAGTATAGATATAAGGTATCTTCTATATATAAAGTTAGTAATTATCTAATCTCTAGTAAATATAATAAGGAAATTAAAGTATTTATAAGCTAATAAGGCTATAGCTACCAATGTAGCTTTTAATATAGAAAGAAAATAAAGAAAATATAGCTAAAAGAGCTCTAAATTAATAAAAATAATAAAAAGATACTATAAGGAGCACTAAATATATGAAATAAATTAAAAATATATAATAAAGAAAGTAGAAAATAAAGGAAATATATTACTTATTATAACTACTATGGGAGAACTAGTAAAAATAATAATAAAGAATATAGAATACTATAATCCTATAATAAAATAAATATAGCTCTCCCTAAAATAAGGAGAATTAAGAGTAATAAAACTAGAAGATAAAAAGTAATAATTAGAAGTAATCTCTATACTAAGAACTATATATATTTAATTAACTATATAATTATATTAATATAAATAAATTATAAAGGCCTATGATAGGAGAATCTATAACTATAATTACTTATAGAGAATAAACTAAAATAAAAGAGAATAAGATAAAATATAAATCTTATAATTATAAAGATAATTAAAGAATCTATAAGAGAATATATAGTAAGGAAGAATAAGATAAAGTACTTATATAATAAAAGATTTAATATTATTAGAGCGAGAAGAGAAGAAGGAGAAAAGAATCTATAAATCTATAAAGATAAGAGCTCTTATACTACTAAGTAAGTACTATATAAAGCTATTTAAAATATTGATAATAATAAGGTTAAACTGCTATATAATAGATATTATTTAAGGGAGTAATATATTAATTAATAATAATATTACTATCTTATACTAGTAAATAATGCTAAGTAATAATAAGAAAACTATTCTAAATAGACTAATAAGAAGATATAGTTTATATAGATTAGGAAAGGCTGTAAAACTACTTCTAGCTATAGAGATGTAGTATATAAAGAAGGGGGATAGTTATTAGGTATAGTAAATCTATATATAGCTAAACTATAGGTTATATAAGTAGCATGTGATCTATAGAGATATTATTAAATACTAAGGTGTGAGATGCTTATACCTTAGTAATTAGTTTAACTATAAAGGCATTGCTACTACCACACTATCTACTATTTAATAGAGACCATTCCATAGGTGCTCTCATATATTCAATATTACTGCTGTTAAGGCTAGTAGGATATTTAATTTATATATATCAGATATATAGGTCCTCTACTAGAAAAACCACTAAAAGCTATATTAAGATAGCACTCACTAGGTTAGGAAGGCTATATATGGGGGAATAGCTATAGAAGTAGTTAAGAGAAGGATTTTAACTTGGGGAACTATTTATATAGTTAGAGAAATATATAGTTTTCATCTAAGTAATTTAAAGATAGTAACTATAGAATCTATTATATAAACAGTTTTAAGTAGCTATTTAGGGTATAAAATAATATAATATTATACTATATTTATTAAATTAATTAATTAACTTCTTATTAAGGACTTTAATAGAGTATATAATAATAGTTTTTTTATCTAATTTATTAATTTTTATAAAACTATATTAAGATTCCTCTATATTTATAATATAAAAGGGAATTATATATTACCTTCTCTATACTATTTTATAAATAAAATAATAGATATAATATATAAAAAGGGAGGATATTTAGTAATTGTATTTATTATTATATAATAGATATTATTAAGCCTCTACTTTACCTAACTAGGTAGTAGCTAGAAGTATTTTTCTAATATAATATACTAATCTTTAATATTATTTATATAAATTAATTATTATATATAATATTGTTAACTTTAGAATTTTATTAGCTAAGGGTCTTACTCTAGAAGTAAATATTTAATTTTAGTAAATTTTTATAATTAATCTAGATTTTTTAATAATTTATAGTTAATTAGTAAAAGCTACTATAGAATAATAAAATATCTTATTATTTTTATAATAATTTCTTTACTACTCTAGATAAATAATATATCTAGAAAAAAGAAGCCTATATTAGTTATATACTAGTTATCTCTAGTTAATTTTTTATAAATCTAATATTTTATTTTATAAAAACTCTATATACTTCTATAAAGATATTTATTAAGAAGATAGCTTTTATTATTATTTAAACTACTTAGATTATAGTTATTATTATGATATCTTTATCTATATCTAAATTAATAATATTAGTTATAATTCCCTATATTATTTATATTATAATTATATTTTTAGTTATTATTATAATAAGGATAATATTAATTATTAAGAGTATTATTAATATTTTTAATTAATTTATTAGCTTATTTAGTATTACCCTACTAGGCTACTAGCTAAATATTAACTAGAATCTATATAAATATAATTATTACTTATTAAATTTATAGTATTAAGCTACTCTTTCTATCCTTTTATAAAGATAAGATTTAGTCTATTTAGACTATTAGTATCTAGTCCTACTACATTAGAATATAGGCCTAAAGAGTCTAATATTAGTATATCTTTAAATAACTTTTTATTTATCTTATTATTAGCTTATAGTATACTGCTCTATTAACTTATCTATACTTAATAATACTAGAACTAGTTATTTATAGTATATTATTAAATAATAGAGAATCTAGATTAAGCTTATTAAGTTATGTAGTAAAATCTAGTAAGATATTAAATTTATTAATATTAATTTTTAGTAATTTATCTATATTAGCTTTTAGTAATATTATATAGCCTTTAGATTAATAATACTATTTTTATTTTTTAATAATAGCTATAGTATATTAAATAGTACTTCGTTCTTTTAAAAGACTAGATATTTTAAAGTTAATAAAATATAATTTTCAGATCTATCTAATAATTTCTTTATAACTTAATTATTCTATTATAGGTATTAATTATAGTATAAGATATATTACTAATTATTCTATAAAAGCTCTATATTTTTAAGAAACTCCTTAACTACAACTATAGTAGATACTCTTAAGTATATTTAAGTATTAGATATTACTACTTTAGAGTCTAGATTAGCTCTATATCTTAGAATAAAAATAATTCTTACTAGTATTTTAGTATTAAAGTCTTTTACTATACTATACTTATATTATTTAAATTCCTATAGCTATATAGCCTACCTTAATAATTAATTTATTAATATAGCTCCTTTTAGTATTATATATAATAGGGTTTTATTAATAGGTTAATATATATATAATATAGATAATATAGATTAATATATTAATAATATCTAAATAATTAAGAGATAATTTATTAAACTAAATATAGGAATAATAGAATTATAAAGTAGAAGTTAAAAATAGACTATAATTCTTTAAAAGTAAGAGAGTACTTAAATAGAATTAGTCAGCAAATAATACTAAATTAATAAAATTAAGGAAGCTTGATAAAACTTATAAAATTAAAAGGAATAGTTAATAAGATAGATAGATGGTTTAACTTAGAAGTTTTAGTAAGGGAGTAAGTTAATTTCCTTCCTTTCTAGGAAGGTTGTTAAATATATTAATATAGACTTAAAGAGATAATGCTTAAGTTTATATAAGAAAACTACTATAATTTAATTATTTAAAATAGCTTAGAATTAAAGAAATAGTTAAAAACTAATTAATTAGATATCCTAAATATATTCCTGGATAGTCCTAGGATATACTACCATTTAGTGTAACTAATGTGGTTGATCAGTACTGTATGATGGGGAAGATGATGATATTCATAAGTTAAGTAACTAAGCTATACTAAGAAGTAGGCATAAGATTATATAACTTTACTGAACTGTTGGCATACAACAATATAACTAATCTAAGCTTTAAAGTCTAAGAAATAATAAATCTTTTATCTTTCTTTCCTACTTTATCTCTTTCCTTAGTTTATTATATATCTTTAGTATAAAGAAAAGGATATTGTTTTTATAGAATATTGGATATTTTAATATTAGTATTAATAATGTAAAGTTCTTAGGCCTTTTTAGGTAATCTAATTATTATTTCATAAGTAGTTAATATAGAAAGTAAGACATTATTAGTTATTGTAAAGAATGTGTATTTTCTTCAAAAATCTTTATATATAACTACAGAAAGTATAGTCTAGATATAAATCTAGAAATGTAATATTTTAAGAACTATAATTATAATCTATAGTATAATATCTAAATCAGAATCTTTTATAAATCTATATCCTATCTTATTAACTAACTAAAGTTATATAGTAGTTCAAAATATATATAAATTAATTTTATTATATACATAATAAATATATAATAATTAATATCTTTAAGAATAGTAGTAATAGAATATAGTATAGAATTTACATAAGTTATGAATAGATATAGAGAAGTAGGGAAAATAAAATCTTAATAAAACTAGAGAAATAAGATATAATTTATTAAAAGTATATAATACTTAAATAGATTTAACAAAAGAAGGATTAAAAGTTAATAGATAAATTATTAATTCTAAAAATAGCTTTTAATATATTATTTAGTAAGTTTAAATACTTAGTAATACCTTTTAGACTTTATAATATATCTATAATATTTTAAATATAATAAATAGTATTATATAAGATTTTAATTTATAGTAGTATACCTTAATAATATCTTAATCTTGTTAGACATAAATAAGGAATATTAGAAATATATATAATACTTAACTAACTCTAAGGATATTTATTATATATAAAACTCTCTAGATATATATTTACTAAAAGAGAACTAGGATTCTATAGTTATATTATTAGTAAAAGATTTATTTAATTAATATCTATAAAAATTAAGGTTATAAAGATATAGCTAAAGCTAATAAATATTTATAAAGTTTAATAATTCCTAGAACTAGTTATATATTATTACTAATTTATATATAAATTTATAAGAATTATAGCTCCTCTTTATAAATTTCTAAGGGAATTAGATACTTTTCTTTATAAAAAGAAGTTTTAATCTATAATCTAGAATACTTAATATAGTAGGTATTTATAATGCTAAAGAATATAATAGTTTATATATATCTATTCTTAAGATTACTAATCCTTTACTACTATATTAAATTAAAACTAGTATCTCTAAATAGGCGCTTAGTATAGTATTATTATAATAATATAAGAAAGGATAGTAGCATTCTATAGTATTTAATAGATAAAAGCTTAATAATACCAAAAAGGACTACTTTATATATAAGAAGGAACTTCTTATAATTAAGAAAGTACTTTAATAATTAGACTATTATATTAATAATACTAAGCCCATTATAATTATAATTATTATAAAAGTCTCTGATATCTTTATATTAGATTAAAGAATTTTAAATATATAATCTAGTTATCTACTATTATAAGGGAAACTAAAGTAGTTACTCTTAATATAATAAGGTATTAACCTAACTTTATTAAGGAAGGTCTAGTAAATAAAGTATATATATCTATATTTAATCTATCTATAATATACTTATAGTAAATAATTAGTAAAGAATATCTTTATATTCTACTTAATCCCTCTAAATTTAAATAATATTTATTAATTTTATTTATTCCTAAAAGATAAAAACCTAATTATATTAAAAAATACTAAAATATAAATTAAAATATTAGTACTAACCTTTTAAAATAGAATATATTAATTACTAACCTACTAATAGACTATACTATCTTAATAATTCGATTAAAATACTATATCTTAAGATTCCCTTTTAAAAAGACTTTATATCCTAACTCTATAACTAATTTAGTTATCTTAGCTATCTAGCTTTACTTAAAGTAATTTATATCTATATCTAGTAGCTAATAATATAAAGAGATATTAAAGATATTACTAAAAACTATCTAAATTATTATATTATAAATCTTTAAGACTAAATCTTAAATATAAAGCTATATAGTACTTAGTAAAAAAGATATCTCTCTATTTAAATAATAAAGAATTAATTTTATTAAATATCTTCTAATAACTCTAAATAATAATTAATAGATTATTATAGCTATTAACTATATAACTTATTAGATAGTAGTTAAACTAATACCTACTACTAAAGATAAAATATTAGCCTATTTTCTCTATAACGATATGTTTATTAATTATAGAGTATTTAAAAATCTCTAATTATAAGGAATAAAATACATTAAGTTCTTAAAACTACTTTTAATAGCCTTATAATCTATTAATAATTACAATTTTAATTCTAATTACTAATTTACTTATTATTCTTTAATAAAATATTAAATCTATATCTTCTAGTATAGAGACCCTTTAAACCTAGTGTATAAATAATAGTAATAACTTTAAATAAACTATATTTAACTTAAATATTAATTTAATCTTATTAGCTAGGGTATAACTAATAAGAGTATATAAATTAAAGTAATATAGATATATAACTATTTAGTTAGACTGCTCTATAAATCAGTATAATTATAAATTTTAATTATACTTCTTTCTTTTTTATTATTTCTATGGTATTTAAGCTATATTAAAAGATCTCTATTCTAGAGTCTATCTCTATATGTAATATTATGTATAGTAAGAATGCTATAATTAAATAGCTTTAATAAATTAATAATTACTTTTATAATGAGTAAACTCTTACTTAGGAGAATAATATTAAATTGAAAAAGATTATAATAAGCTAAAGAGTAATAAAAGACTGAATATAATCTAATAGTTACTATTACTGTTCTAGGTACTTTTAAATAGTAGATCTAAGATAACTTTAGAGAGATAAAATAATAGAATAAATAATACAAAAAATTCAAAAAATATATATAAAATAATTAAATTATATAAATTTATACTACTTTCTTAATTAAAACTACTAAATATATTAAATCTAGAATTCCTAATAATATATAATTAGAATTTATTAATAATTTATAACCTATTCTATATACTTACTAGGCAGAAGATAATAATAAATAAATTACTTTTAATAATATAATTAATTATTTTACTAAGTATAAATATAGAGTTATTATATATACTTAGATATAATAGCTTTAATCTTTTAGTAAAGTAAAAAATTATTAAGTAAGTCTAATAGATATTAATCTAAGTACTATTTATTACTATATATCCTAATTATCTTAGAAAAGAAATATATAAATAAAAAGGCTATTATTTAATTAATAAAGCTTAATTTAATTATAGATAGAAGAGGCTATAATATTTAAGTTTATATAGTATTAAACTAGTTAAAATCTAGTAGTAAGAAGTAGTTAGAAAATATAAAGGACTACTACATAAGGAAGTACTAGTTAATTAAATATTAAAGACTTCTAATATTAAGGATTATAAAGTATTTAATAATCTTAAACCTCTAAAAGATTATAATAATTCTAATAATAATAATAAAAAGAAGAAGAATTAACTACTATAAGAGGGACAGATTACTATTATAAAAATTAATTTAGAACTAGAAGATAATAATTATATTAATACTTAATTAAATACTCTTAAATCTAATATTCCTTATTGTTTTTACTATATTTAAAACCTCTTAGATAGTAGTATATCTCTATATACTATTACATTATAAGTCTAATTATATATTTTTATTAAAATAGCTAACTAATTTATTAGTTAAGCTATTAGCAGGGTTAACCTTACTATTAATTAATATTAATTTAATAAGGCCATATTAGACTGCATCTTTAGTAAAAAGATATTAGTTTACTAGCTATCTAATTAATAATTAGAAATCTCTCTTATTAATAATATTAAATATATTATTACTATCTATATAGATTAGGATTAGTAAATTAGATATATCTAGATATAGTACTCTTAATAGTTATTATAGCTAAATAGCTTCCTTAATTACTATAGTATAAGTATAGTATTCTACTGTATAGTAGTAGAATACTATACTTAATAGGGTAATTACTAATTATTTTTTTTATATACTAACTAACTAATATACTAGTAAAGAAGAAGATATAAGCCTTAGTTAACTTCCTATCCAGGTAATCTTAGAATAATAAGTTAATATAGCCTTTAATACCTTTACCTAGGTATCTGCCTAGTTTAATTCTATATAGATTCTATCATAGATATTAGAAGATAGATTTAATAGTAGTTAAATTATTTTTATCTAGTTTTACAGCTTTAGACTGTAATTAATATATTAAGTAGGTAATAGTAGGCTAAGATTTAATATTTAGCTAATTTAATTAGTAAATATACTATTAAAACTTATAGATAGCTTCTCTTAAAGGATCTTCTTTATCTTCTTTTCTTATTAGTTTCCATCCTGGCTATATTAGGATTTAATTTCTAGAATACTATTGTATTCCTGCTTTAGCTAGAATCTTATCTATATAGGTATTTTAGGATAATATAATTATTTAGTATTCCCTATCTCTTATAATTTTATATCTAAGGTATTAAGAAGGTTTCTCTAACTCTTTAATAAGGAAGAGATTTCCTAATTATAACTTAATTAATTTAATTCTATCTATTATTATTAATGTTATAAGTATATTATTAATATAGATTAGTAGATATTTATTATCTCTATATTAATAAATACAGGGATCTTCTACTAATTATTTAAATCTAATTAATATTATTCTATTATTAAATTTCTTATTCTATAAGAAGGTGGATTAGTATAGCCTATAGAGAGTCTTAAGAACTCTATAAACCTTCTCTTTCTATTTAAAACTAGTTAGTTGGTGTATATAGATTATATATTTCTTAAGATAGGTATAAAGATAGGCTATTACTATATTAACCTATTCAACTTCTAGATTCTATATAGTAATAAGGGTAAGAAGAAGTTTAATTATAACTTCTACTACTACTAGTCTATAGGTAGTATTAAAATCTAATCTAGGCTATTAGTGATTGCTATAGACTACCTATCTTATATAGAAATCTATAATATAGTTATTAGTATCTGGCTTTAGATCATAAACCTATTTCCCTGGAAGTACTAGGGAATTATCTTTAGGATATAGAACTAGCTTATAAGCCTTCCTCTCCTGTAGTTTATTAATTTATATATATATAGTAGACTCCTAGTAATAGTAATGTTTAAATAGATCTTTTATAGCTTTCTGGTATATATAAGGAATCTTAATATTATAAGTATATAGACCCCTTAGAATTATAATATATCTAAAACCAATATTATAGTTATATTTAGAAATTAATAGGAAAGTATATCTAAATATAGATATTATATCTATATCTTCTTTATCTTCTGGTTATATTATACTCCCTAATATTCTATACTTTCTTTCTACTTCTTTATTTAATTTATCTAAACGTCATTACAGTAGCTTTCCCTTAGTAGATTATTTAGATACTCTTAATAGTAAGTATAAGGTGTGAGATCTAGACCTTATTAATAGTAATATAGCTAAAATTAATTAAGATCTTATAGACTTTAGTGCTTATAGTACTAGATCTTCTAGTATATTAAATAGATCTTAATATTTAGTCTATTTCTAGGGCATGTAAATATCTTTAGTAATTAGATCTAGTAATTTAATTAACTTATAAACTTATTACTATTTAATCTATTTAAAATCTTCTTTTAGATCTTTATAGCTGTTATCTAAATATTAAATACCTTCTTATAGCTTCTTTAAATAATTAGCTTGGTTATTAGGTGCCTATATTACTTCTATAGCTATTAGGGTAGTAGATAATCTATCTATACTAATAATATTATTATAGGGCCTTTATTAGCTTAGGGCTAATTTTACTAGTAGTTTAATTAAATCTCTAGGCCTATTTCTATCTCTAAAATATATTTATTTCCTTCCCTGTTTAGTTTGTATGTAGTTTTCTAATATTTCCTAGAGTATCTATTAGAATATATAGGAGGTTCTTCTAGTAAAAGTTAATATTAAGTAGCTAGTTAAATTAATATTAGCTAAGATCTTAGTTTCTTCTAGTAAAAGTTAATATTAAGTAGCTAGTTAAATTAATATTAGCTAAGATCTTAGTTTATCTTACTTATCTAGCTAAGTACTTACTTTAGTTTATATATCTAGTAGGATATTTACTTATATTTATATCTAGTAAGATATTTACTTATGCTTATATATCTAGATATATAAGTAAGGGATCTAGGGTAATTATTTAGATTTAGTCTTAAATAGGTAATTCTAGTATTCTAATTAGCTAGTTAGCAGGCTTAATTACTAGTCTTATTAAGATAAGCCTAGGGTATATATATTAGATTATTTTACTAGTATTTAATTTAGTTTTAGAGGTTGTATTTAGGCTGGACATTAGTTCTAGATTAATAGGATTCTTTAGGTGAGGGCCTTCCTTTACTATAACTATACTATCTTTATAATTATCTTCTTTATACCTATCTTTAGATATTATATATATCCCTTATACAGATAATCTGATTTATTTCTAGTATTTAGCCTAGGTAGATATGACTATTATCTCTCTTATATCTAACTAATTATACTTTATATACATGAGGGGTGGTTTTATAGGCTTAAATATAATCCTTCTTATAGATATGGATATATATTAGAATGCTAAATAGTGGGATATTTGTCATTGCAGTAGGTAGGGAGCCTTTAAATTATATAAGGGTAGGGGTTAGGCCAGTAGCTGCCCTATATATGCCTTATTAATATTAAGGAGTTCCTATCCCTTTTATATTTTAATCTAAACTATAAGGAATGGAGAGGCCTAAATACTAGATATATAATTAATAATAACTAGTAGATATTATTATATATCTTATAGATATTATTAAAATTATATATATATCTATTAATATTACATCCTCCCCTGCCTAGATTAAACTTTATCTATAGAGTTCTTAGTCAGCAGCTACCTATAGGACTTACTTAGTACCTATAGTATAATCCTAGAGCTGATTATTACTAAGATATATTATATTACCTAATCTGATATTTAGATATTATTATTTCTTTATTAATAATTTATAGAATTAACTAAATTATTCTTTATACCTTTAAAATTAGGATAGTAGTGGCTTAGTATATTCTTTATTTAATATATAAGAGGTATAATTAGATTAATTTTACTTAGTAATATTAATAAGTAAGTTACTTAAGTAATTAATAAGTATTAAGTAGTATATAAAGAATTATAGTAAATATTACTATTTATAGTATACATAAATAATTAAATTAATAAAGATAGAATTAACTAATAAATATAGGTAAATAAGTAAGCTCTTACTACTAGTACTTATTTTATAGATATAAATACCCCTAACTTTTCTTACTTAATATATAAGAACTTTATAAATAAGCCTTAATAGAATATCCCCTAGCTTATTTATTATTTATTTAATTCTATTATAATAAATATCCTAGATAGATTAGGTACTATTTATACTATAGAGATTAAACTTAGGCAGCCCCTTATTTATATATAGTAATCTTATATAACTCTCCTGGATCTTATTTATCCCCTTAACTAATTAATATAGAATAGTAAGGAGGTAAAGAAATTAATTAAATCTACTAGTTATTAAGATACTATTATCCTCTAAGTTTATAATAAGGAAAGTTCTCCCTATATTTAGTATAATAATAGCTAGACTACTTTCTAAACTTATATTTTATCTCCTAAGTATACTAATAAATAGCTAAAGTTATAAGTATTATATACTAGTATATATATAAATTATATCTAGTATAGAAATGGTTTATAATATAGCTATTACCTTAGGAAAGTAAATAGCTAGGATAGTAAGCTAGATATATATTTCTTCTTCTAATCCTTTTTAGCTATTACTAACTTATATAGTCCTATTTTATAATATAGTAGCCTAATAGTAATTAATAGTAGTAAAGCTATATATAATTAGCTAATTTCTATTAGTTAAGGTCCTCCTAAATTATCTATAGTCTCTTTAATAACTCTAGTAAAAGAGAATAACCCTAGTACTAATAAGTCTACCTCTACTAGTAATAAAGTTAATCTACCTAGTCTAAATAATACTTCTATTATTAATAAAGTTATTTTATTTAGTACTCCTATTATTAATAATATTACTCTATCTAGTCTAAATACTAATCTAAAATATTAAATAAGAGTAAGTTACTAGAGTAGCTCTAAGAATCTTACTTCTATTTCTAGCTCTTAGTATTAGTATTCCACTATTAAAAAGATATAGATAAAAGAAGCTATAAATAATAAATTCCTTTTTCTAGGGAAGATTATATTCCCTAGAATAAATAATGCTTTTATAATAAGTATTATACTATTAATTAAAGTAGGTACTACTAGCTCTTTTTTAAATCTATCTTATATTATTTCTATTATTCCTTCTTCTACTAGTAATATAAAAGATAAGTATTATCTTAATTTAATTAGTATATCTCTTACTCCTACTAAGAAGTATTATTATTACCCTATAGATAGTAAGGTACTTACCTAGCTAGTTTCTACTACTAATTTTAAGGATCTTAAATACTTATAAGTAAGGTACTTATTAGTTTATAAAGATTAAGATAAAGATTATAATATAGCTAAATCCTAAGTTATTAATCTAAGTTAACTTCTCTTTTAGAAAAGTTAATATAAAGCTCTAGCCAAGAAGATTAAGAGATATAAATAATACTACTATATTACTATATACCTATAAATAAAGATTTAAAACTAGACTCATAATTAAAAATTAAGAAAATGAGTAAAAGTTTTTAATAGATATATATATGATACTATAAAGATTCTCTTTAAATAATTTAAGAATAAAAGTACCTAGTCTATCTAATATTAAGCAAAGGTAGATTGCATATTAAATTATCTTACTGATTAGATCTATTCTACTAATTTATAGAGATAGTCTTAATCTGTTATATAGTTACTATTTACTATAGTTAGTATCTATAATAAACTAAAGAAAGAGATTTACGTTAAATTTAAATAATGGATTTCTCTTAGTAGGGGTATTAATACTATGATATTAATAGGTATATATATAAGTTTGATGATATCTATGAAGGATGCAGTGATATCTAGTAGTTATTATGAATTATATATCTAGTATTTAGGCCTTTCTATTCCTTATAGTTTAGATTAAAATATAAAAGAATAGGAACCCCTTAATATTAATAAGGTATATATAGGGTGGCTGCTGGCCTAACCCCTACTCTTATATAATTTAAAGGCTCCCTCCTTACTATAATAAATAAATATCCTATCTAGTAGTATATCTAGATTAAGTAAATATATAATAGAAGGTTTAAAGATCTTAGTAAAGATTTGATCTAATTAAGGTAATCCTAGAAGATATAATTTAGTAACTATTAAAAGCTATAATAATAATATAGATTTAATAATTACCTCCTATTAATTACTTTTAAGGTAGTAAAACTATTTTAGATTAAATAATTTTAACCTTCTTAGATTAATCTAGATATCTGTAATAGTAATAATTTTATTATAGAATATCCTTTAGCTCTTCTCTAATATAATCTTATAGGTATAAATATTATAGATTATTTTAAGCCTCCTAAAAAGTAACTAATAATATAATTAACTATTTAATAAAGAGGAATAAGATAAATTTAAATTATTAAAACTATTTTAATAAGTTTAAAGTAATCTTAATTATTATACTCTTAAATTCTACTATCTACTTAATTATTATTCTTTATATAATAAAATAAATAATATTAAATCTATATCTTCTAGTATAGAGACTTCTTAAATCTAATTTACTAATAATAGTAATAGCTTTAAGGTAGATTATATCTAACTTTAGTAATAGTTTATTCTTACTATCTATAGTATAGCTAATAATAATATTTAGGCTAAATTAATTTAGTTAAACTTCTTTAGAATAAGTACTATTATTATAATTATATTTATCTAGCTAGAGTTAGAGATATTAGAGCTATTATCTCTAATTCTAGTCCTCTCTTTTCTATTCTTTTTATAATATTTGAGCTATATTAAAATGTCTCTAATCTAGAGCCTATCCTTATATATAATAATAAATATAGTAAAGATATTATAGTAAAGTAGTTCTAGTAGATTAATAATTACTTTTATAATAAGTAAAGTAAACTCTTACTTAAAAGAATACTACTTAATTTAAAAATATTATAATAGTTAAGTAGTATCTTATAGACTAAGATAAAGAGTAATAGAATACTTATAAATAAAAAATTAAATATAATTTAATAGTTATTATTACTACTCTCTATAGATACTTTTAAATAATAGATCTAAGATAATTTTAAAGAGATAAAGAAAGAAAATAAATAATAAAAAAATATAAAAGATATATATAAGATAATTAAATTATATAATCTTATACTACTTCTCTAGTTAAAGCTACTAAATATATTAAATTAGAAATTCCTAATAATATTCTAATCTAGAAGTTTATTACTAATTTAAAGCCTATTCTATATACTTAGTAGGTAAAAGATTATAATAAACTAACTACTTTTAATAATATAGTTTATTATTTTACTAAATATAAGTAAAGAGTTAGTCTATATATCTAGATATAACTCTAATCCCTTAGTAAAACTAATAATTACTAAATAAATTTAATAAGTATTAATTTAAATATTATTATTATGTCTCCTAATTACCTAAAAAAAGGAATATATAAATAAAAGATCTAAATATTAAATTAATTAAGCTTATTTTAATTATAAATAAAAAGACTATAATATCTAAGCTTATATAGCTCTAAACTAGTTAAAACTAATAATAAAAAGTAATTAAAAAATATAAAGGACTACTAGATAAGAAAGTACTAATTAGTTAATTAT
Source organism: Aspergillus pseudoviridinutans (assembly GCF_018340605.1). NCBI lineage: Eukaryota > Fungi > Ascomycota > Eurotiomycetes > Eurotiales > Aspergillaceae > Aspergillus > Aspergillus pseudoviridinutans. The sequence goes on along the minus strand of NW_025091281.1, from coordinate 2,793,637 downwards.
TAAAAACTTCTAATATTAAGAACTATAAAGTATTTAATAATCTTAAATCTCTAAAGAATTATAATAAATCTAATAGTAATAATAAGAAAGAGAATTAACTATTATAAAAAAGACTACTTAGTATTATAGAAGTTAATTTAGAACTAAAAGATTATAATTATATTAATATTTATTTAAATACTCTTAGATCTAATATTCTTTACTTTTTTACTATACTTAAAGCCTCCTAGATAGTAGTCTATCTTTATATATTGTTAGATTATAGCTCTAGTTATATATTTATATTAAAATATTTAGCTAATTTATTACCTTTTTTATAGTTTTAATTTTAATAAATATCTGAATAATTATAGATTTATCTACTAAATAGTAGATTATATATATATTATATTAAATTTAAATCCTATTTAAGCTGGGTAAATAGTACTATATTATTATTCTATAAATTCTTAAAACTATAGAGTATAATATTATTCTAGATTAAGATTAGCTAAAATACTTTAATCCTAATATTAATTAGATTATAAGATAGATAGTTATAAAAGAATATAGAATAAAGTATACTACTATCTACTTTATTAATCCTAGGAACTAGATTAAGGTAGATTTAGAAAAATCTAATTTAGAAGTATCTATTAATCTTATATCTATTAAATAGTTTTAATATACTCCTTAAAAGAGTTAATAAAAAGCCTAACTACTTATTATTTAAAAATTAAAGAAAAGTATCGAGGAATTAATAAATTTATAATAATTTTCTGTATTTACCTAATATAAAGCTAAAGATATCTCTAGAATAATTAATATAATATTATATTAATATAGAAGATTTTCTATAAATAAAATATAAACTCTTACTTATAATTACCTAAGAAGTTTTATAAGATAAAAATATAAGTTAAAGAGCTATTAAAGAAAATAGTTATTTACTCTTTAATTAATATTTAAAGCTTTTTTATTATAATTATATCTAAATTTAATAGAAAATTATAAATATATATTAACTATTACTTACTTAGTAAGATAACTATTAAGAATATTTATATATTATTATAAATTTAAGGACTTTTAGATTAAATTAAATTAGATATTTTTTAAGGCTTAATCTCCCTTTAGATATTAGTAGTTATAAATAGATAAATTATTAATTTTAAAAGATACCTTTTAATATATTATTTAATAAGTTTAAATTCTTAGTAATACCTTTTAGACTTTATAATATATCTATAATATTTTAGATAATAATACCTATTATATAAAATTTTAATTTTATAGTAGCATACCTTAATAATATCTTAATCTTTTTAGATTTAGATAAGGAATATTAAAAGTATATTTAATAGATACCTAACTCTAAGGATATTAGTTATATATAAAACTCTATAAGTATATATTTACTAAGAAAGAACTAGAATTTTATAATTATATTATTAGTAATAGATTTATTTAACTAATATCTATAAAAATTAAGGTTATAAAGATATAACTAAAACTAATAAATATTTATAAAGTTTAATAATTCCTAGGACTAGCTATATACTATTATTAATTTATATATAAGTTTATAACAATTATAACTTCTATAAACTTTTAAAAAAATTAGATACTTCTCTTTATAAAAAGAAGTTTTAATCTATAATCTAGAATACTTAATATTTGTAAGTATTTATCATACTAAAGAATATAATAGTTTATATATATATCTATTCTTTAGATTACTAATTCTTTACTATTATATTAAATTAAGACTAATATAACTAAATAGGCTCTTAGTATAATATTATTATAATAAAATATAAAAGAATAGTAGTATTTAGTAGTATTTAATAGATAAAAGCTTAATAATACTAAAAAGATCTAACCTATATATTAAAAAGAAATTCTTATAATTAAGGAAGTACTTTAATAATAGGATTATTATATTAATAATAATAAGTCTATTATAGTTATAACAAATTATAAAAGTCTTTAATATCTTACTAATATAAAGATATATTTAAAATATCTTATATATTAGATTAGAGAATTTTAAATATATAGTCTAGTTATATAATATTATAAGAGAACTAAAGTAGTTATTCTTAATATAATAAATTATTAACCTAACTTTATTACAGAAGGTCTAGTAAATAAAGTATATATATCTATATTTAGTTTTTCTATAATATAATTATAGTAAATAATTTGTAAAGAATATCTTTATATCCTACTTAATCTCTTTAAATTAGTATAGTATTTATTAATTATTTTATTCCTAAAGAGTAAAGATCTAAAAACATTAGATAATATTAACATAAAAATTAAAATATACTAACTAAGCTTCTATCTTAAAATAAAATATACTAATTATTAATCTATTAATAGACTATACTATCTTAATAATTCTATTAAAATACTATACTTTAAAATTCTCTTTTAAAAAAACTTTATATCTTAATTTTATAATTAATTTAGTAATCTTAGCTATCTAGCTTTACTTATTGTAAATAAGTAATTTATATCTATATCTAGTAGCTAATATTATAAAAAGATATTTAAGATATTATTAAGAACTATCTAAATTATTAAATTATAAAATCTTTATAACTAAATCTTAAATATAAAGCAGTATAGCACTTAGTTAAAAAAGATATATATTTATTTAAATAATAAAGAATTAATCTTATTAGCTATCTTCTAATAACTTTAAATAATAATTAATAGATTATTATACCTAATAACTATATAACTAGTTAGATAGTAACTAGTTAGATAGTAACTAAAGTAGTACCTAATATTAAAGATAAAATATTAGTCTCTTTTCTCTATAAAGATATCTTTATTAATTATAAAGTATTTAAAGAACTACTTTTAGATAATAGTATTAATATTTTATCTTAAGTTATAGTAATCTATATTAAGATTCTTAAGATAAAGTATTAAATAATAACTCTAAATTATCCTAGAACTAATAGTAAGAATAAAAAATATAAATAGCTTATTAGAAAAGATATTAATAAAGTATTTTATAAGTAAACTAATATATTTATAAGATAAATATCTATCTCTAGCTATTTTTATAGTATAAATATATATCTATATCTAAATAAAGCTATTACTATTCTACTTTCTCTATAATATATATTTATTATTATCTAGTTATCTATAACTTAATTAATTAATAGCCTAAGATTAAAATATAATTTTAATATATAAACTATATCTAATCATTAGTTAATAAGATGTCATTAGTATATATAATTAAATAAAATCTAATTTAAATAATAATATAAAAGAATCTTAACCAGTATCTTATTAATAGATTTATTAAAATAAATCCCCTCAGAACTTCTAAAGTAAATAATTTAGTCTATATTAAATTATTTAATTATATCTACTTAGTATATATACTATTATAGAACCTAATAAATATATAGTAATAAACCTTATTAATTACTAATAATTAGTAGAAGCTAATATTAGTAATAGACGCAAGAAACTATATATATTAGCTATACTAACTAATTATAGAAGGTAGAGTTATTAATCTATATATCTATTAAAAGTATATAAAGTACTTAAAGAGTTTAATAATCTCTTATTCTTATATAATAAACTTTCAAAGATAACTTAAAGAATTAGTAATTAACTAAATATTTAAAAGTATATTTAAAATAGATAGATAAGGGTACCTTAATAAAATAATATACTTAATAAATAAGATTTTAAGAATATATTAGTAATATATTAATAGAAATTAGCTAATTTATATACTATTAAAAGGAGTTAACTCTAAGAAGTAACTAGAGTAAAATTAACTTAATTTTTTTAAATAATAAGCTAAGTAAGGGAATAATATATAATCTATTAAGAAATAATTAAATCTAAAGAGATACTAGTAGAAGAGATATAGACTTTAATAAATTATTTATAACAGTAATTCTAGATTATTAGGGGTAATTAGAGAATAATAAATTATCTAGTATTATAAGAATATTACTATAGAAAGAATTTATTATTTATTTAGCTAATAACTAATTACTTAAGTATAAATTAGTTAAAGAAAATAATAAAAGAAACTCTAAGAAAGGTAAATAATATAAACTATAATTAAAGCCTTTACTCTTTCTTTTATATACTTACTACTTTATCCTAGAATTTAGCTTTAGAATTTTATTTTAGTTTTTCTTCTTTCTCTATAGCCTACACTGCCTTAATAGGGTAATTAATTTATTTTTTAATAATATTAAGGAATTTATATAGATCTTTATAAATAGTATTAAGTATCTTAAGATTATCCTATATTAACTTTAAAATTAGCTTAGGTATAACTTTACTATTAAGTACATTTTTCTTTACTCTCTTTAAAGATAGAGTAGGAGAAGCTTTAATAACTTAACTAATTAGCTATTTTCCTTTTATAGTAGTTATAGGATTTAGGGGAGTTATAGATAAAGAATAAGAACTAATAAATAATATATTACTTAAATAATAAAGAAAAGAAACTACCCTAAATTTATTAGCCTAGAAGAACTATATTAATAAAGATTAATAGTATAAGGGTTAATTACCTTACTATTATTATTTTTAAAAGAAGATAGTATACTAGTCTTTAATAAAGTAGTAGAATTATTAGGAAGTATATACTGGAAATAAGAATATCTTAAAGAATAAATAATATTTATAAAAGATAAAATAATAACCTCTAGAGCAGCTTTTAAAGAAGATTTAATATCTCTTTTAGATATCTTAGTAGATCTACTAGCTTCTTCTTTAGGCTTAACTTTTTAAGAGGCTATTTAGAGATAGAATTACTACTATTAATAGTATTTAGACTACCTAGCTATAGTATTATTTAATACTATATTAATTAGTTAAGAATAATAAGAAATAAAAGGAAAGAGTAGATAGAACTTCTTACTTATTAAGATTCTAATCCTAGTTTAAGTCTTTTCTAAGATAGAATTTATATTAAGATCTATAATTATTCTGGATATAATTTATATATATACTAGAAAAGAGAGTATAATACTTTTTATCTTTACTAATATACTCTAAAGAAGAAATATAAGTTTAAAAAGTTCTAAAATTCTTTAAATATTATATATATAGTATATTCTACTTAATACTATATAGTATTAAAGAAGCACTATATTAGAATAATAGGAAGATTTAATTATTTAATAAACTTTCTTATTATTATATATAGTCTAATTAAGTTTATTATAAACTAGATTAAGAAGTATTATATAAGAATACTGTAGCTTACTTAAAGACTAACCTATTTCTTATTCTAAATTAATAATAGTACTATAATAATTAGGAATTTATAATAATATTATATCTAGAGAGGATAATATAATAATAATAAGAGTTTATAATAGAGTAATTTAATTAAGGAATAGTAATAACTATAATTATTTATTAATTTATAAAAGAAGTAAATTAGCTAGAGGATAAATTATTAAGGCTCAAACTAGAAAGTATATTATATAATAAAATATAAAAAAGTTAAGAGTATATATACTAGAGGAATAGATATTAGTAGTAAAAGCTTACTTATTTATCTATACTTATAAATAGTAATATTTACTATAATTCTTTATATACTACTTAATACTTACTAATTACTTGGGTAGCTTATATATTAATATTACTAAGTAAATTAACTAAATTATACCTCTTATATATTAAATAAAAAATATACTAAGTTACTATTATTCTAATTTTAAAGCAGAGGTATAAAGAATAATTTAGTTAATTCTATAAATAATTAATAAATAAATAATAATCTCTAATTACTAGATTAGATAATTTAATATATCTTAGTAATAGTTAAATCTAAGGTTATATTATAGGTGCTAACTTAATCCTATAGATAATTACTAACTAAGAACTCTAATAATAAATAAAGTTTAATCTAGATATAGAAGGATATAACATTAATAGATATATATATAAGTTTAATAATATCTATAAAGGATGCAGTAATATCTAGTAGTTATTATTAATTATATATCTAGTATTTAGACCTCTCTATTCCTTATAATTTAGGTTAAAATATAAAAGGAACAGGAGCCCCTTAATATCAATAAGGCATATATAGGGTGGCTGCTGGCCTACCCCCCTACTCTCACATGATTCAAAGGCTCCCTCCCTACTGCAATGAATGAATATCCATGAGAACCTTGCGCTGGGCTGCAAAAGGTTAACCACTGAGGCAAAAGACCTACTATGATTGACCCCTATGGTCAATCATGCCCAGCTTCCATTTATATATCTTTAAGGCTTACTGGATGCCTCTAACAATATCCCAATACTGTAAAAAATAAACTAGATATATACGTATTATATAAATATTACTAGTTTGTAGAGAAAGATACATATAATTATTACTATTCTTAATTTAACTTACTAGATAAAGATATAAGTAAAAATAATAAAAGTAGGAGATTTAAAAATAATATAAGTTCAAAATTAATATAGTAATAACTTTTAACAATAATTATTTATAAATATTACTTTATTATTCTTTAAGATCTAATATACTCTTTTATATTTCAAAATACTAGCTTAATAAATAAGTATACTCTTAATAATAAGTTTAAAGATATTTTATATTTAGAGATTAAGAAGTATTATATATCTATTATAATAAAATTTATCTTCATTTTAGATTTACAATTTAATATTACTCTACAGACTAGTATAAGAATTCTTATTTCCTAATAGGAGTCTTACTAGATTTTTCTAGTAAGATAGCAACTCCTAATCAATTATAATACTAACTAGAACAGGATTCTTATTATATTGATCAATTTAATAGAACTTCCTTATTTTTTATAAAAGGAAGGGAATTATAAAAGAAAGAAGGATAAGGAGGAAATAAGAACCTCTTCTTATTCTAACTTATAGGAACTCCTGTAGTAGTTAGGAATTAGGATAGGATCTTGATAACTAGGGATAAGATAGGTCTAGTAGTTGGAATTCCCATTCCCATCCCATCCCTTCCTAACAGCCAGCCTAGTTGTAGTAATAGTATTTATTAATGTCTGAAACAGGGCACTTTATGCCCCTGACCTCCCATAGGGACATGCAAGGCTATGGAATCATATACATGAAGTATAAGTGTATGACCCTAGAAATCAAATCTTGCCTGGGGCCGTGGGTGAACTTACTAGTTGATTTGATTCACCCCGACCTGTGGGCTAGTTAAGGTGGTTTAATGCCTGAAGGCTGTAGGGAATTGGAGTGCTCTCTGAGGAGCTACATGACCTTAAGGGTCTTTAATGTGGCAGGCAATGTCGAGTTGGTAACAGCATTTGAACCTGTGACCCGTAGTAGGGACAGAAAGATAGTGGGGGGTAGTGGGGGACTATCTTTCTGAATCCCTAGGAGGTGGCGTTCTAAAACTACGCCAGCCTGGCCACTCTGTAGAAAGGGCCCAAGGTCGGTTGAAAAGCTTTGACATGATCAATTGACCGTACACTCAATTAGGTGGGGAGCATCGGCTCAGACAGTAGGAATGTACAACAACCTATGTAGTAGTAGATAACCTAAATGCATGAGAGTTGCCAGATTTGGGCTAGTGTCTAATATGCATATGCATCCCATTTCAAAATCCCCTCAACCAACTACTCGCCATACCCATAATTACCAGTCAAATCCAGCAAAAGGGTTCGCAGTACCAATGGCATCGATGTTACAAGCAATCAGGTATAGCCGTGGCAAGTTAGCCATCATTGACCAGCTACAGCTCCCATACGTGGAAAAGTTCATTACAATCCAGACATCTGAAGAAGCCTGGCATGCAATCAAGGAAATGAGAGTCAGGGGCGCACCAGCCATTGCAATAGTTGCAGCCCTCGCACTCGCGTCAGAGTTGCATACACTCATAGTCCACGATAAAATATCATCAGGAGCAGAGGAGGTGAGACTTTTTATTAGGGAAAAGTTGGATTACCTAGTGAGCAGCAGGCCCACTGCTGTCAACCTCAGTGATGCTGCTCGCAAACTGGAATCAACCATATCAGATCATGCAAATATCCCTGGTGCAACTGGGCGTAACGTTGCGGAGGCTTTCATCTGCGCCGCAGAGGATATGATGACCAAGGACCTGGAGGATAATATGAAGATTGGTAAAAATGGTGCTGAGTGGATTATCAAACATGCACTTGCAGCGCACAAGTCAACAGCTACAGTTCTGACGCATTGTAACACTGGGTAAGCATTTACCTTGATGATTKTATTACCTGAGTACTGAATGGATTTTGTTAGCTCGCTTGCAACATCGGGCTATGGAACAGCCCTGGGCGTGATACGAGCGTTGGCTTCAAAAAAGGCCCTGGAACATGCATATTGCACCGAGACTAGGCCTTACAACCAAGGCAGCCGCCTGACGGCTTTCGAACTTGTCCATGACAAACTTCCTGCTACATTGATAACCGACTCGATGGTAGCTGCACTGCTTGCTAATACGAAAGCTGGAGTGGACGCAATCGTGGTTGGGGCAGACAGAGTGGCAGCCAATGGAGATACAGCCAACAAAATAGGTACATATGGTTTAGCCGTACTAGCCAAATACCACGGCGTGAAATTCCTTGTTGCCGCTCCACTCACGACAATCGATCTCGGCACTAAATCGGGTGAAGATATCGTCATTGAGGAACGGCCAGCAGCTGAAGTCACCAAAATCAAAGGGCCTGTCGAAGGACAACATTCAGCTGATATCGTGAAGTTGGAAACTGTGCACATTGCTGCAAAGGGTATCAACGTCTGGAATCCAGCATTCGATGTTACTCCCTCGACACTCATCGACGGCATCATCACTGAAGTCGGCGTCATCGAAAGGGAGACAGATGGTCATTTTCACCTGGAGCAGCTATTCATGGATAACTCGGCTTCATGAAAATCTGCCTTTGTATGATGACTGCTATTGCCATCATAATCCTGGGACTTGTTTTTGTCCTCAACGGCAGCAAGAAGCTTGTCCAACTGGGATTCCAGGTTTGTCAAATGGTCTTCCAGTGCTTCAGCTGCTTTTTCACCACTGTAAGGGTCAGTCAAACTCTGTCGGATTCGAGTCTCAGGTGGAACCACCTACGAAGAGATGTCTTTCAGAACCTGGATATTGTTAGCACTTGTGCTGGGTCTATATGATAAATCTTCCAGGTTCATGTGCCATGGTCATGCAGTAACATTGTTCAAGGCTTCATTTCATGAATACGATAGCGCAGATAATATTATAGAACTTACTTGCATATAGTTTGGGGACAACCCATCTTTGTTTGCTTGAGACATTGTGATAATATTGGCTAGTTGTATCACAAGTGTATTTATGGAGATTAGTCTAATACAAAGTAGAATGTGCTGGGCTTTACTATGTAATTAAGGAATAATTAGTAATGTATTAGTTAACATGGCATGAGAGATTAAGTTTTCAGAGTCACTGCTACTGGCGCAATTTTCCATAGTCTCTAGAGCCCCGATGATTCAATATAGATGCCAGGCTGCCATAGCTGTACCCGCAAAAAAAGGGGCCATAATATTATGTATAGGACCAGCTAGTTTGAGTTTCATTGACTTCTTTTTAGTAATGTACTGGTGGTCTGAATTCTGTCAATTAGCAATAAGTATACCCAGCATCACTACACCAGCTGGTGCCAACTTACGAGCTAGTCAGCTAGAACTACTAGACTGTGTAAATTTCAATAGGGTGCAGGTCCCTACATACCCTAGAGACCGTGGGAAACAGAAATAGGAGGCACAAGGTCTCCACGGGGCGGAAGGGAAGTATAATCCCGCACTATGCGGAGCTGACAACAAGAGGAAAATGAAAGTCATCCCAGGGGTTTAACTGATTTGGCATGGGGTGTTTACTTAATATCCCAATCTCTTCGCCATCTGGCATGTTCTCTTGTCTTTGTGCTATCATTGGATTGCTACCGTTCTGGACTGCCTTTATGTGGCTAAGTGGGTATAGACTACCACTTTAGGGGGTCCTTACCCCGCGTTTTACTATCATGTATGAGGTCATGCGGTGTTCTAGCTAAAGCTAGATCCTATAAATTGAACAACAAATCCGAGTTCCAACCCTACAGCTGGATTGAGCATCACTGTTCGCGTATCAAATTGGTTCAGTGGGATTCTAAATATACCTGGCTGTCACCCAAGTCTGGATTTGCTGTTGTATTCATTCAGGGCTAGATTCCATATACTAATCTGTCCATAATAACCATTCCGACCCGCTGAAATTATCTGTGTTCGTTCTTAACAGAAACCTTAAAAGGGACTCCAGGTATGCCCAGGTTACTTACGGTCAACACGATGCAGGTGGTCTGAATACCTGTCTTTTGTTTGCCGCATTCAAACACAACCATAGCCCTCACCATGCCTTGGTTCGGTATCTCTGTTTCACTGATGATATTATCTTCTAGTGTACTGCCCAATCCGGTCCAGTCCGATCCAAGTGCCCGCTCAAATAGCTTATCCATAATAGTAAGCGAATCTCAACACACAGATCCACTGATGAAAGAAGAGATCTGTTGGAATATTGGCTACCCATTGGCCAATGTGATGAGCTATACTAATGCAAGTCTCAGTGACGCGTTCACACAAGCTCAACGGCCGGGATCACTCAGGACCTAGTGATGGAATGGCAGCCTCACTTGAGCATATCCCTCGGTATTTTGCGAAATCCGGACCCGTTGATGCTGATCCTAAAAAGACGAAAAAGGATGGAGGAGGAAAGGGAAACTGGTTGGTGCCCCTGTCATATAGCTTCAACTGTCCTTTTATATCATGTGTCTATATACGAGAACGCCGCCTAACAGTGCGCAAGGGGCCGCTCTGGTGAGGAAGTTCAAGACTATGGTTATACCTTCACAAACGCTCGTCGCCATTCAAACAGCAGTAGCCAAGGCATGGCAGGATTTAGAACGAAGTTCGAGACCATTGAACCAGATCCAGTCTTCGAGCATCACCTCCACGGTCCTCGGAATAACCCCATCGAGCATGGTGGCTCGATGATCCACGACGGAAATGAAAGTGGTCAAACTAACAGCAATGACATCTAAATCCAGAGGGGACTGAACCTGTGATAACCTGCCATTAGTGCCGATATCCTGTTGTGAAGGTACCATAATGGGATTAACCAAGTCGGATGGACCGGTACTGGATTGAGTAGTGAAATGAAAGGGTATAAGATCAAATCAATACAGACCGTCTTCCTTTACGTTCTTTATAGCGTTGCTAGATGTTCATTACCCATCCAGAATGGTTGCAAATTCTGGCATCTGTAATCCGAGAGCTCGGTAGTTCGCAAATCTAAACAGACAACGGAGCATCAGTGAACACAGAATACCTACAATTTCAAAGCAGACTGCAGCCCGTGTGTGAATACAGCCCCAAGGCTATCCTATAATAAGATCGTTCTCTCACGGGATGAGAGTTTGAGCCCGAAAATAGCAAACTTATATCATTTATACTGCCCAACCATTGAACATTAGTATCATGCAGCTGTGTTTATCCCTAAGTATTGGAGAGACTGAGAAACATGATTAAAGCCACGATAACTGCGCTCTTGTAGATGGAGTTTCTGTCTCCAAATGGTGAGCCTGTAGACCATCGCTGAACTGCATCATGGCGCCAGTTGGATGAGTAGCTGAAGATGTAACCGCCTCCTCCGCAGAGATAAGGAGTTTCCTGTACAAGAACTCGAGTTTTCCCTCTTCAATCCGTTGGCGAAGTATATCATTCTCCCTGCTCAGATCCCGGCAAATCCTGCTACGCTGCTCTTGAGGGTATGACGATAAAATAGATTCGAGATCTGACTCGTTAAGCACTACATCCAGCGGCGAGGATGGTACATAGAGTGGACGGGGATCTGCATCCGCGCAGTGCTCTGCGAGTTCAGTTAATCAGTATTCAGATAATCAAATCCGCGAGATATGCTTACTATCTCCTAAACAGAGAGTGAGTGTGCGAAGAAGGGAGACACAGTGGATGTGATCTTCAAATTCACGATCTGCGTTGGCTACATTTCTCTCCAATTGCCAATCGTCTCTGATCATGCATCTGCGCCACACAAGCTTCTGCAGAGGGACATGGTAGAGCGGACCATCCTGGGTGGAAGAGTTCAATCGAATGACCCGCAAAGCCAAGTAGAATTCCTTGCCAACGAATTCATTTTGGGTTTCCTCCGAAACCTGGCCACCATCGATCAGTGTCAACAGATCGACCAGCTGGTCAACCCTGAGAGTTTGCCGGCTGATCACTTTAGTGAGCAAGAAAGATAGTACTTCGTGGAGCGACGGTGAGTCATTCACAAGTTTTCCGAACTGGTCAATAGCTAGTTCAGTTTCAGCCTTTTGATCAATTGCGCCCTGCAACGCTGGCATGACATAAGCATAGACCACTTCTTGGACAGCGTCTAATTCAGCCAAGTCCTCTAGGCGTTTGATCTCAATACCAAGCATGGGCTTGCCAGTTGCACTGCTTTTTTCCCAGGCTGCTAGCGTAGCAAGCTTTGACAAGGACAACTCAACGCGATGACACCAGAGATCTGATTCACGCTCAAGGGCCAAGGTCTCCAACGACCGAGCAGCCGCTTCATAGTCGTCCTCACCGATCGCATCGTTAATCCAGCAGAGCCGAGCGTAGGACGGATTTTTATGCAAAAAGCGGTTGATGAAAGGTTGAAACCTTCTCATCGTGAACAGAATCTCTGATTGACCCATCGATATTTGGCGAGAAAAGAATGCATCAGCCCAGGGTTCGCCGAACTTTTCGAAGTACGTAGCTATTCTCCTACTGACCTCTTCAGAATCATAGTTGGTGACATTTCCGGCAGGTTCCGAGTCTGCCAATGTCTGATCCTGAAGCTCAATAATGAGTTCTACCAATGCACTCATATCCCGGAATTTCTCCGCCAGAGAAATCGCGTCTTCTAGCTGCCCAATGCCAGCCAACTTKAATAGCTGCCACCTGCGCTGCTTGGTATGTGTTTGCTCTAGTTCAATGCCCTCATCGACTGATTTGGGATCCTCCTGGGAGGAAAGCCACCTGACTCTTTCGTAGTGCATTAAACTGAGCACACGAAGTTGGCGGGCACTGTTTTCCGCAATTTGCCGGACGAACTGCTGCTCCCGCGGATCCAAAGAAGTTGTTGTTTGTTGGGTCCATGCCCTACACGTATCGAGTTCCAGATCCAAAAGATGTCCCGTTTCAAGATAAACGATACCCTGAGATGTCCAGAATTCAGAGAGACCATCGTAGCCAGACGTCAACACGCCGTCCTCTATGTGCTCGTCCTCAAGCCCGTACTGACGAGCGTGCTCATCACGAAACCGAAAAGCTGTCTCCAAGACGGCCAAGGAAAGCTCACTGGCTTGCACGATTTCTTCTAATACCCTCCGCCCCTGCTTCGTAGAAATACCCTTCTGGAGTTTGAGCGCTTTGAAGATCCAGGGAATAATATGTTCCATTCGAAACGTGTCAAAAAGGAACCAGTCGCGCACATTGTCTTTGTCCTCCTGATACTCAGATTTCGTTTTGAATTTTTCATTCATCGACCCAATCACATGAGCCAAAAACGTGTTTCCTTGGCCCATTGCCCGCCTCGCCTTATCTTCAAGCTTCCACAGGGCCCTTTGTGCAGCAAGTTTCTCTGCACCCCGCAGTAGCTCGTACCGGGTTTGACGACACAAAGGTTTTTTATGCTGCAGTAAGAGACTTGCAAGATCATCTAGAGCTTTTGCTCGTAATCTCAAGTTCTGATCTAGAGTGACCGACGTAGCGGGAATATAATGAGAGGTAGACCGCAGCAATTCTCCGCAAATTTCAAGCGCAGCTTCCTCAATCTCTCGGGAGCTGAAGTCGAAGCCGCCTTTGTCAGTTAGATCGAGTGGATTGCCTGGCCTCGTCCCGTAAAATACGGCTTGTTCGATTTTGGTTTTAGCTGTGATTTGAGCATCTTCAATCTCATTGTCTGCGCTTTGCCGAGACCTCACTGCGATGCGAACGACGCCAAAATTTCGAACCATGACCAAGCATGCGGAGGTAGACCCTTCTTCACACAGTTCATCCTCACAGCCGCTGCCCAGTAGCTTGTAGTCAGCTCCGGCCCGAAAGGTGATATGGTCATTGAAAGGTGAGGGAAGTCGATCGGAGTCTAGTAAGAGTTGCGAGGTGGGCGAGTCACCATATGAAACCAACGAGAGCAATAACACCGACTGGCCAATGACGATGAAGGCTGTCTGGCTCACTGTGGCTACATGTAACTTGATGTTGGGCTGCAGGTCGTTAGACAACGTCGGAGCGAAGTTCAAGTCTATGGAACTGGCAGCCAAGACATGAACTTCTTCTGAAAGCAAGAGCTGCACCACAGATATGCATCGACGACCTGTCTCCTGGGAAGGCGCCACAACCAGACAAAGCCGCCATGACTCCGCTCCACTATCCTGTGAATCTTGCTCATTATCTCCGCAGGACGTAAGGGTAAAATCTATGATCTTCAGATCAGTATCACCGGCCGCTTCTATGTGCTTTCGACCTAAACAGCGGCACAGATCCTGTCTGATATCAAACTGTTTCTTCATTATGCTCCCGTTACTCCAATGAGTGTCCCAGATCTCAAACACTCCCGTCGTCGTGCCAACAATGATGTCCCGCTGCCCTCGTTGATGCGAACGGGCAGCCTTTACTGTAGCGACATCCTTCCTCCAGCAACCACCACTGAAGACGCTTTTTATGCCATTCAGTAGCCCACTACTGCTGCTTGAATTCCGAAGAAAATTGGCCATCACGGTTGGCCTCCCTTGAGAATCCCTGAAGGTAATGTGGGCGACCCTCCCCGATGAAAACGTCACAATTACACCGGAGGGTTCGCAGTTTATCACATCAGTAACATATTCACCTGGGAGCAAGCCAGGTACGTGACCTTGAAGCCCACTTTGTTTTTGTCTTGGTAGCCCAAGGGATCCAGCATGCGATATGGTCTCCCAGTAGATAATTCTTCCTGTATACGGCATAACTACCATTAAGCCTGGTATTTCGCCATTTGCGGAGGAGAGGAAAACCCCAAGGGGGGCTGCACCATGAGATTCTCGACAAGATTCAGGAATTGTAAGTGTAAAGACATCCACTGGGGACGACGCTGATGCAGAGGGAGAATATGGCCAAATAATAGCGTGCGATACCGTCAAGGCCAATGCATAGCCATTCGCTGTCCCGAAAATGCCTCGAAAATCTACAAAAACGAATTAATACACTGGCTTAGACGGGAATGTCCATAACTTGCCTGAAGGTAGGCCATGAATCTGGTCCGGAAAAGCAGGAAGTTGAGAGACAGTGTAGAAATCAGTCTTGGACTTTAAAGAACTTTAGCGTCAATGAAGAACTAGACAACACCCGGCGAGGACGACAAGGGAACGGCAGAATCTTGTTGCGTTAGACACATGCAAGACTTACAAGCACAACAGCTGCGTTGACCTCGTTTGCTGGCCGCTTCAGTTCGTTTAATGGTCTCACTGGTAAAGATCTTAGCACCCCAGGTTTCCTCGCAACAGTTGGGTCGGACGCATTTCCGGTGTCGGGTCCTGGATCTTTCGGAAATCTCTTCTTAAAGTCTGACTGAGCCTCCGAGTAACGCCCAGGACTCTCACTCCGCAGCACAGAACGTTGTCTTTTAGCATCCGGTTGCTTCACAGACTCATCGGAGCTAGTGCGCTGGCGTCTCCGTGGGTTGCGCAACGAGGCCACGGAGGAGAGTCCTGCTTTTGGTACGAACATAGTTGCAGGGAGGTTGTCGATGGTATATCACACCAGTGTTATAATTTCAGTTCCTGAATCCGGTACACGCATCTAGGTGAAAATGATGAAGTAGTAAAGTCGACCATGAGAAGTAGGACTGAGAGACAGCAGGGCTGGTGCAACGAGGCCTACCGCTCCTCATATCATATCAAACATAAGCAAAAACAAAGTATATGTATTATACTGGTGTACCTTGCCAAGGGTGGTACGAGAAGGCGGTCAGGTGCCCTGTGGGCTCCACATTGGAAGTCAAACATATCAAACACGAATACACATTGAGAAGGCTAACTCAGTACTCCTAGAGGTATACTGCGTTTGAAAGGACGGACCATCATGGATATTCTTCTATGGAACAGTTCCTGTGTGTCATGGTATGTAAATAATAGGTGTGTTAAATAAGAACCTTACAAAGGCTGTATAGTGTTCTAAAGGGAGTAGTACTCATTACGAATCACAATTGAGGCAAGAAGCACTTTAATATGCAATAATAGTAGTTAACACTTCACTGTTTGCTGCATCTGTTCCTTTTGAGAAATCCGGCGTACTATGTACCTTAGATAATAAGCAGTGGATGTTCATCAACATAAGTAGTAAATTTAAAAGCCTATAGCAGAGGTAATATTGCTAGTACTAACAGAGGTACCATATTGTTGATCTGCTTTTGCTTGTAATCACATGATTCTAGCTTGACTGAAGCCATAGATAGAGAACCTCTACTGGTTCTTCATCAAGAAAGTATCTCGCCCATCAGACGCTACTGTGTCATAAAACATCTCTAATAGACACCGCTCATAATGCCCACATATTATATCCAATATGTTCGTCCCGAGCCTAAATGATTACTATGCTTTTATAATCATTAAATCATGTTGCTATTCCTCAGTCTGAGATACACCACTGTCACCCGCTATGTCTGTGGTCGCTCAATCTCAAGGGTGAGACCCCATCGCCGAAGTATCGCTCCGCACTCTACCACAACAAGATTGCACACAGCTCTATTCTTTCCCGGTTTGCCATACCACCTAGTCCCAAAAATCCCTATTCCTGATGCTGATATGTGTACAGGTCATGGCGTACAGCGTGTGGGAATGGCTAACTCCTGGGTTGATAATTTTCCTAGCACGGCCAGACCATTCTTAGATGAGATGGACGATACTTTAGGATTCAACCTGTCTCGAATTATAGCAAATGGCCCAAATTGCGATTTAAACAAGACTGAGAATTCCCAACCTGCTATCATGGCGACGTCCATATTAATCCTTCGCATATTGGAGAAGGAATTCGGTTTCGACACGAAATCCCGTGTGAATGTAACACTTGGACATAGCTTGGGCGAGTTCTCTGCTCTGGTCGCTGGTGGCTATATTAAGTTCAGAGACGCTCTAAGATTGGTGCGCCGTCGGGCGGAGATTATGGCTGAATGCACCCGTCAAGCCTCTAAACAATCCGGAGAAGACTATGGCATGGTAGCTCTGATTTGTGAGCCGGATCATCTCGAATCTTTACTTTCGGCCATACATGAATTCACGGGTCATCCTTCCCCCGACTTAAAGGATGATTCGAGCCACGGATTACCCACAATTCAACAAGTTATGATTGCCAACGTCAACTCCAAAAACCAAATAGTACTAAGTGGGAGCATTTCAAGGATTACAACTCTTCTCATCCAGCTTCGCCAATTTGGTGGCCACGATCCACGTGCTGTGAGGTTGAAGAGCGAAAGCCCGTTCCACAATCCCATCATGGCGCCAGCTGCAGAGTATATGAGACATGAACTAGAATGCGTCGACATTGAGTTTCCCTCACAGGTGCCGTGTATATCAAACGTCTCTGGTCTCCCCTTCGAATCAAGGGACGATTTGAAAAGCCTTTTGTCTAGACAATGCGTCGAAACCGTTAAATGGTGGGACAGTATACGTTATCTTGACCAAGATCGAGGAGTCAAAAGATGGATTGGCATTGGACCAGGCAAGGTCGGCAGAAATCTGGTCGGTAAGGAAGTTGGTAAAATCAACACCAAAGGAGGTGGCGTTTGGGCTCTTAGTGATCCCCGAGAGCTGGAGAATGTTTTGGTCGCGCTTCAAAACACTGAAATCGACGTCTTAACTCAATGAATCTGTGATTCCCCATTATATACGTACTTCTCATTTGTACCGACATAATCGAGCCCTACCCATTACGGACGAAATTCACTGATAAATTGCCGGACTTTATACGCAAAATTTCATCCAAAATGTAGCCCGGTGCTTTTGATGGCCTTAATTCCACACTTTTTCGGGCAATCACAGCACCATATCCTCCGGAGTAGGTTGTAATTTGAGACAAATAATCTGCAACTTGAGAGAGAAATAACCTGCTCAAGCCACTCTGACGCTAGGAATCATTAGGTGCAAGTCTCTGTGACAATTTTCTTAGCTGGTCTGAATCACACTGAAGGTTCCTTGCTAGAAACAACCAGACTACCTCTTGTAGACTTGTGTTGCAATGCCAACTGCGTTTCTCATTGCGGTGCCAAAACAAAATTCACTTCCGTACTCAGTACAATCATGAGGTACGCTCAGCGAGGGCCCCTTAAGTAACCATGAATGATCGGCGTGGGCTCCCTGGCCCTGCAAGCAATTGGTGAAGCGCCAGCTCAGATTTCTTATGCTGCCCATTCTTCAATGCTATCTTGCATGGATATAGGTATGAGCTTCACTTCCGCAATGCTTCAGACAAGTTGACCAGGTCTAAAGTTGCCACAGGGTGCAATTCGCTCAGAATTTCGTCCATGATTGTAATAAGTTCTAGCCAATCAGGCAGAGCAACGTGAATCAGCCTCACAATCCAGGCCTGGCGGCTTCGTTTCATACAGAAAAGTCCGTATTTACCGGGGTCTTTGGCCATTCCAGAGCATTATATGTTTTGAATTGTCTCTTCAAAAGATTTAGGAGCTGAGAAAGCTCAGAACCCAGTCATTCCCGGAGCCCAGGTATCGCCGATACGCTTGACTGCCGCAATGAACCTTCGGTCGACGATTTGCGATGCATTCGAACTTGATGCTGCGGTCTTCGAGGTAGGCGTATAATCGTCCGGAAAGTAAAACGGGTTTTGTAGCAGTTGAACATATGCAGTTTGCAGCGCTCGGAAAGCCTATCATTCCACATTAGCGCTTCCATGGAACTTGCAGGCTGTCCCAAGTGTGTTGCAAAGTAAGATGGTAGAAACATGCCGGCTTCAAGTCCGATTCCCTCAATGTCGCCATCGCATCGATGCTCAAACTTTCGACTCCAACACCCGTTGGTTGTCCTATTGTATCCACCATGATCAGGAATTTCACCCCAGTGGTTGTTAACCAGCCATATGCGGCTAATCGCTCATCGATCGCATGCAAGAGGCCCAGATCCTGGCCGACTGGAGTCTTTTTCTGCCGTATCTCAAAGATATCAAGGCATGCATTCAAGGAGAACGAGAAATTTACAATGGAGTCTTGGTACGGTGGGAACGTTGAGATATGGAGAGGATTGTCCTTTGAGAAAATTAGTAGAAGTATCAAATCGCAACGGATCTTCTTACAGCCTTTCCAATCACGCATATACAGGCAATCTTGGGGCCTGACATCACTTCTCCGTGTGAGACGCTCTTTTAGCTCCTTGGGTCAAAGATCGCTGGAAGTAATACAAGGAAAATGATTAGGTAGGAGAGCAGACTGACGGAGTAACTAGGGAATTGTCAGAGCACTGTTCTCATCAGTTCAGGAAGGGACCGCTTCACTTGCTCCCCATTTTGATGATGGCACGGCGGCGCTGATAAAGTTAAGCCCGGGTAACAGCCGCGCAACAACTTTCACAGCACTGGAACGCAGGATCTACAATAGAGTATCTTCTCACATTCGTGAACTGAAACTCTGGATTAATGATTAATAGATTGGTAGACAGAAACCAATGCAATCTAGACGCTCTTAAGTAATGGTCAAATCGAGTAACCTTTCTACAGTAAAAAAACTGATTCCCATCGTAAAAGCCGCATCGGGATAGATCAATTAAGTACTGACGAACCAAATGTGATGAATCGAAACAAACGTCATATCGTAGGGGTTTCACATATGAGCTGACGGGCTATATACTCGATATTATTACGGAGTTATCATATGGGGTTTCAAACTTCGAAGACATGGAGTAGGTTGAGTTGAGAAACGCATTATCTTGCAGTTACTAAGCTGGATCGGCCATAGGCTCGGTCATCTTCGGCGCGACGGCGTTACCTTCCTAGTTTGGAGCCGGAACGGAACACTCGCTACTCGTACCTCAACCATTTCATTGCCACTGGGCTTGCCAGGCCTTTGAGCAACGGAGGTTTTTGTTCACCTCTAGCCACCAACTACTTTTTTATCTAATTAACAGGCGCCTCAGACAAGACAGAGGTATTATCCCAGTATGCTCTCTACGTCTAGGCGCGCCCTTCTGGGCGCTCTCCGCGGTACGTCTATTTTTCTGTCTCCTGGCATTCGTCGGCTCATTTGATATAGCGCGATCAGTTACAGTCCCATGCCTCTCCAGAGGTCAACAGCTTGCATTGCTGTCCACCTCTCCAGTCAACTCAGCGACGGCACTCGAGCGTCAGGCGCAGTCCGGTCAGCCTTTGACTGCATCTGGAAAGGTGCGAAAGGAGGTGCCCTTGCCGAGCCAGGAAAAGAAAGAGGGTGCAATGCAATATGTTCTGTTCGTGCCCATGCATCTTTTACGTACATGCATAGCGAACGTCCGATTGTACTAATATTGTCGTTTGTAGTACCACACTTGACCAAGTCGCCAACTGGGCCCGCCAGAGCTCCTTGTGGCCGATGACATTCGGTCTCGCCTGTTGTGCTGTCGAGATGATGCATCTGTCGACACCTAGATACGACCAAGATCGCCTAGGAATTATTTTTAGAGCTTCACCTCGCCAGTCGGATGTGATGATCGTGGCTGGTACATTGACCAACAAAATGGCACCAGCTCTTCGACAAGTTTACGATCAGATGCCTGATCCACGCTGGGTCATCAGCATGGGAAGTTGTGCAAATGGCGGCGGCTACTATCATTACAGCTACTCGGTCGTACGAGGATGTGATAGGATTGTTCCCGTCGATGTTTATGTCCCTGGATGTTCGTCAAATCTCCCTCTAGACTCGTACATTGAGATTATCCTGATGTGAGAGCTATGCTGACGGAAAATAGGCCCACCCACATCCGAGGCGTTGATGTATGGAATATTCCAGCTCCAGAAGAAGATGAGACATACAAGAATAACACGCATGTGGTACCGCCGTTAACATCGTACTCGAGGAATGGTGGAGATCATTAAACCTTGAATATAGTGACTATGGCATTGTATACTTACGTATCTAGGAGACATACTAGTGCATGCAACGAGCCAAAGTGTCCTTTTGACTGATATGTCTTCGGTGTTCGGATTTTGCTCAATTTAACAGATAATACGGGCTTATCATTTGCTATCCCTCTTTCTGATAAACGTGCCGCCAACCACTGAATGTAAATAGTTCGAGCGGCCTGGGGCCCTAGCAGTCAGGTAGCTGTTCGTCTTTTTTGTGAGGCTGAAATCACTTCTCGAGGCAACCGCTTAGCCGTTGACCATGACACCGCCATTGGGGTGCAGGCTTTGCCCCGAAATGTAGCTACTGTCATGACTTGCAAGGAAAACAAAGCATGTTGCAACCTCGCTAGGCTGGCCCGGGCGACCCATGGGCACGGAGCTGAATTGTTCCATTGCAGAGGTATCCATGGTGGATGGGATCAAGGGAGTCCAAACTAGAAGCCATCTTAGAAACAACCGTCGCAATTATCCGGCATCGAAACTTACTTGGACCAGGGCACACACAGTTGACTCGAATTCCTTTCCCAATTTGTTGGTTGGACAATCCTCGAGTGAACGCAACGATTGCGCCCTTCGTAGATGTATAGTCAAGGAGGTCACCCCGGCCAATATAATGGTTAACGGATGCACAGTTGATGATCGTCGAGCCAGATCGCATATGTGGTAGACTGTATTTCGACAGATAAAAGTAAGGATGGATGTTTGTGTCAAAGGTGCGGTGCCATTGGGCCCTAACAAGACGGTCAATTATGCGAGATATCATGTCGACAGCTCTGCGTTCTACTGTGTTTATCTTTTCCTTTGTCTCTTTTCTTGGGAAGGGAGGGTCGCCACCAAAAGATTATGTTGGGGATCAGAGCATACTCATCTAGCTCGCTGATATCTTGGACCATGTTCTGGAACGCAGCGTTGTTCACCAGAATATCAATTCCTCCCAAACACTGAAGGGCGACCTCGACCACTTTGTGGCAGTTCTCCCTTTCCCGGAGATCTACTGCCAAGCAGTGACATTCTTGCCCAGCTTCCTGCACTCGTCTCCTTGTTTCTTGAGCATCTCTCTCTTCCTCGGGCAAGTATACGATTAGGCTAGATGCCCCTTCCATTGCAAACAGTATGGCAACAGCGCGACCGATCCCAGAGTCGCCACCCGTAATTATAGCTCTCTTCCCAGCGAGTTTCCCAGCTGCCTTATACGTCTGGTACCCATAGTCGTCAGTCGGTATGCGGGTCGACGCAGGCTTGGGATCCTCCAGTTCCGCCTGTAACCCAGGCTTTTTCTGATGCTGGATTGGGATCCGGTGACCTGCAGTACTGATGAGTATCATCAAAATTTGATTCAAGATGCGGACTCACCAGGTTGAAATTGAGACTCAGCACCGCTTGCTGGCTTTTCCGTGTACTCTTGCATGGTGGTGATCCAGTAGCAATTTTTGACGATCTCAAATCGATAACTCGCGTATATTAAGTAAAATGTAGCTTTCTGAACAAGTTAATGCTCGAGAAAGAATTAGAAGATAAAGTCAAGTTATAGTATCAGCATCGGCGCACACGGTCAGGTCTGCCGCAAGATCGCAGCGTCAGGATGACGTTTTCAAAACAACATAAGAACCTAGGAATTGAGCCCCACGAAACATCTTAGAGATACAGCAACGCATGTACAAAACCCACATCGCAATCATTACTTCGAGCTGGCCTAGGTGGTGACAATAGAAGTTCCTGTGCAGATGAGCCTTGACAGTCTCCTTGACGTGACGTTATCAAGCAACGAAGAGCTGGCATATGTAATGATCTAGACCGTCATGAGCACCATGAAGAGAAATGTAGTTGATAACACTTCAGAGAGTTCTCTCAGAAAGTTCTCTGAGAGCTGGACAGTCGTCAGCGAGACATCACGTCCATACCATGTGATAAGGTCTGCTTATCTCTTGACTTCATCAGAGTCCGCGATCAGAAATATTGTGCTGGACTCGCTCAGAGAGCAGGGTAACTGTGGAACTTTTGTGGCGCCAGGGTATCCGGATTGTGGGAAACACCTCAGTTATCCTGCCATGAACAAATTCTTGAGGAAAGGCCATATTTGCACACTGAGGCTGCACTTGTTGTTCTGTAGTGGTGGTTTACCTTCTATAGGGTGGAGAAGTGAATAAGATTCGATATTAGTCTTTTTAATTACATTTTACCCTTGTCGAACGGAGAATAGATAGATCTTGAGTCTGATAATAATCTTCTTGTCACCCGCCTCGGAAGTACGTAATTGGGTTGGTACGTTACCCTGGGCTTGAAGACATTGTGGACTTTTTAGTCTTTTGACAATCTCAATAAACAGCAGGCTGGTAGCAGCAATTTGGTTAAAATTCAGCATTAAGGTATGCCAGCGACCCAGCATTAATATTATTAGAGGCTTGCTCCGTAGTACGGAGAACTAGTATTTTTATCTGCCTCGGGGCCGCGCTGGTTAGATACCAATAAGACGGCCAGGCTTAAGTGGAGCGGGAAGCTTGGCAGAGGTTTTTCTTCATTTTCATTTTTCACTTTTCCTTCGTTTTTAAAGAAGAGAACCTTATCTTTTTCCGACTATTCCTTTTCCCTTCATATTTTTTCTCTTTCTTCTTCGCTCTCTACAATAATTCTGCTTCTCTGTTCAAACAACAGCACGGGCCGATGCTCTCAGAGACATTTCTGCAATGAACCAAACGGTAATACACAGCCAATCTGAGGCGATACTCCAATCCCCAGCATCCAGATCGACTCGCAACGGGTATAACATGCCTATCGAGTCAGCGTTATCTACACCGTGGGTCTTTCTTAGCCCGACAACCTCGCTGCATGCGAATACAGTTGATTGTGCAAAGTACTTTCTGGATTCCCTTGCCCTGTCTGTCAGCAATGCACAGCTTGCTCGTCAGCGCGTTATGCGGAAGCGCAAGCGATCGGATTATGAGCAAGAATCTCTGCATCATGTATTACAGTTGAAGGAACTGTTTGTGCAAGGATTTACTTCCGATCAAATCTGGGAACAGGCCACAAGAATACTAGACTCTGCCAAGCAGGAAATTGAGCAAGATTCCGCTTTTGTTGCTCAGCATGTCGAAGCAGCTGTTTTTGACGGAAGAGCGTCACCCGTTCAGTCACAAGAGGCGAACTCTGAAGATGCCTCTAAATTTAGTGATATGTCGATTTCTTCAGAATCGGCCGCTGATCGTTCAGACCGCGACTCTGCTTCTGATGATGATATGGAAGATATGGAATCCGAACCAGAGTCACGGGGCGTGGTTGAGGGCCACTCAGACGAAGATAGCGGAACTGATGTGGAAGAGTCTGAGAACGATAACCACAATGGCCGCAATACCTATGTACAAGACCCGTTCGGACTCAACGACGGCTTTTTCTCCATTGACGAATTCAACAAGATGTCTGACTTTCTCGAGAGGCAAGATGCAAAGGGCGGAATAGATGACGATTTGGGGAGCGATGAAGAGGACATAGACTGGCACGTCAACCCCTTAGCTGGTGGTTCTTCTGTGCCTCCCCAAGCCACACGACCAACAGCACAGAGATCGAAGAGTTCTTTCGAGGACGGAAGTGAGAGCAGTAGTGACGAGGAAGGGCCGACTTTCGATAATGTCGCCGTCGAAAATGACCTCGATTCGGAGGATGACGATGCGTATGCAATCAGTGCGGATACCAGTAATTGGATGAACACCAGTGATATCAAGTACTCGGATTTTTTTGAGCCTCCCCCACGGAAGGTGACTTCGACGAAAACGCGCCCTCTTCCGAAAACACAACCTCATGGGGCTCCTGTCGAAACCGAAATCGATCGCGCGATTGCTGATGTTAGGCGCGACTTGCTTGAGGACGACGCGTCGCAGGATGGAAACGATTCTTCCGATAATGAGCTAGCGGGTTCTAAACATCAGCATTCGGCTCATGAGAAACAACGCGCGCGGATTGCCGACGAGATCCGTCGCTTAGAGGCTGCTAATATCGCGAAGAAAGATTGGACGCTTGCTGGTGAAGCTCGAGGTGCTGAAAGACCTATGAATTCTTTGATCGAAGAAGATTTGGATTTCGAGAGGGTTGGAAAGCCGGTACCAGTCGTGACGACCGAACTTTCTGGTGACATTGAGGAGCTGGTTAAGCGTCGAATACTGGCGAAGGAGTTTGATGAAGTAATACGCCGTCGTCCTGGGATTTCGGAAGGGCAGACTGCCAAGAAAGGGAGATTTGAGCTGGAAGACACCAAACCTCAACAGAGCCTGGCCGAGCTCTTTGAGACTGATCATCTCAGGGCTACTGATCCAAACTATGTGGACCCGAAGAATCATAAACTTCTACGAGAACATACTGAGATTTCAAACCTCTGGAAAGAGATAAGCGACCGCCTGGATACGCTGTCGAACTGGCATTACAGGCCGAAAGCTCCTCAAGCAAATATCAACGTGATCACGGATGTTGCTACCATTATGATGGAGGATGCGCAGCCTGCAGCTAGCAGCGCTGTTGGCGGGTCAGCAGCCCTTGCTCCTCAGGAAATTTACGCTCCGGGTGATAACGGCAAGGTT
The DNA here is from genome assembly GCF_018340605.1 of Aspergillus pseudoviridinutans. NCBI lineage: Eukaryota > Fungi > Ascomycota > Eurotiomycetes > Eurotiales > Aspergillaceae > Aspergillus > Aspergillus pseudoviridinutans. The sequence continues at coordinate 2,767,928 of NW_025091281.1, read as the reverse complement.
GCTGGAGAAGTAACGCTCAAGAATGGAGAATCTATCGCCAAGGATGAAATGACGCGCGACGAGAAGTCCAAGCTAAGGAGGAGGCAGAAGAAGCAAAGAAAGACTGACTCAAACCCTGCAAAACAACAATCAGGGAGAGTCGCTGAAAATCGACAAATCGTCTCAACCTTGAAGAAGGGCGGTGTCAAGGTGATTGGTAGAGAGGGCCACCTCACTGATGTCTATGGTGCCAGAGACCGGGAGGGCACCACCAAAACTGGTGCCGATATACTCAAGCTGTGAGATTACAATCACCTACCGTCCATATCCGATGACTGAGTGTCTGAAACTGCATGAATTTTCTTTGGAAAGGCAGAAGCCTGGTAGATTAGCGTATTTCGTTCGTCTAGCTACATATCGGTATATGATAATCTGATTTGCCTCTTTGGCGCTTGCTCATCCCTCTATTGCTCTGAGACTGCCGTTCTGCGGTGTAGATTTCAACCGGAGTGAATAGAGAAAGATATTCTCCCTTCTGTATGTATCCGCTTCAGGGTCGTCACGAACCTCCTCGACATCAAAGACCCTCTTAGCTGCTTTCATGAAACGGAGATCTGCGCGCCTACGCCTCTTGAAACAGAAGTAGCAAACTGATTCGGGACCCAGCAGATCTTGCAACGTTGAAATGAGAAGGGGGAACGCCGGCTCGAAATAGACGCAGTCCGCAGCGAGTACGATCGCAGGATGAGTCGGTATACAGTCAGGGAGGCGCTCTCCCCAATTTAACACTGTCGCAGCCACAGCAGTTGAGAGATTGTTCAGCTCAATGTTCGTTTTCATCAAGTGTAACATTGGTTCTTGGTCTGTGACGTAGATGGGAAAAGGACCAACATTGCACCCTCGTGCAACCGCGAGGCCCACAAGGCCACCGCCAGCTCCTAGTTCAACTCTAGGTAACAGCGCATTAGTATAATCTCAGAAGGAGAGGTTATTAAGAACCTTCTAATAAGAAAAATGGCAGTGTACAGACATCGTCTTGTTGGAGAGATTATTGCGGTGTTGCCGCAGCAAGTACTTGGCCAGGACAATCCCCGCTGGCCATAATTGACCACCACAGCCCTCTTTAAGGTCTTCTTTGAGGACCAGAGGCTCTTCTAGGAGACCATCAAACGAAACTGACGTATTTCCAGCCGATTTTAGCTCCCTGACAGGGACCAAGTACTCGCTGACATCAAAGGTTGCCACCAGATCGGATGATGAGGGGCTGGCAGAAATAGTTCCTTTCATCGGGAGAAATTTTGCGCCCACGAAACGTTTTCTTCTGAGGTTAACAAATGTCTATCGAAAGAATGTTAATAAAACTAATTGATGTGTGAAAAGCCTCAGTCAATCACAGACGCCTGAGCATCAAAAAAATACAATGAACCAATAGGGAAAGAGAATTGAAGAAGATTAAGATATGTACTACCTTAGGAAGTAAGGTACGTTCAGAAAAGACCAGGAAAAACGGTGGTGCAAAAAAGTCCATTTTTTTGATAACTCTGATTGGGCATTTCTTCAAAATGAGGAGAAAATTAGGAACGGAGAAATTAACGATGTAGATCTGCCCTTCATCTAGGCTCTAGCGGCCTTCAGAGCTTCATAGTTAACTTTTTCTATCTTTAAACAGATAAGGCCATGGCCGAGGAGACAAATGTTTCTCTTGTCCTCAATCTTCTTCGTGCCTTTTCCTTCTCGTCCTCAAAAATGGAACCATAGACCAGAGGACATGTAACTTTCTTGCAATTCTACTTTAGGCCTCTGGTCGGAAAGCGGAAGTACAAGCCGTAATTGTTGCTAATATCCTGCCTGCAATGAACGAAAATGATTTTTCCTTGCAACTTCATAGGAGGGTGGAAGAATTGGCAGAATAAATCGGCTCAGCGAATGCAACTCATGACTTGTTGCGGATCGACCAGCCTCTGTAGTGGAATAGAGAGAGATTAAGGTAGTGTTCGCTTGCTTGGTCGAGGCCTACCTACTATTAAGATCCTTTTACTTCACCGCCCAAGCCTGGCTAGTATGAAGGTACCTATTGTGAGGTATCATGTATGTGTCTATTGCCTGACGTCATGGCCACTGGCCTTCCCCACACCAAGGGATCTTGCTTCCAGCCTCCTACCTTAAACCGTTGGTAAATCGACTTTATTATCAGAGCTGCCTCAACTGATTGGTCCGCAACATGACTCGATCCCCCATATCGGGATCTTCACACTGCAGCTAGTCGGCGTGTCCTTGTCTTTAGATCATGACGACGTCACTGCATAGCCTGCCAAGTACCTACTGTATGATGGCAACCCCATGTGACCTTGGTTCAGTAGTGTTCAAATAACGAATCTCCCCCCATTCAACGGACGACAATTTTGTTTGAGATCTCACAACATACAGAATCATTGTTACACCGCGATATTTCCACACTCAAAATGACCACTCTCCACTGTAAGTGTGCACTCTTCTCTCTGCCCTGTGGTCTCACTGATCATTATAATAACTTATAATCGGCCAGATCTCCCTCCCGTGAAACCCTCGGCGATTGCGTTGGGTACTATCTTTACCCATACAGCTTCACTGGGTATTCTCGCACCTGTCTTTGGTGATACTTATCATCGGGCGCAGGCCGCCAATTCCAAGGAGGAATTCATCAAGTCCAAGGAGGCTGCTGGAGCAGCGGCGGCTTGGGGTAGCTCTCTGGTTGGAAGCGCTGTGCAGACTTATGGGGTTGCAGCCCTGATCAATGCCACTGGAACACTGAGCTATAAGGGAGCTGCTTATTTGGGAAGCTTGATTTTCATGGCCAGTTCCGCGCCAAGTGTGAGTATTCCGATCCTCTTACTCCAACTTTCACGTGATATACTGACCTTCCATTCTGTTTCTAGTTCATCAGTCAAATCTTCACTGAAAAGCGACCCCTCGATACTGTTGCTGTTGGGGCCGTCAGCAGAGTGTTTGAGACAGTTGGGCTTAGTCTGTTCCTTACCTGGTGGGGTACTCGCACAAATCCTTTTGATTAGGAGCGAGTCCTGGTTCATGGTCGGGGAAATTATTAATTTGTGAATTAAAACCTGAATTTGAATAAGCCAGACATAGGATTCTATTTTGCTCATGCCAATGTCTAAATTTTGCAAGGACCAGGTTTGAAATCGTAGCCAGTTTAGGTAACGCTTGAAGAAGGCTTATTTTGAGACACTTGTTTCTCTCTTAGATTAAGTTGGATTAACGGACGGCATGTCAAGTTTCTTAGGCTCATGATGCCATATCTGCACTATATCTAACCTTGGTAAATGCTGTTCGACATTCTGTTTCCCACTTTAACTATAAGACATGGTGACATTGCTTTCCACATGAGTGATTAACGTAAGACGAATAGAAAGACCATAAGAGGATTCCCAGAGCATCTAAATTCACTCCGATACATGGCAAGGGAAATTATCCAGTAAAACTATCTATGCACATGTAGCTAGCTAGGATGGAAGACTGGCTCTGCATGATCAGAAAAAGGCTGACATTGCCATCAGCCTGCTCTATCAGACCCACCCCATGTTTGGACACTTTTCGTTAATAGATGGTCTACGTCCCAGGACAGAAAGCGGATAATAATTCGATTCGGATGTGCAGTTAATGAACACTTAGACGAACGTCCGGCAAGGATACCTGGATTCAAATGTAAGTTGGGGCAGCAAGATGCGGAGATAAAGACATACACAGCAGGATAGCCTTGACCTTGGCCAAGCTGGTACTTGGCCCCCGCGGAAGCGTTCAGATTACAAGGAATTGGCGGCAGACCATCGGCGCCCAGGACGCCTTGGATACCCCTCTTGTCCTTCTCAAATATGGCAGCGAGGCCACGCTCTTTTCCTTGTTGTTTAACCTCAACCAACTGCTGCTCTCCCGCCTGCCCGATCTGCAGAACATCATCCTTAGGCACCGCCCGGCTGCCTACTGTAAGAAGGCCAACAGCATCTGCCTGGTTGACTGTGCTAAGTCTGGGATAGTTTCTCCGAACGTCGCGCTTCCAGTAAGGGTTGTCAGCAATGTCTCCTGCTGGGACAGTGACGGGATCATCGTAAGATTGCGGTGGGAGAGCACCAGGAGTTGGAAGTCGATATTGCGAGTTAAGTGGTACTCCGGTAGATCGATTGGGATCGACGGCAAGAAGACGGCGAAGACGTTCCCATATACCGGTAGATTGAACAGTGTATTTCTGATTATCAAAAAATTATAAGTGAAAAGTACCGCCGTCGGCATAGTAAAAACGCCTACCTTATGGACGGCTATCGCATTCGATGCGGACTTGGCGGCTTTGAGGACGTCGCGAGCCATGATGTGCTTGGAGATCCTATCCAGTTTGCGTGTCAGCCTCACAATGGCTCCATTGTCTCACTGGCCATGATGAAGACCAGTACAATGACCTTTGCTTACTTAAGTACTGACCTCCGGAGTTTCTCAGTCTCACGATTTGTGTATTCACTTGCCCTACGAAGGGTCGGAATCAAGATGGCTGTACTCGGATGGACGAACTGTGAACGGACATTATGTTTTTCCGACACCGTGCCGCCTGATACCCAAACATTCACGGGCAATCGGTAAGAAACGTATCCATTCAACGTGTATAGAAGCTTCCCTGGCTAATATCTAAATGTAAAGATTAGCTTTTGACCCCTTGGGCTAATCTGACATGTGGTGTTTCAAGTCAGGTTTGGCGTAGCAGAAGGAATTTTGGTAGATCTTAGTCAGATAGGATATCTGGACCCCCCAAGGTGACAGCTAGAGATATTGGATTTCATCTCAAGCACCTTTGTGGTCACACCTGCTGATATATGTGACAAAGTAAGACCATTGACCGAAATTATAAGTTATAGGTTATTCATCCCTATTTATCAAAGATAACATCCACTGAAGACAGTGGCTATACTGAGCTAGAACCACCAGTAGTCGTAAGCATAAGCTTCCCTTTCATTTTCGTAAGTGGATTAAGTTCCTCCTTCAATGCAAAGATTGCCGGCGCATGAAGTATGACATGAGGCATGAAAAGCGATCTCGGAATCATTGATATTACTCGGCCCCCCAGAGATAAAGCACGCTCAAAAAATGTCTGACACTTGAACCCGACTTCCCTCATGAACTTCCAATCACTCTTTGATCTGTCCCTGCGTCTCTTCGTTGCGCGATGAGATCATTTGCTGTACAGCATCCACAGTTGCATCTGGCCCACCAGGTTGCAGAAGTAGGACCTTTCCTTGCTTATCGACAGCGAAAACCCCCCTTGTCGTACCTCTAGGGGCCTTCTTAAAGCCAAGAGCCGAAATGAGAGTAGACGCCGTATCGCATAGTAGAGCATAGGGCAGGCTCTGCTTAGCTTTGAACGAGCTGTTCGCTTTGATGGAGTCCGCCGAAAGCCCATATATCGATAGGCCATTCGACGTTATATAATCATACTTATCGCGAAACAAGCAAGCTTGCTTTGTGCCTAACAAGCGATGAGCGTTCTTTCGACTCCTGTGATTGTTTCATCCGTTGAGGGAGCCAGGAACTACAGCGTAATACCGCTGACGAGAGGGGGGATGCAGCCGCTCTTCCCCAAAGATCCGCGGAATACTATTCTCGGGACGTGAAAGGAAGAAATGTGGGGGAGATAAACTCACAGCCAGGAGTGGACGCTCTTGGGTACGTGAACAAAACAATCCCTGATTTGCTTGCGTCGACGAGATGTTTCAGGGTAGTTTTCGTCCCATCATTGAGTTCTATCTCGCCACCAAAGTTATCCAAGTTGATAGTGTCACCGACAGTTGGAGGTTTCTTGTTTGAGCCATGCGTAGAGCGCTCATTTTCCTTGCCTAATTGTACCAAGGTTGGACTGTTTTCCTGACTCGGCTCTTGTATCCTTTTGCTCTTTTTTTCTGCGACAGGGGTTTGTGAGGGTGCTTTTCGCTTCCTGAGTTCTACCATGATGCGAAACTGATATCAAACAGCAGAAGGAGCAGTTATTCTTAGTGGGTGGTATGTTGTCCGGTCTTCTGAGATGCTTTCGATGCCGAGGGACTGAGGCCTAGAAGGGCTTAGAATACCTTTTTATATGCCTAGGATCCTTCTAGCAATGGGAATCGGAATTTATGCACAATTTCACACCGACTTTATCTTCCGAGTTGGAAAGCAGCTATGGCTGTTGCAAGTTAATGAACTTCTTTCCCCTGTGGCTTAAGATGGGTTGGCAACAATAGTAATAGATTATAATAGCAACATTGAGAATGATAAATGTTTGGGTTCAGCGAGAAAAGTACGAAGACAAAGAATGTCGTGACAAGTAGCAGGACATCCCTCAGAGTACCTGATAAGACATTATCATTATTACAGCATCGTACAGGACCCTTCCATATGGCTCTTCGATCAGTCACTTGTTATGATTCATATGACTTTGAACTACATGTTAAGTTCTTATAGAGGTAGATAGTAGTAATAGGAATGTTAAGGTAGTTTACGAGAGGTATGATGGTGTCGCATTTTGACAGCCGAGAAATTCCGATCCCTGACCGAGTCCGCCTTTTGCCCGGGTTGTTTGCGAGTCGAATATGCCAAAATTTTCTTCTCCCGCGTTCCATCATTGCACGACAGCCTATGATCGCCATCCAGTTTCATCATTTCTTGAAGGCTTTCTTACTCATCTGTAGTTGAATATTTGCCTCTTCTTCTATGCCCCTCCTTACTTGTAGGCTCTCTTTAATGATCATATAGACATTTGCCATTTTATACTCTATCTTATCGATATTCTTGAGTCCTCAGTTTGTTTGAATCCATTTCGACTGCTAGTCTGATTCGATCAACACGACGTTCTGCAGACTACACTTTCGATCGTGCTCTTTAGCAAGCGACTCGGTTGCTTAGCGACCCCTGCTTCTATCACTGCCTTCAAGCGTTCCCCGTCATGAAGGTCTTCTCCTCGACGTGCACCTTCGATTATTCTTGGGACGAGGTTTCGACGGCGAACTGGCGGAAATATTGCCCTTGGAATGACAAGTCGACCCATGTTGTGGCGGTAGACACAATATCTCGGACGGTAGATCCGAAGACTGGCATTGTGGGTTTTCCTCTCAATATCATCATTCTCCACATCTCGGACGAAATGGCTAACCTGAACGTCCCATTCAGTTGCGTACGGAACGCCTCATCACATGTGATCAATCAGTACCGCAATGGGTTCTCTCACTGTTCGGGGGAAGCGCTACGTCTCATGTGTACGAAATCTCATACGTTGATCCTCGCGCAAAGAAGGTCACTATGTGCTCAACGAATCTCACGTGGTCTAATGTCTTGAACGTGAGAGAAACGGTTATTTACCAGCCTTCGTCATCAAAACCAGAGTCGATCACGGATTTCAGTCAAGAAGCCAAAATCACTGCTCTTTGCGGCGGCTGGCAGAAAATCAAGAACAAGGTAGAGGAGGCGAGTATTGAGAGATTCAGCCAAAATGCCAAGAGAGGCAGAGAGGGTTTCGAAACTGTTCTTGAAATGAGCCGAAGGGTTTTCGGTGAGCAACGTGAGTTCGAGAACAACAAATTACAGTCCTGAGCTGCCTGTTTCTCGTTGAACTCGTCACCTTTAGAATCATTAAGCGTTTGCATTTACTGGCGTTTTTTTAAGATGTTTCCATATTTGTTGTCGATGCATGCCATTTGAGCCGGCGTTCTGTTCAATTTCATTTGCTTTTGTGGTCTCACTTTGGCGCATGCATACTCTTTACACTGGGCTTGATCATACTCGACGGCTTTGATGCCCCAATTCCTGCGATGTTCATGGCTTCAAAAGTGATACCAACCCATGCTTGTTGATTTATCTCCTCTCGATATTATTCTAGTCTCTTATGTTGACTGTTTCTGCATGTGCTAAGTGAAATATGTGGAAGCAGCAGACCGTGTCTCATTACTCTAGAATAGAATAGATCTTGTCCTTTCCTTCGAAGGATCAATTCATAAGTCTACGTGGCACCAACTGTATTACGCACCTCAGGAGCATCCGTCCTCTTAGATCGAAAGGCCCACTTGGAGCAAATGCATGCACCAGTTCTGTGACTTCTACAAAGGCGACATTGAGTGAATCAGCCAAGAAGACCGCCCAAAACAACACGACTGACACCAGCTATTTCATTCTTGGCGCTGGTTCTGCTTGCATCCTCGAACTCTCGAACGACACCTGTGACCATTATCTTCCGAAGCTTTGCGTCTGCCTTTGTGAACATCTCGCCCAAAGCAACAGTGCATACAGACGGAGTGGAGACCAAAGCGGTGAGCCTGGTATAGCAGTCAATCAATACGTCACAAAGAGTGGCGAAGGTTTCGAAATAATCCGGCTCAAATGGTAAAGACGGCGTTAAAAGATAAGAATATTCCTCCCCCGGGAGGAGTTCGGAGGCTTCACTGGTGGGGAACGAAACAACAGCGGCAGCCGCCGTCGTAGACGAGGTGATGTTCCCCGCCATGGACTTCAAGTCAGATGGGTCGCTAGATTGCATGGGAAGACCAATTTCCGTTGCAGAGCTCGCCCTCCTGCCCTTGGTTCCAGCGTGTGCCGCTCTTTTGAACATTTGTGGAATGCGCGCTCTTGCCAGAGTTGATGATGAACTCCCATCCGGTGGGTGGACTTGCTGAAATGCCTCAAATTCAATCAAAAGCGCGTTTAAGGCCCGTAGGTATTCTGACGGTGATGAATTGACGTCCAAGATTGGCGGAAGTGATAATCCGAGAAGAAGATAATTAATGGCGCGACGGGATAGTTTTCGAGGATCAAAATAGGGGATTCGGCTGATGTCAGCCCGAGAGAAGTGTACAGTGTTGAACCAATAGATACGACCTTCATGGCTGTAGCTTTATCAGCGGTTGGACTGATAAAGAAGGGCTGCATTCTGTTTTGAACTCACGCTTTCCTAAGGTAATCCAGAGTGGATATCCTTTTCGTAGCCATGTCGTGAATATGCTGATAGATAGCTCCAGCGCTCTGAGGACCGAATGTTCCTCCCCCACTTGTCAAAGGAGGGGGCCCACCCCCTCCTACACCTTCATGTCCAACACTTGATTTGTTTGTGTCTCTGCGAGAAAGGCTAGGGGTAAATGTTGATGATATCATGCTTGAACTGGGCGCTGGATAAAGAGCAGCTCCAACAGGAAGTGAAGCAGACAGAAGCCCGCTCTCATAGATAGCTGGTGAAGATTCGTTTGTGCGCAGTAGTTGGAAAAGAGGAAAACGAAGGTTGGTTTACGAGTTGCGGATATGCGTCGACCGATGTTGCGCAATTATTTGGAGATCTCTGTACGGTGTACGGAGTAGCTAAGTCCCCTGCACGAACGATAATGAATGCATGGAGCCGGCCCTTAGTTGATCCTGGGCTGGCTCCGAGCCAGGAACGGGTTAGCCCAATCCACTACGGAGGCGCGTCCTCAATAATAATAATAATAATAATAATACCTTAATAATAATGGTACCTAGGATGATAACCAATCTACCAAAGTGCATCCCAAACTACTTTTGAGCGTCCCAAGGATCTGGACATCATGGCGGAACACTCGCTCCTCATCAAGGTGCCAGGAGAACCATAGTTTATAGTTAACCTTGACCAGGCAACTGTTTATCCGTGCACTTATATTGATTTACGCGGGTAAATTGGAATAACTATTTTGGCTCCCCATTCTCCATATGCCTACCTAATAACGGTGCCGTCAATCTTGTAGCTCATGCATAGGTATAGTATTGATGCTGGGGGTTAAGCAAAATCCCATGACATTAAACAAGTCAATGTCTAAAGTAACAAGCGATATAAGGCAACCAACGACTAAATGCCTTTCTATACACTCATCTGACTGAGCTTAAGTGCGGAGTACCTTGTCATACATGCCAAGTAGATGAAGGAGCTGAGACGGTTTGGTACAGAGTAAATACCTAGACTAACATACCCTACTCCGAAAGTACATCTCAGATGTGACAGATAACACCCCACCCAACCCCACCTCCTTTTGGGGTTCGTAATTTCTGGCTTTATCAACTCACCTTGTCGCATCAACCGACTTTCGCCGATACCAGATCATTTCCGCACCAAAATCGACGCGCTCGTCTACATTATACCAAGGATCTATTTTCCAATTGCCAACAAGCGCCTCTCCAAACAATGAGGGTGTCGCCTGAAGAACTAGTCCCTGCGCCAGGACAATGGCCTGTGGATCCTCAGGATGATGTACCTATACGGGAAGATCGAATCTGGGTAGATGGGTGTTTTGACTTTAGCCATCATGGTGAGAAGTCATTCTCCTCTGCTCTCAAGTCATAGGATTCCCTAATCAAGGGTGACTGGATTGATGTAGGACACGCCGGTGCTATGCTCCAAGCCCGTAGACTGGGTAATGAACTTTATGTTGGAGTACACTCGGACGAAGCAATTCTCGAGAACAAGGGCCCGACGGTAATGACATTAGAGGAACGGTTAGTCTTTTTCTACGAAACTCGGCAGGTCAACTTAGATTGCTGATAACGGGTACTGCCTACTGCGTGCTTTAGGGTAGCTGCTGTGGAAGCATGCCGTTGGGCCACTCGTTGTATACCACGAGCACCTTACGTGACTTCTCTCTCATGGGTGTCACACTATGGGTGCAAATATGTCGTTCATGGCGATGATATCACATCTGACAGCAACGGAGAAGATTGCTATCGATTTGTCAAGGCAGCTGGGCGCTTTCGGGTCGTGAAGAGAACTCCTGGCATTTCAACCACCGATCTTGTCGGCCGTATGCTCCTATGCACCAAAGGGCACTTCATAAAGAGCCCTAAAGACACCCTTGTGGGAGTAGAGGGATCCGGCAATCAGGAAGAAAGGAAACAATTCGGCGTGGAGCTAATGCAAAGGATTCGGGACTATGCAACAGATGAGAGTGGGTTGCGCCCTGGTCCTCATGTTTGGACTTGGACCGGTTCGAAGTCGGCGAAGGTTAGCGACACAGTTGAGGAAGCTGGTACATTCGAAACTCTGGTGAATGGCAAAACAATCAAGCCAGGTCAGCGGGTAGTCTATGTGGATGGCGGATTCGATTTGTTCTCGTCGGGTCACATCGAGTTTCTTCGAAAGGTTCTAGAGCTTGAGGAGTTGGAAGGCCGCCAACGAGGATGGTATGACTCGGAACAAGTCGAGAAGAGACTTCACGACTTCGGTGAAGATTATCCCCCTGCTTATGTCGTTGCCGGCATTCATGATGATGATGTGATTAATCACTGGAAGGGATTCAACTATCCTATTATGAACATTTTTGAGCGGGGGCTTTGTGTCCTTCAATGCCGAGTATGTTCCTTTCCTTCAAGCGATGGTCATACAACCTCTAATGATTTCTTCCAGTATATTCATGCTGTCATTTTCTCAGCGCCTTTCTCTCCTAGCCAGCCGTATTTGGAAGCCATGCCATTTGGTGTCCCGGATGTTGTTTACCATGGGCCAACAACCTTCATTCCACTGACATACGACCCTTACGCTGCTCCCAAAAGAATGGGAATATTCAGGCAGATAAGCGATCATCCTTTTCAGCATGCGAACGCTGGTGAGATTGTTGATAGGATACTCAAGAGTCGTGAGGCTTATGAAGAGCGACAACGCGCCAAGCTACAGAAGGGCATTATCGAAGAACTGGTTAGATCAGAAGAAAAGAGTCTGGGTGGGGAACGTGGTGCACAGTGACTTGATGATCTCTTTGTAAATTATCATGGAGTAGTCGTTAAGGCTGTAGTCAATCAGATTCTAGTCGTAAGTTAATCATCTTCGCAGGTGAGGTTCTGACTTCAATACCAGCTCAGACTACCTTAGAGATTACTGTAGTACGGTAAATTGGTCAGTGCCAATATAGTGTCAACTAGATGAGCACAACTTGTAGCCTTCGAGTTATTGAGTAGAACAAAGGTAAAAACCACGTTCTTGCCTTTTGAGAATATTAGTAACAGCACAACATACTAGAAATCATGATAATTCTACAATGAAGAAGATGAAATAGCAAATGAGTAAACAAAATTCTCTACCCTTTATTGAACCTCACACATAAGTCAATCAGCTGCCACTAGGACCCCTTTCTCCTCAAGCAGCTTTGCGAGCTCTCCGTTCTGATGCATAGACATCAGAATATCGCAACCTCCGATAAACTCCTTGTCAAGGTACAATTGGGGTATTGTTGGCCAATCGGAGTATTCCTTTATACCTATCGAAAGCCTAGAGATTAGCCAGACTGACTCACGCGCAAATACACACAACCTGCTGTTCCTGAAGAAGGGTCACTATACGTACCTTGACGCAGCTCGGGATCCTCCAACACGTTAAACGCGACAAATTTCTTCGGGTCAACCCCCTGCAAGCCCAGAATCTGTATGCTAGCTCGAGAAAATCCACACTGTGGTGTCTCTGGAGTACCCTTCATGAAGAGAACGACAGGTGCAGACGCAATGGCTTTGTCAATTGCCGACCTTGTTTGTTCCGAGAGAAACCGGGCATGAAGGGCATGCGGCAATTGGAAAGCCGTGAATCGTGGAGTCAAGACAAGCGGTGACCGGGAAAAAGGTCGGAATGCCTGGATGGACACAAGTGAGCTCATAATGGGCGAACAAATTGTGAGGGGCAAATGAAGTATGCTTGACTTACAGATGCGAAAGCTTGCCTTGCAAACATCATTGACCTATCGACAAAGATTTATCTGATACAGATAAAATGCTTGTAGTATTCTATAGACGTACCTCTCTACGTACTACCGAAATAAGGTAAATGGCGAACCTTATCATGTGACGTTAGTCACCATGGCTCTCAGACCCCCAGTTTCCGCCACGAAACACAGCTACCCCACAGGATCGATGCTGGGAATTGCGGATGAAAAAGAATTGTCCGAATCACATCGCCTTCAGCCTGAATCATCGATCTATCTAGATAAAGGGCGGTGCGTGACTCTATGAGTTAGATCCTTGGATGAGCTTTGCCAGTCTTGCTCGATCACTCGAATCCACGACGGCTGACATCATCGCATATGACAACGGGTTCCTGCCCCCAGTGTAGTCATTGTGTGGAACGTCGACGATCGATGGAAGGCACTGGGACTTCCTCAGCTGGAGAGCAATTCAAAGATAAGAAAATACACATTCTTTTAGCAGCAAGCGGGAGTGTGGCAGCGATAAAATTGCCAAATATCGCGGAAGCACTTGGCCGTCACAAAAATGTCTGTATTCGCATCATTGTGACCAAGTCTGCCGAGAAATTTCTATCGGGTCAAAGCTCAGAGCAACCTCTACTCGATGTGCTAAAGCAGCTACCCGGGGTTGATGCTATTTACCGAGACGAAGACGAGTGGAAAGACCCCTGGATTCGTGGCGAGCCAATTTTGCATATTGAACTTAGAAAATGGGCCCACGTACTGCTTGTCGCCCCTCTGTCGGCCAACACGATGGCGAAGATGACAATGGGAATTGCGGATAACCTGCTCCTTTCCGTCATCAGAGCGTGGGATACCACTGGGAAAGTAGACTTTGGTCTCAAAGACAGAAGAAAGCCTGTAGTGTTCGTTGCTCCAGGTGAGATGGCTTAATATATTTTTGATCACTGTCAAATTTTGTTCTAACTATCATAGCCATGAACACCGCGATGTGGAATCACCCAGTTACTAAAAGCCAACTCAAGATCTTAACAGACGAATGGGGGGTGAGTGGGACAAATGAAGACGGTTGGGTCTCTGTACTTCACCCAATCGAAAAATCTCTTGCTTGTGGTGATACGGGTAATGGTGCGATGATGGATTGGAAAGACATAGTCAACGTAGTGGAGCATCATCTTGGTGTCAATACTGTTAAGAAGAAAGAGATTCGCTGCGGAAGTTGAAAGTAACCTTTATCCTGTACTATGTTTGTGAGTGCTATCCTCTTAATGTCCATCATTACCGCTTTTATACAGGTCAGTGGCTTGAGCTATATACTCAAAGACCAATCCCAAAGTGATGCCGCCCCCAGTCAGCAAACATCCGTTCTTGAACCACCACCAGCAGTTTTTGACATTCTTCAATTGAACCTTCCAAATCATGATACCGAGGGAAACGGCTGCGCTGCCGCAGGTGCCGACGAAAAAGATTGGTCCAGCACCTGCTGCTACTCCTGCAGTAGCGAGCAGCGCTACTTGAACTGCCGCCAGACCAGAAAGAACTGTCTTAGTGTTATGCTCATGTCGAAGGGCAATTGACTTGATCCCTGCGGCAACATCGTCTCTGATGTCCATATGTGCGTAGATCATATCGTACAGCACTGTCCAGGCAACACAGCTAGAATACAAGGCTGCTGCCGCTTCCAAAGAAGCATGGTTGCTAAGAAGATCGACCCCCAGCGCTGGAAATCCCATGATAGCACCCCATGAGAATGTGAGACCCAAAACAGCCTGAGGGTAGTAAGTGACGCGCTTGGCGAGAGGATATGTCGTCACCAACAGGAGGCTGGGAATACCATACCAGAGACACTGGGTGGGAAATTGTAGCAGGACAGCTAGTCCGGCCAGAAGCTGGGAACCGGTGAAAATCAATGCCTTCTTAGGAGATAGGGCACCTCGCGCAATCGGCCGGAATTTTGTGCGTTCGACATACGGGTCCAGATTCCTGTCCCATAAATCATTGATCGCACAACCGGCGCCTCTCATGATTAATGCACCCGTGAAAAAAAGACCAGTAGTGCCAAGAATCTGCATAGGTGTGGCAGATGCCATAGGTGCCGCGAGGAGTGTCGAGAAAATACACGGGAAGAAGAGGTAGTATGTGCCAGCAGGTTTATCGAGGCGTATCAACTCAGCGTACGGAATCCATGATTCGGGAAGAGAAGCAACGAAGCCTCTTTGGGGAGGTACATAGTGCGTTGCTGCGTTATTGTCCGTTGTGGCTGCTGGGCGATCTGTAGAGGATGGGGACTGGGAAGAATGTGGCCGGTAACTTATGAGAGATGTTGTCCCCTTCATGATTGCTGACCTGGGTTTGGCAGTATACGCTGATTGGCGTCCTGTTGAAATGACCCGCGACGAAGCAGTCAAGGAATTGCAATTGCGAAGTAAGCGGTATCGCTTATCGTTCAAGAGACTACTCCATGTTCCATGACGTCTGCAAATCTGAACAGGGCGAACAGGAGGGAAGTAAGAGAACTGCAATCTCATTTTATAATGAGCTGTAATCGGGGAAAACCTCCACAAATTGTTCCTCAATGAGATCAGCCCAGATAGAGCTGCCCGACTGGTTCCTACTGCACGAAACAAGGGTTAGTCATGGATAAGAAAGAAACAGCTAGAGCTGAGCAAAGCTGGTTAGCAACGGTCAGATTACTCCCTTACCGTGATTGAAATAGCACCGGATGCACTACCATGTGTCTCCCCCACAATTAGTGTACACTTAATTAATAGCAATGTGACATCTGGAAGGGGCGTTTGCGCTTCCTTCTCGGTCTCCCCAAGTTCAAACCGTCGTACTGGATGTATGGAAATCAAAAATATTTCACGTGTCTGCCGGATTTCAGACCTGTAGTTGATCCACCTACCCCAGAGAGGAATAGCGCATGCAGGTACTCCACAGTAGATCACATACCTAGGTAAGTTCTGGACTAATCAACCCAAGAGGGGTTGACCTACAAGAAGGACGCGAAGTATCGACTATTGCGAAGTCGGGGGTGTTGGGACATCCATAAACACCTGGGACTGGGGCGCTTCTCTACTATGACTAGCGAAGGAAGCTTCGAAAGTCATTTGTAGACTGCTGCCAAAGGAACAACAACAATTCGAACTGTTTCCTAAGAAGCTTGCCGCGTTCGATCATTACCTCATGCCAGCGCGACTACAACCCGCTCTTTTACAGCTCTACCATATTCAAGCGGATCGAACGACTGCTTGGTCACTGAACATAACTGCACACATACATCTATGGTTTATGAACAGACCGGCGGCCCTGCCTTAGTGATTGTGAAGCATTCGAGTCTTCCTTGCTGGGACAATGCCCGACTGCCGGCTTTCTCAGTAACACATCGCGATTAGTGACACCGCAGATCAAGCGATTCTAGACCTTGACGAGCTTTTCTTTCGTAACTATCATTTGATATAGGGTCTTCGAAGCAAAATGCCCGCCCAGCGTCCCCGCGCGGCCTTTGAACCAATTCCACCTGACCTCGACGTCGCTGCACTCGTGAAATCTACGCCAAATTTTGAGTACGTGGTTAGAATTCATTGCAACTCCATTGATGAACACGGTCTGGACAATTTCGATAAACTCGTTCGCTTGCATGTCGTTCTAGGCGGAAAGCCTTTAGTGATTGAAGGTTTTCATGAGAGGCTGGACCGCTCTGTGTTCTCTGAAAAATGGCTAAGGAGCCATCATTCAACAAAGAGTAAGTTTACAAGCTTAGTGATGCTGTCTCGTACCTATGAGTTCCTGTCTAATCTCAGACTCGCATTTCAAAGAGGAGATTGCTCGAAATTTGACCGCGAAGAGTAATCTTCCGCTCTCGATTGGCCACTACTTGAAGAATATGCCACTCTTAACTAATCAATGGAATTCCTTCAATTACAAGAACTCTGATCGACAGCGGATCTATCTAAAAGATATTGATTGTCCGCAGACATGGCACGATCATTTGAAAAATCTCATTCCCCCGCCGCTTTTTTACCTGAATAAACATCCAGAAGCATTTCAAGGTCCAGGTGCAGAATCAGTTGCAGCTACTGAAGGGCACCAGACTCACACGGAACCCAAAAAGAAGGTTGGCAAACCTGGTGACCTCATGAGCTGCCTTCCGGCGAGCATGCGCGCCGAAAACCTCATGTGTTACATCGGTCATGAAGGCACCTATACACCGTCACATTACGAAATGTGCGCAACTCTAGGTCAGAATATAATGGTTGAGGCATCGGATGGCTCAGTCGAGTATGGCATGAAAACTATGCCAGGGTCGTCCATCTGGTTCATGACGGAGAGCAAGGATCGGCGAGTCGTCTCCGAATATTGGCAGTCGACACTGGGCCATGACATCGATATCGAGGATCATTTCGCGCAGATCAATGCCTGGAAAGCCGCTCCATTCAGGACGTATATCGTTGAACAAAGGCCAGGTGATTTTATTCTGATTCCCCCGCTGGCAGCGCACCAGGTCTGGAATCGCGGAACAAGGACGATGAAAGTGGCTTGGAATCGAACTACTGTGGAAACTCTGAGCCTAGCCTTGAGTGAAGCCCTTCCGCATGCTAGGATGGTCTGCCGGGATGAGCAGTACAAGAACAAGGCAATTGTGTACCATTCGCTTGAGCATTACTCAAAGCTCCTTGAGAAAGTTGATGCGAAAAGTATGGATAGCAAGCAGCAACTGTTGCTTAAAGACTTTGAGTATCTTTTCGCACTGTACACCCAGATTTTGCTATCTGAGAGCTTCTCACAGGATAAAGCGGAAGAGAAGGACATCGAATACATTCCCTTTGATAGTAATATCACCTGTTCATACTGCAGGTGCAATATTTTTAATCGATTCTTGACTTGCCCGTGGTGCGCGGATGGACAGACTGTCGATGGCGAGGACCCCTACGATATCTGCATGGAATGTTATGTCATGGGCAGAAGCTGCGCTTGCCTCTCGAGATTAAAGTGGGCCGAACAATTTCCTTGGAGTGAGCTGACCGGGAAATACGAAAATTGGCTAGACCAAATATGTCAGCTCAACAAGAGCAATCTGAGCGGTCAGATATTTTGGCCTCTTACTGAGGAGAGAGCTCGCTACGGCAAGAAAACGCTAGCTGAGATGTGCCAGGAGGAACTGAAAAGGCGACCGTGGGTTGATATCACCAAACCAGTGACGCGCAAGACCGAAGACAATTTGAGCGATTCAGAAAGTCCTGCTCGAAAACGGAGGAAGACTCGCCTCAGCCACGAATCCGAAGAGGGTGGTCGCTGCCACATCTGCAAGTATATTGAGCCGATATGGAAGCTCGCTTCTTGCGACTATTGCAACCAAAACTACTGTTACGGTAGTCTGTTTAGAGCCTTCAATATCCAACCACAGGAAACCATGGAAGAGTATCGTTGGATGTGCCCTAAATGCCAGAAGATTTGCAGTTGCGCAGCGTGCCGTCGAGATCCCTCGATGAAACCATTCGAACCAACCTGTACACTACTCGGCCATGATACAAGGAAAATAGCGGATCCTCGCAGTGTGGAAACCCTGGTCGACTTCCGGCAGTCGAATCTCAGGTGGTTAAAGAAGGCAGGTGACGATGAGATAGAAAGGCTGAAGAAGCATCAAAAAGAGGCAGACGACAAGCGTCAACAGGCTATGATTGAATATCGCATTCAGTTAGAGGGTTCTCCTCGAGTATCCGCCCCGGCGACGGAATATGGGGACATACCAGTCGATCCCGCATTGGAGAAATTAAGTGGCTCGATTCTTCCCCCGCCAGATTCCATCACTCCCTGAGACAGAGAAAAGAAGGTCTTAAAACGGGAGAGAATCATGACGTATCCGGTTCGGCTTCGTCTCAATTAGGCGGTTTAGGACAGATCAGACGCGAGTGTAACAAACCAGTCGTGGAACGATTCATGAGAGAGTATTAATCTACTCAGCGTCTGGGAATCAGTATGCTGGTGATATGCAATGATATTTGTTCTTTTCAGGCCCAGCTCTATCGTTGCGATTTGAGCACATTTCTGACCCCCAAGCATGCTGCCTATCGTCGCTGATACATATAGAATATGTTAGTGACGGAAACAAGACATTCCAGAGAGGAACAAGTGAACCTAAGGTCGTTCGACACCTGCAAGATTCGCCTAGGCGCCCTTGTAATCATAGCGGAGGTTCTCAAGATGCCTGATGTCGACGGACGCCATTACTTTCCGCGCTATCAAAATGGTCACGAGTATTACTGTACACATAAGCTCCCACACTTGAGGGCAGAACATGTCCGTGCAGAACATGTCCGTGAGGAGACTCACCTGCCGGAATGAAATATGTGACGATGGCAGTCGGTGAGGCCATTATAGACGCAAGCGCCAATAATGCACACAATGCAACGTTAGTAGGGATGGCATTATTTTGGACAGACATGACGAGGTCTGTCTTTGTCATTGGCCTTTTCCCTTTGGGGTCTGGACGCTCGATTGCATGATACTTCATAGTATAGGCCGTCAATGACAGAGAAATGACACTTAGAATGGAGACAAGTCGTTCAGGTAAAGTCGATGAGCTTGAGATAATCGGTGGGACGTATATCATTGCTGACAAGAGGGGAATGACCGAGAAGATGATCTACATGCACCGTCATGTTTAGCTCTGATTTCTGCGTTGACAATGTCAACGAGGATAGAGAAGTGTTCACAGTATACTCAGAATTCCGCTTGTCATTCTTTGCCTGCAATTGTCTAATGACGAGGTCTTGTTCTACAGAAACCTATCAGTATACAGTATTTACGATGATGAAAAGACAGAACAGACCTTCTTCGTCCAGCTCTTCTCGGCCCTGTTCATCATCGCCTGAATCGTCAGGGTAGCGAAACGCTTTGCGAAGTCTTGTAGTAGCCATGAATCAGATGTCTAGCTGTATTGACCGATACCGTAGCATGAAGGTTGAGACAACTCTTTGGGAACAGAGGAGAAGGAGTTCTTAGGACGAGCCAGCATGACGTACAACGGCGCCKGCTCAGGATCTTGAAGGGTGGGTTTGTCTTGTTTGGCAACTTTGTTCTTTTAGGTAGTCGCTGGTGCGAACTTGAACATTCTACTACCTGGGCTACCACTCACTGCATGACGGTTGCCTACTTGTTACTCGTCCTTTCTCGGCTCCTGTTATTCCTCCACAACTGATCTGACAATGGCGCTTCATACTGCGCAAAGGCGCATTGGCGTCCCACGAGCCTTCCTGTTTCGTCGCCGCAATATGCCTCCTCACCGCAGTCTTATCCCGGCCCCCAAGGCCAACTCGGGGCCCTTGATGGAGCGACGGGCGGATCGAGAGCTTCCTTCTATTAATACTGAGAAGCGCCGATGGATCAAGACGCTGCCGATATTTGTGGTAGTCGTGGGAGCTGCAATGCTTGGCATATTTAATTACCAGAAGTCGTCGTCGAGCGTCGTGAGCAGCACGCTATATGCCCTTCGAACGTCACCTCGTGCACGGGAAATCTTGGGAGACGAAATCTACTTTGCTCAAAAGATACCGTGGATTAGCGGGGAAATGAATCAGCTTCATGGTCGTATTGATATCTCCTTTTGGGTGAAGGGGACAAAGGGTCAGGGAAAAATGCGGTTCCGAAGCATTAGGCCGGACCGCATGAGCTTTGTGCGTGACTCAAGCCTCATACACCACTTTCAAGACCTAGCTAATAGTTGTCGCATCCGAGCAGTTCCGCACTGAAGAATGGAGCCTAGAGACGGAGGACGGTCAAGTCGTGCAGCTACTTGACCATGACAGCGACCCTTTTTGCCAAAGCAATTGAACCATCATTCGGACACACAACCCCACCAAGGATCATTGGCACAAATGATTTTTATAGGTTTGTACATCGGAGTAATCTTCATGCATAGGATTAGGCGTTTTTTCGGCTTCGGACTGCCAGCTCCACCAGCTATGGCATGCGGAGAGACCGTTCAAGTGATTCGGAGGAAATGCCAAACAGGATATCATTTATGTATCATATACAGACGCCGCTCTAGAAACAGGATAGTGTAATAGTACATTGAAGGGATCAAGACTCCAATATCTCCTCATGGGCTATGCAGTCGATTCGGATACAGGCGCAACCTTTGGCCAGGGCTTTTTGATAGCGTCCTGAATCCTGACTACGCATCCTTTGGGCCCGCTGATGGAACCTGCAACAAGATCAGTATCGACCATTCAACAATGCTGTATTGAACGTTGGGTAGCAAGAAAAACATACCGTTGACAACGACAATACCGTTCTCTGCGTCGGCCTTAAGGACCTTCAAGTTCTGCACAGTATTTTGCTCATTACCCATGTTTCCCGCCATTTTCTTTCCAGGATACACTCTGGAACCACCACCTTGACTAGGCCCCGCTGAACCAAGCGACCGATGGGTTAAACTGACACCGTGACTGCGGTCCTGTCCGTGAAAGCCGTGTCGCTTCATCACACCGGCGAACCCTTTACCCTTAGAGTTGGACCGCGCATCGACATACTGACCTTCATGAAACCAGTCTGCATTGATTATTTGGCCGACGGGCAAGAGGCCACTCTCATCTTTGACTCGGAACTCGTAAACGTGTCTCTTTGGCGACACCCCGTTGGTCGAAAAATGGCCTAAGAGTGACTTCGTCACATTGCTGGGATGCTTCCAACCGGCACCGACCTGAACGGCATTATAGCCATGCGTCTGTCTTGTCTTGTGTGAAACGACTTGTACTCGATCTAGCTGCAGAACAGTGCAAGCGATGCGTTTCCCAGTTTCGGCATCGTATACAGCGGTCATTCCTTTCTTGATAGCGATGGCACCGGTTCGAAGAGGTAGGGTATTCGCCTTGCGTTCCAAAGCAGCTGTGGTCGTCGATTTAAGAACAGGTAATTCAGGACCGACATTGAACCGAGAGGGTTTAGGTGGATTTAACGATTTTATGCCGAACGATCGTACAGACACATTGCCAGTGATAGTGAGCGATTGAGGACCCAGGAAGAGAATGGGAAGCTGCGACAGCTTCCTTGACAGTCGAGGTGGCATGACGAGTATCGTTTGACCGGTGATTGAATGATAATCGAAACAGTCTCTTCCCTTCGGCTTTCTTTTGAGATTTTCCCAACTGCGGAGAGCGTACGAAGGGCTAAGGCGGTCAAGAGTGTTTTGCCTGAGGTGTCAATATCGGGTAAATATAAGGTACAAACAGCCAATGGGGGTGATTACTGGGAGGATCTCTCATCAAGAACTAGTACAGACGATAGAGGAACAGTCCCAATGGAAGCAAGTTATTGAAACGGACTTTCATCATGCTAAGTCCGGGCGAAGTCGTTATCCAGGTGTGTCCGTCGCCTGCACAATAGAATCAGCAGAGTCTGTCATCCCGGCGTCCGGACGTATCGGCACGCCGAGAACCGGAAAGTATCGAAAACGAATCCTCAATGGGTAACTTATTATTTTCTTCCCTTGGTGGCACGTCATTAAGAGTGAAAGCATCAACTCCTCATAGGCACTCTTCAGCTTGTCTTTTCAACATTCTTAAAGCAATTGATCAACAGCTTGGCTCCTGCGATTCCCTCTTAAGCATGTCTTTGAGATTCATATCTACACCCCGGTGGTTTTCGCACTTCATCGGTCAAGCCAGCCATGCGCCCTCTTCATCTTCTGTCAGAAAGAATGTCACATTTTCACAGACGCTGTTTACGCCCAATGTAGTTGCTTCATTCCCGTCTCGTCGTGCATTCGCTTCCGCCCCCGCTTGGAAGCCCAATCCACAATATCGATTCTTTTCCCGCCGATCGGGGTCAACTACTAATTTTGCATACAATCCCTCCAGCACTCTGCAACGGTCAATCTTCCGGCGATTCAACTCATCGAGGGCGAATCAATCGGCACGGCCGGCTGAATCAGGCTCGCTGTCTCAGCGGCTGAAAAAGCTGTCCCGGGAGTATGGCTGGGCTGCGCTGGGTGTTTACCTTTTGTTATCAGCCATGGATTTTCCCTTCTGTTTCATTGCGGTCCGCCATCTGGGCGCAGAACGAATAGGCCACTACGAACATGTTGTCGTCGAAACAGTGAAAGGCTTATTCGGGGCAAAGTCTGCACCGGAGGAACAGAGCCAGGACGAGGTCTCAACTACCCAGTCTGGCCAGCAAACCACAGAAGCTCAGAAGAAGAATAATGGCGACGGAGCCAGTATGGTGTCCCCTGACTTGTCTTAATCCCCATCTCCTCTCTGAAGTTTTGCTGATCCGTACGTTCTTTTCTTTGCGCAGGTCTGTGGACTCAGCTCGCCCTGGCGTATGCGGTTCACAAGAGTCTCATCTTCATTCGCGTACCCCTCACCGCCGCCATTACCCCCAAAGTCGTCAAGGTCCTAAGAGTATGGGGGTGGGATCTCGCGAAGCGGAGGCCAAGGGGCATGTAAGCTCCGGAATCGCTCCTTGCGAAGTCGCACTTCGAACGCGTCGTTGAGCACTAGGTCACTTCCTACTGTGGATAACGATCATGTCTTTGCAACTACTGTCTTCTCTACTCTTTATTATTATTGGCATAGCGAATTGCGAGACTAGAAGGTGTATTATAGAGGGTTGTAGCTGCAAAATCTAATATCAAAGAGACGTCGCACCATATTCTTGCTCACTTGTACAATTCCAGTCGGGGTATTCCTCTCAAGCGATGCTGTTGAACAGTAACCAATAGAGTTGATATGCAAAAGAAGAAAAGTAGACATGATATAGCCGGGCATTGACTTCGCTCCCCGGTAGAGACAAAAGCGATTCCATAGGTAGGAAGAGACACTGGGGACGCCAAACAGTAGAAAAGCGAAAACAAGGAGACTAACGGCAAATAAAGTCAAAAGCCCTCGGGGAATGAAAAGCAATCGCATGTCTACAACGGCCCAATGAACATCCACCCAAGGTTGATTAAAGATGGCGAAAATATGGAAGTAATATAACTGATCGGGACAAGAGACAAGGAGACAGAGCATTACATGTCAATCATGTCGTTGAATCTCAGAATGCCGTTGGCTTTCATAACACCGTTGACACCGTCAGGCATTCGGTATGCCCACTCGGCGACGCCCATCGTATCAGCAGCTGCCAGAGGAACTTTTCTCTCTGGTTCTTCATCTTCGTCGGATGTATCGGCTACAAGGACAAGACCAAGGCCTTTGATTGTTTCCACAAGTGCTGGGACAACGTTCTATAACACGTCAGGGACGTTATGTTAGCTGTAAATCTCTCACTCTTTTGGTGCCGAGTGTACGTTGTGACGTTGTGGGTACGCGAAAATGAAAGGTGGAAAATGACGTACCAGAAGACTAGAGCGACATATTAAGCCCATGAAGTTGTTGCTCTGCGCAATACGTGCTGACTCCTTGATTGACATTGACGCTCGGCCGCTGCTGTCTACATCTGGCAAGGAACCAATATCCCGAGCCAAGTCCCGAATTTGGCCGAGATCATTGCAAAGAAGTACAGGAACTAATAGATGGAGCTCAAGATTAGCCACAGAAATTAAGGCATGCACGATGGCAATCACTTACAGTTCGGCTGCTTCCAGTTAAGAGCTGTACATATATTATGATTATACGAGGTAAACACCACAGAGCGTAAGAAGTCCGGATTGTGGTCTCTTGCAACACGCGCATGATCGAATACCTCAGTCAGAATGGCATCCGCGAAGCTATTGACGTCGGCTAGAGATGTCATATTCAGGTCTTGTTCTTCGGCAGGTGACGGATAGAGAATAGATAGATTGACGCTGACGCTGATCGGAATGTGCCGCAGTACTTCCCGCAAGGAAAAGAAGGATGCTGCAAGGAGACGATGGGTTTGTGCAATACTGTTGGTAGCGTTCTCTTTCAGAAACTGTATCGTCTCAGCTTGATTCACGCCTCTCTCAGCGCCGACCGACTTGAATTCATTGAATGACAGGTGGCAGATGGGTATTTCCACACTATGATGCTGAATAGTGAAACGCGGATAAAGCACAGGTACCCTGTCCCTGGTGAGCTGTACAAATAACTGGACATGATCCCCTGACAAGCTAGACCCTGTCACCAGGCCATTGTGTTCAGAGTCGAGCGCACTGGTCGCCTTCCAATATGTCGCAAAGTGCGTAATCTCGAGAGGATCACCATGGTAAGGTTTGATGACTTGAAAGCCGAACCGTAACTGGCCGATTGAGCGTAGTCTAGGATCAAAGAGTGGCAGAGTACACGACCCGGTACTGGATTTTTCGGCTCTAAACACGGTAGGTAGAGCGACGCTTTTCGCAATCACTTTCGAACCAAAGGTAGGAAAGACCTCAAAATCAACAGCAAATGATTCTAGGTTATCGACGTGAAATGAGATGGTCCTCGAATCTTCCTGAATAGGGAGCATTATTGTGCGAGGGATTAGATCAGAAAGCTTCGACGAAATGGTTAACCGAGCAGCAGGATGGCGACCTGCTTGGTCAAAGCAAAGCGAGCCTGTGCTACCTGGCTCGAATAGAATTTGGACGAATACCTTCTTATCCAGGAAGTTGTGTCCGTAGCGTCTCAAAGGAATGATTGGGGGGGGCAGGGAAAGGTCAGGAATGCCATCAGCAGTGTCCATGTCACCCGACGCCGCTACCTCGTGATTCATGGTAGTGGAACTTGGTTCCTGCAACCTCAAGCCATTGAGGATATCGAGAGGCTTTTGAGCTGATTGTGACTCACTACAGTGAGACCACAGAAGGAGCATGCATTCCAGATGTCCTTCCCAAGCGGCATAGTACATCGCGGACAGTCCTTTCTCATCCACAGCACTGGCGTCGACTCCGAGTTCCAGTAGGGTGCGCAAACAATTCACACAACCTTCGCTCGCTGCGTGGAAAAGCGGTGTCCATTGATATAACTTGTCCCTCTGGTCCATATCGGCTCCGTGCTGTTTGAGGAGGAGTAATAGTTCTGGCGGCTGGGAAGCACGGGCAACCATGTGCTGAGGGTAGAGTCCCTCTGCGTCCGGAAGCAATTGGGCATTTCGTTCGAGAAGCATTTTGACTATCGGTATTGATCCGTGCTGGCAGGCAAGGTTGAGAGGAATATGGTCTGATTCTGATGCCGGTCCAATGCGAGCATTGTGCTGGAGAAGCTGCTCAGCACATGCCAACTGATCCTTGACGATGCTATGAATCAACGGTGTAAAATTGTTGTGATCCGCGGTGTCAACTGTATCAGGACCAGCAGCCAACAGCTCGCGCACCATATCAACGCGACCATGCATACAAGCATAATGCAGAGGAATCCTGCCGTACACATCTGACCTAGACACGTCAACCCCTGCTGAGATACCTGCCTTGAAAACAAAGTCTCGCCCTGAAATTGCGGCTTCATGTAAGCAATTTCGTTCATTGATATCATCTTCGGCATTAATATCAACCAATCCACTCTCCAGAAGAACTACAAGCACTTCATCGGAGTATTCGTTGATTGCTGAGAGAAAGGCACGAGTCGCACGATCCCGGGCATCGGGGGCAGTATGAAGCTTCGCAGTCCACTCGCGTAGGGTTTGCAGATTGCCGGCAGTGGCAGATTGCAGGATCTGCGCATCAAGATCTTCCTCGTCCGTCCCGAAAGGCGGACCAACCCGGTCAGCTGGCCGGGCTGTATCAAACTGGATATTTTCGCCTTCCGCCCATGCTTCGAGTTCTAGGCGAGCTGTTGTTGCTCGGTCTGAAAGATCACGCAAGACGTCTCGATTGAAACAGGGTTGCACTTCGACGGCTCGATGGAGATACAGCTCCTTCATGCGAGACTGCCAAAAGAATGATTTGTGAGTCTGGGACACGGGGAAAGGGTGGCACCGAATACAAAGAGAATAAAGTCGTTCTAACCTTTGATGTTTTATCCCACTACATATTTCGTCAGTCGCCGTTTCCAGTATTTTGTCAACCTCTCCGGTTTGAGTGACGAACCTTTTTCAAAATTTTGGACATGGCAGTCTCATTTATTGCGACAAATTGCTATCGCAGAGAAGATACACCGCATTAGCACCACAGAGCTGAAAATCTAATTCCAATCAGGCACACCCACTTGTAATTTGTTCAAGTCGCCATCGAACTGTTGAAACCCTTCGATCAAGGCCACGAAATTGGCTGGAGCCTTGGAGTGCGACACTGCCCGAGACTGAACAACTCGTTTCTTGTCCAAGAGGGTTTTCAATCGCAGAGAGAACTATCCTCCAGTCAGCCATCGTCATTAGGGACAAGCGTTTTGCCCGATAGGACAGGACATTCAAACCTCGGATTCTTTCTGCAAGTAAAAGGTATTGACTTTTTCAATCTCACGCTCCTATATTGACGGTTACTGAGTACTTGTCACATGCATCGGTGGTTGCATATCCATACAAGTCGAAAGAAGAACACCTCCTTATTTGCGCGAAGGGCGGCTTGCGCATCGGGAGCATCCTGTCCTGCAACAGTAGCCTGCGCGGGCAATTTGGGCGTCGCGCTCAGTTGCTTTATGAGCTATTCACAGAAAGTTAGTCAGCAATAAAGAAGCCACCGTCTGCAACTAAAATGGACCGACCTTCTTCAGAGCTTTGTAGTTCACGAAGCTGGCGGCGTACTCCGGAAGATCAAGCTGCCTTCGTTGAATCTGCTTCCCGAACTTCCTAAATATTCAAAATAATGATCAGCTCCATAAACGTCCTGAAAGCAGTATTACTTGCGCCATCAAAAAGGGATTCCTAATGCGCCGCCGGAACCTACATCTTGAGAAGTTCTCGTGTGAAAGTAAATGATTCTTGGACCGGTAAATACCCTTACTGGCGATCAGTGTCTAACAATGAGAACCCAGGTATTGGCAGTAGCAGATCGTACACCGTCAATTGATCGCCTACGAAGCAGAAGAAGGGAATGAACAGGTCAATCCGGGAGGAAAGGAAGAGGGAATTCCCTGCCCCTCTCTAAGCTCGAGACGACGACAGATGGACGATGAGGACGAATAGTCGAGTGGGTCAAGAAGACAGTCCGAAATCGTCAGTGGCGGTACGTAGTAGGAATAGAAACAATATCGGTAGGCGTTGTCCAGCTATACAAATTAGAGGCCACTGATCCTCGCAATGTGATAGTTTCGAGCTCGAAGGCGGAGAGAATCAAGAATGCACACATCCGGACCGGACCAGAGAATCAAGAGAAATGAGAGAGGGGGAGGCCGGACATCTGTTGTAAAGGGTCCCTGTTGGTTGAAGACCCAGAGTAGGAAGGAAAGAGCACGAGAGGCAGATTGGGAAGTAATGTCTATAGAGTGCCGTCAAGTGTCAAAATAATAATAGTAGTAATTAGTAGGTAGGACCTCGTCATTGGGGACTCGCTGGCAATTGCGGGCTAACAATGCCCAGGGAGGGGCTTTCTTGACCCCGCTTGTCTAGAGGGGTTAAAGCAAGTTGGGACAGGATTAAAACCAGATAATAATAATAAGATATAATAATTAGGGAAATCGAGACGATTTGACGGCGATTATTATTACTGATAGCGAGCAAGGGCAGTAGGTACCAGAGTATCTACGGAGTACCTAAGCTCACGCCGCAGGACAGGAGAAACTAAGGTATGTACTAATGCCCTTACTAAGGCCGAACAAGAGAGTGGAGATCTCTGGCAGATGAATGCAGCAGCCAATCACCACAGCAGATCTGCCCACGTTCTGACTATGTGAACAGCCAGCATCTGTCGGATTTCTCTGCTGTATGGATCGAGGGCTGCCACACCAGAAAGCTAATATAGCCCATCAAGAGGACTATTCCTTTTTTGATTCTAATTATTTGTTGCTGACTTACTGAGCGTGAGGTGGTGACAGACACCAACCATAGGCTGTTCGAGGGCAACGTGTCCTGCCGAATCCGTCTGGCAGCTGTGGCTAAGAAAATCTATCTACTTTTACGGAGAGCACTCGCACTCGGTCTGCTAGACGCGGCGGTTGTCTGAGACATCGGGTCCATTGCTCAGTAAGGTAGCCACCACTTTTGAGGACTGATCTACTTTGAGTGAACGCTTGATGATCTGATCATCCGAGTCATGTCTACTTCCCTCAGACACATATCGCCGGTTTTCATAACTCGTATGGTATAGACCTACGTAGTAGGTACCTATCATCAATGCAGGTATTCCGTTCAGATGGATCAGTTAGAACCTAGGTAGGCAGGTACATTATTACCACGGGCCGGCCACACTTCAATGATGATTTGTAAATCGCAGATAATACATTCTCTGGTAGGTCCGGTAATTTACTTTAGCAGATTTCTCTCTCCACAGTAGGTAGCTTCCGCCTTCTGCAGATTGCCGTTCTACATGACGTTTGAATAGATAACATAGTGGTACACTGGGTCTCAAGCCAATCATTGGAATATTCAAGTCTTTGATCGTCATCTGATGTCAGAGTGCATATTACGGAGTCTTAGTATCTACTTTAAACCCTTCATAGTTCACGGCGTTGCCGCCGCTGCGCTGATCCCTGCTTGATATATTTAATACTACTCATCAGTACCTCTCTAGCCAAGGAGATTAACTACTTATGCCGGCTTTCTCATAGACAGCCTCTCGCAGTGTTTCATGTCGTCTACAACGCAATAACTCACGTCCATTGTCTGTGTATGCTGTTGGCTACACCGGTGGCTCCCACCACACTTGGAATACTCCACTCTGGCGCTAGAAAGCGATTAAGGGAATATACAACGAACATGACTGACGAAAGTATAAGGATGACATTGTATGTATTGTAATGCGCAACTCCCTCAGAGGAATCACAGGATCATTGCATCCAAATATACAAAGGTAAGATGCAAGCAGTGTAACTTGACCCCATAAATTCGATCCAGAAAAGTCAAAGAATAACATGGAACACAGATGACCATGGAAATGGATATATTCATGCACGCCTGGAGCCCGTTCGGAATCTCCAGTATCTCTGATATCAAACCAAAAATGCGAAGCAACAGCAGGCAAGCGGCCAGAAGAGCCCAGAAGGGCTCAGCGGTATATAAAACTGAAAAAGAAAACAAGAGTAAAAGACGGTGCCTTAGGAGCGGGAATACAGGATCTCATGAACATAAGCGAACTGTTAGAACAAAGGATAAATCGAGCGAAGGAATCATGGAAAAATCCTCAAAGGATGGGCTATGAAACAATGAAAAGAGGAAAAGAGAAGCAAGTCCAAGGAGACAGATTTTGAGCGAAGAAAACAAGAACGGCGAATCGTGATTGAAGGAGACTAAATGTTGACGGCACAAGATTATGCCAAACCAATTGATCGGTAATGTGCAGGTGAGAGAGGCCAGCGGATATCAATTCGAGCCCTTCGTCAGTGTCCTGCGGCCGCAGAAGCACTGGTCAGGACCCTACCATATTCGGCAAAGACACAGTGACTTCATATCATTCTTTCAGAAGTTTTGGGCGATGCCGGCGTTTCCTTGTCGCGGGAAGACCGCCGGGTTCTCGATCCGCGTATTGCGCCGGGCCTGGACATCTCGAATTACAGGCTGATTCGGGACATATGGACCATCTCCATAAGCCCCGTACTGCCCTTGCATATCACTATAGTATGGATTATCCTCGTAGAAGGCAGCAGTCTGATGGGTGCCAGACATATGGCTGTCTTCCGAGGCCTCGGATCTATTGGCTGCGGAGTAAGCAGACGAAGCATTGGACGGACCGCGGTGGATGTCAGTGGTGCGATTATTAGAAGCTGCAGGAGCAGCTCCCAAAACCCCGATTGGTTCGGTTTCTTGCATCTGTCCTTCGGAAAATTGGATGGTACCGTCACTCGGAGTTGCAGCGTGATGATAGCCAGGTGCACTTCCAGCTTCCGACATAGCTAATCCCGCCCCGGCGCCGCTCGACAAATTCGTCGATGCTTTGCGGCCAGCGGAAGTCGTTCCCCATCCCCGATATCCAGATGTGTCCTCCTTGGGTTCGTATGCAGCGCCGCCACCCATGATGGGCGGTAGTGTCGGATCGTTATTCGGGTTGAATCCGTACTCCTCTACCTCTTTTCTTCGTTCTTCCTCCGCGGCTTTCTTTGCCTTCCATTTGCGCCAGAAGTACAGGGCAGCTAGGATGATCAAAGCTACGGAGACGACAGGTACGACCACCGCTACAGCGATTGTGCCACTAGCAGAAAGTCCAGAACTACCCGAGCTTCCTCCTGTAGACGATGCAGTCGCTGACGACCCAGATGACGTAGTTGTCACTCCATTGGCTGAATTTCCTGTCGGGAGAGTTTGAGAAGTAGATTCCGTCGAAGTAACGTAAACGGTCGTCGCCCCAGTAGGTGTACTGGCAGGTGGTGCAGTAGAGATAGCTGTGGTGACGGTGTCGGGGATCCGAGAGGTCTCAGAGCTGGTGGATAGCGTGGTCTGTGCAGTCGTGGTGGACGAAGTGCTTGAAGTGCTTGACGTGCTTGTACTACTTGTAGTGCTAGTCGTTGGCGATTCTGCCGGGGTGGAAGTCGTGGAAGTTGTCGATGAGGTGGTCGAAGACGTCGAAGTTGGCTCAGACGTCGTGTGTGCACTCGGCGTCTGCTCAGCAGTTGTTTGAGCGGGCGTACCGCCATTGGCGTTGGCACTCGTCGGAGCCGCCTGTGCTGTTCCTATAAAATAGTTAATTGACCGCCTGATCACGATTGAACGACAATTCTGATAGTAGAGGGGACCATTGTGAGCAGGCTGGCTAATCCATACCAGAAGACATTATTCAGTCGCTGTCCTGAGCTAGTACGACGAGAAAATTCTCTCTCAAGAAAAATCTAATGGTACAATTGGCAGCGCAAAAGTCCAGACGCGTTGATACCGTGGGTACAGTTGTCTTGTTCTTTTGACGCGACGGCCCTTCCAACTAAGATGCAGGGTCGAGCAATTTACTTTCTCGACGTTGTTGGGAATATCCGCAGACCGAAGGTTGACCGACCGTGATTTCGTGGAGGGCGAGCTGGGCCCGAAGTCCCATGAACAATTGGGGGAGAGACGAAAGTATAAGAAATGAAACCCAATAATAATGAGTGAGAGGAGAAATGATAAAGAGTGATTGTCAAAGACAACACAGTATACGATTGTGCGCGCGCAGCGATTATAGGAGTTGCAGTCAGATGTCGTCAGAATCGAGGCCGACGGACGGTCGATGATGATCAGGGGCAAAGGAAAATGGAAACGTCCACCGGGAAGACGCAGGAAAGACCAAACCTGACAGGTACCTACAAAGGCTCCATGAGATGACAGTGCAAGACAACGACCAGAGATAGATGATAATAGGTACAATATAATGGTAATGATAAGGTTAATTCCACCGTTTGAGAAGGGAAACGGTTCGAAGGACGAAGGAAAACCGAGTTAGAAGGAAGAGAATGAATTGAATTGAAGTGAGAGTGGAGATGCAGAGAATATCTAGTAATAATACGGATGGATCATGATCATGAATACCTGTATTAGATTGTTAAAGTCGGTTTCTCTAGTGGTATCCATCCCTAGTGACTTTTAAGTGGGCTCAAATTCTTCTACTTCATTCTCTTAAGAGGGAGACCATATTCAGTACATATATTCCTATGTATGCATACTGAGTCCCTGGTACAGTAGTATCTAGCTATTTATTAACGTATCAAAGTCTTCTATTTTCAAAACTAGCACCTATTAGAAATTCTCGCAATTGCTCTGACTTCACTTAAGACTGTAGCTAAATAAAAATATTATGTACATTATATAAAGCAAATGTGTCCCACAGTTAGTTAGGTACCACTAAGGTACTGAATTAGGTGTGCTTGCTATTATTGATTACCATTCACCACGGGCCCATGGAACCCTCCAGTATTATTAGCAAAAGACAAATGCGGCCATGCGGCGAATGGATTACAGAGTACTCCCAACTTCCAAGTACATTTTTGGGAATGTAACTGCGGAGTTACTGCAGCAAGTCTTCCCCGCAAGCAGCATGTATATTCACTATAGAAGCCGTTTTCATATATTACAAGGGAGACAAGTTAGTGTCTTGATGCTCTCAGCAGCGGCATCTTCTTTACCAATCAAACATCTGGGACCGGCGTGGCCTTTATTTAATGTTTGCGTCAACGGTACCCACAAAGGAATTAGTTCCCTTGATCTGTAGACTACATACACAGCAGTACTATCACCTTTTCTACCGCAGTATTTCTGTGTAAATCAGTTTCTAGATGAGTATCTATTAGTTGTCTACCTTACAGACATGTGCTTGATGTGCCCAGAGCACTAAGGTAGTCTTGAAGTAGAATATCATCTTTGATTGGTGGAAAACCAAGCGGATTCTTCTATTAGTTAGTACTGATATGGATACCTAAGTCAGCGTAATAATGAATGATTGAATAACAGCATTATTCTGATTTTCTATTTTCGTGGTTATCTCACTATCAGCATTTCTACTTTCTTACAGGGTATGTTTCTCTCTCCTTCCCCCGTCCTCCTCAATCTTTCTGCGTATCTAATAATTCTCCAAGGTTACCCTCACATTGAAGTATGGAAAAGCAACTGCCGAATAATTTGTACTCGCTTTTTCGCAGGTAGACTTTGGTTCATACAGGATCACAGCAAAGGCAGTGCTCAGCACAGACAGGCTTTTAGGCCAGACTCAATCAGATCAGATAATTATGAGAAACTCTCAGGCCACAATCCTAATCCGTTGCGCAGACCAGATCATCTTAGCCCATATCCATGGATGGTATGAGGACTACTCCGTACAGTCAACAGTACCAGGCATATGACCATTTACCCTACGCCGGAGTTACCATGGACGAAGCGAATCTCCTCTTCGGAACCAAGGCTCCCCTCGCACCAGTTCACTACAAAAATAAATATGACTAACCAGCAGCTCTTCAGTCGTGTGTTCAGTCTTAGCCAAAACTAGTCATACACTCATAACCAGGTACAAAACACTCCGCACTTACTTATCAGGAGACTAGTAGAGTTGTCAAGCCGATTCTCACCATGGATAATCCTGATAAATATATTCAAGTGGTCTTGCGTTGACATGCTGTTTGTTCACTTCTACTTTTTCCAAGTCTGTCACTCGCATGTTCTACGTGAAAGTTGCTGCTTGAGAGAAGCAGGCGGAGTTGTAATATCCGATATATCTGGAGACTGGAAATGGGGAAGTGACAGGACACATTGTTATTCAGATGAACACACCATATGGAGCTTGATGATCTCCCTATGTAGAGCAACTGTCGCTTTAAATTCAGATATTCAAAACAGAAAAATGATTTACCGGCTGGGGCCAGAGTCCAAACCAAGGAGCCATCATATTCCACTCTAATACTTGATAGATGATATCGGGTGCGAAGACAGCAGCAGTTGAAAGAATTTCAAGTATACCTATTCTATTTCTCAACGAGCCAGACTCGCGCCGCTCAAAGAAAGGAAAAAAAATTCAAACAATAGAGCCTGAGACGCCTGACGGCACAAAGCCATGCTCGACTTACTGTTCCAAAGAACAGTATGCGGAAAGATGGAAATGATCAGTCACGCTAACAGAAAAAGCCCCATTCACAGACGGCATCTCAGGTTTCAAACTTGCAAAGGGATGCCGCCAGAGCCTTGAAATCAAGTAGATAGGAAGATCGCAGAATAGAAAAAAAAAGATCCAGCTTCATATATCTTATGTACGCCATGGACGTAGGATTGCCAGTAACGTTGATCCCAGTCACTGGGGAGACAGCGCCCATTTCGGAAGAAATAACAAGAGCAAGGTCGTAAAGTACCCTAGCGCAACATTGTGGAAAGATATTCATCACCTGGAGAACAGAAGATCAAACCTTGACGAAGCTTTCTATGTTTGCCGCATATCCCATGATGGACGAAGATTGGACATCAAGTCGTCTTTCGTACCTACAGTCTCCGGAGGAAGCCGGCTGACACGATACGCACCCGTGCGAATGTTATGCAAATGAGCGGCAGAGATTCCTGTGCGGTTGCTATGAATGCTGCCAGCGTCGCTTGCGGTCTCTGTGTTCTTGAAGCGAGGCGGAGGTGCGAAATCAAGGTTATCGAACGTTCCTGATTTACGCAATGCATGCCTAAGGAGATTGTTAGTTTTTGTGATCCAGATTTTACTGAAATACACAGACTTACGGGCTTGGTATCGGTGCGAGCTCATCGAAAGCGGAGGCAAGAGGTGTACGAGCAGGCGCTACAGGAGTGTAAGGCCGCAGTCCACCAAGAGGTGTCTCTGCTCGTCCTTCTTTTTTGTCTTTGAAGTTCATCCCTGGGGCATACTCGGCAGCGATCATAAGGGAATCCTCTTTCAGCAAGTGAGGAGAAGGTAGAACTTGAAGTGGTGACGGGGGCGGCATTGGCTTGCGAGGAGCTCGAGGCCCGGGCAACCGATGAGAAGCCGAAGAGAAAGCACGAGGTCCCGGATAGTTGGACCGATCGCTGGCACCACCCACAGAGCCTGTAGCCATATGCCTGGCAGCTCCTTGGAAGCGGGGTGGTGCGCGCGGAGGCGGTGTCATGGCACGACGATTGACGGGCTCAGCGAATGGTGCTGCAACTGAATCGTAGTATTCACCTGTGATAGGATCGTACACGTAACCATCATCCTGAAAGTATTCCGGACCGTAGTCCTCGTAGATGGTTTCCCTGCCCGTCTTAGACTCGTCGAAGTACTCCTTGTAAAACGACCGAATACGGTTGGCACGCTGCTCAGGATTGTCTGATGGATCCTCTGGAGGGAGAGGGCGAAGTCCAAGGGTGAATCTACGTGTGTCACGACGAACATCAAGGCTTTGATTCTGAGACTGCGGCGGCTCCTGGGGGATAGCAGGAGCTGCTGCATGATTTGGGGCCGCGTCACGCTTCTGGGCATCTTCGGCCCCGTAAACATTCACTGCCGAGATCTCAGGATAAGACTTTCTATTATCACCATAGTCGCTCGCTGCATCGCTCACAGGAAGTGAAATACGAGGTGTTGGCACGGATGGTGACTGCTTTGAAGGCGCAGTCGAGTCAAAACTAGTCGGCAGAGCTTCATGAATGGGATGACTCTGTTGTTCACGAATGTCGAGATGCAGGTCCAATGAAGGGTCCATTGAAGGCTCTATGGCGTTCTTGGGAGGTTGTTGAGGCAAATTGTCATGGCGGACCTCCGAAGATGATACGTCCTCGCCGCCGTTGGCATGGCCACCTGGCGCTGGACTTGTTTCACGGCTACCGCTGACGCCCGGTATATGAACGGGGCTCAAACTGCGCGGCAGATTCAATTGCAACCCCCCATCCTGCCCATTTCCTTGTCCCAGTGGACTGTGCAAGCTACCGCCGTCCGAAGGAGCATTATACAGTGGTGGTGACGAACGCGAAATTCTCTGGGCGTTCTGCAGTAAACCTTGGTTCATGTCATCTCCTCGCAGACTGGCTTTACTCTGTGATCTGGAAAATGCCGACGTGTCATCGTGGAATCCCCTCGACTGCGATCTGACAGATGCATTATCCCCGAGGAATGAACTTGCATGGCGGTATTTATCGTCGTCACCAACCATAGATCTTGAAAGGGAGTGTAACGACTCCCGGGAACCATGCAAACCAGGAGGAAGGAGATAGGGGCTTTGGCCTATGTCGAGGGACATTCCTTTGGCATGCAGGTTGCTCCCTTTCTCTGCCTGCGTCATTGGTTTAGACCCAGCTCTGGGTTCCAAATCTAAGCCAAAATCGAGAGATTTATGCTTGTCATTGGCATCTTCCTGCCGGAGCTTCTTCACATTCCGCCGATGCAGATAAAATAGGACAATAATGGCGCATACAATTGGGATTCTGGTCGCTCATCAGCCCATGCTTAAGAAACAGACCAAGAATAAGAACTCCACGTACACTGCTCCTAGTACAATCGGCAAGGTCGTTGTACTGGCCGAACTTGTATATTTTTCGCATGCACTGGAGTTGTCACCCTCGGGACAACGGGTGCTTGCGGTCGTCGTAGATGTCGAAGGCACCCTTTTCACAAGGGTTGGATCTTCGACGCCAACCAAGAGAGACACACGGTCTCGGGGCACAATGTCTGGTCGACGCGGCGGCGATCGCACGGCCGTGTGGGTTCCATGACGGGGAAAATGTTGATGTTGCTGATGATGATGCATGGTCGTCCTAACTCGTCTGGTCTCAATGACTTTTTGAGTCGGACGGCCGATACAAAGATCTCCAAGGTCAGTGGACCCCTATAGTCGTCGGATTGGTTCGAAGTGGCGGGGTGTGCAATGAATTGCGCGAGGAGCAGCGATCAAATCCAGCAATCGACAGCTTCTTATCATGTATGCAAGAGTACGGGTGACATTAGCTGAGCCAAAAAAGGCTTATAGAGAGGCCAGAGATGTGAGAATATCGATGGACAGATTGGATTAGCAGGCTAACGAAGGCAGATGCGCTGCCGCAATTGACACCGATCGACCAAGGAGCGAACGGGGACGGCTTTTCCCCCTAAAGGAGTGGAAGCTGAAGGCCAGCGGACTTAATAAATGAGTGTGAATGGCCTCCGTGAGGAGACCAAGTTGGAAGGTAGGGAGGGTAGCGGGAAAAGACTAGAGAAACTGAAATCGACAAGCAAGCAAAAAGGAATGGATAGGGTGATAACAATAATGGAAGAAAAAGAATAAGAAAAGAGAGAACGACCAAGGGGACAACGACTAAGGAGAGATAGCAAATATTAGACTAGCAAGTGAGGTTAGTGCAAAGAGACAGTACGGAGTAATAATAACAATACTTGTACTAGTCACACTTGTGCTAAGCTTGTCCATACCTCTCCCTACCTAGCCTCGCCTAGAGGTAATATTCAAGGTCCATAACAATAATAATAACCAGCATGTAGATCCTCTGGTAAGGTGAAATTCAGCTACTGGCCCTGATTGTTCATGAGGATGATGTTCTATAAACTTTCTAGGTTCATTAATTAGGTAGGTAGGTACCTTACCGTACACAGACAGCCATAGGTAGCTCAACAAGTACAGGTGTGGGAGTAGTACAAACAATTTCAGGCACGACCATGTATAGACCAGGTGCCTCAGTACCTAGAATACAAGTAAAGGTAAGGAGTCAGAGATCCTGCGCCTCTCCAAGTAGCTTACTTTGCAGGTAGTCCATGCCCAAGTACTGCTGTACTTTACACTTGATAATATGTACATACTCCATACATAATACCAACTCTGCACCTCTAGGGGATAACGATTGGTCTATTCTCTCTTGCTTGACAGGAGCTGCAAAAGGTTAAGTACGCTCTCTTGGTACCGCTAGTCAGGTATGGATACCAATCATACAAGATTGGTACCTGAGAAGTGGCGACGGGATGACCAGGCAAAGGTTTCATCAGCCCCACTTGAACCCCCTTAATTGAAAATTATTGGTGGTTTTGTGTAAAGTATATATTATTAGCAG
This sequence comes from Aspergillus pseudoviridinutans, assembly GCF_018340605.1. Taxonomy (NCBI): domain Eukaryota; kingdom Fungi; phylum Ascomycota; class Eurotiomycetes; order Eurotiales; family Aspergillaceae; genus Aspergillus; species Aspergillus pseudoviridinutans. The sequence goes on along the minus strand of NW_025091281.1, from coordinate 2,729,835 downwards.
GTTGGTTCAGGGGTAAGACTTTTTGTGTTGATGGACAGAGTCTAGACTACCTATAAGATTTCTGCAACTGTTATGACAGGTAGAAGGGTCAACAAACCATGCTTAATTGCTTATACTGATCATTATGAAACCCAACCCTACTACTTAGTTTGTTTGGAACAAACTATGGAATAATTGCTAATGGATTAGGAAAACCTAAGAAAATTCCACAACAATAATGTTCCTTGAGCTTGCTCAGCACTTTTAAACTGACAATCAGTTATTTCGCAGTATACGAGTCTTGATCTCTGAAGTACCTAGTTATGTGGGGGCATCAGCGGCCGCGGTTATTGCCTGAATGACAGCAGGCCGCCTGTGTGTTGTTACGCCAAATTATTCGCCCTGTGGACGTGGAAGCTATCCTCCCTGAATGGTTATGCATACGGACCCTGAGGAAGCTGATAGGCGTAGGGAGTACTAAGTTATTTGAACCAAAAGCTTCAATTCACGCATGTGCCTTGAGTTCATTGGATTCCTCTCTATATTATCTGTTGACCACTGACCATCAATTGTCCTGCTAACTATCTGATGTTTACTTTGAAACTGACATTGAGAATAAGTAACATATTCTATGCCTTACAATGACTTAATTCTACTGAAGTTCTATTTCATTTTTTGGGTTGCCACTAAGGACATGTAAAGGGTTGTCTTGATACATGTGATTTATGAAGGTGTCAAAGTAATATAATGCCTTGGATGATACATACTAAGTTAAGGTAGAATGTGTGATATCTCTCATCCATACCACTGCACCTAGTCACAGCATCAGCTAGTGGACTGATCAAAGTTAGTAGAGAGTTGCAATGATAAAATATTCATAACTTATTGCTTTCAAGATATATAGTATATTGAACATGCTTCAACCATGATCTTTTATTTTTAGTTGTGATTCCTTTCCTGCAAGGGAGCAGCAGTCATGACCATAAAAATGTCCTTCACTACCATCTCTTTGAGAAAGACTGTAGTGAGACTCACGTCCTTTATTTAAGATTTTCACATATGATATTTCCTGGTATCTAGAATCTACTACAATTTCTATTATTATCATCAATATAGCATGGGCACGAGGAGGAAATAAGGTTATTTTTGCCCCCCTTTTTTTGTGCAGCATCCTGACGTCAAAAGCAGAGCCCTACTGTAACCAGGCGCCATTAGATCATCGTCCAACCAGCCATTCAACGCTTTATTCTCTTTTGTAGCATCAAACTCATAGCCCAGGCATATTGGCTACGCCTATCTACTGCTATCCTCGTTGCTTTAAATGCTTCCTGTATTCTTCAGCAATATCATGGAGAAGACAGGAGGGGATGCACCCCTCTCTTCCGTGAAGATCATACAGTGATTTTGGGCATGAACCTGGCTATAAAAAGTTATGTCTTTTTGTTAGGATAGCAGACTTCCATATTGTCTATCACTAGTGACAACGACTAGGTAATGGTGCTACCACAGTTACATAGTACTTACCTAGCTAAGTACATGACTGATTGCTTACCTGATGATGATAGTGACCATGATGATGCCTGAACCAAGCTTGGCCACTTCATGTGTGCCTCTCGCAGGCAAATCAAAAAAGCCCAAAGCAAAAATGAAAATTTCCGAGAACAATATCCCTATCCATGGACTGATTGTATGCCTTACATTCAAAAATTAGAGCCTTAATTGTGGCCCCATGGAGCAGAGCGAAGCTCAAAAAAGCAATCGAGGAAGGTTGTCGTGTCGGGATTAACTCCGAAGAGGCGGCTTGAGATCATCTTCAAGTAAGTCCGATTTGCCGCTATGGTTGGGTTACAAGCCCACTTGAATCGCGTAGCTTCGCACGGTCTACTTCATTTGCCTCTTCAAGTGGACGACCGTACGATTCCCCTTTGAATATCTTGTCTCAAACCAAACTCACCCTACTGATATGTTATAGACGCTCCGTCCTTCCTGCCTCGCGGAAGGAAAGAATTCTCCTAATTTCTGCTATGGTTTCCAGCACTTGTCATCTAGGCTGCGTGCGTAATTGCCCGCATGGATTCATTGTCGCGGGATCTCGAAAAGGCTGAATTGGAGGCAAACCGTGCACCAAGCCGCCGTCAGAGCCTCAATCATGGGAGCCGTGCCTCTCGGTCTGACTCCCTCTCATCCTCGGTCACCTCTTCCAGCTCGTCAACACAAGCGCAAGAGGGTGACTACTACTTGTCGCAGATTCAGACTGGCCAGACGCTACGAGGTGCTGGTCTAGAACGCCATCCAACAGCGCTCAGTCGTATTGCGACTCAGAGAAGCCAGCATAGCGCCACCGTGGGTGCTCCCAAGCCACTCGTGTCAAAGAGACCTCTGCCAGAATTTGGGGCAGGTAAGCCTTATCCGCCGCCGCTTCCAGAAAGAGGGGAATATGTCGTCGAGTTTGCTGGTCCGGATGATTCTCTGCATCCTCAGAACTGGTCTACCAAGAAGAAGTAAGTGACTCCGAGTTCGCTTCGCTCGCCTCAGACTAATGGGCACTCACCTCTGCATATAGGATTGCAGTTTCCGTCATGCTGGCATACACTACTTTCAATGCGACTTTCACAAGCAGCATCTACTCTACCGCCAATTCGGTTGTGTCATCGAAGTTTCATGTCTCGACCGAAGTAGGTACTCTCGGCCTCGCGCTGTATGTCTTGGGGTTTGCGTGTGGCCCGACATTTTTCTCGCCGTTGTCTGAGCTACAAGGCCGGCGTCTACCCATTCTGATTGGCATGTTCGGCTTTACCATCTTCCAGTTTGCAGTGGCTACCGCGGAAAATCTTCAAACGATACTAATATGTCGCTTTTTCGGTGGCTTTTTTGGATCGTGTCCCATCGCCGTTGTTGCGGCGGTGTTCTCTGACATCTATGACAACTGCCATCGAGGCCTCGCGATCACGGTTTTTACCATGACAGTCTTTACCGGCCCGCTCTTTGCTCCTTTCATCGGCGGCTTCATCGTTGAAAGTTACCTAGGCTGGCGTTGGACGGAATACCTCACTGGAATCATGGGGGCCTCGGCTTTTGTTCTGGATTTGTTCTTTCTGGAGGAGACCTATCCTCCGGTTGTGCTGATTGGGAAGGCTGCTGAGCTTCGTCAGCGGACGAGAAATTGGGGCATTCACGCGAAGCAAGAGGAGATCGAGGTTGAATTTGGAGAGCTCATCCGCAAGAATTTCAGTCGTCCACTACGGATCTTGTTCACCGAACCGATCGTGCTCCTGCTAAGTATCTACATGGCATTCCTCTATGGCTTGCTATATCTATTCTTGACCGCATATCCAATTGTCTTTCAGCGCATCCACGGTTTTAATAAAGGCGTTGGGGGGCTTCCTTATTTTGGGATAATCATCGGCGAATTTTTGGGCGGGATATTTATCATTATGCTCCAGCCATGGTATAACAGACGACTGAGTGCGAATAAGGACATTCCCCTCCCCGAATGGCGTCTACCCCCGGCCATTATAGGTGGGGTGGCCTTTTCCGGCGGTCTCTTCTGGTTCGGTTGGTCAGGGTACAGATCTGATATACATTGGATCGTGCCAACCCTGTCGGGTCTCCTGACCGGATTCGGACTTTTCTGCATTTTTCTGCAATGTCTCAACTATATTGTTGATGCCTATCTCGTCTTGTACGTTGCTCCCTCCAATATCTCACTTACAGAAGCTATGCTGATGTCTTGTCACGTAGTGCTGCTTCGGCCCTGGCTGCAAATAGTGTTTTGCGTTCTATAGCTGGTGCAGGATTCCCACTTTTCTCAACATATATGGTACGTTCGAGCCTCCTTGCTAATTGCGACTTTTGACGCCTCGTTTCGTTCCCTGACACGCGCACAGTTTAATGCTCTAGGCGTCAACTGGACTGGGACTCTTCTCGGATGCGTCGCTGCCATCCTGATGCCTATTCCGCTCCTCTTCTACTTGTACGGACCCAAGATCCGTGCGAAGAGCAAGTTCGCAATGGAGTATATTGTAGCCGTTCAGGCTCACAATGATGAGCATGCCGAATGACAACCTTCATCTACCTCAGTACGGACACAGTGGACAGCTCATTCAGGAGATGAGAAGAATCGCGGATGCTGTATGCTAGCCTGATGAACTCGGAACATCCGTGATGGACCATCTTGAACAATTTGCACATACCTTATTGCTTGTTGAGCGTCTCGATTCTTACTGTATCACCGGGCAGTTTCGTTATTTGACTTGCGATACCCCTATGGCTTGGATTTTCGTTGGTCTTTGGCGTGACAGCAAATGGTTTGTACAAGGTCATTAATCTTAATGACAATAAGACGACGTGTATATGTTCGAATCCAGAAGCAAACTTCTAGAGCCCAGTCTCATACGAGATTGCTCTTCAAAGAGATATCGGCCTTTACTTCATATGGAGATATTGAACGTGCCAGATACTACCAGAATGCTATCGCTTCGTTCCATGGTCTTTTATTACATTATGTACCTTTTTCCCTACTCTAGTAAKATAACGTCGAACCAGCTTGAACCAGAATGACATGTGGTCGTATCCTTATTTCGACGCCAATGTCGATACTGCCTCGCCTGCCTGGTGCGTGTTGTGCTATTCCAAGGCAAGTACCAGCAGTGGGAGGTGTAAAAAGACGCAAAACCCCGGGATGGACCCGGGAAGGCGTCAGAGACGAGACCGTCATTTTGTGGCACAGAATGAAAGGTCAGCGTAAAACAGGGAAAAGAAAGGAAAATCATGAAAAAGTCAAGGAAGAAAAATTAACACATTGATGGTGCCCATACAAGAATAGACGAGGGAAATGAAATCGGGTGGAAAATGTACACCAAACCCACTAATACAAGATGAAGCCCTGTTCAGAACGAAGAAAATTTTTTCGAAGACAAAGTTCGGCCTGACATTCCGGAAAGCAGAAGGTTAGCGACGGATGCGGATCTCGGGTTCGGAAAGATAAAGAAGACCATGTCAGGGTTCTATCCACGTCATTTCGTAATGCTCGAGTCAGTCGTCAAAGATCAAGGAACAAGGAAGTAGTACATGAGAGACAGAGAGGAGGAGAGAGCGAGGGAAGTGCGCGGAGTGATGTCATGTCGACCGTAGGAATTAATGCATCCCTAATTGACACAGTGGGTTTCGTAAATCAAGTGATTATCATCAGTAGGTTGATCGAAGATCCGGCTGAATGGCGGATCAGAAGACTGCGTTTTGCCGTCGGGGGTCGTTATCACGCCCTCCTCCTTGCGAATAACTTCTTTCAGGGCTCGGGTTACCACACCAGCTCGTATGACAAGATCACGGAGAGACTGCGTATCAAAGGGGAGTTTTTTGGAGCGCGAACGAGGAGGACTGCGGAGAGTGGGGTCATGTGAAGAGCGTTGTTGATAGATCAGATCCAGAACCGACTTCGCTTTGGCAGACGTGTCACAGGAGACGTTGAGATTTGGAGGTATCTTCTCGGAAAGCGAAGCTCGCCAGGAATCCCCGCTTGTCCGCTTCGACGGATCTGCTAGGTTGGACGACTCGCCTTCAGAGTCATCAAAACTGAAAGTAAGGGAGGACGGCGATCTCGGAGGGGAATCATTGTTTTCCTCATCGTCAAGCGTGGCTAGATTAACGATACCCTCAGCCTCCTGCCAGAGTTCACTCGATGGACCTTGAACTATATTTAGGAAGCTGGCTCGGTGACGAAGACGTTTAAGCTCTTCAACTAGTAAGGTCAATTCCTGGACCTGCCCGAATTGTCCGTGAAGGCTCGCTTGACGTTCCAGGATAGCTGCAGGAACTATCATGCCCCGTCGAGAACTCGTTGTACTCGGCCGCAGATTCTCGTTGTCCACTTCTGCATCGTCAAACTCGAAGTCGCTGTCCCAATCCTCGCTAACACCTTTACTACCCAAGCCCCAAGTTCCAAATTTTCCAGATGTCTGACGAGATTCACTGCCGATTGTAGGGTCTCTTGACACAGGAACGCTCTGGCTGCGAAGATGCAATGAGTTCGGAGCCCTCCGCCCTGGAGCACGACTGCCACGGAACTCAGGCTCATTTTTCCCGTGGACAGTTCGGGGTCTTTCGTCCGTTCCCGAGGCGTCTCGGTCGTTTCGTAACTGTTCCGACCAGTCAAATATGTTCATTTTTCGGCATGACCCAAGCGACTCTTGAGAAACGCTACGCGATTTGTGCAGCCCAAACGCCTCGTCTGAAGCGTGGGATGAATTTGAGTGGACTTGAGCAGGGATATCATTGCCTTCGGCGTCGAAATTGGAAGCTACCCGAGGACGACGCGGAAAGATGAACGGTGAATTTGTCTCACCAGGCAAGGCGGCAACCGTGCTGCGAGCATCTTCATCATCTGATAGGTCCGGAGGAAAGGATAACCTGCTGTCTTCACTGTCGTCTAGCTCTGCCATCTCACGGGCTCTAGGCGTTGCACCAGAAACCGCATCGCTATCAATTCCCAAGGCGCATATAGCCGGAGCCAATCCATGTGGCATTCTTGGACCGCGAGGCTCGAGCGCTTCGATTCTAATCTCGTTGTTCGCAAGACTCTCTACTGGATCCTTGTCAAACATGGCTTCAATCCGCGAGCCCTGAGAACCGGAGTTGCTACCAATTGTGAAGTGGGTGCGGATCGAGTCAAATGCCGTATCGGTCAAGAAATCCGATTCGTCTTCATCGCCAGACGTAAAAATACGGGTATCATCGGATCCAATCGCGGATGAAGCTGGATCAGATGCGGCGATTGAATGGCGCTTGGGACGTTGGCGGACTGACCACAGGAAAGTCAAGTCAGAGGTGCGAAAGAATGCACTCTGGTATGCTGATAGTGCTACCGCGTCGGATGTCAAGGGGCGGTTACCGTAATCCCGACATAGACCCAGCTCCGCTCTGTACTCTCGAAGATACGAAGGCGTAATAGAACGCCGCGATCTCATGATCTTTGCTGTCAGGAAATTAGGATATCCTGCCATGAATGCGTCAGGAGGCCGACGGAAGATGTTTGGGTCGGTGATGTTACGCTTCCCATTTGATTCTCTCGACTCCGAGGTGGCCACTTTCGAATTCGGTGATTCTGGGGAGGGTGTCGATACTGCTCTCCTTTTTGGCCAGACCAAAGGTCCACTATTGGGATGCTTGGAAGCTACTGTGCTTGAGCTTTTTTCAGGTGTCTTCGGGTCCGCTTCGTCGAGTACAACAGAAGAAGGGCCGCTGTTGCTTTCCACTACGGAAGGTGCGTCTCGGGCACGCGGTGGATCTTCAAGTTTGAAGGGGTCTCGAAACTGGATTGGAGAGGCAGGAGCAAACTCATTCGAAGTGACGTTTATTGCAGGTTCTTTCATCGTGATGGAGGTCGCCAGAAGAAGCGCTGGGATGGCATCCGGGCTCGGTAGGATCCGTCGCAGTGCTTGTTCCTTCGGCCTGGTCGCAGTGGACAGTCTTCGGGCGAGTCTCTCGGTCAACCCCTCCAAACTGGCTCTTAGATATGGTTGCCATACGGCCCCTTTAACGTCAATGGAGGAGCCTGCCTCGACAGAATGCGACGTCGGATCTATGATAAAACCAGGCTCGAAGTTTAAGCTGTGAGTTGCTCTATGTCGTAATACTTCAGACCGTTGATAGCTCGTCGCAGGTCTCCGCAATTGCGAAGGTGCCCAGGGAGATGATGGTGCATGCGCAGATGAAGGTAGACCATTGGAATGCTGCGAGGGGGGTCGCTTCACAAGCTTGTTTGGTACTCTGCGCTGACTTGACAGTCGTGATAAGCCCGGGCTTGCGGGGTCGCTGGAGGATGGAGACAAGGGACCATTATTTGAGAGGCGGCTCTCCTGCGGCTGGATCGACAGACGTCGCAACCAAGAAGAGGATGGTCGTCGGGAATGCGAGGGAGTATCCCTGGCCTCTCTTAGTTGCGAAGGTGGAGTGGTCATTGTATGACCTCGGCGCCGACGTATTACACCCGCAAATGAAGACTTTCGAGATTGAGAGTCCCCGGAATTAATCTCGGGCGAAGCGCCATTGCTCTGAGGCTGGGAAGGGTCTGCGATATGATGTGTTTTTACGTCGCAGAATTTGGAGGGAAAAGAGGGCGAGTCTGGGGATGTGGTACCGAAAGCAGGCGATACGGTATTGTCTGCTATAGGCGCACGATAGTCTCGCAGGAGGGTCTTTCTTCGAAATCTCCCTTGTTTGGAGGAAGGTCGGTCTATGCGACCGAGAGCGAAACCGGTCGCTGCAATACCGACAGTGCTGACCGCACAGAGCTGACAGAAAGCAAGTCCAGTTAGTGTTAGGTCAGTCAAGCAGCGGTTGATCGCAAACACCAGAGGACAGCAAACGAGAAACTTTGCTGCTCGGAGATCACGCGCAGAGTTACTGGCGCTCAAGGATGTTTTGATTCTTTCTCTTAGTAGAGAGGATGGAATTTATGGCAGGAAAATGGCGATATCGCAGAGGATGAGTGAAGCGGCAGACTTACAGTAGAAACATGCTCCATCCTCAGAGGGTGCTGAGAACAGTGTCAGACACCACAGAACTCAGTCCAGCCACATGGGACATTCCTGTCTGCATAATCATGCACAAGGAGGAATTATCTGTAGAGAGATAGGGCTCAAGAGGAGCATATAGAGAAGAATGCGACAGTTGAATGAAGCAAACCAGTGGCAGTTGTGAAAGATGGAAAGTGAGATGTGGAAGCTGTATGAAGATACAGCCGCCGTCGAGCGCAATAACAATAACAATAATAAGAAGCGGAGTTTGTCTGGGGGGTAGGGAGGGGCCGCTGCAGCTGAGGCGAAATGTCAATGTAGGTACGGGAGTACACTGCAAGGAAGTGAAAGAATGGGGGAGGGGGGAGGGTTTGTAAAGAATGCAAGAATAAGACAATTGCAGTAGTAACTAAAATAATAAGGAGAGAAAAATGATCATGAAAGAATCAGATTCTGGCTTCGCTGCTCTTTTTGTTGCAGAAAGTCGTGGTGGAGGGGATAACAATTTTAATAATTATTGGAGAGGAGCTCTGCTCCCCAGAGTGAGCAGCTGGGAAGGATATGGATTAATGAGCAGGAAATAATCATGCTCGGATTGACCACAGGACAAAGAGAGGCATGGGACGCAGCCACTAAGTAGATACGGGAGTATCAGAGCTGGTTAGACTGGTATGTAAGGAAGGCAGTTCTAAACAGTTTAATCTTTATTGACCAGTACTATTAGGCATTTTTAGCTTCGACTCCTCCCACGGGTGATATTCTTCTGGTTCTAGTCTAACCGTCTCCTTGACTCCTTGTCCCCTCTTTTACACTTTTGGTAGATAGTGGCATCCAGGGCGGAATATCAAGATTCTAGATACAGAAGGTAATCAATGCTTGATAGTTCTATGATCATGCTAGGAGGATATCCACTCTCCAAAACCTCCATGTGGCGAGGCATTAGCTATTTCCAATGTCAGACGATTCAATCGAGAATCCGATAGTCCTACACCGTACAATAATTATGGTCGTAGTCCTTGCCTCTTGAATCAAAGGCTATTCGAGGAATATCAAGCTCAAACAAGTGATCGATAACTACGTAGTACATTCTCACGGGCCACCATGCCTTGTCTACTTCTTGTCAGACGAACGTTTCTATTTCTACTGGCAGTACTCCATACAAGCAGTGGACTCGCGAGAAAGTAGGTCACCGCCATAAGATTTTGACCAGGTCTAGCCTCTTTAAGGCGGTGGTTGAGCAGATGGCAGTGAAAAGCGGTGGAACTGGGACTTTTTCTTCTTTTTTATGTGCAAATCTGGTGAACATCTACTGCTGCATTCGTTCTTTGTGCGAAAGTTCCGTATATTCTGTTTGTGTGAAGCGTAGACAAAGGTATGGACTATGGAGCTTGCATGCAGCCMCAAGTGGATATTGGCCACAAGCATCCTAAGGTAGAGGAACTCGTGAGCATGAAATGCAGCCAGCCAGTTGAGGTGACAATAATTGGACCCACAATTGGTAAGGTAGCAACCCTCACACTGGTTACCACAGATTTTAATTCAAGGAAAGGATTACTAGAAAGATGTATTTATCTGTATTTCCCTTCATTATTATAACTAGCCATCATGACAACAAGACCTGTTTGGTGCATCGTTATTTGTGATTGAACCTGAGGAGCTGCAGGTGGGAGGAGCTGGAGCATTAGCGCGCACGATCTTGCTAGCCAGCAATCTCGATCAATGGAGGAGCGGGATCGGGATATTAATATTAGCCTACTCAGAAGTAGCCGCTGGGCCAGTTACCATTATTTCAGCTCCCTTTGAATCCTCAGCCCTCAGCTCCTTACATTCCCCAGATGACGATGATGAAGGGGATTGATGACTCTCAATTGAGCATGCTCTATTGGATTCTTAACTTTCTGCCCTAAACAAGGACGGTTTCGTATTGTGATATGATTTGCGCCCCGTTCGGCTTTCCGACTCCATCCTCGATGTCCGAATGTTCTTACTACTGTGTAACCTGATAGATTGAATCATTGAAGAGGGGCTTGAGCTTGAGCTTGAGCTTGAGCTTTTCTAGGCAACATGCGGTCCAGGAAGGCTGTAACGACTAAAGAGTAATCATCATAATCATGAAGCCCTAGTCGATTAGAGGATATCTCCGGTTCTCCACCTTCTAAGGCCTTTTTTCCTTTGCCGTCAGAAATGGGATGGCTGGCTGGGGTGAACTTGATAAAATACGGAGTAGGGCAAAAAGCTCCCTTGGCCTCGGCGAGGTCCTCCGCCTGGCCCTCAACTGCGCAGTTGACGGGGCAATGTTCTAATCTAGCGTTTACTAATCTATCGCCAAGCGAGGAGGCGTTTGTCTGCCAAAGAGGATAAATTAAATGTTTAGGGCGATCTTTGAGGTATCTGTATTTTACTCAGTAGTGCGTCACCAAGCAGACAAAAGAACACCATGTTTTCTTCCATAGATAGGTGACCTTTTTAAAGTACCTTGAGTTCCTTGGAAATAACTTCCCGCCGCCCAATCTTCCACAAATCGAGGTGGATACTGATTCCTCGACGGGATCCAACGGGCGGCATTCCACAATTTCCAACCTCTGTTATCCAAGGGAACACACGGGATCGTCACTGTTTTCCAGAATCCAGAATCCAGGTTCCTCATTCCAGCCATCTTGGTGTCTCAACTTCCCGCTCATGTGGATTGTTATGACGACACAGCAGAAAATAGTTAGAATTCCCGTAGCCGATGAAAGCATCCAGCAACAAGGAAGAGCACCAGTACAATTGATCTGAACTGGTTTACGCTAATTCTTGCTTACAATTTGATTATTCATGATGAATGGTCTCATGTCTCGGATTCTCCAATTAAATTTGGGCTCTTTTAAGCCTTTACAACTGTCAGCGGTCGGGGTCGGTAGGCTCATCAATTGGGCAACGCGAAGGCCAATATTTTATGATAGATCCATTACACTAGAGACCCCTCCAGCCCCCCTGCCCTCCTGTGTGGGAGTTTGGGAGGGAACGTGGCCTGCACCTGCAAGTTGTTTTCTATTATTTTCCTTTTTTCCCCCCTCGAGGCTGTAGTGACGGTGTAAGAATAGATCAATATCTCCGAGATTCCTTCTGACTGGTCTGGCCTCTTACCTTCTCAGACACGAAATCAAAATGTCATCCATAATCATCGTTGCTGAACTCGCCATTAATTAATATTGCTTCACGGAAGAGCACTAGATAGGGGATACCACTCTGTAGGGCTGCAGTCGCATGCCAATAAATATATATATCATCCGCACATCATTATGTCGCTCATTCTTATCAATCCGAGCCCTTGTGTTTCAACATTTGAGAATCCCAAGTGCGAGATTGACCAATATCCTCCAAGTTGATCCACGTAGTCTGTAGGTGATGCCTTCAGTTGGAAGATTGCGTCTATCCATCATGCCTATTTCCAATTTTTTTTTTTTTTTTTTTTTTAAAAAGCTAGATTTTGTTTTATACAGGACAACCTCGCTCGTTCGGGCGGACTTCAAGCTATCTACTATGTAGATACATACAATCGCGGCTCTCGAATGTGTAGCGAAATCAACGAGCTGCCTAGCTTCTGTGCATGGACTTATGTTTCAACCGTGGTCGCTCTTGTTGGTTGAGTATTTGGTGAAGAAGATGCTTCGCTTTGAAGGGTTACTTGCTTAGGTAGACACAACCTGTCCACTCCAAACCGTTGCGGTCTACAGAGTAGAACAGCAACAACCCCTCACTTATGTAGTGGACCTGACAAAAAAATGCATTTCAATTCTCTGCTAGCTGGCTTGAAGCGAGCAGGCAGTTGAACCAGTTTACCTTTGTTCCGGCAGAAGGTGGTGGCAGACTGTCACCCCGGACAACACTCATCTAGGGGGTGTCATCGACACTATGAAGGATTCCGGAGTGCGTATTTACCCCTTCAAAGTCATGGATGGCCGCGCAATTATCGTACGGTAGTCACTATTTTGATTTGATCCTGGTATGAGTAGACAGCCGTCAATATGCATGCTCCTTGATTGGAAGGCAAACCAAGCCAGGGTTGCACGGTTCCTTGAACAACTGTCCTCCTAATGCTGATCATCATGAACTCAAAACCAATGATCCTTGTCAGGCTCTGTCCTCTGGGTGCGACCTATTTAACAGCCAGCGTCGCTGGATCTACTAACTACTGGCTGCAGCATCCCTGCCCTGCAGGCAAAGAGGCGCTAAATAAGGCGGTCTGTGTTTCATGAAGCTGAGATATCTGCGGAGTACTTGGAGGAAAAGTCATACATACCCATTGTTGTTGTCGTTGTTCCATGCTCGCGTATTCCCTTGACTCACAGATAGTCTGCGTTAATCCATCTGACTATGGCCAATTTACAGAATCTTTCTTACAAACATGAACATATGACAGTGGAAGAAAACATTACCTCTACCTGATGTTAGCGAGAAACCCACAAACTTGAAGGAGACATTAGGAAGGCGGTCAGCATCGGCAAAAATTATTCACGAGTGTCCCTATGTGCACAATCAACCGAGAGCATTTCGACTCGTTTTTCTTTTCCCTTGATTTTGATATATAGTCAATATATTCTCACTTAACGGCGCTATCAAACGGGAAGCATTGTCTGTAGAATAGTCAGAGTGTCCGGAGTAGTGTGCATAACTTCAAGCCATCTAAGCCGCCGCCTCGGTACAGCTCTTCATCCACAAATCCGCCACCTAAGATCTGCTGACAACAAAAAAGACGGGGCGCTGCATCTAAGTCACAACAGGCGCGGATGATAGAGTGCGCCTTGTTACGAAACACTATAGGACTCGGCAGACTATACGCTATATTTTGCAACTTCCCTACCTTACCTTTTCCTGTCAAATCTCGCAAAGGTCCAGGTCGTTGAAAATGGAGGCCGAACTCCAGGCACAGATTCCTGGCTTGGATCGTGTGATCTCGGAGTATTCTGTGGTAAGTACTCAGGTTGTCTATCGTCGTGCCCTTTGATATTCATGTCCTAACACGAACCCAGGGCTATCTGACTCACGCCTCGAATGCTTATGTCGAGGATGCAAATGCTCCGTCACCATTATCGGAAGCCGCCGACATGGTGACAGAGCTTCTTGTTTCCGCTTCTGGAGACTTCTCCGAACAGAATGAAAAGGCCATTCGGAACCTAGTCGAGAAATTCATTTCCTCACTAAGTTCTTCTGATGGCGTTGATGCAGAGCGCAGGCAGATGCCGTTCACCGCAAAGAAGCTGGACCAAGCCATCCATGTCGGCTCCCAAAGGAACATGTCCTCCACCCTCGGCCTTGCTGGAGGTAATGTCGATCTCGAGTCAGCCAACTCCAGAAAGGTAGAGTCCCGAGTGGACCGTAAGAAGCTCGAAAAAGCAGAGCGGAAGATTCGTGCCAAGCAAGAAAAGAAGCAGATGAAAACAGTGCAATACGAAGCATCCCGTCTTCTCAACCAGCCAGACAGCACTATGTCCTATGAAGAGTTCTTCATGGCTGTCAACCCACTTCAGCTGGGATCGGATTCACAGTCTAAGAGCAAAGATATCAAAGTTGACAGTATCGACATTTCCGTTGGTGGTCATCGCATCTTAACCGACGCGTCCCTTACGCTGGCTTACGGACGTCGCTATGGTCTTGTGGGTCAGAACGGTATCGGAAAGTCTACTCTCTTGCGTGCTCTGAGTCGCCGAGAGGTAGCCATTCCCAGCCACATCTCAATTCTACACGTCGAGCAAGAGGTGCGCTTATCTAGTAACCTCTCCCTCTGGTAGTTGTTGCTGACATCAGTTTTCAGATTACGGGCGATGATACACCGGCCATTCAGGCTGTTCTGGACGCAGATGTTTGGCGGAAGCGTCTTCTTGCAGAGCAAGAGGTGGGCCCCATTCTACGACCCATTCCGTTGAGAGCGATTTAGCTGACGACTTTGTAGAAAATAAGCAAACAGCTTGCAGCGATTGAAGTGGAAAGGTCATCCATGGCAGACACATCGAAAGATGCCGCCAGGCTCGACCATGAGAGAGAGGGCCTCGATATAACCCTGAGCGACATTTATTCCAAGCTGGCCGAGATGGAATCGGACAAGGCAGAATCTCGCGCTGCCAGTATCTTAGCCGGTCTCGGCTTCTCGCCGGAGAGACAGCAATATCCTACAAAGACGTTCTCTGGTGGTTGGCGAATGAGACTGGCGCTCGCACGGGCGTTGTTCTGCGAGCCCGACTTGCTTCTGCTTGACGGTAAGCTCCGTGCCTCTCAATTTTCAGGCAAGCATCAATTTTGATCTAACGCGATACAGAACCTTCAAACATGTTGGATGTGCCATCCATTACCTTCCTATCCAACTACCTCCAGTCGTATCCCAGCACTATCCTTGTAGTTTCTCACGATCGAGCGTTCCTCAACGAGGTGGCCACAGATATTGTGCACCAGCATTCTGAAAGACTGGACTACTACAAGGGAGCCAACTTTGGTAAGTATTAACTCTTTTGCACTTCAATGAGATTACTAATAGGCCGCAGATTCCTTCTATGCCACCAAGGAGGAGCGGAAGAAGATGGCCAAGCGCGAATATGAAAAGCAAATGGCAGAACGTGCCCATCTGCAAGGTTAGGCATTCTTTTCCCTATTCCGGCATTTCTTTGGTTACGTGCTTGCTGACGACAGACGCCAGCCTTCATCGACAAATTCCGTTATAATGCCGCCAAGTCATCCGAAGCGCAGTCAAGAATCAAGAAACTGGAGAGAATGCCAGTCCTGGAGCCCCCAGAAAGTGACTATGTGGTCCATTTCAAGTTTCCAGACGTCGAGAAGCTTTCCCCTCCGATTGTACAGATGTCGGATGTCTCTTTCGGCTACAGCAAAGACAAACTGCTCCTCAGAAATGTGGAGCTCGATGTCCAGCTCGATTCCCGTATCGGTATTGTTGGGCCAAACGGCGCCGGTAAGACTACGGTGCTGAAGCTGTTGACTGGTCAACTCCAGCCAACATCTGGCTTGATCTCAACCCATGCAAGATTACGAATCGGTTACTTCGCGCAACATCATGTGGACGCACTGGATCTTACTACTAGTGCGGTGAGCTTCATGGCAAAAACCTATCCCGGAAAGACAGATGAAGAATATAGACGGCATCTGGGAGCGTAAGTTTGAACCGAACTTTCTTCCTATTTCCAGGTAGTCCGTATGATGTCGACTGACGTTCGTCTTAGCTTCGGTATCACCGGAACTACTGGTCTTCAGCGCATGGAGTTGTTATCTGGAGGTCAGAAGTCGCGTGTCGCATTCGCTTGCCTGTCCCTGACTAACCCGCACATCCTTGTGCTTGACGAACCTTCTAACCACTTGGATATTGAGGGTATGGATGCGCTTTCTGAAGCGTTGCAGAGGTTTGAAGGAGGTGTGGTGATGGTATCACACGATGTGACGATGCTACGGAATGTCTGCACCAGCCTTTGGGTCTGTGACAAGGGCACAGTACACAAGTTTGATGGCACCGTCGATGCCTACAAGAAGATGATCAGCTCTCAGGCCAATGAGGCTGGTGTGGTGGCGCAACACTAGGGGACGATGTTGATAAGCTATTCATACATCGACCAAATTTAAGTCAAAGTCTGCTTCAAAGCTTTGCGGAGCGGCTGGTATCTTAATCTTATCAGCCTTTAGAGAGGTAGTCTTCATGGATTACCGTTGTAGATAAGAGATTCGCCGCTGATAACATCTCAAGCACGGGCGGAGTGGATCCGTCAGCTGTCAGCACCGTGAGCCTCGAGCCACTATGATGTACACTCCAGTACCAATAAACGGCTTTGTATCCATCTCAATTATCGACAACCTCATGCCACAGCAGTAGACCAGTGTCTGCTGTAGTCTGTATACTACCAATGTCTAGTTGTGGGAAAAAAGAAGCTTAAGCGATGAATCGTGGTGATGCAAACGATGAGTTGGCGCCCGATGCCCCTTTGCTTTCAACAGAGCAAGCGGCCGTTGATGACACCCCTCACCCTGCTGCTGACAGCCAGACATTGATCTTGGACTTGCGGGACTCGGGCAGCCTGTTTATTTGGGCCTTGACATTCTCAGCCGGTATAAGTGGGCTTCTATTTGGTTATGAGTAAGTTCTTCGGTCTTTTGAACACCTCTTTTCTGCGGAGGACAAATCAAGAAATTTCACTCAACACATGAACTGACATATACGTCCTGTACAGTACAGGCGTCATCTCTTCGACCCTCGTGTCTATTGGCTCTGATCTCTCAAACCGTGTCCTAACGACCCTAGACAAGAGCCTGATCACATCTTGCACGAGCCTCTTCGCTTTATTGGCAAGTCCCTTGGCTGGAATATTGGCAGATAAGCTCGGTCGCCGGAGAGTTATACTTGTCGCAGATGCTCTATTTACTCTGGGAGCCTTGATACAGGCCATTACTGGCCAAGTATGGGGCATGATACTCGGGAGAAGTGTTATTGGTCTAGCCGTCGGTGCTGCGAGCTTGGTTACTCCGTTGTAAGTCAGCCGCGCATCTCCCCCAGGAACGAAGATGGGCCGTCTGAGGCTACATGTCTCTAGATTGAGAGGATCGTTATTTGGACGGAATGACTGATCGTAACCTTCCCCAGGTATATCTCTGAGTTGGCGCCTTCCCATGCCCGTGGGAGATTCGTGACTATCTTGTGCCTCTTCATCACTGGTGGCCAGGTTGTAGCTTACGTCGTTGGCTGGCTGTTCTCCACAACCACCAGTGGCTGGCGCTGGATTGTCGGCCTTGGAACTCTCCCGGCTGTGCTGCAATTCGCCATCGTCGTTGCCTTACCCGAAACCCCCCGATGGCTGGTCCAGGCGGGATTGGAGGCAGAGGCTCGTCGTGTGTTGTCTAGGGTCTATCAGGGCCAATCTGACAATCATCAGATTGCTAAGCAAGTCGTGCGCAGTATTCAGCTTGAGGTAGCTGAAGAGGAAGAAGAGATGAACCGCATTAAACCTAGTGTCGATTGCGGTAGGATACCGTGGCTTGGGAAAGTTGCGCAGCGTGCTCAAGATCTTTTTCGCGTTGGCGGAAATAGAAGAGCCTTGATCATCGCCACCATGCTGCAAGGACTACAGCAGCTTTGCGGCTTCAACAGTCTCATGTATTTCTCAGCGACTATTTTTTCCATGCTCGCATTCTCCTCGCCCACCCTTACGTCTCTATCTGTGGCTGTGACCAATTTTCTCTTTACGCTGTTGGCGTATGCGCTGATCGATAGAATTGGTCGGCGTCGCATTCTGTTATATTCAATACCTGTCATGAGTGTATCACTAATTGTCTGTGCCTTGGCTTTCGGCTCCATGGAGCTGCCAGGATTTTCTTCTGAGCCGCGATCACAACCCCAAGCCGATAGTGGCGCCACGAATAAGTCGCTTCTTCCAATCGCTGTTCTTCTCTGCCTCACTGTGTATACCGCCTCCTATGCGTTTGGACTAGGAAACGTGCCCTGGCAACAGTCAGAATTGTTTCCCCTGAATGTGCGTTCCCTTGGATCGGCTTTCGCGACTGCAACGAACTGGGCGTCCAATTTCATTGTCGGACTTACCTTCTTGCCCATGATGGATTGGCTTTCTCCGAGTTGGACATTTACAGCCTATGCGGGCGTTTGTGTTGTTGGATGGGTTGGAGTCTGGGCCATTTACCCCGAAATGAGCGGTCTTAGCCTGGAGGAGGTTAAAGGCCTTCTCGCCAACGGTTGGGGTGTCAGAGAAAGTTTGACAAGGAATCGCGGTAGGGTGCAAGTTGGTTAGACTGAACTTGAATTTAGGTCTATGAGCAGACATCCACCTAGATCTTACTGGCTTCTATTCTGATTTGGAATGAAGTGCTCAACCAGAATTTTTGAGGGCCTTTGGCGAAAGTATGCGCACGTAACTTCTGAAGGAGGGTGGCGATCTGCCCTAGCATCACCGGATTACCCATTTTGTGTCCTGGAGTCCCTCTTACACAGTTTTACGCTAGGAGCCAGAGTTGCCATCTTCACTTCTTTGACTGCATCATCGGTCCAATCTGGCTGATCCCTGAAGTATTGATTCCCACCGGCTATTCCCACTGCATGTTCGGATAGTGCGACGTCTGTGTCTCGCGGTCGACTCCTTTCGACCCCCAATGTAGGTGTGCATACCGTGTAGGCAGTCATCACTGTTGCTGGGTCGACTGAGGAATCCAGGACTCGATACTTCTTCTTAGGAAGATAAAAGGAAGTGCTCCCCAACTCGCGCAGTCCAAATCGGGGTGCTATGCGCATTTGTCGACTGCTGAGACGGAGAGGCACAAAGCGAAATATCTTCTCCCACCAGGGATGTACAGGCTCAGAGGCAGATGAGGAGTGAGACACATCGAAGCTAAGGGGTTGCTTTTAATTTTCCAGAAGTGCAAGACATTAAGTGAACATGACAACTTGGAAGACGCAGTCAGACAACCGGCCTGAGATGAAGCCGCCTCGCGGTTGTCCACCAAGTCATCCACTCACCTCCTTTCAATCACCTGAGACCAGTCATAGTGGCCTCACTTTTGAGCTGAACAACTCTTGGATATCTCAATACGGCGAAGCGCCTTGTCAACATCCTCGTTGGCCATCCCAAGGAAGCTGCGTCCCTTTAACACAACTTTGCATGGCACCCATGCCACACACGCTTCTTTACAAGCAACCATATTCAGAATGCGCGGCAGTCACGAGTTAGCTAACTACATTGACACTCAGGCCCACCATCGAGACATAAGCCGGCGAAAGACAGACCCACGAGCTCGGGGTCGTCAAAACGCAAGTCCCTTGCTGCAGCTTCCAACAGAGGTATCTGCCTTGAGTTAATGTCTAGATGGACTAGTGTCTGACGGACCTTAACACAGATAATCCAGTATATTGCATATCTTCTCCCGAGCGATGCCGATATAGTTAATCTGGTGTCGTGCTGTGTCCACCTAGCTAGGGCAATCTTACCGGCTCACTCATCCATCTGGCGCCAGCGATTCAAGGACCTTTACGGTATCACTCAGACACGTCCTTCAAGCGAGCTCAAACTGGAGTATCAGATACGTTCTATTGTGCTGTCTCAGAAGATCAGCTTCCGATACGGCCAGAAGAAGGAGCAAACATTGTGGCTGGAAGTGCTGAGAGACATGCTTCTGGAGGCACTTGAATCAGCCCCGACAGATGAACACACTGCTTCCAAGCTCCTCGAGCAGATTCGTGGGACACTCCACAACTCGGAATTCCTGAACAGACCTGTGAGCGGATATGGCGACACGAAGGCCGATGCCCCTTCTGAGTTGTTTTGCGCTGTTCAGCTAGTAAGCCCTTCACCCGAAATATGGGTCTCAAAATTGGACACAGTCTCATCAAACATTCTAGTGCCTCACTCATCTGGTGTTGGACCCGTCTATGGCCTTCTATTGCCTCAGGAATGACTATGATATTGGCGCCGTATATTCATTCCAAGCGGATATTAGCGAGCCGCTTGTGAGTGTAGGCAAGCTGGACTTGGAGAAGGTTTTGCACATTCGCAACTTCTGGCTTCGCCATCTCCTCAATCCGAACGAAGCGACATTCTTCTCCTCGTATACATCGCTGTATCAGCGACCGAAAGCCACGCGACCTCTGGCCGACAGCAAATCTTGCGTTAGTACCCATTGGTTGGGGTATTATTGTCAGTAATTGAGGACTCTTTGTTCTGCTGAGCACCCTACAGGAAGAAGCTAACCTGAAGTGATTGAATCTGTTTTATAGCGTGCATCCATCCGTATCCCGATTCGCTGAGTCGTCTGGAACACCGTCAGACATGCGCTGATCTGGAAACACATTGGCCGCAGGTGGACCCTATGGTAAGGCCTACATACACATCAGTCAGCTTAGCAGGTAGCTGACATCGGGTTCGCCTTTAGTCTTTGCGAATCAAGCTAGACCCTGACCTCTTGAATTGGCCGACCTTATTCGACTCCATCATCCCTATCCTGGGGTCGAAAACGCATTGCTCGTACTTTCGCGGCATTGAGACACAGCACGGATCTGATGACGATGCAACGTACCTTGTGCGCGGCTTTACAGAATCCATCCCCACGGCTCACGGTGGCTTCCCCAATTGGCGCCGTATATGCTTTGCCATCTACGATGCGAACAGGGAACACCTTCCGCTTATACCAAACGATAATGAGACATCTGGAAAGGGAAAGGATGATCTGTGGTTTCCAGAGGAAGCGTGGCCGCCATATGATTTGGAGGTAGAATTCAATTGGATCCATGGATACGAGGGAGTCATTCTTCCCAGTGGAACGATCATGATCGGACGATGGATTGATATGATAGAACCGAATGCTCGAGGCCCTTTCATTTTCTGGACTATGTGACGACTCATTTTGCGTCGAGACAAATCGCAAGTTTCGACGGTGGATGCTTGCTGCTTCCATGGTCTAGTCTTTCTCATGATTCGCTGTTCTAAGTGTTTTCTCTCGTCGGGAAGAAATGCGGTGGAATGCAGGATGGAGACATCTTAATGGACCAGACCTCTTTCACCATTTAATAAGTTGGGAATATGATAACAGGAAATGAAAATTAATACAAGGAATGATCAAATCTACTCCTCAATGTCCTTTACCTTCTCCCATTGTCCCTTCAAATTCTCTTTCCACAAGCTGACCTTGTTGTCCCCTCCACTTACAGCAAGGATGTTTCCACTAGGGCTCCAGCTAACCCGCCAAAGGACAGTGTCGAATTCCAGCTGCTGGCTGGTCCATTGGCCGGGGTTCGATGCGTCAGAGGTCCAGATCCGCACAGTCTTATCCTGAGACGCAGAGGCGATATAGGACTTGGACAGAATGCTGGGTGACCACGCGACGTCACGGACCCAGTCCGAATGACCTTCCAACGTCTGGCTAAGGTTGTAAGTCTTGCTTTCCGGGCTATAATTCAAGTAATTAGTACAGTCGTCGGCTTCAAATCCAGGAAGACTGGAAATCGTCCCGGGCAAACGTACTTGTAATCCCATATCTTCAGCAGATTGTCACTGCCACCGGTAACAAATCTCCGCTGCTGGCCCAGAGCAGGGTTCGAGCTGATCAAGCTACCAGGAGACGCTGCTGGGGCCCAACTGATCGAGTTCACACCCATTCCATGAGCGTGGAAGATCTGGTGAGTCCAGCTGTTGTCGCGGAACTCGAGGACACTCACATGCCCGTCTGAAGAAGCGCAAGCAAGGAGACATCCGCTCTCGTGTGGAGCCCAGGAAACCATATTCACCGAGGCAGTGTGGAGGGAGAAATCGAAAACTTTTGTCCAGGAGCTGCCTGCAACGGGGGAGGTCGTGGTTTGGTGTTGTTCACGCCAGATAAGCACTTTTCCATCGTACGACGAAGAGGCCAGAATCGTGCCAAACTTGGGGTGAGCCTGAGGCGAAGAGTAGACAACATATTAGCCATGCGAACGAAGGGAGACTCTGCATGACAAGGACTCTCAAACCTACCCATGCCACACACCACACCGCGCCTTCGTGTCTTTCGATTCCAAATATGCCCATGTTAGCAATTAAAAAGTTGAGCCAGCAGAGTTGAGGTGATTCACCCTTTCAGCGTTTCAACCAAGCGATGTGTCTCCCCCTCGATCTCGAAAACCTTTATTGTCTTATCCGACGAGCAGGTCGCTAATCTGCGGCCGTAATAGTCCAATCCGGCGTCATGCTGCAAGAAAGGGCCACTCAAGTTAGTCCCGCGACTCGTGATGTAGCATCATGACGGTGACATGGCGCATTATCACGTACAATCATATCATCATGACCAGAATTCGAAATAACCTGAGCAGCTGCCTTTGGAGATGTCAATAAGAGAACAATGTGAAGCTTAAAGGGGGAGAAGAGCTGCCCGAGATAAACACACCATGATGACCAATGGGACTACCCGAAGCAAGTATTACTACGACAGAGGGTAAAAAAAAAGTGGCTCGAGAAATATATATCTCGCTGTATTGACGTTCTAGACGAGTCCGGGGAGAGGGGAAGATAGCGGCGGTGGAGGATTGAAATCAACATGCAAACAGGTACTCCGTAATCCATACCGCCAGCTTGTCCGTTTCACTGACTTGAGCGCACAAGCTGTGATCTTATCTTATCGGCTGAGGCTGACTCAGCGCTCTCTGGTCAGTAGTCACGCCCAGAGGCACGTGAGACGGGCCTCGGCTTTGACACTCGGCCAACCTACCCCACGGGCGTTGTTCTACCCTGTCTTTATCTTGCCTCTTCATGCCTTTTACATGAGTACAATTCTTCAGTCGCTCGAAAGGTACTTTTGTAACTTCTTGAATAGACATATCTTTGGACATATTTCTGTTGCGCACCTCATTGCAGTTGAGACGTAGCGTATAGTCCGTTCTACGATCGATCACCCGTTGCTTCCATCTTCCGACGACTTGTTCTCGTCCAGCTACCGTGGCCAGCTACCGTGCTGCAAGTCACTGACAGTATGAGTGATGCTTTGTGCGGACCATCAAATGCCTTGCAAAACTTCCAGAAACATGCATCTGTTGATCGGACTCTCCAACAGGATCGGCTGATCTCCCGCCGGTCGCCCTCTCAGGTAAGCAAGGTTGCAACTCATCCGGAACTCTTTTTGATTTGGATTAAACCGGTCGGCTGAACATTCTTCTTTGACAGGGCTTCAGATCTCAGAATACGAGCGATGGTGTCCTAGACCCCGAGTTTGCTGCTTTTGAGTCGGATCTGGCCGGACCGTCACTTCCCAATCTACAACATTCAGGACCTTTCTCAACACACGCCCACCAGCTTCCGGTGGCTAGCCATGCCGAGAATGTGACCTGGGCGGCAGACTTTCAGAGACTACATATTTCAGGGCCTTCTCATCCCATTCAGCAGCATCATGGCCCATCTGCAACCCCGGCGTCGGCAATGTCACAACCAGGTTGGCACAATGAATTCCTGAAACAACAGCAGCAACGCCAAGCACCTACACAGCAACATCAGCAGTATACCGGAGGCTTCCAACCGTCTTTCTCACACCACCATCCCATGCATGGAGGGGTAATGAACGCCTTGCCCTCTTTACATGAGCCGGCAACCGACCAGCAACACGCCACAGAGACATTTGATGAATCGGCTTTCGAAGCGGCATTTGAACAGGCAAGAGCGGACATGGCTTTACAGGAAACGAGCACAACGGAGGAGAAGGCCGAGCCTGCAAGCGAGACAATCCAGCCGGATTTAAGCACAGCTCAAGAGCCCACCGAGCAAATCAAGATCGGGTCAGATACTATACCACAAATCGACAAGAACGACCCGATAAGCCAGGTCAACGATGCGGACGAACTTGCTAGGACTGCAGGACAGTTACTTGACAGCGTCAGCCACGATCAGAGCGAAAAGTTCAGACAGAGTAATTTCCTGGCGCTGATGCGTCGCATCCGGGACCGCGAAGTCCAGATCGAGGATGACGAGTTTCGTGAAGTCAGTACCAGTCCGTGATCTCTTATATTTCGGCTGGCGTGGCACGAACGCTGGTAAAAATTGTTCCATTCGTATCGGCTCTTGTTCCTGCTAATTCATGACCAGACATCGCAGTCACTACATCCTGGCGGTAAATATTATCCCGGTGGCCAGCAACAAACGCTGCGGCAACAGTCGTCAATCCCACCGCATCAGGATGAGCCCGATAGCGTTACATTCAGCGATATCAGTAAGTCCGACACATTGGAGGGCGCCAGTATGCTGCGTACGGGATGACAGTGCACCAATCCAAGGCCTGACGCGATGCAATGTGCCAAGCAGATCGTCCGCAAGTGAGCCCTTCTACACCGGATACCGTCGAATCCATAGCGACTTCGAAAGCAGCGCCCAGGGATATACCCAGTGCGTCATCAACTGAGGCAGGGTTGGTTGACGATCACACTCTCTATGCGAGTTGGAATTATGGCGGAATTTGAGCCTACCTTGTTATTGGACATTATACCCGATCAGCTTTTTGCCGTCCCTTTTTGAATAATGCAATATGTGTGACTAAGGAGCGTTCAAGGTGTGTTGAGCTCAATTCAATTTTGGACATGGCAGTGGGTGTACTCTTTCTTGGTAGCATTCGTTGCATCCGCCCTCATCGGTTTCATTTCTTCATAGACACTTGATGGGGGCCAGTGATGAATGTTTCATTACCTACCTTTCTGCATCTACCCGACTTCCAGCCCTCCATCATTGACTGGGATTGCATCAATAAAATAGTAATCTTCTGCTATTTCTTATCCCTTAGAACGATTTTACTGGGCTGAGGTTCAGGGGTGTTGACAAATAGCTGACAGCACGTGATCCTATTCTGCCTATTGATGGGAAAGAACAATACCAACTCAATAAGGAGGCTGGGGGCATTGTTACCAACCACACTTTATTTGTTAGCGAATAAACACAAGTGCCAGCAACTATTGATGCACCGCTGCTCTTTGCCCAACTATTGGGGAAAGTGGGCAGTCGTCATTTGGACTGCATCAATAACGTCTTGCATGCTATTGTTCCAACTGACCTTGAGCTACGTGCCGCTAATGTCTATCATGGGTTATATAACAGCAAGATGAGTCTTGCTGTGAGAGATAGCTTCATTTAATCTATCTTCAAGCTTGATTTCTGTGATACCATCCTAAGCAGCCTTCTTCGGACCGCAGCATCAGATCTAAGTTCCAATCCAAAGTCTTGACTGCGCATTGCCTCAGCTGCCGCTATACTTTTTGAAAGTTACTTTGCTTGTATAGGAAAATGCTGCCACCGTCGGATTCTTTCTTGCATCACTCCCACAAGCTTCGAGAAGTGGCCGCCAATGCGCGCAATCGTGTGGTCTGCACACCACCGCCCCCATACTCTTCAACAGTCCCACGAGATTCAACCCATGAGGAGAGACAGAATGTCCTAGAGACCGTCGACGACGGCACGACCTGGGAGACCTGCCCCAGTGCCAACTCCACTCCTGTTATGATTAGCATTGACGCCTCCATTAGTGTAGTGGGCAACGGCAACACCATCATGATCCCATCTATGGCGGGCCATCCTCAGCAAACTCCGAGCGTTTCTACTTCAATGAATTCCGAGAATCCATCCTCCTCTACTTCCACTCCGCCAGCAGCTTCCGAGGCGGATGCTCAGGTTCAGAAGCAACGCCAGGCTAAACTGACAGAAATGGCAACATCCATCATTAATGCCTTGTACGATTCGGGCCGGCTAGCACCCCCGGCAGAAGATCACGAAGCTGCACCGCTTGAAATCAAGATCAACACAGGAATTAAGGTTGAGGGGAGCCGCAACGTCGTTTGCGTTGGTGCTACAGTCCGGGCCCAGAGCAATAAGAGCGCCCAGGTGGGCACGGAAGAAGGTCGACAAGTCATCTCAAACAAAAAAAGACGAGCTCTATCAGTATGCCATTTAAACCTTCGCCGCTTGTCAAGTTGCCAGAACGTGAATCCTTTGGCTAACAATCTGATACAGGAGCCTTTCGAAGCACCGAAATCCAAGAAGAATCCTGCGCAATAGTCGCAGAGTGCACTCCAATCCTGGTATATCCACGGACACTCATGTTTTCCATATGCGATGTCTTGATACTTCTGGTTTGCAAAATGCATCAGGGAGTTCGTGTTTGAAAAAGTCTCGCATACGCATCGATAGAGAAAAGCACTCCTTTGCTATCTACTAGGATGTCCCGTGCCTCTGCAAACTGTACCGTCAGCGATATGTACCACTACTAATTGCATCATTAATACTATGCTGTGATGATTGATCGAACTCTAGTTTAAGGGCATTCCTTTTGTCATGTTCTATGCCGAAACTGGCCAAAAGGCCCGAAAGTCATCCATGGCGAGTCCGGTAACTGAGCTTTGAAAGCAGGATGCGCTCCACATCATATTACAGAAACAGCGTCAAATTGACCTGCACTAAAAGATCAAGGAAAAGTAGATCGGACAACTCCTGGAGAGCTCCAAGTAGAAAGTGAACAAGGTGCCGGTATTGAAAACCGATCAGGTGAAATGGTCCTCCTGCAGAATACAGCTATAGAAGTAAATGGTTTTCAACAAATCCGACCAAATGATGCTCGATTCCACGAGAAAAGGCAACGTTTCAGGTCGACGGGCCGGCAGCTAATGCTGGTAAAGGTAATTAAGCTGGAAATTGTAAAGTCAAAATCATATGCGCCGGAGTCCTGCCTTTTTAAAGGTTCATGAGAGATATCGTGCCAAACTCAGGAAAAGGGAATGAGAACAGAGAAAAAAAGGAGAAATACATGACTTATGTCCCCAAGATCATGTGGAAAAGCTGGGGGAAGAAAAAGGACAGCTTCATGGTGCTAGCTGCTATGGATGAGTCTCCCAGAGATACCGTTGTAGAGTTCTAATGAATCGATTGGCGTGGTTTATGAAGAACGAATTCACGCCGCAGCGATGGACATTCCGGGGGGTAGATATAGTTGGCGGCCAGCTTTGGTGACTATCGACCAACCGGTACATCGTGGCGATGCAAGTCTCTTGACCATTCCGGGGTGACCTTGTCACGTTCGTACAATAGGCCGCAATTGTGGCAAAGAGTCTAGACATAGCCAGTCAGTGAAACGACTTAGAATCTCAAATTGCTGCAGGAGCTTTCTCACCCTTGGACCAGCAGGACCATCTCGTACAGCCCAGACCGCAGAACCCCATACCATACAGTTGCTGCATCTCCAACTCTGACGTTCCCTGAAAGAGAAATAAGCACGTTAGCACCAGTGAATGGCAACATGATTCACAATCAGCGAGCGTACCAATCCGATAAAGTACCTCCACCTCCGCCATATCCAGCCCCCGAACCGGTATCCGGTGTGCCTCGTCCACCAGGAGTGCCTCCCCTTCCCGATGGGCTTAAGCTGCGGAAGCGCCTCTTTCGTTTGCTCCTTTCGCCTCTACCCAGCGGTGTCTCACTATCGACGTCGAAATAGCCACTGCCCTGCCGCGACATATCTGGTGTGATGCCGGCGGTTGAAGAGAAGCGGGCTGTTTCTCGCCGTAGACGTCTGATCTGGCGCTCGCGGTCTCCTTCTCGCTTCTCAATCTCTTCCTTCGAAAGGGTCTCTACCTTGGGTTCCCATTCATCGCCTAGTCCTTCGGGATCATACCGCCAACCAGCCTCGGTGCCATTGGCAGCTTGGTTATCGATCTCATTTCCGTACCCACCCATGCTACTGATCATGCCTCCACTCTCACACACTTCCTTCTTCAATTTCAAGACAGCTTCGTAGATACCATGCGCGATGGCTCCGACCCACTCACCGCCCAGGCCTAGGTCGGCGCAGGTGACTTGCGCGAATTCCTCTGCCATGCCGGGAGGGTGTAACAAGGACCACTCAAACTTATCTGTGTAAAGCCTGTTCTGCAGATTGATGTTGAGGTTGATCAGGCACCGATATGCATCATCCGGGTTTAGTATACTGTCGTTAACTAGAGCCTCTTTTGTTACCGATACACCAACCGTTCTGTTGTCGGGTGTTGCAGCTTGCGTAGGAACTGGCGTTGCGGACACATCCCGAGATGGATTTGTCTGAGAAGTGGGAGCGGGCTTCGATTGTGTACTTTGAAATAATGGATGTAGCGCAACCCCAGCGTACTCCTCTAACTGCTGGCGTATCTGATTGCTGATCGCCAGAGTCATGGCTTGGGGGTTCGGTAGGTCCAAGTCTCGCACGAAGCCCATCGCAAATTCTTCAGGTGTCGCCAGAGCTTCATGAAGATTCCAGAGGAACGTATCTTTAATGCGGAAGGCAGGCAGGGGATCTGGTCTTCGGTATCCGGGAAGGGTAGGGTTGATACCAGGATCCACCACACCTCGCGGCATAGGAAATGGCTCGAGAGGCTGATGCGCTGGGACCTCCAAGTCAATACGAATCGGTATGAGGGTCAGGGGGAGCTGCGCTTGAATTTGTAGCTGGTCGGCACAACTGTTGCGGCACGAAAAGTTAGGTCAGCTCGGTCATGAATGCCCTGCAGCGGGCAAGGAAGCCCGGAGGAACGAGTCAAACGATACATACGCTGGTCGCAACATCCTCTTGATCATCCAGTCGCGAAAAACTCCCTGGACCTCCACTGGGGAATGGATTTCTTTTCCCAACTTCTCAGCCAAGGGGGTCTTGTCGGTTGTCGACTCTTCGCGCCGTAGACTTCTTAGACCAGTGGGCCTTCTTGGGCCTTCACTATCGTCAAAGTCATCATCGTCAAAGCCATCCTCTGCATAGTTCACCGCAGTAGTGCCTCGTTTCGTCGTTCGCGGCGCCGGGCCAACTTGAGTCTGCGGAATGACCGGCGTGAGCAATGCGTTCCCATACTGGCGTATTCGCGGAGGATAGGACGTGATATAGCCTCTGAGGGGGGACATGTTGGCCGTTTAGAAGGACAAAATCATGTCCCTCACGAAGCGAGCAAGAAGAGGTTGCTGAAAATGCGAATCAACAATGGCCTGGGATTCAACTGAGCGAGAAATTGAATTTGATTGCGACAGAGTTTTGCGAAAGTGATCGATACAGTCGCCTCAAGAGTCTGATGGCTCTTACTGGATTTGCGATGTCCTGCAACTCTGGTCTGTCGTGTCGATACCAAACAACCTGATCTTCAGAGAGGTTATGCTAAAGCTCCTTCTGTATGGTGATCGCGGTCAATGCTCCGCCTTTTTTGCCTTGTCGCGTTTCTGATCTACGCTAGACCAAATCTAGCAACACAGTCACGTGCATCACATAATGGAGAGTTCTAATGACAATAATGGACCAAAAGGTGAGGATGACTCCTATCATTGTTTTTCTGACCATGGGGAGATCCGGTCTTGGAAAACAGTTAGAGCTGCAACATTAAACCAACAACTAAAGAGGCAAAGCCAGTGCTCTTCTCTTATTTTAGTTAACACCTCTGACAAATTAACTACTATTCACGATGTCGATAAAAAGAGCTTATGTGAATTATATGTATGACATAGGGAAGAAGGAAAAGGAAAGAAAGTAATGCATGGAGTCCCGCCAGCTAGTGAAGACAATGAGCAGAATACACAAGCACCCAATAAATTGAATACGCCATTTCGCTTGTCTGATGCAGACATGGAAATAAGGGGGATATCGTCAACTCGGCAAACGAAAAACTGAAGCAATGGGTTAAGGACAAGGGCTGATTTTTGATTTTGTCTGTACAGCGTCATGGAGGTGATAAACAGAGGATGCGCTGGCTGCAAACGTATCGAGTCACCGAACGAAGACTATCGGAGTCCAATAACGCTCTGTCGTGGGATTAGAACCATAGCGATATACCAGAGCAAGCTAACTTACCATTTCAAGCGTCCAAACTCTCCGAACCCACACTTTTACTTTGCCTTCGACGCCCTCGACATTTTCCAGTTCGACACCCTCCCACCAGCATCTCCTGGCTGGTTTTCTCCAGAACAATAAGAGTTTCTGTGCCATGCCGACTGCATTGTTATTCGACAGATCACCTCTGATGTCGGTGCGAAGTTTAGCCAATGCAAGACTGCAAATGACCGCCTTGTTAGGTTCGGGAGCACGGTGACCCCACCGGTCGTCTCTCTCAAAACCACTGCACTCTGTGAATATACTTGCAGATTTGATAGAGTTTGATGTACTTACCCTGCAGTGAGCATCTCAATAAGATGTTGCTCCGTCGATCCGGGTTCATCGCTCTTCTTCAGGCCGGAAAATATCCCGTCTTGTTTAAGAAGTGCCCTGCCAACGGCACGTTTGACCTCCATCATCTCCGCATGGTCGATGTCAGGACGTGGTGGTATCGCATAGAAATCGAGGTCCTCACGTAGGACGATGATTCCGGCCCGATCTTGTAGTATGTCTCTTGGCGATCCCAGCACCGTTTCAGACATCTCTAATTCCGGAGAAGTCGACGTTGAAGGTGAAGATGACGGGATCGACTGCGCAACTGAACGGAAGAAATCTAACATGTACTGGAGTGACGTGGGATCATACTAAGAGGACAATTGTGAGCCACTGTCATCCATTTGGACAGAGGGAATGGCGGAAAGACTTGACGTACGTCAACGGGATAGATGTCACCCTCGTGAAATGAGCCCATATGCCCATCAGGCAGAAGACCATTAGGAAACAGTGACAGAAGGACAAATTCAGGCAGGGTCAACAGCTCATCTCTCGATAGTGTAAAACGAGTACCTCTATGTGACGAATTAGCATTTTACCCGAACAGTTTTTGTATGGCTGTCACAAAGAAGATGTGCCCTCACCGCAATTCAAGAGTGATATGCTCGTCACCACCGATGTCTAAAGTTCGTAGAGCAAACAGTTAGTGATACTCGAATTTACAAAACTTGCGTTCGTCCATCGCAATTTCATGATATCAATAGCCAAGATGAACAAAGCTGCATACCTCCTAATGTGTTGATAGGCGGCCCTCCTGCCTGTTGCACCTGAGTGATAATACTCGACGGGCCTCCTGCCGCAGCCATCACGTATGTGAATGATTCAATCGGACTTGACCCTTCAGTGTATGGCGGAGGGGGTTCTCCGTCTTCCGCTGATTTCGCGCCGGAGGATTCACCTTTCTGGAAAAAGGCCTTAGTTTCCGCGACTATAGGCGATGAGGAGTCGTGAAATTGGGTCCCTTCGAGCACTGGCTGGGGAGCAGGTGTTGAGAGAGAATCCGAAGCGGACTCGGTGACAGTAACCTTTGCGAGACTGTGATCAGTCACAGTATTGAATACAAGTGATGAAAAGGGCGGCGGACGAGACGAGACGAAGCTGGAGGAGGAAGCTTCCGAGCAGGGGGAATGCGGAGGCGGTGCGGTATAGAAGTCGTCGTCGTCGTCTTCCTCCACTTGAGGATACGTTAGGTGAGGAGGCCGCGCCGTGGTGGGCGAGCCAGTGAAGCTTGGTTGCCACAGCAAGGTGTCCAGACGTCGAGAATTTCTTCGCAAAAGCGTTATCGAAGAAAGTTGGCTCCAGTCTTGTCTAGAGTTGCAAAGATAAGATCGGTTTTGACAGCGGTCCCGTTGATCTAAGGGAGCGAGACTCAGAGTACCGGGTTCCTTGTCGATCAGGAGGCTTCAGAAATGCTCACAACATAGGGGTCACACGGACTAGGAATATTCAGAATGGTTCAATAAAAGCCGTCATATAGTCCTTTTCTGAATATGACACAGATATGATTAATGCGACAGGACAAAGAAAACGGATGATTCTCGGCAGGGGCGATTGAAGAGGAAGTGGGAGTACTCCGAAGACTCAAAGGGAGGCGCTTAGGGACGAGGGAGAACGTCAGTAGCGTAGTTCTCATACAAAGTTACTGCTCACATTTCAGCACTATAGTATTCTTCTTATTACTCAAATACTTGAAGTTAATGATTGGTATACTTTTTAACTCCCAAGTCGACTGAAGTCCTAATGTTCACTAAATTTTTGTATCGAATAGATCTCTGAGGGGAATAGCAGTGCTGAAGAAGGAATGATACCACCTCTTTATCAACAATCACATGATCTGAAGCTATCACCATAACATCCCGAGTCAACTACAGAGTACTGATGCCATGTTATGACTATGTCTAATTCAAAATCGCTGCTGGATCGGTGCTGTCCGTAAGCCCGTTATTTGAGATAAACCGGAATGCCTTTGACTAAGGCTCTTTGTTACATCACCGTCTCTATCCAATCCTTGACTGACAAGTATAGTGGTATGTTATTTGCATTACATGTGGTAGTGTTTGAACATACATGCCAGAAATGTCCTTGATGCCAACCTTCGGTGGATAGGGAAAGTCATGAACTGACCACCAACGAGTTTGTCCACAAAGCCTTGATATTTAGACATTGCGTTCAACGAAGCTCTGAATCATGCCCTCGAGGGTGGGCTCATATTCCTTCAAAGTTACCTCGTCTCCATTTAAGATTGTGTTGCCCTGCACAAAGATCTTACGAGGAATCTTGTTCTTCAGAACAATATCGCGCACCTTGGTACCCCACCACTCATCCACAGAGGTGATATCGTCATACAACTTCTTGCCAGCGTCTATGTCGGCAGTGGACTTGTAGATGTGCAATTTCTGCAGGTATCTTTCCACCGCAGGACGTCCGTGAGTCAGGATCTTAGATCGATCTAAATGAATCTCTAGATCAGACAGATCTTCCTTGCTGTAAACAAGTTTGACAAACTCATCGCCAGCGTCGAGGAAAGTGCGAAGAATGCTGTAACGAGCCTGCATATGAGCCTGGCCCCACTTCTGGGTCTTGGGATCCCAGAATTCGAGGGCAACCAGACCAGCGCGAGCCATTTGCAGATATGCGACAAATAGAACATCGCCAGCCTCATTGTTGAGGTCAACCTGACCATCGCCAAATCCGAAGATCTTCAGAATTTCGAAGTCGCAACTAAGTACCATAGCCACGCACTCGGCTCGACATTCTTCATATGAAGATGCGATGGCCCCAAAAACAGAACTCCAAGTCTGACCAGGCTTGTACCAAGTGGTGACAGGCTTGTTTGTGACTGGACTCACAGGAGGGTTTGATACATCAAAGTTATATTCCCCGGGAGCCGTCTCCTGCAGTAGCTTTCCCGTTCCGTGCCCCAGGAGTTCGTGGATGCCTACTTGCACCTCAAATGCCGGATCGCGGCATCTGCGGTAGACCTCCAGATCTTTCTCGGGGATAAAGGGCACAGGCTCATTCGGGGCTTTCGCACTCAGAACATTCCCGAGTGAAACGTTTTTGAAGCCCAGATTTTGGCGGATGTCGTCATAGTTTGGTAGGTTGATGCCTGCGGGGATACCAGAAGACTGAAAGCTTAAGACTTCCAGTGATGTGAAGTCTGGACTAAGAAACTTGTCCTTCTCGAAATCCTTGCTCCACGGGAGCTTTGGTATCATGCTTTTCGCACTATCCACCAACTTTCCGAAAGCGCGTGTGCGCTCCAAATTGACCTACAGATGTTAGTAATCCAAAGTCAATTAACCACCTGAAATACCTCATTGTAGAACGTGACTGACCAATGCTACAAATCCTTCCCACTCTCCTCTTACTCCGTGGGGGTCTCTGTATGTCTCCACGAAACCTAGATTGGTCTCCAAGATCGGCTTCTGATCCTTCACCCAAATGCGCTGGGCCTCTTTGAAAGCTTCAATCGACCCGGAACCGAAGGAAAAAGCATAGGCATTGAGCATCCGCTTCTGGTTTTCATTGGCAGAGTTCAGAGAAGCCTGTTTGGCACTGTGGGCAATCTTTGCCATCTCCTCCCTGTGATCACCGAAAATAAGGTGAACCTTCCGTCCCTTTAACTTGCCATCCAGGTCCAGATACTCAATGTCCCCAAGGTCCCGGTCTCTGGATGGAGGCGAGGAGACACCCGAAGCAATCCATAGTTCGAAATCGCCAGACGGCAACTTCTTGAGTCGTGTATTCTCCAACGGCAGGCCCTTCTGCTCCATGAGGTCTCCAATGGCTGTAATCTCATCCTTGGTGATCGAAGGAGAATCAGGGTAGTAGGTGGTCATATGGCCGCCTTCAGCATAACCCAGATGCATGAGCGACTGGTTACTTGTCTCATAGATTCCACCGCCGGTGCTGTTGGCCTTTTCGAACGCTACCTTTGTATCCGAAGTTATAGAGGCCAAAGCCTCAAACGCGGCAGCAGGCAGGCGAGGAATAAACTTTGAATCACCAAAGCCCTTATAGTTACCGCAATTTCCAAGAAATTGAGCGGCGTACTCCAGGAAGAAGCGAAGGTGTTCGTCGCTGACTTTTGTCTTCTGAGCGAGGCTGGCCCAGTCACCATTACAGGCATTGTAGAGGGAAATAATGAGATCGTAGATCGGCTCTGACTCTGGTGAGACTTGACGTAGTGTGATGCGGGTACCTTCAAAAGCAGCTCTGTGATCAAGCAACCAAACTACTCGTTAATCAATGTCTTTGCAAACAGCTAGTGGGGTTTTTTTGTGGACAGCCCATGATAGACAAACCTGCTCAGGTAATGGGCATATTTTCTAAGCTTCCCATCCTTAAGACTATCGAAGTGTGACTTGATCTCCAGCCGTACTACAGTCGGAGGTGAGTCGGCCAGATAGTGCTGCTTGGTTTTGTCATCCATGATGGTATTAGAGGCGGCTTCTGAAGACGTCGAAAGAGGGATGCAGCTTGAAAAGGGAGGAGCCGAAGATGAGAAATTGAATCGTTGAGTGAGAAGCGAAGAGCGAGGCAGGCAACTGAGGGGTAAAAAGGAAGTAGTAGTAGTGGTAGATGGGCGGTGGATGGGGAGCAACCGGTGATTCGACGGCAGACGCCTTAAGGCAGCTAGAAGAGGGAGCATTCCTGGAGCTGTGTAGGTAGGACGTCACTACTAGGTACACTCCCATACTACTTACCTCACTATCTGCTGACTCCAATTCTCCAACTAAGCTAGGTCACTACATCGGCCACTTTCTTGGCGCAAGTGGGGGAAGCCAACTGGAACCCCCTGTTCCCTAATCGATGTATGGTGCAACTACAGCACCAAGATTGACCTCAGCCTACGCTTCACTGCTGGTTTCTCCGTCGCCGTGATCGAGTCAGAGAATGTGTGCTATATGTTCTCTGATCTGAGTGCTCCCTAAACAGGAATTTGCCAACTTGCAACATCGTCGCCTATGTGGAGATCAAGAGAAATCAATCTATGTGATAACTTTTTACCAACCGCTCGCTGCTCCGTCTAGGACTGAAAATCGTCGGGAATCATGAGTCGCAGAACAAAACCAGTCAATATGGCTGAAAATGTAAGAGAAAAAGAGCACTAGCTGAAAATGAAAAGGGTATAGAAGCAAACAGAGTTCTTGATAAGAAGCCAACAAATTCATAATAAGCTTTCATACTTGTCCAGACCTTGCTTCTGTGTAGTCTGCATCGAGGTTGACTTGGGGTTTAAGGAGTTGGCAGATGCCGAGGGATTCCCTACAAGCGAAGCTCTGCCAAGGGGAGTCGAACCACTAGGGCTGGCAAACGACGCCGCCATATTTGGTGCCGATGGAGGAGGTGGAATTGTGAAGGCAGAATAATTGGGGGACTGCTGCGACGTGCGGCTCGAAACAGGATTGTTCGGCGATTTCATACCTGTCAATGCACCCATGGACAAACCAGTCATGTTGCCAATGCCATTACCCTGCATGTTGTCCTGGATATTCGAGGAGGCTGATAGACTCCAAGCGGTCGATGACGAAGGTTGTACTGCGGGGACCGTCTGGGCCATTGGAGATCTGTGTCTCGCAACAGGTTCTAATGACGGGAAAGAGCTCATATTGTAATCAGGCGTGACAGATCGAGCATTTAGATTGGACTGAGGATCTCCTCTGCTGACCGAAGACCAGGAAAAAGCACCGGCAGCCTTTTTCTGAGTAGAGATCTGTGGGGCTGGCGCTTGCGAAACCAACTCCTGCCAAGGGTCAAGGCCCTGACTGCTGGGCGCAGCACTCTCTCGTCCGAGGACGAGACGTTCAAAGGTGTTCCTTGTGGTATCCACATCAGACTGCATGAGATTGTCTGACATAGTGAGAGAGCTTCCAAGTCCGCTCTGAAAGCCAGTAGCCTCCGTTTCCGAAGAAAGCTCCCGCAATTTCTTCGTCTGTTCACATTCAATCTTAGAGGAAAGGCCTTTGATTACGGTCATATATTCTTCGAACTGACGAAGGCTCAGCAACGGCCCAAGGCTGAAAGTCCACAGGATAGGCAGAACCTCCAGGGCAAGGAATTCAGTGTCGGCAATAGTCCCAATTTGTCCAAAGACCTTCAAGGCGGCCATCATTACGGCTGGCTCTTTTGTCTTGATCGCTTTCAACGACGGGACAAGCTTCTCCTGTATGGTATATTTGTCTAGGATGGAAGACTTGACGATTGTCGGCTTTTTTACTGCAGCAATGCCAGTCAGACCGTCCTCAGAGACCGCGTCGTTGCCAGTGGTACCCCCACAAAGGACAGTGAAGGCTTCCAGGCAGCGCACTTTGATGGCAAGGCTGCTGGTCCGGCTGAACGTAGAGGCGATTGGAGGAAAGACTTCATTCTTAACAGTGCTGAAATCCAAAACCGGAAGGATAACTGGCAAGCATTTGATTGCAGCGTCGACCAGGGAATGGGTTGGCGAGTCCAAACCAAGCCGAATCAGCGGTAGAATGTCTAATAGGATCAGTCACAAGAGCAAAGGCATGATGAATAGCTGACTCACCGTCCTTGAATTCCTTCCCTGGGCAATTCTCTGCCACAGTATTCATGTTCTCTAGCACCACCATTAAACCCGCATCCTTCTTGGAGTCACGCTCCTGAACAGTCCCTTTCCCTGATTGATGCGCGAAGAATATTTCCTTAAGCCGAGGAATAACTTTCTCCGGGAGAGTTCGACGTGCGTTTGCAACCCGCTGCAGTATCGCAAAAACATTCTGCAGGATCAGGGGCAACAGCTCACGATCCTTCAATTCTTCTAGTAAAGCGCCAAGAACCTTCCTTTCTAGCACGGTTGGAGGGAACTCGGGTAGCACGCGTTGTAATCCTCGCATGAATTGTGATTTTTCATTTGCATTTTTGGCTGGCAGGGATTCCAAAAAGCGGATGGTAGATACCAAGATATTGTCAAAATATTGAGATTGCTGGAACTCCCGGGCATTCAAGCGCTGAGCTGGTCGTCTTGTTATCAACTTAGGCAATAGATGCGACAAGAGATCTTTCGGAATGGCACCCGCGCAGAGGAAATTGTTGTCCTGCGATGGAGTGGAAGATGGGGAGTTTAGCAGCTTCTTATACGAGCTCAAATTCGAATGCGATTGCAGCGGAGAGATATGAGGCGAATTGTAGAGGGAGATGATAACGAGTCCCAGTGAGAACATGTCGGCAGCAGTAGTCACATTAGAGTCCAGCGCGAAGTCCGGGGACGTATAGTCAAGATTCAACTGCACTGACTGGGGAAGCCGCGGATCTTGGTAGAGAACTTCTGACAAAGCCAAGGGCGGAAGAGATGATCGAGACTCTGTAGAGCTTGGAGGCCCTGCAAATCCGAGCCCGGAGATTTTCCAGTCGGACTTGGCGTTTATGTAAATGGCTTCAGGGTTCAAGTTTCCGTGGACAAGGCCTGCAGACTCATGCAGAAACTCCAGACCCTTAGCTACCTGTAAAAGACCCTTTTGTATTTCTAGTTCATCAATCTCGAGATCTCTCCGCCGTCGAGTCCCGTCCGCCTCTTCCACCATATAATGGCTGGGTCTTGGCCCTATCCTCGACGTTCTCTCTTGCTCATCTTTTTCCCGTAACAAACCGGCCAGGGACGTGGTAATTGGTTCCGTCACAAACATGAGACCACCACCACGCGTCTCTTCCACAGGTTCTAATACCTGGAGGATTGATGGATGTCTGAGACGCGCAAGGTTGCTGGCCTCACGCTTTAACCTCTCGACCACATCCTCCTGCAATTTCTTCAATGACGAGCCGGACCGGCTTCCAAGTCCACTTGATCTGTAATCAAGCACTTTTCTGTCAAATATGAACACGGAAGCAGTGGTACCTGTTGATTTCTTCTTTCCATCATGAATTCTCCATGGCCCAGAAACCACGGTTGGATGAGGAGATATTTGGTAATTCGCTGATATGTTGGAACTCAGCGTTTTGAGAGCAGAAGAAAACATTTTCTCTCCCAGGGCATCAGAGCCTCAAAAATAGAAATACACTTTGAATGAAGCTAGCCTGTCTCCGCCGGATGGGAGACACTGCAGATGTCACAAGTCAAGGTAGCTGTAGACCAACCGGATCAATCCTTACGGAAAGAAAGTCAAGTATACACAGGAAAATAGAGCATGAAAGCTATGACCAGTACCTGAAACTGTTTGAAGATAACGCCATTGACTTTCCTCACAAATTCCACGGAACTTTGACGCCATTTGGGGCCCCATGCCTGATGTGGACATGCCCCTATCAATGCTGCGGTGTCAATTAAGCTAAAAGTCACGTGCAAGGCGGCTGCCCCAAAAAGACTGGCTTATGTTATCTCAACCATAAGGCACAGGTGAACTCCACGTGACGTCTTATCTCCAAAAGCTGACTAACGGCTATTACCGGCATTCCATTCTGCTGGGCCCGCCGACGTCGGACATGGACTCCGCTGAGAGAAACATTTATCCCATCAATTGTGCGTTGCAATGCTTGTTATTTCAACTTCGACACCAAGGAACTTTGTGATTGAGATTGCTCAGCGCTCTGCACCGACATTGACTAGACTGAGGTATGTCACACATATTGCTTGATGTATGATACGCGAGCTGGAGCTTTCGGAGTTGTCTCTTGGGTCCGGCGGGAGGAGTCATCGCCTCCGCTTTTTAAGCTCTATTAATTTGCCCGGCCACCTAGCACTGTTTCCTCTTCCCGATTTCATCGATTGACGAAACTCTTCTGCTGATCTCTGATTCCTTCGATTTCGAAGCGCGTACAGCTGGTCAAATATTGCACAATCATGAGCTCACTTCGTCAATTGACCCGTCATCGGGCGTTGCATAGCTTTACTTCCACGCGTGTTGGAGTTCAGAATCTGGCGACAAGACAGTCATGGCAGCGATATTTCAGCGCAACGTCAGCTCCTGCATCTCAACTGGCTGGTCTTGACCCTTCGAAGCTCACAATTACGAAGACCACTACGCCTAAGGAGCTGCAGGCACCAAAAGATCTTGTGTTCGGAAAGTCCTTCACTGGTACGGGCTCCTTGTTCTCCGGAATCCGTCGTGCCAATCCAGGCGCTAATGCGAATTTTTTTGGTAGATCATATGCTTTCCATTGAATGGTCAGCGGCCAACGGTTGGGACGCTCCTCGTATCGTTCCGTACCAAAACCTTAGCCTCGACCCATCGGCTTGCGTGTTCCATTATGCTTTCGAGTGTTTCGAGGGTATGAAGGCTTACAAAGATAAGAAGGGTCAGATCCGTTTGTTCCGGCCAGACAAGAACATGGCGCGTCTTAATAAGTCTTCCGAGCGTATTGCTCTGCCTACTTTTGACGGCCAAGCTCTCATCAAGCTCATTGGGGAATTCGTGAGACTGGACAGCAGATTCATTCCTGAGTGGGTAGTGTCATTATCCGCTTGAATCGACCGTCGCTTACCTCTGATAGTGCCCGTGGTTACTCCCTCTATCTGCGACCCACAATGATCGGCACTCAAAATACCCTTGGCGTTGGACCACCGGGCTCTGCCCTCCTCTTCGTCATTGCCAGCCCTGTTGGCCCCTACTACCCTACTGGCTTCAAGGCCATTTCACTCGAGGCTACTGACTATGCCGTCCGTGCCTGGCCTGGCGGAGTTGGAGATAAGAAACTTGGGGCAAACTATGCTCCATGCGTTCTGCCTCAGTTGAAGGCTGCTTCCCGGGGCTTCCAGCAGAATCTGTGGCTATTTGGTGAGGAGGAGTACGTGACAGAAGTTGGCACCATGAACCTTTTCATTGCCTTGAAGAACAAGGAGACTGGACAGAAAGAGCTAGCGACCGCTCCTTTAGATGGAACCATCCTCGAGGGCGTAACCAGAGACTCTGTCTTGGCGCTTGCGCGCGAGAGACTCGTCCCCAAGGGCTGGACCGTGTCTGAGCGCAAAATTAGGATGTCTGAGGTTGCCGAGGCTTCTGAAGAAGGAAGACTGATTGAGGTCTTTGGGGCCGGTACCGCAGCCATTGTCAGCCCTGTGCGAACCATTAGCTACAGAGGTAAAATGGTTGATTGCGGATTGAAGGAAAATGAGGAGGCCGGCGAGATTGCTCTACAGATGAAGAACTGGATTGAGGGCATCCAATATGGTGATGAGGAACACCCATGGAGGTAAGTCGATAGTGACGTTCGATCCAATGTGCGCGAGGGTCCCAGACTGACATCGTCTACAGTTATGTACTCTAAATGGATACTGGTTTATCACGGCCCGGTTTTGAATTGCTTTTTCTATCTCACATGGGTTGGACTAGAAAAATTATTTCTCTATTTCTCTCTAGCATCGCGGCTTGATTCTGCGAAGTTTTGTGACCTGTCTAGCATGGCGCAGCCGTTAGCATGTGTTTGGGTCTGCTTGTGAGTTTGATACATTGGAACAGCCACATTTCGATTTATTAAATCGCATCTCGGAGCATCGATCGAGAGGCTGAGGTTTGCACTCTGTTCGCCGTCTGTGAATTAATGCATTATGAATAGACGTGAGGCGATATGTTTAACGCCCTGGCCCTGGGGCACCTCGCCACCAAACGAGGCGTGAACGAGATGACCAATGCTGCACCATAGCCGCTCTCCAAATTTGCGATATACACACAGCCAGCATGCTAGGAATCAGATTCGACGCAGCTTGCTGAATGTGCTCGCTGGCTGTTACAAAGGCCAGCATCGCGGCTGATCTTCTCAGATCGCAGCGGGCGCTGGACGCCTAAAAGCGCAGGTCTCAGCCCTGTAGGTACCAGCTATAATGAACATGAAAGACCACCCAAATTGAAGAATTGTAAAATCTAAAAGAAGATAATGGGAACCTTACTTCCCGAAGGATTACACAGTAGTATTGCGGAGCTTGAGGCTGAGAAGCATCGACTTCCTTCGAATGGACAAAAGCTGACAAGTGACGTTTTCACCATCCGTATGACCAATCTTCATGTCGAGTACCTACCTGGTCGACCATATCTAGACTGGGGTCTAATCGGACTGTAACAGGGTACCTCATCCTCACCAAAGCACCCCACCGTAGCCACCTTTACATGACAGGTACCACTCTCAGCATCTTAACCTAATCTGGTATCCAACTCGGTGCAGCTTGACCAAGTACTCCGTACTAAGGAGTGCTCTGGACGGTCGGGTAAAGACTAAGATGGTGTGCAAGCGAATACCCCAAATCCATGTGTCCATAAACCAACAGTTCTTAAGCCCAATCAGCTGGACATTGGACAATTCCAATTGGACTTTCTGCGTCCCAGGGCCCAGGCAGACGCCGACCGCAGGATCCATGACAACCTTCGGAGTACTCCCGTCGGTTCAATGTTTTCGTCCGATCCGGCTCAATTTCACAAGGTATGGTAGGTAGGTAAGGGTCGGAAGGACTGAAAGCCTTCATGAGACACGCTCGTCACAACCTAAGTACTACCATGGAATCTCTATTGAACGTGAATTATCATTCGCTGGATCGTGTTGAAAGCGAAACACTGTCAGTCCATTTGAGACGCACGCACCAAATACGTAGCAATGCCTTTTTTGGGCTAGCCTCGCAGCCATCTTGTTTGCGAACAGGGCTGTGCAGACTATCAATATCAAAGGCAGAGTCAGATAGTCCTCATCCAGACTGGCGTGTAAACAAATACACCATGCTGTCGACTCTGGGGCTGCATGACTGACTGACAAATGATTCCACGTTGCAAGCGAAATGTCGAGATCATTTCCGAAACTGCCAGAGAATGATCGTCGTCGCACAGATTATGGATCGGGGGAAAAGGGGGAGGGGGGGGGAACTGTGGAAGAGGGTCTCGCTGAGCCTCATACCCAGTCTCGTTTCATTCGTCCTAATCACGCAGTGGAAGCTGGAAGGGACGCAAGTTTTTAGTCTCGGTCCTTGAATATCGGGCCTTTTTTTTTTTTTTTTTTTTTTTTTTTTTTTATAGTCCATTTTGCCTATGAGAGGCGTCCACAGTTGCATACAGTGTAGGTACCTATCATGAAGAATGTGTAGAAATAGCACTAGGCTATAGTATCCGTTGTCCTCTCATGATATTAGGGACTACTAACGGATGGTCACTATGGTGTCCCACTTAAGTCCGCAAACCATGTGGACCGGGAAGATAGTCTTATCCATGGTATGTAAGCCAAACGGCTGATCTCATTGTTTTCTCCGTCCAAGTCACCGGAGTTAGGGCAGAGAATCGCCGGGTTACCGCCATTGATTTCGTAAATTCGCTCAGGAGTGGAAAGTGAGCTACGAATCCAAAAGTACACATACCATAGAGTTTCGAAATGGGACTAATGCAAGGATCAGTTGGAGGCAAAGCCTACGACGCTGAAGAATTGGCATATTGTGGTTCAATTGACGCGATAATCCATACAACTGATGAGAATTGAGTAATTTTTTTTACATGGGCTTGGCTATCGAATGTACAGTATCGTCGGCTAAAGCCGAGTCTTGCATTCCAACGGCGGGCTTGAGGCTCTTGTCATGTAGTTGTACGGGCTTTGATTCGAGCCTTGACATCTGGGCAGAGACCAGTCTATGTCTCTACCCGCCATTCCACCAATGACCACCAACAACTGAGCGGTTTGAATTATCAATCAAATCCGCCAACTCGCGGCCCCCAATCGCAAGCTCAGTCAATAACATTTGATTCCTAACATTTTAGCAGGTTCACCTGACTCTCAGCCGCTGCGGATAAATCGTGCCGATGACTAGTGTACACCCCTTAGCCTTTAGAGTCCCCGCACTTGCAAGTCTTCGACGGCTCCCCCGGCCGAGCAGCGGATAATATCCACTGATTTTACTGAGCAACCTAACCTGCTCGTTCCAGAGTGGTCCCGTCAGTGGTCCGTCCATAAGAGCGGCTTGATCATATCACTTTAGGCTAGTGTGCTATAGAGACTTGCAGACACTGGTCCCCTTGATGACCTCTCTCCAACTTCATGATGAAACGGTTGTCAGAAGTCAAGTCTCTTGGTGCTTAGCCCGTGCATCTTCCCGCACGAGGGACCGGATTTAGCGGGCTTAGCGGAGACTAAATGAGCCGTAGCCTAGAGCATGAGCCTGTGAAACTGCAGAAGAATACTGCAGAAACAATGGGAAAGCGCATGAGAATGCGTAAAAATAGTCCTCGAAGTAGTAAATTTATCAAGTTTTGCATCATTGTCATTTTCTGCGACAGCTACCTAGGTACCGAGTATGAAGACGACTAGGTATATAGTTTGCGGGTTTCGACCAGTAGTAGGGCAGTAATATATGGTTATGTTGGTTGGGTGGGGAATAAGGGCAGGGATTATGGCACGCCTAATCCCTAGACGGGAGTCTCGCGCCCAACTTCTCGCTGCTCGATGGCCCGGATCGTTTGGTGGAATGTGAAGAGCTAAATTAAGACTTTAGGCGGCATATTTACTTTGTGGTGGGGTTGCAAGAAGGGAACCGAGGAGCAGAATTGGGAGGACACTGGCCTACCCACGAGTTTCAGACAACAAAACCATCTCTTGGCTGGAAATCATTAAGCCTGCAGATGCATGAGCGGATTATGGGTATTACAAAAAGGAGATCATAATGACTCATGACTGGCGGGGGCTGGTCAGATTCACAACCAAGTCATTTCGTCCTCCACCGCCCTGGGAGCGGGCTTCTAGATGCTGGGTGGAAGGGCTAGCTGACAAGTCCAGCTCATCTCCCTACACTGAGTGGTCCAGACCCCTGCCAGATGAGATCGGACCCAGTAAACTGGCAAGGATCTTCGTAACCATTAGCGGTGAGATGAAGATTCAAAATCACTGCTCAATGGCTAGAATAAAAGAGAAGTTGTACCAGCTCCGTATTTGCTCCTTGCGTTACACAGACAGTACGATATTGGCCAAGGAAAACAGGGAGAAACAGCAGCCTTTAGGCCTCCAAATTGAGTATTAGTTGTACATGGGAGCATGGAATTTGTCAAGGGGCTCGGCAATCCGAGAACATGATTGGCAGCCGCTCAGAACACATCCTGTGGAATTGAGTAAATTTAAACAGCACTAAAAAAAGAACCAATGAGCTATGGTACTACTACCTTGTCTCAGCCCTACAGGTGGAGCTTCAAGAATACACTTTGCGGGCAGCTTGCGGTCTAGCGGACAAGCTAGTCCAGTATTGAAGGCTTAGGCGAGTCTTTAACTGTTAAGAGTCAATAGCCAAGAAATTGATAAGATATTATCAAAGACCTTGGATCATTAAGGGAATGACAAGATTGGCCCACTACTCCATGTCATGCTAGAAATATTATACGCGAGCTGAATATCTTTCCTCATTAGGAATAAAACTACTCAATTAATTGATATGCAGTAATTTTCGTCTATCCAAAACTCACGGATTTGTTTTGAAGAAGAAAATACGATAAATAAATAATTAGAAATATAAAGATTAGCGAATCAATATGAGGGATGATCCTGATGGAGGGCAGATACTAAATTGGCAGTCGTCCTGTCAGGT
This sequence comes from Aspergillus pseudoviridinutans, assembly GCF_018340605.1. Lineage (NCBI taxonomy): Eukaryota > Fungi > Ascomycota > Eurotiomycetes > Eurotiales > Aspergillaceae > Aspergillus > Aspergillus pseudoviridinutans. The sequence continues at coordinate 2,685,165 of NW_025091281.1, read as the reverse complement.
TACTCATTCCTTTATCAACCTATCTTACACGGGCTGAGCAAAATTTTAGAAAGAACAGCTGGAGCCATGTGGCTTGTAAGGCTGTTTGCCTCTGATACAGTGAGCTGAATGTATAAGGGAATGTCAGATGATTAAGTCACTGCCTCTACACTGCGCCCGCATTCCAGAAGATGTTTCTTCTTTGATTTCTTGTTTACGGACCATAAAATACGGATTAACAGAGGTCAAAGGTCCTTCAGTTGGCTAGATTTACTCCGTAGATCGCTGCATATTTCCCATATCCCAAAAGCACGTTGCAAGAGAGCCAAATTCTCACAATCATGGAAAACAACCCATACGCCATACCCGTCTTTACCCACCTGGCTGGGGAAAGGGTGAGATCCTTATCCTTAGTTTATTGCCAAGATCTAGGGGTTACAACGTGGCAGGAGTCAAGACCGTGCGTCAGCTGTAATTTTTTACTCTGTAATCCGGATCACTCTACCTTCAAAGATTTGGATTCTTTCCGACGACTTTTTAGCTCAGGCCTCGCTGGCACAAGGGTGCAAGGGGCCTCTTGAATGTAAGAACAGCCCATAAACGGAAATTGGTCTAGACGGCCCGACAGGCTGCCTTCCACTGGCTACTCGCGCAAATAGGTACCCACAGCGCGCTCTCAAATCAGTCTAGTAGACGTAGACTACCTAGTAGGTAGTATTCCGTAGTAATTGAGTGAATTAGTAGAGGCTCCAAGCCTCCAGGGCCCAAACATTAAATGATTTGGACACGCGGCTAGAACGGAAATAGTGGGATGATGGCCCAACTACTTTGTAGGAACATTCCCTTCGAAATTGGGGGCTATATTGGAGTGTCACTCAATCAGATTCGCCTAATGTACGTATTTCATGTAAAATTAGAACTCGGTTCTGACAAGCACGTGGCAGTATGGTTGATTAACGACTCGGAGCCCGTCTTGTACCTTTGACGCTTCCACGGAGCGGTGCAGTGCAAAACGCCGGATACCATTTTGACAGGGAAAAGAAGTTATATTAATCGTCTCGAGGCATAGAGGACATTTCTATATACATAGGGCTTCCCGCACCCCTGAAAATAGAACGAACTATGAGCCGAATGATACCTAGACATATCCGAGGCTGGAGAAAACGCAATAGAACTTGACGATTTATAGAGCAAATGTTACTTAAATTGGATTGATTAGGGAGGGTCACGAATATTGGGAAGTGTCATAACAACTACCATCCATTAATATCCATCTGTGCAACAATACCTCTAATACTATACTAGTAGGAATACCGTCATCTACTCTATCCAGTCACGATCCATTCCTGTACGTTGACTCCATTCAGGCGCCCCCAACGGTAAGCCACCCAACATGTTTCTAAGGTCGCTTGTTTCACATTCGATGAGCACTATGGGACACATAACCTATTTTCTTAACTCAAAACAAAGTAGAATGAATGGCACGGGGGCTGTTGTGTAGGAGCCTTTAGTTATTATTTCAGAAAAGCCAAATGAGTAGGTTGTATCAAAGCCATATGGGAGAATCTATCAAAGTCCAGCGATACACTGCTTTCCATCCAGCTATACTCTAGCAAAATTCTTATCAATCTCATGACTTCCATGGTTTCCGTCCAAGCAATACCATCTTTTGATGGTCATTGATCCCAGCTTGTAAGAATGAGGGGTACAAGATAGATAAGAGATAAACCGTCATCGGGACCTGTTCTGGGTTAGTTTTTGCGAACTGCATGGCATGGTATCATGGTTTTGATTGGTATTGTGCCTCTGCAGCGCTGGGAAAGGAGCAAATTCTCCAGATCAAGTAATCATAATGCGCCATGCTTCTATTTCTGAACTACTGTAGAAAGAATGTTGCAGAACGCATTACTATGAATTAAATTAAATTATTGAGCCCCTGATGTAGACACTCAGCATGGTCTGATATGGAGTACCTACAGTAGTGATTCATATCTCTGTTGGAATGCGGATTGATTGTGATACCTTGAACCACATGGCCATGATTAGTGGTCAAACATACTCTCTATCTTGCCTGGGCTTGGTTATTGGTGATTAGACTAAAGTGGCCTCTGGGAGCCTTGGGGCAGGTGGGGGGCGGTAATCCAAAGACTCAGTTAGCACTGCCTGGTGTTGTCCTTCCTCCACGCTCCATGTCCATCCCTCCACTCAGTAGTGTTATTACTCATTCTTCCTGGTCGGCAATCGGCCTGATCTCTAAAACAGCCTCACACACTTGACATTCCTTCAACCCAGCTGGCCAACCCAGGTCCATTAGTCGTGACGCAGCCCTGCACATCTACTCCTCCATTCAGGGAGGGTTCCTTACCAACAACACATGGTTCCAGATCCATGCCATGACCCCCCCTAGAAGACTAGCGGGTATTTCCATTTTCCACCGTCCCAAAAAAATAATAATCAATGAATGGAAAATAAAATAAAATCAACAAACATATTACTCAACAATTGAAAATCATTTTTCCAATAAAGAAAATTAATTCTCGGAGCTCGGACTTGAGCTGTTATCTACGATTTGATTCATCATCATGGATTGGTTTCGGTCCGGATACAATGGCGGCTTAGCAGCCCATAGCTAGACGCCTGATTCTCCAGCTGATCGACCTTAGGCTCAGACTTCTTTTAAATACTCTGATTCTTCCTGTTCCTTCAGATGGATCCTGTCTGTTGGTTCTCAATTATCGGTTGCGAACTTTGTCATTAGTCTACATTCTACTTCGTATAGATCACTCAAACCCTCCTAGGTTCTCCGCTCTGCCTGAGCTTCGGTTAATCTCCCAAACCATTCTGACTTCATACTTCCTGCAATCTATACTTGCTACTGCGTTTTTAAAATTGCTGAACTTACCTTATCCTTCCCTCACAAGATGCATCGTTCTACGAACAGCTCGTACAATCAGTCTTCGAGCTCCCGAAGCTCATCAACCCACGGCTCCAGCAGTGCATTCAGTCCTAATGCCAACCCTAACGAGGACTGGACAAAGATCTCAGATCTTGCTGAGCGTCGACGGATACAGAATCGCATTGCTCAGAGAAACTACCGTAGGTAGCTTATTTACCGACTGGCGCTGAAAATGTGTTCTGACAATCTCCGGATGCAACAGGCAAGAAACTGAAGCGTCGCTTGGAGGACCTGGAGAAGAGGGCTGCCTCTGCTTCAGTGTCCCCAGAACGGTCCCACGAGAAACCGGAGTTGCCGAAGCATGCGAATCCTGTCAAATCTCGCACCAGGAACAACCGCTCGTCCAAGCCCAACTCGGAGACCAGTCACAGCTCTAGGGAACGCCTTCCCCCATACGACTGCTACAATAGCCAAGACGACCGGGGTGCTATGTTCTCTCACCAATGCACACGGCAACTGTCAGCGTCACCCCCACCTGTGTTCTCATACCCCTCGTATCCGCATCTGGACCCATACAGACAGTCCAACTATGGCACCTCTCCCGCATACAGTTCAACTTACAGTGACTTGTCGTCCTTCCAAGGGGAGTATGGAACCCCAGTGCCTTCGATCATGCCCGTTGCGATGTCTGCAGGCGGGCCATTGAAGAGACCACATACCTATGCAGACGAAGAGATTATCAGTCCCTTCAGTATGAGCTACGCGACTATGGCTGGCATTGACTTGTGTCCGACTTCTCATCATCCGGGTGAATCTAATATTTCCGTACGTAACCTATCTTCTGGCCTCCGTCGATGCCATTCAAGCAAAGAAACGAGTAAGAAAGCTGACTTCTTGTTCATTAGATCCCGTCTCTCTGTCAAATATTTGCTGAGGATCATTCCTCTCCGTCGACACCCGCAGAGACGTCCATTCTCACGTGTCCTCTTACACCCGAGTCGGACCCGTGCTCCCCGCATTCGTTTCCCTTTCTGTGATTGAACCGTCGTCGCATATTTTGGGTTGTTGAACTACCGAATTTCCTTTCTAATGATGTTACGATACGCTTGGCCGCATGGGAGTTATGAACATTTGGATGTTGCTCTCCGCGGCGATCTTGGCTTTTTGCTTTCCTCGCTCATTCTGGACTGATAGTTGTTTACGGGCTGAGTAGTTCTGTTCAGAGAACATCTCCTTTCATATGACGGTTTCTGGGCTTTCGGATGCCCATGTGGTAATGCATGACTCGGGGCGTTCAATGTTTTACATTAAGAGACGGAACTTCATCTTAGGAGTTGGAATGGGAATTGGCAGCAATGCTGGGCTGATTCTCTATTTTCCTTTTTTTCCATCCACTTTTTGCTCGTTTCCGTCTTTCGGTTCTGCTTGGATTTATTAGAATAGCAGATGAATTTGTAACCAAACAATTGGTCTTTACTCAAAATCATCATGAAAATCAGTACTTCATGGCTACGGAGCAACGGCAGGTTGATGCTCCGACTCCAGGACTGTGGGACGTATGGTAAATCGGGTATGTTGGTTGTATTAGCCCGTATTTGGTTTTGGCCCCCAAAATCTCCACAAAGAGCACCTACCATACTCTCAATCGGTTAGAGGCCTTCCTTGGGCTTTTTCGATGGGAGTGCGAGGATGCCATTACTGGGTGCCATTCGTCTCGAACTTGAGATAGATATTCTCCCTACGAAGTACTCTATATCACCGAACGTGCGCAATTCTTCGGCCACGTCTCTGGTTGCCTGCTCCAAAAGGATCTCCCAGTCAATAAATAACATACACTATAATCACAGGGCAACGGCTGGATTTGGCTGGATCGGAGTGAGTTTCCGGATGATGTCGATAAACTGTACTTCTACGGAATAGTCCGCAAGTGCCTGCTCAAATTGCCAGGCAAGAATACGACAGTCCATCCGACGCAATCCGTCCTTCACCTGATAGGGAGACCTACGACTCAGTAGTAGTTACGGTCCTCTGCAGCTTTCCAGTGCCCGGGCCGGAGGAAATGATTGGCGTCGCACTAGAAATTGCGTTGATTCGTTCCCGCTGTCCCGCCTAGTCAGTTGCTATGGGATAGAAGCGATTCTTAATCCGTACCATTATAATTTCTTCGAAATTGAGTCGGGACAGCTGCCACGGGCCAGTTGCTGGTTTATTCTCAGTGGGGCTCTGCGCAAGTATGTACTAAGTATGAACCATCTAACATGCTGCGCCTCCACAGCTCCAGCCTGATGTGGTACAGTGCATTGGTCACGGAGACACGGACCACTGGCAAGCGGAATCAAGCGAATTCGGGGGGCCTTGTATGTCCTGGGCTTTTGCTTTGAACTGTGATCAACGGACCTTGTACTACGTCAATGAATAGCAGATGGACGATGTCCTGCTCCCTTTCCGTGTAAGACAGGGAGACTGGAGCAGTTCAGATAGTCTCAGCAAGATTGAACTCAAGTGACAACTGACAAGTGACGACTAAGTGCCTGCTGCTGGAGCTATCCTTATCCTACTGCAGGATTACTCATCAATCCAAAATGGGTCTTTGATTGATAATCTCATCAGGACAGGATGGGATCATTTTTCCACCTGTTGGTCCTGCACGCTCGATGAGGCTAGCAATTCGACAGAGTAGTTAATTCTTATCTCGACCTTTCAGCGCATATGCAGATGCCCCAGCTCAGAAACGGAACTACATGAGAAGAACAATGATTTCTAAGCCCATTCATTTAATTGTCGATTCTGGTTCTGCCCTTCACAACAGCAGTATTGAGCTTTAACTCGGGCCACTCAGAGGCGCAAAACAGCCAAATTTACGCTCTTTGTCCCCAACCGTCAAATCGGTTTCAAGCTCGCCTAGGCTGCAATATTGGTTGAGGATGATGGATACTCCATTGTGGAAGCTCCGGGACGAATACCATTTACCGTTTCGAGTTATTCCTGGTCCTTGAGACATCCATCAGGTGCCGACCAACCAAAGTTTGTCAAGACTGTTAGTTTGTTAGATACGAGCTCGCTTCTGGCTGTGTCCTCCAACTCGGCTACGAGCATAGTGTTTTCGCAAACGGAGTTGTCCGGCGATGCTGGAGAGTGGACACAGAAAACGAAGATCCTTTTGATACCTGCCGTTTGATTGACCAACGACTAGGCTTGGTCCTCCGTCGGGTCTTCAGCCTTACACTGTATGTCTGTGCGGATCATGCGGAGTGAAAGTGACCAGCAGGCATCAGTAGTAGTAAATCGTCAGCAGTCAGCACATCTCAGCCCTGATTTAGCCGTCTGTCCATGACAGTCTGACTATTCCTCGAAGTCGGATTTAGACATCCAGCTTACGATTTAAGCTCGCAAAACTGAATGCTGACGATCCGTTCTAGCGGTTTTTCTATTGCTTTTCCTTTTTCTCCCTTTGGACTTATCTAATTGGATCTGATTGCTGGCGTCGGGCTGAACAAACGGCCGATTCAAATCCCGGGACTCCATCGAATCCGCGATTGATAGATCCCGTACCATGCCATGAGACCCTTCCAGCCCTCCGCAATCAAAAGGAAAAAAGGCAAAAAAGGCAAAGGGCAAAATAAAAATAAAAATAAACTAATTAACACAGAGTCATGATGCGATAAAAGGGCGTGTTACATTGTTGTCATTCAAGACGGTTACATGGGGAACTCAGCCAATCGTTTCAAGTAAGCGAGACCCCAAACATCTGGGCTCGTATAGGGTAACCAGTAGAGAGATTGTATTCTCCGTATTGGCTTCAAGGCACCGTACTCAAAGTGAAACAAGTGCCAGGCAGCAGGTCAAATGGATATATTCTTGTAATAATTGTGTAACCCAAAGCGGCTCTGAGGAACCTCGTCCATTCGACAGACCCCCTTCCTAGGCCATAAGGGTTAGGATTAGGAATTACGGAGTAGGTAGGGACGACTTCCAAGACTCGGTTTATCCGGAGACAGATCTCAAAATAGGTGAACAAATAGAGGGGTATACAGACAAAGAAACCCAACTCAAATCACAGTGACACCATCACACCAGCGACTGAGATTATCCATGGCACGCTTGTGCTCCAACCTGACCAAGTCCTAGACGGAGTCCATTGGTACCGACGGCGAAAGCCGAGCGAGCCCCACCAAGGCCTTGCATGGGGGAAATATGCAGCAGGAGCAAATAGATTTGCCCTGTCCCTTGGGCGTTCGCTCACTGCTCGACAGCCGATGATTGATAATGGCCCTCACGCAGATGATTATTGACACGGTGACCGTGACAGTGACAGCGACATGCGAATAGGAAATGCTTCACAGGGAATGATGTTGGAACCGAATCATCTGACGGTATCTATCTGCATTGATTTCAAATGATGACCAAGCATCATCTCATGAGGTATCTTCCTTCACCTCGAATATTGTTCCCTACTTCAGATACGGTAGATGGTTCAATGTCCACTGAGTAATCACTGAAGATTACGACGTGCTTAATGCCCATTGCGGCCAGCAATTGACTGACGGGTGCCCATTATTACCGGAGAAGACGTGACCGACCACGAGGGGAGCCAGTGCATGGCTAAACAGAGGACTTACACCTTATTTGAATTGATCCATCAGTTTCATACCATGACACCTTTATGAAACTTTGGGGTGGAATGTAGTCCATACTAGCTCTCGCAGAGATTAGCTCAAATAAACATTGCAACATTCGAGGATCGCGGCCTTGTAAGATCTCATCGTCCGACAACGAGACGGGCCAAACTTTATAACAAATCAGGACAACTCCATATGATTTTCCTTTTGTACTGTACTTGAATTCGATAGGCTGTATGTCATGAACACAAAGAAAATAAAAGTCAACGACGCCTTGATGCAAGTCAAAAAGATCGAGAAACAAAGCCTTATGTTCCCCCGGCATTAGAGAGGTCATTCGCATGAGCAGATGAGGTTTCTTTGAAGTAGCCTCGGCACGCACACACACAAAAATATCAGTAGATATGAACCAACATGGTGAGAAAAGCAGATAATGAAAATGGAAAGAAAAACAAAAGCCTTAAACGATACAGTGCCTATCCACAACAAAACCCCAAACCATCGGTATCACAGCTCGACCAAATCGTCCCCTTTTACCCCCGCAGGATCCATCAGCCTTCCGCCCCGTTGATGCTCATCTGATCGGGATTATGCCGCCGTCTCCGCATGGGCGCTTTCTTCCTAGCTGCGATTGCGGCTGCATTCTGGGCTTCAATGTTCATCTCGCGATCGCCGGCATCGTTCGCTGAACCGTGGATGGCCTCGTACTGCGCCAACTCGTCCAACTCCCGGATATCCGTTGGCTTCATCCGCAGCCACTTCATGCGCGGACCAACTCTGGATCGCTCCGAAACGCGAAAACCGTAAATCTTCGATTCGTAAATCCTACCTGGTCCGAGGCCGGGGCAGAAGTTGACCGTTCGCACGCCGTTGATCTCCGTTGGCTGGTTCGGGGGCGGCAGCTCGGGGGTCGCGCGGTTGGCCCCAGACGTCAAAGACGAGGATCGAGATTGATTGTTTGCATTCGCAGGGGCAACGGTTAACATGGAGGGATCCAGGCGGGGCCCAATGTCCAGGTCGGGGAAGGTCATGAAGAAAAGGTATCCGAAGGTGGTCCCGAAGAAGGCCCCATCGACCGAGTGAAAACGACTGTTGGGGGGAGTGTACAGATCCTGGCAGCTGGGGCAAAATAGCTTCACCGTCTCTTGTCCAGGGGTGTCAGAGCAGCCCACGGGTAGGACCTTACTTCCATTGCAGTAGGCGCGCGGACAGACACCAAAGTGCTGCATTTCGTACTTTTCCAGCATCTGCTGGATTCCGGGTCGCGAAGTGATGTAGCGCTGGTGGATGAGGCCGTAGAGCAGTTCCGCAGAACTTTCGATCACACTCAAGTCGCTGGCCACCCGCGCATGTCTCCGGTCCCCAGCTCTGCGGTAGCCCGGGGGTCGCTCATCACCGAGAATCTCATCATCATCCTCCTCCTCTTCCTCTTCTTCCTCCTCCTCGTCTTCGTCCTCCTCCGGTTCCACGTCCAGAATCATCTCGAGCGCCTCCTTGTACATGGGCACCTGTGACTGCAGACCCGTAAGATTGAAGTCATCCTCGATAAAGTCCTCCGACACCTCTGCGAAGAATTCATGGCCCATCAGCGAACAGAATGAGGAGATCCATGACTCCGGCGCCCCTTCCGAAGACGACATATCGAACGAGCCGGACTCGGATGACGACGAGGCTGACGATTCAGACAGTTGACTCAGATCCAGCCTGTTCAGGCCGTCGGCCAACGCCGAACCTATCTCTCTCGACACGTTGCCGAGTAGCGAAACGGAAAACGATGGATCGTACGAAGATGGAAGCTCTTCGCTTGGATTTCTTCGACCCTAGTCGATCGGGCAGAGACCTCAGCCCAATTGCCTCGGATGATCGAGGTCGAAAGAGGCGTAAAAATCAACGTGGACCGTAATTCGGTCTGGCTTTAATTGGGGAATAAGGAGATAGGTCGGTGCTGTCGTCTACCTGATAATTGGAGGGGTCATCCCAATGTGCGGGACGGCGAATCGTTGTGCGATGAGGAAGTGTTGACGCGATGGCGCTTCTTGGTGGAATTTCCCCACTAACACTACCGTACTGCTCTCAAACACAGATCGAGGTCATCCGCTCGGTTCTGGGGTATAATTCTAGTAAATTTCACTCTAGTGAGCGACCAACACAATCGATTGTAGAGCGTAAACACCGGACCTCCCTGGTCTGTTTCTTTGTGGTGGTGCAGTGGTCGATCGACGGCGTCGAGGGGGTCCCGAGTTTAGGTTCGTGGGGCGGTAGGAAAAAACGTCGCTGTTATCTCTGCGATGACCGAGAGGACTTGACAGCCGTCGCGAGATGGAATGTGTAAAAAGTGGCTTTTCTGTGTGCGAGAATGATGTGGTCACAACATTGTGAATAACACTGATGTTAAAACCAATGCCCCTGATGACTGGCAGAGTGTTGCTGGTCCTGCGTAGAACGTTCATGTGGCTGGATTCACTCTAGTCACGTGCATGAGCCAGTCCCAGACAGACTGGCTCGCCTGGCAAGCCTACATCTATAGTGAATTCATCTGTAACGCGAGCTAATTGAACTCAAGTCATTATTTCGCATTATAAGTCTCCTGCTTGTCGTCATGGTAGCCTCTGGCTGATATATACATGATACATGCCGCGTAATACTGGTAAGAAATCAAAAGAGCTCCCTGATGACCCGGGAGAGCTCTCCATCATCGCCAAAAATGCCTGAAAGTCCCTCGCCCGTGTTTTGAAGCTCGCCATCATGACTCACAAACCCAGGTATACCTTCGGGTGCTGTACCAGATGCAATGAAGTTGCTAAACCCTCCAACAGCCTCGAAGAGGTTGGTGAGCTCTTGACTCATCTGCAGTCCGTTCAAAGGACTATTTCCCAGTTCATTGACCCCGTTCATCGGTCCATAGACGGCTAGGTTCTCGATCGAATGGCCCGCCAAGCCGGCCATGGCGACAGCAGCCGTTGAATGGGGGTCGTTCGAGTCCGAGCCGAACGGGCGCGCCAGCACGCCCAGCCGCTCTCCAATCATTCTCAGCCCCTTGATCGTTTTCCAGAGCCGTTTTGATACGTAAGATTTTGTACTAAATCCGTTGACCAGATCGAGTGCCATGTAGAACTCGTCCCGCACCTGTCGGTTGAATTCGTTTGGCGCGTGACATACGGCCAGAAAGAGCACCGCGAGAGCGGCGACAAGGAAGTAGTTGAAAGTGATTTGTTGAGTGCGATAGATGTCAGACGTATGGTTTAGCTGTGTGAGCACTCGAACTGTATCTTTCGCAACATCTACCACAGTTTGAGCATGACCTTTGTCTTCGGCGATACTCGCGGAAGAATGTAGTACGGGCCGATAAATGAGAATCCGAAGCTGATTCATGCGCAAGTACAGCAGCACCCGTAGTCGCMGCAAACCCCGGCTAGCCGTCTCGCCATGCTTCGGAGAGTCCCCGGGGTAAAATTTCAACGCATCGGGAACCTGCTTGTACCACTGGAGAACCTGGTAGTCTAGATACCCGATCTCATCTCTGCGTATGTCCGTTGTGCCCTCAGAGCCAAGTCCTGAATACCATATCTTTGAGCTTATACGATTATACGAGATCATACACCTCAAGTAAGGCAACGATCCGTCCTAGACCTGTTAGTCAGCCGTGGATGACGTGTGTTGTTCCCTGCTTTTTGACTTACAGGCTCAGGGAGGTTAGGGTCGACATCCTCATCTTGAATGACAAAGGGTAGCCCAGTCCCAAGACTCCAGCGTCTATCCAAACTGTAGATCGTCCAGAAGACCTTGGTGACGTCAGACCATTGATCCTCGTTCGGAAAGGATTTCATCAACGCCTCCCGTCGGTGCAGGCCCAGTTCAAGGCACATACGTGCAGCGAATCCTATCACTCGGTAGGCCATCGCATCGTCATCCGTGTGAAAATGGTAAGTTGCCTGTCAGGACATTTAGCTAGGGTCTCGGGTCAGATATCATCAGAAGGACAACACATACCACCATGCCAAAGAGCTGGATGGTCTTGGTGTCGATCGGTCCCCAAAGCTTAGCCTCAATGACTGGCTTGACGCTCAAGAACAGACGTTGGCCCAGATCACTTCGCCCGCTCCCCTCCACAATCAACGTTATAGCGAGAATCATCTTGAGGATAATTGTATTATCATCATGGAGGGAATCTGAACCCGGGAATGCTCGCTGCGCGAAGCCAGTTCGCATTGCAGCCTCCATGAAAGTATAGAGGAGGTTGACTTGATTGATCACCTTCTCAATATCCACAAGCGGATACATAATACCGACTTCTTCCTCATAAACATGACATAATCGTAGAGCCTCTTCCCGTTTGATTGCCCATATCGGATCTTTGGTCGGATGTATGGGCTGTGGGAATACAGCCTGCTGAGCAGGCGGCGATGCGGCCGGCGTGGCTTGGGCCGTTGTCAGATCGTCATTCATGACTTCTTCGGCGGGTGCAATGCCCATGTTCTGAAGACTGGATCTGGCGACATCAAAATTGAAGGCGGAGCTAGTGGGCCCATGAAACCGTAGATGTCTTACGCGAGGTCTGACGGTAGAGGCGCGCATCGGCGTGAAGACCGGCTGTGAGCCATCTTGAGAGAGGCCCTCGAGATTCGGCGAGTCCAAAGATGATCTTTGACTCCGAAGATCATTCAGACTACTGAAGAGACTGTTCACCTGTTCCTGCAGAGTTGTGATCTGGTCTTTCATCGAACGGAACTCCCTGCCCCGTACCATCAATCGTCAGTCGCCATACTGAGAGCAAAGTAGCAGCAACTAATCTAAAGACATGGAGATGGAACATACTCGGAATCTTTGAAGTTATTGTTACAGCAATTGGGGGCGTATCGGCCTATCACATAGTCATTTTCTCTGCCATTGGGAACTCAAATTTCATATATTTGGAAGACTGATGAGAGCCACTGCTTAAGGACATAGTACTGACACTCGAGTTTCAGATGGCCGCAGCGCTGGCATGGCACTTGGCCGTTGCACTTGATCTTGCGTCGCTTACATTCATTGCTATAGCGAGGACCCACGTTAGTCAAACCGTACTCAGTCCCGTGGCTGTATCACAACTATGACGATAATGATCATGAATTTACAGCAATTCACATAAGCAAGCATGGGGTAGATTCGGAGTTTGCTCCGCTGGGATCATACCAGGCGATTGAGATGTAGCGATTCCGCTTTGTGCGCGTGTGAGTTCCGTTGCTCTGTTCCGCTTTCCTCTTTGCGCTGTCCTCAGCCGGGGAGGCATTTTGGTCTGCTTTTCCCGCCTGGGGGGTAGCAATATCGATCTGGGACGACTCGGAAGCCATGTCAGATGGGGTCATATGGCCTGATCGCGTTGTTGTGCGCAGGATAAAGCAGTGAAGAGTGCGGAGAGATTCCTTTCATGGCCCTGCCGGGTCTAAATGACCGCGCGGGGTTTCCGTTTCCCCAGAATCCGCTAAGAGCCAATCAGCGCGGACCCGGAGTAACATAGCACATCTCGCGATTACGATAGGTTAGGTAGATAGATAGATAGATAGATAGATAGATAATCTTTTATGACAGCCATAAATATATCTTTGAAATTCAAACGATCACCAAGCGCTGGTTCAGTAGATCATTTCTAACGCCAAAATCAATCACAACAGCATTTGATGAGCGCGAAGCAACCCCTCCCGGATAGCTGAGACTACTGTAGTTCCGACTGCATTAAAGAATTCGACCTGCCGTTGTAGAGTATCTTTAGGATGCGTCTTGAACCAGAACAGGCTGGAAATGATTGCTACGAGCACAAATCTCCTCAGCACGGTCTTCAATCTCTGAAGTACGAGTCCCTTGCGTGTATACTTAGCTGTCCAGTGGTGCCACACAGGAAACGTGCATCTGAAATAGTAGTCAATCTGACTAAATCTAAACAAGGTTATCGGCGGGTGTCTTCTATCAGTTGTGTCTTAAACTAGCCGTAGGAGACTCACGGATAGGTGGACGAGTTCCAACCATCATCAGTTTGGTACCAGCTTGTGCAACCTCCGCGTCGAAAGACGGTGCCTTGAAGACTTCTCTGTACTTTGTCCGTCCAGTCGCGCTCAGCATTTTCTTTCACCTCGAAACAACTGACGCGTCCCTCAAGAATGGGTTTGATGAAGTTCAGAGAGTAATTGACGGCATTCTCAACCGCGAAAATGACGCTGGTATGGCCGGTCGCTGTGTTCGGGCCAAACGAAAGGAAGAGATTCGGCATATGGTCCATGGCAATGCCCAGGTAAGCTTGTGCTCCTCCACGCTCCTCCCAAATCTCGTCAAGGGTTCTGCCGCGCCGACCGAAAACCGGGAGAGGATGAAGAAATTTATTGGTCTCATATCCGTTGGCCATAATAATGACATCCGCCGGTATCTGTCTCACTTCATCCGTTGACCCCTTACTTTCCGGCGGATAATGTCGACCAGGGCCTAATGTCACGCTTCTGGCTTGGATGCCTACCAAGGGCTTCGTCGTCAGCTCAAAATTGGGCGCATGAATGCTGGCATAGTAGTTGGCCTCTACAATTCGTCGCTTACAGCCTAGACTGTAGTTGGGAGTGAGTATGTCGTGATATTTCTCTGGAGCAGTCGCTCGCATGTGCTCTAGGAATTTCCCCTCTAACTTGGAACGATTCCGACGGGAATACCCATTGTCCCGGAAGATTTTGATAAAATCCCACTCCAATAAGAAGAACAGCAAAGCCCTTGCACCGAACGCAAGACCAGGGACGTTTTTGAACAATGGCGGCGTGTACTTCTCCCATTTTTTGAGCGACATCGGCGTCAGGAAATCGGGCATGAACCAGGGAGGCGACCTCATGAGCTGCGTGATCGACCTGACCTTGGACTCGGGTTTCGTCAGCTCAGGGACTACCTGTGCTGCACTGCAGCCAGAGCCAATGATGACAACGTCTTTCCCTGACAGATCAATTTCGCTCTTCCATCGAGCTGTATGGACGACCTCGCCTTCGAACATCTCAATCCCGGGTACATTTGCAGGCCATTTTTTAGGCTCGACAAGCACACCCACACCGCTGACAACAATCTTTGCTCGCACAATCTCTGTTTTGACATAGACACTGCGCTCGCCTTCTTTGGATATTCGCACATTTCTTTCCCCTTCGGATAAGTCCCCGGTACCAGGAACAAGATGCAATAACGTGACCTGCCACTCTTCCGCATCCTCTAACCATCGCAGTTCTTTGACAGTTGTGTTGAGTTGAATCTTGTCGACTATCTCGTACTCCTCGCAGACATCAGCCAGGTATTGAACAATCTCCGATCCGGGGGGATGTAGGGTAGTCCAGTCTTTCTTTGGAGCAAATGAGAAAGAGTACAACAGCGCGGGCCTAATAGACACTCAGCAAAAGTCGCTTCGACAGAGCATATTTGCCTTAAGAGGTCCATACACATCGCATGCGGCTCCTGGGTAGCGGTTGATCCACCAAGTACCTCCAATACCCGATTGCCTTTCAAAGATTCTGAATTGATCAAAGCCCAGAGCTTCCTTGAGTCGACATCCTGTAGCAATGCCAGACACCCCTGCGCCAATCACGAGGACCGGGTAGTAGGTGTGAGCGTCTTTGGCATATGAATGGCGTTTGTGAATCCTTGCCACCGAAGAGGGCATCTTGTCTGATCAGTTGTAATAGATTTGAAGGCACAACAGGGAGATAGCAAGAAAGCATAGAATTCCTAAAAAAAGACTTGGAATGATAGAGGTATAAACAGCGGAGAGGGTTGTCAACTTATGTGGGCCAACATTCCTAGGGAATTCTGGGGCTTCCCCGGCATGATCAGGCATACTATTGCAACTTATCATTTATTTAGAGCAGAGAATATTGTTAACATGGATCTCAAATGAGGGGAAGCCAGGCTCGACAACGCCACAGGAGCTTGAGAGGAGCGGCCTCGCCTCGGTTGTTCGGTGGTTTATGACGCTCAGATTGGATCGACCGAGGAAACATCATGCTTTGTGCGCCTCACTCAGTAAGGGGACGGGTCAAGACCACCGTCAACCGAGAACCATTGCTTTTTCTCTGGTGCTTGACTGCTAGAGATCATGCGATGTTCGATAATGATTACTGATCGTCATATTCTCCACAGGAGCAGCCAAAGGTGGAGGGTGATTCGATATGGTCCATGGATGGGACCTGACCTGAAGATCTACGGCGCTAGATACCTTAGTTCCCGTCAAACGTCACCTTTGTGTCGGGCTGTGTAGCTGGCACAATCCTCTGATTCCGCCTTGTGATACAGACATCCCTTCATCCTCTAGAAAAGATAACGACTCTCTGAAATCAACCGAAGTGGCAGCATTGGCATAGTTGTTCTGGATGAAGCATCAGCAATGGCTGCTTTCCCGCAATAACCTGTGGGCTCCCAAGCGGCCATCACGTGTTGTTGTTAGCAGCAAACAACCGGGGTCAATATCGTTAATCAGCTCCAGGGATGGACGCTCGATATCTTCAAACTCTCAGAACCGATATCATCCCCTGAAACCCCTCCGCGAGGTTGAAATTGATGAATTCCGCAGTAGCTACTTCCACCCAGAACTTCCGGTCCTTCTCCCCCGTCGGCACTTTCGCGATCTTCCAGCATGTGAGCGATGGTTCCAAGCGGTCCCTTCCTCCAACGGCCATGACCGCAGATTAAATACGGCGTATCTACAAGAGCATGGCGGGGATGCATTCGTTCCTCTTGAGCTCACGCAATCGCCCACAGAAAGCAATGCGCTGGGCGCAACTGTACCTGAATCGAACGAGCTGAGCTTCCGGCAGTTCCACGCCCCATTGAGTCTGTTCCTAGATTGGATGCGCACCACAGAATTGCAGTCTCAGGCTACGCGACTTTATCTGGCGCAATGCCAGCTCCTTGATCTTCCACCAGTTCTTCGCGATGATTTCCCAACCCCCGAACTCGTTCTAAAGGCGGGCAAAGGGGACGTTTACGATACGAACGTATGGATCGGACACCCACCTACATATACTCCTTTGCACCGTGATCCGAACCCGAATCTCTTCGTGCAAATTGCCGGACACAAGGTTGTGCGACTGCTGGCTCCCGATGCCGGGCAGAGGGTATTCGCATCGGTCAGGCGCCAACTGGGTCGGAGTGGGGATCGCGAGGCTGCTGCTTTCCGGGGTGAGGAGATGATGCAGGGACAGGAAAGGGCTCTGCTGGAGGAGGCCGTTTGGGATGATGCAGGCTCGGACAGTGCCAATAATACGCTAGATGAAGGATACGAAGCTCATTTGGAAACTGGTGACGGGCTATTTATACCAAAGGGGTGGTGGCATAGCATCAAGGGCGTTGGAGAGGGCGTCACTGCGTCGGTGAGTTTCATCTACCCTCTGTTTGAATGTTCACTCCTCTAACTCAAAACCAGGTAAATTGGTGGTTCCGCTAGAAGAAACTGTACGGAATCCTCGTAGTCAGATTAACTGTGTCGTATTATGCCTGGAAATTGGTTCTGTACATTAGACCTTTTACATAGAAATTCCTGATTTTATCTGAGCATGACGCACAGTCATGGTTGTGGTCTCCAAGGCCATTCTAGAATCCTCTCCGCGGATCTCCACTTTATCTCTCTAGAACGTCAATCTCCGCTATAACTATTTCCTCGTCTCAACCTCCCACTCAAAACTCTATTCTCATCATCCAGAAATGTATACGTCACTCAAAGCCATATCCCGCGTTACAATCCTCCATCTCAGTCTAAATCCTCTTCTGTCAATCGGAGTCCGCGCCTCGACGGCAACCGCAATATCACCAAACCTCCGCTCATACTCAGCATTATACCCCATCTGCCCATCCTATAACCTCTACCATCCCACGCAAATCAGCTCAGTCCACAATCGCAACCAAGAACATACCTTTTCTACATCCGCGACCATGTCCGCCGACTCTGCCTCCAACGAGAGCCAGTCGCAATACCACCGCCAACCGGAAGTACAGCAGGAGCAGGAGCAGGACCAAAACAAGCCTGTCCTCGCGCTGCCGGAGGCTCCCTCGGCAGACTCACAAGCCACGCAGCTCGACGTCAGTGGTGGTGGGTCGACGGTGAAGCTCGACGCTCTGGGTCCGCTGGTAGTCAACCAGGATGGGACGCTGTCACGGATCGCCAACTGGGAGCAGATGACTGAGATCGAGAGGCGGAATACACTGCGTGTGCTCGGCAAGCGGAATAAATTACGGTTAGATACGTTAAAGGCGGCAGAGGGTGAGAAGGACGAGGGCAAATGATGACTGCATACGGCGTTTTCGATGGTCTATTGGATGATACATTTCAGGTCTATATTGTACTATATTGTAGATTTCTTTTCTGGGATGCTCGCATGGTTTCTTTGTACATTCCCTCTCAACAAACATATCCTCATGCCAATCATAATATAATCGTGACAATACCCAGACGTACAATGTTGCAACATCTAGGGCGGGCAGGTATATAACAGGTCGCCTAAGCGAAAAGCCAATCAGCGAACCTCGAGAGCGCGTTGCTAAAGCACAAATCAGTTCGCCTGATCGAGAAGATCCGGGTTTCGACGAGATCTTTCTTACCTTGGTTTGTCAGGAATGTAGTTTCTTTCGTACTCCTCAATCTCGGCAAGTCCTGTCACGAGATCAACCTCTTCCGGTTTCTTCGTCTTTGTGCGGTTTACGATCTTCCAACAGCAGTACAGAACTGGAAACACTCCAATCATCGTATAAGAGAAGAGGAATGTCGGGATATCCCAATTCCCAGGCAGAAAGACAGTATAGCCGCCTACAAACGCCATGACTGTTGTGCAAACCAGAGCAACATAGGCAGTATAGGGTTGCCAACAACTCTTGTATGGAAGCGATTCGCGTGGAATACCTTGAGCTATCATAGCTTTCCGGAAACGTGTATAGGTAAAGGTGATGACGGAGAAGTTGATGAGCTGAGAAGCAGTTACCTACCAGCTGTTAGAGACATTTTTCTCGAAGTAGAAGCCAAGGTAGTCCAAGACTTGTACGCGACACGTACCAGGTTAACGAACCAATCCAGGACGACAGATGCGCTGTTCGACACTTGGAGGAAGGCAAGAAGTGCAATCAGCATAACAACTGAGACACAGTAGATTGGTACACCCCGCTTGGTGCACTTAGTGAACAGTCGTGGCGCCTTGCCGTCCAAAGCAAGCCCGTACAGACTTCTGCTGGCGCAATAAACATAGCTATTCCCGGCACTGAAAGCGGCCAGCAGGATCATGGCGTTGACAATGTGCGGGAGGATAGGGATGCCGAGTCTGTCCATCGCGATGACATAGGGCGACGCAGCGGCGCCAGGCAGGCCCTTGGCGAAGGCTTCGGCCATAGTAGGATCATTGTAGGGAACGAGAATGCCGATGCAAAGTACACCCAGAATGAAGAAAGCTGTGAGTCGATAAAATATACCGTTATACGTCCTGGGCAAGACTCCGCGGGGGTTGACTGCTTCACCGGCTGCCATCGACACATAATCGGGTCCTGCAATGGTGAAACTGGCCTGGATCAGGCATGCAAGGAAACCAAGCCATCGGCCAAGGTCACCGGTCTTGTAATATTCTGCAAAGGCGCCCGGCTCGTTCCAGTATCTGAATCCGAATCGGTCTCCCTTCGGGTTCCCGCCCAGCATCACAATGAATGTGAAGATAATCAATCCAATGCTAAGCAATACTTTCGAAAGAGCAAGCCAAAACTCGGATTCGCCGTACCATTGCACTGCAAAGACGTTGAGAAGTCTATCATGCTAGGGGTCAACATTCAGGCGATTCAAAACATTGCAGGGGACTTTGTCGTTCAGGAAATGTTACGTACATGTAAAGGACAAGCACGATGACGATGACCCCGCTCACTGGAATAACGTCGCTCCAGTAGTTTATGATCATATTACACGCGGTGATCTCAAAGGGCACTAGGGCAGCCTCAAATATGAAGAAGTTGTAGCCGGCAGCAACTCCAAAGGCCTCATCGACATAGCGGCCCGCAAATCGAATAAAGGGTGATGAAATTGGCAGGTAGGTGACCATCTCAGCCAGACCTAGGATGCAACCTGTATTTAGCATGGACTACATAGCCAAGGTCTCGTAGTGTAGAATAGCCAGGGAGTCGCATGGGCAGCATGAAGGGAAACGGGAGATTGTCGCTTCAGGGCACTCAATGGTACGAATGAGGAGAGCTGCATCTGGAGCCCAGGTAGCAGGCGGCATTGCTGGGGAGAGCAATTTGGGGCTTGGAGACTGGGGTTGCGTACAGACGGTAATGGCCAGGATGACGAAACACCTAGAAGTAGATATGTATAAGATTTCATGGCTTGATAAAAAGGGCAGTCAAGTAAGGCGCGCGTGCTAAGTATGACAATGTTCTGCATTAAAGCGCAATTGGAGCTTCCTGGGCTCGTCGTCATATCTTCTCGACATCAACTCATAGCGACATTTCTCATGCTGGCTCGCGCAAAATATCTTGCTTCTCCTTCCTAGCCACGAGCTCAACTTGTGGAGACACAGGGCCAAGATCGCAACAACAAAGGGAGGCAAATAAAGGGAAAAGAACTAATCAAATTAGGCACGAAGTACTTACCAAATCGAAAATGCCAGGAACAGACTGCCAGGGCCACCCTTCATCAAACTTTTACCGACCTGGACATAGAGAGCTGTACCAATCGTGCCCCCGATACCGATAAGCTGAATATGTCTAGGCTTCAGCTTCCGGTGTGTATGATCATAAGTGGGCTTCGACGATGCGCCTCCTATTGATTCTCCACTATCCTCGATAACAGTAGTCTTCTCAGAGTAAGTCGTAGGACGGCCATTTCTTTTTGTCAAATTGGCTGTGGCCAAATTGACGTCGTCGGTCGAGTGAGATCTATCATTGCTGATAGCCGTCGGCAATGATGTCTGATGGGCGTTAGTGTCTGGATTAGGCCTCGACATGATTCACGACAAGTGATAAGGGTTTTGTCTCATCGACATCCCAAGTATAGAGAAGATCCGAAAAGGGCGACGTAGAGTACGATTTATAGAGCAGGGGAAAAAGGTGATTGAAGAAGCTAAGAAAGGAAAAAAAAAAAAAAGAAAAAAAAAGGGACAAAAGGGAAAAAAATAAATTCAAGAAGAGTAAGAAAAGCAAGACTAACGAATTGAGCAGATAGAGTAAAAGCCCATGTGAGATTAAAATGCGGGACACTTTGGGAGATGCTAAATCAGCTAGACCAAAGCCGGCATCGAAGTAGTATCACCAACCACCAAAACGAAAGTGATTTCAGCTCGGCCAATTTCTCGCCCAATGAAAGACCGAGAGGTTTTCAGTATCATTGCGCCCTGCCTTCGTAGTAAGACGAATAAGGTTGGATTAGTAGTGATGGCAGCAAAACATCGTCCTGGAAAAAGATGGTCTGAAGCCACTTTGAGGACTGATGAAGTCCCCACAGGCTTAGTCCCCATAGAAATCGACGTGTCTGGCGTTGGAGGTACTGATAGACATTGTCGGTCCATCATACATCAAGGCAAAGAATTCCAGCATCTCGTTCACTCTCTCTGTGCCTGAGCTCAACAATGACGAGCGTAGTAGCAGGACGGAGTGGCTGTTAGTAACTCTTGGAAAGTCATGGCAGAGGCAAACGGAGGGCAATGGAGGGAAATCGTCCAGACGCAGTTAAATCGATGGAGGGCATGGGATGCAACAAGGACTGTGGCTGTTTGGGCTAGTAAAGGTAACTAGTGAGGCTGAGATTAGTTTAGTCGATCCACCATATCAGAGCCGTGTGGGCCATCTCTTGGGGAGAAAGTCAACCTCATTTTTGCCGAGGTTCAAGTGGGTTACAAAAGATGCAGAGGTAATGAAGAGTAGAACAGAGGACTAGATAATACTCATAGACTTCCATGAAGATATGACACAGTACCGGCGGATTCCGACAGAGAATGATAATTTCTGAACCCTGATGCGAGTAGCAATATTGACGTGCGATGGCATGGTGCCTGATCACGAATGCCTAAGGAATCAACTACCGGATTAGTCTCAGCCACTGCATCAGACCGGTAAGACCTCAATTTCGACCTCAACATGAGAAGAACCTACGAAAACATGGCTACTTCTTCAGGAGGAAAATGTTATGTCATTAATCGACACTAGAAGACGATCACATAAAATTTGTCTGCTTTTGGACAGTTTTCTGAACAAGTAACATGAAGCGCTCATCCTTCTCCCCGCATTTCAGAAACGAACAGCCAACATAATCTCGCGATCTGAACATTATGCAAAGTCATAAATCATATCTGCAGTCTGATCAATGATCATCCGGGTCTGGTAAGCCGGAACAGAGAGAGTGTAAGCATCAGAGACAAGGAGGTCCCCGTCAAAAGAACCACGACTCAGGTCTGAACAGACGAATCCACGTATGGACCGTGCCTCCGATCTTTTCCATCTGGCGACGGCTTCTCTCCGAGTTCACTAGGTGGGAAAAAGCAATCGTTGTCTTCGAAGTAGAGGTAGTGAGATATGTCGGAGTCCACGGAAGTCGTCCTACTGCGCCTTTGAGCATTCGGCCCAGTTTCTGTAGATGTCATACGATTCGAGGAAGGAGAAGGTGTTGTTTGAAAGGTTCTGGAAAGGGTTTCCTGGGAAGAGGACATTTCGCTAATATCGCTCTTGACAACTATAGCAATAATAGTATGATAGGTAAAAGCTTTGAGCCGAAGCTGATGATCTTCCGGATGCCAAAAGTTACTTGAGGTTGCCCCGCATTGTACAACGATGAAAGACAAGTGGCCATCAGCTAATGTCTATCTATCTATATATTATATGACACCACTCATCAATAAACAACTCTCTAGGTGAAATGCACCCGTCCTTATGCCAGTTGACGTCATCCTCGGAGGCGATCGATGATAGCCTCTAGGTGAATCTAGTACGCCTAGACATAGTATGGTACATTGACGAGAAATATAGTGGCGCTTTCATTCTTACTTGAGATGATTTAATTGTCTCCATTACTCTGGGAATTCTGCAAGGACACTTCAAAGAGAACAGTATATGAGGATTTGTCTTCGGAGGAAAGCGGCCAGGCTTCTGCAGGGGTCATCCTCCGGTTATAGCGTTTCCGAAGGAGGAATGGAATATCCCCTCATCAGGAGCACTACAAAGCAGAATCATTAGCATATGCGGCGTATCAAAATGTTGGGATCATAGATACATCTACTTCAAGAGCGAGGGGTAGATTGGTGCCAACCGAATCACCCAGGCCGTCTAGATTCCTACTGCGTACCATCTCAAAATTCCAGCTGAAGAGATAGCCGAGTCAGCATGCCCTCATGTACCTCTCTAGGCATCAGGCTGTCGAGCTAAGTATTGATGGATCTCCTTTGCTTCCACTCCATCCCAGAAAGGAAACTTGATTCTCCAGAGTGAATCAAGAGAGAGAATCGAGCCGGGCGATGTACTGTCGACGATAGAATGCAGACAGCTCACTGTCACAAGGCCCGTCGCTTGATTCTGGATCATTTACAAAGTACATTAAAGGTCTGCGGAAGTTAGCTGCAAGAGTGCTTGCATGGCCATGCGCTCGAAGAGGTCTTGATGCTGCTCGATGATGAGCCAATAAAAGAAGCAGCAGAGAGAGTCTCCGAACAATCACAGACGATGACGCCAGTTGCCGACAAGATCCACGGTTATGCCGACCTCCGACCTCCGACCTCCCCCGCCTGCCCCGCGTACAAGTGAGCTCTCGCGGGCTAAACTTCAACTTTTCTTACTTCGTTTACCTTCTTTTAATAATACCCTTCCCACACTCGAAGTCTCTAAGCATACAATCACAATGGTGGAACACGAGCCAGAACCGAAGCGCTTCGAACCCAAAGTCCCTGTTCAGCTGGATCCTCCAAAGGATGACCCGATCACAGTGGAGGAATTGTCCAAATGCGACGGTATGTGATTCCTTGGTTGAATTCGTCAATGAAATTCAACTTATGATGCGCTTTTTGCAGGCACGGATCCCAGCCGCCCGACTCTCGTCGCAATCAAGGGAATGGTTTTTGATGTGAGCAAGAATCCTGCTTATGGTCCCAATGGCCAGTATCACGGTATGTCGATTCTCCCCTTTCCCTTGAACTGCAAAACAATTGCTGGCTCGGTCTGTACATGGCGTTACTGATACCTCTGTATAGTTTTCGCTGGAAAGGATCCTTCTCGAGCCCTTGCCTGCTCGTCTCTGAAGCCTGAGGATTGCAGGCCGGATTGGTATGATTTGGATGATAAGGAGAAGACGGTGTTGAGTGAATGGTTTACCTTCTTCAGCAAGAGATACAATATCGTCGGAAAGGTGAAGGATGCTACAAACTACTAGTGAGCCTGGTGACAACCTACGGTCAGTACCGGCGCTGGGTTATGCTATTGTATGAAGGTACTATACCCCATGAATTCATGAAATTCTACGCGATGTTTTCCATTGCCAATTCGGACAATATAACAAATGCTTTTATTTTTGCTTCTTTCGCCAGAATGCACCCAAGTAACGCCGGGGAATAGAGATAATTACAATAGAGCTCTATACAGTCACTTTTGATCAGCCCTACTAAGCCTTCCCTTTTCGAGCTTTCCGCTGCATCCTTTTCCTAGAAATGATCCGATTGCGTTTGGCGAGCTTGTTCTCTTCTTCCGCGTCGCGGTCTCCGTCCTGCTCCTTGCCGCTGCCACGGCTTTCGGATCGCTTCCGCTTCTTGCCATTGAGAGAAGCTTTGCTGTTCGAATCGTCTTTGCTCGGGGTATTTCCGTCGCTCTGATGACTTTCCTTCTTGGCGCGTGCCCTGGCCTCCATCTCATTCCTTCGTTTAACGACCTGGGCGTTCTCAAGGGCGAACTCGACGATCAGTCGCTTCTTCTTATCTTTGATATCCGCCGACCCGCTCTTAGGGGCTTCCACAGCATGACCGTTAAGCCACCTTAGACCCATAAGCGCATGTCGATGTGTGTAGTACTCGATAAAACCGTAGCCCCGGCTTCGGCCAGCTCCGCTGTTCTCGTTGATCTTGCTGCCCTCTCGACTCTCGAAGACAATCTTGGCTTGCTTCACAATACCCTTGCCCTTTGACTTCCGGTACTGCTCTGCCTCTTTCATAGCCTCGGCTGATCGTGTGAGTTCCTCTTTGGAGAGAGGCTGACGTTGACCTTCCTTGACATCTTTGGCGAAGCCGACCACAGCCTGTCGAGCAAGCTGCTTGAGGTCCTTCGAGGTGACGTGACGTGGGATATTGCGTATCGAGAGACGGGTCAAACTGAAATGTAGAGCCGGGTTCTTCCGGATAAAGTTCTGTCGTTGCTTGAAGCTGTCCTCTCTCATCTTGATCTCGGACGGCGAAAGCTTCTGGTACAGAGAAGAGTTGGGAGAGATAGTACCTTCTGACAAGAGGAAAAGACGGCGCTTGTCAGTATCACGAACCAGTCGGTTTGATACACCCTCCTCTTCCAGTCTGGCCGCTTGTGATTTGCTCACAGCGCGGGCGACCTGGAGCACACGACCGTCTAAGGTATAGCGGCCGCTGGGGTCAGAATTCTCATTCTGCAGAATGGAGTGCTTGAGTGCAGTGGAAGACTTCTTTCCTTTGTCCTTCTCCGCGATCAAAGTATCTTGTTGTTTCGGGGCTTCGCGCACGCACAATGCGGCATCCTCAACCTTCCAGAAGCAAACAAAGCCGGTACCACGGGGACGTTCTGTCTCCGGGTCGACGACAATTCGCGCGTACCGAAGGGGGCCGAACTGCGTAAAGTGCTCGTAAAGCGTCTCGTCTGTACATGTGAAGGGTAGATTCCGAATGAAAATCGTACAAGCATTTCGCTCGTCTTCTTTCTCTGCTCTTTCGTCTTCGTCTTCGTCGCCCTCGTCGTCATCCTCTTCGTCCTCATCCATATCTTCCTCGTCCTCCTCGTCGTCATCGTCCATATCGTCATCTTCATCGTCGTCATCAGACTCGACATCTTCATTATTGGATGCCGCTTCCGCGTCATCTGCCATTTCAACGTCGCCCGATCCCGCTTCCTCTTGGGTTTCCTCCGTCTTCTCAGACTCCTTCTTCAAGTTCTCCCATACTTCTTTTTCTACAGCCCAATCGACCGCGAGCGTTCTTCCGTCCACCTCTTTGCCGTTGACGGCCTGCAGTGCCTTTTCGGCATTCTTCTTTCCTCGTAAAACGACGAAGCCGAACCCTGCCAGCTGATCACCTTTCTTGGGAAGCGTGACATATTTAACTTTGCCGAAACTTCTGAAATGTACCGCTAGATCTTCTGGTTCTTTGATGCTCCAAGGCAAGTTTCGGACAATGAGCTTCGGGGGTTGGGTACCTGCTCTCTGTTGCTCCCGCTGTTTCTTGAGCTCAAGGGCAGCAGGAGCTGGTACACTTTTGCCGAGATTCTCATCAATCTCACGGTGACGCGGTTGAGCGTAGTCGACTCTGATTTTTTTCCCTTCGAAGACGGACCCTTTGAACTCCTTTAGCGCAGCTTGCGCGTCCTCGAGATCGGCAAATGTGACGAAACCATAACCCTTGCACTGCTTCGTTTCCGGATCATTAACAACAATTGCATGCTTGATAACGTAGGATTGGGAGAAGTATTCCGTAAGGCTCTCGGTCGTAGCTGAGGTGGGAAGCGACCGAACGAAGAGGGTCCTTCTTGGCTGCGCGGAGACTTCGTCGTCCTGAACTTTGTCTTTTTTCGGGGAGTCCATCATAGTCTGCGTGTCTTGGTGACTACCACTACTTTTGCCCAAACTTCCTTTCTTGTGTTGTTCTGTCATGGCTGTAGAGATCGTCCACTTTTTTTTCTTGTAACGGCAGAAAATTCCCAGCGTCAATATTTCCAGTCAGAAAGCGGGTCCAGGCGGTGAGCACAATGGCCCGAACTTTGGCTGCTGCGATTAGATAAACCAAACCGAACCGATAACAGCACTACTCGAAGCCTTCAGGTTGACGCCAAAATGGCTGACGTCGATGCTGATAACGCAGATCCCGACTATGGTCTCCTTGAAGGAAGCGCCACCCCTCGAGCTGCAGGGATCACATTGAATTCAGCTACTACTCAATCCACGGCCCCGAAGGTCCAGCAACCAAAACCGCAGGCGCTTACCAACAGAGCTGGTCCTTCAGCGATTCTTGTTTCGACCAGGCAAAAGGGCAACCCAATACTGAACCACATCAAATTGTTGCCTTGGGAGTATGCAGATATACCGGCCGACTATGTCCTTGGATCAACCACTTGTGCCCTGTTCTTGTCGTTGAAATATCATCGATTACACCCAGAGTACGTATACTCCCGGATAAAGGCTCTTGGGGGGAAATACATGCTCCGGATTATCTTGGTCATGGTCGATATCGCAAATCACGAAGACAGCTTGAAGGAACTCTCAAAGACCTCGATCATCAATAATTACACCCTGATGCTCTGCTGGTCGGCTCCGGAAGCAGCTCACTATCTCGAACTTTACAAGTCGTCCGAAAACGCTCAACCGACCGCGATCCGCACCCAGCAAGCGCAGTCTTACAAGGAGTCTCTGGTGGAATTCGTTACAACTCCCAGAAGTATCAACAAATCTGATGCAGCGAGTCTGATATCCACGTTCGGGAGTCTACAAAACGCTATCAACGCGCAGCCGGAACAGATCAGTGCTGTACCTGGCTGGGGCGAAAAGAAAGTTCGTCAATGGAGCAATGCAGTGAGGGAAGACTTTCGGGTGGAAAATGCGAAGAAAGCGAAGGCACCTAAGAGGAACATTGAGCCTGAACAGCCCAGATCGTCGGGCCTCGGCACTGTGAGCAGTACAGGGCCTGTAGATATGGATGATGATTATGAAGCAGCCTTGTACCTTTCGGAAGCGGAACAGAGGAGTCAGGTGGAGGCGCAAAAAGGAGCCTCTGAAGTCGACACTCCGCAACAATCCAACCAAGAGGAAATGAGTGAAGGCATTAGCGCAGCCCTTGCGAGACTTCGGAAAAACGGAGGTTGAATATTTGATTGATTGATGAATACTCTGATTGTCAATTGCGATATCTTGGAAGGCTTCACCACATAGGATGGTGAGACAGCAGGCTTTCAATTCGTCCCGCGAGGATGCTATCAGCGCAGTTCTGAAAGTTACAGTGTTCAGTCTGCCCGAGGCGGCAGAACACTGGTGAATTGCTGACAGGCTGGCCGACTCTGTGCATAGCGCTATCGGGCTCGAAAGCAAAGCTCACTCAACCGCTACAATGAGGTTACTTTCAATCATTCCCGCATAGCTTCCTATCAGCTGCGCATACTAGTGGAAGCATCCGTTCTTGACCATGAATGGCTAGTTTTATGCGAAAGTCATGAATCCCAGAAGGCTCGGGCCCTCAGGCTATCTGTCAGCGGGATGGGCCGACATTGTGTTACGGAATTCAGGGCATTAGGAGGCCAGTCAGCCACTGAGAATCAATACCGCAGGCAACGATCTTTAGTGGAGTTATGCACCTCGTATTTCATGAATCAGGAATTGCGTTGGATCATCATTTTATAATGCTCAACTAGTACCTGGATCAAGAAGGCTTAATTAAATGACATTGAATGCGCGTATCCGAGAAGACTGCGCGCATGAATGATAGTTCAATTCAATTACTTTCTAGACACCCAGTGTGCTCCAGAAAACCGCTGGATACTATGGAGGTTCCGCTGAGTCAAGGTCCATGGCTGATTATCACGTGATTATAGGATGTGGGGCACTATAGCCCGAAAGGGAAATCGGGATGACGCCAAACATTGGAGTTGTGCAATTTCCCGTTAAACTAGTCTAGATCACTTCTGTTCTTCAGAGGGACCAGCGGATTCAGATCAAGGCCCCAATGAAATCCAGCGCGTAACGAACGTTGCTTAATTGTCCGAGGAGCGAGTCAGTGTTCTCCACTGACAAGCCGGACCGGATCTTCCCCACTCTATCGCTTATAAGCTTGAACTGTACTATCATCCTACTCGCCTGGCCAAGGCTGGATCATGAGATGACGGGAGAGGAGGATAACACGAATGCATCCTCAAAAAGACAGCCCTATCAGGATGCGCCAATTCCAAATGAAGCCGGCCTTTTGTGTGCTCTACCTGTGCGCCGGTCATCTGGTCGCCATGCGGGGGATATGACAGGATCATCGAGAAACCCGTCTCCTAGGGCGGTTCAGCAAGCACAGAGCCCGCAGTCCAAAAACTTCGAGATCGTCCTCGTTACAGATAACGAGTCACGGCGTCAGGTCCGCCGCCATGCAATGCGGCAATATATGCGTCAGCGGCGCTTGGACAGCATTGCTCGACTGGAGACGCCTCGTTTGCCAATCGGCGGCTGGGTCAGCCGCCAGGTACCGTCGGAAGCTTCATCATCCAGCAGTCCACCCTCTCCAGTTGAAGTCCCTGTCAAAGACATTTCTGCGGAGGAGGAGAAATTATCTCCGGTAAAATATGGGGAGCCATGCATCCCAGAGAGTGGGATAGGGCCACTGATGCCTTTAGGGTCAAGATCATCCGATGTCAAAGCTGAAGAGCCACCTTCTCCTTCCCTTCCCATCGTTAGCTATACACTATCAGATCCTCGGTCCAGCCCTGGTCATGGGGTCATGGAGGATCCATTTAGCTGCTATCCAATCCCTGTTAGTCACTCTGACCATGAGTTAATTCAACACTGTAAGTTCTTCTTTGGGAGCCCGTACTCCTATACATATCATGCAGAGCTTGAAGCAGAGCAAGAGGGGCATCTGGCTGAAAAATCTTGATTTCATGTTGGCTGATGGCTTACACTACAAAGTTATTGTGACATATCCATCCATGATGTATAAATTTGCCGATTCCGTCGCGAACAACCCAATGATGGAGATTTTCCGGCAGATTGCGCTGCATGACAATCTTTCATTTCAGGCGATGCTTGCTATTGCCTCAAAACATCGAGCTGGAGTGGAAGGCAGGGCGGACTCTGTTGAAAGCCTCACTCATAAAATGCGGGCGCTTCGATTAATAAATGAGCGAATACAAACAGACTCTCAGGGACTGCAAGACGGCACAATATACGCAGTAGCCACAATGGCAGTAATTGAGGTAATTAAAGTTCCCCTATGATCTGAACTTTGCGAGTCGCTCATACTCTCAAGAAATGGTCAAAGGATGCTTCCATTGAAAGGGTGCACTGCATGGGACTAGCATCCATGGTTCGGAACCGCGGCGGCATGCGAGGCATGCGGGCTTCTAGTCCCTTTTTAGAGAAGGTTCTGTACTGGTAATGCTTTGGCACAGTCCTATGGTAGCATGCATGATCAGGCTGACTTGGCGTAGGGTGGACATAAGCTGCGCACCCAAAGCGGTTTATACCTCATGTCTTCCATGGACTGGTGCCCTACCCGACACTTCTCCAGAGAGCCTGGACTTTCTTGCTCCTGATGTGCACCTCGCTATTCCCCACACGCAAACAGCGGTAGAATCAGCCGAGAGCCTGTGCGATCAATATCGTGCTTGCGAGGATTTTCTGCGATTTTTCCGCTGTCTACACGAGCTGGAGATGGCTGCGTTAGGCTTTCCTGGGAATGTCTCCAGAAGCAGTGCAGCTCCTCGCGTCAGACGCTTCAGCCCGGGAACACCGCTCCATTCCATTCTGACTATGCTTCCCGATTACGACCACGGGATTCGGGATATCCGATTCATCGATGAATACACCTGTATTGCCTGTCTGTTCTTCCTGGCCGTCGCACTCTACGACTCCTATCGCAACTCTACCAATTTTGACCGCTACCTCGACTGGCTGGACCGGGAAGTCCAAAGGCTCAACCCCTTCACCAACCCGAGCATCACAGCTGTCCTCTGGATCTTTCTCAACAACGGCGGCTACCCGCAGGGAGAAGCAGGCGACGCCGGCGAAAGATGCTGGGTCGTGTCCCGCATGGTACGCATTGCCAAACGCCTCGAGTGGAAACGCCAGGGCACCATCTGGGACCGTCTCCGGCAGGTCCTGATCAACTTTATCCTAACCCAGCAGGAATGCGCCCTGGGGTCGGACGGCATTGACGAGGAAGCCTTGGTCGCCCGGCAACAGAGACGCCTGCAATCAAGCGAGTATTTCTGGGACGAGAACGAAATGCGCGAGGAAATCCTGGGATCATAACCTCGTCGGTCCTGACGCCGTATCCTCGGCCGCAGACAACTATTGTGGTCAATCACATGCCTTGGTTCCTTGACGGATATCAAAAGGCAATGCTCCGGGAATAACAACCCCATATTCCCAGAACATATTATGACGTGATGATTGATGAGATGTATTACTCTTCCGAGAATCTATTTCATTGTACATAGTTGTACTACTGTAAATAGCAAGCAATACTCCTTCGAATCAAGGAATGAAACCTCATGAATGCCAGAAGAATCCATCCAAGCTCATTGCCATCTCGTTACTAGGTCTATCGTATGTGCACATCAATCAGGCGGGTATTGGACTGTCTCTCTAGAACATGAAACACAGAAGCAACGGCCATCCATCCGTCCATCCAGCACGTCATCGAAGTAAAAAACAAGATCACCGTCCAGGGTAGACAATCATCCATAGACGAGGAGGAAAGGTATAACAAACAATTAATCCTGCCGGACCTCCCCGTCAACTGCGGCATAGCGTAGGGGCAAATCATAAGATAAAAAACAAATCGATCGATTCCCATGTATCGAACACATCGAGGTCTAACGAAAACGTAGAAAAGAATACTGCTGGGTATTGAGGCTGCCTCCGCACTTCTCCCACTTTTTGCTTTTTGGTAAATGAGTTCGAGGTAGTTCATTTTGATGCTGGAACATCGGCACAAATCATAATAACATTAAAAGAAGCACAAGCGCTGGGCGGATCCATGGCATAACATTAGAGGATTCTACGTCGGCTTGTCGCACCCAATTCTGCCAAGGAGGGCCTTGCGATCGCTCTGGTCGCCGAGTGGGATCCGTCCCCGCGCGCGAGGTCGCAGGCTGGCTGAGCCGTTCGAGGCTCGTCGCCAGTCGGCATTCGCCCCGTCCACGCCGACTGTGTTGCTGTTGGGCGAGACCTTGCCCACAGATCGGTTGTCCACTTCCTCTTCATCGTCGCTCCGAGTGTCCTCGGCATTTCCGGTTCGGAGAACGTTTACGGCCACGCGGACAACCATCACAAACCATATGAGAGAGAGCAATTGCAAAGCCAGAAGGAAACCAAGGAAAATCCACTTGACGGTGCGATTCATGCAGATGGGACCGTTGATGTCCAAGAACGGGTTAAAGAGGTAGCGGAAGCGGTTCGGGTATCCGTCGGCGGAAATCATCTCCGCAGTTGTACCGGAATAGCAGCCGTAGGCCATCGCATCAGGGACATCCTTGTAGATAGACCAGCAGAGTAGCGGGTAGAAAATATGACGCGTAATCAACCAGGTCACCATAAACAGACCGAAGGTGATGTTGCAGCAAAGTTCGAACTTGAAGTACTTGAGGATCTTGGCAGTCTGTCGCGTAAATGTCAGCTCGGCCACTTTTCGGAGTAAGGATGGATCTCATGATATACCGGCAACAACAGGTCGACAATGTCCATCAGACACAGGACAACGTTCGAAACATTATAAAAACCGTAGATATAGGCAGATGTCAACAGAGTACTGGTGAGGACGTGGTGAGTCAACATCTGGTAATGATCCTTTCGCCTTTCTTCCATATTGATAACCAGGATCTGCTGGAACCAGAATGACAGCTGCGCCAGGAGATACCACTTCAGGTTTGCAGAGACACCCCGCGCGGGCCATTGAGCCCAAATAGCCTTGAAATCCATCCAGTAATAAGAGTTTGACCAGATATACTATTCCCTACATGTCAGTTGCACAGGTCAGAAACAAAATGGGTGCAGCGAGACAAACCATTCCAAAGGTCCAGAAGAACGCATAGTACATCCACATCCACGCCTGCTCGGCAAACCGATTTGAAGCCTTCCGCTTCAATCCCGCATATCTGGCAGCAGGTCGGAAAATCCATTCAATGGCAATCGCTCGGACGGCGGTGAACGTGATGGCGGAGCTGATAACAAAGTACACATCGTCAAAGCCCTGTACGTAGACCCCTTCGGAAGGCTGGTAGTATGACAATTGGAAGAACGGCGCCGTGTACGGTCGGAGGGTGGGGTAGAGGTTATGAGCAGCCAACAGCGTGGCAAGGATAATCGACGAGATTCCTAAGTACATAAACAGAGCAACGGTCAGTCATTTAAGTCCAACTCTGTCACAATGACGATAGAGCGCATGCGCTGGGTTCCTCCGGCGCAGAACCGGGTTAAGCGACGGATTGGAGCAGTGTAAACCCATCAATGGGCTCCGACCCAAGGAAAGTTGGAGGATAGACGCATACCGATTTGATTCGCGTCCATCCATTCTCGAAAGGTCGCTTCTTTGACGACAGTTCGGTGACCGGTGGACACACAAGTATTAATCTCCGAAACAGATTGCGATTGCGAGGACTCTTCTTTTCCCATGACGGCGGTTTTGTGATCCCGGAGATCTAGGGATGATCACTGATGCTGGAAGGAGCAGCAACAGTAACCGTGTCTGCGAAGGAAATTACAAAAAGTCAATCGCTGGCCACCAAGAGAATGAGTATAATGGACGAAAGTTTCGCAGATAGGTTGGTCGGATAAAAAGAGAGTACCTGGAACTGCTCCGGGATGTACCTTGGAATAGCTACTTGACAATAACCAGACTTCTGTGACTTTCTGCCACTGGGACCCGCTGTTCCGCAGCGGGTACCTGTTGGGGGGGGGTTGAGAGAAACGGCTGAGATGAGGGACGGTGTCCTTTCTTGGTGCCAATGGCAGACACACAGAAAAGAGCCAACAAAATAGTATGTTAGTAGAGATGGTGTCAGTGACAGGTGTCAATGACAGTGAAAGACAGAAATTGGAAAACAACCTAAGGAAAAGTCGGCCTCGTCTGTTAGAGCCCTAGAGGTAGACTTAGCCTTTCGTAAGTATCCCAATGTCCTTGGAAAAGAGAAGAGACGAGGTACGTATGTTGGTGGGCACATGGAAACAGCGGAACGTAATTTATTACGCCAATGAAACAAAGGATGATGAGGGGATTGTTTCGAAATATCCAGACAATCCACAGGGAACCCCACAATATGGCTTTTTCGACTCTTACAGACGTGTACTTCGAATTTGCTATTTGCAGTACTTTCCCACTGTCGACCATGTACCCTACGCTCCTAGCACTCACGTAAGGTAGGTAGGTACGATAGGGACTTTCATGTTGATCATACACAGCTCAGGTCGTATACTCCGTAATACATCAACAATCAGGCTCACCGCCTATCAACAAATGCCCTCTGGACCCTTTCCTTACAATTACCTTGCCTGCCATGGTCTGAATAAAGTTCCCGGCCTCCGCATTGCTGTCCCGCATCACTCGCTTTCCCCCCAATCGCAGCAGCTGAATACTTCACACCCTCTATCCAGAGGTGGTCCCGCATCGACTACTTTTGCAGCTAATGTAGGCTTCCTGGTCGTCTGATCATTGAGTTCCTTATGCGATCAGGTCGTCCCAGACATACATACTAAACGAATTAGAGTAAGGGATAATTTCGTTAGAGTATGTAGATGATTGTGGTATATACCAATGTGTCTGAACAAGGCGATGAGCATACCTTAGATTGAGCTTGACGCACCAACTACTCTGGCGGAGTTGGTTACCTCTCTGGCCGATCAACCTCATCTAAGCCTGCCGTAACGCCATTGACATATTCAGCCGCGCTGACACCAAGCTTGGCCAAATCTACTCCTCCTTGTCCCGCCATCGCCCGGGACATGGCTCGCACCACTTCCTCTTCCTCCCAGATAGTGCTCGGAGCCATTGAAGCATCGCCATCCGTGTTGCTTGCGCTCATCGCGACAACAGTCCGCCAATACGTATCATCTCGGTCCTTCAAGACTTTATCTCTAACAACGGCATTCCGCGCCACGCTCACTGCGTGCAACTTCGAGCTAGCTCCAGCCAACGACGTGAGCGAAGTCGAGACCAGCTGGTCGACTTGGTCGGCCTGCGAGGGAGGCGCGAAGAAGAATCGGTTCGTGGCGGTTACATAGATTAGCAGCGCGCAGATCCCGTCAAAGATCGCAAACACCAGCGGACGGAGCAGGGTGATTTGGTGGTACAAGCTCGACGGCGGCACCATGCCTGCTCGTACAGCAGCCGAGGCAGACTGAACGGGGTCGTATGTCGAGACAATGTAGATGTCGATGGCGGCCAAAGCCAACCCGGCGATGGTGAACTTATTGCGCCAGCTGGCAGCATCCCGACCGGCGAAGGGTGCCGAGGTCACCAAGCCCACGAGGACCATATGCAAGAGATGAGGGACCAATGTGTTGAAGGGGAGGTAGTACAGGAGGTATGTTTTCAGGTTGTCGAGCGAACAATACTCGCAGGATGTCAATGCATCGGGTCCGTAGCGCAAGTACACACGCCGCGCCACCACTGAAGTAAACCTAGATCGCAGCAAATTGTCTGTTTCGCTCAAGGTATTGTCTGGCCGAAACCGTGCCAGCCTGCTAAAAATGACATCGGTCGGGGTGTTGATGCGCGATCGGGTCAGGGTAAATATACTTGGAGAAGGAGCATGGGGGTTGAACGGGAGGCTGAG
The DNA here is from genome assembly GCF_018340605.1 of Aspergillus pseudoviridinutans. Classification (NCBI taxonomy): domain Eukaryota; kingdom Fungi; phylum Ascomycota; class Eurotiomycetes; order Eurotiales; family Aspergillaceae; genus Aspergillus; species Aspergillus pseudoviridinutans. Next base: position 2,649,990 of record NW_025091281.1, on the reverse strand, counting down.
GAGAAAACACAGCAGGATGGAGAAGAACAGGACATTGAGGGCGCGGCGGGTAGTCTGAGGGAGGGGACGAGGCGTGGGACGTGATGCTATAGCAACTCGGAAACTGCGGTAGAAGTTGATGGCCCGAGGAATGATGATGGGGGCGAAGAAGATCAACAAAGACTTGATGCTGTGAAGTTGTCAGGACCATGAGAAACCTGACGTCAGATGAAATTCGGAAACTCACGTCGCAAACGATATCCCGAGTTCAACCATCTTGCCCGTCAATTTTTTCAACCACCTGGCTGCCACATGTCCTTGAGATGGATGATGACAACTAAGTGGATGAGGCTGATAGCCAGGTTGCTGATCTTATCGCTGATGCCAAGAGGCGCTTAACCATTGTTGACCAATCAAAGGTCATTTGTATAGTTCTTTTGAATAGGTAACACAGCACAGAATCATTTTGGCCAGTCGAATTTGATAATTAAAATGTCTACAGAAATACAACATAGGACAATGTCTGAATAAAATCATGAGAGTGCAGACAGTAATGCCAACCTCTGTAAGGAAAGAATGTTCTCAGTCAGTGAACGCCCTCGCTAATATACCCTTGGGACAATAACCCGTTTAAACGCCTCCTTCACCATAGAAATGGTCAAGGCCTAGACCTGCGAAGAATACATTGCCGGATGATGAGCCAGATCTGGAATTGTCACACCCGATGAGTCTCGCGAGTACTTTGATGAAGCGGCGTCGTTCAAGTTCATTGGCGGAGATATCTTCAGTGGAAAGCGAGTCATGCTACGCATGGACGCCTGCCTCCTCACAGGTGAATGCGAAGGAGTATACGTTGGAAGTGAGTCCTCTCGCTTTATACCGAGTTTGAACGATCGCTGGGAGCTTGCTCGTGTGACGACTTTCTGAGGCGCTACGGCTCCGTAGACTCGTACATGACGTGCGGTGACCCCAGCGGCGCGGTCTGAGAAAATGAAACTCTAAAGTAATCGGCAAAGTTAGCATTCATTTCCTAGGTATTGAGAAAATAAGGCTCACTTACCGACGCCAGGTTGATGACACTCATGACCATGGCCAGAATACCTGCAGATACAACAATCCTCCAGAACGCAAGGCCAAGTGATTCCTGACTCGTGGCCGACGTATTCAGATCGCCCAAAACACCTATTCCAAGTATGAGCATTGCCACAGCCAGTGTGACGAAGCCGGAATCTTGGCCTAGCAAAGGCCAATTGCGGTCGAAGTAGCCGCGGAAGAAGGGTAATTCAGAGAGTATAAGAAAGACTGCCGTGCGTCAGTGTTCTTGTCAAGTCCATAAATCACCATAGTCGAGGGAATCACTTACTGCTGACTCCTGCAGCCATGACATGGGACACGGCTTGGAAGAAGAAAAAGCTGTTCAAAAGAGAGATCTTCACTGTCATCACAATGCTGGCAGCGATGATGTCCAGGAAGACGATAATATTGAGTACTCGTATGGCGTTCAAGATCACAAATCCTGGACCAGCCAGGGACTCCTTCAATGAAGCCATCATAATCAAAGTATGTATTACCGCGAGCGAAAGCACTCAGTTCAGCACAAGATGCCACTGCCAAAAGACCACGCAAGGATATCGAGCTCGGATCGAGGTAAGATGCGTTTGCAAATGATGCTACCAGAGACAGTAGTAGGAAATGGAGAAATGAAAGTAGAGGCACAAGAACTGACCAGCAGGACTGTGTTGACTCAGAGACTGAAGGTGAGAGGAGGAGAGAAAGAGCGGACTGGAGAGGTCTACTCGAGTGTTAAAGAAAGAGCAAAAGAGTGAACAATGAGGCGACAAAGGATAAGAGCCCTATTGAACCGGCATTATTCGGGTTCTTTGCTTTGGGCTCTAGCGCCAGACAATCCTGGTTCTTTCCAGAATACCTGAGGTAGCGAGGCCTGAGTGAATGTAGAAGACAAAGGTTGCTGACAATTGGCATTGATTCTGAATCTGAAACACAACCTGATGGGCATTGAGGATCAAGCCATCTATTCTGGCATGAACAATGGTAATGTCTTCAGTAACGGCATAGATAATTGAAAACTATCCAAAAATAATTCTCCTCTTCAAGTTGCGGTTTCTCCTTACAACCACTTTTCACAGCGCCGTCTGGGGAGCACAATGCATCATCATAGTGACCTGGAGCTCAGAACTGAGATTAGCCTCGCTTTGGTATGCTATTGTTCCTAAGTCTGTATTTACTCAGGCGTCAAGCTCGGTCTCAAGTCCACATTGCGAAAACAAAGCGAGTAGTTATCACCGCGAGATTGTCAACCAGCCTGAAACAACCGTCTCATTTGCTTGCGTTGCTACACCTGACGATTGGCCGTCGTTCAACTATTTTTGCTTCAAGCGATGTTTGAATAGACTTCACTGGGCTGCAATCGATCCTCTCCCGACCCTCGGATCGCAAACGAGCTACATAGTCTCAAATCGGGCGCTTACTCTTGTAAGGACCCGCAGGAACTCGGTCTATGTCAAGAATCAGCGCCCTATAGGCCAGCGAGTCGACAAGATTAGGCGCCTGTGAAGGTTATATGGTTTCACTTCAAGTGACGCCAAGTTCTCCATTGAGATTTCGGGAAGATACTATATTGCAAGCCTGAGATCAGAGCTAAGGAGCGAAGTTAGGACTTACTTCCCTGCACAATTGATGACATCGGGCTTGGTAGAGTGGACGCAGGAGACATCTACGATACCAAGTACCACACTGCACCCCGGTCATTTGCATCTGCTGTCCTGCTCAAATCGAATAATGATCCGACTCAAACAGTAGCTTCGACCAATTAGCAATCTAGTCCAGCCGCCGAGATCCAAGCGCTTCTATTGCATTCAAGACGCGAGGGCGATAAGTGCGACTTTCATAGTAACCCAGATTATGTCTCCTGAGTGTGACTCTCTCCCTGAGGTTCAAATTTCTGCACAGGATGTGGAAGCAAGTGCACGATCTCTTGGCCGGCTCAGTTGCCATAGAAGTATTGTATGGAGCAATAGGTGATGCATGGCATGGTCCGTCTTAGAAGGGCTCGATTTCAATTTTAGCTTGAAACATCAACCACCTGGCCCCTTCTTAAGAATGTTACTTCAAATCTGTGGTATTGCCATTTCTGTGTTGGTGTTGATATTGCATTGGACAAGATGCTTACTCGGCACATTGCGATAGTTCACAGAAGACAACCGCTCTAATTGTTTGTTACCTTATGCCTGAGGCAATAGATGCAAAATGTGTCATATTATAAGTTGGATCAATCTGGTTCCCCTGGTGTTGTGGTATGGGGCAAATTATTGGAAAGCTGGGATTCGTGGGCTCGGCGGAGTATAAAAGGAAAGCCATGGATACAGACAGAAACTTCACTTAACGGCCTAGAACTTTGCTCTCTTCTTACCTTGACACCGTGCCAAGTTTGGAGCTCGAGATACAAAATATTGCTCCTCTCCCATTCCTGACTGCAAGGACAGCACAGAACACCTCAGCAGTCAAAATGACCCGCGGAAACCAGAGAGACAGAGACCGTGAGAAGGCTCTCAAGGCCAAGGCCAAGCAGGTCAGTTTTCCTCCCCGCAACCGTTCCACAGGTCTCACAGCAACATGCCAATCTACAATTTCCCTTTCAATGTAGAACGCAGTTGCTAATCTATCTTTCATATCTATAGAAGGGTGGAAATAACTTGAGTGGCACCGAGTTCCAGCGCGCAAAGGAAAACAACGCCGCGATCATGCGCGCAAAACAGGCAGCGGGTAAGCGCGCCCAGGAGTTTACGCCTGATGCAATAGAGCTTGAATGTGCTAACTCATTTCGCCTTTCTCTACAGCTGACGCGAAAAAGGCAGCCGAAGCAGCAGCAGGAAAAAAGAAGTAACGACTCCATTACGAAATTCGTCAGCAGCTTTTTCACCTGCGATTCCGATCGCAGTCGCGCTGCTTTCCCGTCACTATTATCAGCCCTTCGGCCGTCATGCTCCGGTTCGGTGCATAATATCACTTCCGCAACCTTATAGGGCGCCCAGATCTTGGCTACTTCGCCAAGTTTGGTTGCGCGGATTGCTACCCTGGATGAACGAGGTGGCTATATTATATTTTGTGTCAGAGAAACGGAGGTTGCCTATAAGCCTCTCGGGTTGCCGTTACGTGGGGTTGATCTGGAGTATTTTGGAGTCGTTGGCGCGTTTACTAGAGCATTTTTACAATTAGCGAGGCGTTTCTTTCAGAATATGGCGTTCAGTTTACATTGTAAATTCAAGCGAAGCTGGATCATTCTACTAGGAGGACATGAGGTCCACGACGACCGGGGACCAAACTAGCCACTTGTTTGCTACAAGACATGACCAGGCTCCTCGATCGACCGTCACAGTGCTGCTGTTATGCTGCCAGTTCGCCGCTCGACCAACATGCCTTTGCCCTGGCCATCCATGTCTTCCACGATTCCTTCGACTCGCTTTTGGCAGTGTGAGCCAGAGTATCCATTGCGACGAGACGAGTCTGTGTTGCCTCCTCCCGTCCACATAGCTGACACCGAACAGTTTCCACCACATCAAACCTTGTAGTAGCCAGGTGTATAAATGTCCAGAGACTCTCGCCTTCCCAGCGGACGTGCACTCCAAACGTGATAGCCTTATTGATGATAGCCAGAAGTGTTTCTCTGTGCGAAATAGTCCCCAGCAAATAGAGCAGAAACATCCAGCTAGATATATCCGCAGGATGAGCGAGGCACCAATCCAAAGTCTCTTCGGTGATAAGCAAAGCCAATCGGGCGGAGTTATCCGCCCTGTGCTCAATTTCGTTTAGTGTGTCAGTCAAGGCCACATGAAGGCGGCGCATATAGCTGAAGGCATAGTAGTTTTTGGGATGGAGCTCCCCTGCGCGGAGCACAACGGCCAGCTCGGCCTGGAGCATTTTCTGGAACTTTGCCGCAATACCAAGCGTACTTTGACCGGGGTCTTGTCGCTGCGAATCGGCAGTTCGGAGTAGTTGAAATGTCGAGCCTGGCCGCTGAAGTTTAGCTATATGGTTCAAGAGCCATAGACGGTGTTGCCATAGGGTTGGAGACTTGGTGTGCCGATGTAGAGGAGAACATAGATAGGTCGTCATGAGAGAACGTTCTGTTTCCAAGGCGTGGATCAGGCTCTCGCGACCAACTTCGTCCGTTCTATGAAGATCCTGCACCTTGATCAAGGCGTCAAGACGCCTTTTCCGCCAGTTGCATGCCGTGGTATGCTCACAGTCGAAAAGCAGGATGATCTCAGACGCAACCGACGCTTCGTCTTGTGTAATTGCATCTGGGCACTTCATTCCCGGAACGTTGAGGTCGGGCATAGAGCCCGTATGCTTGAAGAAAATACATCTGGCGGTCACAAAGGCCTGTATCAGATATTTCTTGGTGATGCCTATCGAACACCCATCTTGAAGGAGTGGGCCAACCTGCGGCGGCAGAATCTCGATTTCAAGAATGCGACTCTGTCTGCTTCTGAAAATCTGAGCAAGTTCCTGGTACGCATTTTCTGTAGTAGACATTTGGTTGTCCTTGTTATCTGGACCACATTGGCAGTGCGAATCTCAGACCCTCCGGCTATACATTGTGTTGTATGGCATGGCAATAGAGTCAGGCTATTGACTGTTATCGTTTGTTTGGTGGTACCGCCAACAGGCGGAACGCACAGATCGAGGCCACCTTGGCAACGTCATTTCGATCACGAGCTCTCCTCCATCAACCTCGCAAATGCGGTTTTAATATTGTGTTTATCTCCTACGGGTTCTGGATTTCTGACACGGCTTTAAGAAACTTGCGCGGCCTAGTTTCTGCAAGTGGGATCGTGGCTCTTCAATCTTGCCTCGATACCTATACCTCTGCAAACTTCAGATAATTCTCACCCTTCCGACGGCCATATCTCTCACGCACCAAGATGCTATCGCTCATTCTGACGATATTCTTTGTCCACGTCGCCATTTATTTGGTGAATACAGTCGGCGCAACCACAATTGATACTCTGGTATGTTCCTGCTTAGTGCTCCACCGGCATGGCAACGCTGCCAGTCTGCCACTGCCCCAGAGAGAGTAATCAGCGATTTCTAACTGAAGTGTTCTGCAGCTATGGATTCTATACCTCAAGCTCCCTACATCGACGTCGAAGAATGCTCGCGAGCAGAGTCGACTGAAGCGTGAAGTCGTCCTGCTCAAGCGTGACATGAACAACACGAGCTCCCAAGATGAGTTCGCCAAGTGGGCTAAGTTGAGGAGGAAGCATGACAAAGCTATGGATGAATACGAGACAATGAGTGCGTGCCCTGCTCTTTTTACGCTGAAATATTACGCTCCTCACTTCACATTGTCGACGTTCAAGCCCAGCTGATTGATCGGTTCTGAAAACAGACAAGAAACTCACGGCACAGAAAACCTCGTTTGACTGGAGTGTCAAGATCGCTCGGTGGCTCAGCACCAACGGTCTCAAGATCTTTCTTCAGTTTTACTATTCCAAGACTCCTGTCTTTGCGCTTCCGGCAGGCTGGTTTCCCTCCTACGTTGAATGGGTACTGTCATTCCCCCGAGCGCCTCGCGGATCGGTGAGCGTCCAAGTTTGGAATAGTGTCTGCGCGACAGCGATTGCCGTCATGGCAGAGATTGTCACCTCTATGTTGCTGCAGTTGAGAAGTCGGACCGCAAGCCCTGCTTCGACAGCAAAGGCCCAAAAGGCGCAATGAATAGAATGAATGTTTGCCATGTTATATATTACGCATTACGGGAAATGTAGACTAAAGGTCATGGGAGTATTTTCATTGTTTCGTTCTATGATAAGCACATAAGAGGGAACAAGTTCGTCAGATATGAAAACAATCGTTTATCGTCACAACCCCATGCCGTAGCAGGAGTATCAGGGCTTGACTCTATGATTGGTATATCATCATACGAACGCAATGTGCATGTCAACGAAAGACAAAAAACTTAAAAACAAAAAAAAAAAAAAGGAAAGAGTCCGGCCCCTTCGACAGGGCTTCTGTGACCATAGATCCAGCCACCGCTTTGCAATAAGCTACAGACTCAAAAGTAAAGAGCGATGAACTCCTCGCCTCAAGAATGAGCCCCATTGAGTTACCCGATCCTCCAAAGGAGGATCAGGGCAATCGCATGACTATCCAAACACGACGAAAGGCAACCCAATGAAACAACCCCTCTCCGACACCCCGCTATACCGCCATTGTTTCCACCGCGAAGGCGTCGGATATAGGCATGGGCGCCGGGAGGGAGTAGGGCAGTCAGCCGCTATCAAATTGCTTCTATGGCGGCGCGTTTCCGCATTGCCTGCCAAGGATCCAGAGGATCGGGCAGGGTGTCCGGGGACTTTCTCCCAAAGCTAGGTTCCTCCGGTGGAGGAAGAAGAATACCGGGTAGATATTCTGTGTGTGAGCTTTGAATGCGATTCTTTGAGCGAGGAGTTGAGGAAGAAAGAAACAAAGTTGCTACGAAAAAAGTTTCGGTTTTTTAATGCTCGGTTGACCCGCTCTTAGAGGCTAGTCTGTTTTGAGGACTAGTTTATCACGTGATTTGGCTCGAAATTCACCAATCATCGTTGTGTTTACGTTTGGTGTCAGGTCTCAGAGCCGTCCATACCTCTAGAATAGCTATGCACTGCGCATTGATAGCAGAGATTACAATAGATATGCTGACATATGTTAACATCATGGTCATGAGTGATAAAGTCTCATGAGATTCTACTCAGGGCTGAGCAGGCTTGAGGGGGTTACAGTCACTCTTGTCTCAGACATATACATTCAACAATTTATGCCAAAAAATAGCAGACCCTTTTGTGCTAACAAGATACAAAGAACATGAAAATGATAGTCCTACGCCTTCACCTTCTTAGCTTTCTTGTCCTTGGCTCCGACCTTTGTCGCCGGTGAAGCGGCAACGCCATTTATTCCCTTTTTCGCCGACGCCTTTTCGCCATCCTGCTTGGGTGTCCCCTGCTTAGGAGTCGATTGGCTTCCCTTCTTCTCCTTCTTGGCCTTCTTAGGAGTCTCGTCCACGATAGTCTCCTCCTTGGACTCCTGAGCCGAGGGTGCCTCGATAGCCTTCACGGGCTCATCGGCAGTCGCATCGGCAGCAGCTTCAATCGCCTTGGTCTCTTCTTGGACAGGAACTTCGTCGACGCTCTTCAGCTGGGGAAGCTCATACTCATAACCCAAAGCCTTCAGCTTCTCGGCCTTTGCAAGTCGTCTCTTCTGTTCCCGCTCAATGCGCTCCGACCACTGTTCCCTCGTCTTGCCCTTTTCCAGCCTCTTCTTCTCGATGCGGTTCCACGGGGTGCGTTTGAATCGTCTGTTGGCACCCTTCCAAACCTCCGGGTGCAACTGATCGGAGGGGACATATTTGCATTTCAGGATATGGCCATACATCAGGTAGTTGTCCATAGTTTCCGCGACAATCTTGGCAACAGTGACCGAGGCGAACTCCACGAAAGCGTAGTGCTTTGAGCGACCGGTGATGCGGTTGCGGGAGAGACGCAGGCGAGTAATCTCGCCGAATTGAGAGAAGTAAGCGCGCATCTGATGTTCGTAGAAACCGTGGGGAATACGTCTGTGGAAAAGAGATTGTAAGACTTTGTCACGGCGGAACGGCAAAGAGAAAAAGACTGCGGAACTTACCCAACATAAACCGTTCCGGGCGCTTCGGCCTCACCGTGCTTCTTTTGCTTCTTCAAGATCTTGCGCTTCGCCTTCTTGGAGTCGGGGATCTTGGGAACCGGCTGGTCAGGGTCAAACCCTTCGTCTCCGGACTCATCTTCATCACCGCTGCTCTCGAAACCCTTGATCAAAGCGGCTGTCTGATCGTCTAGTACATCATCTTCCTCGTCTTCGGAACTATCTTCAGAGACCACAGGGACCTGCTCGTTATCCTCATCGTCCGACTCTTCGACTACAGGCTCAGGCTTCTTCGCCTTGGGCTTCGCAGCAGCAGCACTTGTCTTGGCTTTTGTAGCGGGCGCAGGAGTGCCGTCTTCCTTCTTCGACTTCTTCTTACTGGGCTGCTTCTTCTCCTCGGTATCGGCCTTGGGTTCAGACGCCACGACTTCCGGCTCACTCTCGTCGTCGCTGAGGAAATCCGCCGCACGCTTGCGAGGCTTGACCTGCCTTGCCGCCTCGCCATTGAGCTTCAATTTGGAAGCGGACTTTGGCTCTGCGGCAGGGGCATCCTTCTTGTTCTTCTTCAGAATAGACTTGGGGGTTTCTTTGGGGGCTTCGCTAGGCTTGGCCTCGACCTTCTTGGTCTTCTTTGCGGGCGAGTCGGCGGCTACTGTGGTGGCAGCTGTATGGTGTTAGAAAACAAGGCAATAGCAAAATAACCATAATCCAGAAGGACCTACCCTTGCGCTTCTTATCCTTCTTATCGGGAGCCATATTTCTGGTTATTGTCTGTTATATGCTAGGTTGAAGCACCGCAATCTGACCCTACTAAAAAAGGTGCGGGAAACTTTTTTTTTGGTCTCCCATTTTTTCTCCGACGGGTCGACCGCCAAGCGGTGAGTCTGGTCTCCGCAGCCACCGCAGCGGGATCCATCGACTACAGGAACCAGTAACTGACCATCTACAGAAATACAACAGCTCATAAAATGGGGAAAGCAAAGAGTGCGAATAGGCCTCTGACACAGGAAGAAATATGGGACGATTCTGCCCTGGTTCAAAGCTGGGATGAAGCGGTCGAAGAGTACAAGGTACGTTTCCTGTATATGTCACGTGACATGTTTCTAACACCGATTCCAACAGTTGTATCACAGCATCCATGCCAAAGGAGAGAACGTCGAAGATGTTCTCAGAGAGGCAGAGGCTGCAGAGCGTGCCGGGTTGGATCAGAGCGGACAGCAGCCTGACGAAGCTGTCGATGCCATGGAGGATGATGACGCAGCGACGACGGCAGCATCAGCTACAGCAGAACAAAGCTCATCAATGCAAGTACCAGATGTGAGTCGGCCCCTTGCCGGATTGAGCAAACGAACTTGTCTTCCTGACTCTTTTCAGGCCGCAGAGGAGCACCCGACAGCGACTGATCACCGGCCATCCGAGATGAAATATCCAACTGAGCCTGCTCCTGTGGGAGCAGCTGCGATGCCACATGCTGCTTTAGCACAAGGTACCCTTCCCTGTATAGCATTAGCGCCGGCGAAAGCTAACTTTGAACAATATAGTCCAGGACGAAGGGTTGAAGAACCTGATGATGGCCTGGTATTTTGCCGGATACTACACCGGTCTACATGAAGGGCAACAACGAGCGAGCCAGAACAGCAGCTCATGATGTCGTCTTTGGCACTCGAAAGGAATGACATTTTGAAATGTGAAACAGCCAGTCTCTTTAGATGGGAAAAGGCTTACAAGAAGAGACTACGCCCCAGAGCAGAACTGGTCCCACGTGACTACGCAGAGTGGTGTGGTAGGGGATAGTTACATCTCCACATGTGAGTCTGCATCTTTGAAAGCAACTGGGTCAAACTGGCCGACAGTCTGGGCGGGGATAGAGACAAGAAGGCGTTCTTGATCTTTAGCTTATTGTCCTGGCCCTGTCCATCCGCCACCACCTTCTTCATTATTGTACGTATAACTCGCCATGAGCGTCACAACCGATTCTGGCTAGGTGCCACAGTGTCCAAGTCCAAGGCAAACTCAGCCAGGAAACTGGAACCCTTAATCATCTTGGACCAATGCGTGCTATCAGTGCCTTGTTGCCCTCAATTCGACTCAAAATGTGTTTTCTTTGTCCCGAGCAAGCTACTGGATATCAAAGCATCGGTGAAGTGCATCCAAACACGGAAGTTCACAGCCTTTTMCATCGTTGTAACATGCCGTAGACCCGTGATATTTTCGAAAAATTAGTAGGCAAAAAGAAATTCCATTCTCATTTGAGATTCTAATTAATGTACTAGTCAAAGGACAAATCTTCCTTCTACCGCACCACAAAAATTCCAACACAATTCCGGCTCCTAAGTAGGAAAGCAAGGCAGAGCCTGCACTCAACAGTTTCGATGAATAATCACCTCCTCGAACTCGGAGAACTACAGTCAACATTTTCAACACGCCCCCGAGCGGCTACACGCCTTCACCTTGTCTTCGACACACGTAATCTAATGAGTTGGTAGAAGACTTCCCAGACCCTTACCACTCCCCAACATACCTCCAAGGATTGGAATTTTCGAGAGCATGTTGTCCGTGCTGCTCGTCTTCTTCGGAGCAGCGGCAGCAGAGCTGCTGGCAGCGGCGGGGGTCTGCACAGTGGTGCGAGTGCCCGAGGGAATGGGCTGTGGCGTGGCGGTTGCCTCCGTCATATTGGTTCCATGAACAGGCGAAGCCTTTTCAGGGGTGGGCTTGGGCTTCTCTTTATCCCCATCGTCAAAGGCCTGATTGAGCTAGTTTGTAAGTTTGAATTGATCTCGGCGAGAGAAATGTTAGCGGCAGAGATACGCACCTTGAGAGCATTGAGAGCGGCGGTAATGGCATCAGAGGCATCCAAATCGCCGTCGTCACGCTTGGCGGGCAAGGCGGAGACCATGAGGGCCAGGAAGAAGCAGAGAGCAAGGAAGGACAAGCTGAAACGAGCCATTTTGGACGAGGCGAAGAGGAGGTATTGCGATTATTGTGGATGTGATCCTGAAAGGAAAAGAATATCTCAAAGGAGAGGACGCCGTTAGGCACAAAAAGACTTATCTAGCTTGCAACTGCAGTGCTTCACACGAGACAGTCAAGGGGGAAAGCTCAGCAGTTGACCATCAGCGAGGTCGAGGCCATGCTTTATAGATAACATTCTCATGCTGGAATTGGAAGGGAGAGCGGAATGTCAACTCAGAGAACCTTCACTCCCCTTATCGGATTGCGCGTCTCTACGAGGATACTTAAGGAATGTCCCCAGCCTCGTTTACCGAGTTGTAAAAGCATATTCTCCTGACCGAGGTTTGCGTATGCAAGTCCCGCGGGTCAGCTACTTGCCTTGGAACCAAGCAAGGGAGGAATATCAGACTCGCACCTGCAGCTTCAGGGCATTGACCCTTGAAGACTTCAAAGCCGGTTTACATTCTGACCCAAGGAGGCAAAGAAAGAATGTAGATCACCACCTGCCCTTGCAAGCGCCACCTTACGTAGCTGGCTTAATGAGGAGAGCCCGCTTCAGAGTCAAGATATTTCGAGGCGAAAGCTTAATGATGTTTGAAACAAAGGACTGCGCGCCAGGGTTGACGAAGGACGACGGGCGGTAGAACACCAGTGAGAAGTAAATTCGATTCATTCATGATTCGGAATTATGGAAGCTAAGGAACCACGACATATTCCACCGACGATACTACTGCTACTTGATACCTGTGGATGGTCATGCAGCCATGCTGAACAGTGCTATTGGAATGTACCTCCCTTCTTTTGACACGTACAGCTCCATGTGATTGAGAGCGGACGCAACACGAGGGAGATCTTAAGCAACAAGATGTTGACTCATTCTCGGCACGATTTTGACCTCGAATATCATGGAAGAGATGACGGACGAGACTTCGAAAATGCCTGATGATCGTGTGTAGGAAAGCGAGAAAGTTGCGGCCTACGAGGAGCCATACTTTAGTGACCTGTACGTTAGTTCGCGAGCGAGCATGGAGCATTGAGCATTGATCGATGGAGGGTGTGCATGGGATGATCATCTTCTCCCATTTGAACATCCATTCCGTAGACAACCGATTGCGATCGAAGCAGAAATAAAAGCAGCAACTATCCACCCTAGAAGATATCGGAATTGACTCCCTTCAAGGGATGTATGCTCAAAAGCGAACCCAACCACCTCGTGCGCGTACGGCAGGTGTTGGGATTAGAACGAGCATGCGATAATCGCTCTCGGTCTCGAATCTAAAATTTGCAGACGGAACGGATAAGCTTTGATGGTCAAAACAATCCATCAACAAGGGTATGTTGGAGACCTGTTAAGGGAAAAAAGAAGAGAAGAAGGTGAAGGAGAAAAGAAGCGCAAAATTTATTCCGTAGTGGAAATCTCCAATTAGGTAAGCAGGCTTGTGCGGTCAAACTTCCGACCGGTCCCGAAGAAGATATGAAGTACGGAGTACCTAGTTGTTGCATAACAGTTGTGTCTACGCTTCACAAAGTACAGTATTCACAATGATATGTTGCCGTCCTTACAACCCCATTAAATGGCAAACGCCATGTTTAATTTCTTTTCTTTTCTTTTCTTTTTTTTTTTTTTTTTTTTTTTTTTTTTTTGAACAGAGAGTCCTCTGACTTAGAAGCGAGCGAGCACTCTCTCCTGAGTGTCACCCAGGGCCCACTCGTCGGTGTGCTTCTTGCTTAGGACCGACTTGACTTGGTCGGCTGTGAAGCCCTTTGCCTCCACGGCTGGATTATATCCAAGCCCAGTGATCTTGCCAACGACGTCTGAAGGAACTGCGGCCGCAACCTTACCGTCCGCACGCTTGTATACAGTCACGACGACGGCACCACCCAAGCCAAGGTTGTGCTGCAGTGCCGCATCTGTTCCCTGGATCAACCGGTTATTGGCCCAGCCACGCAGGTGCCAGACCAGCTCAGCACACTGCGCAAGGCCGGTAGCACCCAGGGGATGACCCTTGGAGATGAGACCGCCCGAGGGATTGATGACCATCTTGCCTCCATAGGTGATATCACCTTTGCGAACCATCTCATGTGCCTTGCCCGGCTCACAGAGCTCGAGCGCGTCGATCGTGATCATCTCATTGGCAGAGAAACAGTCGTGCAATTCGCAAACCTTGATGTTCTTAACGTTGACGCCAGCCTCAGCAGCGGCCGCCCGACAGGCGTAGCGGGTCATCCCAAAGCCCATCAAGTCGATCGAGCTTCTGTTGTAGAGAGTGGGCGTGTCCGTTGCAAGTTGCTGACCTGCGATCAGGATCGCCTGTTCTTTGAGATGGGGACGAGCGTCCAGGAATGCCTGGGAGACGATCACAGCAGCAGCACCTCCGTCCGAGGTTGGACAGCACTGCAGCTTGGTGAGTGGCTCGTGAATCATAGGCGCCTTGAGAATCTGCTCGAGCGTGTATTCATCCTGGAACTGCGAGTAGGGGTTGCGCTTGGAGTGTTCGTGGTTGACACGAGCGATTTCCGCAAAGTCTTCGTTCTTGGCTCCATACCTGGAGGAAGTCAGTACGGCAGCGTAAGTGACGCAGCATATAGTATGGTTCCAACATACTTCTCCATGTACTCCCGACCAGCATTGCCAAACATCTGTGCAGCACCAGGGGCGTTGGTGATTCCTCTCGTCTCAGCCATCATCATACCGAAGAGACCAGTCGGATTGGCCCGGTCGTTGTAGACCGACTGCAAGCTTCCGGGGCTCATCTTCTCGAAACCAATAACCAGAACACAGTCCGCAGCACCGTGGGAGACCATGGTGCGAGCCATGGCCAGGCCGGTTGAGCCGGTTGAGCAGTTGTTGTTGACATTGTAGATGGGGATGTTGGTCAGACCGAACTGGTAGAAGACACGCTGACCGCAGGTGCTATCACCATAGACGTAGCATGCAACGCCTTGGTCGACATCATCGTAATTAATGTGAGCGTCCAGCATAGCCTTGACACCGGCCTCAAATCCGAGTTCATGGTAGTCGACCTTGCCACGAGGCTTGATAAACTTGGTCATGCCCACGCCTAGGACGTAGGCGGGTGCTGCTTGCTTCTTCCCCATGCTGATTAGTTGGGCCTCCGGGGGTAGGTAAATGTTGTGTCGCTGGATGATACAAGATTGAAGATATTGAGCACCAGATCAAGGAAGGGTATGATTGTCATAGATATAACATTTGCCAACAGCGAACGTGTGGAGAGCTGCGCCAATGCGGAGAAGAATTGTTGTTACTAGAGCGGTAGTTTGAAAGCATCCCCATTGGATTTGCGGGGGGAAAGCCGCTGCCGCGACCGAGGTCCCGAGGATATTTGGTTGATCATGCCGCCATGCATTCATCAGAGCGCATAAAGAGGATATGTGCGGAGTACGTGGTAGTCTTATGGTTCATATGATTGTCCCTGCATATCCGAATCTTTTCTTTTTGCTTTATGTTCATATCCGTGATCGGCTTGGGATAAAAGAGGAAGGAAGGCAGCCGATGCCATACCGCACGTGAATGGAGATGAGCTCAGGGCGAATCAACACATTTCTGCACTGAGGATGTTTCAAAGACATAAGTATGCTAAGCTCAAGGGTCTATCACAAGGACAGTTGCGGTCATAAGCAAAGGAAAGCTGCTGTTAATGCTCAGCCCATTAGAAGGTGACGGAGGCTAAGGCTGTACGAAGTGAAGACCTAACATGAAGCCTAAGCAACATGAAGGCAAACTTATAGAGGCATGAAGGAGATATCCGGGCTCAAAAGAGACCGGCAAACAAGAAGAAATAGACGGACAGGGAAACTATGTGTGTTATATTGGCATTTTCTAACCATGTGCTGTACAGTCAATACCTGCTTTAGTGAACTATGGATGAAATACTTCAGATAGACTATTCCAAGCTCCAAATTTCCGACTTCATATATAGTACCCAATGGCATCTGCGCTGAATGGAGTGATCATCATTTATCTTTGTCAGAAACAGTTCTATAAGGGCAACTTTCCAACTTCCTGTCCCTTATTACTCCGTGCTTTTCTCCTCAGTGTTACGGCTTGCTGGTTAGAAGGTAGGTAACAAATCACTTGTATATTCAGACTGAACAAACAGGCTGAATAAATTCCATGGATCATCAGACGATCTTCCCTACTGATCCAAGGGACGTCTTCAATAAGTTGAGACCATGCCATCGTTGATTCCATGTGTGCCTGTTCGATCGATCCCACTTCTAGGTAGCTAGGTAGTATCACCCTTTGGGAAACTCTGCTCGTGCTCCAGTCTGATAATACACTCGTAAGAGGTACAACAGTGCAACAGTTTATCGTCTTCTATAGGATGGTCTGTACGAGGTCTATCAGTGTACTTTTCTCTGACAGGAGCAATGGTCTGTTACTGTCCAATGATTTATGCCCGAGGAATCATTATGGACCACCTACCTTTGCAGTACCTAGTCCGAGCACACCCCATTTTCCCAATAAATATAGAGCCAATCAAAATGGCTTCTGGATAGGGCGGGGTAAACGCAACCAGCACGGGACTGGCTTGGTCCGCAGCAGCATCTTCCTTGCCACGACCGCCACATCTACTCTTGAATACAGTTCTGCATGATAACTGGTTAGTCTGCCATGGAATTGTGGACGATACTTACCTTAGGTAGCTAGTAGCTACTCCATAGGGAGTTAGTCCTTCATAGATAATTCCCCTCTAAGAGCTATGAAATGCTCGGCTGCAATTATGCCCATAGCTCAAGCTTAACGGCCGGTAAACTGTAGAACATTTTCTCAAGCAGGAGCAGGAACGAATAGATCTGCAAGCGACCCTGTAATCGGCCGCTTTCCCCCTTCTTCATGATATGCGACTCCCCCAGACGGACGCACTGGATGCTTCACGACGACGTCACTGAGCCAGAGCCCCTAAGCCGTTTCGAGCAGTCCGTGATCCACCACCGCAGGGCGGCCCACATGCCTGCCCGAATTCTGAGGTTTAGCTGCTGTTCGGACTTTGAACTTGGCTCGTCACTGGTGGGAGTAATCAACTCAGTTTACGACTGGACGGGGTCGTTGTCTGGCTGTCTGTTTGCCCTTCTAGCCATCTCTCCTCTTCATACTCTGCCGGGTGGTGACCATTTTAACTGGTATTCCACCGAAGAGGAGACATCAACTTCACACCAGGTAAGTGCTTGATTATGGATTGTCCTCGCCATGGGAGTTTCGAGATTTCCTTTCTTGCCCGCCAAAAGGGAGAGATGTCGAAGAAGACTTGCTGATTGAAGCCCTGTCACTGCCATGGTATAGTGCAGTCGAATTGCCTCGTCTGTTTGAAGCTTTTGAATGCCCTAGACAGGCCGAGACTCGGTGGATCACCATTGTCGCCAAAGCTTTGCCAGTTCGCCGTCGTCCATTTGCCGGTCATCCTATCCTCTGGCCCTCCTCAAAGACGAAAGAAAGACCATATACAAGGGCTGTTTCAGTCCGCTTCATGGACAATTGTGGGACGCTGAACGGTCTGCTCGCGCCCTGAGAGACCGCTTTGCGTTCCATAGGGTTCCCCAGCCTACTGCTCACGATATTGAATGTTTTCGCGTCCCACCTGCCTTCTGGCGACTCAGCAATCAATTGTAGCAGAACTTCTCTATCCTCTGCCCCAGATGGGCAACTTTCAGGGATGACTTTGGACAAACACACTGAACATGCGCCGTTTGTGTCTTCACCCCCACAACCTTCCACTGCCACAATGCGAGCGGACAACACCTGGATTATGGATGATGCCACACGCAACAAATTCTTGAAGAAATACAAAACCCAGGTGGCGTCGGCGACTTCAACAATCTGCGCGACTCTCTCTGTGGTAAGTTCGGATTATCGATTGTCGACCTGGCGGGGATGGATACTGATATGTCTGGTTTGTCTAAAGACTCCTCTTGAGAATATCAAGACCCGTATGCAGACGTATGTTATTTTTTTCCCGCAATTCGCTGCAAGAAGGGAGAGGGCAGAGTTGACCTGAACAGGCACAACTTCCAAAATGTCTTCCAATGTGTTCGCTACCTTTGGCGTACCGAGGGACCACGGGGCTACGTCGCTGGTAGGTTGACATCGCTCTTGAATTCTACGCAACGCATGATCTAATATTCGAAATGCAGGAGCTCTGCCTCCTCTGGCAAGTGTCACCGCTGTCCGTGTCGTGAATTTTTCCACGTACAACGCCGCCAAACACCGTATCTCCGAGTTTGTCGAGAGAATTACCGGCGAGTCTCCGCTGAAAACCTACAACAAGCCAGGCAGCAGTCCCACTGTGTCCACTCTTTTGACCTTCACTACCGCTGGCTTCATTGCAGGCCTGGTCACCTCTCCGCTTGCATGTAAGTTTCGCGATTGAATTCAACCGCCACAATGGCTGATTGGGTAGGTCCCTTTGAGCTGGCCAAGAATGTCGTGCAGACATCGGTCTTGGTCTCTCATCGTGCTCAGGCGTCTCCCGATGCGGTCCGGGACCCATCTCTGCGCAACCAACCACGTCTCGGCACCATCGAGGCGATCAGGCAGATTGTTCGCCGTTACGGGTTTCGCGGCTTGTACACGGGTTTCCATCTCCATGCGATGCGCGATACAATTGGATCCGGTCTGTATTTCAGCGTCTACGAAACAGTCAAGCAGGTCGCGGCAAGGGAACTCGGACCGGACAAGTCTCCTTTTGGAGGTCCGATGATTGCCGGTGCCATTTGTAGCACCGTGCCTTGGTTCTGCGTAAGGCGATATTTTGTTCTAATGAAACGGTCAATTGCTAACCTTTGCCAGACCTATCCACTTGATACCCGCAAGACCCGTGCCCAGAGCGTGCTTCTTGGCAAGGCCAAGGAGGTGGGCGAGGCATCAGCGGCTGTTTCCAAGTCGAGTATGTACAAAGGTCTATCGATCATTCTTATTCGTACGGGAGTCAACAATATGATTCTCCTGAGTATGTTCGAATACATCAAGATGCGGATCAACCAGCTGGAGGGCTAGCGGAAATTGCATTGTTGATTTTTCTTGCAAACTACGAAGCTGGTCTTTGGGGCACTGGCATAGGCATTGTATTTCTTGCATGGTTTGGGCTTATGTTTCGAGTACATAAATACATGAGCTAGAAGCTCGTAGCAAATACCAGGATGAATGAATCAATAATATCAAAAAGTAGGCCTTTTTGAATATTAATGGACGGATTGAATGCCTCAGGCAGAAAGGACGTCATCCGTTGCCAGGGCCAGGCAGGCGGGGTTGGGCGTCTCGCTGTCAACAAAAACTTCCCAACGGCGGCCTCTTTGCCTGCGATGCTTCCCATGCCTCGACCATCACAATGACATCGTACGTACTGCTGAGACCTTTTCAATGATGCGTTACTGATGTTTTGCTTAGCAATATCCTTCAGGTCCCATTTCGGCGCTCCCACGCCGTCTCCTTGTCCGATGCGATCACTCAATACATTTCGTCCAAATATGACCAGCGACCGGATATGTTCGCAGATGATCTCTTGATCATCGACCGTTTGCGAAATGAGGCGATTAATGTCCAGGAGCCCCATGTCAGTGGAATCAGTCGACTGGTCACGTACGCGGCGCAACTGAAATGGCTGGGTGGGAAGTTTCCGGTTGATGTGAGTGTCCTGAACATCATCTCTGCGTGTACAGCATGCTGACTGAGGGTGACAGGTCGGTGTGGAATTTCCATGGTATCCTGCCTTTGGATTCAATACAACAAGACCTAGTATGTGATTGCGGCGGTATATCAGGGACGAGCACTGACAGTCCGTCAAGTTTCACAGAATAACCTTCGCTTCGAATTGGCCAACATCCTTTTCAATCTGGCGGCGCTGTACTCTCAGCTAGCCTTTTCGGTTAACCGGACGACTTCCGACGGACTCAAGCAGGCATGCAATTACTTTTGCCAGTCTGCCGGGGTTCTCCTGCATCTACGAGCCGATATCCTGCCCGACCTGCGAACGTCCCCGCCTGAGGACATGGATGAAATGACCCTTCAGAGTTTGGAGCAACTTCTTCTGGCCCAGGCACAGGAGTGTTTCTGGCAAAAGGCCGTCAAGGACGGTCTGAAGGATGCATCGATCGCCCGGCTGGCGGCCAAGGTTTCTGACTTTTACGCCGAGGCTGGCGACTACGCGGTCAAGTCCAACGCGATCAGTCCTGAGTGGATCCACCACATGACTGCCAAACACCATCACTTTGCGGCCGCGGCGCAATACCGGCAGTCGCTGGACTGCCTGGAGAAGCGAAAGTACGGCGAGGAAGTGGCGCGGCTGCGGGATAGCGAGGCGTGCGTCAACGAGGCGCTCAAGGAGTCTCGCTGGATAAACCGGGCCGTGCTGGGGGATCTCAATGGGCTGAAGAGCCGTGTGTCGGAGGACCTTAAGCGGGCGACCAAGGACAATGATGTCATCTATCTCAACCCTATACCTCCAAAGTCGGAGCTCAAGATCATCGACCGGGCGTGTATGGTTGCGGCCAAGGCGCCATCTCAGGTGACGGATGCGATATCCATGCTGGGCGAGGACGGGCCTCTGGGACAGCCGCTGTTTGCCAGATTGGTGCCATATGCAGTTCATATTGCGGCCAGTATCTACTCTGACCGCCGCGACCGCCTGGTTAACGAGAGGATTATTGGGGAGTTGGAGACCATGACGGACAAACTACGGGAGTACGTTCTTGGCAACTCTTTAATGGCTGGCAACTTTGTAGTGGAATTACGCTGACTTTTATGTAGTTTGCTATCGTCGCTAAACTTGCCAGGATCTTTGCAGGCGCTTGAAAAGCCGCTTGGACTACCTCCAACGCTGGTAGCTCACGCCGAGGAGATGCGACAACAGGACGGGCTGCACCGGCTACGGAGGTCGCTTGAAGATATAGCCAGGGTCAAGGCCAACGACAAGGCGGTCTACAATGAGGGAGTAGAGCTGCTGGCGGCCGAAAAGGCGGAAGATGATGCTTCACGGCGGAAATACGGGACTGATCGATGGAGCCGGCAGACGTCCGAGACGGCAGCGCCGAAACTGCACACCACGTCAAGCGAGATCAGCGGGTACTTTACGTCGGCCCAAAGCAGCGACAATCTTGTGGAGCAGAAGTTACGGGACTCGGAGGCGATCTTTCGGGTGCTCACAGGCACCAATCGCGACCTGGAGATGTACGTTCCCAGCAGCCGGCGCGCTGCAATCCCGCCGGAGGTGGAGCGCGAGTTGATCCGGCTGCGGGGATGCCTGAGCGAAGTGAGTCGGCTGGAGAGCCGAAGGAAGCGGCGAGCGCAGGTGTTGAAGGAGAAGGCTCGGGGGGATGATATCACGCAGGCGCTTTTGAAGGAGACTGCGCGGTTGGAGCGGGAGTTTCCCATGCAGCCGATCCAGGCAAGCCAATTTGAGGATCTGTTCGAGGAGCAGCTTCATCTGTACGACCCGGACCTGGAGATGGTTGCGCAGGAGCAGCATGATCAGGACCAGATTGCGGCGCAGGTGCGCGAAGCCAACCGGGCGTTCACGCGGGCGCACACGGGGGATGCGTCGACCAAGGAGCGGGAGAAGGCGCTGCAGGAGCTGGAGAACGGGTATCTGAAGTACAAGGAGATCATCTCGAACATTGAAGTGGGCCGGAAGTTCTACAACGATCTGGCCAAGATTGTGTCGAGGTTCCGGGATGATTGCAAGGCGTTTGTGCACCAGCGCCGCATGGAAGCGAGTCAACTAGAAAGGTTTGTCCTTGTCACTCGTTTTAGATGTGATACTGATCGATTTAGTGATATTGCAAGTGCTGCAGCGATGGCTTCACTGAATATCTCGCAACCTCACCTCCGACAGCAACCGCAGCCGCCGCAGCTACCACAACTGTCGTCACCTCCAGCACCCATTCAGCCGCCCGTTCAGATGCAACCGTCACATCCACCAGGAGAACCGCTGACGGCGCCACAACCGACACGAGCCCCGGTCGCACCGCCCGCGGTTCCGACGCCTGGCATGTGGTCGCCAGAGATGGGGATCCGGTTCGGGGGAGGGAACAGCCGAGGACAGCCGGGGCAATGGGATCCCAGCGCTGGAATCAGATTTGGTTGAGCAAGTATCCATAGGACAGATGTATCAAGATGTATATATACGGAATGAGATACCACTCGTATATAAGGACTTAAGTCACCCGACGCATCACCGCAGCCGCCTCGGCAGCCAACTCCCTCGTCTTGATGTCCAGATCATCGGCCAGACTCAGAAACTGGAACCGATCAATCCACATCTGCCAGCGGCTTTTGGAGACAGTGGGCGCGGCGCCCCCCGCAGCACCAGACTCGCGGTACGAAGGTGACAGCGACAAACCCACGGGGAATTCTTCGGTTTCGTGCCTCCTTTCCCACAGCTCCTCCCCCATGACCAACGCCCAGATGGCCGCACAGGAGACGAAAACAGCCATCTTTTTCCGTTTCCCGGTCCCGGGGGGCACACCAACACCAGTACCCTGCTGATGATGATGATAACGATGGTGATGATAGTGGTGGTGCTCGCCCCTCTCCAGCGCAACCCTCAAGGTATGGATCCCTACATCTTCTAACCGCACGATGCGCTCCTTGGTGATGAATGCCAGGAAGGCGTGGAGGTTTTCCCATTGTTCTTTTTCATTTTTGTTTTCAGTTGAGGTTGCGGTTGAGATTGAGGATTCGTCCTCGTCCTCGTACTCGGATAGGATATCGGCTACGGCGGCTTTTAGGTCTGATTGCTCGGAGTCTGAGTCTGAGACTTGGGGGTTTGTGAGGGTGAGGGACCGCAGGGAGTCGATGAGGGTTTGTTGCTCGGCGGAGGGGAGGTCGGGTTTTGGGGTGGAGGTGCGCGGGGTGTGTTTTGCGATGGTGAGGATGGAGGGCCAGGTTGGTTGGTCTTCTGATTCAAATGGGGACTGCATTGTGGATCTTTACTGTAGATATTCATTTCATGTTGGTCTTTCTCTTGTCTTTTTTGTCTTGGTTGTTGAGGTAGGTGGTTGATGTAGATAGATGGTGGTGTGGTAGTCGATGACGTAACTCCATATCTTATCAATCTGTGGTGTTACTCGGACCGACTGGTCTTGATAATGTTTGATTTTGGGTATCATATCGTTATGCATCATATATACACCATTCGTATTCACAAATACTAGCGAGACACAAGGCCTAGGCAGGCGGCTACTCCTTCTCGCCGACTTCGACGTCCACCCCACCCAGGAAGAAATCCAATTCACTCGGCCCCCCGGCGGAATTCTGCTCGTTCTCCGCCAACTGCTCCAGTAGACTCAGGAAGGGATCCTTCTCGATCGAGCCCGCCTCGCTGCCGCCGCCGGCCCCGGCAGTATGCGACGAACTGGCCTGGGACTGCGCGCCGGGCGTCATGATCGTTTGGCCGGTGTGGTTTTGGTGGTTGCTGCTGCTGCTGCTGTCGAATGGGAAGGTCGCGTACTGCGGGTGCGAGGGCGGAGTGGGCGCCACGTGCAGGGACTCTGCTAGAAAGGCGGGCGGCGAGAAGCCGAACATGGCTGATGGGGGTGGTGGGGAGAAGCTGTGGTTGTGGTTGTGATTGTGATTGTTGTTGTGGGGGTGGTGATTGGAGTGGGGATGGTGGCCGTTGCTGGCATCCGAGGCAGAAGAATGGGTCAGGTCGGCGTTACCAAGCGTAAACGTGGGTTGTAGTTGCGGCGAGGGCTGGGCATGCTGCGAGTGATGAAAGGTGAGCGATGGGGACGAGACGCCGGGCGGCTTGGTC
Organism: Aspergillus pseudoviridinutans; assembly: GCF_018340605.1. Classification (NCBI taxonomy): domain Eukaryota; kingdom Fungi; phylum Ascomycota; class Eurotiomycetes; order Eurotiales; family Aspergillaceae; genus Aspergillus; species Aspergillus pseudoviridinutans. The sequence continues at coordinate 2,626,612 of NW_025091281.1, read as the reverse complement.
GCGGTGCTGGTTGTGCTGTGCGAGTCGCGGCGCGGCGACGGACTGTGGTTGGATGGGAGGGTGACGGGGGCACGGGGCGGCTGGTTATGGTACGTGGGATATGCGGTCATGGGTCGGTAGTACGGGTCCAATTGGGGGCTACAGTGGTCAGATCACATACTGAGTCAGAGCAGGACAGGACAACCTACGTATCACCCATATCGACCAGGCGCACGTGCGACCCGTCGGCCGTCAGACCGGGATACCGATCCAAAAAGTCTTCCAGGTGGAAGACGGGCGAAAAGCGCATCGGACTGGTGGCCAGCGTGCGGACCAGCTCGGCGTGGCAGGTATAGATGGTCTGCAGCATCTCGCGCTGGTGCTGGACGCCAGCCCAGTAGGACCCCAGCCAGGTCAGCTGGTGAATCTCGCGAGTAAGAAACTCGGCACTGGACGAGAACACCTCGCCCTCGCGGCCCTTGTAGTGCACGCCGTGCACGTGGACCGTCCCCGCCGTGCAGACGCAGTACCCGACAAAGGCAGGCCATTCGATCAGGGGGGAGTTGCGGGCCAGCTCGACGAGCTCGGCGATGGCGTTGGAATGTGAAAAACACAAGTTAGTGGCCTCGATTTGCCAGGACTGGTGCTGGCCGGTGCCGCGCAGCTCGACCAGGTCAATCGGCAGGAACGGGCGGTAGATCAGACAGTGCACGAGATGATAGATGAGCTTGCTCAGCAGCAGGATGCAGCTCTCGGGATGGCCGAACAGCGCTTCTACAGAAGCAAAAACGTCCTGGGTGCCTGTGGCCCAGATGTCCAGTTCCTGACGGATTTTGGACAGGTTGGACAGCGAGTGCCAGGGAAAGTGCGAGTCGCCCTTGACGCCGCCGGCGGCCAGGTAGCGGTTGGTGATCCCCAGGATGCGGGTGATGTCGATGAGGAGGGCGGTGGCCCCGGGTTTGCGGCGCGGGTCGCTCGAGTACTGGATGTTGGGGCCGACGGTGTTGAAGAGCTCGCCCTCGACGTTGAGTCCGGCCGCATGCGGGGACCAAGCGGGGAGTCGCAGGACGATGGAGTGGTCAGCGATGAGGCCGGGCCGTTTCGAGCCGCAGGTCAGGAAGCGGTCCATGATGTAGACTGCCCAAAAGAGCCGGCGTCGCATCTCGCGTTCCGCGGCGGGCAGACTCTTCGGGGGCTCGCGGTAGAGGTCCAGAGCAATGGCCATGGAGGCACAGTTGGCTGTACAGTCAATCAATATCCTGTCTTTCACGAGGCGATGGTTGCATACTGAAAGTCATATAGGCCTTTTTGCCCAGACCATGGGCAAAGTATGTCTGCGAGAGTAGAAGCAGGGCCTGCAGCCCATCCATGGTCGGTTGATCGACATCCACCATGCGTCGGGCCTGCAGGGCATAATCCAGGGCCATTCGAAGGGACTGGTCGGGGGTGTTGGGCGAGCTTGTATATCTGCAATGGTCAGTGCTGAAACTAGACGCACGAACAGGAGAACAAACCGCAAGGTAATGGCGTAGATGGCCATAGACAAAGCGACAGGTAATTGCCCCATCTGATGACTCTGACGGGTTACCGGCTCGTCCAGGATGAAGTAGGGTTTGCCATGGATGCGGGCAAAGTACGCATCCAACATGGAATCCGGCAGGGCAAAATGATGCACGGGAGGCGAGGGCTGCGAGGGAAAGGAGAATGGCCGTGGAAAAGGTTCGGATGGGGGGATGTTGGTCGTGGATGTGCTGGAGGTGGATGCGCGGGCGAGGGCGTGCAACGAGGCCGACGGATCAGCAGGTTCCTTGTCCGGCTCGACGGTGGAGGTGGGCGAGATGGGATTTTTGTTTTCATCCTGCAGACGTTTCTCGAGACCATCGACACGCTTGAGCAGGGCTTCGAGGACGTCTGTTTTGGGGCCGCGTTTTTTGGGGACGGCATCTGCGGACACAATTAGTAGGGCGTTTACATGACGGGGCCGAGGTATGAGGCGAGCTACCGTAGATGCATGGGCATTGGAAGACCTTGCATGCTTCACAACTGGGACGCATACGGTTGCATTTGATCTACAAATTAGAATTGGATCCTTTAGACTGAGGAGGATACTTACCTTTCGCTTTCGACATGATTTGCAGTTCATGGACTCGCGCGGCTCGGCAGTGACTCGGCGGGGAGTGAGCCGGTCGATACTGACGGCGGGGCGAGAAATAACGGAGGACATGATAAATTGATGATAGATAGAATAGATACTAAAGAAGATTGGTCAAGACATTTGGAAGACTGAGACAGAAAGAGAGAAAGGAAGCGGAGGAAGAGGGCGAGGAGGAAGAGAAGAAAGAGGAAAAGGATGAGGATCAGTTAAATTAAAGTGGCCCGACTCAAGCCTCCAGATCAGGATCAGGACCAGGACGGATCAGTCCAAGGCTTCAAGACTCCGGTAGTTTAATGCAAAAGCAAAAAGTAAGACCAGGGCGAAGATCATAGACAAGTGCGCAGTAGTGGTTCTCGATCGCAGCAGCAGAAAGAAGGAAGAAATACGAAGCATGAGGAGAGAATCGCAAGAGTGGGGAATCTGGAGATGAAGATGGAGGACGGAGGATTGTCTAGTGTCGGACCAGAGACGATTCACGGTTAGATCCATGATTCAGCCAGAGACCAGCTAAAGTAGTGCAGAACCAACTTAACCAGAGCGTCCATTTAGCTTTAGCCTGGAGATGGTAAAATTGATGGTACTTGTTATGTGCCACCGGAGCGCGGGGAGTCGACAGTTGACAGAGTATCCATCGACAGATACACAGCCCAAAGCAGACCGACCACAGAATCTGGGGAAGTCGATCATTTCTTCATCGGCTATCCAGTCTCGCCTCGCTTCCACAGAATAGATTAATCTGTCTCTCTCTCTCTCTCTCTCTCTCTCTCTCTCCCCGTCACGGACCGAAGTGCCGTCCTGTGGCCCACTGGCGTTTTACTCCATTCGAGACGGACCTCCTAGACCTAGTCCCTAAGCAGTACGCAGTAGGCAAAGACACGAGGTCAGCATCTGCAGGTCATTCATCATCCCCTGACCCGATTCTTCAGCCATTGACCAGATAACCCATCTCCATCAATGTCTTGACCCTCTCCGCATCACAGTCTCAAAAGTCTCTTTTCCTTTGCAGAAGCGCCTCCGATCGTCAAGGCATCATACAGAATAGTCTTAGCTTGTTAGACTAGCTCTGCTCCGGGTCCTCCGTCCTCTACATGTGAATACAAGTACCATCTAGACTAGTCTATCAGCCAGGGAGTCAGGGCTAAGGTGCCTGAACGCCGCAGAAAATACCGGCCACTTTCCGAAATACCGGCTGTTACAGTTACACATACCGGGGTCCCCACATTACTTACTCCAGCCAAGACACATCTTAAGTTTCGCAACTATGATAGATTGTAGATAGATGTGACTCGTATGATTCAAGATGAAGAATATAATGCGTCTAATAAATCCTTCCCGAAGCCATCCGCACAAAATCAAACGGCACGTTCTGTCCCACCAGCAGCCGCATCGTTTCCACCGTCGTCCACGCCGTCACCTCGTCAATCCCATACGCCGTCCAGCCCGCACTCACCGCCACGCCCACGGGATCCCCCTTGCGCTCTCCCGAACTCGCCGTCAGATCCAGGTACACTTTGCCGCGCGTCGACCGCGGCGACGTCCGCCCGTTGCTCCGGTAGTGCCGCAGCAGCGGCTGCACCAGCAGCGACTTCTCGGGCGGCAGCGCCGAGACCATCACAAACGGCTGCTCCACCAGCTTCACCGACTGGATCGAGGTGAATGGTTCCAGTCCCGCCGCCAGCGGTCCCGTCGCCCGGAATCCCACTGTGTAGATCGATCCCACCCCGAGACTGCGCAGCGCATAGATCGCCGCCGACGCATCGCTCTCTGAGCCTGCCAGGATGATCGCCGCTCGGCCTCGGTAGGCTGACGGTACGTAGTCGCGTGTCAGCGTCGCCCGGATACCTTTCCAGGTTGCGTTCTCCCCAATTAGCCTTCTCGTTCCCGATCCTTGCGGTTGCGGTGCCGATCCCGGCTGCGATTGCAGCTGCTGTTGCGGTTCCCCCACCACAATTGTATCCACTAACCCAATTGCCCGCGCGGCCTCGCTGACCGCGGGGATGTACGGCGTCGCCGCCGAGATGGGCGGGTTGACCGAGGCGCCGCCGAAGCTGGGCTGCATGATCACCCCTTCGATCGTGCCCTTGGGGCCGCGGTCGATGGACGTCAGCGTGTGCGGCAGGCTCAGCTCATTAAAACACTTCTCCATGAACATGGACTGCGGCGTGGCCCGGAACGACCCAATCACATACAGATCGCGCTTCGGCAGCGCGCCCATGATGTGCATCGCCTCGTTGATCTCGGCCGCGGTCAGCTGGCCCGGCGCGGCGATCATCGGCAGCAGCGGGTGCGTGATAGGCGAGAAGACCGTGTTGAGCGCGCGCGACAGCTGGCCCATCTGGCCCATGTTGACCGCCGACAGCAGCGGGGCCGACGACCCGCGCGCCTTGATCGTCGATCGGAAGTACTCCAGCTCGTAGTTGGCCTCGATCGTGTGGACCATGGCGATCATCTTGACAATATCCGCGTACCGCGCGCTCTCCTCGAAGATGCGCGCCGCCTCGGGCGACGTCCACTTCCACGTCCCCGAGAAATCATGGAACGCCGACATGATCACGCTGTTGCCCTTTTGCTCGGCCAGCCGCCGCCGGATCTCCTCGGGCAGCCACAGCTCCACGTCGATGTACTCGCACCCCCACTGGATCGCCCGCCGCAGGTACCGGTAGAACAGCATCGGGTCGTCCATGGGGAACTTGCCATTCTCCTTGGTGCAGCGCGTTGTGAAGATGATCGGCAGCTCCGTGTGCTGCCGCAGCAGCATCACCTGCTGGCCCACGTACCGCAGGCTCGGCACGGGGCTGGTGACCCCCTGCGGCGACGGCTCGACCAGCAGATCCACGCGGATCTCCACCGCGTCTGACCCGACAGACAGGATGTCCAGGTTCGGCAGCGCCGCATGCACATCGGGAAACGTCGTCGAGATGAAGTTGGTGCGGGATTTTGTCTTGAGATCCTCGTGCGGCCGCGTCTGGCCCAGGATCAACGACAGAAAGCGCGTGAGATCGCGCCGCAGAAACGGGCTGTGCGAGTACAGAAACTCATAGTCACAGCGGTCAGTGAGCGCCTCGTCCGGCGACGAGCCGTCGTCCACACAGTGCGTGTTGATCACGATCAAAGTAGACAGGTCGCACTGCTCGAGACTGCGCGCCAGCTCGGCGGCCAGAATCCCCACCACTACGGCATTACTGCCCTTCACCAGGGAGGACAGCGACGTTTCTGTGGTCCATGGTTTGCCCAGAACCTCGGCAACCACTTGCACGATGGTGTCCTGGCCGGACCCGTAAACTACCACCACCGTCCTCGGAGGATCCGCGGGGACAGTCTGGGGAGCGGCGACGGCTGAATTGGCCGGGACAGGAGTAGACAGTGGGGGATGAGCACCATTGACAGGAGAGGGGGTGCTGGTGTGGTTGTTGGTAACAGATGGAGTGGTATCAGCAAGAATGGTCATCCCCATGGGCTGATGAACGGCTGTCTGCATCATCTCATTGCATGGGCAGCCAGACTGCTCAGTTCATAGTTGGCCCAATGACTAAACGACAGCAGTTGGAGTCTCAGACAAACGAAAGAGATGGAGGTATCATTCATAAAAATAAGATAAATATGTTGACCAACAGTGACTGTAGCTCACTGTGAGGTTATCCTGCTGGTAATGGCACTCTGGGGTAAAACCCACACAAGAGGGAGTTTAGCCTTTAATGTCTGATCACCGTCGATGTGGGTAGGGTAGGTTATTATCCGGAAGAAAAGAGGGCGAACGGGTATCAAATATATCAAATAGTCGAGCAAGATAAAAGGAGAAATGATAGAGGGACAATCTAGGACAGAAAAGGAGAATAAGGACAGGATAGGATCAGGTCAGGTCAGGGTATCATCCACCAGTGCCAGGAAGCTGGAAACCGACCGGCAACGCCGTAGTCTACCTAGGTATGGTTGTATCGGACTGGCTGTAAGAAGATTACCCCCCTGATAGACGCAAGAAAGCGAGCAAGATCCCGAGGAGGAAGAAGACGGAGATTGTCAGCGACTCAACAATGAATTCTCATCAGCCTTTAGAAGGTAACATTATCCAGATGATTCTTCTCCCTCTCCTTCTTCTGTCCCTCATCCTCGTCCACGGCAAATGCAACGATGCGTCTTTTGTCTCCGGCTGAATTTCCCCGGGTTTCCGCCTCCGCTGCGGACCCTATTTCTCCGCCAATCGCAGTGCTTCTTACAGTGTACAGTACAGTAAGTAGTATCTCAATTATCACAGCGTCCTCAACAACCTGGAATAATATAATGATAGAATATATGCGAAGAAGCAATAAATATTTGGCTAAATACTCTGACACCCCTGTTCACATATTGTCTAGATAATAACCCTAATGGTCACCATGCAAGACAAGACTCTGGTAGACTAGCTGGTAGTATAGAGCGGTACGCCATAGTAGAAAGATCTACATCTACCCTTTGGAGTAGGGTTAAATGGATAATCATCCAAAACCTCCGATGATACGAGGAAAAAGAGACCTCATGGCGTTACGGAGCACAACCGCCCCATCTAACTGGCCATGGCGCTCCTGGTGGAATCCACCTGCCTCAGATCTATGGATTACTTGAGGCCCTACCTCAGGATAGCTCCATAGCCATAGTAACATCGGTCCCAGGTCACCCTCTCACCTTCTCAACGGGTTTCCCGGCTATTGAACAGTCGTGTCTGCCGTAGTCCAGCCTGCAGGTCTCTTAAGCCTGGCATGGCATTTGTGGAAGAATCTGCACATGAGACATGCTTATCTGAAGGATGATCCGCCGCAGCCTCCCAATGGCCCAGTCACTATCTCTGCCGTCGATGTCATCGCTGACCCGGTTGTCCTGTGCTATTGATGTCCACGTTGAAGAATATATACTCCATAGTCCCTGTCATCTGACGGATTCCTGCCCGGTCACTGAATAGCCAGACTGCTACAGATAAACCCAACTACTCATGCAATCGCGTATCCTCATTCATTCCAGGCCCACAAAACGCAGGCCACATTCCATTGACACGTTCACAGATGCAACAAAACGACTCTTCCAAAAAATAAGGGAACATCTCTAGAAATAAATAAGCCAAAAACAGCCGGAGAAATCCTGGCCAGTCATTCGGGGTATTAGACAACAAAACGAAAATCCAAAGCCAAATCCAAATCCTGTCAAGCAGAAGACCAAGCAATCATATCCGCTGCCTCAATGTAGAAAGTAAGAGAAGATCGGTAATGTGTACAAATATGCTGGTGTCGATGTATGTGTCGTATCGTACCTCCCATGACCTCGAAAAGTCTGGTTTCATGTCAAGCCATCACAACGTGAGTAGTGACTTGTGCCGCGCTCAAATCATGCATGCGACTCGTCCGGATCCCATCTGCAGAGGAGCAGATCCGGAAATACTCTTCAGCGCGGAGAATGGCTTGCTTCAAACGTGCTCCCGTGGCGCGGACCCTCCCGTCCCTCCCGTGCCCATGCAAAGTAACATTGCTAGTCGTACATTGCTCGTTGCGGTTCCCCCACCGCAGCGTTTCAAGCGCAGACAGGAATATCGTCCTCTCCACGGTGGATGCGCCAAATCGTAACCACCCAAGTCTCAGGGGGCAGTGACCTGACGATGCTCTCTATCTGCGACAAAAGTGAAACAAACACGGCAACTGACCCCAGTGAGAGATATGACAGGTGCATGCCACGTGGGCAGCGTCATATCTAATAGTGTTCTAGGGCATATAAAGCCCCTTTAACATCGAATCTCATCATCTTACGGAGGAGAGATAGCAAGCCCGTTCATAAGGTTAGGAAGTGGCTTCCGGCGAGCATTGTTGGCCGTCTTTGAGACCCGCGGCGCTCCATTAATCATGCGCGGTTCCTTCATCAGGCTGGTGTCGAGCTTGGCTGGGGCTGTGACGGATTAGCGACATTCTACAGGCAGGCTAACAAGTTTGCAGATCGTCGACGCACCTCTAGTGACAATGCGGGTATAATCCCCAGAAAGAGTCTGTTGGCCCCTGCTGCTCGGTGGAAACGAGGTCGCACTGGCTGTTCGCCAGAGATGGTTCGAGGTATCGGATAGGAAATCGGTCATGGTACGGCTAGAAAACAGCGAAGAACGGCCCCGATTCCGTTTCGACAGAACAATCTCATCGAACAAGGCCAGTCGGGGGTCCTTCGACTTGGGATTCACCCTTTCTCTTTCCCCAATGAACTCGTTAAAACCTAATGAGGTTTAGCATACACGCAACCACGGTGTTCAGGTTTTCAGAGCTTACCTTGTGTGTGCTGCAGGACCGCAATGTACTCCGCATGCTCGCTAGGCAGGCTTTTCAAGAAGGCTTCCATGTTGAAGCTGTACGTCAGACCCGCCTTTTTCTTGTCGCCCGTGGCCGGTTGAAGGAACTTCTTGTAGGTGTAAAACAGGCTGGCGAAACATCTGACAAAGGCGGCCCGAACCTGCTCCGGGTGGAACGCTGCAGGACAAACCAGACAGATCTGAAGAGCGCACCGGTTGTGCACCAGGGTCCTGCAGGCACTGCACCGGTACATGCCGTCCTCCGCTCGCTCATCGCACACGACACAGACGGCCTTGTCATCGGCCGGGACCACCTGGAGGCAGTGGCCCTCAACCCAGCAAGTGCCTTCGGCATTCTGGATGGGCTGTGCGACAGACTGCGGCACAATCGTCGAGGCTGCCACCGTGGACTGAGCATAGACGGACGGTGCATAGGTGGAGCCCGAGGTGTAATCCGTGTTCAACGTCGTGACTGACAGGTTGGGCGCATGGCCAAGGAAAGGAGCACTCGGCCGTCTCGGAACAGCTGACCTCATCTCCATTCCAAATGACGAGCTTCGCCGGGATGCAGCATCAAAATGACCCGACCGTTTCTCCCGCAGCGAAGCCTGCAGAGCCATACCCGAATCGTTCCGGGAGCTGGGCGGGAAGTGGCCCGAGGTCGGCGAGTTGTCCCTCGGGGAAGGTGGTGACCCGGTCTTGGACGTGGACCCGGTGCTTGGTCGGTCGGAGCCTTTGGATGAGAAGCCCCGGGACGCAGCTTGCTCGTGCCGTGCATACAGATAAGCGTTGAAGATGAGTGGTTGGAAAGTAGTCGGCAGCACAGGCTGTTGGCCAAACGCACTCGAATTGAGACTGACATACTTGGCCAGTTGAGTGGACTGCGCCCGGGCGTTGAAAATAGACGGGTTTTCCGACATAAAGGCATCAAAGGGGAACGTCTCAATTGCGTAAGCCGGAGGGCCAGTGGGGACTGCGCACCGACTGTGGTGGGGCGCGGCAAGCTGGAGCAGCGACAGCAGCTTCCGGCGCTGATGACGCGGCAGGGGCGTCGGCTGCACCGTGCTCTCGATCAGGTCGGCATCCAGATCCACCAGGACAAAGTCATCTGACGGCAATTCGACCTTCTCGTATCGACGCTCGATGCCCACGATGTACGGACAGGGGGCCTCCAGAGCCTGGATCAACCGTGCCGGCAGCACGGGAATCAGCACGCCGGTCCACTGGAGCGGGAACAGCAGGTCGACCAGGGCTCGGGTGGCCAGGTAGAGCATCGACGTGTGGGACGAGAGGAAGATGATGCGCGACTCGGTAAGAGCGTACTCGAACAGGATGATGATGTTCGACAGGGACAGCGTCCGGAATAACGCATAGAGATCCGTGTTTCTGGAACCGGGCAGCTCATTGGCTGCCTCCTTGCGTGCGAAGAGGCGCAGCTCCCGAACGGCCAGCTCGACCTGCGTCTTGGACGAGTTGGGGCTGAATGCCTCGGTGCACAGGTTCATCACGTATCGCTCCAATGGTTGCCAGACACCCATGCGCGGCGAACTGGGAGGGACTCGCTGAACGCCACCGTCGGTCATGGGCACAATGATGGCCTTCAGCCACTCTTTCCAGAAGCTAGTCATGTTCTCCTCGCGCCCCAAAATTCCATATGCGCGGGGGATCCAGAAACCTGTTTCTCCGTCGGTCAACCCTTCGATCTTTGACGCCGCCCCGTGACGCACCGGTCGTAGCAGATCGGTCATCAATCCAATCTTCTCCTCCACAGCGCTGATCTCATCCTCCAACTGTTCTCTCGACTCCGACCCGGACGCTACGGTGGGAAGCTGCGCCAGGAGTCGGGACAGCTTGGCCCGCTCGGAGGCCAGCCGTTCCCCAAGACTCGCCGCCAGCTCTCGCTCCTCGTCCGTCATGTTCTCTTTCCTCCACTCTTCACAGCGCTTCTCCAACTCTTCGGCCGCTCGTTGATTCAGAGGGATCCAGATAATCACGCAGATTGCGTGCAGTCGCGATCCGTTGTCAGTCGTCATGGTAAACCCATGCCACGTGGATCGAGGCCGCTGGTCGGAAGACACGATATTGATGTCATTGGGAAAGGCAAACATCGGCACATAATCCGGGAAGTTTCCGCGCTGCTTCAGCTCCTCCGCCATACCTTTTGTTGGGTATCGATCGAGAAGAACGGGCTCAAATCTCCGTTTCAGGGGGTGCATTGTGGGGGAGAATTCTAGGGGTTGCGGAGCGGGGATAACAGAGTTGTAATTGCTGAGACGCCGTGAAGTACGAATGGAAGCTGTCAAGGAAAGAACAGAGCTTAGTTTATTGTCAACGCAGATGGTGGAGTATGGCGAATGTCGCCGGATATGTACTTACCCTGACGGGCAACCGACGGCTGCCGCTTCATACTGTTCATATCCCGAAAGGCCATATGTCGTCGTACGGAACCGATCCCAGATCGTAGTAAGCTCGACGGCTGTGACGGGGTCTCGTCCGAGGTGATCTTCTGAGTGCGCAACCGAGACCGGGGGCGTGAAGCGGGCGTGATGGCCCCGGCACTGAGACTGAGGTCGGACAGGAACGAGTCTCTTTCGGACGCAAACTTGAAGAGCGCCTTGTCGAAGTCAAAGTCCTCCAGAAATGACGAGCCCCGAGGGGATTGTGCACCCTTGATCGTCAGGCTGCTCCGATTGCTGTTGGAGCCGTTCGCATTCGGCTCGGCGGAGTTCTCCGAGCGCATAGAGAATCGCTGGAACGAGTTACGGCCGGCCAAAGTCGAATTGGGCCTTGAGAGCCCGTCCAGACGGGGGTCATGAGCCTCCTCAGCGTCGGCATCCTCCTCGATGGTATCTGTGAGAGCGGGACCGGGAGAAGTGGCGCTGTTAGCCCTATATTCATCGCCCAACCTTCGGAAGGTTTCTAGAATCTCTGTGCCATCCACGCCAGCTATCCAGAAGTAATCCGCGAGAGGCGTGGTTGGCACCTCGGGGGTGGAAGAGTAAGGCATATTTTTTTTTGGGTCGGATGAGGGGATGTGATGAGCTGCTAGCAAGTGGATGATCGTTCAATTCGTCACAAAATCTACCGTGTATTTTATCGTCATCACATGAAGCCAAAAGAAAAAAAATAAAATAAAACTGAAAAAGCAAGTGTCAACTGTGACCTTGAGCGCGAAACCAGCGCCAATGGGGGAGGGTGGCTTCAACGATCAGGAGCTTCGAGATCAATAGGGAGGTAATCGTGGTGGAGACGAGGACGCATATGTAGAGGAGAATTGCGACAATGGTCGCGGGATAGGCTGGACAACCTTGCTGGAAGGATGAGCCGTCCAGGTATATGAAATCGGAACAGAAGAAGCAAAGAAAGACAAGATGAGTGCGGAGAGAGAAAAAGCAGTGAGTTTGAAGAGGGGAAAGGGGGAAAAATTGGGAATGCGTGGAGAAATTGATCTACTCCTGCTGCATGCAAGCAAAGCACTAGAGGGGGGAGGGGGGTGGAAAAGGAGTCTCTAGTAGATAGTAGTAGTAGTATCTAGCAGTGAAGGACAGATAATTAATATCTATTTACTAAATAATAATAGAGAAAGGAGAATAACAGAATAATAGTGATACAACTACTCAGAAAGATGCTCACCTCTCCTGACCTTCTTTCTTCTCTTCTCTTTTCTTTGCGATATCTCCATCGCTTTCCATCCAGGAGACTGATACTAAGGTACGGTCCTTCTATGACTCCATCTCCGGCCGTCTTTTGCCCCTCTACTAGCTCTACCTGCCCGTTTCTTCCTCGTCTTTGCTTTCTCCAGTCTCCGGTCTACGTTTTCTCTGGTTCGATCACTCCAATGGTTCCAGTCTACACTCCTCCGCTCCGCTGTGCACACGCACACTCAGCGAACAGAACCGTCCATGCCCTTGAGTCTAGTCCAACACTAGGATGACGGGTATACCCACTTCTAGCTGCGCAACTGGTGGCTGATTATGGTATTTTACTTTTTTCTTTCTGTTATCTGCGAGGGAGAGAGGTATTATGAGGTAATCGTCGATCAAAAAAGTAGCTATCAGGAGAAACTAGCGACTGAGGAGAGTATCAACAAACCGACGTCCATTGGAAAGGCAGGAAATTTTCCTTCCATGGAAAAGAAAAAGAAAAAGAAAAGAAAGAGGCAGGGCACAAAGGAACGGGAACCAACGTGCAGCCGAAACTGCGATCCCTCGTTGGAGCCATTGATATCGACCGCACCAATGCAGGAGAGACAGCGATAATTTCGAAGGATCCAGGGCGCTGTACCGAACTCCTGCGGCCTGCAGGTTGGCTTGGATACTGTAAATTCAAGGAGGTAAGGTAAATCAACATATTAAATATTTGCGTTCAATTATTTTTGTCTCGCTAAAATAATTCTGGTGACACATTCGCGTACTTTAATCCAGCCTCTCCACCGATAATCTCAGCCACGAATATGATATGACAGACCGTCTTTCGTGCTCTTCGACCAGGTCGGAGAACATATATACAGAGTATGACCTCAGTACTGTACCGAGTAACTGGTTGTCGAAACTCGCGATCAACGTTAGGGACAACCTACCGGGAGTTGTCAATGTTTGGATCCAGTGGGGAGCATGTAACCGAGTGGATTTGAAGTGAGCGACCCCTGCCTATCAAAATTCTAAAACAATACCTCTGGTTCTCTGGTACTTGAACGGCTGGAGAGAAGCACTACTGTCCGGACGGGAAATGATCAACATCAGATGTAACCGTTTCGGCTGTGGTGACTGGCGGACTGGGAACTAACTCCCTTGCTTGATATCAGTATTTGGCTGTCAACCTCCCCGCCATCAGGAATCTTCCAGTCGTCTAGTACTTTACCTACCTCAGCTTCGGCGACAACTCCGGCGTCAGAGTCTCGAACTGTATAGAATCCGGGATTTTCAGCTAACTTACGTCCGAGTGCCTAGATAGAACAGTCTGGCCTCTGATGACATGCTGGATGATTGGATAGGGGAATGACCCTCCCAACCAGTTCAGCAACACAATCGAAGCAAATGGCACATGGTGGATATCTCGAGGTTATGATTCCGACTGCAAAAGGATAATCCCTCGTCCAGTAGATACTTCAACATGTAAGTAGATCTTACGGTGTGTCAAGATCCAACGTAGAAAATGTGGGTTTCCTGCCGAGGCTGTAACATTCTTGTGTGGAGTACTATGGAATAATTATTCATAAAGCTAAGTGCATAACATTTAACCATCGAAGCATAGGCATTGTTTGGCTTTGAACATGTTGCTACGTCCGTAACCAGCCCTTGGCAACAGATCCTGATGGTGGTCGCATCCCCAGATGCAGATAACTCCGGGGCTGGCTTCTTCACCCCGGCCCCAGCCATGGAGCACCACCGTGGTCTGGACGCAGGGGGTGCGAGGAGGAGTAGGGATTTCTGCAACTAACCAGCCTCGTCTACGGAGTACACACTAACGTACCGAACTGACTGCTTAAGACTTACAGTACTTTGTCCATCATCCATAGGGTTTTGATGCTATTCGGTGCCGGGGTTGGCAGTTGGCAGTTCTGTTTTGCATTTTCATTCGGGATTCCAGAACCAAGGACCTCTCATGTTGGTAAGTACCGAACAACCTCGTTATTGTTCTCAAAGTTCAACTCCATATGGGGTCTCTCTTGACTGCCAGCATACAACGCATTGTGATCTGGCAGAATGCTAACGTGACTCCATCTCAGGTATTCTCGAGACACAATCTTAAGACTACCCAAGATTGTTTCATCCCGTCGAGTTTCATCCCGTCGAGTTGGGCCCCTTATCACTCGCTCTCCTCTGCATGTCTCAAATCCCGAGCCCTGGCCGGTGACAGCCTTAAGAACGCCACTGCACTCCACCTTACAGATGCCACATTCTTTTGGCCAACCCTATCATCGATCAACGATGTATCTAGAAAGTACGCTTTGTAAGGATTTGAGCCGTTCTAACCAAATTCACACCGCAGAGGACGGTAAGAATCTATGGATGTAACAAACCATCAGATACTTTATACTCTCAAGAACTCCAGTTGCGTGAAGCTTCAGTGCTCGCTCAGAGCCTGCCAAGACCGAAAAGCCTCAAGAAAATCCTGCTGTCGTCCACCTTCATTCCTTTCATATTCATATCCATATTCGCATTCGGCACTCTTTCCCAACAACTCCTCACCTTCTCTCAAGTCCAGAATCGGGATCATAGATGGCCGTCCATGGGCGCACTGAAAAGGCAGGACGCATCGCGCCAGTCGACCTATAAGACTTTCGCACTCCTCAGCCGTCAGGGCATCGTTGAACATGATTGCTGTTCGGCATGCCCGAGAGTTCAGCAAGTCAATAATCCCCTGAGGGCAACTCTTGAGTCGTTCCACCCAGCTGTCCTCTGTCTCACACCCCAACTCGTCCCGATGTATCTTGGATCTCTGGGCTCGCCCAGCACTGAGAGTCAAAGCACCCCGTCCGTTCTCCTCCTGTTTCCATAGCTCGCCGCGGATCAAGTCGCTGACCAGATTGGGTTCTACTCGACACCGCTCTGCAATCAGTGTGGGAAGTGAATGCACTACAACGAAGGCAGCTCTGGCTGACGATTTCCGCTCAACAGTGTACCCAACACCCCAAGATGCAAAAAAGTCTGCATGCTTTCCAAAGAGAGTGGCTTCCATTAGCGGGATATCAAAAGTAATAGGGTCAATCCTGATGGTTTGAACTTGACGATGACCATCAACGAACATTTCTCCAAAAAGGCTCTCAATCCGATATCGTTCATCCGCAGCATGTTGATCAATCAAGACTAGGACCGACCGTGAGCTATGGCCATCTGCAAGCTTTGCGAGGATAAACTTTCGATCCACCTGTGCAATGAGGTTGGACGTCGCCAGGTGACTCTTGCGTAATCGGCCTCGGAATTTTGCCAATCCAAAATCTTCCAATCCGCAAGACTCTCCAGAGCCGTCAAACGGCCGAATGAGGCCCTTATCACCCGTATTTACGTGACTTTCACCGTCGCCAATCGCGGTTATGGGACTTTCCGGTCGACTGAACGCAGGGTTTTCCCATCTCCTTAGGAGGCTCTCAACCCAGATATTATGACTGTTGCTTGAGATTGCCGACCTTGGCCTTGACCTATCAAGCGCCCGCAGTGTCTGAAGTGTTCCGGCAGATCGGGGGCGCTCGTCGACTGTAAATGCAGTAGATGGTGATCTAACGTTAATTGCTTGGCCCGTTCTTGCATTGATTAAATGAGTACGTCCAGTATAGGGGTCAGTCCACGGTATCGACGCATCAGCATTCGACCCGCCATTTTCAGTAATCTGCAGTTTGTTACCGGCCGACGAATCGTCCGTCTCTAGACAAATTGACAACGATTCTCTATCGTGGTACTCCGAGGCAGGCCTTGAATGCGCTTTCTTCCACCCATCGGTCAATTCATGCTTACCGGCAGGCGGTTCTTTCGCACATTTGACCCTAGACCACGTCGTAAAATCCGAAGTAGTATTCATTGACGTCGGTCTGTGAAAGGTCGGCAGCTTCAACTGGGCTGCCAAGGCTTCTTCGGCAATGGAAGATTTGTTGTGTGAAAACACCGATTTCGCAAGACTGGATCCGCTGGCCTCTGGCGACTCAACGTTCATTGACCTCTGAGACGCACCTTTCATTTGTCGCCCTGCACGTGGTCGTAGACCCTGTTGTTTCAAGAACTCGCTTATCATGGCCACAAGCACATCAATAAGACGCTGGACAGACTGGTTTGACTCCGGTATCACCTCATGGCCTTCCTCGTAGAGTTCTCTAGGATCATCGACGTCTATGCGAATGTAGAACATCGGCCATTTGTTCACTGCCTTGGTTGTAAACCTAGGACCTGGGTTTCCGTCGCCGCTTACAGGGGCAGCTTCAACCGCACCAAAATCGGACAGAGCAAACAAACGGTTGATTTCACTATAGAGCAGGTCCGTGCTGTTGCGCGGGTAGACTGGGTCAATCCCAATGGAGATAAACTGAACCTTCCTCGTGGGACTTGGCATAAGCGATACAGCGGCGTGTAATGAAATCCCAGGGACGCATGCTGACACTGAATTCCAGCTACCGGGTTTCTGCGATTCAATCAGACCGGCCTGCGTAAGTATAGAAGCGATGCGTTGGATATCCAAGTCTCCCCTTATCTCTTGACGCCCAGCGTGCGAACGAATCGTAACCTTCCTCTCTTTTCCAGCAGTTGAGATCACCAGTTTAGTGAGATGGTCACTTGCCAACATCAAAGAAACGAGTAGTCGCCGGAGATCGTCCCACTGCCGCTCGAATTCGTCGGGTTTCTGAAGGGCTAGGGCCCGACTTTTCACGCGTACGGGCATATTGCCAAACAAGTCATTGACAGTAACACGCGTCCCATGACCGCTGCAATTCAAATGATGCGATGGTGGTGCTGGCGTCAGGCGTGCGATCGGAGTCGAATGATGGAAAATAACACTATTGGTGCTGTTGTGGCTGAAATGTTGCGAGGTAACGGTCAACAGTGAAAGAGACGCCACAGAAGCGAGGAATAGCCCTCTACGACCGTAGACCGCTGTTGCTGAATGCAATTTCGAGGTATCTGCATAAGAGGTGAGCGAGAAGACAACTAACAGGAGCGAGCCTACGTACGATGCGCTTTCCCTAGTCCTCCATCCAACTCAAATTCGGCTGGGGGTATCCCATCACCGTCGTCCTCAACCACACATCCCCCGCGGTGAAAATCAACCGTTACGGAGACCGTACGTGCATTTGCATCCAGCGCATTCTTGACGAGTTCAACAACCACTCGATTTAGATCGGTAATAGAAGTTGAAGATTTTATCTTCGCCACAACTTCGGGTGGTAGTGGCTCTATTCTGCCGTCCTCTGAAGACATGACAGAAGCAGGAGAAATCTCAGTCAATGTTTTCATGCGAAACAGGCTGTCTTCCCATGATTATAGCATTGGATGGCCCTTGGCCAATCTTGAGCAGTAGTTGCCACCAGAGCGGCATATGAAACTCCGTTAGACTATGATGTAGCATCGGATCTAGAGTAAAGACAGCAACTGCACCAGAGATTTAGATTCATGAATCAGGAGCGACAGATCAGAGTCGTTTCCATGCTTGTAGTCTAAGTCTGGAAGAGTTGTTAAGAGGGAAACACCTGCTGCAGTTGATAAAGGATGTCACGTGATATATTACGTGTTATGTCTGGGGCCAGCCTATGCTGTCTGATGCCCGGACCTATATAACTAGCTACTGGACTTTGAAGGATATGTCATGTCGCCTTCGCAGGCTTGTGTGCTAAGTTTTCGTCAATCCGGTCTCCATGAGGTCCCATACAGGCGCACGGAACAGTTATGGTAGAAAGAACAACTTTGCCATAGTGACAGTGTTCCTAATGTACTTCAATATCCCATAATCATCCATATTTCCTTAGTTGGAAGGACTTTCCACACTTAGAATGCATGGTCCAAACTATACAATTCCTTTTCCTCGAGTAATTCAACGACACGCGCTGCGAATTCACGTTCATCTTCAAGGGGAAAATAAGTCCCTTGAGGAACAACCTAATGAGATTGCCCACCATAAGGTCAGCAAACTAGGGCCACTTCAGTTGAATGACTGGTGCCTTATTCTGTTTTCCTTCCTACGCAGAATGTGATATAGGCCACTTGACAATGGCGAGAAGAGTAATAATACTTCTGCTAAGACACCCAGGATCCCCAGTCCCAAAATATCATATAGATAATCCAGGTGGACTTGGCGCAGATTGTGGGCCACCTCTCATGCTTTTCCTGCTATTTCCGTACTTTCCATAGGAACGGGCTGGCGGACAAAAATGAAAGTTCTGTTAATTGTTAAAGAGCTATCTTTCGCTCACATCTCAGCTTGAATACAGCCATTTCGAGTTTCAGCATGAGGTGGGAAGAGAGGAGAAGCGGCAGGGCAGGTTGGTTTGGGCCGGAGGCAGCAATCACGTGCAGGCAGTCATCCCCTTGGGACTCCTGACGGCGTTGTAGACGCAGCCAGCGTTTACCCAGCCATTATATTCTCTTACCTTCCTAGGTTTAATGTGCTTCTTTCATTCCTCCATCTTCTTGTTCTTCTTCTGCAGTATTGAAGCTTATTCTCGGTCAGTTCGAAATCCGGCGAGCTGTGATCCAATACTTTCGGCGTCCACCTATGTTTCGGTGATTTGTGGCTTATCTGATTGCCCGATTCGTCCCTCTGTTACCTAAATTACCTGTATTTGCGACCTCGTTCGTTCGACATTGATTGGCAACACCGATTATCTGGAAATCCTCAACTCTAATCATTCACCGTGCAATTACTTGCAGATTGTTACGCGGCCAGGATGGCCACAGCTGAGGTGCCTACGCGGACTCATGGTTCGTCTTCGCAAGCATTCTGCCCCTCATGAGACAACCCCAAATTGATAGATGATAGTTCGCAGCGGACGTCGCCACCCGTTCTCTAGCTGGATGAAGAGACTTGCTAGCCTGAAGGGCTCCTCGACGGATTCTAGCACAATTCGCTGGTCCCATAAACGCCATGACTCTCACAAGAACAAGAGAAACAACAAGAACAACCCTTACCCGCTCTCCGGTACTACGAACGTTGCCGCTGAATACAGCAGTGATTTCGTGTCCGTCTCGGATACAAATGCTGCGAATGGGCCACGATCGTGCTCATATAGTGAACCTTCCATTGCGTGTTCCGGATACGACAACCAGGTCCCTGCGACAAGTGCAAAGTCGACAGCCCCGACAATCTCAACGAACGGGGACACGGCCATCTCCGAGGCAGCATATTCCAAGGCAGGAACGATGGCTACAGCAGGAGGAGGGATCAGCTCTCATGGTGGAGGCGAAGGGAGTACTTTCTCTTCGCCCGCGCCGTCGGTCCGTTCGTTGACAACCACCCTAACCACCGTGCAGTCAGCCGCGCCATCAACTCACTTCTACAACGTGCAAAGTACACACCAGGGCCTAGCGCCTGCGAACTCGACGCACAGCACAGCGAATCAACAAGTACAATTTTCCCAGCCATTTCCTTCCTCCCCCGCGACCGCGGTGCCACCCCACCTTGCCCCTCACGGCAACTCTCATACCTATAGCACTGCGACTGCCAACAATATTCTCACTGACAACGCATCCATCCTCACTCTGGCTTCGTCTTCAAAACGTCGCCGCAGGAACTCGCTAGATACGAACGCATCGGTCCGCGCTCTGGCGCCGTCCTCGGTATTTGGTGGTAGTCGCGAGAGTCTGCCACTGAGCGTGCTCAGTGCAAATGTTGGGGAGCCTTCCAACACGTCCACCTTCAATGCACCCGGAGTACTCAATCGTCCCAGCATGGTGGGCCTCGCTAGCGCTGAGCGGATTAGTGTATATTCAGCGTCCGGTGCGATCGCGAGCGGCGAACGGGGGAGCTACCATAACAAACCGAATCCAGGGACGGGAGACGGTGCAAGTGTGAAAAGCGCAGCGTATTCGCACAGTCGCAACGACAGTTATGCGGCGAGCATCTCGGGCGGGATCGGTGTCGCGGTCGCCAGCGGGTCCGTCAGTCAGCCCATGACGGGGAGGGTCAGTCGTCGCAGCTCGGGATGGGGTGAGATAACTGGTGAGGAAGGTGACCAGGAGAAAGATGACAAGGAAGATCGGCCAGCAGAAGTGAAGGAGGAGGATTCCTTTGATGCAATGCCTGAAGGGACGACTGAAACGACAACGACCGCGACGACAAAGAATTGATGACGCCGAACATGATATGACTTTATACACAGGAGAGTCTGCCGTGAGCTACGCAACGAAGTTACGCAAGATAACTGTATGACAGAGCGGGTTAGAATATTATCAATGGTTTCCTGGCCTTTTTTTTCCCTTTTTCCGCATGCGAGGGAAGGATGGAGGTCTGTCTGCTTGGGATGGGAGTCAATACACCTTAACCTGGGAGTTTGGGTTGCTTACTGTTTATTTGTATCTAGGTATACCTTGATTGTTGGATGCATGGACACTATTGATATCCCGCTGGTATTGTTTAGCATGATTAACTTTATTCATTATTTCTTGCTACTTGACACTTTACGTATGTATACCTGCAGTTTAAGTTTAGTAGGTAGTGCTTAATGCGTAGTGCTTAATGCGTAGTGCTTAATGTGTAGTGCTTAATGTGTATACCAACGTCAATTCTCAATTTGCGAATGTTGGTCACAATCATAACTGTAGAAATACTGCGAAACCCAAGAGAAATGTCAAAAGTACTGAGAGCGTGGCGCTGGAAGGAACCTTCAACAAGTGCAGGCGACGATCGTTCTCAACAATGGCAATGTTCGACCCCTGAAGGTCACCAATGCAAGCTCAGTGGCTGAAATGCACCAGAATTACGGAGTAGGATTCGGCGACAGCACCAAAGTGAGCTAAAGGTCCAAGCCAATTTATTAGGAGCTAGAAGGTGGAACAGCACATGCTTTCCAACCCCCCAGAGTCCCTTGCCGTGGGTGATCATATTATCATTAATTCGTGATGATTGATTGATGGATTGGTTCCTGAGCCAAGAACGATGCGGGTCTCTCCATCAGCAGAAAAAATAAACGCCTCCCTCCCGACGTCACTTCTTCTTTCTGTCCTTCCATTCATCTGTTGCGGCCCCCAGAATTTCCTTAAGGGCCTTTTAATTGGATAAGTGTTACCATGAAAGAGCATCGTCGTCGGCATGTCGCGGTGGTGGGCACAGGGATGGCAGGTTTGGCGGCGGCCTACCTGTTACACCATGATCCACAGCAGCGGTTCCAAGTGCGACTAATTGACAAGGTAGAAATTACTAATGTTCACTAGACGAAATCATCTGTCACTGACGGTGAATAGAAAGATCAAATTTCTCTGAGTGCAGAATCGATACCAATCCCCAGCTCGGACCCGGGGGTTAGCAAATCAGTGTGGGCCGACGTGCCCATGCGCGCCTTTGCCGGCGGCTTCTATGGCAATCTCATTCGGATGTACGACTATCTGGGAGTTCGATATCACTCGCAACCGTTTGTTTTTAGCTTCTCTCGGCTGTCTTCGCGACGACGACAGCGTCAGCAGGAGGAGGAAGAGCCGTATATGGTGCATACTTCCAACTTCCACCAGCTGTCCCCGTTACTCCCTCGCAGGGGAGACGTTTTCCAGTGGCTTACCGAAGCCGTTTTTGCACTTTTGTGCTATCTATGGTTCATCTTGTGTTGCTTTCTTGTCAGTCCGATAGAAGATGAATCGTTCGACCACTATCTTCGCCGCATCCATCTGCCGCAATACTACAACGCCAATTACCTCTTGCCGCTGATTTCGAGCGTCTGTACCTGCTCGCACGAGGAGCTGCTCCGGTTCCCTGCAGTGGATGTGCTCGCATACAAGCAGCTCACGCATCGCCAACCGCACTACGTCGTGACAGATGGGGTCCACGAGGTCCAGGAGACGCTCCTGCGTGGGCTAGACGTGCGGCTTGGTGTCCAGTTGACCAGAGTCACGCCGAGACCGAACGGAGTTGAACTCACGTACCGCATAGCGGACAGCAAGGCTCAGGAAATCACCGAATTGTTCGATCTGGTTGTTCTGGCTGTGTCCCCGGACGTCGTGGCGAACATCTTCGAGCCCTTGGCATCTAGTCTGAGCAAGGTTCCCACGACCACGGTGAAGACAGTGGCGCATACGGATTTTGCCAATCTCCCGCAGGTCGGGATGGGAGTCAAGCCAAAAGTTTCGGTTTCCAGTGAAGCCGGAGCCCCCCAGCACATTTACCTCCGCTCCAGCGCGTCCACCACAGAATCGGTCCACGTGCAGCCAAACTCGGTCCTTGTCACGACAAACCCGCTAACAGCTATCGATGAGACCAAAGTCATTCAATCAGCGTCATTTACGCGCGTGCTGCGAAGTCCGCAGAGCCGGCGGCTGATCAATCGCGTTTTTGACAAAGGAGGCAGACACGCTAATTCTAAGGCAATCAACTGGCGCAGTGGTGATAACGGCGTGTATCTAGCAGGAGGATGGTGCTGGGATGGAATGGTGCTCTTGGAGGGGTGCATTGTATCAGCGATGCGAGTGGCAGCCGACCTGGGGGTGGAAGTCCCATGGGAGAGATGAGGGTGGAAACATGAGCCTGACGTGAGATGACTGCATGTACATAGTAGTAATTCTGTGGAACCGACGACAGATACTAGCGTATATATATTTATATATAACACGAATAATGGGATTAAGCGACTGCTAATAATTGAATATGGCTCCGTCCTGGCCCTGGATGTGATGACCAGCGGCATCTTTGTTTACTACGCGCACGCCACCTGCTGTTCTAATCTCCTCAACATAGGTATTCATTCCCAACACAAAAATCGCCATGAACCCCATTACTTGGTTTCTCGGTCTTATTCAACACCTCTGGAAATTCATCTTCAGTCCAAAACAGCGTGACAAAGACCTCTACAGCCTGGACCATGCAATCCTCCACGTCCAGACTCCCCCGCCAAGCATGTGGATGAACATGGGGTATTGGAAGGTAGATAGCCACTCTCTTCCTCTGTACCGGTTTCCACATTTTCACGAGAGATATATAGGATGAAACCACCCTCGCGGGCGCCGCTCAAGCTCTTCTAGACCAAGTCCTCATCGCAGCCGGTCTGGTTGACCCGTCCGGGCGACCGGTCCCTCACCCGCCGCAGCGCAGGTTCAACCTCCTCGACGTAGGCATCGGCTGCGGCGACCAGTCGCTCCATCTCCTTAACGCAGCGCGACTACCTCGAGTAGTCCCAGGTGATGATGACGATGACAGCGCAGCCGCCCGTCCACTGCCCCTGTTCGATGCCTACATCGGCGTCACCATCGCTCCGTCACAGGCGGCGATGGCACGGCAACGGGTTCGATCGCAGGTGGAGGCTGCGATCTC
The DNA here is from genome assembly GCF_018340605.1 of Aspergillus pseudoviridinutans. Classification (NCBI taxonomy): domain Eukaryota; kingdom Fungi; phylum Ascomycota; class Eurotiomycetes; order Eurotiales; family Aspergillaceae; genus Aspergillus; species Aspergillus pseudoviridinutans. Next base: position 2,603,252 of record NW_025091281.1, on the reverse strand, counting down.
GCCATCCAAAGCAGAGATCTTCTGCGCAGATGCCGCAGACCCGTCCTCCTGGAGTGCCGAGATGAAAGGCGCCCTGCGCGGTATGATCATCTCTTCCGAGGAGATCGGAATGTATTCCGACAACTGGGTCCTGGCCCTCGACATGTTGTACCATCTGCGCCCGTCGAGGCGTCCGCTGATCAGCTACGCTTGCCGGGATCTCCGCGCGTCCCTGATGGCGTTCGACCTCTTACTGTCTGAGAACGCATCGCCGTGGGAGCGGCTGATGCTCCGGCTCGTGTGCATGGTTACGGGGACGCCGTTCTCGAATTTCCTGACCAGGGCCGAGTACGAGGATCTGCTCGTCGGCGCCGGGTATGAGCGCGACTGCGTGCAGATGCGCGATCTCTCGGACCATGTCTTTGCGGGGCTGGCGGGTTTCATCGCGCGCAAGAACGAGGAACTGCGCCGGTTTGGGATGACCGTGGGCAAGTTCCGGGGGGCAGGGGCTGTGTTTGGCTGGTGGGCGAGGAGTGGCGTGGTTCGAGGAACGGTGATTATTGCAAAGAAACAGGGTCTATAGTCCAAAACTGCTCTTGTACATTACACATTATCTACTTCTTTAGTCATAAGCATCCAGCATTTCTTGTACGTCCCCCGAATGAGCTGCCGTCCATGAGACCACAACCAAGAAACAACACACCACGTCCCAGCTGACACTACTCACAGCCGGATGCTCGGACATGGCGCTTAGGAGTCGTCGCCAAAGCGTCCCCTCCGGTGTCGCGGTCAAAGCATATGTAGACTGCGCCACCAGAACCACCAAAATCGCAAACAACCACTTGAAAACCCTCGCGTACCGTCTGGCAGCCACAGCCACCGGCTGACTCTTCCCCCAACCCCTAGGCAGCATACCTGGCGACAGAGCCCCGGGGACAAACAGCAACAGGTGCGGAATCAGCAGCACGGGCATAAAGTAGCTCGTGTGCGCGACCAGGGGGACGACCGCCGCACTGAGCAGCGAGATAAGCACCGGACCGACCTCAAGCAGCGCCGGCGGCACCCACAGCGTCCCGTTCCCACGGGAGTCGTCGCCACTGCGAGACGCAGTCGCAGACTGCCGAGGAGTAGACTGAGACTGGCGCGGTAAGGAGACCACCACCGTCGCGGCGAAGAGACTCTGCGCGAAGGAAATAGCAACGACCTGGCCGAGGAGCATATACGTCCAAACACGGGGGATGTTGAATCGACGGCCTATTATCCATCACGTTAGAATCTTGAAGCTGGTGCTGATGCTGATTTTACAGCGGGGCACGCAAAAAGCAGCATACCCATAACACCCAGAAAGATACTCCACGCAATCGTAAACAGGAAGATCTGTCCGCTCCACCAATGCCGCTCCGGTGTCTCGGAGACAGTCTCCCACGCCTGTTTGAACAACTTCGTGTCGCGCAGCCACAGTTCCCCTTTCATGGGGAGAGAGGCGCGCTCGAGTTCAAGCAACTGGGCGAGGGTGCACTGGCCCCGCCATGAGCGGTAGGAATGAGCGAAGAAGGCGAACATGTAGTACCATGTCGACGCTAGACTGGCGCAGGCCAGAAGGATGAACAGGACGAGTTTGTGGGAATGTTTGCTCTGCCATTGGACGTTGGATTTACAGGTCTGGTAGCGATTGTAGATGGTGAGGCATGCGTGGCCGGCCAGGGCGGAGGCCAGACCCAGGTAGAAGATGAGGATGGGAAGTGAGCGGTATTCTTGCAACATATCGACGGTAATTCTGCTTTAACCTTGGCACATGAAAACCTACTGAGGTGGGATTCGTTGCTATCGTGACAGGATGTCCGAGGTCTGAGGTGATTTAAATACGGACAAAGTGCGCTGGTGATCTCTGATGCCGTGCATAAGCTGGTGGGCCTCGATCAGTGTCTTAATAACGCACACCGTACACAGCACTTAGAACTCGACTATTCAACGGTGTATAAAAATTTTATCCATATCAATTGAGATGAATTAAGTAAAAATTGAATTGCGTTCTAAGTGGAATCCCTCCAACGGGGCTCGCTGATAAACAGACAAATTTAACATATCGTCAATCATAAGACTCGCTCACCACCCTTGGCTCCGTGAGACGCCTTCCTCATTGCCTCCAGATAATGATCACCCAGATACTGGTTCAAAATATAAACAGAGAAGTTGTGATAAAATAACAGAAAATAATATATTCGATACTTTCGCTTTTTGTCTTTTTTTCTTTTTTTTCGATTTAGCTCTGCTCAAGCAGTGCCGACACCGATCTTGGACTCGGAACTACTCCGTTCAGCGTCGGCCTTCTGAGAGGAAAGGAATTTCTTGAACATGTTGGCAATGTCGTTCTCGGATTTCTTGGTCTCCTCCGCCGACTTGCCGTTCTTCTCAGTGATCAGGTTCTTCAGCCATTGATTCTCGAGCTCTAGAGCGGTCACGCGGGCTTCAAGAGCGGCATTCTTCTCAGAGGTCTCTTTGACCGTCTTTTCCAACGCTTGCTCCCGGAGCTTCTTCTTGACCCGGAATCGCGCGCTAGCAGCCGTGTTGCGGCGACGCTTGTCCTCCTCCGCGGCAATGCGGGCAGCCTCCTCCACACTGATAGGGGCCGCCTTTTGCGTGTTCTTGCGCTTGGGACCCGCCGCAGTCGTCGCAGAGGCAGCTGGAGCAGCTACTGGGCTGGTAGCTGGACCAGTAGGCGATGATGCAGAGGAGCTAGACTGACTCGGGTTGGCGTTGGTGTTGGTGTTGAAGGGTGCACTTGAGAGCCCCGAAGGGATTGATGGGATCTTTGAAAACTGCGTATTTTGAATCGGAACCTGAGAGTTGATCGAGTTCAAGTTGGCTGCTGAAAAATCGGGCATATTGCCGAAACCATCTAGGTGTGCGAGATTAGCCTCAGCCCATAACCAATCAGAAATACAGCGCTCCAAAAGCCAAGCTGGGCGACACCAGTGTATGAAACCATGGCAAGACAGAACAACACTGAAGCAATTGAGATTCATGAAAGCGGCCTGGTACACTCATGCCAGATGTATGCAACGAGAATAGCAATGATATGGGTCACGTGATATCGCGCCATAGTCGACCCTGTTCACGACAACGCTAAATTGCAAATTTGATGCACGAAGCACATAACCTTTTTTGAGATAGCCGCGCAAAGACAGGGGAAAAAGGTTCATGCAGACAGGGGTGGGTTTAGGTGCTTTGCTCATCCAATGATGGCCCGTGCAAGCAAACCACAACTATGTGCCCCCCCATGATCCAAAAGGATCATGCAAGATATCACGAGTTGCGTGAGAGAATGAGGGGAAGAAGAAGAAGAAGCAAAAATGTCTGAGCACAATTGACAGTCATAGCATGATTGATCATGTTAAATGGACAGGGGACAAGCCTTCAAGAACGTGTGCGGGGAACAATGGCGCCATATGTCCAGCTTCGAATGAAAAAAAAGCATCAGACCACTAGAAGTAGATTTCACTCACCACCTAGAAGATCCAGAAACTCCATATCGGAATTGCGGGTGGTATGTCCTCCATTCTGCCGTTCCGTTGGCTTCGCGCTGTCTTCATTTACKGCATCAAACGTAGGCAGGTTGAGATCTCCGAGATTGTCGAAATCGAAGAACTCGGTATTTGTGAACAACGAGAGATCAGCATCGAGATTGAAAGTATCTTGTCTCTGTTGCTGCTGCAAAGCCTGGTCGTAGGGCGAGGGAATGGCATTCAAATCATCGAGGTATTGGGAGAAGTTGGGGGCGCGGCGGCCGTTGTAACCGGACATGATGTATGAGTGAGGCTAAGCCTCTATCAAGTTCTCGAGACAAATCGAGTAGTAGCTGTTGGCTGTCTTCCTTTGCGTTTCGTTCAGATGATGCCTTGTGAGAGTGTCAAATGTGTGTCAAAGACGCAGGGGTCGATGACTCGTCTATATGACTCCGCCGTATCGATCCGAGAAGATGTCGTAGCACTTGTCAGATGTGCTCGAATAATCGCGTCGAGGTCGAATTGACTATGGAAGAGGGTCCGGAGATGAAAGAGTAGAAGAGAGAGGAACGAAGAGACCAGTCGATAATAATGAATAATACTCACGGTGGAACGCGGGACATCGGGGAGGTGGGTGGGAATTTGCGCAGGGTGGGGTGGATGATTAATCCGGCGGAAGCAAGTCAACACTCTTGAAGATGAATGGTCAAAGCGTTCCGATCACGATGATTAAAAATCAAAGAAGGGTTTCTCAGCCGGCATTTGACAAAACCAAACGACTAATCTATTGATGCTTGATAGTGTTCTATTCATTTATTTTATCCCTTCTACTGCATGCAAAATACAAAGCACGCTCTATCTAGAATATACAATTGAACACCTTCACTGGAATCTCCTTCGTCTCTGACCATCAACAGCATCGAAGTAAAACTTTCTTTGTCTCGCCACTGTGCCTTATTGACTTTCCGTATCGAGAAAAGATTACATCGCTTCCGAGTCATCTTTTTCGGCGGCCGAGATCGGAGTCCAACCGGATTTTAAAACGCCTCGAACCAGGCACTGGCCAATCTCCGGAACCATTATTTCACGATGAAGTATGCGAATGGCGGTGATCTCTCTCGAATATGATTCTCAAGCTGTTCTTGTCAATACCTCACTCTACTTAGGTACTATGCTCCGTATGCTATGCAACCTATGTCTGAGTAGCCTGTAGCTGTGTCTCTGCTGAAATTTAGCATGTGTTCAGTGTGACTGCTGAATGCTGAGAGAGCCGCTCACTCCTGAACAATCACAAGGAAACAGATTCCCGCACATTAATAATCAGCCTGCCTTATCTCGTATTCCTTTCCCTCGTGCGTTGGTGGGTGGCCCCAAAGCCTCGAGCTGACTGGTTGTTCCTCAGTCACCTTTTTTGGGTTTAGCTTTTTTGTCCATGACGCGGTTTGCGCATGAATCTCAGTTGCTGTCCTAGCCATGACCCTTGCAACTATACTCTGCAGAGCTCATGATGCTGCAGATAAGCTACCCTATGCCAGTAGACTTCCCTTGGCCTTCTTCCTAGTTTCTTCAGTGTGTGTCCGTGCCCTAACGTATAGATGGAGCGCGGGTGTGCAGCACTATTAGTAATAATGCTGCATACTTGCTTATCCTATGAGGTGTGAAGCAACTTATCGCCACGTGACTTATTTGCTTTGTTTATTCTGGTTCCATCTTGCGTGTTTGCTCTGCGGTCGCAATCCAGCTCTCACCAAGGAATTGCGCGCCATTGTCATGTAATTCAGCCTCATCATTGATTATGCTTCGACCATAGTGTAAAGTCGATCATTCAATCCATATCAGAATGGCGCGTCCAAAGTCTATCCGTGCGCCTACAGCCGCCAGTCTACCCAACACTCTCCGCATCCCCTCCTCGACCCCCTCTCTGATAAAGTCATTCTCTCGGCTATCCCGCCAGGCTCTTCTGGACCTGGTGTTTCAATGGCTCGATGATCGCAACGCGCAATTGTTTCCACCGTATCTTGAGCAAGACGAAGCCGAGAACCCCGACGAAGATGAACTCAGCCCGTACCCGGCCGCCGAATCGATCGAGGACGTGCGGAATGCTTACCAGGATTTACAAGACAGGAAAGGCGGCAAACGCGAGGTGATTGATCGTATATTGGAGGGCGACTGGCGACACGGTATTACTTTGCGCCAGCTGGCAATGGTGGACATTCGGTATATGGAAGACCATCCAGCAAGTCTGCGATGGACCGCATTTGAACTCGGTCGCATTGGCATGGATGGACCTCGATCCGCAGGAGCAACGGCGCCTGACGTTTCGGCATGTCTACCGCGCATCCACGCCGCTACTTTCCTGAGTAACCTTCAGCAGCAGATTTCTCCCCTGGTGAAAGCGCATTACCATCTCGTTCGCTCGTCCTCGCTTCCGCTCTCATTCCTGCGCATCTTAGTGACTAATTCTCCATACCAAAACCCTCGCCAGCCACCTGAGGCTCTGACGGACTCTTCGCGAGTGATGTACGTGGCTTTCCCCGATAGTTGCCCCTTCATCTACACGTCCATAGCATCATCGCCCGTCGCAAAATCAACTACATCCACCAACCATGCCGTCGCAACCGATGCTCGGAGTCTGCAGCGCATTGTACGAGACGCTTTACCCAAAGCATTATCGCGGCCACAAGAGCGATACGCTTTAAGAGCGACCTCTCTGACAGCGAAGAATCTGCAAGCTTTGCTGGCGCTCCGCGGTCCTGGAAGATCCAACGCGGCCAATGGAGCGTTCAGTATATTCGCCGACGCGGTACTCGAAGGGAGTCCCTTGGACCCACGTCCGTCGGATACAATTTCTCCGGAAGAGCACTTCCACCAAGAGTCAGATCATGGCAAGGAGAACGAAAACCAGGAGGACAGCAATACGGGCAAAGGAATGGAGCCTACTTCGCATATCGCCAAGAAGCGCAAATTAGCCGTTCATTCTCGTTTTGGCACATCGGGAACCCTCTCGTCTGCCCCTCTGGACCGCCTTGACGTGCGCCTGCTTGATCCGGCGAACGACGAGGATGACGAACATGATGTGGACCGCACGCAGCCAACAGTTTCACTCACCTTTGCCGGCTCGGACGTCATCAGCGGTATCCGCAAGCTTGCCGAACTGGGTGTTGTCGAGCCGGAGCGTATGCCTTCATGGATGACGGGCGAAGAAGCAGTCAGCGTCGCTGTTGTTCATCGAGGAAAGCGTATAATCAAAGATGGTTGACAGCAAGAGCAAGTCTCAAGAAACTTCTGATCGCCAACCAGCAAAACATTCCGAGGGAGAATCACGCTGGAACCCCACCCGACGCAACTGCCGCAGCGCAGTAGGCACCCGCGAAATACGGCTCGGCAAGATCCCAGGCTCTGTGTACGCCCATGACATTGAACATTGGACGTGTGGAGTCGTCAAGGTCGATAGCGCAGGCACCGACGATTACCTGTCAAGACTCTTGATGTACTGCGACTAGGCGAGCAGGATTCCGAGTCTGATCCGAGCCTCATAAGGTCAAATAAGGTCAATAGGTGGATATACTGCACATCTACGGGTTACACAGCTACACAGCGGTGCCTCGGACAGCAAGCGAAGTATCATTGGGATACATCAAGCAACACAAATACAGATAGGGGTATATAGCAATCTAGACCAATCCAAAACCCAGTGACCGACGCCCTTGCACCATGTAGCACGCAAACTCATTACCATCGCGAACGCCACGACCTACGTGACCCATAATAGGACGATCCCGGGGAACCCCAGTGCCGATAATATGTTGAAGAGTCTATCACCAAGCGTTAAAGATTAGCAACCTTTCCAAGAAACAAAAATCCGGGCGAAGGGGACAAGTACAGGGACGGTCTCGTACCGCGTTCGCCAGGCATGCCGAGCAGATGCCCCACATTGACATAACCTTCTTCGTTGACGTATCCGTCCTTGGCGAGCTGTTTTAGATCCAGTTCGCTGCTACCGGTCTCCCATGCAGAACGGCTAGACGAGAGTCAGTATATGTCCGCAGTCTTTGTACAGGTAGCAGAACCCACCAGTAAACGCAACGCACCCCCTGCGCGTTCTGCGTTGCAGCCCATTGCAAGAAACAGGTCTTGTGAATGTTATTCCCGCATGCTGCGCGGCACCAGACGATCTCGTCTTTTTCCGGCTCGAGTTCCATGAAGCAGATGGGACAGTCTCCTTCGATGGGCTTGCGCTTGCCATTGTTGTCCTCCGACTGTTCCTTTTGGCTACTGAGGGGCGATGACTGGTACATTTCACGAAGTTCCTGCATGCGATTTGCGTAAGCAAATTTATACAATTGCATCCTTTGCGTGAACCCTTACCGAGGATAAGAATGCCAGCTGGTACTGTAGATGCTCCGGGGCTTTGAGGGCGTTAATTAGGACTTGATAGGCCATAGTAGTTAGCGACCGTAAGAATAGAATAAAGATATAACGCCAGTGATGGGCGAATAGGGGTCACAATCTTCAAAGAAAGGCGTATGCATACCGTAGAATATGTGCTTGCACTGATTGCCTTTACCTCCATCCGGACAGTCGCAGGAAGGCACCTTCCCAATCACAATGGTGTACAGATTCCCCGTTGTCCCCGCCATTTTAAACACGACTTCAGGCGCATCATCGACCTCGGTGACACAGTGTTCCACGACACACATCCTGCTCAATGGCCGGGTCAGTGAAAGACGCATGAAAGCAGTACGGCCAGTCCTACCTCTGGGTTCGTGCCCGCATCATCCTTTCCATTATACACTTGGGCGCCTGTTTACGAAACGGCTTAGCGCGTCGCTCGGGAGTCGGCTGGCCAGAAAGGCGCTTCTTGGGGCTTCGAGTCTTCTTGGTTGGGGTCGTGACGGGTGAGTCTGCTGTCAAGTCGATCACCTCGACGGAGCCAGCTGAGGCTGCGGAGGCGGTATTCACTCGTCTCCGGACATTTTTTACTGGAGTTGTCAATAATTTGATCTCATCATCGGCGTCCCGTTTTCTCTTGGTTGTTGGTCGTGTATTGCCGGTCGTGCTCGTGCCGTAAACTCGACGTTGCGCCGGCGAGGAGCGGGTGATTGTTTGACGAGATGTTGTCGTTCGTGTACTTCCCATATTGACTAGCAGTACAAGCCACGTATACAGCGACACGAATGGGAAAAAGTGGTAGACGTTGATACACCGATCTGAGCTACGGTGGCGTTCGACAAGTTGATAGATTTGTTTTGAGACGCGACCTGGAACGCTGACATAATCACATCCTTCAATCGACGAAAATGGACGTAAACCTGATACTGTGTTGATTCTTTTGATATTGCACCTTGAATATTGGAATAATCTCTCCTTTGTGCCTACCTAGAATATTCCAATAAGGAGTCGATGACACAAAACGGCGTAGATATACCATCATCATATCTGGAGGTTTGCTGGGTTTGTGTACTTTGTCCTGTTTGCTGGCACCGATAAGTTATCAAGATAGCGATAACAAGGAGACACAGCATTCTTGCCAAATATTTCGAGATTGACGGCTTTCCCTTCTTTTGTTACCTTTATTCCTTTCATAGGAGCTCTGATATATCAATGGATCTTGACCACAGCATTTCCAGTCGCCGATGGCCTGAAATATGACCTGCATATGCTCAACTGTTATATTTTGACTGTTGTAAGAGGTAATCTGAAGATAAGAGACTGCTATACCTTTTTAGGAAAGATTATGTAACCCCGCATGACTACATCTTAGCCCAAACAGATGATTATCGTTGGTGTTTTCAAAGATTCCTCATGGTATGATAGACTGAAGGAATAACTCCTTCAGGGTAGACATATGGCTCGTCCGCGAGGCTACTCGGGAGCTGATAGCTCCAAAGAACCCCATGCGGTCTCCCTAAAAGGTATGCACAATTGGGATCTCAACTGAAGCTACCACTCGCTGATGCGGCCTCAGTATTGCGGTAAGCCGAGCTCCAAGAAGCGTTCGGCTATCATGCTAACCAAGTAAGGCTGTCACGGCCTTCACTATCCAACCAATACCCCCTTCCGGCTGCAAACACCAAGATCTCAAGTAAAGCATCCCTGAGCTATCCATCCGACAATACCGATGACAAGTTCATCCTTAGTCCTAACGTAAGCACTCATCGCCTTCCACCAAGCACAAGCTAACAAACCTGCAGCTGACTTTGCCGCCCTCCTTTGGCTCGGCATACGTCGGGGAAACGTTCGCCTGCACGCTCAGCGCCAACAATGAGCTGCCGGAGGACGAGACCTCGCGCGTCGTCACATCCGTCCGCATCGTCGCGGAAATGCAGACTCCATCCCAGGTAGCCTCACTGGACCTGGAACCAGTGAACGATCCGGCCCAGACGGACGGCCTGCAAAGGGGACAGTCCCTGCAGAAAATCGTCCGCTTCGACCTCAAAGAAGAAGGGAACCACATCCTGGCTGTCAGCATCAGCTACACCGAGACGCTGATCGGCTCCGACGCGCAGGCTGCCAGCGGCCGGGTCAGGACCTTCCGCAAACTGTACCAATTCGTGGCTCAGCCGTGCCTCAGTGTCAGGACGAAATCCTCGGAGCTGGCTCCGTTGGAGGTGGAGAATAAGTCGTTGGGACCGTACGGGAAAACCCGGCTTCTGCGATTCGCTCTGGAAGCACAATTGGAGAATGTGGGGGATGGCACCGTGGTTGTCAAGGTTTGTGGGAGAGGTACTTTTACTGGGTCATATCATGTCTGACTGCCGGACAGCAAACGAAACTCAATCCCAAACCGCCGTTCAAAGCCGTTTCCTTGAACTGGGACCTGGAGAGGCCGGACAAGGCCGACTGCCAGCCGCCCATGCTGAACCCACGGGATGTCCTGCAGGTTGCATTCTTAGTTGAGCAGGAAGAAGGCCAGCAAGAGGGACTCGAAGCTTTACAAAAGGACCTGAGACGAGATGGCAGGGCCGTCCTGGGGCAACTTTCGATTGAATGGAGGGGTGTTATGGGGGACAAGGGGTTCTTGACTACCGGAAATCTGTTGACAAGGAGGCGATCCTGAGGTAATCTAGTGCTTATACATCCAATCACCTTTGCAATAATGAAGTCTCAAGGAGCTCCATGAGTGCTGGCTTTGTCATATGTCAATAGACTACAGAGTGTATTATTCTAATAAGAGCCTCCGCCATTTGTTTCATCAACAGATGCATAGAAATTCTCATAGCTGCTGCTGCATGGCTCCATTCCCCCAGAGATCTACAAGATAACATTTGTCGCCATGATGTACCTCCCGCCAGGAGATGTCAATAGTCTAACAGCTACTGCGTTACTGCCTTGACTTCTTGAGCGCTAGAGAAGGATGATACTTGGTATTCTCACTTGCGGTGAGATCCTTTACATTACTCAAGGTAGGTATCGAGATAGGAGAGTGGAGAAGTAGTGGATAGAAAGGATGTGAATGAGATCAATAGATTAATTGACCTAGAGAACCTATGAATATATACAGTACAGTACAATGCCTTTTCCTCCAGCCGAATGCGATCCATATCCATTTCCAAACCAGGTATCACAAATTCCAACCAAGTTTCCTTTCCACGATGCAGCCCAATCCAGTAAATCAAGAAATATAGTAAAACAGTTCCTCTCGACGAATTGACGTTCCAGCATCCACAACCAAAGGGGTATCTATTCCTGTTTTCTGTAGCCTCCGGAGCCGCGAGGCTCAGTGTAGTAGGGGTCTAATCCCAGAGCACCTGTGCTATGCACACTATTGATATCCCGCGGGTACTCCAAATCAATCCGGTCGCTTTGTCAGAACGATCGCAAGAAGAAAATGAGAGCAAAAATTTTGAGATCACAAGTGCCGCCCGAGATATTAGAAGTATCGACAACGAAGGTACGGATCAAAATAAGCGATGGCATCGTATAAAGCATGAACGAAGATAATCAAAATCTGATCGATCAAAAAGTCATAAAGTCGTAAGATAAGCTCAATGACCGTCAGTGTACGGCCGTAATCAGCATATAAAAAAGAAGATATGGCTAATAGAATTAACCATTGGTAGCGACCGACTTCGGCTTGGAAGGATGAGTCCAGGCGAAGAGGTCAAATTTGTCCTTAGCGTTCTCCATGATAGAGGAGGCGCTAGACTCTGGCTGCAAAGTCGGCCGCGGCGTGATCTCGCGCGGCTCCAGAATGAGAGAGCGACGATAGAAAGTCTGCAGGCTCTTTTCGCCGTTGGAACGCACCCGCACCAGCTCGTTCTGCATCCAGGTCTGAAGTTCGGGAACTTCGGTGAGACGGTAGGGGATCTGGAACCGCTGGAGCTCGCTGATGATCTTGGCGGTCTTCATGTGTTTGTCAAAGTTGATGACTGTCATCTCGCCGTCATCGGTGGGCAGGCTTCGCAGGGGCTGGTTCCCGTGGTCCACGAATGTCAGGTCCGTGAGGTAGGTGCCGACAAAAGGAAGACACGGCGGAACATGGGTCTGCAGTCTCTGCCGCAGGACAGCATAGTTGCGCGACACATCCACGATGCCCCGTAGGGTGTCAAGGGTGGCCTTGGTCTTCTGCGATACCACCTCCCAGGTCCGCTTCAGACGCGAGATCATCGACGAGTTCAGAGAGCAGATAATGGCCATCAGAGTGTCATAGTTGTTGAGTTCCAGGCACTTGTTAGCAATCTTGACCCACTGCTTGATGATGGCCGCCCGCTTCTTCGGTTCCTCCAGCTGCAGGATGGAATCAGCCACCAGATGAGCGAGATCGGTGGACAAAGTCGACATGGCACGGACATTGACGGCCAGTGAAGCGCTCTTCTTCATCCACTCCGTCGCCAACAGCTCCTCGGGAAGAATGGCGCAGAAGATGCGTGACTCCTTGATTGTGAGCTGACGGGCCAGTTCCATAGGATCAAAGTCCAGGATGCTAATCGCAGCCTCGCCGTTCTTCCACTGTTTCAGCAGGTTCACCTCCTTCTTGCTGAGAATGGGAGGGGGAAGAGGAGTGTCTGGGTGCACATATTGTGCGGTTGCGGTGTTGGTCTTCCCCATGGACGAGATGAGACGGGGCACAACGGGTCCTTGAAGCGTCGAAACCTTGTCCGTCAGCTCCAGGAGGCGTTTTCCGGCGGAGGGAAGGGATTGAATCAAAGTAGTGTTGGCAAAGTTGACAATAAAGTCCAGAGCCGAGGTATCGCAGTCATGGCGCCAATGGGACTCGAGCCAGCCCTTGAACACGTTGTACACGCGAAGACGAACGGGCCCCGCTGCATGCGGAGTATCGCCAATGTAGTCAAACCGATCAGCAAGAGCCTCGGCAAACTCCAGCGGCGTCGCAAATAGGCGGAAGGTGAGGTAAAACGTCGAGACGAACATCGCGTCTGGCGTTGATCCATGAGAGGTGAGCTTCTCGATCAGCGCCCGAAGGCTGCCGCCCATGACTTGACCATCCTTGAAGATCAATTCATGCGCGTAAGTCTTCTCCAGAATATTTACTTCAGTCTCCTCTCCCTCCTCTGCCAGCGTCGAGTGGCTGACACAGCTCTTGAGCGATGGAGCCTGGTAGCTGCTGCCAATGTCTGGGGATGTGGCTCGGGTAGAAGTTTGAGAGACACCACTCATTTCGGAGTCACGGAGGTGGCTGTGGTAGGTGAAGCTGCTTCCAGTACTAGTCACTCCACGGCCAAAAGACTCACCGATCTCGGACTTGGGATGGCTGATACGGTTCTCGAGTATCTTGACACCAGCGGTTGCATCATAAGACGACGAGAATGAGGCCTTCTCCGGGCTGGTGGGAGGGATGGTAGCGGATGGCAATGACGCCTCGTCGGTTGCTGCAATGGTGGGGCTGCTGAGTGTGCGGGAATTGAAAGAGGATGGAGTGGTATCATCGGTAAGTCCAGGGGTGGGAGGGGAGTAGTCGAGATCTGTGTTCTGGGGGATCTGCAGGGGAGGTGGTGGAAGTCGCAGGGATGATCCAGGTTGGTCGCCTTTCTGCTGTTGCAATTGCGACTCGGGCCCAACACCGACTAATGGCGTCGCAACGTCTTGCGGTAGTGCCTCGAGTTCGAAATCTCCAACCTGCTCAAGCACCAGGCGAGCTTTAGCCAGACAGTTCCCTGCCGCTCGGACGCAGTCGGTGGCGGCGTCGACTAGTCGCTTTCCTTCATCGGGCATGAAGACAAGCTCATCGTCGGGGGACTGGGCGGGTCGGAAGGCGTCCCGTGCAGCGAAAACGAGCTCGGAGAGTCGCTCATACATCGTATCCTTGGCGCGCTCCAGGAGCGCACTGCCTTGAGAGTCGTGTTCACAGACGGCCTCGACCACAGTGAGCAGACCCCGACAGGACCGAACGGCCTGCTCGGTGGTGACGACTAGCTCGGTTGAGGAGCGAGACTGCAGGTGGAGACCGATGAACGAACCCAGCACGCCGAGGAAAGCATCGTACGTGGCGTTGAGTCGTTCCGACGCGAGATTCGGGTTCCGGGAAGCTGCAGCAGGTCCCGAGTAAGACACACGGTGGGAGATGGATATCCGTTTTGTGGCGACAGAAACGGGCCGGGGCTGCTCAAACATGTCCACTCGGGTGGAACAGCGACTCGTAGACATGCAGCTACGGTTGAGAACACGCGACTCGTTTCGTTCCGTCTCAGCCTCCGAGGGAGCCCTTTCCGACATGACGAATGTCTCGGATGCAGGTGTAAGGGGAGAAGAGTAATCCTTAGTTTGCTCCAGCTCCGCGATTGTTCGACCCAAACCAACCTCCTCGTTCCAGATATCGAGAAACCGTACGCCGCGGGTCACGACGCGGAACGCCTTGAGGAGCATCTCATCGACCAGGTACTCGACCTCGTCTTGTAAGGGATTTCCGCTAGCAATCACTTGGAAACTCTTGGTTGTACGCACAAGCGCTGTGAGATCCGAAAGCAATGCTTTTCTGTTTCTTCGCAGACCCTCGTGCCTTCGGACAAGGAACGAGTCGCGGGTGAGACATTCTGATTTTTCCTGGAGCGCTGTCAATGGCTTAGTCTTTGGATCGCTCGACTCGGGACACTCACCAGAAGGAAGCGTACTCCGGCAATCAGGCCCCTTACAAGATCCTGGTTTCCAAAGTCACGAAGAGACGACCCGCATCCACCTCGGATAATATCCCAGAAGTCGGTCAATGCCTTCAGGAGGGGTCTCATGGGTAGTTGGTCGTAAGCTTCGCAGTAATTGGTGGGTAGCCAGCCTCGGGCTCCGGTGTCAAGAAGTGTTCCGTCAGCCCAGCCATTGGTGTGTACCGAGTGTACCAGAATGATATCTCCTTGGTCCAATGGCAAAGTAATCGTGGCTGGCGAAACGTCTCCCGGCGGATGGAACGGATAGAATGCACGAAGATAGTTGTGGAAGACGGCCCGGGGGGCCTCCGTCCGATCCATGCTGTTGTCTTTAGATGAGGTTGCGCAGTACGGCGTCAAAGGTGGTGACATCTGCAGACTGTGCTGCGAGGAATAGTAACGATCGCTAGAAGGGTCTTCAGACTCTGAAGTGGTCGACCCGGAAGGATTTCTGATCGTCTTTTCGACTTTTAACGGCGCAATGTGTCGTTTCATTGGTTCCATGTCTCTATTCCCTAGCGACCTATTCGTTCTCTTTCTCGGTTCTGGTAGCGTCTAGCCGGCGCGAAGGTCACTGACCAAGCGATTAGGTGAAGCAGAACTCAATGAGCATCCTCATAGGAGACTGTCCTTTAGAGATAGGGTAAATGCAAGAGGAATTGGAAGTGGATATCAGGATCCCTGGCCTGAATGAATCAAGGTTGTAGCGATGACGCCCACAGCGGTCCGACAAGCGGACAGGTTACTAGGGTCAACGGTTAGCGGTGGCTTGATCCCTTTTACACAGTAGGGACGAAGGGTGATGGTCTCAGGGTTGTCGATGAGGATGTGTTGCCAGGGTTTATTGTTGTGCACCTCAACCTAGGGAATGTTGGCTGCCAAGGGCAGTGGGGAGAAGGAATGGAAGGAATGCTGGGGACAGAAAATATTCTTGGATTTCCTTAATTGGATTTGGAAGAAGCGAGGGCACAGACATACCTATGGTCTAATCTTCAATAACAATGATAGGAAATGGTTATCGACAGGCTCTCAACATGGCCTACAGCAGCGTCAAGGGATAGACCACGCTGCGTACAAAATCTTGGGAGCAAGGAAGGAACAGGCACACGTTCCAAGTCGCAACGAGGGCGAGGTAGGAGATAATTCGACGAGCACGAGAAGGAGGGTCCGGAGAATTGAAAGTGGTAGGGGAAGGGATGGAGGGGGAAAAGACGACGAAGATAGGGCAACAGATTTCACTCGTTGTTCTGGAGATGATATAAGTGAGAATCTTCCCTTGATCCCGCCACCAGCAAGTAATCTCGAGCAAGAGTAGTAGTAGTCGTGACTAATAGCTGAAATGGTTGATCTCTTCTCCTTTCGAGGTTCTGGAACTATGCTCCTTGAGCTGCAAGGACCACTTGGACCCTCGAATCCGGGGGGAAGGATTACGGAGACGAAGGGAGAAGTCGAACAATAGCGTTGAGGATGTCGATAAGATTCTCGCCCCAATTGACTCGACACTCGACAGTCCGACAATGAGGGGAATAGCTGTTGGGTTTGTCGACTCTGTTCCGCCTCAAACACCAAGCAAGGGTCTGAGAAACACCAACAGCAGGGAGGAATGAACGGTCCGTCTGTTTGACGAGTCGTGTTTCTTGTTTGCAGCGAGGGATTGCCACCGGCAGCAATTGTTTAATGACGATGAAGATGTTAATCTGGTGATGACGATGATGGTAATAATAATAATAATATAAAAAAAAAATAACAATGAATGATCGTAGACCAGMAATGATCTTTGAAGAAAGAGGGAGAGAGAGGGAAAGGAGTATGTGATGTTGACAGATGGAGGAGAGCAGCAAAGTAAGTACTGAGTATCAGGCTATTGGCATAAGTATGGTCTGGACAGTAGTCATAGCAGGTGGAATCTTAAAATAAGAATTAATATTAATATAATTACGTAGTAGTAGTAGTGTTGTATTAATATTAGTTTCATTTGATATATCAAACAAAGAAAAGGAGAGATAAAGATATTAGTGAGTCGCCATGGAGAAAAAAAAAGGGACTAGAACCAGTCATCGAGCACGAACTAGACTAGCAAATAGTCCGTTGGCACTACTTTTCCCTAGTCGAACGATAATAATCAAGGTCAAGTAAAAAAGCAAAAAATAAAAAGTCAGCCAAAAATCCCGTGCGAGGGACAAAGGATCCAGTTCTTTGCTTAAGAAAGGTGGAGTATCTACAGAGTATGCTCTCCATAGACACTAAGACAGGGTGGAATCGGGCGAGGATGGAGTATTAGAGCAGGGAGTACGGAGTACACTCTAGAGAGCATATCATTTAACACCCTTATTATCATGTTTTCAGTCTGAAGACAGTCCCATATCCCCCATGTCGTTTGCTTCGTATGCTATCGTCCTCCTGCTCTTCACCAATTCTGTGATGCAACGCGATTGACCTCGTCATTTCCCGAGGACAGACGACCAAGAGCTTAACCATCGACGAAACGCAAGCTAACAAAGGTCGCCAGAGCCAAAATCAGAATATGCTAGGATGGATTAGGTAAGTGATCTTCCATCACATCAGTCCAGAGTCCTGTCCAAACTCCAAAGTCCCGGTGGTCCCCCATTCGGTTGGAGACGAGGATGAACGACTCATACGGTGCCGTGCTAAATCGAAGACTAAAATGGTCCCAAAATGATCACTGGTTTGAATCATTGGGGAATTGGAACCTCTATCACGCATTCACTGGGAAATAACTATCAAAGTGATCACATTATCAATCACAGACTAAGAAACGGCTCGAGGACGATCCAAACGGACCGAGTCCCTTTTCCCCTGTCCAACTATTCCAACTATAATCACGATCCTTGTCCTTAGCCACGGAAAAAAAAGAAAAAGGAAAGAAAAATTGACGTGATGTCTAGTATTTATATTAATAATTGGCCTATTACTTTCGAGAAATAGATTAAATGTCAAAGTTCCACCTACCAATGCCAGGACGTAAACACCATAAAAATACCCAATGCTGAATGAATCCTGCCGTTCCACTGTGCAAAGACCCGCATATGGGACAAACAGAGACAAACCCCGCCAAATTGGACATTTTCTTAGCAGTTAGCACAATTGAGAGGATTGAGTCTAGGTATCTGTAGTCCGGATAGATATCTATCTACCCCGTACCAAGTGGTAAACAAATACTCCCGTCTTTTCTGTGGCGAAAGTCAAGTTGGCCCCTCTCTCCCCCTCACGTTGCCGTCAAAATCTACAGAAATTAATCCCGAATCGAAGTGTTTGATCAATCCTTCGACAGGACGAACGGCTTTCCGTAGTTCAAGCTGGGTCTGGGGATCGACGGCGCAGCAACCGTGTCGAGTGGTTTGTACTTCTAGTTACATTGGTGGCAGACTCATATTTAGGATTACTTAATATAACAATGCGAGGAGTACCTCTGTAGCTTGCTGGCTTGGTTGACTTTGCTTTCGACATTGTCTTATCATTCTCTGGTTCACACAAATGCAAGAAGAACAGATCGAAAAATCAGTGTGTGTCAATAGCAGAATGCAGCAAAGCCAAAAGGGAAGTCAGTCCCAAAAAGGGATCCCATTTTCCGACTAACGGGATCATTGAAATTGGACCTGTCGACTGTCGCGGAAACGGACTTGATCCTTCCAGACGTCACTAGTCTCAGTACGTACTAAACACGGATTTCTAGTTTTCTACGTTGTCACATAGGTATCTACTCTAACATTCTTCTATCTAGTTAGGTATCTCAATCTAAGTTGATCAAGATACACAATATACATGATTGATGGCTGGCAGGATCTCATGATAGATACTGCCAATTGTATGTTTCTTCCAAGACAACTTACGACTGTATCTAAGACTGTCTATATATAACCGCCCCCACTATCAGGCAATATCATTAGGACCATGACACGCGGTGCGTGTCCAGTCCATCATCAAGTCAACCACAGTCCCAGTGTCGAATACTCTCGATTCTTGAATTAGAGTACGCTAGGCGCTCAAACTTTCGGCATATTAACGAGGCTGGATATATGTCACAAAAATTTCTATCAAGACAAATCTACGGAGTGCACACTGCATCGCTGCCATGCAGTCTCCACGTACGGAGTCCGGTAGGCAGCAACAAATGATCAACTCTCGTTTATCATCGATGTCCTCTTCAGGGCAAGTCCAACTAACCCGATAAACCCAGTTCACGGCATACCTACCACACAGAGTACCGCGTCGCTTACGATTTACATACTGCGTAGTCCGTAGTATTAGATTTAACGAAGCAAGGGAGGATCTGATATGCCCGTTTCATACTTCCATAGCTTCATTTCACGCATACGTCAAAACCTGGCTGGGACTTGCTAGCACCCTATACATCGTACACGTCAGATGATTTACAATAAGATATGATACGATAGGAGAAAATATGATGCCACCGCGCACTGCACAGACAGCAAGACAGCCAGAGAGCAGACACAGGACACCTTATCGCCGATCCACTCCTCTGGAATACCAGTGGCCTGGTCCGGGGCGGGCTGATCGGTAATATGCTTTCTGGTTGTGTCACCTTCCAGAGAAGGATTTACTACTTGTGGATACGTTATCGAGTACGGGTTTCGCCATGTGAGCTCAGTTGTGGCTATAACTCGGTTCGCATGCTATCTACTTGGTCAGTTGCTTGGATGATTTGCGATGATTCGGTTCAAAGTAGACATGATAGACGTAGTATTGGCAAATATATCAGTGCTACTGATGCAGGGACGATATACTAGGATCTAGATAGATCCTACCCATTCTGCGGGTCTATGCTAATGAACCAGAAAACAAGCCCCATCGCATTGCATCCTGATCCTGACATCGTAAAAGCACACGATCCAGTGCTGGTCTGAATGCACAAGACCCGATATAGCATTCGCAGGATCTAGTACTACGTACAACCTGGGCCACCACGCTACGGCATCTTCCCCGGCCCCAGAGTACTTACCTCTGGCGGCTTGGCCCCCCAAAGTCMAATTTTGAGTCCAGCCGTCACCCCAAGAGACTCAAAAACAAAAGACTGGGACAAATGAGACAGGACACCCTTGCGGTGGGACGGGTACGTACTTTGGTCTTGCCGCCGTGCCTCGGATTGGACGATAAACCGCGCTACACTTGAAAATCCTTCGTGTCGCGGCTTCTGGAGGCGTCCCCGCCATCTGGGACTTTGACAGTTGAAGGCGGATGCTAAGTGATGCCCTTGTCGTTTCCAGCAGCTTGTTCAGACAGAGGAAGTATTGCTGTCTCTGGATCGATTATAAGTTGCAAATCAGCGCGACCTAACGACTAACTACTGCCTACTACTTTCCTAGGAATGTAGTGGTCCATCTACCATGTCCCTTATAGAACCTACTACTGGGATCATCGGCTTTGAAGCGATTGATAGTTGCCGACCGCAGAATATCCGCAGCTTCCGGCCAGGGAGTCCAGAATGTCGACCCCGAAACAAGACTAGATAGATAACCGGATAAGAGGATAAATGTCGATAGCACACAAAGAGTCCAGCATCCTGAGCTTTATTTTCGCCACGCACCAGACCTACCTTAGCTTATTTAGGTAGGTGGGTAAGGTACCTTGTGTTCCCGTCCCTTACAAAACTCCAGCAAAGAGCTCGGACTGAGCAGCCTATCACAGGGCGCACGTGCTCGCTGTGGCATGCGGGCTAAGGCTCTAAGCTCTCCTGGCCCTGGCCATTTTGCCACTGTTTCTTTGTCTGCTAAAGAGCTAGGTAGCTAAGCGCTGCTCATAGAGCTTCATACTACTGACTAACCTGCAGAGTCCTTGTTAGCAGCCGCTACCATGGATGGTCTACAGGTACCGAACGTTCAACTCGGCTCCGAAGCTACCAAAAGGCCACTTGAACTCGACCATGGTTCGCCACCTCTTGGTCCAGGAAACAGAACAATACCAATGGCGAGATTCGCCTTACCCTGGTGATCATTATTGTTGATCTGGTCATGACTCGAATTCAAGGCGATAAATAGATTATCCACGGATACGCTTGACTGCCTGGGGCATCCTTCCAGTCCCCAGTCCCCGACACTAGTCACTAAAGCCAGGGGGCGAACAGGGGTTTATTTTGCTTCCCGCGGCTCAGGCCTCGGTTTGGCTCTCCCGCAGTCCGCTGTCCGCTGTCCACAATTATACATCCGCTTCATGACCGTGGACTCGTGGCCTCTTGGTCCAAGACCTTATGATGTTAGTTGCCACTGCTAAGGGCAGGATTGACTGGTCATTGGACGTTGAGACAAGGAGGATTCGGTCAACCAGTTCACTGGAGCAACCAGAGCAACACCTGGGACGGCACGATATCGTCTATTTGTCCATCATTACCATATTGGGATACGGGTTGAGCTCACGATGGAGACCGCGGAGGTGTTCTTTATCTCAATTGGGTTGGTAGTTGCCCTTTTTGGGAGAGAGGACTGTTGTATGAGTTTGACACTACACCGTACGCCGTCTTAAACGGTCTAGCCAGGAGATACACCTTGCTAGTAGACATGTTAGCAGTTATCTGTCAAAGAATGCGTGGTAGGGAGAATCCGTGACGCGAATAGTAAAAAGGCCAAGTGCTCTGACTCGAGCTGTGATGGGAAAGGCAATGAAGGCACTCAGGGGTAATTATTAGCGACTGCCTTACTGCCTGGACTTCAAGGACATATCTCCCTCCTCACGTGCTGCTGTCAGCTGTCCCATGGCCATAAGTCTCTCGTCTTCGAACCCGTGTTGGTTTCGGTTTATACTTTGCTCAGAAACTCCTAACGCTGATCTGGTATCCACCAGATGGAGAAAACAATTAGTATTCTTCAGCCTAGTTCAAAGCTCAAAGTTCAGTCCGACTCAAAGGTTAAATGGGAGTCGCCAATCCTTCGAACAAACCTCAGCGGCGCGTTTCACTGCCTATACGGAGTAGCTGTAGCTACTTGGTTCACTCCACCGCCCCATTTGGCGTTCCTCCATAATGCATGATATTCGACATTTTTCAGGCTTCGATGGACTCCATGTCCTTACCAGGCGCACTTTGATCTCACAAAGTCTGGGTATTGATCGTGATTATGGACAAGGACCCCACCCTGATGGTCATCACTCGCTGAGACGGGATCGAAATCGACAGTCGTCGCCGAACGAACGATGGAAGCGGAAAGTCGCTTTAGGTCCCAGACAGTCGGTACTATATGTGCAGAATTATGCTGTCTGTTTGATACCATGCACAGGGATGTAGATGTCTACACTTTCTGGCGAGAGATCTAAGGGATATTCTGTTATTATGTTGAACTCCGTACCACCGTCTCCCTTGCCTTGACCCCATTAAAGGGTACAAGTGACTCCGGCTCATGTTCGACGGACAGGTCGAGGAGAATTGAGATTGGTGTATGCGCACTGTCTATGTGCTTTCTTGATGACCTCTACGGCTCAAGCTGGGATGATCGTTCGCCCTCAAGCACCGAATGAGACAGATGTAGGAGTCACCTCCTCTTGTCCAAGGTGGATGACAACTGTGAATGCTGTTGTAGAACTACTCAACCGAGGTGCTGAAACCACAAATCAAAGCTGGCAGCCATTGTTCAACTCTGCACGTTCATTCCTCCACTTCGCCCCACCAGTCCAACCTTCTTTTGTCCATTGGTTCTTTAGTGCGACGGTGTGTATTGTTCTGCAGGGGCCGGCATATGGCTATGTCATGAACCTCCATTGGCCAATCCAGTCGCGGACCTGAACGACTGAAAGCCCATCACAGTGCCGTTATTGGACTGGGAGTGGGGGAGAATTCTACGCTTCCCCAGTGGTTGGTCCGCGCATACGGACGCACTGTATTTGAATTTGCCAATTGCCGCGCAACTCGACTAATCGTGCCGGGGGTCGTCAGGACAGGACTTTAATCCCTACGATTGTCATGTTGCACACCATTCAGTTGTCAATAATGACGCAATTCCTATTTTTGGGCGCAGAAGTATTGCATGCCAATTGCCAGAAGCCTGCTATCTGGAGGCAGTTTGCTAGAGCATCCAGGTGCTGTTGATTCTGCACAGGTGCCCAATGCTACAATACCGTGGAATGCAGTGTCAGTAACCGAGCTACTAGTCATTTAAGCTTGTTATATTGAATGGCGTGCTCCCCTGTCGTCAACGTGGGCTCATTCATTAAGGTTCAAGATAAATGGGGGTTGAAGAATCTACAGGGATGTTTCAAACGCTGTTGAATAAACTGCGATCGCTGATTCTAGTCCCAAGTCCGACCGAGACAAGGTCGTCAAGGCTGTGATTAGTGAATGTATCTCCGCGCTTGCATATCACATTCTGCAGGTCCACCATTCCGCACAAAGTACTTCTCTAAGAGGATGAAGTTCGACTTTACAGGAAACCGATCACGTTTTCTCCTGTTCCTGTCCCTTGTTGAAACTTGGAGTCGGGGTGGCTGCGGAGTCGGCAAGTCCAGATGGCTTACAGGCTGAAGCCGAGGCCAGTTTGTTCCTTCGAGATTCATCACGTCAAATATCGTCGAATGACAAGGCTCATCAACACAAGACCTCATGCAGATGGTCGCCTCGTTCCTGGTGATCACAGCCTTTCGGGATAAGATTACCAGATGCAGACAACCCGATGCATTATGCATGCTTGATTGCTAAAGTGGCTTAGCTGCAGATGGCTTAAGGATATAGCCTAAGGTAGTATTTTGGCCATCTGCATCTTCAGCCTTGCAATTTCTGGCGTCTGACTCGACAGCCACGGCTGATGTGCTCTCTTTCACGTGCATGCGTTGATCGGTGTGATAGAAAAGAAGAGGCTGCAGGACCGGGGCTTGCACCCGCACTAAGCACTTAGTTTGAAGCAGCCAAAATCAAGTCAATTTGGCAGCATTGCTTTTGCTGGCGTTATGCATGCTGATTTTGTCTAGTGTCTAGTGTCTAGTGTCTCGTGCAACGCGGAACTAGCTGTCATATCGACTGAATTGACAGGTCAGCTATCACTAATGCAGTATTTGGATAATGCCTCGTAGCATCTATTCTCTTGGCCAATTAAAATTCGACAGCGACATCCTCAGTCTGATTTTGGATTTTAACAAAAGTCATTTCTGCTGCATCTGCATCTGCACCTACCTCTGCGTAGCCATATATTTAGTAGTCCTATGTAGAATGGAGTCTTAAGCAGAACAGGTCACAATATCATGATGGAATACTGTACTGCGATCTCCATACTCGCAATCTGCCCAATGTACGAGATAGAATATAGAAGTCTGGCCTACATTTTTGATTGACGGAGAAATGCATCCCTCACATTCCTCACACCACAACCAACCACCTTGCCCTAACCACCTATACGCGTTCACTCCAGTCAATACAATCAAATTTGATAATGCTTGTAGTACCTATTTCCCACCGACAGTTCCCAAATCCCATTAACTAAAAGAACACATTCAATCGCCATACAAAACCAGAGTACAGTGTGCCCGTAGCTGTAGTTCACCGCAACCCGACGGGAAGGTATACTGGTAAACCACATCAAGGGATACCATCACCCATGCCACACACAACAAGGACAAACGCGTCGATTATTGCGTGTCGCATACCATACCGCTCTTAAGGTGCGATAAAGGGACTAATATAACCGTGCGGCATATATCAGCGATCCAGCTAGCCCGGTCTTGGTCTCATTCTCTTCTTGACCTCTGCCTACGGAGAGAAACCGCACAGTAGCAACTTGTACATGATATCGCACCATGGAAATAAAAAAATACCTATCGCTCCTCCTCCTCTCCGTGGCAGTCGCCTGCGCAGCCCCGATCCCCATCCCGATCTCGACCCTCCACGCTCGCCAGGAACCAGAACCAGAATTACAGGACTTGCCGTTGTTGCCTGCGCCAGAGCCTCTAGACCTCGATAGCATACTTGCGAATTCGCCGCTTAGCGACGTGTACAAGATAATCAAGGAGGAGGTTAAAGGTGTGGATCTCTTTGCCCTTCCTAGTGTTTCTTTGAATGCTTTGCTGACACGGGGGTTTAGTTGCTCCACCGAATGTGCAGCATAACAAGCGCCCTAGGGCGTATGAGAAAGCGACTCTGCTATAAGGACTGTGTATAGCGACAGGCACGGGTGAAGGTTATGCTGGTTTTCTTATATAAATTGCTTGATGTAATATAGGTGCTGCCTTCTGAGACCCTTCTTCACCTTGTGTGTATATATTTGCTAATATAGTATTCTGCAGGCTTACCTCTGGGTTGATCGGATTTACTGTTGATGGATCGAGATATATTGAACCTGTCGGCTCTTTGCTCTCTGTCAGTGAAAAAGATTTGGGTGTATCATAGTTTTGAATGAACGGTCAGGATGCTCAGGTCTTTAAACGGTGTTGGTGTTGTTCATAATGGATTAAATTCCCGTTCTGCGTAACTCGTATCACTGTATACAGCTAGAACATCCCCTCCATATCCAGATCCAAAAACTCCGGGTTCCCAACAGCCATGTCCGCCGCATTCAGTACGTCGTCGATACTCGTGTCGAGCCCTGTTCCCGACGAATCCAGGCCCGCCGCCGCTGCCGCATTGTCAATCATGCGATGGATGTTCTCTGCATCGTCGGGCTCGACCCCATGGTCTGCGGCCGCCGCGGCATCCAGCTCCATCTGGCCCGCGTCCACATCCACGCCCACTCCCACGCCCCCCAGCTGCATGTTCTGGATGATGTTGTTGACGTCCAGGTTGGGAACCTGAGACGGCGGCGCCAGCAGCGCGTTGACCCGCCGGTACAGCCGCACGAGCACCTCCGCGCGCAGGGGGTCCTTTTCCGAGATCTTGGGCACATTCTCGTGCTGCAGCGCCAGCACGTCGCGGAGGGTCAGGATCCCACACCGCGGCAGCGCCTCCTTGTTCGGGTCTACGGGCTGGTGGCTGTTCTGCTCGACGGAAAAGGTTTCCGCCATGGGCGCGCAGATCAGCGTCGCGGCCAGGTCCAGCGCCAGGGGGCCGTTGCCTGCCTCGGTCTGGAGCTTCAGCTCCTCGATCAGGGCGGGAAAAACGCGAGACGCCCCAAGCATCCGCACGCTGGCGATCAGCTGGCGGTGCGTGTACGGAGGAGGTGCCATGCTGACCTCGGGGTTTGTGCTCCATAGCACCAGCGACTGGAACGTGCTGCGGATGCTGCCTAGCAGGCCGCCGCCCGAATGCGTCGTCCAACTCTCCAGTTCGGAGCGGTGGCAGCTGCCCACTCGCTGGAACGATAGGCAGGGCTCCAGGGAGTCGATGATCGGTTTGATGTCGGTGCGCGACGGGTGCCGCGTGCGCACATCTTTGAGCTGCTCTTCCAGCGTGCGAGCAGTGATGTTCAGCACGGTCCGGTGGATCTCTCTGGCTTCACCTGAGATTGAACTCGGATTCACTAGAGAATGTAGCGCCTTTAAGGGGATTGAGGGGTCGAGTTCAGTCTCCCAGATATGGTTCCCCAACCACGTCAACGCAAAGATGAGAGACGGCAAGAGAAAGGGCTCGAGCAGATCTACTCATGTCAGTATCTTTCCAGTAGTCCAGACCAATACAACATACATTCAAAGCCCCCTTTCAAAGTATCAAACTCGAGCTTTCCGGTCTCACATGCCTCCAGGCTCTGGCTGAACAGTGTAGCCACAAGCAGATAGAACTCCTGTGGACTACATGCCGACATGGTCTCCTCACTGATGCCTTCGGCGATGAACAGAGCCGCAATCCAGGAGCCTAGGTTCTTGTTCTGTTTCTCGTCCAGAGCATCGAGTTTCTGGCTGCAGGATCCTCGCTCGAGCAGTCGCAGAACAAAGGAATCATTACTTGAGATCCCAAGATCGGCTGGTCGCAGATCAAACCGGTACTTGAAGGCCAGCACCAGCAGGAGAATACTACCAAACTCGTCGTACACCGGTTGATTCTCGCCCTGATCCTCGTCCCAGTGCCACGAGTCCAGTAAAGCGCAGAGCGGCTGCAGAACCTGCTTTGGGCTTCGGAAAATCAAAACCACGTCCAGCGCCTGAGGCCGCCGAGACAGCGAATTGCAAATGTTCTTCAGGGTCATGGTCTCTTTTTGGCTGCAGAGATTATGCATGACCTGTCTTCATTAGCCGATTCTCTACCGATCAAATTCTGAACGCAAGGACAAACCTCTGTGATTGCACCAATGATCGCTCCTGCATTTCCCTCCATAGACTCAATCTCGTTGATCAACTGCTCCGCACGTTCGGGACTGGAGTTGATCTGCGACACCAATTCGTCCTTGTTATAGCCCACAGGAAGAGTTTGCATGGGATTCTCACCCAACAATCGTTCTATGCTGGATTCAGGTATCAGTTTGTGCGAGGCACAGGCGAACAAAAACTCCTGCCGCACGTCGGACAGGACCGTGTTGCCCTGCATTTCGAACATCTGCGAGAATGATGGGAAGGTGTTGGGGTCAAGCCGGCTCAAAGCATGACTAATACACATTTCCATTGGGATGGAGACCATAGTCGATGCCAGCATGGCCGCAAAGAACGCGGGGAGCTTGTTGACCAAGAAGGAGCGAAAGACGAACATCGTCCGACTGGATTCATTACGATACATGCCGTTTGACAGGACGTCAAAAGCAGCGGTGAGGATTTCCTCAATAAGAGCCTCGTAGTGTCCCTACTACGTGTCAGTCGGCTCTTCTCCTCCAGAACATCATTGAACCTACTCCGTATCGATTGGCAAGATAGTTGATCAGCATACCATCATCCACCAGGGGACGGCCCACGAGCTAAAAGGTCAGCTTTGTACAGCCAACGACCAAAAGGAGATACCTACCATTGCATTGATAAAGACGTAAAGACCTGCTCTCGAGTTGATGACCGGCCCATCCATGACGGACGCCTCAAATTGCAGAGCGTTGACATTCATGTTTTCCATCATTGGAACTTCCAAGGTTTTCGGCGCTCGTTCGCCGTACAAATTGAATTCCTTTTGAAGACCATCCAACCTGTTGCGCAGAGGTAACGACACCTCAACGCAAAGGGGGAGATATGCCGAAAGCGCTTGCCCCAGCTTGACCTTTAACCCTACAGCTTGTGAGATTTAACCTATGTCAATTCGGAAGCGACAATAAATACCTTCATGTGAATCAGCTGAAAGTACCTCTAATCCCTTCCCGGTTCCAGACAGAGCAGCGAGGAGAATGCCCAACGATTCGAATAGCGACACCACATCCGGCGAACTCATCATTCCACTCGAGTGTTGACTAGGATCGAAATGGCTGTTGTGCCACGAGACAACCGCATGGATCCAGTCAATTACAGAAAAGAAAATTGCGATGGCTTCTGCGTTGGTTTTGGGAGTACTCCCCGTTGATACCGAAAGCATGGCATCTTGGATGACTCGAATATCAGTCATCAAAGTATAGCATTTGGCACCGTCTTTGCCCTCTGACGTAGGCAGTTGCGGCTTATCATGTATAGATGAGTATTTCAAAAGGGAGGTCAACACAGTAGACGTTCTGACCCTGCCCATTCGGCACAGGCAGTCTATGTACAGCGGGAGTAGTGGATCCCACTTGATCCGAGACTCGGACCGAGTCTGAAGCAGTGCATCAAGGAGTGCATTTTCCGCAATAGGGCATTTCTGGAACAGCAGTTTTGACAGATTTCTGAACTCGTTGGCATCGATTCGATGTATCAAACATTGATGGAAGAATGTTGCCCATTGGACCGGGGAGGTCATAGTCTGGGAAGGTTCGATCATCCTGGCTCAAATTCAAACATAGCAGACTTGAGATAATGATGTATAAATAAGCATTTGATTATCCACACTGGTTCATGGGAGACATTTTGCTGACACCTTGTACAGGTCTGGAGTATGTGGTGGAAACTCGAGCGTCATTATTTGTTTGGCTGGGAGGGCGAGTCACATGATAGTTGTCACATGATAGGAGGTACTTGGGTGCATATGCCTGGTCTTTGTATGGATAACGCATAGCACAGAGCAGTGAGCATGAAGGTAGTACCTCTAGCAGGTTAGATGAGAGTTTATGAGTGTCAAAAGGTATCTGTATCTTTAGTAATCTATTGAAGAGCATAATAATGTTAGTGCTCTACTAAAAGAAACGTGGAATATTTTACTATATTTTGATACTATGAGGCGTCAGCACTTTAATAGCCATGCACAATCAATGTTTATACCAGCCACAAGTCACAGATCAACATATAGTGTTTTTTAGCAGAGAACACTACCGTTAACAGTCATCTCATAACTCTAG
The DNA here is from genome assembly GCF_018340605.1 of Aspergillus pseudoviridinutans. NCBI lineage: Eukaryota > Fungi > Ascomycota > Eurotiomycetes > Eurotiales > Aspergillaceae > Aspergillus > Aspergillus pseudoviridinutans. Next base: position 2,574,410 of record NW_025091281.1, on the reverse strand, counting down.
ATCTTCCCATTGAGGGATTCCTCATATCGAGGCTAGCAAACCCACAAAGTCCACTGATATTCCACGGTCTGTAAGGTACCATAACGCATGTAAGGACCTCAAAACCATGTTATAATACTGGAAGTATTTGCAGAATAAGTCGGAAAAGAGCATACCCGACATGTATATTTGCATGTCAACCTGGAAGTAAAAGATCACGATAAACACTAATTATCGACAAATCCAACGCTTGAACCCAGCGAAGAAACAAGATTGGCTCATCGCTCCCGATCTAATAAAACCTCCGGACAAATAACATCTCAGATCAGCCAGATGCTGGCACCGGGACTAATCTAGTCCTTTGATCCCCGCCCAATCATGCGCTGATAATGGACTTCGCTCTTTCAGTCCTGTAACTGACCTGCAATTGGAATTATCTAGAACTACGTAATAGACTCAATTCAGAGCCTATGATTGACTTGCAGGTCACAAGACGAGACACGGCCCACATTCTCACGACGGAATAGGTAGGTTGTCAACAACGGAACAATCGGCGGTGATACCCCGAGGCCAGAATTGGGTTACTCGGCGTAAATCTACAAGTCATGCAACACAATTCTAGTTATTAGAATCTCATGGCGCCGTGTATGCCATCTCCGAGGAGCTTGAAGAATGAAGGAAGGTAATTCCGGATTTCCGCGAACTTCGTGTACAACGGTACAAGACGGGTGAAGCCTGCGCGGTGTAGTGGGGATCGAAATGGGGGCATCGCAATGTTTTACACGTTCTCCTGGGTACTTCAGCTTCGTATTATCCTGTTTTCGGCCGATACATCGAATTCCAACCTAGATAGAGAAGACGGGTAATTCTGTAGACGGGTAAATTCTGCTTCTTACTCCTGCAATTCCGACTAGAGGTATTGCGTAAAGTTTGCAGATACTTGCAAACCAAGTTAACTTTAACTCAATACCACCACTGTATTTCAATCATTCACGCTGCTGGACCCGCCATTCAGCTAGCCACTTAACTTATGCCATTAGTTCTGTTGCTGTGCTATTAATATTATTGCAAACTCTTAAATATGGAAGACTCGAATACCCCTAACCACGGGAACAGTGAGATAAGAGTGTCTAGGTTACTAGACGCACGGTCCAACATAATGAATACCAGCCCTCCTAGGTATCGATAAAGATTGACCAATGTCAAACCATACCTACACGTTGAATTCTCTTAAGCACTGATGATTCAGGCTACATTCAAGCAGGTATTTGTAGTCAGAATTCCGCCCGAAATCAATTTGGTATCCAAAAACCAGAGTGAATCTCGATAGCCCTACCACTACAAGAGTTTTGATTCTTCTCCACAAGCAAACCAAGGAATTGACCAAGTTGCCGGTCCCTGCGGGTGTCGTAATCGCCGGTCACCGAGACAAACCGGTGGGGTCTCAAGTCGAGGGGTAATTGATGGACAGGACAGCCCTCGAAAATCGGCCCTCAAAACTTGTGCAATAGTTCCATAGTCGTTCTCCCAGATCCAGACGCGTCCACCCTAAAAGGTATGGCTCAGGGGTTCTGGCCTGGGAAACTCCCCGTGGACACAGCTTACCGCAGCCCTCGAACAATGAATTTATTCGGGCTGTAAGTACTGATCCAGGAGAAGTCCCTGTGCATTCTCCAAAGACTCAGTCGGGCTGCATCTACACAATGACGTAGCATTACATAGAAGGAATATTTGGATAATCGGTTGCCTCGGTCGTTGGCGAGTCGTGCCAGTAGGGAACAAACCTAGACGCGGGAGGCCACCTCACATTCTCAATGTTATTTCTTTTCAGACATCGGGAATGCCCCCTCACAAGAATGATGGAATGACTGCAAGGTAGTGTAGATGAAGCACATCGGTTTTCTGTCGCGCTCCAAGATAAATGTATGATCAGTGTGTATGATCATCGTTTCCTGGCGGGTCCAAATTCACGCGATCGGACGAGTCTGTTGTGTATGATATAGCACCTTTTGAAGGGTAATAAACTCGAAGAGGTAATTCGATGAAAACATAACATCGGACATTATCACCACGGAGGTCACCCTCTTGAGCTCCGAGGACGCGACATATGTGAAGAGGAATCTCGGAGAGCATCAGGAGCCCGTGGTCCAACCATCCAATCTTCCATTGCAAGCCACTCACTCCAACTTCTCTCCGCGGTCTCGATCTCGGAATCCAGCGGCCCTTGCAGGGGCCGCAGGAAGGGAATCGTCTCCAGAGGAGGCATATCGTAATCTCTCTTAACGGCAGCCCAACCGCCGCTCTTCGCAGCGAAGAGGTAGTTGCGACGTTCCTGTTCGTGGAGATATCCGACGCCTGCGGACCAGTCATCGCCGAAGAATCCTTGAAGGACACCAGGGGAATCCATGCCCGTGGCTACTAGACGTCGAATATAGGGGATGAGTGACACAGAGACGGCTGGATGCGAGGACTCGGAGGCAGCAGACGCCAGTCCTGCAGAAGGTGTTGATGCTTTGCTAGAAGAGCTGGAAACTGGGTGCGGCATCCGTTGGAGGGGTAGACGAATGTTCAAAAAGGCGCACAGTGCTTGAACGGTGACGCTGTGTTGTGCATGGTCTAGGAAGTATCGCTGGCAGTTCTGATAGTGGGGGTACCACTCGAAGATATCAAAGGTGCTATGCGCTGCTCCCTGGGACGACCCAGGGAGGTTAATTATTGTGGCGGGATCGAATTGCTGAGCGGAGTCCATTTTGGGCCCAGACGAGGGAGTTGACTGATCGGAAGGATTTCTGTGTAGAGAGTACCCGACTTAGCTCTAGGCTCCCATCTAGCGATTGGCTTGCTGGTCTTCGAAGAGACGAAGGGAAATGCAGGAAGCTGCCCCCGGTGATGATCTTTGCGCTTTGAGCGTTTCCAGGAAACGCTTAGCTACACGTAGAGTGGAGAGGGACAAGTACAAACAGGGGAGAGAATTACTTGTTGACGAAGACACTCCTACCTCGGCGGATCAGGAGAGACACCCTTCGTTGAGGAGACGGAGATGGGGAAGATGTAGAGCGGAATAGGTTTCTAATGGCAAAACCTAGGCTTCTACCTTGGCCGGGATCGTTGTCAGACATCTGCTAAGTGTACTCCATCTAGAGACAAAACGATCTCTAGCTTATGCCATTAATGTAGTCGAACCGAAATTATTGAAAATCGAGTGTGTAGCGGGGAAACTGGACCGACAATGCTTCGGGGAGGACTGACCCATCGAGGACAAGAAACAGCAAGGACTAGATGTATATGTCGAGTAACAAATCGTTGCAACCAGGAGGCCAGGGAGAAAAGAGGGAGAGAAGAAGAAATTGATGACAAAGGAGGCTGCGTGGGAGAAAAAGAAGCGGAGCTGGGGCTCGCACTTGTATAACTAACCAGTTGAGCGCCAACAGAGCTGGAACGGGTCTACCCGATCAAGCAATTGGGACTGCTTATTTGAAGGCCTAATATAGAACAATATGTCCCTAAAATATTATTCGACCACCGAGATAGCTATCGTTCCAACGACTCCATCCCCCAAGTACCTCTCTACCTTTGGGTAATAGAATTATTATTGAGAAATGACAGGCCATAGCTAGCAAGGAAGACAAGGGAGAAAAACAACGAACGGCAGTCACAGCAGTTGATTGCACTGAGACACGGTAATTCGATTCAGACTGAAGCCAACGGAACGAGACACTGGTCCATTGGAGGTGGAGCCTCAGATCGATGCGAATCGAATCAATGGATGCAAATGGGCGTGACTAGTGGCGAAAGAGCCATGCTCATCGCGTGTCCTTTGACTCCTGCTGGTGGATCCTAACAAACTGGCCTGGATCAGGATCAGAAATGAAACACATCTCTCTTCAGCATCTGGAAGCGATGATAAGGGAGGCATTTCTATGGCTCAGGCCAGGCTCCAAGGATCAATTGGATCAATTGGATCCAACTGTATTTGTAGGTTAGAATTACTTGTCCAGGTTGACTTTTCTGACTTGCTTTTTCACGGTCTGGTTGGTTTGTGGCTGCTCTTTTGCAAGTATTGGGACTGGTACTCTGGTAATACCAAACTTACCCACAGGCGCGGTCCCTGTGCCTGAGCCCACCTGCAACCTAAGGTACCTTCTTCCCATTGGAGGGGCACGGAGGGTAAATTGATACTTACCAACCAGGCACTCGACGGGCCCTGTTTCTAAAGCAGCCTCCAAGATCTGAGATCGTCCAATCTAATCGGTTCTAATTTAACTCTTCAATAACCTTGATGAGTATCAACTTCACTCTGTCCATGATGGTCCCGGATTCTTTCTACTGGGTTCCTTAGGAGCCTACCAGCCATTGGGCATGCGGAAGAGCCACCGTCATTTGCCAATGGCTAGAGATGCCTCTCGCGCCTTAATCATTTCTCGAGGCGCAAGCAGCGGTGAGCATCTCAATACACATCCCTCTATTCGACCAGACTCAAGAACTTCCCCCTCTAGCCATATATCAGGCCTGAACCGAATGACACATCAGTTCTCAGCTCTCTATCTGACACGGAATTTGCCACGCTGTGCATGACGTACCAATCTTCCACATCGCCATAATGCCCGGGCCTTAAGTGTGAACCTGCAATGGGCCTTGCCCTGAGCCTATAATAACAGCTTATTGCTGTTCATCACCGTTACAGCCAGTCGATCAAGTTTACCCTCATTCGCTACCGTTCTTCTGACGACAACAACGTCTATCCCGATCAGTAGAACCATATATTCATACCCAACAACATGAACGTAATTACCAAAGGCTAAGTAAGATGAGCGGTGAAAGCGATACATCCACCGCGATGTCTACGATGCAAGTAATACGCGCCAAGCCGGAAATATCTTTCCAATAGAGATTTGTCTCCTGGGGTGGTGATGCAAAGCAGCTTCTAGTGGTTCTAGCTCGCGTCTGGTCTTCGCGGGTGGGACGTGGCCATACCTCTGGGGACATCGGTGAGAATGTTTACTCGACTTTGAAAGCCATCCTTCATACCATAAAAAGCATTCTCTGCGAATGTTTTAGAGCCAGGCTGCCATATAAATGATTGGTCATTGTGGAGGAAAAGAGAGATATGCAGGTTTACCGTTATTGTACAACGCAATCATTATTCTACTAGTAATCCCATACCTGATATATGTGTTTCAGACCGATCAGACCGATCACATCGAACAGATTCCTTGAGTATGCACGAGCTCCAATAGTGGGCCATTGGGCTGCGCGATTCCAGGAAGCTACCTGCATGAAGCGATCACCTAATACTAAATAGTGACAGGTCTGGGACTCTACATTCGGTATGTTGAGGGAAAGACGGGTAATACTCCATAGTCTTGTTTGTTTCGATGAGTTCACCAGTCAATCTATCTCAAGACCGTCTCGACATAGATTCGATCGCCAATAACACTTCATGCATGGCCCACAGTGGTAATATATTTCAGACGGTTGAGTTGCAAATTACAGATACCTGCGATACAGTATCGAGATTATTACCGGATCAACCCTCAAATTGTTCACCCAAACAAGTAACCACGGTCTTCTTTTTCACTGCCTGGAGAAGTTTGATACCTGATCGCGACCATGGAGTCAGAAAAATCCATCCATTGCGGACCCTGGTATGGACATACGCTCTCAGCTCTGCGTGGATGTCGGGCATTCTGAATCGAAATCGGAGAACACCGAAGGACGCCTCACGATCTGCGATATGGCAACACAGCCACAGGATCGTGGCTCGCACAGGTGGCTCGTGCCTCATCAACTGTAACCTATCAAAAGCCATACCAGACTACAAACGTGTCCTGACGATGTACACAGTACTCCTTAGTCTACGGAGTACGGAGTAGAGGTGGCATATCCCATGGAGGTATCGTTTAGCGACTCTGTGTATGCTGAAAAGGGTGGAATTTTGCTTTCCCCTTATCTAAAGTGAATCTCTTCGTGGCATTTCTTAGCGCCAACCATATAAAAACCCAACCCCGGCAACGGGAGCAAGTTATCTACTTGAGTGAGCCGCGAGTGGAGTGCCTGTTCAGAACTGTTGGCAAGTGGTTTGGTTCCTTACTATCAGAGACCATTTTGCTCACCTGTGATATACCGCTTCAGATCGTCTTTCAGCGTGCTCAGCATTCGTACAGCTGCCTGCTACTCGGTGTGTAGGCATCTATATTTCGAAATTCGCCCAGTATGCACTGCCGCTCGCAACGTGCTAGCTCTCCCTTATTCTGATATAAATATTCGCGAAAAGTGCTACTTGCCGCCGTGCTTAGATGGACAGCCAATAGACTCGTGCTTACGGCGCATATCCAACAGCTGGGCTCAGCCATACACTGCCACATGAGCTTCCGGCCAAGTAGATGGCCGAATTTAGTTCCAACCTCGGCGCCAAAATGGCTACTGGCTACTTATAGGCGCTGCGCCCTGAGTTGGCTCATCTCTTACAATTCAATATACGTTTCGTTTCTGTTCGTTCTGTGCAGAGAAGAAAAGAACAGAAATGCCATACCTCGCCTCTTCATGATCGGCTTTGGAATCAGAATTTTTTTTTTTTTCCCTAATAAAAATGGCCGGTTGGACCGAGTCACCCGACCAACGTGGAACTATAGACATCCTATGGAGCTGTTCCTTGACTCTATTCACCGCTCTCTGGACTGTCTTACATTTGAATGTCCCGGCAGCGGACGATGGATTCTGGACGATATTTCTTCGCAAGATTCGCTGGGGAATGTTTGCCATCTTAGCTCCAGACATGCTAGTCGGGTTCTCCGCGATGCAGTTTCATTTGGCGAAGGTGTCGGTCACGCAAATGCATAGCATTGGTTGCACGGGCTGGACTATGAAGCATGCCTTTTATGCCAACAGCGGAGGATTCGTGCTCGGTTCTCAAGATTTGCGTCCTTTCCCCGTCACAGCTGCTTCAATTTTTTACCTTGTCTCGGCTAAGCATATAGATTGTCCTGCAATATTAGAAGCCGAAATCTGGGACAAAAGCAAAGCTGACACCTTCGCCAAAGGAGCAGCCCTGATACAGAGCGTTTGGCTTGCCATTCAATCTATAGCTCGGGCATGGCAAGGGCTTACAACTAGTGCTCTTGAGCTATTTTCCCTTGCATTCGTTCTCTCGACCATCATGACGTACTACTTCTGGCTGCATAAGCCGCAGGGCGTTGGCGTACCGACGGTTCTTAATCTGACGAATGATACAGTTGCTGAAGTATTAAGGACCGCTGGGGAAATTGCTTCTGAGCCTTTCCGTGACACTCCTTTGGACTTCATTGAAAAACCACTACAGCCGTGGAAACGGCGGACAATAGTGCAGCGATTCGGTCTCCGCGAAAGACCTCTTCGACGAATGCCAGACGATGCCATTATGCCCAACGACATGAGTGCCCTGACATGGATTCTCATTACAGTCCCCGGGTTAATACACCCAGCAGTGCATTTGCTAGGGTGGAATAACCACTTTCCCACGAACATAGAGCAACAACTTTGGAGAGGAGCAAGTGTGTTCCTAGCCACCGGGTTGCCTTTGTCCACTGCGCTGAAAGCCTTGCTAAACGCATGTGGCTGTCGCGGCCAGCCATCCTTAGTTTGGATATGGGTTCAGCCACGCAACACGAATGAAAAAGAATGGAGATCTATGATTGTTGACATTGCTATGACCTTGATAACCTTCTGCTTGGTTCCAGCGCGGCTCTACATTATTATCGAGTCTTTTATTAGTCTACGAAAGCTTCCAGGAGACGCATATCAGGTTGTGAATTGGGCTGAGCTTATTCCCCATTGATAACTGGAATTCGATTATAGAAGCGAATGAGCATAACTCGCATTCTTCCGAGACTTGCCATCGCACAAATCGAGCGTCCTCGCAACACAAATAACTACTGGGCACACTTGCGACTAATTAGATGTCTCGGGTCTGTCGGATGCTATCCTCAGAGCAGAGAATTACTGTGGACATCCCTGCAGGAATGCTGCATCGAGCTGCGATTGAGCAGCATAGGTAAGCAGTGTTCTTGTCCATTGCAACATCCGCTATTCGGTTGGCCTATCAGGAGAATCGTCTCCCTTGTCCAGTATGCGGACAGGGTGGAAACCCCCTGAGGGGTTGGGCCAATAAATTCGCCACCCAGTACCTGGTCGATAGACGATTGAGCGATGAGATTGGCGTACATCGGGACTCACCTTGCTTAACTCCTTACTGAGCGAGGAAATAGGAGGATCGACAGGCTTAGACGKTATGGAGGACTCGACTGTGTACAGCGCGAGAGCTGTAGATACTGGCGGTCACTCAGTGGGTATATGAGGATATGATAGGTATTATTATTGCGTCGATATGTTTTGTTTGGGAAGGATACGATCGAAAGATTGTCAATAGTCTGACATGTCCTTCCCATGCTGCTCGTTCTGGCCCGCATGGCAGTGGGCTGTATTGCCATGTTATGCGCTCTCGGCGCCCCCGTCAGTATCTGTTTCGGCCGAAATGGGTGATGAAGGGGTGAGTGATCCAGTACTCTGCATATAGGGGCATGCCGCTTGCATAACAGTATAAGAATTGGTAGAATAATCATTGCTTTGAACTCATATGACATGTCATGTCAAGCAGGCGCGCCTAATTGCAGGCGTTGACTTTGCAGGTTCTACTGTTAATACTTCCAAGGAAGAGAAGACCAAACAGGCGGAAAGATCGGATACGTCCAACTGCACTCTATTTCCGTGCTCCTTACTTCACTGATAGTCCTGACCATGTTACCTGGTAAGGCGACGCATTAGACAAGCGCTTGTCATGTGATCCCCCGGTACGGCGTAACATAGGGAGTAGTCAGGTGGAGCGGTACATTAGTATGGGCTTAGTATTGCGGTATTAGCTAGAGACCATTCAACCTTGAGAACATCATACTTGATCAAATCTGAAATGAATGCTATAGTAGGTATAAGCAAGGAATGAAGTCATTAGGAGGCATTGTCAGATGAGACTTGGGATCGCCAATCAACCAGGAAAGTGGAAGAATGCCAATAATATATGGGGGAAGAGGGGAACTATGAGTCCAGTGATGTATTGCCCATAGTAGGTAGTAAGCAAAATCCGGAGAACGAGACTTACTCCGAGGGAACAGCCTAAGGCATCCAACGTTACCCCATAGGAGCTTAGGCAATCATCCATCTTGGCGCCCATAGTCCGATCTATCCGAGAGCGGAGTTGACACCGAGTCCCCGAAGACTGCTAGGTTGCATTTCATTTACCCGCCCCAGGCGACGTTGCAGTGTCTGGCAGTCTGATTCTGAGACTCATATAGGCAAAGATGACGTTTCATACAACAATGCAAGTTCCCCGCGTTAAAAGGTGGTATGCGAGGATAATACTCTGGACGAGGCCGTCTCGTCTCGGCCGTACGATCAGTGCAGCCCAACCCCACGGGATGCGGATGGCCCACGCTTCACCGGTAGACCGGGGAATCCCGATTGCAGCGTTCCATCTATTATTTTCCCCCCAATTATCGAGTTCTTGCTTTTTCCAAAGAATAACTACACATACTTTCAGTTGCAACGCAATTTAATGTTGATTACTCAGCAGTATCAGTACAAAGAGGTTGGGATGCTCCTCATAGTGTGGATGGCTTGTATGGACGGCTTCTTCAAGAACACCCACATTCGGATTGATTTCTTCTGGTAGCACTGTATGATGCAGTAAGATAGCAATGAATCAGACGAGGCGTACTTTGTTATGTAGAGGCCAAAGGGGGCAGACGAGCTGTGGACTAAAGCGGTTAGTGGCAGCTGATAATCAGGTAAAACGATCAGATAAGATTTCTGATGGAGTCTGTGGAACTGCCAGGGACGCAACCTGATTGGGTTATCCCACACGTGATGTGCTGACAGATCACGGATATGGTTGGTGTTGAGTCAGTGGCCGCCAAAGCTTGGCATGACTGGACGGTCACTAAATCTCCTTAGCAATTCTTACAGTTGGAGAGATAAGAAACGGGGTCAGAATGACTCGATCCTGTCAGCAATGATAATATTTCCAAATCAAATCCCATAACACCATGGAGATATGGAAGGAGAGAAATTTCTGACCGGTGGCCACACCCACGATGATTTCCCGGAACCCGAAAGCGGACAAGGCTTGGGCGGGTTTCCGCCGATAGATAAGCAGCCTGCAATCTGTGACCTTAAAGTATCGAATAACAGTTTATTCTCCACCCGAACTTCGGAAGATTCCCCTGTCCAATCATCATCCTCCTCTTCTTGTTCCAGCACTGTTTCCTCCCAATCCCGGCCTTGTTTGCCGGCAATTCTACTGCTGGTCGCGGCCTCTCGTTGGTCCCTGCACTGTCTGTATGCTGTCCTCCCTCTCGTCCGACTCCGGCTTCCCTCTTTCGCCGTCCTCCGCTGCCCCTCGCACCCCTCCTACTGTGTCGTCCATCTCCAGCATAAATACATCTCCACGTCTCTTGTTCTTCGCTTCTTTCTTGCTCATCCATCCCATCTCTGCCTTTCTATTGTCTCTAGTCGCCACTTGACCTTTTTCCCTAAAGAGACAATACCATCTAACCATATTCAAAATGTCCAACCTTCCTCACGAGCCCGAGTTCGAGCAGGCCTACAAGGGTGTGTTACACAATCCCACGTTTGATGTGGCTTCAGGATGATTCTAACAGTTGCATACAGAGCTTGCCTCTACCCTTGAGAACTCGACTCTCTTCGAGAAGAACCCTGAATACCGCAAGGCTCTCGCCGTTGTCTCCGTCCCCGAGCGTGTGCTTCAGTTCCGTGTCGTCTGGGAGGATGACAACCACCAGGTCCAGATCAACCGTGGATTCCGTGTCCAGTTCAACTCGGCTCTTGGTCCCTACAAGGGTGGTCTCCGTTTCCACCCCTCCGTCAACCTGTCCATCCTGAAGTTCCTTGGTTTCGAGCAGATCTTCAAGAATGCTCTGACCGGTCTGAACATGGGTGGTGGTAAGGGTGGTTCCGACTTCGACCCTAAGGGCAAGTCCGACAATGAGATCCGTCGCTTCTGCGTGGCCTTCATGACCGAGCTGTGCAAGCACATCGGTGCCGACACCGACGTCCCCGCCGGCGACATTGGTGTCACCGGTCGTGAGATCGGTTACCTCTTCGGCCAGTACCGCAAGATCCGCAACCAGTGGGAGGGTGTCCTCACCGGCAAGGGCGGCAGCTGGGGTGGTTCTCTGATCCGTCCCGAGGCCACCGGCTACGGTGTCGTCTACTACGTCGACCACATGATCAAGTATGCCACCAAGGGCGCCGAGTCCTTTGCCGGCAAGCGCGTTGCCATCTCCGGCTCCGGTAACGTCGCCCAGTTCGCTGCACTCAAGGTTATCGAGCTCGGCGGTTCCGTCGTCTCCCTGTCCGACAGCAAGGGCTCCCTGATCGTCAACGGCGAGGACAGCTTCACCCCCGCCGAGATCGACATCATCGCCCAGCTCAAGGTCGACCGCAAGCAGCTGTCCGAGGTCGCTACCACCGAGGCCTTTGCCACCAAGTTCAAGTACATCGAGGGCGCCCGTCCCTGGGTCCACGTCGGCAAGGTCGACGTCGCCCTTCCCTCCGCCACCCAGAACGAGGTCTCCGGCGAGGAGGCCCAGGCCCTGATCGACGCTGGCTGCAAGTTCATCGCCGAGGGCTCCAACATGGGCTGCACCCAGGCCGCCATCGACATCTTCGAGGCCCACCGCCAGGCCAACCCCGGCGCCGCCGCCATCTGGTACGCCCCCGGCAAGGCCGCCAACGCCGGTGGTGTCGCCGTCTCCGGGCTCGAGATGGCCCAGAACTCGGCCCGCATCAGCTGGTCCGCCGAGGAGGTCGACTCCCGCCTCAAGGGCATCATGGAGTCCTGCTTCCGCAACGGTCTCGACACCGCCGTCAAGTACGCCACTCCCGCCGAGGGCGTCCTTCCTTCCCTGGTCACCGGTAGCAACATCGCCGGTTTCACCAAGGTTGCCGAGGCCATGAAGGAGCAGGGTGACTGGTGGTAAACGCCTCACCCCCGCTCTCCATATTATGATGACGACTTTTTCTCAGCGATTACCCTTTTTCCTTTCTATTCTCTCTTCTGGTTGATCCCAAGCGCATTGAATTTAGGACGATAGAGGCGCCGGGTTTCGGGTATTTGGATTCCATTCTTGTATAAACTTCTCATGATTTAGAGCATTAGCATTATATCATGATTCAATATATACTATTTTCAAGATTTTTTTTAACATTTTACGACTGCGCACATTGTTCTGAACCTTTACTCGAAAATACTGCAGCGGTATCGGCTGAAGACCCGTTCGACATTGCTGTGTGCCAAATGAAAAGGACTAAAGACAAGGTATCATTAGTATGGGAATAGATTACATGTAAATATCGTTAGTGGTTCTTTCAGATCCTAGGCACCATCCCCCATCTACCCATGAGTAAGTACTGTCAAAAACTTCCGCCCTCAGATATCGAATACATATATGTACTTCGTGAACATGTGATAGCCCCGTTGTCACTCGGAACACCGTCGCTAAATGCCCATAAAAGGAATTAAACAAGACTAAGAGAATTTTTTGTTCCAAAATCGACCAAGGTTGGGTATCATGCGGGATAAAGGGAAATGAAAAAAATATACAAGGGTCATGATTCCGGCCACGGGGCGAGGTCGTGCATGAGCCCGCCGCCGCTCCTGGATGATGATGACGATGACGACTGCTTCTTTGGAAGACTCTTTCTGCCCGGACTCGACACCGGGGAATAAGTTGTTTCGGGGAGGTGGATGGTAGGAAGTGGATCGTTCAGCACGCTGCGACGGCGGGACAAGACCCCGCCAACTGATGGGTTATCTTTCTCGCGGGGAACGGGAGCGAGGGTGTCGTTCGGGGCCACGCGGCTACGATGACGCCGGCGATGACGGCGGAGATACTCGTTGGGGACGGGGTCGACCTGCTTCTGGGCGGCGGGGACAAAATTCAAGTACAAGGGAAAGATAGCGCCGGCGCAGAAAAGAGCAACAAGAACGCTGTACGAGTAGGAAATACCCCCCGCAAGCTGGGCGGCGTACTGCGCGAAGGGGAAGTAAACCCCACCGCTGATGGCGGTGGCCAGCAGCGAAGCAGCCGTTTTCGTATGACGGGCGGTGCCACGGAGGGATATGGCGAAAATGGTGCTGAATGCGCCGCTCTCAAAGAGGTAGACCATCAGACCCATGGCGACCGCCGTGGGGCCGGTTGTCTTCATGCATAGCACTGCAAACACAATCATGCCAATGTACGAGAGCATCAGGACCCATCGTGGTTTCAGGTACCACTGCAGGAAGGCGGTCAAAAACCGTCCGACCGCAAAGAGAGTGTGTCCGATCGTCAAGTATTCGAACGCGCCTAGGCTGGAGCTACAACCGAGTTAGCGATCTGGGCTGGCCATCGAATGCAGCGGAAGGATTCTTACTTTGGATTCGCAGCCGCGACAAAGTCCTCGAAACTCTGCGAAAGAACTTCCTGGCCTGCCACATAGAAGAATTGGGAAAACACCCCAAGCCCCAGGGTCAACCACACCACAGGCACTCCTAGCACTTTGGCCATATTATCCTCGCGGCGACGGTCGGCCAGTTCTTCCAAATCTTCATCGGATGCCTCGGGGATGGGCAGATAGTAGAAGGCCACGGCTAGGAGCACGTCGAAAAGAGCGATGCCCAAGTAGGCCCATTGGACGTCGACCAGAGACCCCACATCAGTGACCTTTCTGAACAAGACCTTTTTGGCCAGAAGAGGCGAAACGACGCTTCCAATGGCCTGCACGCCCTGCGAGATATTGAGACGGATTTCCGAGTTCTCCAGCGGCCCGCAGAGAGCAATGAATGGATTGGCGGCCGTCTCCAACACAGCAAGGCCGAAGCCTACGATGAAATTCGAGATTGTAAAGGCAGAATACGAGGCCAACACGGCCGAGGGCCAGAAGATGAGCGTCCCACACGCGTATATACAGAGGCCTGTTATAAATGTCGACTTGAACCCCCATCGCTTCAGCACAGTTCGACCGACCAGTGGCGGGCCCACCAAGTACCCACCAAAGTATACAGCATGAAGACCCAGCGAGCGCCACGAGTCCAGGCGGACGATCTGCTGAAACTGAGAGTTCAAGGTGTCCAGTAGGCCATACGCGAAGCCCCACATAAAGAAAAGGATGGTCGTCAGTGCGTTCGGAGCGATAGATTCTTTGTTCGTCAACTTGAGCATGCTTGGCGGATTGTTCATGTTCACAAAGTCGAAAAACGTGATACTGTGCGGAGAAGACGTGCTGGTCAGAGTAGCCGTATTGGCTTCTGCATCGTGACGAACCGATTCGGGAGCCGTCAAAAACTCCAGCATGTCCATGGTCCCCGATTGCATTCCTCGGGTGTCAGCGACACTATCACTGCTACGGCTTCCTGACCGTGATGCTTTATTCCGGGCGCTGCCGGATTGCGAAAGCGATGGCGGTACATTGATAGGGACAGTGATAGCTCCCTCGGAAAAGGCGGCGGGAGGTTCGACCGAAGGAGGATGATTCAAATCAGCCGTGTTCGGAGTGTTGTCGTCCGTGTCTCTGATCAACTTCGGGATGAGACGAGCCACAAGGGGCTTCAGACCGGGGACACACGCGCACATAACCGACACGTTGACTTCGACAACCGACCACATGAATGAGAGAGATGCGTACCCTAGATGCGCCGTCAGCGATCCTACGGAACTCGGAGGATAGATTGGAAGCCATACAGCTGAAATCGTCCGAGGCAGATTGATAACGGAAATCTTTGACCGCGATTTGACGGGCTGTGGCTGCATCCTGGATGTAGGCGATTCGAATCACATCGACCACAGCCACGAAGAAACCGAAACTAAAGGTGATGATGAGGATAATCTTCTGTTTCCGAGGAAGGCGCATCTGCGTCAAAATGGGGATTGGGATGAACAAAATTGCTAAATCGGTAATGATGTTGACTGGCGAGGAAGAAAGGTATAAGGTGAGGATATCGATACAATGCGCATTCGGCGGCAAAGGATACGAGTATGCAGCCTCTACCGGATGACATTGAAAGACATTGACGAGAGTGAGGGCCAAGCCAGCTGCATTGACGGCAAAGAGAGTCACGTAATTGGCCCAGCGAAAGATCTTTTCGCCCTTGGTCAAGGTCAGGTAGAAGACGAGGATGGAAGATTTGACGGCCATCAACGCAGGATTCTAGGGCACAGTATCAACGACAGCCATTCGTGCATTCCAGGGACCAAAATTACTCACGTAAAGGACAGTAAAGGCATAGTCAGCACGGCTGAGACCGGGTCGATTGTCGGTTGGGATATCATGGTCGTGAAGACCCAGACCCTTGCTGGTCGCGTAGAAGAGCGAGAACGAGAAGCCGAAGTCGATCAACTGAGGTTGATTAGCTTTTGCCCATACGTCAAGGAAGGTGTCGAGGACTGCGCAACGCCTCAAACAGTGCGCGACGTACCCAAGCCAGTAGCATCAGATAGTCATGCAGGCCAACCCTCCGCACGACGAAGACCCGCGACACGAATCGCAGAGCTACAAAGACAGTCGCGAGAACGAAGAATATGACCGAGACGACCAGTACCTCTGGTCTGCGATCCGCCATGCTGGAGGAGCATGCACAGACCACTTAAAGCCTGTTCTCTGGCCTCCAGACCCAGACCAACCACGAACGGTTCAGACCCGCTCAAAAGCGATCTATAGAATTAAGCTCCCAGACGGAGGATATATATTCAAAACTCGACTGCGGAACGACCCCATTGTCACCGAATCGCAAGTTCGGAAGGGGGAAAGCGGGACGACTGGCCAGCAGTTGAAGGAATCCGAAGACGGCGAAGAGCGTTGCCAACAACTTTTAACTTTAAGTGGGCGCGGGTCCAAAGGAAGGGCGGAGAAGATGTGGATGGTGGCGGAGATGTCTGAGGTAAGAGTGGAAAAGAGGAATTGGACTGAGGTTGGAGTGATCAATAATAATAGACAGGATATGAAGAGATTGAGAGATTGGGAAATTGGGCAATTGGGGAAAAAGAGAGTCGACGAGGAGAAAATGACGATGGAGAGAAGATTCTGGGGATGTGAGGGGGGAAGAATAAGAGGGATTTCCTCAAGCGGAGAAAGCTGGTATTATTGGTAGTTCTTAGTCAACCAGCAACTTTATTTGTGTGGCTCGCGTGGGTCGACAGAACCATCGTCTGTAGGGTATGTATGTATAGGAAATGAGGGATAACTAGGTAGCTTATTAGAGACATTCTATATAATTAATGATATGATCTTCTCGAGGAAAACAGCGGGTTGTTTTTCTCTTCACCGGAAATTGGATTCTTGAACTCTACCAACCTGACGGGGAATAGGACAATAATAGTATTTCTGGGCATGCAGGGAAGGAAACAAACATGGAAGGGCGATCGCCGGAATGTGAGCCGCATATTTGTCATTCTTTATCATGAGCATTGATCATTTATCGTATAAATTGCTTGGGAGGAATAGATAGAAAGGTACTTTTGTTCATAGAGTCCTCAATCCTGACTTAGACTGTCTTATATGCTGAGGTACCGGAATGATGCCTAACTTCCGAACGCATAATCGTCATATCCCCAAACCATGCTACCGACGTAATCATGAGCCATGTCTCAGATCCTTCAACCTTCAAAGGCTTCATCTCCAACAATCAAGTTGCACGCTCCTGGACTAAGGTAGTCTACCCCAGTAATTAATTTCGCTCCATACCGCATGCGCCCTTTCCCCGTCCATGGCGCCGTTGAAGTTTGACCTCTTGCATGTTATGGAACCGACGCCTCCTTCGTCGTTACTCGTCCATAGTCCATCAGCCACAGGAAACTGACGAATCCGTCCMATCAATCTCACTTGAGGACTCGACTCGTAGAGGGAACTCTAATATTAATCTTCTTGTTCCAGGGAAGATCATCGTTCCGCTCTGTCTGTCAACCCGGATCATCCAGTTGGAACTGCTGTGCTTCGGAAAAGGCTCCCTTGCAGATTATTGAATGATCTCTGGGATCTCAGGGGTAGAAGCAACAATTGCAGGACTGGATGGAGGCTGACTTTCGAGTATATGCTCACCACTGACATTATAGATTGATTTTCATGGGTAGATGAGTTCGCCTTGATGCCTTAAAGGCCAGGTTGGTGATCTTCACAACTCAGGGGCCAGTATTGAGGGGATTTTTATTGTTTAGTGATTTGGTTAATATCGTCCGACATCGCTCTCATCAGCATTATCTGTGTCTCATTAAACAATTGCCTTCAATCTTGCTGTAGATGGCGGACATTTTCTCGAGAGAGCGCAGGTTGATGTCTTGGACGATATGTTCATTCCAGCATCCCTCCACGACCAGGTAATTCTCCTCTTCTTCACATAGAACATCGCAGGTCCAGCTCAATCATCTGATTACTGTTAGTCATGAATCCGGGATAAAGATGCAGAGATCCTCGCTTAACCTCTAAATGCGACTCTAAAGTGGAGACTGTTTCCTAACCCCTGCCTGTTGTTTCCATCACATGGTTAATACGCTGCTATCAATCTCGACTTCCCAGCTCAATCGACTCTCTACCTCCGAGGGAACCAAGACTTATCGATGTAACCTTTGCGCTCTTCACAGCTATGATTTGTGCCGGATTCCGTCGGTCTGCAGAGTTCTGTGGACGACTTTCTGCAGAAAACGCTCCTAACGGGGCTCCACCTGGATTGACTGCCATCTATAAGATCACGGCCTGCTCATCTCAAGTCTCTTGCCATAAGCTGGGAAACGCGCCTTCGATCTTCGGGCTAGCTTGCTAGGACAGCTTGAATCAGAATGAGATTGACGACTATTGTTGCTGGTCTCGCCTCACTGGCTACCATTCACGGCGCGTCTGGCCAGAACTTGGTCAATACGATCTGGGATGAAATCAAACAGACAATCACTTGTGCTGGCTGCGAGGTCTGTTCTCAGTTACAAGCCTCGAGAAATCAGGATAGTGATTGATCTGTGACAGGGACTCTTGGGAACTCTCAAGCTGGTCGCTGGTCTCGGACCAGATGTCTTGATGCATGTCCTGACCGATGTGTGCAAGCTGGCCAAGGTATGTCATTGTCAAGCATAGCAGATGAGACTTTGATGCCCGAAGACCTGACTGCTCTGTCAGGTGGAGGACCCCGACGTCTGCGCTGGTATCATCCAAGCCGAAGGCCCCGCCGCATATTACGTCCTGAAGCAACTCAAAGTGGGCTCGCATACCTCGAAATCGTTCTGTTCGCAAATGGTTAGCCTCTGCGACTATCCCGAGGTTCGACCGTACAACATCTCCTTTCCCGTCCCCAAACCCTCGACGCATCGGCCCCCTCCGAGCGGCCAGCCTCCGATCCGGGTCGCGCATATCAGCGACACGCACGTGGATCGCGCCTACGAGACCGGCGCCAACTACAAATGCTCGAAGCCCATCTGCTGCCGTGCCTATAGTGAGAATGACGCCCCCGGAAAGACCTCGTTTCCCTGTGGTCCGTACGGTCATCCCAAATGCGACCCGCCGCTTCGGCTCGAGGAGAGCATGATGGCCGCCATCGCCGCCATGGACCCGGCCTTTTCCATTTACACCGGGGACGTGGTCCCCCATGATGTCTGGTCGGTGAACCGGACTGAAGTATTGCACGATCTGAATGCGACATACAGTCTCTTGGACCAATTGGGTCTTGTCTACGCCGCACTGGGCAACCACGACACTGCGCCCGTCAACCTCTTCCCCTCGGAGCGCATCCCCGTCTCCCACAACCCACAATGGGCCTACGATGCCCTCGCCGAAGACTGGACGAACCTGGTGGGTGGTCCGCTGTCCGCGCCTGTTGTGCATGCGACCGACCAGTTCGGATCGTACTCGGCCATCCACCCGGGAGGCAAGCTGCGCATCATCTCGTATAACAGCGTCTTCTACTACACGTACAACTTCTACGCCTACCAGGAACCGATGGAGTACGATCCGAACGGGCAACTCGCCTGGCTCATTTCCGAGCTGCAGGCCGCTGAGACGGCAGGCCAGCGCGTCTGGCTCATCGCGCACATCCCCACGGGCGGTACCGACACCCTGCGCGACTACTCGCACTATCTCGACCAGATCATCCAGCGGTACGACGCAACCATCGCCGCCCTGTTCTTCGGCCACACGCACACCGATCTCTTCCAGGTCTCCTACGCCGACCCGGCGCATCCAAGCGCAGACTCCGCCTCCGCCGTCGGGTACATCACCCCCTCGCTGACCCCGACCTCGGGGCCCCCGGCCTTCCGCATCTACGACATCGACCCGGTAACCTTCGCCGTGCTGGACTACACCGTCTACACCGCCAACATCTCGACTGAGACCGCCCCGCAATGGACAAAATACTACTCCGCCAAGGAAAGCTACGGCTCCCTCCTCAGCCCACCCTTCACCGACCCAGCCGCAGAACTCACCCCGGCCTTCTGGCACAACGTCACGGCCCTCATGGAAACCGACAACTCCGTCTTCCAGGCGTGGTGGGCGCGCACCACCCGCGGGTTCAACGTGCCCGAATGCAACGCGCAGTGCGCGCGTGACCAGATCTGCTCGTTGCGGGCCGCAGATGCGCAGTACGGCTGTGTGCGCGGCACGCTGTCCATTACCAAGCGCGACGGCCTGGACCTCGGCGGTGCTGCCCCTGGCTCTGGCTCCCACGTGCACATGGAGTCCGCTCGGCCGCAGTGCGAGGAGGGCGGGCTGGCTCGGGTGTTGGCGGGCGTGATACGCGAGACGGATGACTTGCAGGGGTTGCTTTTGCAGCGGGCTGAACTGTATATCTAATTGTTCTATTGTATTAAATTAGAACTTCGGGAGGACTAGTATCTACTCCGTAGTCCGGACATAAGGAGTACGAAATTGACACGTGATCGTCAAGATTACCTACACATGGTGATCATGCCCCTGATGATCAATACGAGAAGGGCTGTACGGAGTACAGCGACCTACCGAGACCAAAGTCTCACCTCAGCCTCACAAATTAAACCTAAATAGGCCTAAGAACTCAAGACCGACGAGGGTCAGGTGAAAAAGCTGTTGCCTAAACTAAATAGCAAACTTTTCTATCATTGTTCGTAAACGGTAAAACGTTGTCCCTAATCTAAGAATAAACTGCCGTTCGTTGGATATGATGATGGGCGGAATTTCCTGATTCTCGTCCAATCGTATCGCAACCTGTTGCGCCTAGACCTCCCGTGTCTGTGTTTTCCCGTGCCGTTGATTTGATCGTAGTCGTCGTAGAAGTAAAAAAAGGAGAAAAAAAGGACTGCAGTCGCCATTCCGAGCTGGCCGGAAATGCAAGCGATTGCGTGTTCGGTTTTGCTGCTTCCTCGCTTGTCTCATTGCAGCAACAAGAAGAAGAAAAAACTTTTGGCTCTTGAGGAAGATGGCCAATGTCTTATGAACATGAATATAAATCGATCCACGAGCAAATGGGGCTCATGGATTTGTCTTGGTATAAAGGTCGAAAGAACGAGTGGAAGAAGATAAGTTTAAAAAAACGAGGAAGAGAAACTGTCCGAAGTCCGAACACGCTACAGTCCTTTAATTCAAGAAGCGATCAACGCTTTAGTTGATGTACCACGACGCGCCCTGGACACGGCCGGCATCCATATCAGCCAGCTCGCCGAAGAAGTGCCGGGACAAATCGACATCGGTGGGCTTGCAACCCATGCACTTGTCCACGACGGTACCGGTCTTGGTGATACCCTTGTAGGTGATGGTCACGGTCTTGCCGCAGTCAGCGTCAGTCATCATGCCCACGGGAAGCGCGACCACGTTCTCGGCAAAGCCGTCGTTGGTCAGACCGCAGCTGCTGGGGGCGCTGGCGGAGGTAGCCGTGTCGTAGTAGGTGAGCTGGCCAACGCAGGGGGAGTCCTTGGAGCAGCTGCCGCTGTATCCACTGCTGGGGGCTTGACTGGTGCTGCCGCTGTTGCCGCTGCTAGCGGCTGGGGCGGTGGACTGAGGAGCCTGGCTAGTAGTAGAAGTGGAAGGAGCCGCGGGGGCAGCAGTCTGATGAGTCGGCTCTTCAGGGGCGGGCGCAGCAGCAACAGAAACGACAGGGGTGGATACAGCGACAGGAGCGGGCTGAGCCTCAGGGGTTTCCGGTTGCGCAGCGGCCTCGATGGGCTTGGGCTGCTCGGGAGTAGGTGTCGGGGTTGGGGTAGACTCAACGACAGGGGGAGTGGAAGTTGGAGCCTGCGGAGTAGGGTAAATGGTAGTGGTCACATCGACGGTAGTCCAGACGACAGTGGTGACCGTTGTCCACACCACATCGTTTTCACGTTTGTTAAGGTCGACAGGGGCGGCGGAGCTGATGACAGCCAAAAGAGCGCTAGCGAGCGCAAGGGGCTTGAAGATGGGAGCCATTGCGAGAGTATGATATTGAAATCCAAGTGATTCAACGCGAGTATTCTTTTGTAGAGAAGGTGGTTTGTCGGATTGATCGACACGGATTTTGATAGATCGATTGAGTGAAGGAAGGAATGGGGTTCGGTCAGATAGATAGACAGAGACTGCGCAGCAGTATGAAGTATTGACTGATGCTCCAAGAGAAGGCTGGAGACTGGAATGAAGGAACGACAGGAAGCTGTCAGAGGGAAGGACTGTGTTGGTAGACGAAGGGGAGAAAGAGAGAGGGATATTGGCGCGGAGGGAGGAAATCGGTATTTAAGAGAATCCACCTGGGAATGGACTAGTTGCCATGTCTTTCACGCATCGACAGTCGAGACTCTCCAACAGTGTCAAACTAACCAGAACAGGGTAGAGCAGGTTAATTGTTAACCTCTCACTCAGGGACATAGTACACTACTTCGTACCTACTACCAGGGTGTGGTAAGTGAAAAATGAGTAATACGTACTCTCATTACCCACATAATAATACTTATTTACAGATTATTACCTGCGGGCCCAGTGGGTCAGTGGGCCAGTGATAAAATTCATGGATACTGGCCAGCATGGGATGAACCCATGGATCACAACCTGTCTGCAATGTGTGGTGGGCTTTGCTGGACAAATCAGACAAGGTTGTCTGGTCCCACCCACCGTTCACAGTAGTCCCCAGTCCTCTCATTGTTGGTGAGATCCAGGCACCATAGGTAATACCATGAAGTGGTTGCCAGCATTCTTGGGCCGGGCCGTTTCCCAGTAATAGGTTGCTATGGTTTCTGGTCATACGGGGAGAGCTTGCAACCTTGGGACATCAGCCAAATAGTCCAGATCACCGATGGTACCTGACTCTGCCAAACCACCCTTCAACCGGACACTTTCTGATCTGTCGATGCTCACCAGTAAGATGCTAGAATGACGTGTGATTGGGATGAAAATTTCAGGCTGAGCGGGTACCTGAATTGGGCCCGTCGGAAATCAAGAGCGATTGGCTGATTGGCTCAAAGGGAAAGCCGCCGGTGAGAGCACCCCTGCTTGGTGTTAACTCTCTTTAACTCTAAGCCTAATAAAGCTAGGAATGGTGAGCGTATGATTTATGATTGGCTGATTGAGGCAACTAGTTCCTTTGATTTGTCGCATCCGTTTTCCGCTAACAAAGCCTCCCCTTCGGTGCCTGAACCTGGATGCGCCTCAGCCTCAGCCACAATCCTTTTGCACAAATAATGAAACATGGGAGGCTGTGTATGATCTCTTCTTGTTCTCGAACATGAAGCGAATCTGTAACTTGCTTCATCTTGGATGGGAAAAGAAACCTTTCTTCTGTACAACCCGAGTCGATCTCTCCAAAGAGGAGGCCTCAATCTCCACCGCCAGGGTTCAGGGATATGAACCCAACCACTCGTAATGAGGCAAACAGCAGAGCCAACGACAAGAAGATCCGATTCGTATCCGGCCACTTTTCGACTGTCTGACATGTGTTCTTAGGTGGTCCGTGTACAGACCAGGAGTATTGGTCAGGTACAAGACACTGTGCACGCCACTCAGGCACACCAGTCCAACACCGGCCGCCACTGCCAACTGAGACAACAACGCAGCAGCAACCATCATGATTTGCGGATGTAACCGATGAACTGGCTCAAATTTCGCAGACTCATCGTCATCCTTACTACATCTTTTCGACTGGTGGCATTCACGATCTAGAACCAGGACCTGACAACACAACTGTCCAATAAATTATTCAATCCCCTGGCGGGTCTGTCGGACTTTGACGGGGAACTGTCTCTCTGTCGATAGGCAGATTATCCTTGACAAAGACGAGAAATGGTCTGATACTCGCAGGTTTCGACTCAGATCAATGATCGTTTTATACTCGATCAGTGCATAGTTCCCCATTTTTCCCTTATTCTCAATTAAATTTTTTTTTTTTTTTTTTTTTTTTTTTTTTGACTTATTTTTTCCTTTGTGTGTCTCTTTGTAGCAACTCTAGACCCTACAGATCCCGACAGTGACGATAGTGCATGGTGCCCCTCACCAAAGAAGAGGGGAATAAGGAAAGCAAATCTCCACATCTATTATTCTCTCGTCGTCATCCTTGAAACGAGAAAAACTCTTCACCGGATTCGTCCTTCTGTGGCAACTGTTAACAACTGGACTGGCAAGATTCACGAGCTTTGACCTCCAGACCGTTGAGGGACGATAAATCTAGACAGTCTAGCGTCAAGTCTGGACACTCGTCCCTGCAGCTCTTAATCAAATCGACCAAGCTTCAAGATTTGTGATCCATCGGCGTTGAATAAGTATGTACTGTGTAGATTGCTATCTGAAATATTGATTTAATAATTATCTAGGAGCCACTCCCTTGCTCCATACTCAGTAGATGCAGTCTGCCCTCAGTGGCTATTTGCACGGTTGGATGCAAAATGCTTCCACTTCATCTTCCGAGCATCCCATAGTCGCTGACCCACTCCACCCATTGACACATCATTACTCATAAATATGGCGACAAAAGAGGAAAGAGTGTGTCATGGACTTGTAAAAACTCATTCCTATTCATCCGAGTCGAAACTCGACAACATACTGCACCGTAAACAATCGACCAGTCAGGATCTAAGTACTAGAAAACCCTTTTCCTCCAAACAAACAGCATATGAAGAGTAACATGAAGAGTAGCCAGCATTGCCAGAGAAAAACGAACATAAGAAAAGACCATCAAGCTCATAATATAAATACATCAGAAACTGTATCAAATAGAAGCGCCTCAAGCGCCTGCAATCAATTACCATAAACCACCCCGACTAACCTTGGCACATCAGACAAGCCTCCTTGTTCTCGATGCTGCACTGAAGGACCTTTTGAGAGTAAATGTCGCTCTCACGCTCGCCGCTCTCCCGCTCATCATCTTCCTCCTGGGAGCCGTTCACCACGGTTTCACCATCGGCAGTGACATCGGCGGCAAGAGCTCGCGGGCTGCCGTCCTCGCTGTGACCATTGAGCGGAGCGGTCGCTGTACGAGGAACAGCAGAGTATGTGGTGGAGACGGACCCAGCAGCTCTCTTCTTGTAGGCAGTGTTGGCCCGAGCAACGTTGGTATCGGCGACCTTGAGTTGCTCCTGATCAACAGTAAACTGAATGGGAGCGGAGGCAGCCATGGTACGCAGGTAGTACATGCCAGTCTTCAGACCCATCTTCCATCCAGCAAAGTGCATACTGGTGAGCTTGCCCATGGTAGGCTCCTTCAGGTGAATGTTGAGAGATTGAGACTGGTCAATGAAAGCACCACGGTCGGCGGCCATTTGCAGGATGGTACGCTGGGAGAGTTCCCACACGGTCTTGTAGAGAGCCTTAATGTCGGCGGGGATATTGGGAATGTTCTGAACGGAACCACCATCCGCGATGATACGGTTCTTCATGTTGTCCGACCACAGGCCAAGGTCGACAAGATCCTTGAGAAGCCAGGGGTTGACGACCTGGAACTCACCAGCAAGAACGCGGCGAGAGTAGATGTTCGAGGTGTAAGGCTCGAAACATTCGTTAAAGCCCAGAATCTGGCTGGTGCTTGCAGTGGGCATCGGTGCCACCAACAAACTGTTGCGCACACCGTTCTGGGCAATCTTCGCCTTCAGAGCATCCCAGTCCCAGAGGTCCGTGGGGGTTCTGTCCCACATGTCATACTGGAGGATACCTTGAGAGACGGGGGAGCCCTCGTAGGTCTCATAAGGACCAAACTCCTTGGCCAGCTCACACGAAGCAGTCAAAGCACCGTGATAGATGGTCTCAAAGATCTGGATGTTTAGCTGTCTGGCCTCGGCAGAGTCGAATGGCAGACGCAGGGCAAGGAAGGCATCAGCCAGACCATTGACACCAAGAGCAATGGGGCGATGGCGCATGTTGCTCTTCTTGGCCTCGGGAACAGGGTAATAGTTGATATCGATAATCTTGTTCAAGTTGCGAACCAAGACTTGCACAACTTCGTGCAGCTTACCGAAGTCATACTCTCCACGGGCGGCGTCGACGAAGGTAGGAAGCGCGAGAGAAGCCAGGTTGCAGACAGCAACTTCGTCAGGAGCACTGTACTCAATGATCTCCGTGCAAAGATTGGAGCTGCGAATAGTTCCCAGGTTCTTCTGGTTGCTCTTCTTGTTGCAGGCATCCTTGTAGAGCATAAAGGGGTTGCCAGTCTCGGTCTGAGCCTCAAGGATAGCATACCAAAGCTTTTGAGCCTTGATGGTCTTACGGCCACGGCCTTCTTTCTCGTATCTATTTCACAATCAGCATATAGTCAAAGGACTAGTGGCCACGGCGAAAACTCACTGTTCGTAAAGAGCATCAAACTCGTCGCCATAAACATCTGCCAAGCCAGGGGCTTCATTGGGACAGAACAGAGTCCAGTCACCGTTGGACTCAACGCGCTTCATGAACAGATCAGGGGTCCACAGAGCGTAGAACAGATCACGGGCTCTGACTTCCTCCTTACCGTGGTTCTTGCGAAGATCCAAGAACTCAAAGACATCGGCGTGCCAAGGCTCGAGGTAAATAGCAAAAGCGCCAGGGCGCTTGTTTCCTCCCTGGTCGACGTATCTGGCAGTGTTGTTGAACACGCGAAGCATGGGAACAATACCGTTAGAAGAACCGTTGGTGCCGCCAATGTAGGAGCCTGTGGCACGGATGCGGTGAACATTAAGACCGATACCACCGGCGGTCTTCGAGATCATGGCACAAGTCTTGAGGGTGTCGTAGATACCCTCAATGCTATCCTCCTTCATATCGACGAGGAAGCAAGATGCCAGCTGGGGCTGGGGAGTACCAGCATTGAACAGAGTAGGAGAAGCATGAGTGAAGTATTTCTGAGACATGAGATGGTAGGTCTCAATGGCCTTTTCGATATTGTTGCCGTGAATGCCAACGGCAACACGCATCAACAAGTGCTGGGGACGCTCAGCAACCTTGCCGTTGATTCGCAGCAGGTAGGACCGCTCGAGTGTCTTGAAGCCGAAAAAATTGTAGTTGAAGTCACGATCGTACACAATAGCAGAGTTGAGCTCATCAGCATGTTTCATGACAATTTCATACGTCTCTTTCGAGATCATTGGCGCGGGTTGCTTGTTCTTGGGGTTGACATAGTGGTAGAGGTCCGAGATGACCAACGAGAACTGCTTCTTGGTCTGCTTGTGGAGGTTGGAAACGGCTATACGGGCAGCTAGGATGGCATAATCGGGGTGAGTGACGGTCATGTACGCAGCAGTCTCGGCAGCCTGTAAAAGGAACGGCGAATAAGCAGCTATCTTCCATCATTTGAACGGTTATAAGCCTTACCAAGTTATCCAGCTCAACAGTGGTGACACCCTGGTAGACACCAGAGATGACCTTCTGCGTGATAGCAGCAGCATCGACGTGTTCTGGGTCAAGGCCATAGCACAATCTTGATACACGTGCAGTGATCTTGTCGAACTGTACGCGTTCTTTGCGTCCGTCTGAAGATTTCGCATGTCAGCAAGAGTGTCCGATGTCCAGTGGCAAGAACCAGTCCGCCAGGAAGGGTCGAAGACTTCTTGTCGTGAACAAGAATAAAGAAAGAATATGAATCTGGATCATCCAATCCTTACCTCTCTTGTAGACAAACATTGTGACTGATATTAGAGACTCGAGGTCGAGGGTGATGAAGGAACAAAGGTGCAACGGGGTATAATGTTATATCAGGAGGTCAGGAAGTTCCACAAATGCTAACTGTTGAATCTAAAGGATGAAGAAAAGAATGAACAGGTCGTAATCTATGGGAAGGATGTTGAGCAAAGGGACTGAAGGGAGACATGAGAGGAAAAAGAAGTCGGAGGGGCAGAGGTATTTGATATGTCGCCAGGGCGAACGCGTACCCTCCTGGGTATTGACGCGAATTTTCGTGTTTGGACTAAATGGTATCCCCTTGAAGATACTGCATCCTTTGTAATCAATCCTAGATTTGTCAGGACTACGGTGGGCCGGGAACGCGCAGAAGCGCAGTCACATGACCTCTAGAGGGATTGCTTGTTTATTATTTCTGCTGACCGCAAGGCTCCCTTATTGGCACCACGAATTAAGACTCGTTTTCGATGATACTTCACCGAAGCATCAGTCATGCAGATGTGTTTTACGGAGGACAAGGAATAATCTCTGTTTGTACAGATATGTGTAGTCTTCTATGAGACAGGTCAACGTCAATCCATGACTCGACCTAGAATTGACAGAACGAAAATGAAGCAATAAAAAGACGATTCACAAATGTCGCAGTGCAACTGTCGATAAGATAAACATTTCTTACAGATCACACCCCTACAAGGACGCAGCAAAGCCGAAGAAGACGACAGCCGCAAAGGCTGCTGCGGAGACCTGTCGATCAGACGAGCCAGCTGAGACGGTCTGGGAAGTGGACGCAGCGCTGGAACTAGAAGTTCCGGATTTGCTGTTCCCAGAGCTAGAAGAGCCAGTGGCAGTAGCAGTGACGATACCGGTGTTAGATGCCGAGCCCTTAGTAGAAGTACCGGTAGCAGATTCCGAGGAAGTGGTAGAGGATTTGATAACTGTAAAGTTGTGTGGTTAATGATGTGGCCAATTCATCATTGTCAATTTTCGCGAGGCGCCTAGGAGAACATACCAACTTTGTGGCCTGCAGCGTTGCAGGTATCAGCGAACCACGTCAGGGCTGCTTGCTCATTATCACCACAAGTGTCCGCGATCTTTTTCTGCACATCATCGCCATTCGTAATACAGACAGCCTTGAGGTCGGCGGGATTCTTCTCGGCTCTGTTGTCGGAGGTATCAGCTAATGCTCCCTTTGCCAATGTCACATTTCAGAATCGCATCAAGCGTACCCTACAACCGAGAGAAGGCAGGCAGGTGTCTGCGCAGCAGCGACAATGTTGCCCAGTGCCAGGAATGAGAGCACGAGAGTAGACTTCGAGAAGAACATTTTGATGGTGGAGCGTCGAGACTTCGGACAAACGTATCAATACGAGTTATTCGATCAGGAGTGAATGAGTCGTAGAAACAAATATGGTAAGGTGAACGAGCGACAATATTGTAAACAAAGAGCGACTGGATGATTCTATTGAAAAGAGCGTAGGTTTGAAGAGTGTAAATCAAATGAATGCCTGTGTAAAGAGCGACAGACAACGATCAGTAGAACGGATAAAGATCTCAAAGCAGAATCACATCAGTTAAGCAAAGCGGGAATCTTAGGGGGCAAACGACCTTCGCGGAGCGCCCAGCGTCTTAATACAGTTATGACCCTGCCGATCAATTGTCCCTGAGCAACCTGGGTACATAGGTGCTTGTGCCCACAACCAATCTTACCATACGGCACTAATCCTGGATGTGGTTAGAGGGCTGGGACACGATTGGTGGAGTATCTGGGGGAGTCAAGCTTATGTAATATGACTCTATACTCCGTACCCAGTTCCCTTACAGTGGAGGATGTCTTACTGGTGTCGACTCGGTGTCTGGGTGGTGAGCGTTACTGCTTTCATATTTCTTCTAGGAGGCTGGCCTGAATAAGTAGACTATGGCTCCCAGCACGTAAGTCATAATGCAAATGGACAGGGACCGAGAGGTCATAAAGAGGCATCAAGTGGTGGTTGTATATGGTCGAAACGCCCAAAATGAAACACGACCATCCGTCGAAAACATAAGGCAATCACCTATCCCACCGGGTATCATAGTAACTGGTAATAATCTCTTGAACATCCATCCTGTTATCCACAATCTCCCGTCCGTTGACGAGATCGTTCTCCATCGCCCGTTTGTCCGCCTCAGCTTCATCCTTTGCGATCCCGGCTTGAACATGTCGCCGGACCAGCCTCTTCCGGGCAGTCTCAAAATCGACCTCAACGAACCATAGCTCATCCATGAGCTTTGCCGCTGAGCTCCATGGTTCCTTGTTCAGACTGAGGTAGTTTCCCTCGAAGAATATTATCCTGTTTGTCGGAGCAATGGGTATATCGTCATCAACCGGATCCTTGACCGCATGATCGAAGCTTGGAGCGTACAATATGTGCGTCTCCAACGTTATCGGCTCCCTCAGTGCCTGCACTAGCCTCAGAAACTTCTCGCCGTCAAAGGTGAAAGCCGCACCACGTCGCGCAGCAGCGTAGTCTGGATCCGGCATTTGAGCCAGTTGTGCTCGTGTGAGGTGATAGCCATCCATAGGGATGTCTGCCGCTATGGACGGCTGTTTAGCATATTGTTCTGAGTAGAGCTGGTTGATGCGATTGGCCATAATGCTGGCGAGTCCTGTCTTCCCAGAACCTGGAATGCCACTGATAGCAATCATCAAGCGAGCATTTTCTGGTAAAGAGTGGAATTTCTCTGTGGCATAGGTAGTTAGTTACATGTTGCAGAAAGCTTATCAATGTTTGGCATATGACATTGGAGAATGTATGCGCTATCAAATATTAAATGCGCTGAGTAACACTCACTCCATACTTTATCCACTAGCCTGTCTACTTGCTCCTCCATGCTGAGAAAGGTCGAGGATTGTTGCAAAATTAGATGCAACCTTGAGATCAAAGAGAGGACTTCAACAAAGAGACGGAAAGGTGAATGCTCCCTGTGTATCGGGTATCGGAAAATGCAATCGATAGCATGCGATTGCCCTCAAGAGGTGCTTCTATGGTAAGTTCTAACACGACACAGATGCATATGTATATGTGTCAGAATAATGATTTATCGCACCTTAGGGAAGCTAATGATTGAAATAAATAAACGCAATCGGCGGGGCTTGGTCATTGGAGTGGGGTTCTCTCTTCGCAGCAGCGGAAACACCAGCTACGTCACAAGAGGACTCCGTTGACGGCTTTCTAACAGACATCATCGCTGGTCAAGTTGCCTATAAAGATGGAAGACCAAATGAATGAGCTATTTTTATGATGGAATTCAGTCAAGGTTGCATACTATGATCCGTGATCGGTATTCAAATTTCCGAGCTTCAAGTTTGCTAAATGAGCGATCTTCAACCTCAAGGAACATGAGAACTAGCCATGCACGTCTTTTTAAGGTCTCAGCTTGATATCAGAGAATAGGTACCTAAGTCACCAATCCAGACGACACTCTGTTTTTATTGGGCAAATCACTGTTCTTAAACAGCTAACCAGCACCAACTGGGGCATATGTGCACAGATATTCTGACACGATTTATAGGAGTACTCTCAAGCAACACCCAGAACAAAGAGCTCCGCTCACTTGAGCTATTGAAAACAAAACCAGCTTGGGAAACCCAGGAACGCCCATCATCCTTCTCGCTGAGACCGGAACCACCCCGAGCAATTGCCCCTGATCGGGAAACGAGAAACAGGCATCATCATATCACAGGCCAAAAGATCAGATAAGCATTTTCATAACGGCCTAGCCGATGCATCCCCGGTCTCCCTGTCATTGGAACCGTTGTTTGTGCCAAGCCTGTGGCCAATGGCGGGAGACAGTCCGGCTGCTGCCCACCAGTCATCAGGTATGGCCTCCCTACGAGCAAGCCGATCGAGTATCGCTTGCATCTGCTGGAGTTCAGGATCGGTAGAAGAGTTGGAAAAGGCGAATGAGATTGTGGGAATAGGAGGATGGCTACTCATTGTTGAGTGCAAGTCATCTAAGCGTCTGGAAGTACCCATTTGGTGCATTCGGCGACGGTAMCGCCGCCGCAAAGAGAGCTGATTAAAATCTCCTTCTGATGCAGAATCAGAATCTGTGGAACTAGGATAGTCGCATGGATTGATATATTCAGGGTACGGATCGAGCACCATCCGCACCGTTGCTGTACTTGAATCGAGTGAGCTAGGAAGTGTCTGAGAAGAGCTTCCTGGATTTCTTGACCCCGTGCTCGATGATGCATTCAGTCCGGATGCTGACGCTGAAGCAAAGGAAGAATCGGCGCTAGGAAGATTGTCATCGGGCGTAATTGTAGTCAAAAGGGTTTCCCACGCGTCATTCGAAGCGTCATCATCTGGACTCATGCTGCGCTGACGATCACCGAGACCATCAACAGTCATGTCGCGATGCATTGTCCGGTTCGCCTCGTGTACAGACCGCCGACCAACTCGCCTTAGCAGGGGTACGGTCGACCCAACGACCTCAAAGCCGTCTGGGGGGAAAGTTGTAAGGCTTGGGCGAGTCTGGGGCGGCGGAGATATTCTTCTGTGGTATGCAATAGCAGGCGCAAAACTTGGCGTAAAAGCGGCAGTATGCTCTGAGCTCTGTCGGCGGCCAGAGTCGACCCCTGGTGAAKGGAGGCGATACGAATCTGAATTGAAGGTATTGCGCGGAATCCTCAATCGCTGGCTGGGACGTCCATGGCGAAGCGCTTCGTGCAGCAAACGTTGACCAGCCTCGCGCCTGTTGGCATCGCTGATCATGGAACTCAAATCGAACGGATCTTCACCGGAGGTAGTATTCGGGGCAGGAGACCGTATGTGCTGCTGTAATCCATGTGCCTCGCGCTCAATCTCGTCTACGATCTCACGAGGGAAGGGGGAACGTAACGAAGCGCCTCGTAAGGTGGAAGTACTATGACGCGAAGGGCGACGAATGGTGGCCTGGCGACGGATTGCAGAACGCGCAGCGGCAGAAGGATCTTTAATCGGTTTGTTCTTGCTGGCCTCAGGAGAGGGCTCACGGTACATTCTGCGCGCGCATATCAGTAAGGGTCGCTGTCCCATGCGCCGGCAGACTACAGGCCAGGAGCGCGTTGAAAATCAGAAATACTAGTCAAACTTACGGGATACCCATGACTGGAAAGTGTACGCGGATTTAGCAGATAACCTCAGGTAAATCCCATCAAAACTGCCCCTTAAAAACGAGAGTCACGGCCACGAGGTCGCGATTTATTCAGGAAGAAAAGCGCGACGGTTGCGGAGGGGGGCGCAAGAACGATGATGGTCTGCCCTTGTACAGGCAACGGAGTACAGGGTAAGCTTAGGCCCTCCGTAGTTTGAAGTAATTAATGGAGTAAGCGGCAAGATTCGTTTTGCTCCAACAGGGAAGCGGAGGCAATGAGATTCGGGCCTGAGGCTGCGACTGTGGGACGTAAGGAGGCTGGGATGTGGCGCTGAGAAAACCACAGAACTGTGCGTACAATGCAGTACGGAGCACGCGGAATTTCCCTTAGGGGAAGTTCAGCGGTTAAAGCCCCCTCATTTCGGGAAACTACCTGGTGCCTCAGGGCTCAGGCATCAGATCCTTATCACCCGGCCGTCATATGTCAACCGGCCTCCGATATCTTAAAAGTCAGCCGAAATTGATCGGAAAGTTGCAAAGATCTGCACTACTGATCTTGAGCAATTTCATATCAATTTCTTTTACCATATTTTGATCCTTGGGTCTGAGCTGGTCTGATTGACTCCATGAGTGCCTAATCAGTCCGGAACCGTTCTTGATCATGAGGATTGTTTCTGATAAAACTTCAGACGTCACACGATCGGAGGAATGATTGAGCTCGGTCTTGGTCGCATATCTAGTCTCCTCCAGCAGACTCCTCTGTCATGGAAGGCCATCCACATTGCTGGAACCAATGGCAAAGGCTCCATTAGTGCCTATTTGTCGCACATGTTGACTGCGGGTGGTGTACGCTGTGGTCGCTTTACTTCTCCTCATCTCATCGATCGATGGGACTGCATCACCATAGGTGAGAGCGTTGTGCAGGAGTCTCTTTTTCGCCAGATTGAGGAGAGAATCAGGTTAAGGGATCAATCACTGGGAATAGGGGCAAGTGAGTTTGAGCTGCTCACTGCCACGGCATTTGAGATCTTCAATCATGAACAGGTTGAGGTTGGAGTGGTCGAGGTGGGAATGGGTGGTCGCTTGGATGCTACGAATGTGCTGAGCGATGTATTGGTGTCGGTCATTGCGAAAATTGGGCTGGATCATCAGGCCTTCCTGGGAGATACGCTAGAACTAATCACCCGCGAGAAGGCCGGGATATTGAAGCCTGGTGTTCCGTGTGTGGTTGACGGCACCAACGCTCCCGAAGTGATCAGGACCCTTGAAGATCGTGTTAACGAGTTGAAGATCCGTGCTGTCTACGCGCACCCTGATACGATATGCTCCCAGTCACCATCCCTGGGCCGTATCTTCAGGGAGCTTGATCTACAGCGTCACCAACGGGCTAATATGTCCTGTGCGGTGTCAGCGCTCCGGCTCGCCCTATCGAAGGTTCGTCCAGAGATCGAAGTGGACACACTTCTGCCTTCCCTCAAAAACGTAGAGTGGCCAGGACGTTTGCAGAAAATTTCCCTCAGTCCTCTCACCACCCGCAAAGAGCCTGTCTTGCTCGACGGTGCGCATAATAGCCAGTCGGCTGAGGTTCTCGGAGAGTACGTGGACAAAAATTTGCGTCCTCAGGGTGGCATCACTTGGGTCATTGCAGCGTCGCGTGGGAAGGATGTGACCGCGCTTTTCCATTCAATAATCAAATCCGGAGATAAGGTCGCTATCACCGCATTCGGTCCTGTCGATGGAATGCCATGGGTGAAAGCAGCTGATACAGAAGAATTGGCTCTCTGTATCCGATCAATTCCAGGTGTCCAAGACATACGGACATTTGGTGAGGACGTTCTTGCTGCCATCAACTGGGCTTGTACCGAGGCTGGCGACTGCCCCTTGGTAATTGCAGGGAGCCTGTACCTTGTATCAGACGTTCACCGTCTCTTGCGTGAAGCGCGCAAAAGTGCAGGAAAAATATCGGGGTCGTTGGAAGCATAATGATTTGAGATACCCTCCTTTTCCAGAGCATTTGGAAATATTACCATGTCATGTATATAAACCAGTCAACCCCATGTCCAGCAAGTGAGGAGCCTTCATTGCGAAGGCGGTTTGGGCAAGGAAAGACAATGCAAACAATAAAGGAGATTAGTCCCTCACCTGTAAAGATGGTTAGCTTGAGCAGGATACCGAGTGATCTCGATAGAACGGTTAGGCTGTCAAGATCGTAAGATCGGCTCTGATAAGGCTGATCGGAGATACTGAAGGAGCCGGTCGCTGCGTCATGGTCCGAACGGGAGCTGACCCTTGTGGAGAAGTAAAAGTTCAAAACATTGCTTTTTACTTTTTCTGCAACGGCGAATACAGCAGTAAGTATGACTTCCTTAGTCCATAATCAGCTTATGATTTCTGCGATAAGTTCAACTAAAGAGAAGACAAACTTAGCAATTCAGAAGCAGGGCCTCTGATGTGCATGTGTAGGGACGCGTGTATGCTCAGCGCATGTCGATGACGGTGAGAGCAAGAAGGCCMCCTGTATGTTTCTTAAAGTTCCCATCATGCCATTTTGATGATGAGGGGGATTTTTTTTTCTGACATATTCTTCTCCCTGTACCAGCTATATTACTTTACTAACAGTCTTCTTCCCATGGCAGACCGTGCTGACATGATTGATCCGACCAACCCCTGGCTCCTGCCTTTTCTTTATCGATCATTTTCCATCTGAGACCACCTGGTCCGAGACAACCGCGGAGCCTAGCGACTTAATACAAAGGGGTACCGACCTCTGAATTCTCCGGCAATGGTCTCTAGATCTAATGAGGGGAATGAGGGGCCCCCTCCGTCCTCCAGGACTCCTGGAACTCCAGCCAAAGCGCGAGTCGCCAAACTCGGATCCAGCCCCTCGAAACGGGAGGAAAAATCTGGCGAAGGCCGAGTGGTAAAGTCATCTGCGAAAGATGTTGCCGAGCTCAAAGATTATGTACGTATATGGCCTTCCTTATGTGTACGCAATCCATGAGTTGCTAACGCTGGCACGTTGAAGCAATTGGGCGACTGTTTGGGTAGAGGCGCATTCGGTTCAGTCTATAGGGCGCTAAACTGGAACACTGGGGAGACTGTTGCTGTAAAGCAGATCAAGTTAACCGACCTCCCGAAAAGCGAATTACGAGTTATAATGGTATGACATATGGATCCGACGGGCTTGTTGTGAGGAACGCCGTTACTGACGATATACGCTATTGCAGTTGGAAATCGACCTTTTGAAGAACCTAGATGTGAGACCCAGGCGTAAACAAACGCAGCCGTTCCAGAGAGCTGACTGAATGGCCCCAGCATCCTAACATCGTCAAGTACCATGGTTTCGTCAAGTCTGCTGAAACTTTAAACATTATCTTAGAGTAAGCCTCTTTGTCCAATGGCCGACAAAAATATCAAAGGTGCTAACAAATGTAGGTATTGTGAGAATGGCTCCTTGCACTCCATCTCCAAGAACTTCGGTCGCTTTCCTGAGAATCTGGTCGGACTATACATGTCTCAAGTTCTCCATGGGCTTCTGTATCTGCACGAACAGGGTGTCATTCATAGAGATATAAAGGGCGCAAACATCCTCACGACAAAGGAGGGACTCGTCAAACTTGCAGACTTCGGTGTCGCCAGCCGTACTACTGGACTGAGCGAATCGAGCGTCGTTGGTACGCCGTACTGGATGGCTCCCGAGGTGATTGAACTTTCAGGCGCAACTACAGCCTCAGATATCTGGAGTCTCGGATGTACGGTCATCGAATTGCTTGAAGGAAAGCCTCCCTACTACAATCTTCAGCCCATGCCGGCGCTGTTCCGTATTGTTAATGATGACCATCCGCCTCTTCCACAAGGCGCCTCTCCGGTAAGTCCTCGGCCCCTGTCGATTAGGCATCCTTTCTAATGACGATACTAGGCGGTCAAAGATTTCCTGATGCAATGCTTCCAGAAAGATCCTAATCTTCGTGTCTCTGCAAGAAAGCTCCTGAAACACCCTTGGATCGTGAATGCTCGTAGATCGGACTCAGTGGTGCCGAAGAAGTCTACGGAGTATGAAGAAGCGGTCAGAAGCGTCCAAGAATGGAACGAGGCTCTGCGATCTCCTGGTGCGGGAACTTTACGGAAGCCCTTCGGACACGATCATCAGAGTCCAAGTCCCCTTCGTCGCAATCAGCCACCTTCTCGAAATACCCCCACTAAAGACGTTCTTCCAGCCCCCGTTGCCAGCAGTGCCAAAGACCAAACCCTGTTGTCAAACGCAACTGCGGAAGATAATTGGGACGATGACTTTGCAACTGCCATTTCTCCTAGTGCGCTCCAGCTACCACATCTTCGACCGCATGATAATTTCGGAGGAATGCTTTCCTCTGAAAAGCTCAAGGCATTTGCCTCACTCGATGGCACGATTATCAAATCCGAGGATAGTTTTGAAGACTTTAACGACTCGTTTCGGACTACTTTGCACTGCGGAGAGTCCGATCCTCTGCAGACTATCCGACCTTTTCCATTCAAGCAGACCGGCTCGAACGATGGATTAGCCCAAAATTCGCCGCTCCAGCTGCCGCCGAAAAGATCTACTCCTTTCGTACATAACGTCCCAATTCTGACGCAGAATCCTGTTCCACCTTCGAGACAGGCTCGTCCAGCCTCATTTTACAAGGAGAACTCAGTAGAGGATTATTCTGATCTCATAATAACTGATGAAGATGTTCTGGGCCGAAAACTTAACATTGTGAAAGTAAGCATGGAGGCCAACATTTATCCGAATGTTGACGATTGTTTGTCTGACCTGTTTCAGGAGACCGATGAAGATCTATATCCCGCGGACTTAGCAGACCTTCCGCCGTCAAAGGAGATAGTCCGATATCACGCACCCTCTCAGGATGGCGAGCAGGAACCTCAAATACGGAGACAACTCTCAACCAAGCGTCATAGATCAGCGGTAGAAATTCACAGATTTGCCGAGAACGAGAGAGACGAAGACTTCTCTGATATATTGGGGGCTGAGGAGGTCGCCCTAGACAAGCCAGACAGCGATGGCAGCTCGGATAGAAGCACCTTGATGCTCAATTCACGACACTCAAACAATTCTTGGCTCGGAGACCAAGACGACGAAGATGATCCATTCGCCCAGTTAGAGGAAGGGCTCGATGAAATGGACTTGGAAGCCAACATTGCGCGCGATAAGTATGCTAGGCTCCGTGGTCAAGTCGAAGGGCTAGTGAGCTCTTTGAAGACTTCTCAAGATGAAGATGTGCTTGAGGATATCTCAGAGCAGTTATTGACGATATTCTGTGATCTTCCGGAAACGAAAAATATTATTATGAGCGCCCACGGCATGCTACCGATACTGGAGATTCTTGATACGTGCCGCCGACGCGACGTCGTCTCATGTCTCCTGAAGATTGTCAATGCAATTATCTATGAGGATTACGAAATTCAAGAGAACTTGTGTTTCGTTGGTGGAATCCCAATCATTAATGAATTCGCTTCGAAGAAGTACCCGCGCGAGATCCGACTGGAGGCAGCTGCCTTTGTACAGCAGATGTATCAAACTTCGACCCTGACTCTTCAGATGTTTGTCAGTGCAGGAGGGTTGAATGTTCTTGTGGAATTTTTGGAAGACGATTATGAGGATGAACGAGATCTTGTCCTTATAGGCGTCAATGGAATTTGGAGCGTCTTTGAGCTGCAAGTAAGTCCGGTCCATCACAGATCCTATGCAGTCAACATCTGACAGTGGCAAGGGATCAACGCCAAAGAATGATTTCTGCCGAATTCTGTCTCGCAGTTCGGTCCTAGACCCTCTTTCACTCGTGTTGAGCCGAGTATTGGACGAAGGTGGAGAACTGGCCGAAATAGTTGAGGGGCGCATTGCCAGCATCTTCTTCGTGTTCTCTCAGGCTGAAAATCATGTGAAGGAGATGGTTGCCGAACGAACTGTTTTGCACAGTAAGTTTGGATACTTGCCTCAAGAGGTCGTACCTTTCTGACTCCAAATACTTAGGGGTGCTGAAGGAATTGAAGCGCATGACTCCTGCTCATCAAATAACGATGTTGAAGTTCATCAAGAACTTGTCCATGCTGTCAACTACAC
The DNA here is from genome assembly GCF_018340605.1 of Aspergillus pseudoviridinutans. NCBI lineage: Eukaryota > Fungi > Ascomycota > Eurotiomycetes > Eurotiales > Aspergillaceae > Aspergillus > Aspergillus pseudoviridinutans. Next base: position 2,536,141 of record NW_025091281.1, on the reverse strand, counting down.
TTGACTCTCTGCAGAACTCGAACGCCATTGACGTGCTGACTGACCTCTTGCGGTCAACCATCAAACGGCCACACTTCCGAGAAGTCTCCAACCAGATCCTGAACACAATCTACAATATGTGTCGTCTAAACAAGTCCCGGCAAGAGGACGCTGCATTGAACGGTATCGTGCCGCTGCTCCAAAAGATTGTTAAGACTGAACGACCCTTAAAGGAATTCGCTTTACCAATCCTCTGCGACATGGCGCATTCCGGAAAAGTGGGCCGTCGTGAACTATGGCGCAATAGAGGATTGCCTTTCTATATATCCCTGCTTTCCGACCCTTACTGGCAGGTAACTGCCTTGGATGCCATCTTTACCTGGTAAGCTCCTTGCGCCTTTCGGCAGACGTGGCTTGAACTAATCTTCGTAGGTTACAGGAAGAAACGGCGAAGGTTGAGGAGCACTTGCTCAGTTACCACCCTGATCAGCCCTCATTCACAGAGTCCATTATCAGATGCTTAACAGTCTCGAAGGCTAATACTTTTGAGAATCTCCTCGAACCGCTTCAAAAGCTCCTTAGGCTGAGCCCTCCCATCGCATTGACATTCGCCCGGGAAGCCATGTTTGTCCGGATCAGGCAAAAATTGCATCACAACAAAGCTGCTGTTCGCTTGAACCTTCTGCGAATCATATCCAGTATCTGTGAGGCCAGCGAAGACCAGGGTGGTCTTCTGGCAGAGTATGGCCTTCTTGAAGCAATCAGAGAACTGGAGCATGATCCGGCAATCCTTGTTCGGGACATGGCTGGAAAACTCATTCAGGCTAATGAGAGAAGCGAATCCTATGGATTAGGGAAGCGCAGGCCAGGTGTGAGGAGAGGAAGTGTAGCTACCACTCCGCCTGGCCTTTTGACAAACCAGTCTGCTCCGAGTACTCCTTCGGTGACTCGCTCGAATCAGTCGAAAAGCTACTTCGACGGGCGGGAAGTCCAAAGACACCCGCGCAATGCTCTCAGTGGGTCAGCGCTGGCGCTGCGGCCTGCTAGTAGAGATGGTGCAAGTCCCGCTGTTGCCGTGGGTGCAAGCAAGGGCTCCAATGCCTTAAGCGCTTCCAGAAGTCGGCTACCGCGTGGTATGTCTAACAATAGATTATCCCACGTCGAATTTCTACCTGAAGAAGACAGCAGGTCGCAGAGCTCACTGTCACGTCGACCCTCCATCCTCCCGCGACGCCGGCGTCAAACACATGCTGATGGTGAATGGTGACTTTGGCATATTCTGTACATGCTTTTCCTTCTTTTACCTCTGTCCCCTTTGCTTCGATACCGCTTGGCATTTTAACTCTCAATTGAGAGCCTGTAAATTTCCACAGCCTTTCATCCAAATGCATTGCATCGTATGGGCGTCCCTGAAAATTCTTTGTGTTCTATCTGGTCTGCAAAGAGCTAACATTGAGTTAGCATTGTTTTTCCTTGGCGCATTTTCATGTATAGTAATTTGAAGGGGGTTATTCGTCTGATTGTTGAATAATATAAAAATGGCATTTCTCTCCTTTGGTGTCAGTATGTCTGAATATCTTAAGATATTATTATGTTTTTGATACGTTTGGTTGGCTTGCTGCAATGTTATACCGAGTGGCTTATGATGTGCAAGGGGCATTTCTGCGCAAGATCGCCAGGCCACTACGAATGGTGTGTGAGGTCTTGAAACAGTTACTGCTGTTCTCTGAAATCCGTTGGACTAAGAAAGACCTAAGAACAGCCGTTGACCCTCAATCTTCCATAACTGCAATGCTAGATCACGTGAGACCTGCTTCGGGCCGACAGCGGGCGAGAAAAAAATCCCGAATCGCGGCGACAACCGCCACTGAAGATTTCTCCTGGCAGAATTTGTATCCTATACAATGGAATGAGCGTGTACAGACGGAGTGCATTTTTAAGATTCGAGGTTACGAGCGATTTGTGGTCGTCCCGTTCACGGTGCTGATTGCGTTCGGTATGAGAGCGGCGCTCCGCACCCCGTTGCGGGCATCGGATTTTGAACCAGCGGCAGTGTTCAGATACAATCTGAATGGGTTCTCCTTGAGCCAATTTTCGAAGTGCAATCATTCATCTCCGTCTTCGCTCCGGTCTCCGACCTTCACTCAAAGACCTTTTAGAGGGATATTTCGGCATCATTCATACGCACGAGCGTCATTCCGCACATGTCCGTCTTCGCGGTTCTATTCTACAAAAACACCTACCTTGCCAGAGGACCTCCAGTCTCGGGACAATAGATCGGGTCATTCAGGTTCACAGTGGTCGCGGAGGAGAATCTTAAAGTATGCAATCATCACTGGTGTCGTCGGCGCTGCAGCGGTGACCTTATCAGACGATGCACGACATCTATATCGCGCGGCGCAGCGCACAGGCAGAGTTGTGGGGACTTTGGCTGTCTGTATCAACGAGTAAGACTATGACTTCTTGCATCTCAGGCTGTTGGCCTGTCACTTACATGGGCTACTTCTAGTTACCGAGTCACCCTCAAGCAAGAGACTCCTACAGAAGAAGAACGACAAGAGTCTATCCGAGCATGTCACAAGCGTTGCGCAGAACGAACCCTACGTGTTCTCGAGAAGAATGGGTCCATCTTTATAAAGTTGGGCCAGCATCTCAGTAGCATGGGCTATCTCCTTCCGTTGGAATGGACGACCACCTTCATTCCCCTTCAAGACAAGTGTCCCGTCTCGTCTATCGAATCCGTCGAGGAAATGTTCGTCACCGACACAGGTCATCGCATCGATGAATTGTTCTCGAGTTTCGAGCCATTGCCCATTGGCGCCGCGTCTCTTGCCCAGGTCCATATTGGTACGCTGAAAGAGACCGGTCAAAAGGTTGCTGTTAAAGTGCAGCATCCTGCATTGGCCGAATGGGTGCCATTGGACTTGGCATTGACACGGTTTACTTTCTCGATGCTGAAACGATTCTTCCCGGAATATGATCTGGAGTGGCTCTCCAAGGAAATGGATTTTTCGCTACCTCAGGAATTGGATTTCCGCATGGAGGCAGAGAATGCCAGGAGGGCTAGTGAATACTTCAAGAAGCACTCGGGTGCTCCGTTAGTTATTCCGGAAGGTTTGTCCTCAACTATAGCGGTGAAACAGAAATTCAGTAGCTTTGCTAACGCCTTATCAGTCATGTGGGCGCAGAAACGAATTCTGGTTATGGAGTTCCTCTCTGGCCATCGTCCGGATGATCTTGAATATTTGGACTCCAACCATATTGACCGCGACGAGGTTTCCGCCGCGTTCGCGCATATCTTCAACGAGATGATCTTTGGAGACAATGCCCCGTTACACTGCGATCCCCACGGCGGCAATATTGCCATTCGCAAGAACCCCAATCGACGCCGTCACAACTTCGATATCATCCTCTACGACCACGGCCTGTACCGCGATATCCCACGCGACCTACGCCGTAACTACGCTAAGCTCTGGCTGGCGGTCATCGAGGCGGATGAAGGCCGCATGCGCGAGTATGCGCGCAAGGTCGCAGGTATTACGGACGAGCAGTTCCCCCTGTTCGCGAGCGCGATCACCGGACGAGATTACACCGTGCTAGCCAAGAAGGATGTCGCTTCTCCACGCACGGCTGCCGAAAAGGAGAACATCTCTGGTGCGCTCGGGGAGGGCATGCTGCAACAGCTTGTTGAGTTGTTGGGCCAGGTGCCCAGGATCATCCTCTTGATTCTGAAGACAAATGATCTGAGTAAGTTATGCTCGCTCGCAGTGCACTCATTTCCATCTTTCTATTTTCTTGGAATTCCGGCTAACATCGCCTGCTCTCCACCTTCAGCCCGTAGTCTGGACGAAAATCTACATACCCGACAGGGTCCCGTACGCACATTCCTTATCCTGGCCCGCTACGCCACTCGTACCGTCTTCGAAGAGAAGATGGAGGACATCAACGAGACCGACGGCATCTTCCGCCCGCTCAACTTCGTCCGGTTTCTCTGCGCATGGACAGGGTATCTCCGGGTTGAGCTGAAACTGTCCGTCTACGAGACTCTGCTGTCTCTGAAAAGTCGGCTCGGGTTGATCGGATAGAAGAGCGGCTATCTCTTCTTCATACGGTTCGACTTTCTCCAGTCCGACGTGCTTGTAACCCTGTACACTTTTCTTCACTCTTTATCATCTAGACGGGACTGATCGGATGGGTCCGGTCTGTTTGTGCATCATCAGCGACGGCGTTTTTCTCTTTTCCCTTTTCCCTTTTCTGTTTTCTCCACATGTATAGAGATTTGTACAAAGATCTTTTTTGTAAGTCTAGACGTCTTTTATTTTTAGATAGATCGAATATCTGTTTACTTTTGTCTGATACCTCATAGTCTAATGCGATACCTTGCTTACAGAACGGCTCCAGGGCGTGCCGAGTACGAGTCTACTTACAGCCCATGTGACAGGGCCGTTGTGAAATGAAATCATATCACACAGAGATGCACATTCTTATTGACGAACCTATGACTGAACAGACTCATGATCGTGATGCATGTTTAAGGCAGAAAAAAGTAAAAGGCATGGGGGGAGAAATGAGAAAAGAAAAATATACATAGACAGGATTCAATCCGTCAGTTGAATCCAATGGAGCAACGCATGCTTTAATGATTCAAGCAATCTGCAGTCTCGGTACGCCAGTCAATCGAACAAATAAACCTAACAGATCTCATCTGGTATCGCCGTAATAGTGTTTGAATATATTGTTACTTTTCATGCTCAAAGCAGATCACAGGCTCGCGGCGCTACCCTCGGTCTTTTCCACGTTGGGAATGGAAGCCCCAGTGCCAGAAAGGTCAGTCTTAGCGGCCTTGGGGTTCTTCGTATAGTAGTCGTTGATGGCGGACTTGATGGCGTCTTCAGCAAGCATGGAGCAATGTAACTTGACGGGAGGTAGGCAGAGTTCCTTGGCAATGTCGGTGTTTCGGATCTTAGAGGCCTCGTCAAGCGTCATTCCTCGCACCAACTCGGTCAGGTAGCTAGAGCTGGCGATCGCGCTACCACAGCCGAAAGTCTTGAACTTGACGTCGGTGATCTTGCTGGTATCCTTATCGACCCGGATCTGAAGCTTCATCACGTCACCGCAAGCAGGTGCACCGACCAGACCGAGACCGACATCAGGGGCATCCTTGGGTAGTGAGCCAACTAAAAATATGTCAGTTCCTGCAGAAGCATGTACATAGTTGAAACAAGTTCTTGAAAAATGCTGGAACTTAAGATCCTCCTCGAGCGCATAGGAGACAGATGGAAGTTGATTTGCCATAACGGTCTTCTCGTAAGAGCGTTGTATAGTGATAGATTCGTTGGAAGAGTCGAGGTCCAAAACCGATCAGGGAGCCCTCTCAGGTGTAGAAGACCGCTTATAGATTCTCCCCGTTGTAGTATCCGTCTTCATTTGATGGAAGTTCGCTGCGCGGTCTTGACAGCAGACTTTTCGAAACGAGAAAGACCACAGCTGACGATTCATCTGTCTCCCACCGACGCTTCGAGGGAAGAAAAAGGAAAGAAAGCAGCACATCAAGATTGGCAAACATACCGTTGCGTGGATTGTTGTAATGATCTAGCAGTGCAAAGAAGGTCAGCATTTGACTGGCCCGGACGAAGCATCCAAAATTCATCGATCTACTTATCTTTCTCGTGATAACTTCTCCTCTGAGGAGCAGGAGACGCCCTGTTGATGGGTTGAGCCTGGATGGCGGAAATGGCCGGCGTAATGCGAGGCGACACGACAGTGCCGACTGAGCGAGGGGCGACAGTAGCCAAACGGCGGAACATGGTTGATGGATGTGTGTTTGATTTTCGTATAGCTAGCGATTAAAAGGTGATGCGCGGTTGGGTTGATGATGAGGCAAAAAGAGATGCTGATAGAGTATGATGATGTACCCGAGGTTGTGATGTCGACGAAAGATCGATTAATTATTCTTCGGGGTTTCGCCTGTGCTCTACATGCGCTAAACCCAATCCAGCAACACCGTCGCCTCCGCTCCGTCCGGCCTCGGAGATAATTACACTATGACGTTCGGGTGTGTTCGCCATCAATTGTTTTAACTAGAATAGGCACTAAAATGCCGACTCCAAGAGCTGATTAATTGATATTGAACATCAAATCAGGACTGGCTCCCTTTTTACAGTGGCCCACTGATCCAAATTGTGGTACTGTTTTCTACGACGGTGTTCTAAGGCGATTCTAGCACAGCAAAGAAGCTGGACGCGGAACTGATTGATTACCCCCACGATACCGTGGCTGAGAATTCTGMAGCCAATAGGAGCCTGTAGTTTGGTACTGTTTCACGTAATTAATTGCTTATCTTCGCGCCCTCCATCTGATAAAGGCCCTCAGGGAAAACATTACGCCGGTATCCGCCGACCTTCACATCACCAAGATCTGCCTTAAGACATTGAATGGATGCAGTCAAGACGGTTGAAGCCATCTTACCATGACTCGAAAAGGAGGAACCGGGAAACCCTTGGGGAGGACAACTGGGGTAAGTACAACTTATTGAATAGCCTTCCAGCGCTGTCACAGCTCTGTCTCACAAGTGGCATTCTTCACCGATTGCCCTGTAGTAACAACATAGTAGTCTCTCAATGCTCCGATAGCTGCCTTTACCATGGCAATTATTCTATGCTCCTACTGCATCAGTTCCATCAACTCCGCTCGCCGCGAGGCACAATCGTCCCCAGTCACCGGGCCTACAAGGGCCCAGAAGTTCTCCGTGGAAAAGTCTGACCAATCATGGGTACAGCAGGCATTAGAAGAGAGCAGAGATGCAGAGCAGCGAAGTCGGTCAAGGTAGTCTTTGCGTTGGATTTGTATAATAGCAAGAAGCTTGATACTGAGTCAAAAAGAAAAAGGAGTCCAAGAAAAATGCTCACGATCGTTGCGGCTTGGATTCACATAATGATGCACTAAAAATATCTGCGGTAATCCTTCCACACAATGCGTCATTGTCAAGTTCATCTCTCCAAGTCCATGATCAGAATTTTCAGTGTATGTGAATAGTCATATCCAGAGTATATTGTAATCTGGATCTACCATTTCATTTGAATGTTCATCATATCAAAGGAAAGTCGAGAATAACTTGAAGACTCTGCCCTCCTCGAAACACAACATACACAGATTGATATCTGCAATGATGACCTGGTTCAGGTTTAAAATAACATCTCATGATGACAATAAGTAATGTAACCGTACCCCTTCATGAAAGGCAGGCATTGCATGAACTTTTCGCTGTTACAGGCATGTTGTTTTCTTTTAAGGTGGAGGGAAATTTGCTCAAAATTTGAGCAGGCAGTAATCTGTCGCTTATTTAACCACGTGATTTAGGGTGACATCATCTAGCTGTACCTTAAAAGTAAAAACAAACACTTTACCTCTCTATAGAGAAATCATCTTGGTGTATTTGAGGGCGATCGACTGAGTCTGCGTATCGGAAGATTGCCCAATGCTTCGTATTATCTAGAAAAGAACCCAATAGCACAGGTAGGGCTATCTAGCTTGCTGACGGTAATTTCGAGGAGTCGAGAACGTCGGTATGGTTTGAATAATAATGTATGCTTGTATGTACAAAAATGCAGATCATGCAACGGAGCCGTCAAGGGTGAAAAAGATGACAATGCGACAAGGAGATCGCTCTATAAGATACATATCCTGCAGAGCATGACGACAATATGACAGTGAGTCCATGAGTCCCACAAATGTCGTAGCGACGACCATTGCTGTCAGACCTTTTGCTGGTGAGCGGAGCGTAGGACAGCCGAGTGATCGCCCACTGCTCCAGGGCACCAACTGTAGTATGGTCAAAGCTGGAGATGGATGGGTACATATTCCGCTCAACTGGCCATCTAGTGAGAATAGAAAGCCCGTGAGTCACCTCTTGGGGGGGTTAATATTGCATTGTTCAACTGAAAAAAGGAAAAGAACAAGACACGTCTAGTATGCACCATTCGCTGCTTATTTACTCATCCTGTAGCAGCGTGGCTCTTTCTCTATCATCTGCCATACGCAGCTTCATTTCTCCCGAATGTTGCAAGTGACCAATTAGCTTACGGAGATACTCGTAAGTAAGCATTGTGGTCATGGCAGCCGGTACAGCCCGGAATAAGTTCACCCCGATGCCGGAGTAGAATGCGCGCCAGCCTTCCTCCCTCAGAATGGTCTGAAATGTACGGATAATGCCCGTATACCGCGGGCGGTTGGCCATGCCGTCCGATGAGGCCGCTCCTGGGGGCCTCCCGCGGTCTTGTGGGTGATCTAACCCTCCACGAAATGTGATCTCTTCGGGAGAAGGTGCTGGAGATGTCCTTTGCTGTGTCTGAAGTCTTGTTCGTAGCACTTCATGCGGGTAGGTTAAAGTGCTGGCACAAATTTTGCTTAAGAATGTCGCACAAGATATGCCAATCCAATGGGAGCCACCGTTATCAGGATGTTCCCCTATACTGTACCCCGTAAACGCCATTTTCAAGTATTCGTATAGCGGGAATTGAATGGCGACGTGCGTCAAACCGAGTAACGCCGGGGTCAGTCCAGAATAGAATGACCTAATTCCTTCGGTCCTGTACATTTTGCGGGCTGCATCCCAAGTGCTTGAGTACTGCCATGGAGCCGTGTAGCCTTCACTGTTGGACTTGAGGCTTTGTGACATAAGCCGCGTTTTGATGACCCAGATGGGATTGGTGACTATAGTAGAGCAAGCACCAGCTGTTATTGATGCATAGCCTCTGGAAAGCCACCAGCTATCTATTAATGTGACACGGGTTATTAGTCCTGATATTCTACCTTCAGAGAAAGGAACACACATACCGGTGGTTTCGTAGAAGTATTCTCGAGATCGGTCATAGACAGCCAAATATACGGCCCAGGTAGGCAGATATCCCAAGAGCATGGGTCCCAATCCTTGATATAGACCCCGAATTCCATCTTGCCGCCATATGATCCGCCCAGTACCTAGCATACCTCGGTAGAGGGTTTTTGCCTCGACGACTCCGCCGCCTCGTCGGAGAAATCCGCCTTGCGCCTGCAGCTTCGTCTTGATCACATCAAGGGGGCATGTGACAATTCCAGAGGCCACACCCGCACTGGCGCCGCAGAAGGGCGCAATGTAGTAATCCGGTATCTTTGTGGACCATATTTCAAGATTTGTGACGAACTTGGGGCTGGACGGAGCTTCAGGTGGAATTTGCACGTCGGATGACGCAAGGTTGTTCGAGTGCGATATCTGCTGCTCTTCAGAGCTGCTGGCGGCTCCTGAATTGCCGTGACCGTCGGAAAACATCGCTCCGGTCAGCTCCCCTAGCAGCTTTCTCTGTCCGTCTTTGCTATCAACGAGGGCTCCCGGAACCGAGCATGTCGGTGCTCGCTCCGGAACCCAGCAAACCCTATTCTGACCAGGTCTCGATGTAAATATTTCTTCGTCAATTAAAGCGGTACGAGGAAGCGACACAGTCTGGCTTCGGCGACTGAAGGAATAAGTGTAACTGAGCTGATATTGGCGAATGCGCTGATATGCCTGGAATTTTGCTTATTCGGAGGTGCAGAAGGGGCGGGGCCGGTAGCGGTGACAGTTTCAGTGTAGGAGCAAAAATGTAATTCAACGGATGATGAACCCCATACCAAACCGGCAAGCGATACCGGGTCTAAATATTGTAAAGGAGAGGAAGTCTGATCGATGGGAAGACTGGAATACAAGGCGAGAACCGGGCCGCGCGGATGATTGTGGCCAAGATCAATCAACGTACCTGTTTCGGCAGTCATGTGGAGTGGAATGACTTAGCTACTGAATATATTCCAGTCCCAAGCGCCAGGGCCGCCGCCTGAGGCATGATTATCACATGACATAGATCGGAATCCTCACGGCCATTTTTGATGCCTCAGGCTGCAAAATCGGATGTTTTTGGGAAAGTCATCCCGGCCGGACCTCCGTTTTGCACAATCTCCAACGTCGGGTCACTCTTTGCAGCTTGACTGACCTCTCGCGATCTCCCTCCCGCACCACGCCCTCAATTGGATTCGCATCCACATCTATCTGGGATCCGTCACCATGTCCGCTCCTTCTCTCACCAACTACATTGTCAAGCGCCCATGGCTCAAGCGCTGGATGACGCCACTTGCCCAGTGGTACACCGACGCCGCCGGCTACAGGAAACTCGGATTGAGGTAACCAACCCCCGCCTTCAACCCTCCCAGTATGAGCGCCAGATGAGCATGTTATGCGACAGCAACGTCCTTGAACCTTACCGCTGCTACACGACGTCGGATTGTGCATCATTTCTCTCTGGTCGCTATCTGGGACACATGTTACTCCTGACCAGTCTGTGCAAGCAGTCAAGCTGATTATTCTCAGATTCGATGACCTGATTCCCGAGGAGAGCGACGTTGTTCAGACGGCCATTAAGCGTCTTCCTCCCAAGGAGGCCTACGACCGCGTCTTCCGTATCCGCAGAGCTTTCCAGGTGCGTCTCTATCTAGATCGCTCCAGGACATCAACGCTAATTTGCCTCATCAACACAGTGCTCCGTTTCCCACACCCTCCTTCCCGCTCACGAGCAGACCAAGCCCGAGGAGGTGAGTTGATTTCGCATTTTCATACTTGCTCCAGCGTCGTCAATTCCCCGTATAAGTCTTGGCCAATCCCGTGACGCGGATTTGTCAACTGGGTTGTATCGGGTTTATTACACTTTCCTGGTCTCGAGATGCGTCCAGAAAGCACTTGTGGGTTATATAGCACCATCATAGATGCTAATTTTGCTCTCTAGGACGTTGAGTACCTGAGCCCCATCATCCGCGAGATTGAGAGGGAGAACAAGGAGCGTGTGGACCTCGACACCCTCGTTGTTAGACGGTAGATGGCTTGGTCCCTAGTCATAACGCATAGAGGATACGGAATCGTGTCACTAGGGTAATAGACGGACGGAAAAATAACGAGGAAGGGGTTGTACGATTTAGCGGCTGTGCTTTGCCTACGAGCCTGCGGCTGAATTTTGATTGAACATCGGATTTATCGCTCAAGTCGCGTGTACTGTTACTGTACAAATTCATCGTCGTTTTTCTGATCATCTGCTTGTCATGCAAATCCACAACCGCTGTCGTGATGCATGTATGTTCATCCATGGTAGTGGAGACTGGGGCGAGTTTGACCTCCCGATTGTATAATTCTGAGATATATCGGTCAGATTGTGACGATATACATTCCTGCGTATTCGATGCAGTGCTGCCGTCTAAACCAAGCAGTGTCATCTTTCCCAGCGATTCATTTGATCCAATTTGAGTAGTGACTTTATAGTGACTCTATATACTCGAGGAATGCCGTATGCGGGCCTCAAGAGTTCATTACAGTGACATCGACATCCTCTACACGCCACATGTACCACATGAAAAGGCTCCTGCGACGCTAGCGTGAGAAAAAAGTCTTATGGCTCAGCTTCGCTGAGGTAAGTGAAGAAATTGCGATACCAACTTACCTGTAGGGGGCGAACTTTGCAGCCAGTTCCAGCATGTCTTTCTCAGCCATGTACTTGAACTTACCGCCTCCTTTAGCCTTTAATTTGCTCACGTCCTTTCCCATGAACGCCGCGCAGCCTCTCCTGTTTTCATCATTAGCGGATTATGCTTGCCAGGAGTAGTGGAACGCATATTGCTGCGCTGAGGTTTGGCAGGGCCGATGATTAACTTACTGCACGCCAAGATCTCCAGTGGAAAAGACATCGATGCGCTTCAACGCAAAGCAGGCAAACATCTCAACGGACCATCTACCTAACCCTCGGACTGCAATCAACTTCTCCATGAGCTCTTCGTCACTGGCATTGAGCAGCATTCTCGCGCTCAGTTCCCCGGTAGCGAATTTCTGGGATAGCCCGTGGATGTATTCGGCTTTTCGCTGGGAAAGTCCAGCGGTGCGTAGCGTAGCAAGGTCGCATTGGGCGACCTCCTCTGGTGTTGGGAACTGACGCGGCTTCGCAGGGTCCTGTCCGTCGTTTTCCCTGTTGAACAAAGCCACGAATTTGTCCTTGATAGATCGGGCTGCAGCGCCTGACACCTGTTGTCCGATGATACTGCTGACGAGGCTGCGGAAGGGGTCGATTTCCTCGGCCAGTCCCTCAGGGGAAAATAGAGGACACGGATGTCGCCTAATGAGCGGCTCCAGGCGTGCGTCTGTAGCGATTAGACGTGCCACGGCTTTCTCGAGGAGGGTACCAGTCGTAGCGGTTGGACGGGGTCGACCGGTCTTGGAGGGTGAGAGACTCTCCGAGCCGGGCGGGTAGGCGACGAGAGAGGAGCCATGGGGTGTTAAAAGTGTTGCATTTGTCCTATGCGGTTCGACAGGTCGGTCAAGGGGAGGCGGGGTGGCATGTGGTCTGCTAGGAGAGTCGGTAGATATGAGGTCAAAGATGTTATCTGTTTCCGCATTGTCGTTTGAGACGGGTGTGGTTCCGGTATCTGGGAGAGTTACATTGAGAGGAAGCCGTTCAGCACTGATCTTCAGGTCATTGATATCTTTTCTAGACCGGCTTTTCGCTTTGTTGACCCTGCTGGTGGACTGAGGCCTGCTTGATTTCTTTGGTGGACTCGGCGGCTGCGGTGGCAGCACTTTGTTATTGAGCGCCGCAGTCAGGCGGGCCGAGCGTCGGAGGTTCATCATAAGGTCGAGACAACGAGAGACACAGACAGCAGTTGTGTCTCCTTCTCGTCTGTTTTATCTTTGCTAAAGAGTTGATGTCTCTTCGGTGGTCACTTGCTGGGATGACGTGCATCGGTGCTGAGTACATTCACCCAGATCCCGATTAAGTCATCCGCTCTGGCCGAGGCTCGTATTAGGATACTTGTATCCATATTGGCTGTATCAAGGGTCACAAACGGTGCAAAGTCTTTTATACGGCTTTTTGTCGAGTTCTGTGTACGACTGAAGTAGATGACTGCTCTCTATGGCACGATGTAGCTCGCTTCTGATATTGAGGGCTTCATGATTGATTACCGCTCTTTCGCCTACGACTACTCCATCGTCTGTCCACTACTTCATCTAGATCATATTAAAAGCAGAGTTATCTATCTGCCCCATTCAGAATAAAGTATTTACAGAAAACTTGACTGTATTATGTCTCGCACAAACTATGAACCAGCTTTTAACTGCTGATTTCCGAGTAAGGATTAGCAATCCCGTCTGGTATGTTTGCGCAAGCGAATTGCGTTTCTTTTACACAGAGCGCCTCTCAAGAGACTAGCTCAACTGCCAACTAGCAGGGAACTTTTGGGTTACAACTTATTCAAATAGTATATCAAATTGACAATGCATGGTGCGCTCCCTGCGGTTCAGACAGATTCTAATGTCGTCAGATCTGTCGTCGAGGGGAGGTAGTATGCTCTGGTACGCTGCAGAAGAATAAGCGATTGCTGCAAATACAAGGATACCCATATAATATATTTATCAGAATATGAGCAACCCGTATAACCCGCCTTTCCTGCGCTCAAGTCCACCATATCCTCAAACGACTTCTGGCCATCTATCGACTCTTGTGTAGAATAAACATATCTCTAACGCGTCGAGTCGGGCTGATACAGCCTAGAACTTAATGGCATGCACCCCCAAGCCGCAATGGCCATAATAAAGATTGTGGAAATTTTCGTGATGGAAGCCCGTTCTTTCGAAGATGAAGAGCAAGGGACAAGGCCACAAGATGTTAGTTAATAGCTAGAGAACTATGTTACGGAAAAGGAGAGCCAAAGACAATATTCCTTCGACGGGGGAAACTCAGTGCTTAATGACGCATTAAGGTCCTCAGTTGGTTGCTCTATGCCAGTTAATTCTAAATCGGAGGCACGAGGGCCAAGATTGAACTCTGCGAGTATTAAATAAGGCTTCTTACTCAAGCAATGGCGGTAATACCGACTATGCCGTGATATCCCAATATTCACAGAACACTGTCAGCAGCCCTTCAGTACTTCCTAAGGCGCATTTTATAATCTTATATTTGTCTTTGCATTGCATGGGGCATACTTCCTAGGAGGAAATCCTAGGAATGAAAGTTTATGAAGTTCGTTTCATTCCTGTAGTTGACGTCTCTGTGCGAAGACCACATATATTGAGATAGAACAGGCTGACATCTTGAGCTGCTTATGACTTGGCTCTTTCTACGGCTGGGCTGACGGAAATTCACGAGGGTGAATCCATGGGACAAGAACCACGTGTGAACAGAGCTAGGCCATTATCTATAATTAGCAGGATCCTGAGAGTATCAGGGATTTCTTATGACACTTAGCTAGGAGCTCCAGAAGCAATAGATCTGATATAATTATGATATTCAATTACAGAGGAAGGGGTGGCACAATGCATGGGGCATGATGAATGGATTTATGGCGAAGATGCCTCATCAAATCCCTGGCATGGAGGCGAAGCCGTGAAAAGAAAATGATGAAGTGTGATATGAGGTTGAAGCAGCAATGGAGGGCAACTTTATAGAACATGCACATCAATGCCACGGAATAACAGGGCGCATTTCCAAAATGGGGATGTTATACGGAGCACCGTTTCCAGTAATTCGCCATCACCACAGAGTAAAGAGTAGAGGCAGAGTAAAAGGAGCCATGTTATGCGTACTTTAGCAGACATCTACAGGTACTCTGTAGTCAGTTGTACTGTGCAGTTTGTGTACTTCGACTATTTGGCCTTATTTGTTGTTACATTCAGCCACCCGTCCTATGTGGCGCTCTGGGGAACGTGCTTGACGAATGGTCGCTAAGGTTACACGCAGTTGTACTGGTAACTTAATGCACAGGTACGGAGTTACAGCGGGGTGACGTCGAAGTAAATCTTGAGCATCAAAGTAGGATAGCGCAGCAGTGATAACAAACTCCGTCCAATTGCTAGAACGAGGGCTGGTTGAAATTTCGAACAGGTCATTATCAACGTTCTGACCAAGAACTTATCCATTATTGTGATATGCAAATAGCCATGGATATCAGTGGAGCTCTTTGACTCCTAATCATAACTGGGCAGTGTGGATGCGAAAAGAACTCTGAAGGGACCGAGACGCAAACATTGACAGTCATGGATCATTGATCCCCTAAACATACAATGGCCAGATGAAGCGAGCCCGCAACTAGAAGAATTGATTTTGATAAAGCCCCATAATATAATTGGTCGGCTCCTTGCTCTATAGATCATGATCTGTTGAACTATTCAATGACTAACTGGTTATATGTGATTACATTAGTGCCATGCTCATCGGGCCTTTCTTTCTGCACACCATACTTACTTGACAGGCGAGTCACCATAGAGAATGTACAGTACCTGAAGAATCAAGTAGACAGTCTAGAATTTGAGGTGAATTGACTTGGCGATCCCTCAGGTTTGCATATTTTTAGCTCTATCTATAATTTTGCCATGAAGGCATAGCTTCACAATTGCAGGATTGTTTCGTGGATCCGCTAACCTACTTAAGTGGGTCTGACCAATATATGAAGTCTCTTCGATGGTACTGGTAAGTTACAGAACTTATTTTGTTACCTATGATCCTAGGTTGGGAGAACACTCCTAACGTCGATATAAGAATGCGATTATTGAGCTGTTGAGAAATTGAGTACTTTGTATCATTATTTCCAGACTGTGCCAACGTGTGCGGTGTACTAGGAGTTGCGTATACAGTTAGCTACCCGCGCAGAGCTTGCCAAAGAAAGGAAGAAGCAATATCGGGCCGCACGCATACTCGCCACTTAATTAGGTAGTTTTAGTCTGGCCGTCTCAATTGAGGTCCCAGTCGCCTAGTGGACGGCACTTTGCCTACTTTGCCTTGTGCCTGACCCCAGTGGCATAATGATGATGAAAACATACTTAGACTAGAGCTCTGTAGCGTTGGCGGGAGGATCGTGGGATCCAGGAAACTTCATGGACAATAATCTATCTACACAGTACATAGTAGAACGACACTCTAATATTATGGAGTAGATAGCCAGGAAATAAAATGTAGTACCCTATTTTTAACGTTCAATAGAGATCGTTTGCATGGCAGAAAGTGGCAGGATTGACAATATATCAATCTAGCTTGCAAACGGCGCAATGGATTTCTGAATCCCAACCTCCTTGAGGCTTTTGATATTCTCACATTCCATAATCCGTAGCCCAGGTGATGACACTCATGCCAGGAGAGCGTACCCATTGCTTCGAGAATTTCGTCTTGTTGCCGAACTTGTTGTCTCGCCATCAAAGACATGGCTTACTCCTTATTAAGGATTCCAGTTTCTGAAACAATAACATTCTAAATGCCTTACACCATATTGATTAACTATAGCTGCTTCCATCGAAAGTCCTCTGAACCTGGACAAACTGAACCGAATTGTAGATAGCGCTAGTGCTAGTCATAGCAAAAGGCATTCGTGGTTAAGTATCATCGATTATGAATGATTGGATGTGGCTATTATTTGTTTACAATGTTGCATTTGGATTTATCTTGGGGAGGGAGTCTGGCCACGGCAAACAATTTAACTAAAATCTTGTCGATACTTATGTATTTCAGAAAATGTATCAATTGTATGGATTACAGCAAGTAAGGTACTTGTTCACTGGTTCAAGAGATAGTTCAAACCCATCCTTTTTCCTAGATGACGGCTTATGGCCAAGAGATTTGATGTAATTAGGTTCGTACTCCTGTACTATTGCTGCAAAGGAAATAGCGACCTTTATAACAGATCATACCTTTATTGCTGGTTCAAGAGGATCAACAATAAATGGGATACAAATTCTGACGATTACCAAATTGTATTGTAACCAGGAACATACCTAACCTACGTCCAAGATTACGTATCTCAACCACCTCGGCCACGATAAACAAAAGGGAATGGTGCGCTTTGAATGGTCAAAAATGACGGGAACCAGAATGGAGCCACGGGGCGAATCATTGGTGAAGCATTGCTGCACAATTATTGGTGACAAAGTGTTACAGAACGGAGCTAACTAGGAGCAACGGGCTCATTTCCGAGCTTGAGAATCAGGATTCCTGGAGCGCAAATCTGGCTTGTGACGCACCTAGTGTATTTTCCAGTGTATTAGTCTCTGAATTCATCACTGGGAAAAAAATAAGGACCTAAGTAAAAAATAGTAACTGTCTTACAAGAAGATGTGCATCAAGTAAGTTTACCGGTCCCGGCGCTGGGGCCACGCCTCCTTTCTTGTCTTGTCCTCCCTAAAGGCACTTTCCTTTCCCACTGCCTTGTCTTTTTGAAGGTTCCTTTCCAGTCCATCCCATCCAGTCTTTTTGTTCTCTTTTCTTCTCCTTCTTTCCCTTCATTCTTCTTCTTGTTCATCCAACGTGCTTGCCTAATTAGTCCACTTTCGTTGAAGGAATCACCGCTTACAGCTTCTCCTTCGTTTCGACCTCACCTTCTTTCGCTCGTTCATCTAATTTTGTCTGCCAAACTTCTGCAGCTACTGCCATCCGCCCATATTGACCTCTTAAGGGCCGAGCATCGCCCGTTCTACATCTCTAGCCCATTGATCATTGGTAAGTCTCATCACGTCCATCTCTATCTCTCTTCTCTTCCCCCTCTCTCATCTCCTCTTTCATTATATTCGCAGTGCGGTCTTTTTCTGCTCGCGAAGATGGATTGTCGTGGGACCATTTCTTGACCGCAGCCTCCGAAGCCTCCTAATGGCATTACTGACCTTGTTTTGAGTATTTAGTATAAACAACATTTAGCAATGGCTTTCCTCAAGTACGCTCTTCCTGTCCTGGCTGCAGCCCAGGCGGTCTTTGCTGCCGGTGAGTGAACCATCACCCTCGACTCCGACGAATCAGAAATTGCGAGGGTGGGAGCTGATTGTTTGCACAGACTGCGGTAAGGCCGGTGAGACCATCACGATTAACAGCCAGAGCGATGCCGATGGCTACGCCTCCTGCTCGACCATCAAGGGTACCATCGAGATCGACCAGCACATCTCGGGCGCTATTACCTTCAACAGTGTGAAGCAGATTGACGGCACCCTCAGCTGCACCGGTGGCGCCAACATCTCTACCATCTCGGCGCCTATGCTGAACTCCATCGCCGAAGCTTTCAAGCTGAATGGCCTTACCACTCTGACCACCCTCAGCTTCCCCTCTCTTACGAGTGTGGGATCGATCGAATGGACTGCTCTGCCTCAGCTTCAGAGTCTTGAATTTACCAAGGGTGTCAAGGAGGCCGGTGATGTCACGATCACCAACACCGGTCTGGCTAGCCTGAACGGTATCTCTCTGAACACCGTTGGTCGGTTCGACATCACTGAGAACACGCAGCTCAAGTCCATCAACATCAACAACCTCAAGAACGCAACTGACCTGATCAACTTTGCTGGTAACCTGAACTCCCTTGAGGTGGAGCTGCCCAACCTCTCCAGTGGTACCAACATGACCTTCCGCAACGTCAGCGCTGTCTCCATCCCCTCTCTCCACAATCTGACCGGCCAGCTTGGCTTCTGGGGTGACTCCTTCACGTCTTTCAGCGCTCCCAACCTGACCTCGACCGGTGACCTGGTTTTCAACGCCAACACCAAACTCACTAACATCAGCATGCCAGCTCTCGAGAATGTCAACGGTGGTTTCCTGATTACCCGTAACGACAAGCTCAGCACCATTGATGTGCCCTCCCTGCAGGTCGTTACTGGTGCCGTTGACTTCAGCGGCAATTTCGACGAGTAAGTGGCCTTTTTCTGCCGGCCGAAATATGGCACAATATGCTAATCAAATCACAGGGTGAACATGCCCAAGCTCGAGAACGTCAAGGGCCAGTTCAACTTGCAGAGCACCGGAAACTTCAGCTGCACCAGCTTTGACAAGGCCAAATCCGACAAGATCATTAAAGGTGCCTACAAGTGCAAGGGTGGGGAGCCCAACCCTACTACAAAGGACGGATCTTCTGGCACCACCACCACTAGCAGCGGCAGCTCTGCTTCTGCTTCCAAGTCTAGCGCTGCTGATCTCAACGCTGCTAACCTCCCCGCTCTCGGATTCGCCGCCGTTTTTGGAGCTCTGGTGCAGTACGTTTTGTAAAGGATGGCCGATATCAGGAAATTGCATGTGGTTTTGTTTGTTTTCCAAAACTCCTCCTGGGGGTGTGTAGAGTTGTCTAATAAGCCATGGTTTTTTTGATTGCAGTGCTTTTACTGTTTTTATGATAATAATCAAATCTCATTTGAGCAACCTTACAAAAGTTCAAGACCTGAATCTACTCGCCGGATGGTGTGTGGAGGCTGTTGCCTCTTGCGCAGTTAACACTGATTAGATGGCGGCTGTGCTTGACGTCGTGCGGACTTTGTAAGATCTGCGTAAGATTATCTGCAGTAGGTACAAACAAGTCGTGGACATAGCACAAGCTCGTGTATGTGCATCAGATCGGATACATGCATGCATATATCCGACACCTGCACCAGGACACGCATCCGTGGGAGTTTGTTTTCCTGGGAAACTACTCATGGTATCATGGAAGACGACAGGTTGAGCATTCAGAGACCTCTATGTGCGTTACTTCACGGATGAAATCTCGCGACTAGGTAAGGGAAAAAAGCGGACAGAAGAAGAGAGCAACATTCAGTTGGAGCCGTTCGCTTTTATCAATTGAGAACGCCACGCTAAGAGAAAGCCGAAACACTGGAAGACAGAAAAGGGATATGAATCAAGCAGATGCAACTAGATCATATGGAAACGAGCGTCAACCGCCCTTTGTTCTGGGAGGTGGCCGCGATGTGATGGGCGCCGTACCGTAAATTAAGAGCATTCATTAGACCGAAGGAGAATACGAGATTTGGAAAGTTCATCGTCATCCGCATAACAAATCTCAGACTTCTAGAGAGCAGGATTCTCCTTGACAACCTGGCGCACGCGCCGCTCGTACGCCGGCCGGTCCTTCTTGAATAAGTTGTATGCTTCAGCTTGCGCGGGGGACTCTGGGTTCGGGTCGTCGAGTAAGTCTTGGATTCCCAGAAGGATCTGCTTAATTGTGATGGCGGGCTTCCAGGCTTCTTCTTCGTTGAGGATTGAGAGACAGACGGTGCCGGAGGGGTAGACGTTGGGGTGGAAGAGTGGGGGGACGAATTTGCCTGTGTCGTTTGCGACGTCAGATTCAACGATCTCAAAAGGATGCAGAAGAGGTGGCAATATAGATGGATATATCATGCCAGTAGTCAGGAAGGAAATACGTACATTTCGGCGGCTTGGTCGGATATTCTATTCCAGTAAGAGAATGGTCAGCACATTCGCCTGCTATACAAGGACCGAGCACCAGCACGAGCACAAGCACAAGCACAGGCAGGCTTACCATCTGGAAAGACAACGTCGAGCTTGAACAGCCCGCCTTCCCACAGCGTATTCGCTTTCCCCGGGATACCGCATTCCCAGCGCTTCAAATCCAGCACGCCCTGAGGTGTCCGATGAGGCTTTGCGTAGAAGCCAAACGGGTGGTCTCGTCGCCATTGCTTCCTGCGCGTGGGGGTGTTAGTTTCTGGGTTGCTGTCGGATGCGGAGTCGTGGATGTGTTTGCGCGGCGCGAGGGTGACCTGGGCTGGTAGACATACCGTTCTTCTGTGAGGCGGTTTAAACACAGGGACATGGTGAGTCGGCGATGTGAAGTGGTTACAGGACGAGATTTGCTTTAAGGTCGGAAGAGGCGATTACGGTGAGTTCTTGGAGGAAATGACCAAGGAGGATTCGTCGCGGAGGATATATAGAGAGGGAGAATGGAGACAGGTAAGAAAGGAGGAAGTGAGAGGAAAGAGATAAGAGTCACAGACTAAGAGGCTCCAAGTGAATGGCCACCAGATGAGGCTTTTCCAGTGTTGCTTAATGATTTGATACCCCACAGCCAATCGGGTCTCCACTGATAAATCTCACAGTAATGATCATGTGACCTCTATAGTTTTCAGTGGCCAACGTGCGGAAGGAGATGGAAGCATAAAGGTACCCATGTTTGTCCGCCAGGTTGTGTTAACAGAATAAGGTGATTAAGAAAATGTCTTCTCTAGTGATCAGCATGGACAATCAAGCGCTGTTCTGCTTTATACGCCTAGAATAGCCAACACAAAGAACAGCAAGTTGGATCAATCTTAGCGCTGTCCCAAGACTCAAGTATCGCCTCAGGTATCTTCATCTGCGCTACACTAGCATTCGTTTTTGATATGCCGCTTCGTTGGAAATGCAGAATTGTCACTCTCCGTGTCCTTTGCCCCATACCGATCCCAGCTACTGCTGTTACATATCCTGCATACATGTAGTCAGATTTGGGTATGACTGCTATAGTAACAAGACATTGAATTTCGCAGTGATATGAGTTTGCACACTGGTGCAACGTCAGCAAATCCCTCAAGTGGAGCCTCGGAGCGGCAGAGTCAGGATCGCTTGATATTCCAAGCACGGGGTTGGCAGACAAGAAGCCCGCCAGGAAATCGATGAAGCGCAAGGCTGCTGCTATCCTAAAGACGCGAAAGTCCGCACCTACACGGATGGAGTCGAAAGGTTTGAGCTCGCAATCATCTGATTTTCATAGTTTCATAATGTTCATCTGTCCAGACATTATCACGGCAGATAACATGACCTCAGAAGGCAGGCCCGAGTCATATCATTGACTGACTAGCAATGAAACCCATGGATGTGCTGTACGTGTTCCTTGTTCCTATGCTTGCTACCGATCGTCATATATCCCTTCTTCGAATTTCTGAGTGTCATAGAAACGTGCTGTGATTGTGTTGCCGTTGAACACTCGGCCTTCTAGGGCATTCACCGCCTGATACATTTTGTTAGCGCCCGGACTGGATGGCCGTCTGAATTCTGAAATACTCACGCGTAAGGCCGATAACTGGTTAGTAAATTTGACGAAGACCGGCACTGGGGAACCAGATTCACGGGAAATGAAGACACGCTCCACACGACCGTACTGTTTTAGTGTTAGATGGTAGCAACCCAGTCATAAACAGAGAAGCGTACCTTTTCTGAGCATTCCTCGCCAATCTCTTGCATCAGCCCGCCGTCTTGATCACCCTCGAGTTCAGCATCCAGATCCATCCCCTCAAGCATACCCTTGAGGACGATGACTTCGCTCATACGGCCGAACTTGCCCTCCTCTTCATCCGCTTTCCTCTTACCACCAATGATTTTGCCCCTGCCAGCAGGAGTAACAAAACCACCGCCTTCCGAGTCTGGCCGCTTCTTTTGCTTCTCGACTTTGACCTGCAACGGTTTGACGATACCCGAACCCGTGGCACCCAAGCCAGATCCCTTGGTCCACCCATACTTCGCCAGCAATCTCTCAGCAAATCCCTTTTGTCCCGGTCGGAGTGAGCGCTGGCCATCTTCTTCGTCGGGTACTTCCTCCGCAGGCTCTTCCTTCGCAAAGACTTCTTCAAGCTCMGCTTCTGTGGCGGGAATATCTTCCGGAGGCGGAGGCAGGGTATATCGGACCGGCGCACGAGAGATAGTGGCAGAGGCTGGCTGCAGCGCATCCAACGGCCGAGACGGAGGCGGAGGAGGCGGCTGCAGTGCAGGCTGAGCTGCTGCCGCCATTTGCACCCGTCTCAGGTAGGCATATTCACCGGTGGGGTCATCCGGAATTGGAGCAGACGGCTCTTCTGGGGGAGGCGGAGGCGGAGGCGGCGTCTGAACAGACATTAATGTATCCGGTTGACCTGCCGTCATGCGCGCGCGTCGAGCAAATGCATCGTCTCCTGTGGCCTCATCGAGCGGTGCAGGAGGGATATCGTTGAGATTAGGCGGAGGCGCGAAACTCTTTGGAGGCGCAAATTGTCCTGCAAAAAATTGTGAGCAATTGAAACGTTCGCAGCCGCATACAAAGGAAAGCATACTGTTCATTGGTCTCGATTCATCGTCGCTATACGAGTTCCTGCTCGGCGACCGTGCCATCCGGTGTGCGTAGAGGCGATCTTTCCACTCGCGCACCTCGGCAATCTGCTCATCACTATGCTTATACTCTTCGTAGATGTTCGGTCTTGAAGGGTCGTAGATGTCATCCCAATTCTGGACGAACGCCTGCGCTTCTCGGTTCTTCTTGCGCTTTTTGCGCCCGCCACGCTGTCTCTTCTCGCCAACGTAGAATCCATTGACATCGTCATCCTCGGTTGCCGCCCAGTCCGCAAGAGTAGTCTTCACGGGAGGAGCCGGCGCAGACGCAGTAGCAGGGGTAGTCTTAGGTAGCGCTGGTTTCGGCTTAGGCTTCTGAGCCGCTAGCTGTGGTCTTTTCGTAGGCTGAAATCGAAGAGAAGCTGAATACCCGAGAAGAGAAGAAGGCCAAGTGAGCAATCAGATCGTCAAAATGGGATACATGAAGAGAACTTCTCGATCACGAAAGAAGGGTATGAGCTCTACCAGCATTTAATTGCTGCTTTTTGGCAGCTGAATCATCTGTCTGTGAGTCGCCTTCCGAAGCCTGCTTGAAGACAACCGGAGCGCGAGAAATTGTTCCGGGAGAGGATGTATTGGACGATGGGTCGAGGAGATTCGCATAGAGAGACAGGCCTCCCCCTTTGGATGGGGTCGAATCCGAGGCCATGGATAAAAGTATAAAAGAATAAGACGTAGGCAGAGAACAGAAGAGATAGTTCAATACATAAGACGGAGAAACAAGATCTATAACATTGTTCCTGCGAGGAGGATGGTTGAAGAGTTGGAGATGCGGAGTAATTCCATGCATAAGGATGTTTGCTCGACTTGCACTGTTTGCCATATTTGGCTTCCTTACATAATCCACCCGGGGCCACCCGCTCAGGAGAAAGGACAGGGGAGGAAGAGCGCGAAACTGGGGCCTACGAGAACTGACGACTAATCCGAGCTTTCGCAACTAAGTCCGAGGACCCATGGGTTTGACCATCATGGATATAATAATGGCGCATCTACGTCAGTTGCGTAAGATACGTGAGTCGTATCCGCAGAATCCCTACGTTCAACCTGTATCATCTATCCTAGATATCTATCTTTTCCATCACTGTAAATAACCCCTAAACGGCCAAGGCACACCATAAGAAGGATGGCCACTCTAGCACAGTCCCTCTCGCCGGACAGTCCGAGTGTTGCAGTGATAGTACCTCATAAGCCGTCGGCCTTGTCGGTCTCCTACCAACAGCTTCATGACCATATCGCCGACTTTCAAGTCAAACTTGCTAGACTGGGGGTTGGCCATGGAGCTGCAGTATCACTTGCTCTGGTCAATTCCCTGGAATTCATAGTCTCTTTCTTGGCTACATCATGGCAGCGAGCTATCGCAGCTCCCCTCAACCCGGCATACAAGCAGGAGGAGTTTGAGTTCTACATCGATGACCTCAGCTCTAACCTGGTGTTGATTCCACGGGGCTCTTTTGCGCAAAACGGCCCTGCTGTGCAGGCTGGTAGAAAATACAACGCTGCCATCGCGGAGTGTTACTGGGATGGGAAGGAGGTTGTACTAGACGTCAAGGAACTGGGCAAACACGCAGGAAAGGGCAGCACTGGTATCCTCGAAGCACAGCCTGATGATATTGCCCTTGTTTTGCACACCAGTGGGACAACTGGAAGACCCAAAGCTGTATGGCCCCTTTAACGCTTACGCCTGAGCGAGACCCTCATACTGATCATAATATGGGAGCAGGTCCCGTTAACACACAAGAACCTTGCCACCACCATGAGTAAGTGAATAACACAGTATGGCATAGTCAAAATTTACTGACCGCTCACAGAGAATATCCGGGATACATATCAGTTAACTTCCGAGGATCGGACGTACTTGGTGATGCCTCTATTCCACGTTCATGGGCTGCTGGCCGGCTTCCTCGCCCCTCTCTTCTCAGGAGGCTCTGTGATAGTACCGCTCAAGTTCTCTGCCTCGGATTTCTGGCAAGATTTCGTAACTCACCAGGCGAACTGGTACACTGCTGTGCCTACGATCCACCAGATCCTCCTAAAGACCCCTCTGCCAAATCCCATTCCCAGGATCCGCTTCATCCGCTCATGCTCGTCGCCCCTTTCTCCCAAGACTTTTGAGGATCTGGAAAGAACTTTCAAGGCCCCCGTTCTGGAAGCGTACGCGATGACAGAGGCCGCACACCAGATGACGAGTAACCCTCTCCCACCGGGAAAGCGCCAACCCGGCAGTGTTGGCATCGGACAAGGCGTAGAGGTCAAGATCCTCGATCAAGCTGGCCAGGAAGTGCCTCAAGGCAGAGAGGGGGAGATTTGCGTCCGTGGTGACAACGTGACCAAGGGATACCTGAACAACCCGGCTGCCAACAAGTCGTCCTTCACCAAGGACGGATTCTTCCGCACGGGAGACCAGGGGAAGAAGGACCGCGA
The DNA here is from genome assembly GCF_018340605.1 of Aspergillus pseudoviridinutans. Classification (NCBI taxonomy): domain Eukaryota; kingdom Fungi; phylum Ascomycota; class Eurotiomycetes; order Eurotiales; family Aspergillaceae; genus Aspergillus; species Aspergillus pseudoviridinutans. Next base: position 2,510,840 of record NW_025091281.1, on the reverse strand, counting down.
CGGCTACGTTATCATCACCGGCCGTATCAAGGAGCTCATCAACAAGGGCGGAGAGAAGATCAGCCCTATCGAACTTGACAACACGCTGCTGTCTCATCCCCAGGTTGCGGAAGCAGTCTGTTTCGCTATCCCGGACGAGGGCCACTACGGAGAGGATATCGGAGCAACGGTCGTCTTGAAGAGTGGCGGCGCTGCAACCGAAGCGGACCTCAAGGCATGGGTGGCCGGGAAGCTTGCCAAATTCAAAACCCCGAAGCAGGTATGCAAATGTTCTTGTGGCCAACGTGTCTTCCTGAGCAATGAACTAACGCCATACAACAGGTCTGGATAGTCACGCAGATTCCAAAGACGGCAACGGGAAAGATCCAGCGTCGCAAGGTAGCAGAGGCGATGCTCCGGCCCAAGGCGAAGCTGTAGTCGCGTGCATATTGTATATATGAACAAACTTCTGAGAGTAGATAGCAGCACCATCGCTTGGGTAGATTACCAGACTTATCATCAATGTATTATCTCACACAAATACATTACTTGTTCATAGTGTCCCACCCAACTCTAGTACTCACAGTGCCGTCCGAACAGCAGTTTTGAACTGAACCACCATTAGCCCCAACGAGCAAGCAAGCCAGTCAAAGAAACCTAATCACGTACCGGAATAATCTGCGCCTTCTCCATATCCCACACCCCACTCCGAACATAGATATCCTTGCTCAAGAGCTCCCGCGCCTGTTCCTCGCTCTCGGCCATCATCAACAACGCACTGCCCTTGAACGAGGGCGTGCCCTCGGTAGAATGCGACTCCAGCATAGCCCCTGCTCAACTCACTTAGCCATTTCCTCTGCAAGGAACATCGAGGCCAAATGCCAAAGGAAAAAAAAGCTCGCAAGATACTCACCTCCCATCGTGATCACCCCATCCGCGACCTGGGGCTTGACGCCCTCCAGGTGGGAGCTGCAAACCCATCTCAGTACCATATCTCGTAAACCCTAGCCGGAAAGTGTCATAGGGCGGTAAAAGAGTGACTTACGCGCGCACCTCCAGCCTCTTAGCCAGAGCATCCGGCTTATCAGGCAGGATGCAGAGGAACTCATGCTTGGTGGAAGCCATGATGGTAGTCGAGAATGCTCGGGCGAATGATCGGTTGAGGAAAGCGGGGGAGCTGAGTCTGGTTAGATGGAACATGAGTGTTGATGAGGTGGGTGAGAAAGGTAGGAGGCTTAAATATCTACTGGTTTTGTTCGTATCCCTCGGTACTATAATTCGCATTAAAGCCGGGATGGGTAGGTTCGGCGTGGGGCAGAGGACCGTGTCACTATGTGGGGAAATGTCCTACACCTGCACCGGATAACTTAACGAACATGATGCGAGACGACTAGGACGTTAGCAATGCTTGCTTCTTAACAACGCGATTTACTGCCAATCGGTATGCAACTACATGGTCACTGTCATAATCTTCATTGGTCGGATGAATCTGATAATGTCGCGAGGTAGCAGCAGCTGTTGTGGCTCACCAGATGGGCTCAAAAAGATGTCGAAGACTTGGTATGCTTGTCAGAAATTCACTTTGTGTAAGTACATATATACGTATGTACATGAATGGTTGCGACCTCGATGCTGATCTGCCTCCCTCTCCATCTCAACTTGACATCAACGCCTTGGACGCGCCCTGGCCGGTTATGATGTCTCTCTGCCAAATGCTCCCAGGCATTCATTCAATGTATCTCTGCATGATAGACGAGCACAAGTCTGAGGACAACGTCATTGACTGATCCAGACTCGGAAGACAACTGGGAACGACTCTCGAACAACGAACTGGTGAACGGAGATAAGGGCGATCCCAAGAGACAGCAAAGACAGATTGATAGCGTCAGGGTCGTCAGGTCGGTCTGCCTGATTGCAGAAAGATCACGGACAAGACTCAGGCAGCTATGAGGTCAATCAATCAGTCGACCAGTCAACTCTATAATCCTCCAAATACCGCTGAACAACGTCCCCGAAGCGCCAAGGAAACAGCACATAAAAATCCCTAGAACACAACACGAAGAAGATTGAAAATTATTGATATCTTAGATATCCGTTTCGAAACATCACTGAAGAAAACAAGAGCATAGAGATGAATAGCTGGAAATGTAACCAGCAATGATGAATATGGTTGAGAACTCCACGCAATCATCCTGACGGCAACTGCGTCAGATATCTGTGGACAAACGGGTATTGAGCGTAAATTGGAGAGGTGGTCTTTCAGGTCTACTTTGGCAAACCTGAATGCATGGATGAGGCCATTGACTCATATCGTTGATTTTTAGTACGCTTTGCGATCCCCGAGGTTGCCTGGCTTCTCTTCGGTGTCGATGTGCCACACAATGTAATTCGGCAAGCCGTACACCTCGTATCCAGCCCGCTTGGCCATACGGGCAAACCCCTCCGTTTCAGCCTGGTTCTCGAACGCATAGGCTGGGAAGTTGATGCCTATAATATGGACGGTTAGAACTCAAATGTACGTGGTGATGACAGAAATGCACCAACCTGAACGGTGAACGTCTGCCTTGACCAGAATGTTGACACCACCGATGCCGTCAAGCTCAACCTCCTCGTCCTTATTCTTCCTCCAGTCACCCATTCCAACGAGGTATTCCCGACCTGTATCATATTCCTTGTATCCCTCAGCAAGAACAGTGTCCGGGTCCAAAGTCTGTCTCAATCTGCGGCCTTTGTCGGATTCGATCCACGAATTGTAGTCAACTAACGATTGTCAGTAAATGATGCTTCCCAAACATGGAAACAGGCATGCACATACAGCGACCCTCAATATCACGACCGTCCTTGTAACGATGGAACCAAATGTCTGGAACAGAATAATACGTTAGCGCTGAAGCAACTGGAACAGAAGAGTTCGACATACTAGGAACAAGGATGTCCCTATTGTGGGAAATAAAATCTTCCAGAATAGTTGGAGGGCTGTCAACGATATCAACGTCTCTCCAGTAAACCCAGGAGTGATCAGGTTTCAAAGCGGAGTAGAGTAGGTAATTGCGAGCTCGGGCGATAGCCTTGCGCCGGGGGCCCTGAGCCGCAAAGGAGTGTCGATCCTCAACATTCATGCCAGTATCAGCTCCGAATTCCTTTTGAACGATTGTCGCGCTGCGGAAAGCAATTTTATCTTCCACTTGATCTTGGATTCTGTTCAGCTCCCTGGCAAGAACAGCGAGTGTGTCATCCTGAGAGTCGCCAACAAGGAACGCCAGATCAATAAGCTCATGGGGGTAAGTGATGTTGTAGAGGAGATCGAAGTATTTTTCCAGATGAGGCGCGGCATCTCTCAAAGGAGTGAGGATCAGCACCCGCTCCTTGTTCTCCTTAGCTTCACGGGTGGAACGAATGCCGTTGAGGTCGACATTGATAATGCTGCTGTCGTTTACGACATAGGGCTCATGGTGGTTAAAAATCACGGGAGTCTGAGTATGCGCCATCCATGCATTCATCTCGTTGATGGTCATTTCCATTGGAGATTTGGGGGGGCCATAGCAGTAGAAACTGATCACACCAACCCCTTGTCAGAACCACTTCACAATTGTGTCATGACGACCGAATGGATACTCACTTTTGCATTCCAGATGCTGACTTGCTGATTCCACGCCATAATAAGATCAAAATGCCTGTGAGAGCTAAAGATATCAAGAATCGCGGTCGTGTAAAGAGAACAACAACGGCCCTCCAGGGAGGGAGTCGAGCTTTGGCCGACTTCCACGTTACGCCTCCCTTAGGAAGAAGCATCTTTGCGATATGCGACCAGAGAATGCGCTGCGACTGGCGAGATACCGTTCGATTACTCGGAAAATCGTCACGGTTTGGAGACGGCAACGATTCCTGGAAGAAGGTGTGTTGGGGACACTCAACGTCGAACGGAGATAACCAGCCGACCGCACGGTAGATGTAAATCCTCGAAGCTGTTCACAAGGAACCTTGAATCGACACAATTCGAAGTAACTTTTCAAGAGTCGGCCTGGCTGGCACCGGAACGAGAGGAAAGGAGTCGATAACGCGATAAATTGCGAAGTAGGGAGGAATGGCTTGGTGGAGATGGGGAAAAAAGGTGGTCTTGCGGAAGGGTGCGGCCAGTAGGGCACCGCAAGAGAGGAGACAACAAACGAGTGTAAATGGAGCCAAAAGTAATTATGAAATAAATGTATATCTAAGACGAAGGGAAAAAAGAAAACCAAAGGTCCAGCGAAAATCGAAGATGGGTGACGATGCTGCCAGAGAATCAGGCCGTTTTGGGAGAAGGAAAAACGAGCCGTGGAAGGACGGGGAGTTTTCTGAGTACGTAGTACAATCTGGGAACGGGGACGGCAGAGCCCAGAACGTAGAACAAGTCCACCCTTGGATTATCACTTTCTATAGCTAGCGGTCAAATCAACTGTGGAACTTTATCACTAATATTATCATCACTGCAGATTGGTTCTAAAATAGCATTAATCTGAAGCTCTAGAATTGATATTCTGTTCGATATCTCGTCAATATTGTGGTGTTCTCGACCATCTTCATCAACAACCACCATCGTGGCGAAAAGGGGTTGTTCTTGGCAGTTGGTCGAGCCGTCGAGGCGCTTCCCATTCGCCAACTGGAGAGATTTGCTATCTCGAGATTTATCTAGATGCCTCAGCATTGTAAATTTGGATGCAGTTCGAAGCGTAGCCAATCGAATATGATAGAAATCGAAATTCTGTGGCTATTATTCATGAATCATGTATTTGCTGGTGTGTACAGCCCATTATGTCCTTCAGGCATATCATAATGTTCAATAGTGGCAGAGATAACAAACCGAAACCAGCTCCTAACGTTTCGCATATACGGGAGCATGAAGGAAACCAACAGCAGCCAGCCCAGAAACGACATATATTCCAAACACCAAGTTTCCGCAGGGAAACAGAACCAAACAAAGGAAATACACAAAGGAATCGAACAGCCCACTCTGAAATCCACCCATCATTTCCTTTTCCTTTCAAATGCACCGCCCGTTTTCTCCAATGTTCGCCGACAAATGCACCATAAATATTCTATAATCCACGAGATAAGTTGAGAGATAACCGACGTCGAACGTTCGAAACTGCAGAATGAAAAAGCGCATCACTGTTTTCAGAGTTGATGTTGATACAATGCAAACGCTCAACCGCGATAGACAATCGAAAGCAAGCCGGTTCAGGACGACAACCATTCTATGACCCAGGGAAACTCATGACAGAAGGACGACCTTTGAAGTCACCACAATAATAGTTGCATTTCTCTGCATCACGGTGATGGGATCAGAGATTCGCGCCGCGAATGTGCGACCGAATAAGCTGTTTGAGGAAATACAGGTGATGAAGGTCCTGTCATCGGAGGAGTGGCGGAGAGAAAGGTGTGTCCGAAGGACTGCCCGTGGGAGGAGCCTGGATGCAAGGACTCGGGGGCGGCGCTCGGGGCGGTGATCCCATCACAGACGACTCGTAAGCCAGGAAGCACATTGTGAGTCTTGGCTTCAGGGACCTGCGCCAGAGGACGAGGGCTCGTTTGCTCGCTCTTGGGCGACCGGAACATGTGCTCGTACGATTTGAGCTGAAACTCGAGTGCTTGGTTTCGCTCTTCCAGCAGCTGATTCTCCTGCTTCAGAACCTTGATCTGCTGCTGGGCTGTCTGGTGCTGCTGCTGCAGGTTCGCCACCAATTGCTGGAGTTGCATGCAGCGGATCTGGGGCTGCAGTTTCTCTGACAGCTGTCGGGGCATTTCATTCTCCTGGCGAATCAGGTGCACGATGATCAGCAGCATGAAGTCGATGAGGAAGATGGCTCCCTGAACGATATGTTCCTTGGATTCCGGCAAGCTCTTGGCCGGGTTCCAGCCTGCCCGTTCAAGAAAGAAGTCATGAATCCGGCTATCAAGCTCCCGGTGCAATTGGCTGAGGTTCTTGCGTCGGTTTCCTTCGGCAATGCGATGCTTCTCTCGCTGATCATCAACATCGGCAGAGATCATGCTTCCCTTGCGCTTTCTTCCGCACAATTGCTGCAGTGGTGGCTTTCGACTGATGTTCTTAGGGGCAATCAAGCTCAGCAGGTCGGCCGGAGAGAGTTCCTGAGACCAGTCAAAGGCCTTGCGAGGCGTCAAACTGTCGGGCCAGGAGCTGTCGGCGGAGTTGGCTGGAGAGGGAGGAGTCACAATGTGCTCTGAAACCGGCCACGGCGACTTGGCGGGGAAAGTGTCATGTGGGCTGGGTGGGCTGGGAGCAAAAATGTTGGAAGTGAATGGGTTAAACGGTCCCCGAGGCAATGGCTCCGCTCGAGGAAGAGGAGGTAATTTGCGGTCATCGCCCAGATCTACAGGCCCGGATGAGCTGTTTGAGATGGAGCGTATGCTGCTACGGAGGGAAAGGTACGTCAGTCGCACAACATTTTGAAACGATGACAGACGTTGATCACTCACGGCAAAGCGCGGCGCTGAGAGATCTCGTCGCAACTCGACGGCATGTCGTCAAACATCATGGTTCCTGCTGTGTGTGTTGCAGGTGGCTGAGAGCGGAACGGTCAAGTCTGTCTGTCTCACCGTGTAGACACTGTGATAGATGACTTCCAGAAGTGTTCTGTATGTGTAGGTATGGCGGGTATGTACGTAGCCTTGCTTGGTGGGTATGTCTCAGAGAAACAGCAAGAGACGGGAACGTAGAAGATAGAGAAACAATGGTTCTCGTGTTGAACTGTTGACACAAGGTTGATGCAAGCAGGTGAGACACTTGTTTTAGAATTGAGAGATATAGCTCAAGGGGGATGCTTGGGACAAAGCGAGGGATTCCACGAGGCTATGTGAACAGATGAAGAACTCAAAGCTGCTTGTTCTGTGGATAAGGTGCGAACCCGCTGCATGTTTTATATCTGAATGCAGGATGGCGAACGAGGGATGAAGGAGAGGAGAAAGAGAAGGAGTTCGGCTTAGTGGGTGGCGCTCAGACGTGCAGTGGATGAGCTGCAAGCAAAAATGGAGCTCGAATCTCTGATCTCTTCTCCAAAGTGTGAGCGTATCTATCCAAATTGAGGATGTATCAACTATCGGCTAGGCAGATCTGCGACCACCCCAAATCGGAAATGGGGAAGGGAATTAGGAATTACAGTATCTAGAGCATGTGGGCAATAGAAAATGGGTCTGGTCTAGAAAATGACTTACTTAATGGCAGGAATAATAAAATGGGTCATTGACATGGCTTCCTGGTCAATCCCTACGTACTGATGTGCAGAGGCCCACCAAGCCACAGCAGCATCTTTCCAGGTCCATCCCATGATGGCGGGGAAGTAAGAATCGCATTCCGGGAGAGTTTGGTCTCGACACCCACTAATCAGTTACTGCAATCAATCTATGGGGTAGGGAATTGTCTAGATAGTATCTAGATAGTGTTCGGGAAGCGTGGCCCCGTTTGGATTATCTCTGTCACAAAACCTTAAGGGCACAGACGGCACTATACGTAAGTACCTCACATAACATATGTGGCTCGCACTAACTGGCATATGAGGAGAAAAGCAGATCGACGAATCAACGTGCTGTTCGAATGACCACGCTGTTTGCGTTGGATAGGGATCGGAGACCCTTGATTTGTCACCGCTGCTGTGGATTTTTGATCTACACGGGTAGAAGACATCGATTCCCCTTGCATCACTGCCATCAATACTTCAATATACTTTGATCAGGCCAATAATGGCCATGGCCTTATCCTCTCGGGCTCCTTCAGCTCCAAGCAAAGCATTGAGTCCCCGAAGATAGTGTGAGTGTAATCGTACACGCGAGAGAACAGAGAAAACGTTTCCAGTAATGTGTGGATGAGCGAGATCATTGAAGATTCTGTGGCTGTTACGGAACTGCCAATCCGGCTTTGCTTTTGCTCTTTCTGGGGTAAGAGACGCAGCTCAATGAATATGATCCCTATGGAGAGGAGGATTCCCAATTCCAGATGCCCTAGACCCATTCCATGGTCGAAGAAGCAATCGGAAACAGCCTCCATCTGCGTTCATCCCGATCTGGAGTTTGGAGATGCTGCCGATGCGTCCCCCTTGTCTACTTTCTGCAGTGGTGATACAGTGGTACTGCCAGAATGACAAAAGTACTGGCAAGCGATCAACTGGACTAATATAGTGATGGCACAGATAAATATCCGACGCACAGGCAGACGCAAAGCCTCCACATTGCGGGTCGTCATTGCCTCAGGCTCCACAAATCCTGACCAGAATCAAATAGCACGAAGCAAGGATCTGAGCTGCTTGAAGAGCGAAGAGCTTGGGACAGCTGAGCAAAAATACCCGAGACGCTCTGCGAGGAGGCAATCGAGCAATCATTGATGGCGATAATGATTGTCCATGGCAATGCTCCCGTCGGGCATACCGTGCCTATAACTACTATTGAGCTTGATGAACACGACAAAATCGGCGTCGGCTGGACCGAGCATGTTCATCAATAAAACTCTCAATTCTCTACAGAGTACGTCTGCCTACTCAACCGGGTGAGGCCGAATAACTCACCCATCCAGCCCTAGATCCCTGAAGGGATCAAGCCTCGAAGCCTCGAGAGGACCACTCGATGATCGCCACCAGCCCGAGGCAGGCCCGTCTACATGGATCACGGGGAGAACCCAGCGACCAGGATCAGATGGCTGACAGACTCATGGCTCCGACGTTCTGGGCTTCTTCCGTCTTGGGATAATGGTGACTGGCCTGCTAAAGCCACAAAACGTCAATAAGTAAGACATTGCCCAGTCAGGTTGGCCAAAGTGATTTGGAATTCATCTCAATCAACGACATCTCCAACGGACACGCATACCGTTGATTCTGAGGACGCCACTCTGACTCAACAGGCGTTAGAAATAGAATGCGCAGTACCGAGAGGTGTTGCTTCTATGTTTATTTTCTACTGTACTGTCTATCGGATTCAAAGCCAGCTCCGTAACTTGTCATTATACTGCAATGCCAGGGAACATCAATGAAGGCCTACTGATAATGGGTGGAATTTCAAATCTTGAGGCAATGGGGCAGCCACTAAATGTGCTTTCGCCATCAAATCCCTAGATAGCAAAGACCGAAAAGGAAACACGCCAAACAGGGCAACTTAATTAGTATTGAGTAGGGGCACTCAGTAGTTGACAAGACAGGAAGCAAATATCAATAATGCTCAGTCTCCATAAGATAGTTATGCATGTACATACATCCGTACCGTATATCTGACTGTCTTATAATATCCATGTATGTGCAGTAGGCAGTAAAGTGCTGCATAGCATATCCATAACTCGCACTAAACATGCGCCCCGAGCCAGTAAAAGCGGGTCCCTGGCAAAAGGAAATAAGAGCTGTCATATTCATGGCCCCGGATCTATGAAGAAATCAAACGGATCTGACGCCTCCTTTCTTTTCTCCTATTTTTTTTATGTTTTATTTTTTTTGTTCCTTTTTCCCTCTCCTTCACTCGCAGGCTCGCAGCCCTGAGGTTTCAGCTAGCCTGCCCCACGTTCAATCCCCATGGAAGGCGAATCCTGGAAGCCATCCGCCGTGCGTAATGACTTGTGATTGACAATAAGATACATCATCAATTTTCCTTTGCTCTGAGCCTCTGACTGATCCTCGTCACGTTCCATCAAAAGTTGGGGAATTGCTATTCTGGGCATCGCTCGCCCTCGGCGATGATTTTGGGTACTAGGCGCTATGCAATATGCAGTGCATATCCCCTGCCTTCGAAGTCCGAATGGGCTTCTCTCTGCTTCTATTTAGATGCCTCTTGGGGAAGAACCAGTTGACTTGGGTCTGATTCATTAGCAGTCCCAGGGAGCAATAACGGAGACTCTGACATAAGTACCAAGCCCCTGTTTGGATTGATTGCCATGGGGACGTGGTTGATCCAGGCGTGCTAAACACGAGAGTACTAGATACTGATTAGGAATTAGCTGCTTAAGTTTTCCGCATAATCGTGTTCGCCTTAAACAAACTCCAGACTACTCGGTACAATCAAGGGATCCTCGCAAGACACATTTTTCGTGACGGTCGATTTCTGTTCGCTCGAATGACTGATTGATTGATAGTTCGACAGATTGAGATTGCATGCAGAGCAACAATTGTCCGGCACGAACCATTCACGGACCTCGACTCGATTAGTTTCAGAAGTACAGTGCATAGAGTTCGACGTGTACCTACATGAGTCTCTTTGCAGCATATGGGACTACGGTTATCCTTGCAAAATTTAGGAACCCCGATGATAACCTCACGGATGTTCTTTAGAAACCCCTGCTGAAATTGTCCGGCCGGGTTTGGGAGTTGATCGAAGTGGGCCTCATTTATTCACGAAGGTGGTAGATCACGATATGTGGACATCTGATGGTCTAGTTTGCATGAAGTACTCGACCCTATGTGATGAAGTCCTCCGGATACGCTACTCAGATACTACACTGAAACATCCTGTCAGATAGAATGATCGTCAAGTTCAAAAGCACCAGCGAGTAGTGAGTTTTCCTCAGCCTTATTGGCAATTTGGTGTAGAGTAGAAAGGTATTGTGATTTGCGAGGATTCGCAGATTGACCACCTCAGTATGTAGTAGCAGTTTTAGTGGTATTTAGAGAGTTTTAGAAGGAGACTAAGGGCAGTCGCGTGAGGTCTAAGTGCCCATCGGATCTCATCCAGACCAACGGGTTCACACTCAAACTCCATTAATTCAAACATTAATCCGTTTGGTCTGGAATTAGCTTCCTCCTTCCAGGGTTGTAGTCAAATAGTCGATACTACGGAGTACTTCCGCCGTCTGTTACGGCTTATCGATTTTGCTTTTTGTTCTCTAGGACCATTGCTGTCGACGGGCCTTTCTATTTACCTTCTGATGAAGACGTAGTCAGACCAGTTCAGATGCTCAATCCGTCACTGACTCGCTGTACACTACTATGCTGTACTATACTCTGTATATTTGCGTAGCTACATCAGGTTAGAACCTAAACGTCCGAGGTAAGCACTACCAGAAAGGCAACTGATCGAAACTCAAATGAAACCATCTTTGACAGGTCATAAAAATGCAAATGGGGTTTGTTTCAAACCCAACCATCGTTATGTTAGCATTTAATCAACAGTCAACAGTCTCTGGTCTGAATCAGAGCGCTGTCCATGTTTACCTATCGACTCGGACTAGGCGAGCTCCGACAAATGCTGCTTTATCAGGGTGGTATTTGCCTGAGGTCCCAAGTCCAACACAACCATTTAGATAGGTGGTGAGACAGACAAAGGCTAAACCCGTTTGCGCTTCTCTTGGCGCTGTTCATCCGGAAAGGCGTTGGCGCTGTGGCTAAAACTGTAAAATCGGACACAGACGTCTTCCCCGTTTCCTCACCCATCAGAATGATCCAATAGATATGCAGACCAGTGCCCAGAGTCTCCCGTCAGGGTATGGGGAGACAGGGATGCCCCTGCATGAGAATTGCGAGACTCTTCATGTATCGACTTCTTCTGGGAGCACGACCATAATCAGCAATGTTTAGCGTCCTGGAAGCTGGATGTAAGATCAACTCGTGCTATGGTTTCGCTTGCTCTACTCAAGCAATGCCTTTTTTCTTTTCTTGGATATTATTTCTGATGCTTCAAGCTAAGTGGGACGAAGACGGATAGCGCGGGAGATGGTCATGCCTCTCGCCTACTATGGAATATTCAACCTGTACCAAAGCAGCTGGTTACAAATTGCCAATTGCCACTCGAGCAAGGCATGAATAGATATTCCATCCTCTACGCGACCAATCCTATACAGTCTTATGCATAATACCTCAAGACTCGGACCCTTGAGACTTGACTCCCATCCAAAGTCTAGGCCTGACGATAGACGACGCCATTCAAATACATTGCAGATATTGACTGTGCCCTGTATCAAGAGTCAATGCATCAGTTGCATCGATTACTGCAGCTTCGATCGGATGTCACTAAACATGCAATTGATCTTCTCCTGCCCGTGCAGTCGCATTCTGGACACGAAACCTTACTATGGCCCTTAGTCTGAGCTATGCCCATGTCCAAACCCCGACGTACCTTACCTACCGGGAAGGTGGAGGCCCATGGGTCCATGGTAGGTGGCTAATTGTATTGATCACTCGCAATCGCCTCATGCAAGGTATCGTAGACCTTGATATCTATCGTAAGTTCATTTCCAGGTGCAATAAGCAGTCCACAATTTACATATTGATTCCAAATTGTGTTGCCGCCTCTTATCGTTCATGTTCCGCGAGGAAGGACTTATGTTAGCTATTTTTGTATCTTGCAACAATCTCCAGATTTGTGCACAGATATAATCATGGTGTCCCGGTTTGGACTGTTCTGGCACTGTGGATCATGCATCTAAGTGCGCCTTGGATTATGGAAGTAGTGTACTTGGGAGAATAGGTAGCCATGGCGGTGGTCAAGGTTCAGCAGCCGTATTGGTGAGCTGATGATCATCGCCCCTTCAGCTCGACACGGACGCCGGGTCAGTCTATCCGCTGGGGCGAACATACCCATTTAGAGTATCTAGGGCTACAATAGATCGTCAGGGCGATCCATCGAGGCACGGATCAGGAGGTAAGCTCCGTATCTACGTGATGTAACCCTCTCAATTAGCATCTGGAGCACCAGCGGGGAATAGTAAGTAGATGGAACCTTCGAGGCTTCTTGCCTCTTCAGAAAAGGCTGCTACCTCAGACCTCGAAACTCCAGTCTAGGCTGGACAATTCTACAGGTATCAAAGCACCCGCAACTCCCTGCCGCACGAGTGGCGAACGAACCCTGAGCCCAAGCACCCATTGCGACGTGTAGAAACCCCAGCAGATGGCGACCTGGTTATGCTGGCACAGCTTCATGAGTCTAGAACACCTGCTGCAAGACAGAAGAGCATCAAACCTCTCGTGTGACTATGACCCCGTCCGCGTATGACATGCATATGCGATCCCAGAAGGCACGCTGGCCGCTGCGTGCCAGTGCTAAGGACTATTGAGCTTTTGGACATGTCGAGCTCGAGGCATCTTCGCGAGTGTTCGTCGACCTCGAAGTTTGAACAGGCCAGCATCGGACTATGACGTCCAAATTTGACACCTGTGGTCATTTAGAATGCCCACAAGCAGGAAATCTCCATTAATCGTACTCAATATTGACTAACCCTCTCCTCCAGATGACGCTGTTACTCACCGTGGAGCAGGATTCGTATATTTTCAGCTTCAGTCTTTAACTCACGGTCTCCGATTTACTTGGTTTTCAGAGTGTCGGCCTGCAGATCCTTCGTTCGCAAGGTTGTGTCAAAGGCGTCGACGAGCATGAGTCCCTGCTGCCAAAGAGCAGCACGACTCGACGCGGCAATGTGCCCCTGATCCCCGATTATGACTCCCCCAGCGAGCAACTCGTGGACAGCTCAATCGCTGACTTTGAGGACTATCATAAACAGGTTTTTACACGAGGTTCTCTGCGTCATTCAGACAGAAACCTGTGGGTTTCCTTTCCCTTCCGCTTCTGTCTTGAGTTACGTCAGTTTGAAAACGCTAAGCTCCAGATCTCCGCCACGTTTTAGAAGGGTTGGAGGGGGCAGGACTGGCGAGCTATACGGTGGATAAACTAGGTCTGTCCAGACTGGGCATGTCCCTGAAGGCTAGCACGGAGGGTATCTTCCTCGCTCGTCTGTTTGGCGTGCCGCGGCCGAGGCTTGATGGCATTGCTATAGGAGCATCTGTTTTCAGTTCTGTGTATTGTTATGGGGCTCTATGGAACGGCTCGCTCTGATTCATTCAATTAGTTCTATGAATATATATATTCTTAAAAGAGCGCAGGACAAGTACAGGGGACGGTAAGGTCGGATAACGGTTTAATCGTGGTCATCTATTAGGCCCTTGAAGGCTGAATAAGGCATAATACGCCAATTCCGATCGCACCGTATCCTTTGACGTCCTCGATGAAACACAACTGTTTCACTTGGATGTGTCTTTAGAACGCTTCTCCCAACCGATGATGCTTGGCTTCATTGGGCCTGAGAAGAGCGTCGAATAGTCGGTTTCGGGCACTCCTTTCTTTCCATCCACGTTGAAAAGTCGTAGATGGCGCACTACGGTCGCCAGGATCACGCCAATGTTGAGATATGCGAATTTCTCGCCGATACAGCGATGTCGACCAGCACCAAACGGAAGATAGGGACTTGAAGTGCCCTTGGAGACGGCACCATAACCGTAGTCGACGACCTCGTCGTTCTCCTGCTCCTTTGCAGCCTGGTTCTCCCAGCGATGGGGATCCCAGCATCCAGCACTGGGAAAGTATTCGTCGCTGAGGGCTGTCACTCCAGGTGAAGCAAGGAGGACGCGACCGGGAGGAATCACGTAAGGGGTCCCGGGAACGGGCAAGGGGTTTTTCACCTTGCGCATGAGCGAGTGAATAGAGGAATGAAGTCGTAAGGTTTCACGAACAACATGTTGATGGAAGGGAAGTTTGTCAAGATCCTTGTACTGGAGCGGAGGAAGACTGCCGTCTGGCCCAATCGGGCCAAGATTGGCCAGCTGCTCCTGATAAAGCTCTTCAAGGACCTCTGGTTGTGAGGCCAGTCGCAGCATAATCCAGGCGCCGATGGACGAAGATGAATGCTGACCAGCCATCAACAGGGTTATCATCATGTGAGCAATTTCATGATCAGGCACCTGCTGCCCATTTTTGTATGTGCTGTTCATCAGGTTCCAAATCATGTCTGACTTCTGAGAGTCCTTTCCACCGTCAAGACGACGCTGATTGATAATGTCAACATAGATTGACCTCATCCGCGCATGGGCAGTATCCCGCTTCTTGTTATGCGGCAATGGGGCCCAGGGTAGCATGAAATTGATGGGAGTAAAACCCTTGTCCAGATCATGATAGAGGTCAGCGAACTCAGCCGTGAGTTTGGAACGAACCTCCTGGCCTTGGAGGGCTCGAGCAGCAGTAAAAATGGTAATCTCAGCCATTGCAGCAGAGATATCCACCTGGCCGGACGAGCCTTGAAAGTTCGGCGAGTTGCGCAGATAGTCCAAAACCTCCTTCTCAATAAGTGGCACATGAGACTCTAACGCCGACTGAGTCAAGCCGTACTTGATGAACTTCTTCTGCTCCATCAGCTTGGAGTTGGGACAATCGTAGACTACGTCTGATCCGAATACTGGAGTTGTCAAGGGACTATAGACCTCTTCTGCATTGACATCCTTGAGCTTGCCGTTGAGGATAAACTCGTTTCCCTGAACGCCGAGGTAGACGGTGGTTCTTTGGCCCAGTAGTATAAAAGTAAAGATATCGCCATACTGCCAGTTAAGAGAGCAACACTCAGCAATGCGCCCCGGTTAAACGCTAGCCTTGAAACTCACCTTTTCTCTGCAGGCAAAAAAGAAGTTGTAGGGATCAATCCCGTAGCTGATGGCACTGCCCAAGAAAGGGACCCAATGGAAGACCATTGGCGGTTCTGTCCGATTCCAAAGCCGAAAGAATAGTTGATAAACAACATTGAGCAAGATCGCCGTCAGCATCGCAACGGCCAGGTAGGCCGTGAGCAATAGCATCGGCACCATTTTGAGGACAGGAAGGACACACAGGGAGGGCCAGTCCAAGGATTAGAGTGTTACAGCGATGAAGAGAACGAGAAAGCATATGAGGAAAAGACAATTTCATAGAACGGATTCCTTAAGGCCTAGCAAAAGGACGCATGAGGAACTAGGTAATGAATAACATGTTCCATGCTATATTTTTATACCTACCTATATATACAGGTTCATAAGTATGTCTACCTACCGTAGTATGAACTAAGGCGGTATGGTATGCTGGACTTACACCTTAGTAATTAGGCAACTCTCATTCGGCTCAGCTCACATCCGAACCGCGTGATTCTAGACGAGACACCCTGCGATAATGCTGAATTTATTCACCCATGAGATTTCGCTGGACGAGAAACGGTGCAGATTATTCGGAGTGCTTCTCGTCTTCTCCCTTGCTAGGCACCGGCTTCAGGCCGCCGCTGAGCAAGATATGAAAGTCATGTTATCTCTTGCTCGCTGCGCAGTATTGAACACCGCCCTGACGAGTCCACCATTCTATTGAGTATGTGAAGACAGCGTATGAGCATAGATTGGTTAACCGGCCTTGCATTTGACCGATGAAGGCAAAGCCAAAGCTTCTGTCGGACTATCTCAAAGGCTCTCTGGCAGGCTAAAAGGCTCTGCGTCCACCGAATCTAGAAGCTGAGGCACATGCTCGCAACTCCAGAATGGGTTTGTTCAAATCTTGTCCGCAGCGAATAGGACATCTCATGGTGGCCTCATAGGTCATCCAGTTGTACACTGCTTTCGACACTCTGCGCTACTCGTTACTTCTGGTGGAAAGGCGTCTATCCCCGCTATAGGCGCCCCAAAGTCCCTCCCAGCAACCCTGCTAGGTACATTTCCCGCATTTGGGGATGTCCATCCTGTGGCAGTCATAACGAGCAAGATATCAAGCTGTCTTCGTTCCCTTAAGGCAATGTCACAGAGCTGGTCAGAGCACGGGCCCCGCCACGTCTGAGCATGGAAGAAGTGGCTGTCACACAAATCGACATATATTCTCTTTTTCTTAAAGGGAACCGCTTCTGCTGAGGAAACACCAGATGATCAATTGCTGCTTTATACACCCTTTGCGCAGTCCATCCACTTTGGCCGTAAGAGAAAGTCACCTTTCCTGTGGCTGGCAATCCGGTGAGCGGAGTCAAGCAAAGGCTTGTCCTTATCTTCAGAATAGCCCGGAAAATCCTTGGCAAATCAGTCTGACCCATTCTTATCGCGTATTTTCATCATCTGTCCTGTTGGTAGGTGGCCGCAGAAGATGGATGTGGAAACGGTGATGGGATATATATCATGGTGTTTACCTAGAAGAAAGACCAGAGCACGAAGACATTGGCCAATGAACGTCGATGTAAACGACAGCTTGAAAGTTTGCGACTCCACAAGCAGTAGTAAAAAGTCTTCCTCAGCAGTCAGAACTCCCGAACTGTGGTTAGTGTACCGGCAGTGGCAGTTATCTTATCGGCGGTATGAGTCAAAAGATTTGTGGCCGAAATCGCCCCTCGCTCATTGTTCCGCCCCGCCGGTCTGGCTCCAGGTTTAAAATTTCCCTTTCCCTCCCCCACGAACATCTAGCTAGCTTAGTTAATTACTCTTCTCTTCTTCTCGAGCATCTTGCTGTCTAATTTCCTAGAGTGATTTCTCAATTGCTCGTACCCAGCATGTGTGGAATCTTCGCTTGTCACCAGTACGTCTATTTTTACAGCTTCGTCCCTTGTGCATGTGCCCCGCGAATTTTAGTGGGCGGCCGCACATCGGACGGGGCTTTCTCCAGGTCTGATCGAGTCCGCGCTGACCATTGATTGTGTGACAGTCACCCCGATGTGCAGAAATTCAAGCCCACGGCTTTGCGCATGGCCAAAGCGTAAGATTCTCGCATTAATTCATAACTCATCCTACGGATTCGGGACTGACCATTGCCAGTGTGCGCCATCGTGGTCCCGATTGGAGTGAGTCACCTCGCTTTCGGGAGACTCAAACGATGTCCGGCTAACCGCAACAACTATAACAGGTGGAAACTGGTCTTCTGACGGCACTAGTTCGTACATCTGACAATTCACGTCAAAGCTCGCTGAAAATGCTAATTGAACCCTAGTCCTCGCTCACGAGCGTTTGTGTATCGTCGGTGTCGGTTCGTGCTCATGCCAAGCTTCCCGCTTTCGAATTTGCCCGCTAAACTACAACAGACTCCGGAGCGCAACCCCTCGTCAACGATGATGGCACCATTGCCCTGGCCGTCAACGGCGAAATCTACAACCACCGGATCCTGAGAAAGGGATTGAAGAAGCAGTACAACTTCAAGACACATTCGGATTGTGAAGTGATCATTCCTTTGGTATGCCCCGAGACATTTCACACAATTCGCCGGCTTCCAGAGGCTAATCAGCTTCAGTATATGGAACATGGCCTTGACGCTCCTAAGCATCTTGATGGCATGTTTTCTTGGGTTCTTTATGACAAGAAGGAAGACCGGGTGATCGCCGCTCGTGATCCCATCGGTATCACCAGCTTCTATATCGGATGGTCCTCTGAGACCCCTGGAGCAGTCTACTTCGCCTCCGAGCTGAAGTCTTTGCACCCTGTGTGCGACAAGATTGAGGCTTTCCCCCCTGGCCATGTGTACGACTCCAAGACCGGATCGATGACCCGCTACTTCCAGCCCAAGTGGTGGGATCCCACCAACGTCCCCACGGCTCCTGTTGACTACAAGGTCATCCGTGCATCTTTGGAGAAGTCCGTGCGCAAGCGTCTGATGGCGGAGGTGCCTTATGGTGTTTTGCTGTCTGGCGGTCTCGATTCCAGCTTAGTGGCCTCCATCGCCCAGCGGGAGACTCTGCGTATGCAAGAAGCGGCCAAGAACGCTCTTGTAGACCAAACTGGTGCATCTGATTTGGTCGGCATTGACGATACTAACGAGCTGTCGACCGTCACCACTTTCCAGCAATTGCACTCCTTCTCTATCGGTCTTCCTGGTGCCCCCGACACTAAAGCTGCCCTTGAGGTGGCCAGATTCCTGGGCACCAAGCACCATGCCTTCACCTTCACCGTTGAGGAAGGTCTCGACGCTCTCTCTGATGTCATCTACCACCTTGAGACGTACGATGTGACAACTATCCGCGCTTCTACTCCCATGTACCTGCTCAGCCGTAAGATCAAGGCTATGGGCGTCAAGATGGTCCTCAGTGGAGAGGGTAGCGACGAGATTTTCGGTGGTTATTTGTATTTCCATGCCGCCCCCAACAAGGAGGAGTTCCACAAGGAGACCGTCAGACGTGTCAAGAACTTGCACTTGGCGGATTGTCTCAGAGCCAACAAGTCCACCTCTGCCTGGGGACTCGAGGCTCGTGTGCCCTTCCTGGACAAGGAGTTCCTCGAGGCGGCCATGGGTGTCGATCCTCAGGAGAAAATGATCACGAAAGAGCGCATTGAGAAGTACATCTTGCGGAAAGCTTTCGACACCTCGGACGAGCCCGACACCAAGCCTTACCTCCCGGAGAAGATTCTCTGGCGTCAGAAGGAGCAGTTCAGTGACGGTGTCGGCTACAGCTGGATTGACGGCCTGAAGGATCAGGCCGAAAAGCAAATCACGGATGAGATGATGAAGAACCCCAAGCCGGAATGGGGTAACGATATCCCTGACACCAAGGAAGCGTAAGTTTCACCTATTTCAGAAGCCTTGGATTGTAAACATGAGTCTCTAACAGTTTTCAGGTACTGGTACCGCATGATGTTTGACGAGCACTTCCCCCCAACTTGCGCATCCACCGTCGAGCGTTGGACACCGACATGGTCGAAACAGACCGACCCTAGTGGAAGGTAAGAGCTCCTACTCATGTTCGGTCGACGCTTCTCCGATGCTGATACAGTAACTTTCCAGAGCTATCGCAATCCACGCTGCCAAGTATGAGCACGTTGAGTAAATGGTTCTCTCAGTTTTGGTTCAGCAAGTCGGTCAAAATCAAAAAATTTTCTGGGCATAGAGACATGTATAGATTATTAACCGGAAGTACCCCCGGGATTGCAAAAGCAGAGTTTTGCAGAATATGTAAAGCAATTCGTCACTTTCTTTGAGCTTCTGGGGCGTCCTTTCCGTTTCCCCGACCGACAAAGAGTCCAAAACCACTGCGCTTACGGCGTTGCGATATATGTCAACTTACGTCCCTTAATGAAATCTTCTTCAATTGTTGCTTTTCTTTCAAGCCCGGAGTTTGTAAGCGCGACTTGGGAGCCATGGTCCATTGAATGCGTCGAGCAAGGCATGAACAGCAGTTCATATCAAGAAATGCAGGACAAGAAATCGCAACGACATTTAGCTTACATTGGGAGAAAGGATTTCTTTCATGAAGTACTTGCCCTTGAACTGCTCAATATTCTGCGTAATTGCGTCGAGACCAAAACAATCCAAGTAGAGAGTACCTACCCCTGATCTAAGTACAGGTCAGGTACCGAAGGCGGGAATCGAACCGTGCAACCTAAGGCATCAAGACAACGTCACGCGATTTAGCGGCTTTTACCGGCAACCCGAGCAACAACCAATAGGCGCAAGATCCTTTTCCCGTGGCTTCCCCATTGTTTGGCAACTCAACCTTCTGCCGACCTCTTCGTTCTTCCCCATCGCTTTCCACTTCTTCTCCCCTCCATCATCACAAACCTCCTGAGCCAACAGCTACCTTATCTCTCTTACCATTCTAATACCATCCTATACTCTGTCATTCACAATGTCTGCTCCTGCTGCTTTCTCTGACATTGCCAAGGCGGCTAACGATGTATGCCTTCCTTTTGGTTCCTGGTTGTAAAAAAAGAAAAATAGCGCAAACGACAGCTTGTCGGGAAGGATCCTTGCGTGCTAATACACTGCGTTATATAGCTCCTGAACAAGGACTTCTACCACACCAGCGCTGGTAAGTCTCATTACCATCTTTATACACTGTTGCGCGATTAAGCTGACCACCTGCCTTCAGCCAGCCTCGAGGTCAAGTCCAAGGCTCCCAATGGCGTCACCTTCAACGTGAAGGGCAAGTCTGCCCACGAGGGTCCCATTGCTGGCTCCGTAAGTCTCGCATCTTGCGCCCTCCTGAGCTTTACAGAGCTCAATGGGCCGAATTTGCGCTGACCCACAACTCGTTATCCGTATAGCTTGAGGCCAAATACGTCGACCTGCCTACTGGTAAACGCCCCATAATGCGCAAACCACCTGATCCCAGCACCAGAAAATCCGGCGATGCCAGGTCCATGTTCTCCTTTACATGCGGCCAGGTCTCGTCAACATACTTGAGATTTCTATTCATGACCAGGATAGTCGCTCATTCCATGATGCTAATATTCTGTCCCCACCCAGGTCTCACCCTCACCCAGGCTTGGACCACCGCCAATGCCCTCGACACCAAGCTCGAGCTCGACAACAACATTGCCAAGGGTCTCAAGGCTGAGATCCTCACCCAGTACCTGCCATCCAAGCAGTCCAAGGGTGCCAAGCTCAACCTCTACTTCAAGCAGCCCAACCTGCACGCTCGTGCCTTCTTCGACCTCCTCAACGGCCCCTCCGCCAACTTCGACGCTGTCCTTGGCCACGAGGGTTTCCTTGTTGGTGCTGAGGGTGGCTACGACGTCCAGAAGGCTGCCATCACCAAGTACTCTGCTGCCGTCGGCTACAGCGTTCCCCAGTACACCGCTGCCATCACTGCTGGCAACAACCTGACCGTCTTCTCCGCCAGCTACTACCACCGCGTCAACCAGCAGGTTGAGGCTGGTGCCAAGGCCACCTGGGACTCCAAGGCCGGCAACTCTGTTGGCCTCGAGGTTGCCAGCAAGTACAGACTCGACCCCTCTTCCTTCGCCAAGGTATGTGGAAGCTTCTTCTGTTGTGAAACCAAATTCCGCTAATCTGTGTTCCTTTAATGCAGGCTAAGATCAACGACCGTGGTATTGCCGCTTTGGCCTACAACGTCCTGCTCCGCCCTGGCGTCACCCTTGGTCTCGGTGCTTCCTTCGACACCCAGAACCTGAACCAGGCCGCCCACAAGGTCGGTGCCAGCTTCACCTTCGAGGCTTAAATGGTTTCTCAGACCAAACATTTTTCGCACCTCGAGTATCCTCCACACCTAGTTTCCAATGCCCCGAAATCTTTTTTCAGTACGAATTGAAAATACTTTTCAAGAAGCTGCCAACAGCAGTTGTGTGTTGATCTGATAGTAATTTAGAGTTTTCTGAGTTGGCTGTTCTCACGGTCTCCATGTGTCTCCATATGGCTCCGCAGTTACTATGTGAAGTCGCGGTCGGAGAGCGTTGATGTAAGCGCTGGAAAACATTGTTGGAGTGGACGTGGATCTCTGTTGAGGTGGGCTTAGTCTATTTCATGTATCGTATACCACGAAGATCACTGTATATCAGGTCCGAATTTCATTTGTTTGACGTCCAAAGTTTGTGGAGGCCATTCTCTTGCGTAGATCTATGCTATACTGTACACTCAAATATCACGCGCTGTCTCGAGGTCATCATCAAGCCGCCTCGAATGTGTGTATATGATGAAATACTCTCACAGAGTATGCCACACAGTCCCAAAACAAGTGCCACTTCGATATCGCACTATCCGTCGTTGGAAGACCCTAGCCCTCCTTCCGCCGGTTTGAAGTGCCGGATTTGGACGTGGTCGGCCAGCGAAGCCAGCCAGTCATGGCCCCCGCACCTAGTAAAATTCCACATACGATCACGAAGCGCAGCGCAAAATCACCTGCACGGCCGATGTACTGTTCGTTCAAAGCACTCATCTCTCTCGATCGCCGCTGCTGCCGCCGGGCATCCTCCGCTGACTGAGTTCGGTAATGCCCCGGCGCATTGAAGTGGTAAACGGGATTCCGGTAAATGAAAGAGGTCGGGTCCTCATCCCGGGCGCTGCCCGCAGCACCCGCAGAGGACGAGGATGCTGACGCACCTCCTGGAGGCGGCCGTCTGCTACTCCCGTACCCGCCGTGCGCGTAGAACGACGGAGGCGGACCACGGAAAGGCCCGCGCCGCTTGCTCAGGCCGCTGGCCGGTCTGGATCCCGCGTAGGAGGCGCCCTTGGTGTGGAGATTTGCGCTGTAGCTACTGTGGCTACCCATCGGGTGTTGGCCTGGGCTTGCGGTGCTGTGTGTCGAGGAGCCATGTTGGGCGTAGATGCCGTGTTCGCGATCGTAGGCGGAGCGTTTGGCGCTGTTGCTGAGGACGTGGTAGGCGGAGGAGATGCGGGCAAAGCGGGAGGAGGCTTTCGGGTCGCCGGGATTGCGGTCTGGGTGATGATGGAGGGAGAGGGAGTAGAATTTTCTGACGATGCGGGTTACGTTAGCGGTGCCGACAGTAGAAAAGATGGTAGGTGAGGGGGCGAGGGACGGGGCGCTGGACGATGCAAACTATCGTACTTTTTAATCTCTGCTGCTGACGCCGTCACCGGCACATCGAGTATCTCGTATAATGTTGGTTCATGACTGGCTGCATATAGGGCTGACGCCGTTGAAAATGGAGCCGTGCACGCTCGAGTCCGGTGGATTGATGGCGGCCAGGAAGCATTGAGAATGTATGGAGTAAAAGTCCTCACACGAGGAGATGGCATCACTTCTCATTCGTTGAGTTCACATCTAGTTCTATAGAAAGAAGGAGAGTTGATGACAGGAAACTGTCTGGGCTGGAGAGCGGATTGTTCAAGAGCTGACGGGGAATTCCCGCCGTCGTAGGTGCGTCATTGGAGTCGGACATAGCCAGGATGTAGATCTGATAAAGATCCCAGGCCCTCTCCACTCCTATATGGCAAAACTGAAGACCCGCTGGATTTACTAGAATTGGGCGTGTCATCTGATAATAATTATGCGCAATCTTATATTGATTTAGTATCCAGCTTCTAGTTATGTTTCAATCGACTACTGCGTAGACCACATATTCCCTTATCCCGGGAGGTATTGTTATCTAGATCTGCGCAGCATCCTCGCCGTTTATAGACGACTTCCACAATATACGTCTACCCCACAAAATCCCGGAAACTAGACCAAGTCACAATTCAGTGATACCTCACATCAATCAAATTATTAATATTGTAGCATTATTATCATAGCTTCTTTGCCCCCGATATCGTCATAAGGCATTATCGCCCGGTCGTCTATACCGCACTCAGTCTTGGCACAGAACTTTCCCCATCAAAGTATTTCGCCTCTTGTCCCTCGTCCAGAATTCCTTCCCACCAAGCTACACAGTTTTTGTTTTCTGCCGTCGGTCTTTTCCTTACTCTATAAAGGTTGTCATTATGGCGGCTCAGGTTAGCGAGAAGTTGCAGGACCTCAACTGTGAGTATTTCCGCTTCGAATCCGATACATTGTCTACAATTGCGTCAAGTCGGCTTATACTAATGAAACATGATTCTTCGCTACAGTGAACGGCCAGAATGGTGACGCCAAAGCGGATACCTCTACCGTCGGTCAGACAGAAGCTGGTGAAGCGGAAGATGACTCGGACGATGAGAAGGAAGATGGAAATGCTGCTCCGGAGGCCGGTGCAGGCGGAGGTGCGTACATGTTTGACATGACCATCAGTCAGACCTGGGGAATTCTCACTAACAACCCCGGGATTACAGCTGCGAAAAAGAAGAAGCGCAAGTCCAAGAAGAAGAAGAAGGGAGGCGCCAAGGTTCAGAGTTCTCCTCCGCGTGTCCCAGTATCGAATCTTTTCCCCAACAACCAATATCCCGAGGGCGAAATCGTCGAATACAAGAACGAGAATTCTTACCGCACGACCAACGAGGAGAAGCGTTATCTTGATCGCATGAACAACGACTTCCTGCAGGAGTACCGCCAAGCTGCCGAGGTCCACCGTCAGGTCCGCCAGTATGCGCAGAAGACCATCAAGCCCGGCCAGACCTTGACGGAAATTGCCGAGGGTATTGAGGATGCAGTACGTGCTCTGACTGGTCACCAGGGACTAGAGGAAGGTGATAACCTCAAGGGTGGTATGGGCTTCCCGTGCGGTGTGAGCATTAATCATTGTGCGGCTCATTACACCCCCAATGCCGGCAACAAGATGGTGTTGCAACAAGGAGATGTGATGAAGGTCGACTTTGGTGCTCATATCAACGGTCGCATTGTTGACAGTGCCTTTACTATGACTTTTGATCCGGTCTATGACCCTCTGCTGGAAGCCGTCAAGGATGCTACCAACACCGGTATTCGGGTTCGTCGAACCGCAACCTTCAAGCTATCGAGGATTTCTTGCTGACGATTCCACTGCAGGAAGCCGGTATCGATGTGCGAATGAGCGACATCGGTGCAGCCATCCAGGAGGCCATGGAGAGTTACGAAGTCGAGCTCAACGGCACGATGTACCCTGTGAAGTGCATCCGGAACCTGAACGGTCACAATATCGATCAGCACATTATCCATGGCGGCAAGAGTGTGCCGATTGTGAAGGGCAGTGACCAAACCAAGATGGAGGAGGGTGAAACCTTCGCCATCGAGACCTTCGGTAGTACTGGAAAGGGCTACGTGAGAGAAGACGTAAGTGCTTTCAAGAAGACGCCATCGCTTGCGTTCGGAATTTGCTTACCCAACATTTTTTTTTTTGCAGATGGAAACCTCCCACTATGCCCTGATCCCTGATGCCCCTTCAGTTCCTCTGAGACTCTCGTCCGCGAAGAACTTGCTCAATGTTATCAACAAGAATTTCGGCACGCTGCCCTTCTGCCGTCGGTATCTTGACCGACTAGGCCAAGAGAAATATCTCCTTGGAGTACGTCAATACTCTGCCACTTCCGGTGCAATCTCCCGTCTCTACCGTACTGACATACCTCTCCAGTTAAATAACCTTGTTTCGTCGGGTATCGTTCAGGATTATCCTCCTCTCTGCGATATCAAGGGCTCATACACCGCCCAGTTCGAACATGTATGGACAAGACTTACACCGTGATGCTGGGGAACAGAAGCTAACCTTAACTACAGACCATCCTCCTCAGACCAACCGTAAAGGAAGTCATAAGTAGAGGAGACGATTACTAAAAGAATGTCCATAGTGTTCTGGGATACTTGATGTGGATATTATGATGAGCCTAAGAGCTCAATGCTTCGAAAAAAGCAGAATGATACGACTTAGGCTTGAAATTCAGCATATATAGAATCAAAGAATGAATCAACCACCTATTCATCCACGTATCCAGGGCCATTGCTGCCCTGTCCTACAGGTTATAAAATTAGAGACTTGCCCGTCAATCATATCATGTGCCGCTGTAGCCCCACGTGGAAACTATCCGCTCCGAGTCGAATGGTCTCCAATTATTATTGTTGTCTGATCGTCAAGGCTCAACGTCCATTGACCCATATATTCTTCATTTTCAAGTTCACTCTTTCTTGCCTGTTGCATCGATGGACTAAGTCGTTACAAGTCTTGCAATTCCCCTATACCACCATGCCCTCTGTCGTTGCAACTGCCTCTGCGCCTCACCTCCGCGTGTCCGCCGCAAAGAGCCAGGGCGATAAGTCCTCATCGGATACTCAACCGTCGGCGAGAATTCCACCTCCGGACCAGTCGGCGGTCGAAGATCAATTCTTCTGGACCTATACTGAGGAGCCTCATCGGTCGAGACGGCAGGCGATCATCAAGGCCCATCCAGAGGTAGGTGTACTCTGTGCTAAACATCACGACCAGCTTGCTTAACTGTCTGTCAAAATTTCTAGGTGACCAAGCTCTGCGGGCCTGAGCCTCTCACTAAATATGTCGTTCTGGGTGTTGTTACCCTTCAGATTTGCTGCGCATATCTCCTTCGCGATACATCATTCTTTTCATGGCGATTCTGGGCAACGGCGTATATAATTGGGGCAACTGCAAACCAGAATCTATTCCTTGCGATCCATGAGATCTCGCATAATTTGGCCTTTCGTTCAGCAATGGCTAATCGGTTGTTGGCAATCTTCGCCAATCTTCCAATTGGACTGCCATACAGTGCCGCTTTCCGGGTATGTGGCTTTTGAAACACTGATACACGGAGCAATGGTGTAAAAGAAACGCCCACCTGCTGACTTTTTGTCTATCCTTCCCTACAGCCGTACCACCTCACACATCACAAATCTCTCGGCGTCGCAGGTCTCGACACCGACCTGCCCACCGCCGTTGAAGCTTTCTTCCTAGACTCTCTCCTGGGCAAGGCATTCTTCTGCACCTTCCAGATATTCTTCTACGCCGTCCGCCCCATGTTCATCTACAGTCCTCCATTCACCTATATCCACCTACTTAACCTCATCACTCAGCTCTCCTTCGACTATGCCCTCAGCAAGTTCTGCGGCGGCTCCCTCCAGCCAATACTCTACCTACTCCTCAGCTCCTTCCTCGCCGGCTCTCTGCACCCCTGTGCCGGCCACTTTATTGCAGAGCACTACTTCTTCTCCCGGGTGGAGAGCGGCGGCACAGAAAGCATCGAAGAGCAGAAGAAAATGCACAGCAAGCAAAAGCAGCAACCGCACCCTCTAGACTCCCTTCCGCCACCAGAGACATACTCCTACTATGGGCCCCTCAACATCCTGACCTACAATGTCGGCTTGCATAACGAGCACCACGATTTCCCGGCCATCCCGTGGACGAAACTTCATGAGCTTCACCGCATCGCGCGAGAGTTCTACGAGCCGCTCCCCTGCCACCGCAGCTGGATCTGGGTCATCTGGACTTTCATCCTGGATAAGAATGTGGGTATGTGGTGCCGTGTCAAGAGAGCGCAGGGTGGTCGTCTCGTTGGTGGAGGCGGCAATGGGCGAGCGGGGGAGGGGATATCCGCTGCTGCGGCCGGAACGGACGAAGGAGATGGTTGGAAAGAAAGTGAAATTCAGAATTGATTTCTGAAGCACCTGTCTGTCCAAGTGTAACCTCTAAAAGAACTCGTTTTCAAGTTACGAGGACATGAAAGGGTGGACTGGAGCCACATGATTTGCCAACAACTTCGGACCAAAAGTGTACATCTATTTAGGGCCCAGTTATTCCAACATTCAGAACGACTACTGTCTTACATAGATTGCGAGGAATAATAATAGACACTGAGTGCTTAACAAGCAAAGTATCTGGAATATAGATGTTCTTGAAGAAACATTCATTGGCATTTCAGTAGCGTCATCATAATGTACCCGATACAGCCTAGTTATGAACGTGTCGAGAATCGTCTAAGAAAATACAATGGCTTGCAAACAGTTAGCAACTGGGTGCCAGGAACAGGAAGACCGAGAGGAAGAATGAAAGATAGTCAAGCGGCAAAGCCAGACGAGGTTTAAAGGAAATTCGTACGACACAAGCGAAAGTTGCGCGTGGTATTTGATAGACAAATCCCCATGCTCTTCCGCAAGGTACGGACAGAAATCGCTGCCATTTGCTGGATTCGTATCACAAGGGTAACTAGGAAATCATACTTTCAAAAGGAATGGGAAGACAAGAAACGGGAAAAAGCAAGCTGTAAAGGATGAAAGGCATACGAGTGCAAGCTGACACCTTGGAAGAAAATTAGAGAGACAGGGCTCTTCACAACAGAATACAGTGGGTCTGTAAGTAATAGAAACATAGAAAAGAAAAGTCCGGACAGAAAGGGGCTCGAAAAGGCGAAAATTGGTCTAGAAAAAGAAGTACGCGATCAAGAAACTTAGCAAGCAAAGCCCGGCCACGATTTGCAATGGCACACCTGCGTCGACGGGTTGAACCTGCTGTTGTTGCATCGTAGGCGCTGTTTTCTCGTTCTCACCCCCAATCTTCCTCTGTCTCAATCCCTGGTCCGCAAGTCTCTCTTTGAGTTTTTGAATCTGAGCATTAGCCTCCGAAAGTTGAGTCTTCAGCTCATCGGCTGAAGCTGGGATACCCGATGTGTTTGATTTGGCAGACGTGACTGAAGCCTCATTCGATTGTTGGGCGAACGCATCCCGCTTGGGCTTCTCGCTGAAATCTGGCGGTGGGATAGGTGACGTGTCATTGGAAATTTTGGTGGAAGCCGCCCCAACTGCAGGAGTTTGATAGTTCGCGCCGGGTGACGTATAGGAAGGGGGTTCTTCTTCGGGTGCACTCTGGGATAGGTAGTCAGTCACGAGCGATCTAGGACTTCATAACTGATATGCGACAAGGGGGCGCACAATTCCATTTGTCTCCTTCCCCTGCTCAACGTTTGAGGACTCTGCAGGCAGCCAGTTCACACGGATCTTGCGCTCCTGGATGGAGGATTTTGAAGCTTTCTCGAACTAGATAGCTATCAGAGAAAGTATAACAGGCAACTTGCAGCAAGGGACAGACGAACAATTGAAGAAACATTGGAAAACTCCATGTCACCAGTCACGGCGACGGTCTGAACCAGGAACTTGTCTTTGCATTTGGCATCAGGCGCAGGCTCTTCCTTCATCGCCTGAAGTAGCACTGCTCGACTGATCAGCACTCCCGTCCAAGGGCTAAGCACTAACTTCAAGGTATGAACCAACCATGGACATCCACATTCTTGCCAGGTTCTATCCGTCCTGAATTAGGGCGAACGCAGTAGCTGGTTGACTGTCAGTCAATACTCGAGGCCGACGTGCAAAGCTAGTATTCTGGAGGAGGTACGAACTGTTTCGGAGCGGTTGTTTTGACCTAACGCACACAGGTTTGTTAGTGTGCGATCATGGTAGGCTACTCTACCTGAGGGCGCATTTGCTAAATACCTTGAAGACCACGGGCTCTGAATTATTATTGCTCAAGTGTAGAATCTCGCAGACTTCGCGATCGAAAGGGCCTGATGTCTCAGTCAGCGTATATGTTCCAGTCTCCCACAAATCCTGGGTTGGAAAGACCCACGTTTGAACCCCAACTCAGGCGGTTCCAGAAGAATGGACATCGCTGTAACGAATAAAGGCGAATAAATGTGTGAATGAGGCAGATGAGATATGGGAGAGACACCCAAATCAGAAAAAAGGAAATGGATGAGTTAAGTTAGTCGGTAATGTGGAGGTAGGATAAGGTAGGGGAGATCGTGAAGCGGTTGTTTCGGCCAAGGGAGTAGTTAAGGTGATCACGGAGTAAGGTACGTAGCTGATTGCAATAATAATGGATCGTTTCCATATCGCAAGTCCCGCTTTGGTCTCATTGGTGTCTGTMTGCTGATTAATCAGCGACGTTTGGCTCAAGTCAGGTGATGTCATCACAGGTGCTTATACGATCGACGCCATACTTTCAACAGTTGAGATATGACCTGGGCAAATCTAAAGTGTCGGCCTCTACACGAACTAAGCCTTCGAACTGACAGTGTCTTTCGCGCTTGGGCTCACTGAATGAATACTTACGTCGATACTCTAGATCTATATGTTCTGGTTCTGTTGACAGCCTCGGGGATCCACAGGCTGAGATCCTCGAAACATTCCGATCATGAACCAAAGAAGCCGATTTGTTTATCAGGAATGAGGAAATGGCACATGTATGGTTGTGGCATCTTTCTACCGGCGGAATAATCCCTCTCTGAGCAGAGAGAAAATCTTGACTGCTTGTGCTCTTATAACCTCGGGCGTTTTGATATGACCTAGTAACTCAGACTTTCACTGCATCAGTCTTAATCTTTAAACAAGAGACCAGCTTTATCGAGAATAACCAGATATCTTCAAAGTTATCACCCAATGGGCCGGAGTACTCTACTAGAAATCCGATGGAATGATCGGCGAAGTGAAAAAGAACCTTTTGATGAAAGAGCAACTTTCAGGAACGCGGCCCACAGCTGGCTATCCCTGTCAACTGTTGTCTACTCAGTACTCAGCTCTGCTTACATTCTTCTTCTTGCCCAACTTTGTTCTTTATCACTATATACTACTTTGTATTCCGTAGGGGACACTCTTCTAGCATTTGTAAGACTGAGCTATATTATATGCGCTCTCGGTGAAAACAACACAACCTTCATTTCTTTCATTATCTCAACCCTCCAAATCTTAGTTCTTTGCCATCACGGTTATGCTGCTAGAACAGTACTAAGATGTAAGATTTCCGGAGCTCTGATGGTTGGTTGGTACCTAGAACTCCGCCATTAATTAGTAAAAGTGGACCATCCCGCATCTTTCACTCCGCCGCCTAGGCTCAAAGGCTATACGTCACTTGTAAGCTGGCATCTATCTTAACTACTGCTGTTACAATCTCCTTCTCAAGCTTGTCCATTCCTACTCCAGCCCCTGAGCAGCTGCAGAGGCCAACGTACTTAACCCTTGACATTCTCTTCTAGCATATCAGGGAAGCTTTAGGGTCTATACGGCTCGGCCTCTACTTCCGCTTCAAAACTCTCGAAAGTTCCCCCACGTCAGGGCATCGCCTTCCTCAGCATCATCACCTGGGCTTAAAAGATGGCTACTTCAGACTTGGATCAGCTCATTGAAATGGGTTTCGATAAAGAGAGAGCGCAACTGGCGGTGGCAAGAAGCGGTGGACGTAAGGGCACCCCTCACCGTTCACCTCGCATTGAGTACTGATTCTTTTCTTTTGACCTAATTTCAGTCCAAGGAGCTTTAGAGTGGCTTGAGGAAAATCAAGACAAGTCGTTAGAGGAAATAAAGGCTGCTGGGTCGAAAGAAGGGGAGTCTGATGATGGTCCCGCGTTGCAACCCGGCGAAGAACCCCGCAGTCTGGCTTGTAACGAATGTGGGAAAAAGTTCCGCAGCCAGGCACAGGCAGAATTTCATGCATCTAAGTCAGGACATGTGGACTTCTCAGAGTCAACGGAAGAGATCGCCCCCTTAACAGAGGAAGAGAAGAAGGCCAGATTGGAGGAGATCCGGCAGAAATTGGCTGCAAAGCGAGCGTTACAGGCTGAGCAGGATAAAGTGGATCAGAAAAGGAATGAGGTAAGGGCATTCTCGTGGCTCACTTCAACGTCACCTACTGATATTTTCGGTGCAGGAAATTCGACGGAAGAGCACCAAAGAATCGCAAGACATTAAGGAAGAACTGCAGAGGAAAGAGATGATGAAGGAAGCCGCCAAGAAGAAGCAAGAGAAACTGGACGAGCTTGAAGCCAAGCGTCGCATTAAAGCCAGGATCGAAGCGGATAAAGAAGAGCGGAGACTGAGAGCTGAGCGGGAGAAAGCCGAGCGTGCCGGCATGGCACCTCCTGCACAACCAGCTGCTCAAGCGCCTACAACCTCCGGACCTGTTGCCTCCAAGCCCGCATCTGCTTACACTGAGACTCGGCTGAGATTCCAGACGCCCAAGGGGAACGTCATGAAAACAATGCCCGTCACTACTACCTTGTTCGAAGTTGCCGCAGCCTTGCAACAAGAGGACGGCATTGAAGTGCAAAGCTTCGTGCAAAACTTTCCTAGAAAAGTGTTCAATGCCGAGTTCTTTGGCGAGTCTCTAAAAGACCTTGGACTTGTTCCCAGCGCCAGTCTCGTAGTCCAGTGATTTCTGGTATTGGACTCGGTGAGGCTGGCCGCCTGAGGCAGGCTGCAACAACTTTGCGGGCTGATTACAATATTTAACGCAGACAATTACTATCCAACCAGGTCTACTGCGTAAAATTTGAAGTAATAGCTTTTCAGAAACGCAACTACCAATCAATGAATGGAGTGCTGGTCCTGTAATTGTATTCATGTATATGATCACGTGATGTCGCGACATGTCCGTGTTGCCTAACGCGTCTTATTGCCTCGTGCTTCTCATCGAATACTCATCAGCCTCACTGCCTCATCATCCTGCTCGACAAAGCACAAATACGTGCAGGCTTCAATGACCTGATATTTTGCAGCTTGTTTATATCACCGAATTATGCCCGCGTAAGCTAATATGCGATCCTCTATCGTATTGTTATGCCCTTGACCAAAGCTAATCGCGACTCACACCAGTGTTGGCGACCAACACCGCAGTGGTCCAGTATGCGTCATGATGCCAAATTCGACAGGAAACATGTCCGGCAACCCATTTGAAGAGCTGCCTCGGCGGATCAGTGAGTATACGGCGCAGGAAATTGCTACGCTCCAAGCACGCTTAGATAAGAAATTGGGCCCCGAATACATCTCCTCGAGGCCTGGCGCCGCGGGACAGAAGGTGCACTATCTATCCGCGGATAAATGCATCAATCTTGCCAATGAGGTGTTCGGCTTCAACGGCTGGTCGAGTTCAATACAGAATATTCAGATTGATTTTGTATGTTCGATAAAAATGGATGAGAATACGTGCGGGTGGCGATAGGGAGAAATGGCTAATGGGTACTCCGTGACAGGTTGAGGAAAGTCAAAATACTGGGAAGATCAGCTTGGGCCTATCGGTCATTGTGAGGGTGACACTGAAGGATGGTACTTACCATGAAGTATGTGTTCACGGTTGCGTATTCCACACAGCGGTTCTTGCTAACGGGTCTGGATCAACTCAGGACATCGGTTATGGTCATATTGAGAATTGCAAAGGAAAGGCTGCTGCTTTTGAAAAGGCCAAGAAAGAAGGAACTACTGATGCACTTAAACGTGCATTGAGGAATTTTGGCAACGTTCTGGGTAATTGCATCTACGACAAAGATTATGTTTCGAAAGTTACCAAAGTGAAAGCCACTCCTGTACGTTGCTAACCTCGGCATGATACTCGAACAATGTCTTGTTCTGACGAAGCTATAGGCGAGATGGGATGTTGACGAACTTCACCGGCATCCTGACTACGCGCCGATAAAGAAGGAGCCTGTTCGACCAAAGCCGGTCCCAGAGGATGACGACCTTCCTCCTCGGCTACCAAATGCTGGGAAAAGCACCAGTACGAATGATACCGCTGCGTTTGATGGTGATGGGGAGTTTGGGAGTAAGCAAAAGAGCCGGACATCTATTTCTGTTCACTCGTGGCTAATGAATTTAGGTGATCTTTTTGACGAGGCCGATTTTGGAGTGACGGCTTCTGGAAACCCGGATGAGATAGTGCTGGAACCAGAAACCCAGACAAAACCGCAACCACCGACTCCTGTGAAGGCAGGCCCTCAGGGGAACTTTCAAGGCCCAAACCCAGCGGTCGTGACGCCATCTAGGCCAGAAAGGCCGCCGTTCAACCAAACATTCAACAACAGACAACCTTCCGTTCCGCCCACTCTCAATCAAAGACACAATCCTGCGCCGCAAAACCAACATGTCGGACAAAGGCAATCTGTCCCGCAAGGACAACAGCAGAATTTTCAAAACGGCAGAATGGCACCCCCAGATCAACCAAGGACTAGCCAAGATTCAAGCTTGCCAAGTGCTGCAGGGCAAATGCCTATCAAACGAGAATATGACGCTAAAGCTCAGGACACAGCTCCCCCGGCCAGTTCACCCTCTGTTCCTCCTGCCTCATTCTTTTCAGCTCGAGCAGTAGATTTGTTGCGGGAAAACCCACATACTGCTGTGAATGCTCCCCAATTTGATCCCCACGCCGAAAGTCCCTCGATCCGCAAGACAGCAGGTGTCGATCACAGCAAGAGTGTCCCCATATCGAAGCCAATGCTTGCGGGAGCCTCACCAGCTTCAAGCAGCACGCGCGACTTTATCAATCCTTCAACAGACATGCATCGAAAAATTGGCGCTCCTGGTGGTATTGGCAGTCCAATGATGAATAGGGGTCAGACAACTTCATCATACCGCCCACTGACTCGGCAAAATCTCGATCCAAAACTTGCTGCAAGCAACGCAGCTGCAAACAGAGCCGGATTTGGACCACCTAATGTTAATGGGAAACGGCCGCCTTTAAGTGACGTGACGAATGCATCTGTCTCTGGCAGCAGCGGGCCTGCTCCAGCAAGCAATGCCAATGATCCCAAAAGACCCAAGATTGATGGGAATGTGACGCCGTCCTTACCGCCGCAGCAGCAACAGCAGCAATAGAGTATACTTGGTCTCTCACGCTCATTGTGTTCACTCACCTCCTTGTTGTCATTTTTAGAGCATTTGTTGAGTAGCCGGCGTTCAGGCGACAACGGCACAGTTACTGGGACAGTAGATGGAAGCCACTGGGTCGTGATTAGCATTTGGTCATTGCTTGATGTTTACAGACTCTAGATCTGCATCTTCGTCTTTATCTTTGGGCACTTGCTGTTCGTTTGACCTACCTTCAAGGCTGGATGATTTAGAAAGAGCTTTAAACTGTGCATGATCCCGAACAAGGAAAGGACTGACGGATGCGACCTGTATCGTTTGCCCCTGTCAAGGATCATTTGAGCATTAATTTTATATAGCTGTTAAGCCTAAGATGGCAACAACTAGCGCCTCTTACCGTATGTTCCACTTTCTCAATCACAGGGTCGACGGTCTAATAGATTCGACCAAGCAGTGCAAGCCTTAGTCACCATCTTTGCAGACGAACTAGATCCCATTATTGGTCCCAATACATATAGTAGCTGTGTACGCAATGTAGCACCATCATATAGTCAAAATGCTTATGTTCTGATGGCAGATATTTGGGTTGAGTGCGCTTGTGGCCACTCATCTTGCCTACATACGATGGGGCATAAGGAAGGTGCTCTCGGAACGACCAGAGGTAGAGGTGCTGAAAAGGGCAATGACAATCACAAATACATATCAGCGTTGCATGCTAACTAGAGAAAGAACAGTGAGGGCTAGCTAATCGTACAGATTTCACATTTGGAAGGTTCGTGACACATAATCAAGAGAAAAGGAAAAAAGGTAATATCAGTCAGAGAAGACAATCGGATTCAGACGACGCAATTCATGCTGTATGCGATCATCAACGTAGTGGTTTTTGAGTCTCAGAGCTTGCCCATCTCGAGCCTTGAAGGCCACTGGACTTGCGATTCTCAGGTGCTGCAACAGTAGGCTTTTGCACCACGGGGGTTGCATAGATCGACCCTCCGAGGCCGCCCAATGCTGCGGCGATTGGATTTTTCATGGTCATGGGATTCTCTTGCACCTTCGGGGCATGCATAGACCGTTGCAATGCATTCACCTGCGAATGGGCACTCACCTTCGAATTCGCTCTATATATTGCTTTGACTGCCTTGGGCACAGGAGTAGGAGTAGATTGGCCAGAGTCTGAATTTGACCTCACAGCGTTAGACCCAGTCCCTGGCGCGGTGGTTGCCAACCCCAAAGGCCTCGGAGAAGGTTCACCGGTACTGCACGATACATTAGTGATGTTGATGAATTACGAGTCCGATGTTTCATACGTGTTTATGCTTTCGGAGACGGAAGGTCCTGCTCTAGGCACAGTAAGGGCCAGTGGCTTGGTTGGAGTCAAGATTTTCGAACGAGAATCATTCGGCTCTACACAAATGAGGGTCAGCAATGGTAGGTAGAGATCATACATGTAGTAATACGTGCCCTTCAACGTGTTCTTATCTGGCGATAATGCTTCGCTCCCATTTGTCTTACCATGGAGTCTTGCCCTACCGGGTAATAAATGATCACCAAAGATATGATTCTCACTGGCCTGACGTCCGCGCGGTGAGGGCTGAGATGCAAATCGTGACGAAAAAGGAACACTCGAATCAATAAGCATATGATCTTGACTATTCTGGCGAGAATGCTGCGACTGTCCAGTTCGTGACTCGGACGTTGATGAGCTTGGAGGGCTAGGCTTAGTATCACGCCATCCGCTGAAACTGGGATTCCTGGCAGCACCCGTTGGGACAAATTCCTTCGCTTGCACATTGAATTTAGACGGACTAGATGTCTCCACGGAACGTAGACTAAGTCTACTATTGCTTTGCTCAAAAGGAGCTTCCACGGGAGGAGAGCTGACCGAGGGTGTGGGGGAGTATATCTTGGAATGTTCTCCTTCCATGGCTGTTTCAGCTTCTGTTCCCTGAGGTGTGTGAGATGAGAGAATTTCCTGTCGCTTTTCGGCAGTCCGTGAGGCAGTTTCCTTCACTGTTCGTTGGTGCAAGGAGAGTATGTCTTTGAGCTCTTGTTCGTACTTCCTGAGAGCTTGCAAGTCCATGTCTCGGAGCGGCTCAGGCACATGGTGGCGCAATGTTTCCTCCACAAATTTGCAAAGGCGTGCGAGCTTTTCTCGGAGGGCAGCCAGATCGGATGGTGCATCGTCAGATGTAGAGATCGTCGTACCACCAGTGCTCTCTCCAATCCTCAGGCTGGGAGAGTCCTTCGAACCGACTGGCTCAGGCTTTCTGAAAGAGTATATCTGGGTTTCTGTTCTCGAAAGAACACTTTGTGCAACATTTTCTTGGAAATTGATGCCTTCCAAATCTTGCAGGGCTGGGCTCATCGACAATTTGTTTTCCACGCCCCGAAGACTCTTCCTTGGAGGAGTGGAGTTGAAGTCAAGGAGAATTCCAGTCCTCCCCTCGACTTGGGTATTAGCACAGTAGAGATCTTTGCTCTGGACGATTGGAGGTGAGCTGGACGGCGGCGTTGAGACATCAACCAGCTCAACGTCTTGGTTTTGCTTCCCAACTTGAGCTTTGTCGTCTGATTGTTCGGGGGTGGTTTTGACTTGCTGCGGTTTCTCTTGCGGTGGGGATCGTAGTCTTCTGGGTTCAAATCGCTGGTCTCTTTCACTCGCTGTATGATCTGCCTGGGCTATGCTTTCCCGTGATGGTTGACTGTTATTAGAGGACACGGGCGTAGCGATTGCAACTGAGTCTCCGTCTGAACGGAAAGAAACGATGGAGTCCTCATATGCTCGGCTCACATTGATGTCCTCAGGTTGGCTGATAGCTTGAGAACCTTCGTAATTAACGCCCCCTGGTCCACGCTGGCAAACGGTGACTTGAGTTTGCTCAGAACCTGTAGTAAGAACAGCTTTTGGGACATTCGAAGCCCTCGCATTGACCAGACGATCGCGTGCAATAGAAAGAAAGTCCTCAGGAGGGCTGAGGACTCTTGACCAATCGGTATTGCCACTGTCGCACAATGTCAGATTGTGTCCAAGGCTCGATGGACATTGAACTTACACAGGACGTCTTGTTTTGAGAAGGAGGAGGTCTTTTTTCACGCCTTCTCGGAAGAGTCAACCGGTTGTTTCCTTTCAAGCTCGCAGAGGCTTGTACTTACCACCTTTAACAACTGCTTGCGACTTTGAGCCAGATACACCCCTAGTCTTCTTCGGCGGTTCATTATTAATATCAAGAGCAGGATCCTGCAGGTGCTTCCTGGCGTGAGGGGACTGGACCACATGGTTGCCCAGCTTTGCGACGGCGCCTTGGTGTGTGACTCTTGTCTGAGCGCTGATCTATGGGTTAGGCCAAATTCATGGGCTTGCTAATGGGATCGATCACTTACTTCGGCGAGGTCTGCTTTGTTTCACGACCTCTTGTACCGATGACACCACCGCCGCGGCCAATTGTTTTGGAGCCTCTCGTTGATGCATAGCGGCCGCTCGGAGCACGTTCCGCAACCTGAAGGAAATTATCATTCTTCTTGGTGGATTTTGAGTAAGACTGGCCACCGCTCCCTTCTATCACGGCGCGCAGTCCAAGACGGTGGCTCTGGCCGTTTAAAAGATGGTCTAAAGGCTCTTGATCGGCTGGGTCACCTAAATCCTTGTGTGCATCTTTCACAAATCTTAGCCAATAATCTGGATAACCTTTAATATAGTGAAAGACTCACTTGCCCAAGCGTTGAGGCGTGCTTGATTCGCTTGGGCCAGACGCGCAGCGTCTGATCCAGCAACATTTATCATTCGCGTGGCTTCGATATCCTCCAGGCGAATATTCCTGAACTTCTTGGTGTCAACAGTCGAGATATACTCTCTTCTAAGCGTCCCAAGGTCCTCCTATATACAGTTCAGTGTTAGTCAGACTGTTCTACAAGCATCTTATGACGGGATCAATAACGCGTAATTATCTTACCATTTGAAGCTTCTTCAGACGCTCGATTGCCTCTTCGGCCATGATGACTTGCTTAAATCGGCAAGATATGAACGTACGAGGATGGAAATGGGTAAGCAAAAGTGCAATGGACGTATGTTTCCAGGACCAGACACGATGAAGGGAATGAGTGAATGGAGCAAGGCACAACGGGGGAGCCAACAGAGGGCCCACCACTCTCTGTTGATACGAATCGAAATGGGTTGGAGTACCGTCTTTCAAGATGCAAGCAGCACAAGCTCTTCCAGTTCTCAGTGCAGAGTCAGAAGATACCTGAAGGCCAACACAAAAACTCTTCCAAAGTCTGGTGGGAGTCTGTAGGAAAGGTGACTATCCCCTTCAAGATTGCTGCAGTTTGGGAGTAAACTGAGGTAAGGGAACAATGAACGGCTTCAAAGACCAGAGAATTATGCAGGGAAAACAAAGAGGGGAGGTGAGCGTGAAAGAAAAGAGAAGAAGAAAAATAACAAAGAAGAAATTGTGTTGAGGATGTTCAGTGTGTTGCT
Source organism: Aspergillus pseudoviridinutans (assembly GCF_018340605.1). Lineage (NCBI taxonomy): Eukaryota > Fungi > Ascomycota > Eurotiomycetes > Eurotiales > Aspergillaceae > Aspergillus > Aspergillus pseudoviridinutans. The sequence continues at coordinate 2,471,979 of NW_025091281.1, read as the reverse complement.
ACGGCGTCAAGTGCAAACGCAACTAATCGACTAAAACGGAAGGACTTTATTGATGGTATGTAGACCGCTGTGTCTCTCTGATCATAAGTCTAAGTTCAGAAGCAGCTGATCAAAGATTAGTGTCATACTCAGAGCGTCCCAGATCACATCAGCTGCCAATAGAGCCTTCAGAGGTGACGTGTGAAAGAATCAGCTTCACTGTATCTGAAAGGAAGAATACCCGAAACTGGAGATTCTTCAAAACTACAACGAGGCCCTTCCTGTCATGTCAGTATTCTCTCATTAGTAAGAGTTCGGTTTATTTGGAAGTAATTCGGTATATGTACAACGGTCCCAAGACCGAGAGAGATGTCTATGGGCTGATCAAAGGTGCAATCGTATATTTTGACAGGCATTATTACTTGCTAAGCACTGCAAGTCCTCGTGCCACCCTCGTCTACGCAGCGGATTTCTTCTGTTAGCGGATCTGACTTAAAGGAGATCAACTCCAAGGGCCAAACTCACTGTTTATCATCTTTGCAACAGCTTGCAACAGGCTGACTCCCATAACTGTGATACCAAAGGCGATACACAGATATGCGGGAACCTTGGCTTTCCAACTCGCATTGCTTAACTTCACGTAACAAAGCGGAGGAAATATATACGCCAAAGCAGCAGCACTTGTTGCGCCAATGAGCTCGAATACAGCCCCAAGATCACAAGTGAATAATGCCATGGCCATAGCTGTCACCACCAGAGATGTCGTGAATATCAAGTGTCGATTCATATTGAAAGGTTCGTCGGGGAAGTAGTAGGTCGTCATGACCGATCGGCAAACGAAAGCTTCAAGGGGCAGCGTTGTAAGCATGTTCAGGCCAAAGCAACTGCGGACAATTCGATGTTAGGTTAAGCAAGGGTTGCTAGCCGTATGCAGGAGGTCTTACAGCCGTGCGATATTGACCATTATATTATCAGATGGGAAGTTGTTGAGCACATTGCCTTGGGTCTTGGATCCGAAGAAGAGGAAGCCTGAGATACCCATAGCCAAGCACATACAAAGGGAGACGGCGGTTGAGTAATGGGTCACCTTTGCGAAGCGATCCATGGTTGGCTTCTTGAGAGAACCATAAATCAAGAGACTATTGTGGTCTTTCGGACGGTCAGTCAGGGTTTTGTGGATTATGTATACACGGTGGGCAACATACGGCAAACGAAGGCTATGGTCTGTTAGACATAATCTCATACAACTTCAGATTCTTTAGGCAAGGCAGACTTACCAAAAGATATCACTCCCACGGCCTGGAAGAAACCGGAGTTGATAAAGAGGAGGCTCTTCACCTCGCCACGAGATTCTGAGGGAACTCGGAATCCCTGGGTCATTACAGCAACGACTATCACCAACATACTTACGAGCGCCAACGTCGACGCCTTAGCCAGCTACTACATTGTTAGCCTCGGAAATGTTCGTCCGCTGCATAAAGAGTATTAGAATCGCACCTTGGCAATGTCCCGGTACAGAGATAATGGATATGAGACTCCAAGGACAAAAAGAACAATAATAGCTCGCCTGTCCGTAAGGAGCCAGAGGAAGGACATGTCTCGGAGGGAAGGAAATAGAGAGCTGAAAACATGCGGTATAGTATCGCCCACAATTATGCAGAATGCAATCATGCCGCCAAAGGCAAAAGCCCACTGAGCAACGGAGATCGCAATGAGACCACTTTTCCCGAAACAATGCTGCATCGTTGCTTGGAAGGAATCCGCACCGCTCAATTTAGAATTGACCACAATCAAGCGAATCGTCCAATCCACTGTGACTGTGAGCGCGCATAAAAGCAAAACTCCCATCGTCATGCCCGCCTGCCGAAGCGCGTAAGGTTGTCCGATGATACCAGCTCCTATAATGCTGTTGGCCATGTTCATGAAGGCCATCCGCATTCCGCTCCTCGGCCTCGCGTTCTCGAGATGATCCTCAGGGAAGAAATCCTCGGAGGTCGCAAGGGTTACACTGGGCGCCTCTATATCCGTCAAAAGAGGGACCATCTGACCTCTGCCATTTCTCCCCGATCGGCTCGCGTTTGGCCGTGCATAATCCTCCTCCTCCAACCACAAGTCCTCCGAGTCGCGAGGGTGTCCATTCGGGAGACTTTCCTCTTCCGACTCTTCCTCAATATCAAACCGAACACGATTCATTGTGCGAGGGCGACGTTGCCCATCAGGGACAGGCTGAGATATCGACGATCGATATTGGTGCGAACCGGGAGGAGCAGAAGGGGAGGTCAGGGGAGAGCTATTTGGAAGGGGATAGGTTGTCAGGTCGGTTTCTTTGCTTGAAGATCCCGAGAGCGACGATTGAGATTCTCCTCCATCTGGACCATAATGGTCAAGCAATAGAGATTCCCGTCCTTCATCCTCTTTCATTGCTGATTTTGAAGCTCATGGTAACCTCACTTTTTTATGAACGGATCGTCTGTTTGGGGCCAGGTAACCACAAAGATTCACACGTGATGGCGCTTATCGATAAGCAGACAAAGAAGACTACAGCCAATCACATCTACAGGTTATACTTCCACGTCACAGTGCTAATCTGCTAAACATTTTGGCCATATTTGATMTACATTTTTTCCAATATTGGACAGACCTAGGTTGAATGGAGAAGTAAGCATGCGCATGATGTTCTTTCTATGATGCTTATCAAAATATCTGCTGTTCTGAATGTAAGTAATTTTCCTAACAATCAGTGTTACAACCTACCGGGAAGATTGTATCATAGCCTAATTGCAGTAGTCTCTTACTGGATGCAGTAAATAGCAGTAAACCAAACCGATGAGTTGCCCCTGATAAATATATAATAAATGTGCCTGAATATGGCCGCTGCTGTATGTCTTCCCCTTTATTATGGTAATGCAGCCGCCCCTGCCTGAAGAAGGCTAAGCTAAGGTACGCAGAAGTCCTGCCAATCCAGTTCCTCTCTAACTGCTACGGGAATCATCAATCACTGCTGAAAGCATCGAATCATTATTTACCATGGCCCTGGTCATTGACCTAGGGCAAGATATAATTCATCTCTCCCACTCCAACTCAGATTTGTCCCTGATGCTACGTGCCTCGTTGGACATATCTCTTGCAGAAAATCTAGGAAATCTAGATCCTGAGCACCCTGAGGATCCCAGTACGCTGATAGATTCTGGATTGATATGGATAGCCCAATCACCAGAAATTAAAATGCATGTCATCGCTACTACCAGAGCTCATTTCCCTGACTCAGTTCCATCTTTCATCTCTCAGGTAGGAGATATAATTCGCAAGTCGAAAGTACGTTATCACGGGCCGAGAGCCACTTACACAGGGCTATGATCGATCCATTTATTAACAGGCTCCCTGCAGCTCTGGTCAGATTTGGATCTTGCTGTCCTGCTCAGAAGCTGCGACAGTTTTTCCAGATTGGACAACTCAACGACCATTAAGCTTTCCTTTGGATTGCGAAGAAAGGCTGGACGGCCGTCAAACAGAATCTGCCGAGTACCAATATCAGCGCAACACGACGGGGATGCTGCTGCTCCTGCGAATATTCACACAGCATACTTGTCTACGATAAACGTGCTCCTTGAAGTCTACGACTCGAAAGAAGCCAGACAGGAATACTTCCCATTACCGCCGAAGCTGTTGATCCCAATATCTTCTGAAACATTTATAGTCAAGCGCAAGCGAGGGGGTATAGTAAAAAGTCTCCCGGAGCTTCCTATGACGGTGACAGACTGCGTAGACGAGTTCATGGACAGCAGCACACTATTGTTCTTGGAGGAGCTTGAGGATATGAAAGATGACTACCGAATGGAGGAAGACCGCGATAGTCAGACTTACCACGAGCTTGATCAACTGCTCAGGAAAGGTMTTCGGTCGCTCATAGTCGAAAGACATCGGGAGAGTGATACACGCACTCCGAGCTCAGATAGAGATCTTCAACCACTGGCACGCATTGTGCCTTCGATGTTCAGCTTAGGCTACCGTGAGGTACTATTCCGGATTGGCTTTCACCAAGAAGGGCGCATACAACTGACACACACTTCTCCATTCACAGGCCATGAACCAGCGATCCCACTTGATTCCGTCCGTCGCGAAGTCCCTCGCATCGCTTCTGAAGACGACGAGAGATCCGACTTTGCAAAGCAGAATCAAAGACCTTCAAGCTTTGCATAATCCTCGAGCAGAAGTGTCTCAAGCAACAGGGCCGACCGACTTTAGAGCAGCAATACAGACCGCCCTCTGGAAGATTGCGCAGAAGCAACTATATGATTCCCAGGCTTCGCGGAAATTGAGTGCATTAGATGCCGTGACTACTCCCGCCGATCATTACAGAGGAGCCGAAGAGGATCTTTTGTCAGAGGTAGGCATGGATGACTTTCACGAGGACGTGAACAGCGAAAATCGCGAGATATACGATTCCGATTGTTATTTGGGAAGCAATTTCGAAGACCCCGAGTTGATAGACGAAGACGAAACGAACTCCGTCTTATCTTTTGATGGAAATTATTCACGCCATTCACTTGATATGCTGGGACATGACGATACCGAACTTGATCGAATTTTGGAAGGCCGGACGATATTTGATCATACCCAGAACAGAACCACAATATCTGTGCTCAATCTGAGGGAGCAACTCTCGTGCCACCTTTCCATAAGTGATGGTGAGATGCTAGCATCTGATTGCTTTGAAGATGAGCCTACGAGCCCACAACTTCTTCCCTATTCCCCTAGCTTTCCGGGGACTCGTGAGGCTTCCGATGATGACTTTGACTTGATGCTGTGTGACCACAATTGTGTCGTATAATTTGTACAATAGGCCGTCGAGCTGCGGGATGTCTATCCCCATAGATGACCTTCTACAGTATATACATTATTAACTACATTTGACTACATAGAGTATTGAAAAATGACGCTTTTCGAATAGGCCCAATAGGCTGCGTTCTCAATCAAAGGTATCCCAACTTTAGCCAGAGAGATTGTGTACTCAGTGTGTTCTATTAAGATAATAAGAGAAGATATCTGTGCAGCCATCGATTGTCCATCTATTCTCAGACAAAGTAAGACAAAACTGCACCCTAATTCACAACATCAGCCCGAATTAGCGTCTATTCGCAACACCATACACCAAACACGCCCCTGTAGCACCAGTCAATATAGTGTAGGGTATCTGACAGAGAGATCACGGTCTATTATAAGTCAACATGCGCCGTCCCCATGCACCTTAGTGCTCTGTACTCCATGCAGTCAATTTGTTCGAGATCGGTAAGGTCGTACTCGTCGAAGTCATGCAGTCCTTCATCGGATAGTGTGATGGTCATGCAAAGTGCGCCATATTCATCACATAGCGTCGGACTTGTGAAATACACTAGCAGAAGAATGTCTACTGCCTCTGGGGGTATTTTCGTCCTCGACTAATTCTTCGCGAAGCGGATTGAGCATTGCGCCGGCAGGCCATGAGCTTGCACCGGAAGAAACAGCGAGGGGTCTGAGTCTGGTGTCGTCGTAGAGTTCAATGAATCGTTCGTCGAGGGGCCTCGATTTCGGCCTTGAAAAGTTAATGTATTCCTTACGAATAGCTGGCATGTCCCAGCCCTGAATCTTCCGAAAGCAGCCGACAATGCACCCAGTCCGATGCTATCAAGTTTAGTTAGCATGTCGAATCCGTATTATCGGCCTTTGCGCTCACCTTTCCCTTGTTACAGTGTAGAAGGAGTGGATGATTTGCCTTGTTCAGTATGATTTCCAGGACTCGATTCACGACATGGTCTGGAGTTCGCACCGTGGGATCCTTGTTTGCCAGGATAAGAATGCGACGATGCTCTATACCATTCTCTTTGAGAAAGACCTGGTGGTCCTGAGTGTATTCCCCTTCGACTAACGTACTACGGGGACAAGCGTAAGCAAGGGGTAATGATCTTATATGGCGGCAACTTACACAATCATCCTGAGGCCCAGCTTCTTTAGTGCTTGGAAATGCCAAAGTTGCGGAAAAGAGCTTCTATAGACCCCTTTGACAACCTCTCCGAAATTTGGAGGCAACTTTTCAGTGTGGATGACCTCGGATTCCAACGATGTTTCCCTTAGACGAGTCCTTTCGCCTGCTCGACGCGGTCAAACATTTCGCTGTAAATGTCAATATACAAAGCGGAGGATACTCACCCGCTTTACCCCTGAGGGAGCTATTGGAAGACTTCTCACTAAGCGGCGTAGCCATTGTAATGATTTCTTTGAGACAGATGAAATCCAGTGCAGGCTTAACGCCTCTTCGTGGTCTCAACGCCTCATGCGCCTGTGATATGCTTCGAGAGGGGCGAATACAGAACAACAAGCTTTGAGACGTGTTTATCGACCCAGGAATCTGGATAGAGCAGGTCCCAAGACGGGCTCTAAGAGTGTCTTGAGAAAGAACGTCAGCTCTATGGAAGAGTCCAAGGATGGAAAGTCGATTGCCCGATGAACCGGTGTTCACTCAAGAAAAAAGGCTCGAAGAGAGGCCATGATGGAGGTATTCGAGAGTGTCAAGAGACAGGACGGATAAGCGAGGAAGAGAATAGATCAGTGAGTAGGTTATCTTCGTTATCTTGTCAATAGCAACAACAGAGACAGTGAGACAGAGACTTTTGAAGCAGTGTGGGCGGTGAGCTACTGGAGGATATTAACAGAGTGAATGGCACAGATTGACAAAACCGGCGCTAGCACGAGCTTGACCTGAGATATGCAGCATGGAACAGACGTCAATTGCAGCCCCGAGCACACAATCTGGCTGAAGACGTTCAGCAATTGCAAGTGAATAAACGTAGCTACCAACTCTTGTCACGGCATATTGCTTCAACAAAGATGACCTCATATTGAGTCTGTTATAGTCCAGACCCAGAATATCATGGCAGGAGCAAACAGTGACAGTTGAAGTTGCTTCTCTGCTGAGTCACTCTCTTGGTGATTGAAAAATGGACTGCGTTCTTTGTCAGACGGTGCCAACTTTATAAATCGACGCCTGAAACATTCGAATAAGAAGAGGTTGGGTCAGTTCGAATCAAACAGCTTGGCCGTGAACATTTTGGAAAGCAAAGTTCATTGACATGCTGCAAGCATTTCTATCTATCAGAGTCAAAGTTGGGTATGGACAGAATGACTGGGCTTAACAAATCCCAAGCAACTGTTTCCCTCCGCTTCCGGTGAGCAGCTTCAAAACATGGAGAGCAAAGAGCTATCGCACTTCCTCTCCGAGTCCGAACATTCTTATCGAGTTATTCCAAGCCCTAAGTTTGAAGAAGTCAGCTTCTTAGTGGCCAAAAGTCAATCCGAATAACCTACGCCTCGCAAACTTCCTCCACCGTAATATCTTTTAATTTAGCGATGACATGGGCGACATGGGCTATCGCAATGGGTTCATTGCGGCCCTTGACCATGAGGCCTTTCTGCCATTTCTCCTTCTTGACTGCCTTGGGCAATGCGGGGGCACCCTCCAGGTACTTAGAAGATGCGTGAGAGGGCCGGATCTCGCACTAAAGGATACCATGTTAGTCAGAGAGGGAAGGATATAAGGATGATGCAAGGGAGGTGAAAACTCCATACCCATGGACCATCTGTCTCTATCTGGATTCGATCGAGTGGGATAGCTTTCACCACCTCCAGGTTCTCCTCCGTCTTCAGGCTGCATCCGTTGACACCGACGTCCAAACCCAGTGCCACCATCCGTTTCATCTCCTCCATTGTCCCTGTAAAACTGTGCACCAAGCCTTTCTTGGGAAGTTTCTCCAGTCTGGGAGCTAGCAACTTCTCAAAATCCTCACTGGCGGCTCTGGAATGAAGGAAGAGCGGGAGCTGTATTTCCACCGCAAGATCCAGTTGAGCTTCGAAATATTTCAGCTGAGGTTCTTTGGCGCTGAGGAACAGTCGGTCATAATCTAGACCGATTTCACCGAATGCAACGACATGCCCGGCTTCTTTTGCTTCCAGCGCCAGAGACTTCAGCTCCTCCAGCATCTTATCTGGACCGCCAGGAAATTCATCGAAGTGCTTTGCTTGACAAGGATGAACACCAACAGTTGCGTAACAGAAACCCGCTGGCAGCCGACTTTGTTAGGCTTGACAACACAAAGAAACAATGGGTAAGAGAAGTTGTGCAACTTACGGTAACTTTGAGCAAGCTGAATAGCATGCCGAGATTCTACTAGATCTGAACCAGTCACCATGAACTTTGTGCACCCCACATCGCGGGCACGCTGAATGATATCGTCAAGGTCATTCTCATGAACCTGTCTGCCGTGATATTTTCCTCGAAATACAGGGTCACCAAGGTTGATTCCAATCTAGAAGTAGCCAATTTTAGAAACAGCTATTGCAGATATGCGATGCTTGTAAAGAGACACTTACATCAACATATCTTAAGGGCTTGTTCGAATCACACATCTTGACTTTGGCTGGTATTTTATTCAAGACTGCAGAACAGTAATATCTTTTGCTGTTCAAGAGAGAATAAGAGGATGTACGTCCTGGCTTCAGCAGGCTACCCCCTGTGGCTGCATTTGTCGTGAGCCAAAGTGCAATACTAACCCGTTTCCAATCCATTTGATGGAGCAGAGGAGCATTCCTTCCGCTGTGGGACTGCATTTAACCGTCTAGACATACCTGTGCAATTTTCAGGGCAACTGAGAGGCAGTTGCGAGTGTAGATCGAGGGACTTTTCTCTGATCCTGAATCCTACGCAACCGAGGAAAGAGGTACAATTACTATTCCCGCAAGCCTTCAGAATATTGCCTACGTTGTGAGTCACCCGCATCAGACAATGAGTTACTTCGTTCAAGGTGTACGAAGTCACTCCGAGCACTCTCGGTGGGCAATATTAGATTCCTGGGAAGCAAGTAGATATCATGTGCCGGGATACATGATGCTAGATTTCTCCAAATTGTGTCCAGTAGTGCTTAGCCACAGATCATCTGTGCCCCTGTGTGGCTGAAGAAAATGCACGTGGTAAATTACATAAGCCCTCCTCGGAGCGAAACCCGATATCGACTGGTTCGTCGGCGATTGCCCCCGATGCTTTCGACCGAGAAGTGGCAGCTCGGTGCATGAGAGAGGAGCAAGGTGTCTGCAAACAATTGAAGTGTATGTTCTGCTCATGAATAGAGACAACTGGAGTAGAGATAGGTTAAGTGGGTTGCTTCTTTTGTATCCATCTGCTGAGTTACCGGATATACATTATTGGAAGCAAATGTCACCCCCTTTGTTGTGATTACTTGAAGCATTAAGAATCGTTGATGAGAACAAACAGAGCACTTTCGGTACTCTATATTCTGATCCCGAATTTATTAAGACAACTTTGATAGTTTGATTCGTGGATCAATCAGCCCTTCACTCATTGTTCCTCCTTTCCAGTACTTCGGGGTAGTTGTGAACCCGCAAACGCGGCACTAGACCGCTGCGGAGCAAAATTCAACAATTAACGCCTATGCTTCTCCGCACTGCGATTAGACCCTTGTGGAGAGCTCTCCGAAGTGCAATGCCGCTACGGTCTATATAACCTACAGGGCCTCTCGCTATTCTTTTCAGGCTCATCTCCTGCAGTTGCTCGAGTATGTTAACTTGTGGCTTGGAGTTTTTGAAAGGATCTGTCCTGCAAACCACTGATCTGCGCAAATTTCAGGAAAGTGAAAATGGCTGGCGAGAAGCTTCTATCCACTAAAGAGGTGTCGAAACACAAAACGCCTGATGATTGTTGGATTGTTGTTGATAATAAAGTATGGGACGTAACTGATTTTGTGGAGGAGCACCCTGGAKGATCAACAGGTAAGATCTGCCGCTTATGCTGGGCATTGAACTCAAAAAGCTCACGTTTCTTCAGTCATTCTGCGATACGCAGGCCGTGATGCCACCAAGGCCTACTCAGAGGTTCACTCTCCTGGTGTCATCAAATCAAATCTACCGCCAGCGAAGTACAAGGGAATCCTCGACACGTCCGCAATCGATGAAGAATGGCTCAAACAGCCTCCCAGCGAGAATCCACAGGTCATCCTGGATAACGAAAAGCCGCCCTTGCACACCCTGATCAACTCACACGATTTCGAACTCGTAGCTTCCAGGACAGCAAACAAAAAGACGTGGGCATTTTATTCCAGCGCCGCGACCGATCTCATCACTCGCGATGCGAACAAATCTTGCTTCGACAGGATATGGTTCCGACCTCGCGTCCTCAGGAACGTTCGCTCTGTTGATTCAAGAACAAGGATTCTCGGCGTCGATTGTAGCATGCCGTTGTTCGTAAGCCCGGCTGCTATGGCTAAGCTTATCCATCCGGATGGGGAGTGTGCGATTGCCAGGGCATGCGAGCGCAAAGGTATCATGCAAGGAGTACGTCATGATCTTGTATTCCCATTTCATCACATTGCACCTTGTTAAGCTCTAGTGCTCATTATTGGGTAGGTTTCCAATAATTCTTCGTACACACTGGATCAACTGAAAGAAGCCGCTCCTTCGGCAAATTTCTTCTTCCAGCTGTACGTTAATCGAGATAGAGAGAAGTCCGCAGCACTTCTTCAGCAGTGCTCAGCCAATCCGAACGTGAAGGCAATCTTTGTGACAGTCGATGCTGCATGGCCGGGCAAGCGGGAGGCGGATGAGCGAGTCAAAGCCGATGAAAACTTATCTGTTCCCATGGCACCGTCCCGAGCGAAGAACGACAAGAAGGGCGGTGGCCTTGGACGTGTTATGGCCGGCTTCATTGACCCTGGACTGACATGGGATGACTTGGTGTGGGTGCGGAAGCATACGCATCTACCCGTGTGTCTGAAGGGAGTGATGTCTGCGGATGACGCCATCTTGGCGATGCAAGCTGGGTTAGATGGCATTCTTCTCAGCAACCACGGTGGTCGCAATCTTGACACGAGCCCTCCCTCGATAGTCACTCTACTGGAGCTCCATAAGCGCTGTCCAGAGATCTTCGACAAGATGGAGATATATGTGGACAGCGGAATCCGTCGCGGAACGGACGTACTCAAAGCCATCTGTCTGGGTGCCACCGCTGTTGGCATGGGACGCAGTATGCTCTTTGCCACGAATTACGGGCAGGAAGGAGTCGAACATCTGATAGACAGTAGGTGATGGCCCCGCACGTCAAAGCCGTTGAGCTAACCAATCATTGCAGTTATGAAAGATGAGCTGGAGACGGCGATGCGGAACAATGGGATTACGACACTTGATGAAGCTGGTCCACATATGGTCCACACGGGCGATATTGATCATCTAGTTCCTGACTCTCGGTCACATCCGTATGCCCGAGGGATTGCAAAAGGTCGGCGTTCCAGGGAAGTCGCCAAGCTTTAGACCTGATGAGATAGGGTTCCAGTATGATATTTCATTCACCGCTATACCTTCGGATTTTGTGATAGTAATACACCAAAGTAGTCAGCCATTATGATAGATAGTACATATCTGTCATTGGACATCATTTGAGTATCATGTTTCGATTGCTGACCCGGACCTTGCTCGGTATTTTATACAGCCACCTCATCGAGAGAATGATTGAGGAAGACTGGTAAAGCAGGACACATAACATTATAGACATAGTTGTTCTTCTGCTGCAATTTGTAGCTAGTGGTCTAGCTCGTAATTCGTACTTATTATAAGTCTGCATCAGGGATATGCCGCATATATAGGTATATGTTGGTCGTCACCACCATGTTACAGAAATCCAGTAAGGACTCAAACAATATCTAAAATAACAGAAGTACATTAAGATCTCATCAACATATTGAAATCTCATATTGCTTTCCAAAGGAGACAGAGCAGAGCAAAAAGAGTGGGAAAAAAAAATGGTCACTACGAGGGTCGAACTCGCGACCTTGGCGTTATTAGCACCACGCTCTAACCGACTGAGCTAAGCGACCAGTTCTTGAAAACCACCAATCTTTAATAATATGTCAGTCACAGTGGCTTGTCCTAATATCGCCCTCTTAACCCAATGTGGAACATGACCAGAGTACATTAGGCCAATATATTACCAATATGTACAATACCTGTCATCTATCAAGTCCTATGGCTCCGACAACATAGGTAGCCATGCGGGGACCACTTATACCAAAACATACGTACCTTACCTTTAGACATCTCGGTGAGCCGAGAATATAAACGTAGCGACTCTTTATCGGCAACTGTGTACAGCTAGCGTGTCTATTCAACACGGGAGAATACAGTCTCAATTCGCATTTTCTGTATGAATGGGCGAAAATATATCTGCTAATCATGCCCTGTTCGGACATTCCATTGCTGGATGCTGTATGCTTCTATTAAAACCAAACAGACTGGGACTCATAGAGGTATCAGGGTCACCAGGAACGATCGAGCCTGCTAGTTAGAGAGAGCATAACATGCCACAGAAGGATAGAACAACCTTGGAGGTGAGTCAGTTCCCAGACATTCATACACTGTGTCTCATACTCTGGTTCTCGCTGATTACTGAAGACTAAGAAGTCAATTGCGATCACAGACTGGTCGTCCTGGACCGTCTCCTTCTGTACCCAAGGAAGGAGCCCTCGGGTTGCCATTTGGCACAATCAACAGTTGCTGATCACAATGGAAGCTTTCAACAATGCGTGCAACCGCAACGCCATCGTGGTCGATATCAATGAATGGCGTTCATCAGGTCCTGCCCACGCATATATGGAAGTAGGTATGCAGCCCCTGTCTCTCTTGCCTTGTGACACACATCTATCAAAGAATGCCTCATGAACAATCCACAGTATTCGGTTCGACCAAGGAACGCGAGGTATTTGACCAGTAGATTTGTAGAAGAGGAGTTGATTATAAGACAGAGAGAAGTAAACAAGGTGTTTATAAGAAAAGGAGCCAGTAAATATCCGATAAAATTAGACTGGTTAATGTTTCTGTATCTAACCTTCCTTGCTTCATTCCACACCCAGCAGCGAAGCTTAACAGAGTCTATTACGCCAAGCCTCATCAAGACGCCCTTTCCAAATAGCAGCGCTAGACCAGTTCCAGGAATTCGCTGGCACCCGACTTTCAGAGGTGAAGATAGGCTCTTTAAAGATAAGTTCCTAATAATGACCACATGACCAGTCAACATTTTTGTTAATCTTACCTAGGTTCCGTCTACCCACCATGGAAATATCCAAATGTAATCCATTTCCACAGAAACTGAGTTATTACATTGTAAAGTCCTGAAGGTGTACCCCTCCCAAGTGCAAAAGTACTACCGCTGCCATCTTTATTTGCTGCAGTCTAGTGGCGCACATTTGCTGGCGTATGCCAAACGACTGACTATCAAGGCAAGCTGGCGCGTCCCTGGGCCGGAGGGGGGGGGGGGTGTTCCGCATTCGATCAACTCGGGGTGGGTTATGTTTAGCAGGGTCTTACGAGAGCGTCGATGACATGGACAATCATACAATTAACGATGGATATGCGAGTTGGGTCGAAGGAGGGAAGGATCAACCGTAATGTCTCCTATCATATACAGAGTACATTCCGTTAGGCTAGGACGCCGGAACTTTACCATCCATTACAACTGTTTACAATTTCTTACACATTGCCAGAGTAAGGTTTGACGGGAGAATGAGGGGAAGATCTTGACAAGGTCAATCTCAAACGTGCCAGTCGGAGAAGATAAAGTCCGAATGTKGATGGTGGATGGTTAATTTCTAGGTAAGTTGCTCAGATGATCATCAACTGACAAAACTCTCCGTCTCAATGGTAGTTCCGCAGTCATAGAAATGGGACCACGTACTGATTCATTGGCTGCTTCGCCAACCGGGGCATCGGGGAAGATGGCATAATTCTTGTCTCATCCTTCTAACGCTTCAACAAAGTAGAAATAGTACGATGCTAGTGGCAGAATCCAAAATTCAGGATACCTCTACGGAGTACGGTGTAGTTGCGGTGACTTTAAAGGTACAAGTAGTACAAAATGTACGACGCAGATTCCATCCTACTTCCCCCTTCCCCCTACCTCACCATTTATTTCACATTTCTACCCCTCATCGCCCATCCATCTTGGTCTGTTGAAGGAGACTCGTCATTTCCCCTGCGTTTTGCTTTTTCTCGCTTTTGATAACCAGACAAAAGAGTCCCTTACAGCCTACCTTAAATCTGCCGGCCCAGAATACCACTCACTCTGTACGCTGTCGATCCCTTTAACCGCACTTTTTACTTGCTAGTTGTTGCTACTATTACAATCCGCTGGGTCACTAAGTCAGCATAGCCGGACTTGGCCAGACCGCCCCGTTCCCCAGTCTTCCAGGTATCCACTCCGAAGCTACCTAGGAAAGGACGATCTAAGGTAGGTAGAGCTCATCCTATGCCGTTCCCCCCAACGGTTCGGATCCCTTGAGATCTTCAAATATATCAGCTTTCCCCGGGCCGTCCATTGCCTTTCCCCTTCCTCTCCTCTGTTTTCCTACTCTTAATATATCTTCTCTGTTTCTGAAAGTACTTTCCTGTAACTTCGACACTTTATCACACATCTTATCTCATCCCGAACGCTTATCATAACCCCATCCAGCCCTATCTTCATAGTTCATACCGGAGCTCAACAAAGGCCCATCGAGAGACCTCACTGACTCATTTACACAAGTACATCTTTAAAGCGACCTTTTACTTTCTGACACTCGAATCCATAACTCTTTCTAAGATCATGGCTGCTCCCCGTTCAACTTCATTGCGTGCTCTCCGCGTGCTTTCCCAGCAACATACCACTACACCTTGCGTTCGCCGTAGCTTGCATATCACTGGCGCAAACTCCGCTCAACCGGTTAATGTAACCGATAAGGCTTCGTTTTATGCCACTCGTACCCTGGCTGATCTCAAGCTCGAATGCAAAAAGAGATCGATAGCAAGCAATGGTACTCAGACCGAGGTTTGTATACCAGATAGCCCTGTCACTCATGCATGAGCTGCAACTGATCCTCCTATCTTGTACTCACAGCTTGTGGAACGACTTTCCAACCATGATTTCCTACAATCCCGTGCCTTTAGCATTGCCATGAAAAGAATCAATGGCAACGCGTCTACAGAGTATGCTCGCCCGCACTTAGGTTACTCGTTGAAACCCTCAGCACTGACATCATTTGTTACCATATCCAGTCCCTCTGTTCGTCATTTCAACACCTCTCGTGCCGCAAAGGCCGTTGGAGATTCATCCACCGTCGATTTTGCATACTTCCCTTCTATGGAGGAGATCGATGMTCGCCCCTCTCGTCCGGACCCACGCTTTCCGATCCTCTCCGATATCTACAAGTACTATGATCCCGCAAAGCAGTCGATCACGTCCGAACCACCCATGAAGCCGCAGGTCTACACTGTGTCCGGAGAAGATGTGGCTGCGAGCCCCATGAGTGAGGTTGTTGATAATCTCTCAGTGGACATTGATCCCTTCTCCTTGACGGAGACCGTTGGCAGATCCCGTTTCGGGGAAGAGCTGCAAAGACAGCAGAACGGATCACAAGCCAAAGAGCCCGGTATTGTCAGGGAACTTTGGTCCGGATTTCTGGAAGACCTCTTAGGTCCTAAACAGCAGACCCAGAGAAAGTAACTCTAATGGATGATTTCGTTGTATTGAATATTAGCCTGTGATTTGACGATGAAGTGCTCCTCTTCTTAATTTCTATMTTCTTTCCTGTCATTTCCGGTCTAATGAAATGCATGATGATCGCCCGCTTCTCAGGAACACGGTACAACGCTTGTCAATCCTCTAGGAATCCATGGCTCTCGTAGATTTAGCTTTAGTCTCCAAAAGCATACTTTCTATCGCCTGAATGCAGTACAAGATCAGAAGTAATTCCATCATCACCGTTGCAGCTCCTATTGAACCCAGCAAGCGGACATGACGTACAATTTCCATTAATATTTACCTAGGCTAAACTTTGATCTTCAAGAGACCAGTCACCAAGGTCAGAAAACCATCCACCTTCGGCCCTCGGTAGCATTGAAGAAGTAACCGACAGTCTTCTAGAAAATGCTATTCTCTGTCTCTAAGTGGTGATGTGATGGACGGACGAGAGAGGTTTCCCGGCCCATTCCGAAGCAGGTTATGCTCTATCCATCCACTAATCATCATCCATGATCTTCGTCCTAATTGTTTCTGGCTGAGTTGTTGTGAAGAATTCCATTCCTGTAGGATCGAAATTTGTGGTTACTGCTCAGAGTGGAAGGATTACAATTAATAATATCTGTCTTGATTGAAGCGCCAACGCGCTCCGTACACGGTACAAGATACCTGCAGCGCACACAATGGGAGCTACCCCAGGTTCCGGTTGCGGAAGAACATTCAACTTTCTTCAAGACCAGTTGACCACAAGGCGCTATTTTCTCGTAGCTGTGGAATCAACCGAGAACACGACGAATCATTGACCACTGAACATGTGAGCAGATAGGTACCCACCTCTACTCCAAAGACAATGCAAGGGAAGTGGACACGGTAAATCCAGGGGCAGAATGCCATTCCATCATTCAAGGTCACATGAGTCAGACTCCCATTAACATCTTCGCCAAGAAATCCCTGGAATATTTTCGGGTACATCACGTGGTTTATATTGAGTGCAAAGGCAATGCTAGCTATTATTCTGCAGCCTTGAATAGTTAATCATTTATGATTTTTGTGACATGGATCATTATGCTCTCCGTGTCGACAGTCCAGACAGACTTGATTGACCACTATCTACCGTATTCAGTGGACTTGCTCAGTTGCTCGAATCTCGAGCATTTCCCACAACACTGATAACTTAGATAATCGAAGGCCATGGTAAAAATAGCACAGGATCATCTCCAATGTGACAGATATCAAAGCATAGCAACATATATGATAAAACGTCAGTAGTGGCAAATCAGTGGGATTATCGAAGCAGCTGAAACAGCTCTTGCGTCCAAAGACGACAACAGCTCTTGTGGTGGCAATGTATGGGATGGAGACGAGGGCGTCTTTCTTGCGTGAGACTCGTCCATTTGTATAAAGCAAAGTATTCCTTGTTCAGCTCGATCTCAAGGATTACGCCAAGCTAGTTGCAACCAAAGCAGATTTCACAGCTCGTAGGTTCTGTGGCTGACTCGATGTCTAATGTCTCTACTCAACCCCGGTCTAGATTTTGACTGGGCAGGGCTGGAAGCCTGAAAGGCGCACAACATGCATACAGTGGATCGGCTTTGACTTGGCGTTCCTGCTGGTCTCCCGTTTGAGACAACCTCGGTTGGGAAAGATTTTTGACGTTTGAAGGATGTATCTCGACTTTGAAATCTGAACCACGGCTGCTATTGAATAGTGATCAGCAATAGCTTCTCTCAGGGGTGATGCGACCTTTAGATATCCCCGGTTAGTATAATTCCTAAAAGAAGCATTGATGTGCAGATCGTTGGCGGCCAGCAGGGCTATGACCCATAAAGTGGCTATGAAAGACTGTAACTAAACAGAGTCATGGACCACTTGTCAGTCAGATTCCTGCCTCATTCAAAGCATTAAAACTAATAAGTGTTAGTATGATGGAGAATTGTCCTCTGTGCTTGCACAGTGCCCGAGCTAGACGATGAGAGTAACTGTTTTAGGGGTGGAGCTACCTGGAGATAGCTAGTGAGTCTAGCACTAAATAGTTAGTGACCTGCCTAAGGTTTGTTCTAGTCCTTTGGGGTCTTGCCAGTGGAGAACATCCCCTATCCATCAAGTATCTGCCCACTTGCTGCCCACATGCACTTCATCTCTCATCTTTATCTGCATCTCTCATCTCTCACCTTTTGCAATGAGCTCTCATTATATTGCTCAGCAGGGTGCAGGTCTTTTGATCTGTTAAGAATTCTTTTATTTTGTTATTCTTTATACCCTTTCTATAGACTGCACCCTCAGCGTCTGTTCTTTCATCGCGCTTTGTCTGGATTTCACTCTTTAATTACAGTAATACCCCATAGACAAGCATTGCAGATTCGGTTCTATTCAACTCACTCTCACTACCGTCATTTAATCCTAATATATCGAGGTTCTGGTACTCCAAAGTCTCCATCATAGCAATCGACTCTTCTCATGGTTTTGTCAATATTGAGACGCACATAGATCCCCTCTAGGATCATGCATCTCTTACAATGTCTTCTTTCGACCATTTCTCTTGCCTCAACGGTTACAGCCTTTGTGCCTTATTCATTTAACCTCGGCGTCTCGACCGACGGCTCTGCCAGCAATGATGTCGCCCGCCGTTTCGTGCCCTGGAAATTAGTGCCAGACGACTCAGACAACGATCCCGGGTCCTCTTCAAACGGTGTATCTTTAACGCTGGACCTCAAAAAGTTTCCTGTCCGCCGTGATAACAAGTACAAAGTTGTCATGGCAGAAGAACCTACAACACCCAACACTGCCGCTCTTAACCAGGAGGGCCTCGATTTCTCTTACTTTGCCACGGTCAGGATCGGCTCTCAAGACCAGCAGATGTGGATGGTCCTGGATACTGGGGGACCAAATACTTGGGTCTTTGGCTCAGACTGCACGACTGAGACCTGTCAGCGACACGAAACATTCGGTGAAGCTGCTTCAAAGACTCTCAAGTTATTACCGCTGAACTGGGCTGTCGGATATGGGACGGGATTGGTCAGCGGTGTCCTTGGGGAAGACAGTCTCTCACTTGCTGGTTTGGATGTAAATATGACGTTTGGCTTGGCCAAAAATGCTTCCGCCGATTTCGACTCGTATCCTGTGGATGGTATTCTTGGCTTGGGACGATCGGCTAATAGCAATTTCAACGCTCCGTCGTTCATGGAATCCGTCGCGGCGCAACGTCTTCTCAAATCAAATATCATCGGATTCAGCTTCTCTCGCAACTCGGATGGTGCCAGAGATGGAGCGGCGAATTTTGGCGAGCTGGATAAGACCAGGTTCACGGGCGATATCGTCTACACGAACACAACTGGAGACAGCAATAACTGGAGGATACCATTGGACGATGCCAGTGTGAATGGTACACCTTGTCGTTTCGCCAACAAGACCGCTGTCATCGACACTGGCACATCGTACGCCATGCTTCCCCCAAAAGACGCCACAGTATTGCACAACCTCATTCCGGGTGCTATCACGACCTCACAGGGGCAGAATTTCACCCTGCCGTGCAACTCGACGGCGGTGGTGCAAGTGAGCTTCTCTGGCCTTAGCTACAACATCTCACCTAAGGATTACGTCGGACCACACTACGGTTCGGCGTGCGTGTCCACTATTGTGGGACAAGCCTTGTACGGGGACGACGTGTGGCTCTTGGGCGATGTGTTCTTGAAGAACGTCTATTCTGTGTTCGACTATGACAATCATCGGATTGGTTTCGCAAATCGGTCTGTCCATATTATCTCACCGACCACTACGGTCGCTACAGCCGCAAACGCGTCTGCGACAGACGGAGCTGGGTCGACTTTGACTGGCTCCGTAGCAGTCCATAGTGGGAGGGCGTCTACTGTATCTCGGTTTGTCCACTGGCCCGCCGTTTGGGTACTCCTTTGCATGGTGTTGCTGTAGCCAAGCTCCACCACACCAAATCTGCTTCTTTCGATACCAGCTTATATACCTTTCATCCTTCTATACATAGCCATATTACCGGTTACGCCTTGATGGGTCTTTTACCACTTACCCAGCGTAAGCACGACTGCACATTCTCTTGAATTGAACGCTTTTTCGAGGGGGTACCTTCGACAAAGCTGTAACACATACTGTCTTTTTAATCCAGAAATTTTACTGATGGCACGAGTGGTTCCTAGAGTACGATCTGTAATATATCAGATGACATTGCCAGAGTCTCCCGGCATTTGAACATCGAATGAGCTCTATGTACATAATGGTCTCCAAAATCTTGAATGCACATACTGACAAGTCATATCAGAGAACCCTGTCCGGTATGTAGGCGTATGACCTGGGATAAGACTCTAATAAATGATCAGCGGCCGTGCCTTTCTTCACCAATTTCACCAAGCTCGACATACCTAGTATAGACCGATCAAAGTCTTTGACACTATTAAATCCCCCAACTCCCATCAAGATATCAAAATCCGCCAGGAGTGACTTCATGACATGGCGCACGCCCTCCTCGCCCATGATACTGAGCCCCCAGATCCAAAGACGACCGACAAAGACGAACTTCGCGCCCAAAGCCAGTGCTTTGACGACGTCACTCGCACCCCGGACTCCAGAGTCATACATGATGTAGATCTGGTCGCCCACAGCGTCGACAATATTCTCCAGCGCATCAAGACTGGCGATCGCGCCGTCAACCTGGCGGCCTGCATGGTTGCTCACCACGATCCCGTCCACGCCGTACTCGACGCACTTTCTCGCGTCTGCGACGGACTGGATTCCCTTGATGACGAACGGCCGACCACCGGAGATGGACTTCCATTTCTCGATCAGCCAGGGAATTGTCTCCCAGGACCAGGAGCGGCCATGCCAGACGGAGTCGATCCACTTGATCGAAGCGGCGACGACGTCTTTTTCCATGTCTATGCCGGCGTCTTGACAGCGCTTCTGGAACACTGGGTCCGTTAGCCCCAGATCAGCGCCAATGCCACGGTAAAACGCATAATTCGAGTTGGCGACATCGTCATGACGCCAGCCGAGCTGCCATGTGTCCGTCGTGAGAATCAGTACGTCAAATCCGGACTTCCAGGCCCGGTTGAGCAGCGAGAGCGTCAGCTCGCCATCGTGGGGCATGTACAGCTGGTAAAAACGCGGGCCTGATCCGTTCGCCTCGCCGACCTTCTCTATCGGTGTGCTGCCAGCTGTCGAAAGGCAGTAAGGGAGATTGAGCTCGTGTGCCACCTTGGCGACGGCGACCTCAGCGGCAGGATGGTAGATCTTGTTGATGCCAATCGGAGCGAACCCGATGGGTGCCGAGACCTTGTGGCCGAAGATCTCGGTTGTTGTGTCGCGAAGGTTGGTGTCGACGAGCTGGCGGGGGACAATGCGGTGGCGGTAGAAGGCTTGTCGGTTGGCTAGATGGGTATTGGACATACCCGCATTCGAGGAGGCATAGTACCTGTGGAGTCCGTTAGTACCCAGCTCATCCATCCAGATCCAGCCTTGGGGATATACCAGCCACCTTGGCTGAGCTTTTCACGGGCTAGCTCTTCGAGTTTTCTGGGATCTTTACGCTCGAAACTTAGTTCGTGCCCCCCGATGCTGTAATCTGTGCCAAAGCATACATACCAGTGTTGAAAGGCACAGTCTTGCCCTCTCTTGCTTTCAAGAAGTTTTCCCGTTGATAGAGAGCCCATTGAGGCGTTGATCTCTGCTCAATGTTGGGATTGTTAGGGTCACTCATCGTATTGGCTGAATGATCTAGCACATCAATGGCACACTAATAGAATAGAGAGTGCTCATACAATTTTAAGAGCTGGTTCGTTCATATATCAATCGTAGTAAGTCTGGTTCGACAGGGGTCCCCCAAAGTCACCGTTATCAATGACTTCATTTTGACGCATCCTCGGACGAGAGAGATGATCGACTTCCTTTGGCCGGGTCGAGCAGTTGGAAGGCAGGAACAGTGGCCGGAACGCAAGCATATTGTGTGATAGAACACTCTCTACTAGTCGGGACTAATTGGGGCCGCGTATAGATTATTGTGCTCGTAAATACTCAACCGTGATTGATGCCGAATGCTTCAGGCAGATAGATCCCGATGATGTCAACAGACCTGCAGTCAACAATCAACCATCAACAACATTCTCAACAAACCAACATACATCCCGATGAGCACGGAAGTGATTTGGTGTCTATTATGTGAGCGCTTTTCTAGATCTCCATAATCTTAAACCCTAAACAGATTCTATAAAGTAATGAATGAGGGATATGTCATTGTTTGCCCCGACTTCATCCGGGCGGAAACGGCCTCGGGAACCCAGCCGATTAATCGAGCCGACACTACAGTGATCCCTACTCCGCAAACCAAGGAGTCAAACAGGGGTGTTGGTCTAGATCGGTTCATCAACCTATACATATACCTCTATATTCTACTGATCACGGCCATCGGGTACTTCTGACGCTTCACGTTTCCATCATGTTCAGACTCAGTGTGCGAAGATCAGTTGTTACTCGGGCAAAATGCCTATCACCACACACAGCCAGCGCAAGCGTTCTTCGCGTAAAAGCTGAGCATCCATCAACAAAGTCATTAATCTCGTTCAGGGATTTTCATCCCAGTGCAGTGAACAACGCTTCTTCCAAGCCGACATGGATGCCCATGCGCGTCAAGACACCGTGGATCGAGGCGCTGACGAAGAGTCGCGAGGATGCCCAGTCGGGCCAGACACATCGTGCGCAGGGGAAGCCAGACTTGACACCAAAGAAAATGTCGGATAGCTATTACAGTGCCGTAAGTCCCACTCCTTGTCTGTTTTGCACGAATGTGAATGGAGTGACCGAGGGTAATCATTTAGATCCTACCCTTGAGTCAAGACAAATGGTTGCTTGATTCTTACCTGAATGCTTCCGGACATATCAGGTATGATTATGTGTCCTATTTATGTGGGGTATAACTCATTAATGGCTCCTCTCATAGACTGGGATCACTTCTGATGGACCTGGATGCCTTGGCGGGCATCATCGCGTACAAACACGCCGGTGAGTCGGTAGCTACTGTGACTGCGGCAGTGGATCGGATTACCATCGAGCATCCTCTAATGGAGATTTGTGACCTTGAGCTGAGCGGTCAGGTCACGTATGCCACGGGGAGATCAAGCATGGAGGTGTCCCTTCAAGTCACCAAGGTCCCTGCAGAAGGAGAACCGGTGAAACCGGAGGACGTCCTAATTACCTGCGCCTTTACCATGGTGTCGCTTGATCCCGCTACCAAGAAGTGAGTGCTGAGTGTTAAGATCTCGAGGGGCAGTACTGACACTCACATTAGGCCCGTTCCTATTGCACCTTTGCTTGTGGAAAATGCGGAGGAGCGTCTTCTCTTCCACAAGGGCGAGGAGAATTATCAAGCCAAGAAGGCTCTGAGAACGAGGAGTCTCCTGCAGAAGGCGCCTGACGCTGAAGAAAGTAATCTGATACATAGCATGTGGACGAAGGAGATGTCCTACCTGAGTGAGTAACCAAAATTCCTTCATCTGTCATGACGTTGATACTGATGCGGCAACAGATCCTGAATCACCTGCTCAAAGACCTGACAATATGGTTTTCATGAGCGACACGGTACTGAAATCCGCCATGATTATGCAACCGCAGGACCGCAACCGACACAACTTTATGATCTTCGGTGGCTTTCTCCTCAAACAGACTTTTGAACTGGCATTCTGCTGCGCCGCCTCTTTTTCCCACGCTCGTCCCAACTTCATATCCCTAGATCCCAGCACCTTCGAGAACCCTGTGCCCGTGGGAAGCGTTCTGTACCTACGGGCTACGGTCGCTCACACAGAACCCCTGGAGAGAGACGGCACCACATACACCAAAGTGCAGGTCCGCGTCGACTCTAAGGTGAGGGACGTGGAGCACGGCAGCAGGAAATCTACGGGCCAATTCAACTACACCTTCTTGGTCGAGAAAGACATTCAGGTTATGCCCCGAACTTATGGCGAATTTATGCTCTGGACCGATGCGCGCAGACGAGCACAGAATGCTGCCGCCATGGTGACAGGTTCTAGGGAGCCCAGCACTCTTCGCAACATCAAGGATAGTGTGACCGAGTAGAGATCTTCATTTGGAGCAGAGCGTTCGGCGCAATTTGTAGTGTTTGTATTTACAGTGATGAAAACATACCAACGGCTAAACACTATTGCCGAGTCATTGGAACTTCTTCAAGTGAACAACATCACCAACGGACATAGTAGTTAAGTCACATGACATCCAGTGCTCCGCACCAGTGATCAACAATCGCTCATGAACTTGTCTCCCTCTACAAAGCATCTCCTTCGTTTCTGTAGCCAAACAATCGAATTCTAACTCTGTACCTATAACTTATACATCTTATCGACTCAAGCTCTTGTCGAAGCATCAATGTCGCTCCCCAATGTATGGCATTTACGTCGGGTGGCTGATACTGCCGCCAAAGCATGTTTCGTTTGCTACAAGCCCTCCACTAGTGTTCTGATTACACCAGACAACAAGGTAGGCTCCGCTTTGCTATTGAGATGCAGTCATCTTTTACGCAGTCTTATTGGGATTCTGCTGACTACATAGGACTTTTTCTATGTCTGCCCTGTCCATCTACAAGATAGGCATTTCTGCTCTCCCATCGTGGACTCGGAGCAGGCGGCAGCCAAGGCAAAGCAGGAAGCATTGGCGCGGGAAATTGAGATAGTGAAAAAGGAGTATGAAGAGAAGCAGCGACGGAAGAAGGAAAAAGAGAAGGAGAAGAAGACCGATGACGAGCTGAAGGATTCAGACAAGAAATCCAAGAAATCGGACAAGGAGGGCGACAACGGCGCCAAGTCACTTGAGAAGGAAAGAGATGAGAAGGTAGATATATCCGTCTTTCTTACATCTGGAACTGAGATAATTAAACCGATTCGCTGACGTGGACAGATCGAGTCTCTCACAAAGTCCGCTTCGTCGTCCGGTACGGATGACTCGCCTCGTATTTTCGCTTTGCATAAGTATGTCTATTCCCAAACCGGACACGTAGCTAACCACGTCATCCTTGATCTGAACTAACGTTGGACAGAAATTTCTACCAGATGCGTGTCGACAGACAGCGTAATATTGAAATGGCCAAGCGGAATCGTCAGCGCTTGCAAGAACCGTCCCTCTTCCCGTCTGCCCCATCTGGCGATCTTTGATGCGTGACAGCCATGTTCCATCGTTTATTTTGATGCATAGAAGCTATCTATCCATTCGTTAAACGTTTGAACCTCTTCGGGAGACGTGTGCGGAGTACGGGACTAGGATGCGGATCCTTCATGCCTGGCAAGGCTGGCACCAAATGAAACCTGATCCGCGGGTAGCTCAAGGCTGGATGCGCTGACAGATTCTGAGCTCGAGCGACTGATTTTGAAATGAAGGCAGCAACTCGAAAAAGCATCCCACCATCCTACTGCTGAACCTCTCCGCGGTCATATCAGCTGCTTGCCTTCTCATATACCAAGGAGACAGATTCATTGGCAATAACCGAGTCGCGACATGATCCAGACAGCCCGCTGGCAGCCGGCAGCTAGAACGTCTCACAAAATTTCCAAAAAGATGGCTTTGCATACTGTGGTAAGCACTAGTCTTGATATGGAAGCACGATGTGATCAAGCCGTTGCAGAAAGCGGACGACGCGGTACGTTCGGCTACTATGACAGAGTATCTGCTGATCTTTCTGGTCTCAGCATGGCGTAAGCAAGGCGTTAATGGCGGATTATGCCACATCTCATGTTCCGGGCAGGTCAGCAGCAGTTCGTTGCAGAGATTATCTTGAACCTTGCCTTGCAATCTGATAATCATATGGACGCAACTTTTGATCTGCTGCACCAATAACTGCGGTATCCACTCTCTGCGGAGTTTCATTGTACGCCAGTCAGAAGAAGAGTAGCTCCTTCACCGAGAAGCAATCGGCCCTGTCGCCTGATCAAATACAAAGATGTCAACATCGGCGAAGATTACCAGGGCTGGCACCTCGGACGAGGAGGGACCAAGTATGCTGGTGGCCTGAACAGGTCGTAACAATGGAACCTGCCGTGCCTACAGTTAGGCTCATGATACTCTGCCTAGCATCAGGAGATCATCAATTCCCTGATGTAACTGTAATGGTAAACGACCAGCCCTGCAGATATCGATCTACAATCTCAGAAATCTACAACGTGACGTCATCCTTAGATAAATCAACTGCCCCTTTGCATTAAACAGAAGAGAAAGAGACATGCAGCTCAAATAGCCTCGCCGTTCGATCTGGTTTGACCGCCTGGTTCCTGAAACGAGTGAAGTACTTACAGCTTGCGAAGTGGACTACTTCCTGCTCCGTAAAGCAAGTAGGCTGTGCATCTCCTTGGCAGAGATGACTGCCTGACAAGCATGGGCTTCCCTAAGGCTGCCCAGACGTGTGACATATTGCGATGGCCAACCTGCATTGCTACTTTTATAGTTGATAGCTGTTTGGTCCATGACTCCATCATACTTTCCTCCCTAGTGGTCTGAGGTGCAGCAGCTGTATGTAGATCTCTCTCTCCAGGGCCCAGAATAATGAGATCAATCAAGGATGACATTGAGCATCGCTGATGGTGTGGTCTGCCAGTCGACCCCAAAAACATACAAAGCAATTACCCAAGGTAGGAAATGAAAAATACATAGATACGATACACAGCCCCAGCAGCCCCTGAAACGCGGAACCCGCGGAAATGGAAGACAGAAAAATTGCAAACCATAAGGTCCATGGATCTTGGTGCGTTCAGTTGCGTAAGAGCAGTTTGCACAGCCCCCGTGCCGAAGCTAGTTTTGCAGCCCACATTAGCCTAGGCCCTGCTAGCCTACCAGGGCCAGGGGTTAACTTGTGCTTACCAGTAGTCTAACCACTAGAGAGCCAGCAACGGAATTACGGAAACATTCCTAGGAAGCTGCCTATTGCTCCGTAGAGTAGTGTATCACTAAGAGCTTGAAATATGATCATCGCGGGGTATGCAGTATCAGTATTGACAGCATATGAGAAGCCTTTACCTGATAAGGCTGACTATTGGCTTGAGGTTGATTATTTGTCTGTACCCCTCTAGAGGGGTATTTACGGTATCTCCCTGAAGGGAGTAGTAAACTAGAATGTCATTCATCCTTGATCTTCTCTCTTGCCGCAGATCCCGAACTTGTGCACAACAGTCATTGGTCGCTCTGCCCATTTCAGATGGGGCTGCCTTAGGCCCCTCCAACAGCCTCGTGGGGATGTGGGCTTACGCCCTGAATCCTGGATGAATGCTGACAGGCGGCACAGGCCACTAGCCGCTGGGCCCTTGGTTCGATGACATAAGGCAAGCTAGGTTCCTGGTCCTGGTAAAGTATATCCTTCAGGGTACGACTGGAAATTGCTCCACAGAGTTCGCGGAAACAAGCTCAAGACTCGAACTGCGCAATAAATGTAGAGGATCTTACACATTATTGACTAAGGTTGACCAACGTTTTATACTAGCTGTCTCTAGGAAGGAAGCCGTTATAGCGACTTGGCCCCAAAAGTGCCAACTTATATTAGAGCAATCAGACTCACCGACAGACACTCCGATAAAAGGCGAATCATCAGCCTTGTCAGTTGTTCCAAGGTCAAGGCATCGTAAGGTCCAGCGTACGGTCCGACTCCTAGCACAGGCCGCTTCATTCCAACAATCCCCACAGAACGATCGGCATAAGGATCCTTCGAGACACCTGACGATAGAAATGTACTTTCGTGGATCCCAACTGAAGATTCTTCTTGCACAATACCTTGCTTGCGAACTGCGATGAGATTACCATGTGTTCCTTGTCTTGCTTGTTGACCGCTATTCCTAATGCATCCTAATGCATCCTAATGCAAGGGATTCCAGAATGATGAAATCAAGACGTGGATAAGAGCTCGTTGGGGTCATCATTTGGTTGATGTTGCATATTTGTCTGACAACTTCTGCTACCCACCCTCATAGGAATGAATATCCTGTTCTCGAGGGCCAAATACCACCATTGTACAACCCAATTGACTCCTTGGTCTCGCTGATGGCCGATTCTCTTCGACACAGTCGATCTCGACGGTCTCAAGGATGGTTCCATTTGACGGTCGCCTTACTCAGCTCATCAATGTCCCKCCAATTACTTGGAAATCGGTGGTGCCCATAGTAGGACATTCCTGAATTTCAAGCGTGGCGACCCGGGACTGCTTTTAATGCCAGTATGACTCGGTCTGCTAACGTAAGCTGAACGTAACCCAGACACATAAGGATGCCGAGTCTTGGATTAAAGTTGGCGATGGGCACGTGGCGACGCGCCCAAATGTCCTTGGGAGGGATTCATCCCTTGCTAACGATTTGCGTAGAGACGCTGGTGGATGAGATCCTGAGAACCACATCAAAGATTGCCGCGGCCCGCCCCTGAATCATCTGGAGGAGGTCTCATGCCAGGTGGCAGGCGGATCCCAAAAGCAGCTGGCGGCAGACCACCCGGCCCACGCGCCATGGTAAAGCGATCAGATATGTCGACTCTGGCTTTCGCGAGACCGATGGCTGGGACAACCCATTCACCGCAGTTGCACTGCATACCCTGCCAGGCAAATTTTCCTATATTAGCACCACAAGTTGTATTCGGACATGTTAAGCGGCCAGATAATGGCGCATCATCGGGACGAGAACCGTATTCTGACGCTTCGGAGTCTGCAGTGGTACTAGGAAACAGAGACGGTCGCATCCACGTTAGCGGATGGAGAAAGATGTGAGCACATTCGGTCGCCTTGTTATTCTGTCGTGGACTATGTGGTATGATGAATGGCGTGGTGGCCAGTGTACGCCTGAAAAGTCTATCAGATAGTGGTCTAAATTAAGACAAGTAAGAAAGAAAACCAACCGGCATTTACGACACTTGATCTCACTCGTGCGGTCGCTGGTCTCTTGAGGTCTCTGCGGCTGTTCATCCTCAAACAAGACCGACTGCATCTCAGGTGCTCGCCCACAGGCCACACTGTCTTCGACTTCGCGGCGATACAACCAACGATTGTAAAGCGGATGCCCGCTGACATCGTTCGGACATCCCATTTCGCGGTAGAGAGATAGCTGTTCCATGAAGCCATCGTTTGGCTCGCAGAGTGGTCGGGCCTGCCTCAGTAAAGCAAGCGCAGATTGAGGGGTCAATGCACTGCGCTGCTGATGGAGCAGATAGGCAATACAGACGGTGGCGGAGCGGGATTTCCCCATTGCACTGGTTGTTGTCAGTAAGACTTCAAACATAAACGGCACAACTCAGTAGCCGCAATAGTTACTGACCAATGTACGAGCACACTGCCTCCAGCATCCAATCCCGACTGGATGAATTTGATGGCGGACGGGAAATGTTCCAAGAGATTCTCATCTCCAACATCGTCCGCATGAATGCAATGATGCTGGAAGTTGGCAAAAGTCTCATCAGGTTGATTTAATCGTAGCACCGAGACTATGTGTGTAATGTTCGCTCTACTCAAAGCCGCCTTGTTCTTGACTGCTAAGATACTGCAAGTTATCCTATTTGTTAGCAGGGTTTCATCTTATTCATCACTTTGCTTTCGAGCCGGGTGCATATTTTCGTTCTTGGCCCCGCATCATGGGAAGCTCAGGCGGCACGACAAAATTCTATTACGGTGGGAGGGGCAAGCTGGACTGACCCTCCTATGTAGATATCGTGTCCTGGAATTTTATTCATAGCCATGCTGATACAAGATTATAGCAGATCAACGAAGGACGAAGTCATGAGTGTTGTATAAGATCTCCCTGTATGTAGGTACAGAGTTGGTGGAGGTGATCAGGTACCGTAAGGAGCCTCGGAAGCTGATCTGAACGAGCCAAGAAAAGCTCGGTGACTTTGATTGGTTTCCTTTGTGGAAAGCGCGTGGCGGCCCTCCCTGCGCCGTTCGTGCCTGAATAATAAGGCGGCAAAAGGGCTAGGGCTGAAACCTCCACGTGCCCGCTGGCTTATTATTGATTTAGGTGTTTCTAACCTAAGAAGGCCAAGAGCCAAGTCCTGAGACCGGGACCTCTCATCTCTGTACGACGGAATTACTCTTAGTTCGAGATGCCTAGCTTCAACCAGGTAATCTAGGCAGTAGTGATATTCTCGAGATATAGAGAATGAGTCTCTTGCTTAGCGCTTTCATCGGACTTTGGAGTATCTCTTAGGACAGTTACAAAGTGACGTTGGCGGGAAACACTACCTTACCCCTCATCCCCTGCATATGACTGTGCCGCAATTGCGAATGTTTGGCCTGATAATTTTCATCCGATTCACTCTGGTAGATTCCACCTGCCTGTCACTACCACACTAGCCCAGGCAGGAAAATCCCGAGTTGTACTCTTCACTACCATTCGGTGCAATCCCATAGTCACCGTGGGGAATTGAATACCATCGATGGTGCCTACACTAAGACTAGTCATCACTGCCTAGTCACGGCCTGGACGGGTTGCTCATCTGCCACTTCTCTGAAACAGCTGGTACACTTTACGGTGATAGTCTTGAGTGGCTCTGCTTACCAGCCCTAAACCAGGCCATCAACGAGTGGATGGCCCAGGATTCGTCGTTGTAGTTAGATTCGCTTGGAGGAGACGTAATTCTATGTCTAACCAGCTGGTAGGCATGCTTGTTGAAGGAGCATGTGCAGCAGCAACCCAGCGCGTGGATGGGAAGTTAATGGCTAGACTTCATGGAGTAATCCACTTTTATTACCGTAAGTCAAGTGCACTGCACAATATCGATTGGTTCCCTATCTGCGAAGCTCTTATACCTTAGTGGTCTGTGCAACTAAATTAGCTATGGAGTCTCTGGAATGGCTGAAGTATACAAGAAAATGCTTAGTTATTATGAGAACATCCTCAATTTCAAGCCTATTGGACTAATAATGACATGGTGCTAGGCTGGTGTTATGTACTGATTTGATGGTATGAAAGGGCACTAGAGGTTTTGTCGGCATAGTAGAACTATCCCGTCATGTATTGGTAGCGAGAGAAAATACCCGAGATCATTGGTGGACGGTCTTTTAGCCAAGAGAGTAAAATCAAGCTTGGTCACTGCAAGATGTCACAAAGGGTGGGGTATCTAGGCAGGGCTCGAGTTCACCAGTAGGCTGATTTTGGATGATCCATTCTTTGCTGAGTCTTTGAGATTGACGCGTAGGCTGGCAAAAGCCGCGAAACTGATAAGGTCAGGGTCAGAAAATCCGTGGACGGTGCGTGTGACAAAAAGCCATTCCATTTTTTTTAAGGCTGGAGAATATTCTAGAAGGATGTATATACTCAAAAGTTAACTCATTAACCCTACTGCGAGGGTTGAATTACTTCAGTACAACGTGCTGTCGGGAAGAGATCATCCATTGGATGTCATGGCCATAGCCTGTTTAAGCTTTTACTTGTATTATGGTGTCCGTCAGTGTCACGTGGCCTAAGTGGCCTAGGGCGTGTGCTTCAGCCTTCTAATCCTGCGCATTTTTGTGCGCAGCCTTTCAAGGCTGAAGGATGACAGGATTAGTACTATTAGTCGTGAGCTGTGGTTGGTTCGATTGATCGATAGGCCCTGGATTGTGGGAAAAGTCAAGAAGCGCGAGAGCTGACTTTCCTGACTGCGAGTTCCATGGTCCTAGATAACCACTAAGCATGGAGACAATTAGATTTCGGTTGCATGAGACCTGCTTCAGCACTATTGGCCCACTGATTTGCAGGTTTCTCGAATTCTACAATCCAGGCACGCTAGTGTACGAGGTGGGGATGAAATATTTCGCTACCGATTTGATCTGTGGTATCAGAGGGGTGTCCCGTTCTTAAATGCTCTGAAAAGTGTCCAATAGAAGCTGACCAGTGACATTTCTGTTTGAGCCAAGTTCTGTTCAAGATTATCAAGACTCTAGGAACTAAGGTAGGAGAGCACTCCGTACCAAGGGCGATGGCAAAGAAAGGCCACTATGGTCGCCGAACTGCTGGGAACTGGGAATGGCTACAGCGACCGGTCGATCCAGGCTCCTGGGTTGCCACCACCAGTGGATGCAGGTGTGCGTGTTCAATAATTAGTGACCTGCATACCTAGAAATCATGCTTCGTGGCGAAATGAAAGTGTATTAAAAACCAGCTCAAAACTGAAAAATATAATGAATTTCATACTGCCGGAGCAAGGCACCCAATTAGGTAGGTCCTTACTTAGGTATCTTGATAGGTTAGCAGCAACTGACTACGGCTTGATCTGGGATGATATACTCCGTAAGTTGCAGGTTAACAACATTTTTGCCCTCTTTCCCTCTTTCCCAATCATCGGTTGATAGTTGTAGCTCAAGCTATTCCTCTTGCATCCATCCCGAGACTAGACAATAAGGGATGAGGCACCAAAGAAGACATAATCTACGCCATTTAGTGGAGTAGTCACTGTCATGCTGTGTCTGTAGTAGATGAACAATTACTGCATGACGCTACACTATGCAACAGTTACACTCGAATCGTGATGGTGGTCTATAAAGACAGGTTTCTTCTATTATGCTTTATAATTTCTCCTCCAGCCACAAAGGCACACATGTAAACTTGTTTTGCCATGCTTACGGAGATCGTTGGATCCCCCTAGACACTCCAATTGATGCGACAAACATTGACAGACAACCAGCAGTCCAGCACTGTGGCAGTGCATGTATCTAAGAGTTAGTGGGACCTACTAAGCCTTGAACGGCAGCGGGTCAAGCGTCCTCTCGCCATTCAGATTTATTTGGTTCGCTTGCACAAGTAGGTATGGTGGGGTATACTGCATTACCTAGTACCTTAGTACATTCTCGGAGCACCTTAACTTGGCGACAAACATTTGATGATTTGTTTCAATCGATTCCTTAGGGAAATGATGGTCTCCTCGAAGACTCAGTTCATCGCTAATAGTATCCCTGCATTGGCACTCTTTTTCTTTCACCCTAGGGCAGTCACCCGATGGAAGAGTGAAACCATAGAGATCGAAGGCGATTGCAGGGTCCTTGAAACGTCTGCCTGCAGACCCAGGCAGACATTCGTATATTGGAGTCGGGACCATAAGTCGAAGTTGATAAGTGGCATGGCAGCGTGGCATTATGGCTTAATCTTTAACAGCTTACAAATGAACATGCTAGACGCATCCGTACCGTAACATGTAATTGGCGTTTCAAATACATCAAATACAGAAAAGGGGGAAAAAAGAGAAAAAAGATTATACGAAACCACGAGTATCATTGATCAAAATCCATACCAAGTCCAGCACTGCCTCAATCAAAAACTAACCTGACGCCCGTTGTCTGACCCAAATTAGCTTAGTGTTATGTTCACCGCTCTTGAAACTGGACTATTTGCTGGTTCCTGGCTCACTGCCAGATCGATGAGGTGATGATTCGACTTACATTCATGGGGGACCATTGATTGATCCATTCCCTAGGTAACATCTAAGACAGCGTAAATGACCTTACAAGGCTTACAGATCAGAGTTTTATTGAACTCCATTATCTCCGTAACCTTATGAAGTTATCAATCTTCCTTAGTTCTCAGCAGCTATTTTCTATATATTATTGCGGCTACTACCAGGTCTCTAGTATTTGAGTAAGGCAGTCGCGGGGCAAGCTCCATCGACGAGCCCTTGACAATCTATACTCCCATATTTCGTAGGTGACGGAGCTTCTAGGCAGCTGTCAAGGTACAGTTGTCTTGGAACCAACGCCCTGTTCATAATATCGATGACGATTAATATCCTGATGCCGTCCCATAGGCTCGCCAGTCAGTCCTTGCTGCCTATAAATCGGTTGACATTAAACAAGCTTGCAGAACCATTCAGTTGAATAAGTGAGATCTAACCAGTTTGACAGGGTATGAAGGTAGACACCCGAGATGATTTTCCAACCAGCCGAATTATCACTATTGAATGAGAGAGACGGTGTCGATTGTTACTCGTACACGGACAAAGATTCCAGCGGACTCCCCCACTTTCTACCCAGTAGTTGATAGTCCTGAGGAGATTGCTGACGTTGATCAGGGCATTCAGTCCTATTCTGCCTGTCTGCCATCTCTACTTGGGTTACTTTTGGTTAGATATCCACACGAGTGTTGTGTCATTGCCCAAGGACCAAGAAGCCCCAAAGTTTAAATGAAATTGTTGGAATGCCATGAAATCAAGATCGAAGACTTTCAAGTTTAAATTTCAGTTAACTTTTCCTAAGGTCGTTCTTCTGACGATGATACCCTCTTGGTATGCATAAATGCACCTCTCCAATTGTAAGTTTCAGATTTACCTATCTTGCTCATCGCAATGAGTCTGCAAATTTTCGCTTTTCTCTTTTTCTGCTCTTTCTTTTAGGTACCTCAACTGCCTGTGCTCAAGTCCTCGCTTGATTTGATATTTACAAGAGGTGTATAAATTACAAGCCAGCCGACCTTTTTCCTTTTTATTTTTCTTCCAATTTTTTTTTTTTCGGTTTTTCCCTTAGGAAAAAGGGGATTGTCCAAGCCTAGGCTAAAAGTATTCTTGTCCGGAGTGTGTCCACCTACGGAGTAGGCCACCATACAAGTACCACAGTTGAAGGGTGGGGACTAAATACCATTGTTGTAAGGTACCATTATTGTTGTTGTCCTCAATCCGTCCTACCGATTAGATATTCCTTCTGATTTTGCCTCTTGAATGAATTCCTCTCCTTCTCTCAACGACTCCTTCTGGTACGACCATCGGTACTACATTACATGCATTGCCATCACCATCTCCTATTTGTTTGAGAATACCATCGGGTGTCAGAGCGGAGACGGAAAGACACGACAGTGGGCTCAGAATCTGGAATGACAGGAGGAACGAGGCTTCAATTAAATCCTTGGGACTACTTATTTTCACCTTAATCATACTACCCTGCAGCACCTAGGTACTTTCCGGAGTACATCATCTTCCTTTCTCCAGCCCTGTAGGGACCAATAAGGCAGTGGCTTGCACCACCACCTTTCCCGACAACTTTCTTATAAACTACTTTACGCAACAGAACGTACCTAGGTGCATACCTCCATACTCTGTTCAACTTTTTTGTTGCATAGAGGGCAGAAAAGGTCTACCCACGTACCTACTGCATCTCTCCCTCAGGTTATTTCCTAAGCCTCGATCTCTGTCATTGCCTTTGCAGCTCGGCCTGGATCACCGACAGCTTCTCTCATTTTCTTCTTACCATTCTAGCTGAAGACAACGCATGCGACATCACCTTCGTTTCTATTTTCGACTCCGTCATTATCATTACATTCGGCTTCATTCAGCATATCCTCCAATTAGGTGGAATCAAGAACCTGGTGTGATTCCAGAAGAACCTAAACGCCCTGCAGTCTGGCTTTCAGCGCCCATCCCACCACCACCACCGCCGCCACCCTTATCTCAGCCGTCTTGTACTCCAACGCTCTTCATTTCCCGTTCCAGTTTATGATTTTCCGTCTTTGATTTTCTTTTTCTTTTCACTTCTGGTGGATCTTGGCTATCGTCTATATTCAAACGTTCTTCAGTGCCCCAAAAAGACAAGTTCCCCAAACGATTCTCGCCAGAATGCTCAGTGGTTTCCGCGCCGTTTCCTGCAAATGAGTTGCCATTAACCGGCGAATTGATGGCACACAAACGGTTTTCCAGGGTTGCGCGCGAGTGTTACAGAAAGCCGTTGACGCAACGAATCGTTGGTCCAACTGATCGGAAATAAGGACCTTCTGTCAAGGGAAGATTGGCTTCCGGCAGCCCTATCTATCTCGTTGGGACCGGACCGACCTGACTTCTGGCCATTTACTCGCTTTCATAGACTCTGAGATACTTTCACACTTTCTCCTGACAATATTTGTTCCCGCCATTTTCTATAACTTTACCTGGTCGCAATCAGCTCCTTGAGTGAACCTTCGCAACCCTTGATCTGTGACGTGAAACGAACCCTTTCCTAGGGCTAGGGCTAAGAGTTTTCAGCGATCGAATCATTGGAGCAATCTGCATTACGCTGCCTTTGTCTTCTTAGTCCGACTACGTTTTCTGTCCTTTCCGGTTGTTGGCCGTCTTTCGATCTGTCCATTGATGACTCCGCTGTACCATGGACTTTCCGCGACTCTCCCCACCATTGATCAATGTGCATGAGATCAATAGCAGTGGGTATGACCAATCTCGCTATACTCAAGGATCGCCAAAAAGCATGTCTAGACAGTCCTACTCACCCCTCAGGCCGATGCCCATACCGGTAAAATCGATAACTAACTTCGCTCCCCCGCCACTTCCTCCGCCACCGCGTATCACTGATCTCGAAGATGGCCATGATGCCGGTTGGCTATTTGCGAATGCCAAAAATCCTACTGGGTCTGCAAGACTCGCGCCAATCAATCCCGGTTCTAGCCTGTTTGGCGGCCATCGTCGCATGGAATCTGTATGCAAGTCTGATCGAATGGCGTTGGATGAATTGGACGGAAGACAAAGTGGCTTGCCTGTCTCGACAAGTCCGAAGGCGCATATAAAGATAGAACCTCCGCCACCAGTGGAAGAAGGATTTCGCAATTCCATTACCGTCAATGCACCCGGGCCCATATTGAAAGGCGAGCGAGACTTTTCCAGACGAAGCGTAAAGGATTCATCAGACGCATACGACCAACATCTTCTTTCCAAGATAGGCAAACCGCTTTCTCCTCGACAATCAATCAGCCTTGGTAACGATACCAAGGCCTCATTGTCGACGCTGCCCATTCCCCCGAGGACTTTCGGGGGTTTGCCATCTCCTGGGGGTTCCGATGGACCAACACTCGACGTGAGATGGCCAAGCAGCTCTCAATCTGGCGCGGTATCTCCTGGTACCAAGGTCGGCTGGAGAGATTATCTCGGCCACCGAAGCCCCAGTGTTGAGAGTAGTGCCCCTTCTTCAGCGGTGGAGTACGACCACTCGGCCTTTCTGCGTGACGTATATCGGCGCCGGGGAGGTGGCACAACACCACAAAGTGAAGAAACTCTCAGCTTACCGAGTCGATCAAACCGCGGAAGTTATGACCAAGGCGTTTTTTCGGATATCGAAGGTGATCTTTCCACCGATGAGTCGTTGCCCTCGCGATATTTCAACCTCCGTGAAGCAACGCCACCCTATCTGGACGCTTCGAAGTCAGGTATTAAGAGGAGAGCCTCTTCACCACCGCGCGAGGCGGTGAAAGACAATCGACATGCACCCCATGTGACCACAAGCAATGGCGATCTTTCTCAGAGAAGAACAACCGGACATCCATATACCAATACCCTTTCGGTCAATGGTGCCTACACTCAAAGCCATGGAAGCTTGTCTGCTGCATCATCCTTAAGTTTGAGGACCTCGGGGACATATTCGTCAGCGGCCATATCCATGGGAGGAAGCAGTATGACGAGCATGTCCACATTTGATCGCCCATCACCTGGGGGGCTGTCGCCGAATTCTGATTTCGACGCTCTCCATGACAAATCGCCAATCAGTTCAACTTCTCCCGGAGGACTAGCTAGTCAGCAAAGTGTGAGGAACGCCCAAGTTCCTAACGCACCCGACCTACGAAACGCAGATAGTACGAGAAAGTTGTCTTTGCAGACTACGCTTAGTGTGCAAAAATCAGCTGCGCCTAAGATGGCTGGACTATATATCTGTGACTGTTGTCCGAAGAAACCTAAGAAGTTCGACAGTCCGGCCGAACTACGGTATGATTTGACCATCTGAACTGCCGAGACTGATCTTTAGTTACTAATACCTTATCCAGTGCACATGAGATGGAGAAGCAATATTCTTGCCAGTTCTGCAATAATCGGTTCAAGAATAAAAACGAGGCTGAACGTCACCAAAACTCTCTTCACTTGCGGCGTCATTCCTGGTCGTGCGCCGCCTTGCCGGGGTATCAAGCCGCTTTCCACCCTTCGTCTTCCCCAGCCGCGCAGACAAATTCGGGCCCTTCTCACGATGCTTGTGGCTACTGCGGCGAGGAGTTTCCAAACTTTCCGCAGCCCGATTGGGATCGCAGGTTTGAACATCTCACCTCAGTGCACAAGTTTGGGGAGTGCAATAACGGAAAGAAATTCTACCGCGCGGATCATTTTCGGCAGCATCTGAAGCACAGCCACGCGGGTACAAGTGGTAAATGGACCAACGTCTTGGAGAACGCGTGCATGAAGGAAGAGGCGCCTCCGGAACCCACAAACACCACACACAGCAGTGGAGCAGGCTCTGCTGCGCCAGCAACGCCGGGGTCGCTCACATCAAATAAGATTAGTGAGGTTCTGAGCCCTTGCTGACAACTGACAGTACGTGTGTAGGTCGGCAGGCGAAGAAGCAACGAATTGCGACGATTCTCAGGACTCTCTATTTTTGTGATTGCAAGCATTGCTTCTTCACGGCCTCGACTCTCGTACATACAACCAACATCTTTTCTCTCTCTTTCCTTCACGATCATTTGGGCATGACACTTTCGAGTTCTTCGTTCGTGGTCACCCTATTACTTGATAGCGTCTGGACCACAGCCGCATTTCACATTCAAAAGTCTCACCTCGGACACTGAGCTTGCGTAACACCAAAAAAACGGAACCAGGAGACTATATAATCAGCAGACAAAGAGTTTACAGGACATACACAGGGGTGGCATTTTGAAATGACGTGACATGATCTCATCTACTTTATTTTATCATCTACTATTGCGACTTTGGCAAGGGTATCTCGGAGTCTGGGGATTTCTGTGGGAGGCTGCTCGTCTGGTTTTGGATAGGTCCATTTGGGTTTCACTTCTTACTTCCCACTTCTTATCTTCTCGTCTCATTTCTTCTCCTCATCTCAATCTCCGCATTCGCCTCGCCATCTTCTTTCTCACTCACCTTAGACCCTTGGGTCTCTCGGTCTGCGGCTCAACGAGCCATGTCTGGACTATATAGTTCGGGCCAAGATATGCTGCATGCAAGGCCCAGCTGGTGCTGGGTGGCTGTATATAGACCTCCAAAAGAAAGCGTGCATTTACAAAGGATACACAAAAGCTAGGATACTTGTTCAGTTACAGGTATCAGACGAGGTCTTCCTTTTGGGATGAGGTCACTCGGATTTGTAGTATAGGTGTAGTGTACATTCCTAAGTAAAATTGTCATCTTGCTCGAAAATGGCAAACAAACGCCTGGAAAATGCATAGCCAAAGGCCCACGGAATCGGAAAAAGGCAAAAAATTTGGGAAAGAGAAGTAGAGGTCAGTAGAGAGAAAGTCACGACGAGAGAGTACTTCTCATCAG
The DNA here is from genome assembly GCF_018340605.1 of Aspergillus pseudoviridinutans. NCBI lineage: Eukaryota > Fungi > Ascomycota > Eurotiomycetes > Eurotiales > Aspergillaceae > Aspergillus > Aspergillus pseudoviridinutans. The sequence goes on along the minus strand of NW_025091281.1, from coordinate 2,433,173 downwards.
AGCCACAGGCCGGAGGGCGCGGTTATGGCAGAGATGAGTTAATATTTATCCTCAATCAACCCTGCAGCTTCTTTTGCTAGTCGGAGATCCTTCCCAACCAGTCCAACGTCCTTGAAGTATAGATTGAAGGCTGACAAGAGGTCTTTGAGGCAGCTCCTAACTGTATTCAGCACGAGGTCCACCTCTGGGACACGACGCGCGTTGGCCTGGGCGTCCGGGTCGCTGGAGGGTGGGAAGTTCACATCCGTCCAGTGGGCATCTAGCCCGCCGTTGATGAATGGCTCAAGGACCGTGATGGTCTCTGTGAAGAGGCGCACAACCCCCGGAACATCGCTTTGCACTTTGCCGTATTGATCCTCTGCAAGACTTGCGATGAGGAGGCGGGTCAACGACTCAATAGCATCAACGATGGAAGATAAACTTGCATGCGGTGTGCCGAGGACTATTCCGGATAACCGGCGGGCGTAAGTCTGTCGCAGGATGAGGCCTATTGGCGAGCGAAGGACCTGTGCGAGCAGGGGGTGCGCATTCTCTGGTTTGTTCGTCGGTCCGGTGAGCATCTTCAGCTCCCGGGAAGAAGCGAGCAACTTCTGCTTTCGCTCAGGGCTCAGCACAGCTGAGGACGCGCGGTCAAAGACATCACGAGCTCGAGCCCTAGCTGTCGGAGTCCAGTCCGGCGATTGTCCATACTTCTTGGCTGCTGAACTGAAGGCCTCTCCGATTTTCTCATGACGCGATACCGCTTTGGGCGAGCTCGCAAAAATGTTGTCTTCCTTGGGAGGCTCTGCTAAGCGCGGCAGAGAATGGAGAACAGGTTGTGATTTTTCGGTCTGCTCCTCAGGTTTCGCGTTTGTTGTCGGGGTTTTCTTCTCATTGATCCTGTTAGAGACGCCCTCGATGACCTCAGTGGCAGACTGCAGGATCTGAGTCCAGGTGGAGCCACCTTCACGGTCGATGTCGTTGAAAATCGCCTTTCGCCGATCAGGAAATTGTTGACTGATGAGGCAGAGCTCCCAGAATGCAAAGGCCTTTACTGTCTCCTTCTTCGCCTTTAGGCCGGTCAGTAGGCTGCCGTTAGGATCCTTTGCTTCCGCTGTCAACGGTTGACCTAGCTTGAGGGGTTCCTTGCTGATAAACATCGAGAAGAAAAGGTTCGCAGATTGCCAGCAAAGGGTTAGTAGCCCTCCGGATATGGCAGTCCGAATCATAAGGCCAAACCCAAAGTCAGGAATAACACCAGGAGGATCCGCTGCAGATCTAGGAAAATTCCAAAATAGCTTGGCGAAATACAAGGTGAAGCTCCATGCTGGCCGCCTGAGGAGTAGGACGTAGGCGAACGGGCAAATCGCCGCAACAAGTGCGCTCCTTGCGAGACCACCTCTGATCATTCCGGGCAAAGCGCTTTGGATGCGCTTGGAGACTGGCTCTAACGGATGAGTTCTTCGGTCTGAAGCACCAGAGTCTGGCTTAACCACAGGGATAGGAACGCGGTCATAGTCGTAGTAGAGATGGACGATCGACTGGGCAATTGCCAACAGCACATGGTAGGTATGAAGATAGATCGGTCTCTCGTTTAGTGTTGCTCGCTCGTGCGGCCTGATTCCTCTCTAGGTTAGAATCGTCCTGCAGAATCCATCTCGATATTGGACATACCTGCCCCGTTTGACCCATTCAAGTTGCGCGCTTGTAGGACACGACCACTTGTAGATCTCACTGAACCACCAAGCAGAGAACAGGTACCAGCCGAAGGTTTGCATGACGTTGAGTGGGACAAGGTACTTAAACGTACCGATCGGGGATGCAGTTGTTCTCGACCCAAGATGCATCTGACCGACGCGCAGAACGAAAACGACGAGACTGGAGAGAAAGAGAAGAACCGCGCGGAAACCGCACGCTCCGATGGGGAACCATGCCCATAAAACTAGCACGGAAGGAACGGAGTCAGCTACCAACTGCAGCTATACAGAATGGCCCGATGCAGAACTTGACCACTTGTAAACCATGCCACTTACAGGATGATTTGTCTCCGAGAAGGAATGCAACAAAATAGCAGACTGAAAGCGCTAGGGCAGATGCATGGACAAATCTCCGATGCAGCGCAGATGTCAGAATGCGCCTATATGGCCGAGGCATAGCGGCGGCCATGACGAAAAATGAAAGAGGGACACTGAGATCTCTAGGTAGAGAAGTAGACGTAAGAAATTTAGAGCATGATCAAAGTCGCCGAGCGATTTGAACCCTATACCAAGGGAATGGGAGACTGAGGTACAATGGCGCCTCTGTGGAGCAGCAGGAACCAGGGCGATGCGTCGACAGCTTGCCCGAATGCGATGATAAAATAATTGAAGCTTTTTGAGGCAAAAGCATCAAAACACACCAGCCACAGCCGTGTTGATCAGGTGATGAGGCTAGCTGATGAGGTAGATTACGCTATTCCGCTTGCAGAGTTCCAAGGCTCTGCCGTACTAGATCCATCATGTGATAGAAGCCTGCAGATCCGGGCATCAACAGTGCTCCTCCAAGGCAACCTCCGCATGTTGATGCATCATCCTGCTGCAACATACCCTTCTATCACTTATTTTCTAATATAACGACGCACATCATGTCCTTCGATCGTTTGAACTCCCTGGAGGCGCAGCCTACTACTATGCGCCGCTCGGAGGATCCTCACTACCGTGATGACCCCGACTTTGACCGTCTAACGGAGAGTCTCTCAAACCAGTTGTTCACTTTAACCTCGAATATCACACGGCTGTCGGACCAGATCGCGCTTCTAGGAACGAAAAGGGACACTGAGCGGGTGCGGGAACGAGTCCACAATCTCCTCGAGGAAACTCGATCGGGGTTCAAGCATGTAGGCGAAGGGATCAAGAAAGTCCAGATGTGGGAGGATGTTAATGTACGTTGCCGGAATATATATATTGTTGCTTCCCTTGGGTGCGACTAATACTAAATGACTCGTTAGCCTTCACAAAAATGGACTCAACAGAAGCTGTCGTCAGAGTTCAAGGCGACACTGGAGGAGTTCCAGACCGTTCAGCGTCGAGCTTTGGAGAAGCAAAGAGCGTCTGCAGTTGCCGCTCGCTCAGCAGTGGAAGAGGGGGAACATGCGCCAGTAGATGGTACCTCCCATCAGCAACAACAATTGCTCGAGGAGCAGCCTCGTCTCGCCAACCAAGATGAGGTGGACTTCCAGGAGGCTCTTATCATTGAGCGCGAAGCGGAGATTCGCAACATTGAGCAAAGCGTTGGCGAGCTGAACGAACTATTCCGTGACGTCGCGCATATTGTTCACGAGCAAGGAGGCCAGCTGGACATCATTAGCGAGAACGTAGAGAGAGTCACTACGGACACTCGGGGCGCGAACGTCGAGCTTCGCAGCGCCAGTAGATACCAAAAGAACGCTCGGAACAAGGCTTGCTGCCTCCTTCTTATCCTTGCCGTGATTTTGGTCATTATTGTCCTAGCAGTCACTCTCGGATAGTCTGCTATGACTGTGTCGGACAGCTCGGATTACTTCGATTGGCCTTTCTCGAACCGACTACCCTTTTACCTTCCCTCTTACGACGATATCCTCAGCTATATGATTCCATGTATGACTTTACCTTGAATTGCTGGTACTGATTCACCACACTCATGACTTGTTTCCTTTGATGAACAACAGGCGCATTTGGAGTGAAGAATATTTCATTAGAAGTCCTGCTTTGCGTGCTTGTTCCTTATCATACATAGCTGCTGTGTTATACAAGAACATACACCGAGATACTTGCTGCTAATATACACCCAAACTCCTTTTCGCCTCTGTATGTGCAAGCGGGGAATAATAAACAAACCAGTTAACTGATGGACACAGACGCATGTTCTATAATCCTGTAAAGCGTCTGAATCTCATCCTCCAGCCCTCGAGCGTATTGAGCTTTGGTCGTACATCGAGGTAGAAACTGAGCTTCCCTGGCCCCGCGTTGGCCGTTAATCCAGCTGGACCACTGTCCGTTCCTGATGACTTCCCCTGGTAGAAATCAATGACATACTCAACACGCTCGCCATCACATCTTTCCACCACCCAGTCATGTCGGTCGAAGGGCTTTTGGTATCCTAGCAAGCTATTGAACCGGGCGCGAGGACTGAGAAACTGGGGATCGACGCCCAGCCCGCGGAATGAATAGAGCTTTGGTCCACCGCATTTCTTGCTACCAGGATCTGACGACGGCGCCTGACTTTCCCATTCAAGGATCTGCCTCCAGGCACGCTCGTTGACGGCGTTATGGATTGGGATAATCGATGCTACTGTTGTCGCCAGTTCGGACGCCGAGCCTGTGCTGGCAGGTGTGTTTCCTTTCCGTACTAGAGCCTCGAAGAATTGTCGCTCAGATGGATAGATCCAATTGCCTGTACTCTGGTCATGACCCGTCTCGGCCTCTGCATTCGATGGTGTACCGTGCGATGCGGCATACGGCGACGGACATGCCGCGGGAGTTTCGGAAGACGATGCTCGCGATGAGGCATCGAGAGCTCGTGGTATGCTGCTCACTTCACGATCCGTAGACAGTGGCCGCTGAAGCTTTGTCTTTGCTTTCTCTTCTTCTCCAGGCAGAGGATGGGGAGCTCCGCCCGAAGCATTGTGCTGCTGCAACCATATCTCACGGGTCTTGTGATCGACAGGACAAGTTGCAGCGGGAGCTGAGTTTGCAGGGGGAACAGATGGCGTACTTGCACCGGCGCCCATTTTGATCAATTGCGGCCAACCAATCCAAGACAAGATGTACGATCTCAGGGTCTATCTCGCTGAAAGCACCCATAAAAATTGCTGGATTAGTCAAGAGATTGGAAGGCGGAGAAGGATTTCGGAGGCTTGACCGCCTTTCACCGCCGACCTTTTAGAGAGGTACACCGCACTACTCCGTACTGTAGAATGCGCTGATTGCCCGAAAGGGTAACGCCCGAGATGGTCAAATAATCCACAGCCCCTCATCAGCAATTGAGTTTATAGTATACCACTTTCCCCCCTGCTTTCGACAGAAACGCAACTCCCTTGCATTCGAACAAGATGGCGGCTACTTCTGATCGTACGGTCTATCGGGCTACCACTACCGCCCCGGTCAATATTGCTGTTATTAAGTGAGTCGACTATCGCCCCCTAATCCGTCCTGTGGTGATTCTCGTTTCCTCCTAACAGGGGTACTCAGGTATTGGGGTAAAAGAGATGCGTCTCTGAATCTGCCAACCAATTCTTCCCTCTCTGTTACTCTTTCTCAGCGCTCCCTCCGAACCCTCACTACCGCCTCCTGTTCAGCTATCTACCCCGCCGCCGACGAGCTCATCTTGAACGGCAAGCCCCAGGATATTCAGTCCTCCAAACGCACACTCGCTTGTCTCTCCAATCTGCGTTCCCTCCGTCAGGCTCTCGAAAATGCCGACCCCTCATTGCCTAAACTGTGTGCTCTCCCATTGCGAATTGTTTCCGAGAACAACTTCCCCACCGCTGCTGGTCTTGCGAGCTCGGCCGCTGGTTTCGCAGCACTTGTCCGTGCCATAGCGGATCTCTATCAGCTTCCACAATCTCCCCTGGAGCTCAGCCGTATTGCCCGTCAGGGCTCCGGCTCTGCTTGTCGGTCTCTGATGGGCGGTTATGTTGCCTGGCGTGCTGGCGAGCGGGAAGATGGTAGTGACAGCCTGGCTGAGGAAGTCGCTCCTGCATCTCATTGGCCTGAGATGCGTGCAATCATCCTTGTCGTCAGTGCCGAGAAGAAAGACGTCCCCAGTACAGAGGGTATGCAGACTACTGTTGCTACCTCGAGTCTCTTTGCTACCCGGGCCGCATCTGTTGTCCCTGAGCGGATGGCCGCCATTGAGACGGCAATCCAGAATAAGGACTTCCCTGTTTTTGCCGAAATCACTATGCGTGACTCTAACAGCTTCCACGCAACTTGCCTCGACTCCTGGCCTCCGATCTTCTACATGAACGACGTCTCCAGAGCTGCCGTGAGACTCGTCCACGACATCAACCGTGCCGTTGGCCAGACTGTGTGTGCTTACACATTCGACGCTGGCCCGAATGCCGTTATCTACTACCCTGAGAAAGACTCGAAGCTGGTCGCAGGAACCGTCAAGGCTATTTTGGGCCCCAACACTGAAGGGTTCGACGGCCCATTCTACGATATCTTGAAGGACGTCACTGCTCCAGGCGTGCCTCTGGAGAAAGTTGACTCTAGAGCTGTCGAAGTCTTGAAGAACGGCATCAGCCGCGTCATTTTGACTGGTGTGGGGGAGGGTCCTATCAGTGTGGAGGATCACCTTGTGAGCGCAACAGGTGATATCCTCTCTTCTTGAAATGCTATGAGCACTGCAAAACATCTTAATCAGCTATGTACAAGTGCCCTGACACATGGTGCTTGGTACGAGAAGATACCCAGCTGTGATCATTTTCGTTACTTCTGAATCGTCCATTGTGGTTTTAATCCAAATTTGTTTAACGCAAAGACTGGCGCAACAACAGTTCCTATCATGCACGTCAAAATATTAAACTACAACTGCATATCATGTTTTACAGCATTGCATGGTGCAACGTCCATTAGCACGTGGTCCAGACGCTGTTGGGTTTCGGGTTTATATGTCCTTTTTATCTATCCAGTATTTACCTCAGCAGATAGTGGCCCAACAAACATACTCAAAACTCATTTCATGTCAGGAGACTAGTTCAGCAGGGCAGATTTCTTCATTTCCCTGACCGGTGGGACTTCCCGCCCTGGTTTACCGGTGCCGAGCACGGACGTGACACTCTCAGCGAACACGCGCTGTCCCCCACGAGGTCTAAGTTCTTCGGCACCGTCGACGTTTTCCCTGTCGAGACCCTCTTCGGCATTCTCACTCTCGTCTTGTTCCGGGGCGCCGAACACTTCCTCCCGACTTTCAGCGCACATCTTTAGCACTTCCTGCATAGCTTTTTCAATAGCAACGGCGCGCTCGCGCATGCCCCGCCGCAGGAGTGCGTCAGCAAGCGTTTCCACCTCCGGAACAGTCGAGTTGACCCGTTCAATGAGTCGACGCACACTGTTGACCAGGTACTCCTCTTCGTAGACCGTGCCCTTCTTACCACGCGCCCGCTTTCGCTCCTCACGCCGCCGGGTCTTGGACGTATGTCGTGAGGATGTCGTTTTGCCTGTGTACCTCGTGAACATGGTGCGACCAGCCAGTGTGGAGGCGTCCGTGGGAGCCAGAGACACGTTATCCGGAATATCGACTCCGAGGTCACCAGTGGTTGGATCACCACCGAAATAGGCTAGGGGATCGGCAGCACGGCGTTCACGTAGTTCTCGGATACGAGGAACCTGGGCATTCAACTGTGACCTGAAGTCGGCGAGGAGGTCCGTCGTGGTTCCCATGGCATCTGCGAGCCCTGTGTCTACAATCTCCGGGATCAGATCTTTTTTACCATGGAGCGCGAGGATACGCGTCGCATCCGCGAAGCGAGAGCCGCGGCAGAGCAGACGGGCGGCTGCCGGGATGTCGTGCAGGTGCTCTGCGTGGATTTGAGCTGCAGAGACGTAGTCGCGGCTTTCTTCTGTCAATGTAGTCGATAGAGCAAGTGCGTGCGCAGTGAGGTCGGCTTCCGATAGAGGAACCATTAGGGCACAGTATAGAGACTCCCGCCAGAGGTGCGCCAGGTGATAGCACTTGTATGCATCTTCGTAGAGCGAAAGAGACTCGTAGGCTAGAAAGAAGTCAGCATCAGTGTGTTCGGGGGCTGCTCGGCGGGATTATCTAAGAATGGAGAGACGTACCGATTCCTGCTTCTTTGTATTTGGAGTGGTCGTGCAGGAAGTCAGCATAGACATGTGTTATATCACGCAGCTGCTCTGGCTGATATTTGAATAGGTCAATCGCTTCTTTGTACAGCTCATGCTTTATGACATACGCGCGCATCTCGTCATAGGTATTGAGAGTATGGAGATGCTTCAAAGCCTTCGCCCAGCGGCCAAGATAGTTGTCTATTTCGAAACGGCGTCGATCGTCGGGAAGCTGCTGAAGTTTCCGCAGGAATGGGAGGTACTCTCGAGGGTCCTGCACGAGATTAGAGACTCGTTCGCCAGCCAGACGGCGCCGATCTTACCCTTTGAGCCTGTTGAGCAACCAACAAGGTGAGCTCGAGGTCGTAGAGCCCCAATGCATGGTCGTATAGACGGTGAGCATCCGTGAGGAAACACATATGCTCAATTGCGTCCTCTGCTTGCTCCGCGCTTTGTTCTGTAGAGCGGTCAGTAACTGGCAAAGGAGTACCCGTGACTGTAATCAAACCTCTCAGGCGAGCGACAAGCTGAAGTCCAGCCTCAAGATCCGGTGGCGATTTGCAAACATGTGCAGTGACCAGGTTATGCAAGTTGGTGTCTAAGCGTTTCTCAAGGGTGGCCAAAAAAGCATCGCAGATCCGGTTGACCTTGCTGGTCTTAGTTGCCGGCTTGAAAGAGGCCGTACCCTCCGGCTGAACTGTGGTTTGAACCTCCTTGGGCGTCTTCAACGTGTCCTTGTACAAGGTTTGCGAGACGTCGTCCTCACTGAGGGCCGGTCAGCAAGGCTCTCGAGAGGAAAAGTCAGGCCGTCCACTCACCTCAACCGGGATAGGAATTCATCGATGAAATCGACTCTCTTGACTTGATCCACAAATAGTGCAACGTTTTCCAGGAATTGTTCAGGTGCATAATCATGAAGGATGTTCATGTCTACCATCTGGCTGCGACAGGCAAGGAACGCGGAGCGATAGTCCTTTCTATCGATGTAGTTTCTGATGCCGGCCAAGACCAGAGCTCGAGGATAGATTGTCTCTATGTTGCCCCTAGGCGCCTGTAGGGTAACAGCGAATTTAGTGGGTATGACAGATACCAGTTTGCTTCCACGTTCGATACTTCGGCATCGTTCGTCTGTCTCGGGAGTATCGGCAGGAACTTCCATCTCTGCAAGTTGAAATCAGCCATTAGAAATTAGTAATGAGATCGCAATACTCAACAAACCTTCTGCTTTTGTCAAGTGAACAAACTTGAGAAGATGCTGGGAAGTAGTAAACAAGACGTGCGCTTGGGTCAGAAGAAAGGACGTGCAATTCTTTGCAAGCAGTTGACTATTCGCATAAAGGGCCCCGGTCCTCGACAATGAAATTAAAATGCGCTTTAGAGTTGTCAGCCAGTATGAAGTCAATTGTAGGCAAGAGAACTAATACCTCATCATCTGACAAGTGGACAGCCCGAGCCCAGTGAGTGTCGACAGCAGGACTCTGGTCCCAGGAATCCACTTCGACATTTTCTTCGGAGAAGGCCTTCAGGATAGAGTACGCGATTGGACGCCCAGGTTGACGGACATGCGAAAACCACAAAGCTTCATTTCCAAGGGTTGGGAAAATTGTGAGAATCTGCTCCGAGTCTGTTGTTTGATAGACGGTCGTCGTTGATCGAGTCTCGAGCGTTGTCCTTTGAATACAAGCACTGTTCGGTCCACTGTTTCTGAGAATGTAGACTTGATTCTCGTTCAAAAAAGCGATCTGTCGTGGCCGATTGTCTACCGTGTCCGGCAAGGGATGGCTAGACTCGAGTATTGGAGAAGGAACAGGACGAGTCTTCAATGACCACATGTAGATAGAGAAGCAATCTCTCATGAGGACCGCTATCCGAGTGCCAGACTTGCTGAATGCGACATCGACAACGTTCGAGTCCACTGGCACGTCACTGTGAGCCATTGGTGGAGGAACTCCCGATAGCCTTAGGGGAGTCAACTTCAGGGTTTCTTCTGCGAATTAGCATAAAGCTCTTCTCATCAGATGCGGATACAAACATACTTCCATCGATCACAGCAACAGCACCAACGTCATAAGGTGAGACGGTCGAACCATGGGAAACGTCGAAGACAAAGTCTAGGTCCAGAATAGACGCTAAGAGACGATCATCAGCACGTATACGGAACAGTCATCGGAGTGCCAAGTACCTGAGCCACAAGCAACAGAGCGTAGAGCCTTCTCTTGATGCCATTTGAAGACAAAAGGATGAGGATAATCCGGTTTGACCAACACAGGGACCTCTTCCTTGAGATAGTAGTGGTAGTTACCCATGGTCCAGAACTGTATGCGATCTCCGAACAAGACAGCAAGGACCGTTGAATCGACATTCCAACTGAGATGAATATGCGAGGCCCAGGATGCTCTTTCTTCCTCGGTGAGGCGAAGTGAGAACTCTCCATGGCGCAAGCCGTTTCTCTCGAAAAACACTACATCGACCTTGTCTTCAAGCCTCTGAATTCCCGCAATCAGGTTGCCGTAGGGCCGCCAGCTAAGGGCACCTTCTAGACCGTCGACTGGCTCGCTCACGCTGTCCAAAGTGCCTTCTCTGGAGTAGACTCTAATCACGCGACGAACACCCGCTTCGATACTATTCACAGCAACGTAGGCGCCGTCACCGCGCCAGCTGATAGTAGTTCTGCCGTCATCATTGCTGCTCAATCGGCCCTCGTCTACCTTTTCAGGTATCGTGGGGTCCCTGAGGGCTTTGGCTCTCTTTCCTTGAAATTGTGTCTCTCGCTTGCCCCAGCCCACGGAGACATGCTGAGATGCCTTAAGATCTTCGGGGGTGAAGGCGATTTCAGCAACGTTCTCAAACTCTCTAGTCATATAGAGAAAGGTATTGGCTCTAGTTGCGAGAGCCAGTAGCTCCTCATCCGGAGACCAGGCGGCTGCTGCAATGCCAACATCGACTGAACCCACGATCTCGATCTTATCTTCGCCCGGAAGGGGGTCCTCACGAACGATGACGATATCACCTCCCTCCAAGACCAAGCACGCGGTGAGATTGTCCGCGAAGTAATGTAGCGAGAGAACCCGATCGCAGGCCAAATCTGGTAGCGGGCAAGGCGCATCCCAGGATGCGATGCATTCAAATACTTCTGCGCCTACAGGGTTCGTAAAGTAGCTGTCTTGGTGTTTCCTCCGAAGCTCAATGATGGGGTTCGCCTCTGTAGGTCCAAAGGTACAAATTACAGCGTCCGAAGCTGTATCCCACGCGGTAGCCGTGAGAGGAAGCTCATTCTGAAGATGCACCTCGGCGAGGCGCACGTTTTTCAAGTTGCGCATCTTTCAAGATATTGAAGATTTTACCCCGCCATGTATCACCGAGGCTTGAACAAGTAAATAGTTGATTTAGAGTAATCAAGTAATCGACTTCATGAAAAGGCCTTTGTGGAATACTCTGAAAAGGATTAGTGCTTTTTCTGTACAATTAATTGTGTTGTCTGCGGACTGCAAACATAGCTTTGCCGGCCAAAGATTTTTAATTTTCGGACGGACAAAAGTGAGCGCTCGACCAATGACTTCATTCATATTCTAATGGGCATCAACCCATCCACCACAATGCACTACAACCAACAACTACGAGGAACGAAAAACAAGAGATAACAGGCTGCAAAGAAGTCCTTCGTCGAAATCCTCTGAATTGTGAACTTTGTACATGATACCGAATGCTTCAAGTATAGGATACATTTCCCGCCATTTCCCAATGCCCAAGCATGCCGAGGCGTGAGAAGTTTCAGCGTAACCGAGCTTCTTAACGGGTCTTGTAGGTTTGCCAAACTGTATAGGAGCACTGTTAGAATACGTATGATCCTGCGTTCGACCATTTGAGAACGTACCAGCAATGGCGAAGGGAGCACCGAAACCGGTGACTACATTCAAAAGTCAGCATGATCCATTGGCTGCATCGCGGACATTCAATCGGAGGTACGTACTCATGAAAGCCCAGTATCTCCAGAAGAAGTACTTGGTCAGAGGGTTGAAGGGAATGTTGGAGCGAGGGCCCTCAGCGTAGTGGTACGGACTGCCGAGCTGGGCCCGGGTGGTGGAAAAGCCACGACGGGCGACGAAGGAAGTGGCCATTCTGGCGCGGAGAGCAGAAGCGGCGTTCATCTTGAACACACCAGTCAGAGCCAATTGAAAGCAGAGGAAGTCAAAGAGCAACAATTACGCACCTTGAGGGAAGCAGGAGACACGATACAGTCGAAGTAACCCGATAATCGACCATCCGGAAGGGAAGAGAAGGAGTGGAACGATACAGCTTCGGCGGCTCCCCGGGACCGTTATCACGTGATTTTGCTGCACCGAAGCAGCAGGTTTTTCCGGCGGTGATAGCAGTTTCCCAAAGAAAATTGTTTCTGCCCAATCACACGCCGCCTTCATCGGAAGGAACATTGAAATTTCTCGGTCGATCGCAGAGAACAACAGACGTCTCGGCTCAACTTGGCCTTAGTCTCTGCCATCTGCGGCTGATTCTGGAGTTCGTCTCGATCATGGATGAACTCTTCGATGTTTTTGAAGACCAGCCTCAAGCGGCAGCGAAGGTCACCGATGGTGCATCCAAGCGACCCAAGAAAGACAAGAGCAAGAAGCGTCAGGTAAATGGCGATGTGAAGGAAAATGGCGCAGCGACAGAGAGCACGGAGGATATCGAGATTCCCGATGCACCTGCTGGAGAAGTCGGAGATGGAGAAGAGGCTGAAGCGCCTGCGACCGAGAACAACGAGCAACAACCCGATGCCAAACGTCCGCGACTTGAGAAGGAGCCGCAGCCTGTACTAGCAGACGAATTCGAGACGGCGCAGGAGCGCGAGGTTGCAGCATCTGCAGGTCTACAAGCCACAAAGGAAACAACTTCTGTCAAGTTGTCGCACCAGGTTCGGCATCAAGTTGCCATTCCGCCCAACTATCCGTACGTACCTATCTCGCAACACAAACCGCCTGAGAACCCTGCGAGGGTGTGGCCGTTCACGCTCGATCCGTTCCAGCAAGTAGCCGTTGCATCTATCCAGAGAGAGGAAAGTGTTCTGGTCTCGGCTCATACCAGTGCCGGTAAGACGGTAGTTGCGGAGTACGCCATCGCGCAAAGTTTGAAGAACAACCAAAGAGTCATCTACACGAGTCCTATCAAGGCTTTGAGTAATCAGAAATACCGAGAGTTTGCGGCGGAATTTGGTGATGTTGGTTTAATGACGGGAGATGTCACTATCAACCCAACAGCGACCTGTCTGGTCATGACAACAGAGGTAGGCCTCCATGACACTTCAAGCGCAACCTGGGTGATTGCTGACGCATGCACCTAGATTCTTCGGTCCATGTTGTATCGCGGCTCGGAAATTATGCGCGAAGTTGCATGGGTCGTTTTTGACGAGATTCATTACATGCGTGATGCCAGTAAGTAATCGGGAGTATTGCCGACCTTTAGAAGCTACTGACAGCTGTGGCAGTTCGAGGAGTGGTTTGGGAAGAGACCATCATTCTGTTACCCGATAAGGTCAGATATGTATTCCTGTCCGCGACAATTCCCAATGCTATGCAGTTCGCCGAATGGATCGTCAAGATGCACAACCAACCCTGTCACGTCGTGTATACTGATTTCAGACCTACTCCTCTACAACACTACTTCTTCCCCGCGGGTGGCGAGGGAATTTTTCTCGTCGTCGACGAAAAGGGAGCGTTCCGGGAAGAGAATTTCCAAAAGGCAATGGGCAGCATCGCAGACAAGAAGGGGGATGACCCGTCCGATGCTATGGCCAAGCGGAAGGGAAAGGGTAAAGACAAGAAATTGAATAAGGGCGGAAATGAAGGCCCGAGCGACATTTACAAGATTGTGAAAATGATCATGCTGAAGAACCTCAACCCCGTCATTGTCTTCAGTTTCAGCAAACGTGAATGCGAGTCGTGCGCTCTCAAGATGAGTACCTTGGCTTTCAATGATGATTCGGAGAAGGAGATGGTATCCAAGGTTTTCAACAGCGCTATCGAGATGCTTTCCGAAGAAGACAGGAACCTGCCTCAAATTCAAAACATTCTACCTCTGCTTCGGAGAGGTATCGGTGTCCATCATTCTGGGTTGCTTCCTATTCTCAAAGAAACAATCGAGATTCTCTTCCAAGAAGGACTTATCAAGGTGCTGTTCGCGACGGAAACATTCTCAATCGGTCTGAACATGCCGGCAAAGACTGTGGTCTTCACGAGCGTCCGGAAATTTGACGGTTTTAGCCAGCGCTGGGTAACGCCGTCCGAATTCGTCCAAATGTCTGGCCGAGCTGGTCGAAGAGGTCTTGATGACCGCGGTATCGTGATCATGATGGTTGGTGAAGAGATGGATCCTGCGGTGGCGAAGGAGATTGTGCGCGGAGAGCAGGATAGGCTCAACTCGGCTTTCCATCTGGGGTATAATATGATACTGAACTTGATGCGTGTGGAAGGCATCTCGCCCGAGTTCATGCTCGAGAGATGCTTCTACCAGTTCCAAAACACGGCCGGTGTTGCCGAGCTCGAGAAACGTACGCTTAATCACTCGATAACTGGAAGGAGGATATTTGTGCTGACCCCATTGCAGAACTCCAGGAATTTGAAGAGAAGAGGGCCAACATGACCATTTCTGACGAAGGCACCATTCGCGAATACTATGAATTAAGGACGCAGCTCGACAAGTTTGCAGATGACATACAAGCAGTCATCAGCCACCCAGATTATTCTTTGGCCTTTATGTCTCCGGGTCGTCTAGTGCACATCAAGCACAAAGACAAAGACTTCGGATGGGGCGTGGTTGTCAATTACAAACAACGGAAGCCACCAAAGAATTCAACGGAGGAGATTCCTCGTGACAAGAGATATGTCGTTGATGTTTTGCTCAATATTGCCGAAGGGCCGTCTGTGGCCACAAAGACATTTGAGGAGTTGCCGTCTGGAGTCAGACCAGTGAAAGAAGGGGACAACTCTCGGATGGAGGTCGTTCCAGTCCTTACCGAATGCATCCGTGCCATCTCCCATGTACGAATGAAGCTTCCCAAGGACCTGAATCCAAAAGAAGCGAAAAATGGAGTCAAGAAATCTCTTGCTGAGATCCATAAGCGCTTCCCTGATGGCATTGCTACACTTGATCCGATTGAGGATATGAATATCAAGGACGAAAGTTTCAAGAAACTACTCAGGGTAAGAAATATATTTCTTCTGCATTTTGTATTGATTGTGTGCATTGCTGACTATCATCACAGAAAGTGGAGGTCCTCGAGTCTCGTTTGCTTTCCAACCCACTGCACAACTCGCCCCGGCTACCAGAACTTTACGAGCAATATTCTGAGAAGGTGGAGTTAGGAACAAAGATTAAGGAGACGAAGAAGAAGATTTCCGAGGCCATGTCCATCATGCAGCTTGATGAGCTCAAGTGCCGTAAGCGTGTACTTCGTCGGTTCGGTTTCATCAACGAGGCCGAAGTCGTGCAGTTGAAGGCACGAGTCGCCTGCGAGATCAGCACAGGAGACGAGCTCATGCTCAGCGAGCTTCTTTTCAATGGTTTCTTCAACAAACTTTCTCCGGAACAAATCGCTGCTGCATTGAGTGTATTCGTTTTTGAGGAGAAGTCCAAGGAGACTCCTGCTCTGACGCGGGACGAGCTGGCGAAGCCCCTAAAGGAAATCCAAGC
Organism: Aspergillus pseudoviridinutans; assembly: GCF_018340605.1. Lineage (NCBI taxonomy): Eukaryota > Fungi > Ascomycota > Eurotiomycetes > Eurotiales > Aspergillaceae > Aspergillus > Aspergillus pseudoviridinutans. Next base: position 2,417,700 of record NW_025091281.1, on the reverse strand, counting down.
GCAGGCCCGCATAGTTGCCAAGGTCTCTCAAGAGTCCAAGCTGGCTGTCAACGAGGAGGAATATGTAAACAGTTTCCACTGGGAGCTTATGGAGGTCATGTATGAATGGGCGAACGGCAAATCCTTTGCTGATATTTGGTAAGTTATCCATCTGTCGGCGCTCTGAGGCAAAGTCTACTTCGAAAACTAACTCGCCTGTCTCATTAGTAAAATGACCGATGTTTATGAAGGATCGTTGATTCGGGTCTTCCGTCGATTGGAGGAGTGTCTCCGTCAGATGGCGCAAGCCTCCAAGGTCATGGGTAACGAGGAACTCGAGAGCAAATTCGAGGAAGCTCTGACTAAAGTGCGCAGGGACATTGTGGCTGCACAGTCCCTGTACCTGTAAATATCATTTTCTTTCTTTTCTTTTTATACCTCCTATGGCCTATGTTGGTACCTTAGGGAGTATTTATGTGTCGTACGGTCACGATCGTTTTGAAGAAGTCTCGCATTTCCCTGGCGTCGGAAATGGAAAAAAGGGTTTCATTGTTTGGTTCCTGTCTACTCTAATGGACGACAGACGTTTCTATGATTTTGAAACCTTGTTCAAGCTTCTATTAATCACACATAATTGTAGAAATGAAATCTCGTCCCCTGAAACTTCACTTGTAATGATCATGGATGGTGTCATGGACCAAAAACCTGCGCAGTCGGCCTGCGTTGCCTCCCGCAACCGCCTGCAAGTCCACCGCTTTTCTTTCTTTCGCCCTTCCCCACCACTCACCTCACCTCAACTCAACTCGTCCTTACATCCTCTCTCTCGCTCGCTCTCTTTCCTTTCTCTAATCCTCCATCTTCTTCTTTTGTTTGGAATCTTGTCTTTCCCTTGATCTATACCTCCTTCCCGCCCTCCTGCTTTCCTGTGCTCGAAATCCTCGTTTCCCTCTGCCACAGAGAGATATCGGTACTTCTTCGCCATCAACTGTTTGTGATCCATCATGAACAGCTTGGTGGCTACACCACCTGTGCCTCCACACTTCTACGAGTATTCTCGTCTCTCCTCTCCACATCCAAGTAAGTGACTTTTGAGGTTTAGGAGATCGAGATTTGGAGCTCACGACTTTTTCCAGTGTCTACCCCTACTCATACACCCAGCAACCGTAAACGGAAAGCCGATGATGATGGCAATGATCACGATGGACGGATGTCAGCTTCTCCCACCAACTCGCCCGCCTTCACTCCTCGATCTCTTCCGGCTCCTCGCTCCTTCAAAAGGTCCCGGCCCAACGTCTCTGGCAGACCACTCTCCCTCCCACGACTGCTGGAAACCCTCGACACAGATGCCTTGAGGGGGATACTACGGTCAATGTGCGAGCGTCACCCGGCTTTGGCTGACGAAGTCATTCATACGTCTCCACGCCCGAGTGTTTCCTCTGCTCTCCAGGTTCTCCGCAATTACCAATCGACTTTACAAAACTCATTCCCATTAGGTGGCAATCCTGAGTCCGACTATGCCTACAACCGTGTCCGACAGCCGCTGGGGAATCTGCTGGATGCTCTGAGTGATTTCACACCGCATTTCTTGCCGCCACATGAAACGCAGGCGTCCGTGTCTCTGAGTTATCTGGACGGGGCAACAGATATCATTCACGCATTGCCACGATGGCACTCACCACAGAACAACATAGAGCGGGACTCTGCGTATGATGAAATTTGCAAGGCATGGATTCTGGTAATCCGAGAGGCGGCGAAGCGTGGTGGCGGAATTCAGCTACAGTATGGTGGATGGGATCAGAAACTGGCGAAGCATAACCAAAATGCTGGCGGTCGACTTCAGGCTGCCGTTAACGAGCTTGGTAACAGCTTGGGTTGGATGCACGGCCCAGACTCCCAAAGCTATGGAAGTTCGACTGGTGGGGACCATGTCTCGGTCCGGGAGCAGTTACTTTCCGGCACTTATGGCTTGGGAACTCCCGTCAAAGTTGGACCCTGGTAGAGAAGCACTTCTCGAGTCTCGCTCGTTAAATGCACCCTTGCGGCAGCGTTGCGGCTTTACTCGTCATTTTCGATAGCTACTGTCCGATTCCTCGACCGTGCACGCCTACATATGATACGATCACGATACTATTGCATGAATTAGAGAGTTGAGGATCTCCTGACATTTACAGTTTGCAAAGGGACACTGCGCTTTATTTATTGTGTCATACTTCCGGAAACCAGGCTCGTCGTCTTTTTTTATCGTTACCTAGAGAGAGCACAAGGCTACGGGAAATACTTCTGTTATCGCGTCTTCTTGCCTGTCAAGCTACATCATACCACCGCCCACATGGACCATCACTAGCCTCTTTTCCTCTATTTCTCCATTCCTTCTACTCACTTTTCCTTTTTCATTTCTGTTTTTATTCTGCTACGGCCGACTTCTGAAGATTATCCCTGAGTTTTGTGCCATTTGACGGCAATCATTTCCCCTATGTCCGCTACCTGTCTTGTATACCCTTTGGCCCATTCTTTTTCCCGCTCTTCTCGATCATACTGGTGGCTGAAACTTGGTGTCATCTTCAATAACGGTGGCTTCGATCATATTCTGAATTATGTGCCAGATGGGCCATGTGTCAAGTAAAAGATACAGATGCTCTCAATCCGTGCGTGACTAGCATGCTCGGTTTTCGATGAAACAAGTCGCATTCACAATGCGTCGATTGGGAATTTGTGTCTAGACAAACCTTTTAGCCCAGCAGAATGATTGTCGCCGCGCAACACTGTGGAACTTCAGAGGCATCAGAGACTTGTCCTGGTCCACCTACATGTGGGTATGCATATTGGCCTCTTACACACAAAAGCAACCTAAATACTAGATCTAGAGGGTGAGACGGAATAGAAGGGATATGACCGTGGATAGATTGTAATATTAGTCATGGTTTCAAAATGAATCAGCAGAATCTTGGTTGATCATGAGTTAGGTGAATGTTAAAGTAAAGGAGGGAGCTCCAGATGATCTTAAAGCGAACTTTGGTAGTCATATCCTCGAGAAATATGAGTGATGGTTGAGTCGAAAAATGGAGCAATGCATGACAAAAATTGAACAATGGAGAAACTGCGTTCTGTAAGGCTCATGACAGTGCACGCTTCATGACACGGAGGAGCCACCCTGCATCCTCCCAGCCTCCATTCTCCCCTGGCTTCTCTACCACAGTCGAACCTATAGATTCGTCAGCCGACACGCTAGCATTGTCATCGGTCAATTCTGCCGCAGAGTGATCATCGAGGACATTGTTCTCCTCTGGAGATACGTCGGGATGCTTTGCTGGCTGGACGGACTGAGCATTTGCAGAAAGAGGTAGATCTTCGACACCGAATAGTGTCCACTCGACCATCCGATCGATCCAGCTGCCCAGGCCGAATCCCCTCTCCCGAGTCAAACGCTGCAGTTCCTGCTCGTCGATCTCGTCCTCCGAGTCGGACTCCTCGTCCGAGGCCGATGCATACCCGACCTCGAATTGCTGGATGGATGCCATCTCCGCGCGGATACGCTCATCTACAAAGTCAGGGACGAAATGGCGTGTCTCCTCGTCGGGACCGGCCGAGAAATGAGCATTCGATCCTGATTTAGTGGAGAGCACATCGAGGCTCGTCATAGCCAGATCGGGTCTGCTGTTCCTTCGACTTGCCGCACGGGATCCCCATCTCGAATGCGCGGCCGGCGTAGACCTCCCGGATCTCGACCGGCGGGCCAAAACCGGGCTATCGTGATTCATTTCCGAGACGAGGCTCGTCGAGCTCTCGCGTTTCACAAGCCAGCTCTGGCCTTTTTCCTCTCGCGTAGACGAAGCGAGCGCGATCCCGGCCCGAAGCATCCATTCTGCATCGCGGCGTCCGGCTGACTCGGACGGCTGATGCCGCGACGAGGGTGCGTGCTTCTTGTTGGATCCATGTGGTTGGTGATGGTGCAGGGGTTGTGCGTCGTCCTGGCTCTGCAGGCTGCTGTCGCTGCGGTGGATACGACTTGAGCTCTTGCTTCGGGAGTGCAGACGGACTCGGGATCCGCTGCGGGAATACGAGAGGACGCCCGGGGTCCCTGGAACGGAAAAGCTTGAGAGATAGGATGTCCGGGTTGGTGTGTCGGCAGGTCGCTCATCTCGTGGTGAGAAATAGTCCTGTGGTTCTGTCTCGTCGTCGATGGGGAACCGATTTGTCAATGGTGCGAGCGAAACATGATTTAGTGAGGGATATGAGCGGCGGGATCGAAATCCGCTCCCGCTTTGGGATGCAGAACCCTGTAGAGCTGAGTGAGTAGATAGAAGGAATACAGATGGAAGGAGAGACTCGTACATCCATTCCGATGTTCTGCTGAGAGCTTGATGGAGCGGCTCTGGGCTAGGAGGGGAGAGGAATGATCCGCTTAAAGAGCTCTTAGTAGCTTGCAAGCTTGGGGTAATAAGATGGGATGATGTACTCCGTAGAAGAGGAGGTGCGGCAAGGATTCGCTGACTCTCCCTTCTCCGCCCGAGCTGTTGGCTGTCGGCATGTGAAAGTGGGCTCTTGGATAGACAGAGCTTAAGGTACCTCTTGTTGAGTGACTCTTTGGTCTAGGATCGGGTAGTGCATCATTGCAGAGCGTGGACCTGGCGAATCGATATTTATTGTGTTTTGACAGTATTTCGTATGACCTCGTGACATGCTCGTGGAAATACCATATGATGAAGCACAACCTGGGGTAAATCTCCACATCTCCACTATATAGTTACTATCCACCCGATGATACAGCAATTCGGTGTCAACATAGTACGTAGAACATAATAACAAATATAGTACTATACACAGAAGACTAGCTGGCGGAACGGTATTCATTTTGCTAATTTGATTTCGGCTTGCTTTTTCTACAGAATATAGTCGATTTTCATACGATTTTCCCCTTGTTCACAACGAATGCCTCGATAGCAGAAATTGCAGCCCACAGCCGGTTCTCGGCCTCAGGGAAGACTAGGGACCGCTGGCTGTAGAAGACTTCATCGTGCACCTCCTCCGGGTGACGGGGCAAGCAGTGCATAAATTTCCACCCTTCCTTGGCACCACCACGTTTGGCCAGATCGGCTGTGATCTGGAAGCCTTCAAAGTCCCTGAGCCGCTTGATCGATTCGGCTTCCTGTCCCATGGATACCCATGTGTCTGTGACCAGAACATCTGCGTCCTTGACAGCCTCCTCAGGAACAGTAGTCTGGATGAGCTTTCCGGGGCTGGCCACGCCTTCTCCGGCCTTCTGGATGATCTCCAGCATGTGGGCAGGAATCTCGTAGCCCTTGGGCGTGGCAACAGCCAGGTCAATGCCCATCTTGGCTGCCGCAATGGCCATATCAAACAAAACGTTATTCGCATCGCCGATCCAGGCGATCTTCAAGCCCTCCAGACCCAGGCTGGAGAGATGATGAGCCTTGGGTGTGAAAGTTTCGTGCATGGTCTGAAAATCGGCAACGGCTTGCAGCGGGTGGAATGAGTCACAGAGAGCGTTAATCACAGGGACGGTCGAGTGCTTCGCGAGGTCGGCAACTTCGGCATGCTTGCCGACGCGAGCCACAATGCAAGAAACCATCGAAGAGACCACCACCGCCGTGTCGTAAAGGGACTCATTAACACCCAATTGAATGTCATCCTTTCCCAGAAACATCGGGTGTCCTCCCATCTGCACCACGGCACCCTCGGTCGAAATCCTAGTTCGAGTACTCCGTTTACTGAATATCATGGCCACGGTCTTCCCGGTCAGGGCTCCAAGGAGATTCTGAGGCAGGGAGCCCGATTTGATCGAGCGTTTGTACGAAGAGGCATTGCGGACGAGGGTAGCGAACTCGGTAGGGGTCAGATCGGCAATGGAGAGGAAATGGCGAGGCGCGAAAGGAGAGGTAGGAGGGGTAGTCTGGGACGAATATCGTCGCAAGGCATTGAGGGAGACTCGTTGACGCAAGTGTTGCCCGTTCAATGCGCCGTATCGGGCGGCGGCGAGTTTTAAACCGCAAGCCATGGTAGATGAGTTTGAAATATGGAATTGAGAGAATTGACGACCCTATAGATGTGGTGATATACAACTCAGTAAAGGAATGACTCAGAGAGATTATCCAAACAATTACATAGTCTACTTACCTGGAAATGATTCAGTCGAAGTTAAAAGCAGTTTAGTGTATTCAATTATCGGATCGACTCATACCAATTATTATTATTAAATAATAGCTGATAGTTGATAGTTGGCCAAGCTATTGGACTGGTTAGTTGAGCTCCTCCACAACTGGAGACACTCCTATCAGCACTTTATTATTGGGCCGTTGGCGGTGTCACCTACTTACGTCGTTGATCATCATCTAGTCTTCTCCAAGTATGGGTATCTTACCTATCTATCCATCAACCTATTCTTGTTCTCCTCATCTTTGATCTCGTTATTGTTATATAATTACATCCTTCTATAGTACTCGTATAGATCTATTCTTTGTTCTATCTCCACAACTCTGGATAATTATCCGTTCTATCGCTCCACATTCGGCTGCCTTCCCCACTCCTAGCCATTATGGCTGAGGAAGAACGCAGACCACTGCTCAACGAGGGACCGTCTACGGATAGCTCATCCTCTCACGCAGATCGACCGCTTCGACCATTCGAGTTGGCATCAGAGTCTACGCCTCTCTTAGTCCGTCGGGATGACGGCGATATTGTTGCGTATGGCACCGCGCCTCGGAGAGCATCAGCCTCATCGTCAGCGTCTGAGACCTCCAGTTTGCACAAGTATTCCAAGCGTTTGGGTGGCAGGATAAGATGGCAATTTCTCTGCGCGTTCCTCACACTGATGGCTGTCGTGTCCATCCTTGTATTCGCTTTTGTGGCACCAGCGGTCGTGAAGGAATATGCAAAAGAAGCTGCAGTATTCAAACCTACGGATATCTCCATTAATTCGACCACCGAGGATGGTGTGCGAACCAGAATTCAAGGGAAATTCGTCTTGGATGCAGACCGTGTTCAGAAGCGATCAGTCCGGACTCTAGGCCGGTTGGTCACATGGATTAGTAGGGAAGTCGAAACGGGTCAGTCGGAGGTACATGTCTACCTTCCAGACTATGGAAATATTCTCGCCGGCACAGCCTCTCTACCCTCCATCAAAGTGAATGTTCAGAACGGTCATACAAACAACATTGATTTTCTGGCAGATTTGATCGCCGGCGACCTTGTGGGTATTCGTGCAGTAGCGGACGATTGGATTGCAGGGAGACTTGGTCAGCTCAGGGTCAATGGAAAGGCCATTGTTCATCTCAAATCTGGTTTACTGAGCTTGGGTGAGCAAATAGTGACTGACTCTATAACATTCAAAGGTTAGTTCCGTCTACCCGCTGCTGTTGTTCATCTTGGCAGAATGTTCCTCAATCGCTGACACTGTCTATAGATAAAGACTTCCCTGCTTTGCCTGAGGTCAAAATCTCGAAGCTGAATGTCTATGACCTGGATACCCCTGGCGGAAGTGGCGCATTGGCGTTTGATGTGTCGCTTACTGCATCGATTGATTCTCCTTTATCCCTGACGATACCCTCGCTCGGCTTTGAGCTGCTCGTACCGAATTGCTCGCCGGGGGACCCGAACATCTTGGTAGCAGATGCGGTCACAAAGGAATTTCAGATCGAACCTGCTGCCAGTGCTGTCATGAATGTAGTTGGTACTATGCAAAGTCTCTCCGACGAATTGACAAGAGCTTGTCCCGGAAGGGAAGACTCACCACTTGATTTTCTCGTCAAGAGCTATATGAACGGCCGCCCAACTACGCTTTACATCCGTGGAGCAGATAACCCGTCCCTTGGAGCTCCACCTTGGCTTGCAGACATCTTGAAGGGTGTCACAGTACCAATGCMCTTCACAGGACATGCACTGGACAACTTGGTCAAGAACTACACGATGTCAGACGTGCATCTCAGTCTTCCAGATCCGTTGGCTGAGCCAGACTCAGATGAATCTCAACCAAGAATATCGGCCCTGGTCAAGGTGCTAGTTGCACTGCCGGAGCAGATCAACTTGCACGTAGACATCCCACATGTTCGTGCCAATGCTGATGTCTTCTACCATGGCAAAGAGCTTGGGGTCATGAATCTTCCAAAGTGGCAGCCCGCCAATGCAAGTTATGTCAAAGACACAGACGGTTCCCAGGCGTTGCTCGTAAACTTTGCGATGAAAGATGCACCGCTAAGGGTTACTGATGAAGATGTCTTGACCGAAATCCTCCAATCTCTGATTTTTGAAGGGAAGCCGGTTGACCTACGTGTCGTTGCAGCGGTCGATGCGGAAGTTGTAACGAAGCTTGGCCAGTTTGCCCTCAGAGGCATACCGGCCGAGGGAGCTGTTCAAATCAAGCGTGAGTACATTGGCAAGGTCAACTTCCGAAAAGAATAGATCGCTGACCTGTGTAGCTCCTTTCTCTGGCTCTTTTGATGAATTGATGCCACGGTTGAAGTCTCTCGAAGTTGGGCCTACAACCGATTCTTCCATGCTGGTCGAAACGAGAGTGAATGTCACCAATCCAACGGAATACTCAGCAGCAGTACCTTACGTCGACTTTATGATGTTGTACAATGGGACTAAAGTCGCCAATATCACGGCCCTAGACATCGCGTTGGCTCCGAAGGCAGATGCTACAGTTCGGGTCGATATCATGTGGGAGCCGTCCAAAGGAGGTCAGGATGGTGTAGAAGCTGGTCGAGAATTTCTATCAAAATGTGTCTCAGGTAAGATACATAAAAACCTATCTTAGAATCGTTCACGTCATCGTCAAGGTTCTGACCAACGTCTAGGGTCCAACATTACCGTGACGGTGCAGGGTCATGAGGGAACTATCCCGGCATTACCTAAATTCGGGCGAGCATTATCAAAGTTGGGCTTTGAGTTCCAACTCCCCATGATGTCCATTCCCGGGTCACCCAAGGCACCCAACGGTGACAATGGGGACACCAGGTTCATTCAAGAAGCAACGGTACTACCTGCCTTGATAGGAGCCGTTTTCCCCTCATGAGTCTCGAATTCGTTCTAGCATGCCACCAGTTGGCAATGTGTTTTTTGGCATAGAGCTCATTGTTCTCGGACCAGGTTTCTTTTTGAACAGGGACTAATCTACGTGTGCTCTTAGCTGCACCTTTGGTCATCCACTGCCGAGTTCACCCTATTTTCGCCTCTCCCGAAGACGCTGATAGACATCATGTCTGTGCAAGCCAACGCTTACTACTTGGGACACGAAGAGGTCGGAAGTATTAACTACTCCGTTCCTTTCCAGGTGCTCCCGGGGGTCTCGAAGACGCCCCGGATGCCTGTCGAAATGAATCCGGATGGTATCGGCTACGATGCTCTGAAACGAGCTCTGGGAGGTTCACTTGAACTTTTTGCAATGGCCACGGTTGGCGTTCGGGTAGGCCACTATACAACCACAATTGACTATCACAGCAAGGGAATTCGGGCCAATGTGAAAATCTAATACGGAGTACGTGTTTTGGGGGTTAGGGACTTTCTTGGCGCTCTTAGGGTATAAATTAGGCGTTTGGGTATGAATTCTACCGCAGGGCGATCTGAGATCACGTATAGATGAGCCCGATTCTACAGTATGCTTTTCCTCACTACCTAGTCATATCTGCTAGCATGCTTGGATTGAGACCGCATTCAATAGGAATTAAAACACGCGACTAGCGGAATGAATCAAATTCAAGGAAGAAAGCGCTAGGATATACAAGTAACAAGCATGAACCCGGACAGTGATCTCAGAATGAGCCAATCAACTTGATATTCCCAGATAAAAGACATATCAATTACAAATTGTTACCAAGGAACACGGTCGATTTCACCAGGCTTCGAGTTACAACTAAGAAATTTGCTTTTCACAGCGGACGATTTCGTATTGGGCATGGTAATTAACCAGGAGGAAGGGTGCTAGCATCGACAACATCGGCAGCCTCTTTCTCAAGCTCCTCGCTGGGTTCAGAAGAAAGAGGAGAACGAGGAAGGGCCATGAGACCAGTCCGCGTGGACTCGAGAATACCGAAGGGGCTGACAAGCTTCAGGAACGAGTCAATACGAGAAGGCTTGGCGGAGCTGTCGAAACGTTAGCCGATGCTAGATCGCGAATTATGAAGGACCAGACKTATAAAGCTTACACTTCAACAATGCAGTTGTTGGTGCTGATGTCCAAAACCTTGCCGCCAAACTGGTGAGTCAAGCGGGTGATGGCATCAAGATGCTCATGCTTGTGTCTCAGTGCCTGACTGGGAGGCAGATGGCGAGGATGAAACTCGACTTTCTTGCTCTGCGCATTGCTAGCCTTGTTGTCCTTCTGCCCTTCCAGGGCGTCACCGGGCGTGGTGATCTCGCGGTGGTGCTGGAGCAGCTCCTCGAAGAACTCGGGGCCCAGGATGCTGACCTTGGCGAGCAGAAGCTCGCGCTGCACCAGGGCCGAGTCAGTGTAATCGAGGACAGCCCAGACGGGGACGAGGTCGTCCAGCTGTCTGCGCGCCTGCTCGACGACACCGTCCTGGCCCTGCAGCACGATGGTCATGCGAGACAGATCCTCAACCTCGGTGTTGCAGACGACCAAGCTGTCGATGTTGAAGCCCCGGGCAGCCAGGATTCCGGACACGCGGGACAGCACACCGGGCTCATTCTGCACCAGGCAGTTCAGGATGTGACGCTTTGGAGGATTGGTCGGTGCGACGGGGGTCTCATACAAAATCGACGAGACGGCCGTGGGGGCGTCCCATTGCGGGGAGGTATCGGACACAGGCAGGGGGAGAGGGGAGCGACGATGCAAGGCCTTGTAGGCCAATGCCGAGGTCGAGCTAGACGATGCTCTGGATGTGGTGAATCGGGGAAGATTGGCTGCCACTCGGGAGGTTTTGGAAGACACCGCTAGAAAGGGCGCTGATGCTGCCGACGACAGCATCAGAGGGCGTCGGAAAGACATTATCTCCCGACTTGACCTGCGACAAAAGCAGGCAAAACAAGAGAGGCTGATCCGACTCAATGGAGTCTTTTTTTAGGACGAGAGGGAGTCAAGTGTCAGTAGTCATAAATCGCATTTTATACTCGCGGCCTTCCGACGTCGGGGGCTGACTCAGGCCTGTGTATGTCACTTACCAGGGCTACAATACCGCTAGGCCTTCTTCAGACTAGTGGGAACCTGAGGTGTATGCGATTCATCACATGACCTGAAGCTGCTGCACATCGCCAACTTTCTATTCGTGTCTTTGTCCGCAAGGATAACTGAAGAATAACCTAGTCGGCTCAAATGCTCATAACACTGACCTAGGTTTGTGGGCTGTTGAAACCTCAGCCAACGGTCATCAACCTCTCTCTACATGCTCCTTGACTACATCTCTGCTGTGATTGGTCAATTTCCCATACTCCGTACTGAAGAGAAAAAAGTGTTCCGGCTCTGCTGGTTGTTACACTAGCGTCCATTGGGCTGATCTTCTAACTCCACCGAACCATTTTGTTGCTTTTGGACTTCTAAGGTCCTCCTCTTAGGCTTGTTCTGGACCATCTTCTGGGATTGCGCCTGTCCAGTGACAGCAAATACTTCTTCTTCCTTCGTATCTATCGCCTATCATGGCTGACGATGAACGCCGTGCCAAACGCTCTCGCTTCGATCAGACGGAGCCTGAGCCGCGACGAGCTTCACGATTTGACCGTCGCTCTCGGTCTCCTTCTTCGCGACAGCCAGAATCCACGCGCACTCGCAGTCCTCTCAGTCGTGAACCTTACAGCCCTGGCGCCGATGACTCGAGGAAATCAGGCTCTGTAGATCCTGCAGCAGCAGCAGGTATGACCAGCAAGCAGGCTTCAAAGCTCATTCTTTTGCCGCAGAAGCTGACAAGTCGGGGAAATTTGAACAGCTGCAGCAGCGGCCAAGATCAACGCACAGTTGCAAGCGAAGAAAGGAATCCAGCACGTCGATGTCCCTCCCATACGCTCGGTGAGAAATCGAGATGGTCCTGTGCTCATGATGCGACTGTTGCTTACTTGGTCCAATGTATGCTTTCTAGACCGCCAGTCCCGCACCGAACGCGTCTTCGCCCTCCGCCGCGGACTCGAAGAAGTTGAATCCTGAAATCTACGTCGCTGACGGCGACTACATCAAAGATATTGAAATCAATGACCTGCGCAACCGCTATACATTGACCAAGGGTTCTACCCAAAAGATGGTAATTATTCCTGTTTGCGTCTGCTGATATTCCAGGCACTGTTGTGCAAGCCGGCTACCGCTGCAGCCAGGCATCTTGCTCTCCCTTTCATTGCTGTTCATTTTTTTTCGTGGCCGTGGCTGAAGCTTACCCAAATCAAACCATCCATAGCATCTCACTTACCCTCATTTTCATCTGCTGACCTCCGCTGCGTGACATTTAGATTAAAGACCAGACTGGCGCCGGTACGCCTTCATTCCACATTTATATTATTATGAAACTTTTGATCAAGAAGGAAGCTCATCAAGTCTTATTATCAAGATGTCACTACCCGAGGAAGCTATTATCCCGACAAGAGCATGGCCACCGCCGCGGTATGTGGTTGATCCTTCCTTCATAATCCACAACCCCACCCCACCCCTCAACCCCTCTCATCTCCCAAAAGATTGTACTGTTGCTAATGAGATTTGTGTAGAATCCACCGCTGTACCTCCACGTAACGAGCACGTCCAAAGAAGGCCTCGAAAAGGCCGTGGCCTTGATCGACGAACTGATGCAGAAGGAGCTACCGAATCTCGTTGACGAGCGACGATTCCGTCGGCGTGAGCCGGATCCAGTTGAGCGTGATGAATACGGCCGTGTATGGACTCATTTACTTGTTCACTTCTGAGAAGGCGCTAATTGCGTACAGCGTAAATGGCCTGAGGAACGGATTCCGGTTGATCTGGAACCGATCCCTGGATTCAATCTCCGAGCCCAAGTTGTTGGACAGGGAGGTGCATATGTGAAGCACATTCAACAGAAGACTCGTTGCAAGGTGCAGATCAAGGGTCGTGGCTCCGGTTTCTTGGAACCAAGCACCGGCAGGGAAAGTGATGAGCCCATGTTTTTGCATGTAGCGTGAGTACAATCTCAATCTCCGTTCTGATTGGACTCGATTGACTGACGGAATGAAAGTGGCCCTGATCCAAACGATGTCCAGGCTGCTAAGGAACTCTGTGAGGATCTTCTAGCCAATGTCAGGGAACAATATCAGCGTTTCAAGGAAAATCCGCCTCAGCACAGCTATGGCGGGTATGGTCAACGCGGCGGTGATCGTTACTATGGAGGTGGTTACGGCGGCGGTTACTCTAGCCAACATAACCAGCAACACTCCAACTCGCCCTCTGCCACGGCTAGTCCTGCACAGGCTGCATCAGGAACATCGGGTGCCGCTGGTGCCGGAAGCCCTACTGACTATAGCGCACAGTACGCGCAATATTACGGATCTGACCCCTATGCGGCCTACGGTGGCTACCAGAACTATGTAGCATACTACCAGTACTACCAACAGGCGGCTCAACAACAGCAGCAACAGCAGTCTTCCCAGTCCCAGAGTCCTGCCCCTCCACCGCCACCTCCAGCTAGTGAGGCTCCGCCCCCGCCACCTCCTGGCTMTGGCTCTCCCCCTCCGCCGCCTCCTGGCGGTGGCAGCTACAGTGCTGTAAGCATCCGCTGGGTTCAATGATGGAGATCTCGTACTAACATTGTCAATTAGGTTCCACCACCTCCCGGTCTTTAGAAATGTTATGCGATGGTTTCCAAGGACATCCACATGGCATAACGGAGCAGTGACAGTGGAGTCGAACGCTCGCAAGGAAAGACTCTTTATTCTATGTGTCTAGCTGTTGTCGAAGAATAACTTTCAAAGTTCCCATCTCGTTTCTTACAATAATGTCTTTTGGCAGTCAATTAATTGAGTGTGGTTGGCCTTCGGCACTTGTAGATTATCACTAGGTTTTTGTCAATCTATGCTCAATCACAGACCTCGGTTTGAGATCTGCAACATACTAATTAGTTCATAGCAGAAAACTTCTAAGACTCTGGTATTTAATAAAGAAAGCAAAAGACCTGCCAAAGAACACCTTTACCCATACCGTCCTCACATAGCCATACAGTCCGTTCTTGAGCAGATCCAAGTCATGTTCAGGTCCTTGCATGTATCTAAAGTATCAGAGATCACCAATAACAGGCACTCTAGTGGAGATCACGAAACATTCCTTGGATAATCTGAACAATACTGCGGTCCATGAACACTGAAGGGTCACTCGGAGGCGGCATGCTCGCTTTTCGTTTTCTCAGTTCGGTCGTTCCGTATTTGCAAACGTCACAGGCAAAGTCACAAGGCGACGTGATCGTGCCCTCGATCTTGATGTTGCGGCCTGCGACCTGGGAGCCCATCATCTCGAGCTCCTGGTCCCCGAAGAAGTCCTTGATGAGCTCATGTCTGCATTGGGTCACTGTTTCGCAGTATCGGATAACCTGTTTGAAGCTCTGCAGCCGGGCACTGTGGCTCTGCAAGCTATGTATGGCTTTGCTACATGAGTCCGGGTTTTCATTGCTGTTGTCACCTTTAATACCAGCTCGAATTTTGGCGTTCTGGACGTCCTTGTACAGGCGGTCGAGGACCCGGTCTCGTTCTTGGGTGTTGTAGTAGATGAGAGAGGCGGCGGCGCGGCCATCTCGTCCTGCGCGGCCAGATTCCTGAACGAGACCCTCAAAGCTGCGAGGAGGAGTCCAGTGGACCACAAAACGAACGTGGGGGTTGTCAATGCCCATACCGAACGCATTAGTCGCAACGATGATATAGAATGAAGGAATGGGACCTTCCCCTCCAGCCAAAGGTCTTGACGCGGTCCACTCAGTCTGCACGCGATTCCTGTCTTCAGAGGAAAGGCCGGCGTGATAAGCTACTGCACGAATGCTTCCATCGGACACTTTCGTGAGAGCGGTGGCCAGCTGTTCAGCAATTACGCGGTAAGGCACATAGACAATGCCAAAAATCGGGGGAATTACGGGGTCCTTAGCATCTAGCCTAGCTTCTCGTCGCGTCTTGATGGATTTCAACCACGAGTGGAGGTCGTTCAGCTGAAAAGTCTCGATCTCAAGCGGGTCTTCGGCAAAATCTTCGAGATATCTGATCTCATAGTGGATATTCGGCCGAGCAGAGGGAGTGTTGAATAACTTCAGCCGAGCAGGCTCTAATCCAAGGATGTTTATGATATCTGCGCGCACACGTGGTGTTGCTGTGGCCGTGAAAGCACTTATTGGGACCGGCGGCTCGTTCAGGTGACGCCGGAACCAAGAAAGTTGTTTGTACGCCGGACGAAAGTCGTGGCCCCATTCGCTAATACAATGTGCTTCATCAATCGCTATGCGGATCAACTCTCCCTGTGAGTGCATAGTCTGAAGAGTCCGCCTGAATGCCACTGTTTGGCATAATTCTGGCGTCACATAAAGGAGACGTGTTCTCGGGTGCCCGGAAAGAAGATCGTCTATAATCACCCGTCTCTCAGCTAAAGGAGTCGTCGAGTTGATGGTGCATACTGCTACTCCCAGAGCCTGAAGTGCATTCACCTGATCTGTCTATTGGAGGACACATTTTAATGGACGGCACAAGTTGATAAAGGCTGGAACGGCTGGCGAAAACTACTCACCATCAAAGCGAGAAGGGGACACACCACAATTGTCACTGTGACGCAAAGAATAAGCAATCAAGGGAAATGCCTTATCGAAATGCCAATTTCGGAAACTGGTGGAGGGTGGACCAACCTCCATGACTGAGCACAGCAGGCAGCTGAAAGCACAAGCTCTTTCCAAAGGATGTTGACGCCTGCAAAAAAACGTCATGCCCCTCGACCGCAGCTGTTACAACTTCACGTTGAAGAGGACTGGTATCAAGGCGTGGCATGTCAGTGTTATCTTGAGTCCTATTCGTTAGTAGCATTCCAGTAACTTACCGAAATGATTGCTTGCGGAAGACACGGTGCAAGTAGAAATCCAAGTCTACTTTACGGCGCTGCAATCCGCCGTTAAGCATCTCTGCATCGTTGAGACCAATAGTGCGCTCAGAGTGGACAGTGATGAGAAAACAATTGTTCGGCCAAGTTATCTCGATCCACGCGTCGACGCGAAGAAGCCGGAAAGAGGGAACACGCGATATCACGTGATTATTATATAGCTTCACATGGTCTGATACTCGTCATGAGACAGCGGGAGCCGAGAATCCAGTGCTAGTCCGTTGACCTCCTACATGTGTCGAAATCGACGTGCACGTAATGGTTTGTCTATATGTCACAATCGACTTTACTCTAAGGGTATTTATATACAAATAGATAATATACAAGTTCAAAGCACTGCTGCCACCAGCCAGCCATCAGCCATCAGCGCCCAGTAAGGTCTTTAATATACTTATTCAGCTCCTCCTTGACGGCGAGGACATCCAGCGCCTTTCGCTTTTGAGGCCGCCAGATGCGCTCCAGTGACAACCAGACGTCCATCACCTCTTCAGGCCCACAGCAGGTGCCAAATGCCCGAATGATCAAGAGAATCATTCGACGGCCCAGGAATACACCGTTCTCGATCCGGCGCCCAAGTTCATGCTCCATAGGGTCGGAGTCGCTCGGCGCGCTTTCTGTTGGGGCGAGAAAGAGGTCGTCGACGTCGAGATCGACGCCATCGTCGAGCTCTATAATATGTTCACCGTCGTTTATTTCGTCTGCTTTTTCGTCCATGCGATCGCTGTTATCCTGGACTTCCTTCTCTCCTGGGGTATCCTTAATCTCACTGGTGCTAGGAACATCGTTTCCGTCCGCCCGTTCACTGACGTTCGAAGCAGCCTTGATCTCGCCAGTGCTTGATGGTAGTGGAGTGTACAGACCAACCGTGGGCTGAGAAGAATCCGCCAAAGTTGTCAGTACAGTCGCGGAGTCAGTCTTCAATGGGTTCTCCCAAGTAAGGGCAGGTCGATGAATGGAGAAGTCGCCATTCAGTCTTGTCCTTGACTCGTAAAGGGCACGAACATATGATCGCCAAGCGAACCGTAACTTATCCGCGGTCCAACCCTTCTTCTTTCGGCCATGGCGAGCAAAGCCTTCGAAAAGTAACAGATATATCATACCGCGAGGTGGAATTGCGAACGTCTTCTCCATATCCTCTACAATCTTCGAGAAAGCCTGCAGGTTACCCGAGTGGAGTGCATGGTAAGAAAGAAAGATATGGAATGTTCGCGTGTCCGGGCTCATCGGGATGGACTCTTGTAGGGCGCGATGGTGTGCTGGCAAAGTGTGTTTAATACGAGTTGCCATTTCAAAAGCACGATTGAGCTCCTTGGCTGCTTTCCGGTACAACACCAACTCGGAAGCAAGCGCCGGTTGGTGAGTCGGCACCCCCTTGTAATCAGTATCTCCAGTTGGTCGTGCAGCCGCCTGCGCCTGCATCATCCGTTGGTATAGCGATTCCGCGATCCGGATCTTACCAGCCCTAATGAACGATGTCATTAGACAATTGAGGACCGCCGTATCCACGATTTCCCCTGCTGCTAGAAACTCATCGAATGCCCGATGAATACCGTTAACGTCGCGCAGCAT
The DNA here is from genome assembly GCF_018340605.1 of Aspergillus pseudoviridinutans. Lineage (NCBI taxonomy): Eukaryota > Fungi > Ascomycota > Eurotiomycetes > Eurotiales > Aspergillaceae > Aspergillus > Aspergillus pseudoviridinutans. Next base: position 2,400,131 of record NW_025091281.1, on the reverse strand, counting down.
TCCATAATAGTAAATCTTCGAGACCTTGCCGGCACGTCGGAACTCAATGCCGCGCTTTGACATTTCTTGAAGCAACCTATCTGCCACTGTGAACTGACTCGCTTTGATGGCGATATCAAACAGAATAGTGAAAACCACCGGGTCGGACTCGATTCCCGCCAAGTGTTCCATCTGCTGCCAGATGCCGATCGATCGCACAAGATCTTGTTTCTTCACATGGCCCATCGCCCTTCCTGCCAGGTGAATAGCGGATGTCCATAAAGCAGGTGACAATGGAAGCTTAGCAGCAATCATATCTTCCACTATAGCTAGATAGCGGCGTGCGTCAGCCCAACGACGATTGGGAGGCTGGGACATTCGACGCAAAAGAAGACCACGGGTGCGCCTCGAAAGGTGCGCTACACCGGGCGACGGAAGGTCTCTGTAGAGACGGAAGATATACTGATTTGTTTTTTTAGGATCCTCGACCGCTTCAAGGAATCTCTCAACGGCTTGAAATTCAATGGCGTCTCTGTTGGTGTCTTTTCCGACTTTGAGCGGTGGTGATGGGGTCTCTGAACAGTCCGCATCTGGCTCGGACGCTTTCTTTCTGTTTAATAAACATTCCAACTTTTTAGGATGCGCCCCCCAGCTCGAGACGTTTGATTGCTTCTCAGAGAGTGGCTCTGTAAGATGAACAGGGCTTTCCAGTGCATCAAACTGATCTCCCACGTTGGAAACGGATTCGTCCGAATCGCTAGGATGGGGCTCTTTCGAAGAACCATTATCATCGAGGAAGGACTTTCTCTCCGAGCGAAGTAATGCTGACTGGCTATTATGACCTTGATTTCGACGTGCTTCGAGGTCTTCAGTCCGTTGATTCAAACCTGCCACATTCTTCTGAGTCCCATAGCTTTCCCCCTGGTCATCATCCTTAACCTTCTGCAGGACACCCGAGTTGAACGTTCGTTGCGTCCGCAATCTGTCAAAGCCGAAACACTCTACCGGCGAGTTCGAGGGGGCCGGGCGCTTCCCAGAAGTGAGCCGCCTGATGGTTATCAGGCTCTTTCCTTTCATACGAGCCATATTATGGGTTGAAGTCTTGACAGCCATTGTAGAAAGCCCTCTGTTGCGAGGAGAGTGATCGCGACAGAAACTCGCCATGACCAAGGAGCTGACGAAAATGTCGGCTATAGATGCAACGGATGGACGAATACGGCGATATCCGAGCCTTTTGATACAGGCATTGTAGCTGGATGAGGGCGTATCTGAGACGGGCATCGAGCGGGAATTGCGGGAAGAGCAAGTATCTGGCGCCTGCAAAGGACGGATTCCCGCGTCGGGTGAGCTCTGGGACCTATTAAGATGAGGCATGAGACGGCAGACATGGTGGCATCGGATCAGCCATGCATGTCCCGAGGAATTTCTCGAGCAGGTTGAACAGGGCAGAGCAGCTTGCTTTTCAAGCAAGAGAGAGTGATGAGATAGAAAGGTGGAAGGGAGAACAGCGAGATGTAGGGGAGAGCAATGAGCTCTATGAGGCGCGGGCTAGTCAGACAAATGCAACTAGTCTCCAGCTGGTAATTAAGCGGTGATATTGAAGCTCTCCCGGCGAGCGAATAATTTATTATGCCCTTCTGCGTCGATGGTCTTGAGAACTTCCATTTCTCAACTTTCTCTGCGCTTGGGCGGAGCCCGTCGGTCGGCCCAATCGGAGCCGCGCATTACTCTCTCCGCTCAGGATCCCTCTTTTTTACACCCGCACTCGATAACTCCAGAGCACCAGAACCTGACCTGGAACGACCGAATTGCACGTCGCGTTGCGGAAAACAGGGGAAAAAAGAGGCCTCGAGTCTAAAGGTATCTCTCCAACACTGGACAGAAGTCGTCGAGAAATTCGAAGTACACATTCGAAAGGGCCTACCGAGGCCGTCTCTTCCAGCCACTATGGGCAAATACAATTTCACAGCACTTCGGGTTCGCCAAACAGCATTGCAACAGCATGCGGCCGGCAAGATTCGCGCTCCCCCGAAGTGGCTTGATGTAGTGGCGGATATTCCACCTGCTCAGGTCCTTGTGCGAAACCAACCACCTCAGCATCAGCTCGTCCGACAGCGCGTGAAGACGCTTCCCGGTGCCTCGAAGCCGCAGGTCGTCTTCGAGGTCCACGAGAAACGAATCAAGCCGAAGAAGGCAAGTCGTATGTTCTTGCCGACAGAAATCAAGTACGAGGAAGATCAGCTGCGACGGGAATTCTTCCGTGATCACCCTTGGGAACTTGCTAGACCCCGTGTCCTCGTCGAAAGCACCGGCAAGGATTCCGAACATTACGACTGGAGCCGGCTCCAGCAACCAGGGAAGAAATTGGACGGTGAAAGGTATGTTCCATGCAACGCAATTGCTTGAGATGCATGCGCCCCAATGGTCAGTCAAGCACGGATGCTGACCACTTTTCTTCCATTTCGACAGTGTCGTCCAACGCCAGCTTTGGCTTTTAAACAATGTTCCCGATATGACAAAGAGCGCTGCTTATGATATTGCCCGTCGTGAATTCTACCGACTACGGCTACAAGAAGATATTGAACGGCGAGTCGCTGCAGAGGAGGCGGAAGCAACGGGAGCAACCTTCGGGCCCTCTCTCCTGGAAGTTGGCATGGAACTGGAGAACCAAGAGTACGAGCGTTGGAAGGCATGGGCAAAGACAGAAGCGCAATTGCTGGACCAGAGAACAGCAGCATTTACTGGTGCTCCGGAGATTGCCGCCGCCGATGATGCTGTGGAAGAGCTGGAAGAAAAGGTGCCAGTGCCGGTATAATACATTATCCCAAGGAGAGATTACCAGAAGCCTCATACTGCTCACAACTGAACTGGGGGAATTGTTGCCTAAACACATGTATATTACTAGAATTCGGTTCCATTTCTTTGCGCTTCTGTTTCAACCTCTTATCTTTTTATCGTCCTCCTTACCGCGCACTTTATGTATTTTTCACACATCGGCAATACCATATACTCAGCCACAATGATCCTGTTTTGCTACATAATGTTATATATGTTTTGCCTTTAAATGGCAGCGCAGCATTTAGGTGAAATACCTAAGGTAGGTGGTGACGGCAAGGCTGTTCAGCCAATCATACAGCGCGACTTATCGCGCCGTAGAATCTCCACGTCTTTCAGTTATCGCTTGTTCAGCTCTGGCTGTTCCCACCACCATCACAGCACAAAAGGTTGTCGATTTTATCCTTGATCACTCTTAAACTTGTCGCCTTCTCCTTCTGATAGCTTGTCTTATGTCCAGGACTAATTGACCTGGCTTGTGGTGGCGTCTCCTGCAGGCAGTTGCGCCTCCTACTCCGCGTTTCACCTTTCTGTTCTCGGTTGGCATGACATGATCACAACGCTGTTTCTCAACCTGAAACCCTCACCTGTGAGCCACTTCAGAGGGTCTGATTGTACTTGGCAAACTGTCGGCCCTTATCTAACAGAAATAACAGATTCTCGACTTCTCTGTGCTACCTAGCTTCCTCGTCTACGAATACTCGTCGATTCGAAATCACACGAAACAATTAGGCTTCGTCTCACGCCGAGGCTGATTTCCGCGATTAAACCTGCTGCAGCACGACCGGCAATTATTGTTTCTACGATCTCCTTCTTGTTTCGAAGCAGCTTCCTTGACCATGCTGGGTTTCTGCCCGCATCCAAATTTCCGGCTATTCCAGACCGTTTGATTCATGGTTGCAAGCAATTGATCCCGAGTTGACGTAGCAGACGACATTTAAGAGTCGAGTTTATAATCTCTTTTTCTCTACTCAATCAGTCATTCGAGATGCTCTCGACAATGGTTCGGTCCGAAGATCCGATTAGGATGCCTCACTCATATCGTGGTGATGTCGACGAGGAAGACGGAAATCGAAGGACTCCGGAGCAAAATATTCCCTCATCATCGTCCTCTTCGAACAACGATGAAGCGACAAAAAGCGATGACGAACTATCTCATCCCCACGAGAATCAGGGTGAAAATGGCAGCAATAACAACAAGCGTTCCTCAGCACCGCGGTTTCTCACTCAAGAGGAAACCATTGAGCTAGCTCGCCGTGCGGTTGAGAATGGAATACTGGAGACAAAACGCTCATTAGCAGGGAGTGAGGCTGTTAGTAATGTGGTCAAGCCCAAATTGACCATTGATTTGGGCCACTCCAACATCGTTCGCATTCCCGAGGCCGTTGTGGATGCGATCAAAGACGAAGTCGAAAGGTATGTGCGGCTATGCATAAAAGGCTCTCACTTCGGAAGGCTACCTGGAAACCATGATCGATACCACATTTTCAGAAACTGATGGCTCTCAGGTTGTCTTTGTCGAATAATCATCTCTTCCACATTCCTTATCGTTTCGCCGAGTGCTCTCACCTCCGATATTTGAACATCAGAGCGAACAATTTTCGGGAATTTCCCAGGGGAGTACGTGTCATCAGAGAATCTGTTTCATAAACTATCCAAGTTCTAACTGGTATCTTAGGTGTACAAACTGCCGCTCCTCGAGATATTAGATCTCAGTCGCAATAAAATCAGCCACATTCCCGAAGAGATAAAGAGACTGTCTTCGCTTCGTGTGCTTTCGATCATGCAGAATCGACTAGATGATCTGCCAATTGGGATCTCGGAAATGAACAAACTCCAGATCTTGAAGGTTGCGGGCAACCCACTACGGTATCCCTTACGACGTGTTCTCGAGACCTCGGAGACCGAAATCGCCCCGTCGGCCATGACAGACAATGAGAAGGAAGTTGCCGTTACCGCAGAACTGAAACGATTCCTCAAAACGAGACAGACTAACGAGCAAGACCGAGGAAGCGAGTCAAGGTACAGCGGATTCTCACAATACTTCTGGAGACTTTAGCTGACAGTTTTTAAGCGAGGGTGTTCTCGATACTCCAAAGCCCGTCAGACGCAAGCTTAGCGGCCGGTTCCCTGTGATCCCTAGCACAGGTGAAGGCTCCGATCCCAAGTCACCGTCCTTTGCGAGGCCGCCACCGATTCCGCTCAAATCCCATTACCGTATAGCCTCCGGACAAGGGCCGATCTTTCACAGTGGTATCCTTCAACGACCCGGCGCAAGCCCGTACCATGGAGTGAGCGAACGCAACCGAAGCAACAGCGAAGGCATCATCCAAGCATCGTTCGCCGCACGCAACAAGCGGATGGGGGTGATTACGCGAAAGAACACTGACTTGGGAACCCTTGATGAGACGCGACCTTATCGAAACAGTCACTTGCGTGGACTCAGTCATGGCTCTATTCTCAGGCCACGACCAGTGGGCAACGCAGGCGGCAGCAATTCCTCTAGTCCAAGCAGCCCGCGGGAGCGCAGACGCTTGAAAGACGGGTTTGTGAATCGAATGTCGAGTTTGCCAGAACACAAGGGCGAGAGGGAAGTCCGAGACCCGGTAATTGAGAGTGCCAAAGGCATTCTATTTGCTCTTTTTCAAGTTCAGTCTCACGTATCAGCTGTGATAAATGTCATAAAACGTGATGACTCCCGACGGAATAGTTTGGAAATCGTCTTTTACAATGCTTCCACACACGTTGATCGACTCAATGAAGCCCTCGAGATCGCGGAGAATTCTCGACAGAACGATCAGGATATGCTATATATGACGAACGAAGCCGTCAAGCGAGAATGTGAGACATGCATCGTGGCTTATAGCCACGTGGGCACACAGCTGCGGAATAGTCTTGAAAAGATTGTGGCCAATGGCGATTCGCGCTACGTTCGTTCGCTCATGCTCATGATCCACGGGAGCATCATTGAGCTTCGCAACGCCTGCATGAGTTTGGGGGTTCCGCTGCAATCTGAAAAGCGGCTTTCGGCAGGAAAGCCGTCAGTGATCGCAATCATCAAAGAGCCTGCCCCGTCGGATCGATTCTGTGGGTCGACCGTGACTCCGACACGCGGTGATCGGCCCATGTCAGTGCGCCGCTACAGGAGCGATACCACGATACAACACCCTCGAATTACCACTAATGGGCCCTTACCCGCAGCGGCGAACTATCAGTCGGCGGTTAGCTCCCCCGGGTTTGCATCGACACCGTATAGCTTGGGAGCGCGGAGCCGGTCAAGCAGCAGGTCCAACCTCATTAACTCATCCGTGCCTTCATCACTTGCGACACCCCGTTCAGGGGAAACATTTCCCCCGATACCGACCTCAGTAGTACCCCGAATTAACCCACTGACAGGCTTGGACGAGATTGAGGAGGAGCGCATTTTTGAGAAGATATTTTACCAATTATCTGCTGCATACACCGCTGCCCTTCAAGCGCTGCCTCTAGCGCGCCGCCAGTTCGTGCGATGTCTCGAATTAGCGGAGCAAAGTCGAGAATCTGAAGGGCTTCAAATGCTCTGGAACAACCTCATTCGCCGTTGTCGTGCCTGCCTTGAAGTGTCTGAGGCGCTCGGGCTGCGTCTTTCCAACATGAAGGTCAAAGAGCCGGGCGGGGGGATGCGCAACCAGCGCGAGTTCTGGCAATTGTGCAAAGCGTTCATGCAGTCATTCGTTGATCTTGTGACTGATATGAAAGAGGTCAGAAGCATGCACTTGTTGCCTTCTGATATCATTGTTGTCCTCCGCCCAGTTCAGAGGGCCAGCAGGGAAGCTAGTCGGTTGATCGAAGCGTCTCCCTGGTCGTACCTTACCGACATGACCCCTGCTAACGGACCTGGAAACATATACGGACCGCCGCTGCAATCGCAGCATACGCAACTTCAAACGTCCGGGTCCGGTACCAACGTGTTGCACGTCAACTCAAATCTCTCCCCGCAATCCGTTCACCTTCCCGCTACCCCCTTGAGCGCTGCTCTTGGTCCTGCCGCGCAGGCAACCGTGCCATCAACCCCTGCTAGCGCGTATAGCGACAAATTTTTCGAGGGCGACGTATTTCAGCGGGCGGACTCACTCCTCTCAATGCCCAACCAAGCACCTTTCTTCAGTCGGCGTTGAGATGATACAGCTGGCTCTTCTAGCTGGGAGGTGATTTTCCCATCAATCCGGGAAGATGCGTCGCCGTACCACTTTGGACATGCTGGTCCACTTAGACAAACGTGCTGCCATGCAAGATCCTACTTCGGCACTTATTATGCCCGCTTACGCTAATGACCATTTCTCACCTGTACACCTGCATAGTTTAAGATCTTGATCTTGAATGTCTCGTCCTCTGAGTTTTCTTCTACTTGTTCTCTTGCATTCTTGTTCGTCTCGTTCCTTTCGCCAAAAAAGCCAAAAGAAATGGGAAGCAAAAGGAAAAGGATTGCGTTAGAGGTGAAAGGAACTTGGAGTTCTGATTTAGCGTTTGATATGTACTTCTACAAAGTCTTTGCATAGCGTGTTTGCCTAGTTTCATGAATGGATGATGGAAAGGAAATGCGAATAGATGTACCGTCAATTGTCAATACAGATAGTGGATCACATGATGACTTCTTTTGTTATCTGCCTCTCTAAAAAAAAGAGCCTTTTGTATTTTCTGATTGTAGATGGACAGAGCATGAAGATTGACTTGGCGTGGATGTGCCACTTCAAGTCAACCACTCACATCCGCAACGACAACATCCCGCACATAGGCGAACATCTCCTGTGGCTTCTTCATGAACACGCTGTGCCCAGCGCCTCGGAAAAGATGGTAGGTGACTCCGCGTTCCGAGGCCCAAATGCCCGCGGGGACACAAGGTTGCCCTGCTTCTGACCGAGCAGTCGAATGGTGGCTGACATCGACATCACAAGCGTCAGAATCAAGCAAGGCAGGCGCCGCGTCATCTGCATAGAAGATTCGACTGGGTTTCCGCGAGAAGCCCTGCTCGCCGCGCCAGGTCATGTTCTGGAGGACCAATTCTGTGCCGATGTGGTTGAGAAGCAGGTCATTCTCGCCGGAGTAGACGTGCACAGAGATATTGTGCTCGGTCACGAGGGAGGGGAGGATGGTGTACGCCGGGGGCGTGGGCGGAACGGCTAGCAGCAGGGTGTCGAGGATGGTGCTGTTGCAGGGTGCGAACACCAGACCGGCGGGTGCTGGGGGAAGATTCAGAGCGGCTTGGACGTCGAGACGGCTGAAATACGAGGCCATCAGACCGAGCGGGTCTATCGTGGTACAGTCGTTGGCGATATCGTAGACGTCGAAGCAGCGCTTCCCTGTGCCGGCGGCGGAGACGGCGTCTAGGTAGTTCATGGCGGTGGAGAAGGTCGCACAGGAGCCGTAACAGGTTGAGTTGAGGATGGACGAGCTGACCTGCTCTGGGGTGGTGGGGTGGTTGTTGCACGTTTCATTCATTACGTTTCGCAAGTTGCGGCGCTTGTATTGCTGTAACTGGTGACGGCGACGCCGGTGTTTGTAGTTGAGGTTTTCTGGATCCCCTACGATCTCGAACTTGCCCTTCGAGGGGAACTGATCGGCCTGTTGTAGGACGGTTGTGAAACCACAGGTCTGGTCGGCTTGCGTGAAGGCGGACAAGACCTCGTCTGGTATCTGCAGCAAGCTCTTTTTGGATTCAAGAAACGTGCCGACTGTGACCGCTGTCATGGCAGCAGGATTGCCCAAGGTGCCATCCCCTAGGGATATGGAACGGAGGTCGATCGGGTAATCGTCCTGATTCTCCGCGATGGCATAAGCAAAGTACGGGATGTAGATTCCTGCGTACGATTCCCCTATCATGTGGACGCGCTTGGAACGAAGATGAGGGAAGTGAGAAAAGAAGGACTGCAGCCATTTGTAGAAATCCGACGTTACCCGGTCATTGTCTCGCACAGGATATGGGTTGCTTGCCGTTGAGAACCCCGTTCCTGCGGGCTGGTCGACATAGAGGACATGGCCAAGCTTCGTCCACGATTGCGGGTTCTCAATGAGGTGAGTGGTATTGCCATCGAACAAGAGGGGTCCGTTGCCTGTCATCAACCCTATCAGCGACGAACAACCCGGTCCACCATTGAACCATACTGTTTGGAACGGGTCAGCGTTTGCTCTGTCCAATGAAGAAATGCAGGGTGGTGAAGCACACTGATCAGGTTTTCATCATATGCAAAATCCTGGGCTTCAAAGAGCCAGAAGAAGATCGAATTGCCTTTCTCTGTATCGGGAATAGATAGTCGGCCAGCCCAGCTGCGCGGCAAAGTAGGACTATCGGGCAACGACGGGACTTGAAACTGTGAGACGTCCAAGGATGTTCGAGACGCCGTCAACAGTAACAGCATAGGCACTGCCCATATTGTGTGAAAAAGAGAAAGTATAGCAGCGACGTTCATGACGCTATCCGATGTCGACGATATAGCGCATCAATTTGATATCAACACGAGGAGAAGACGAGACTGAAGCAGAGAGAAAGGCCGATACATTTCTTTGCCAGAAATATTCTATGTACAGTAAGTCATAAAAGGAGCTCTGTGGCAAAAGATTCTGAATAAAGCCCATGCTGGCGAGCCATTGGAGTTCTGGAGCTGGACGATTTGATTGAGACTATCCCGATGTTGACCTGAATAGCGGAATGCTTATTGAGCCAGAATCGACACAAAGTCGCCCACACATGAGGTGGACAATAAAGAAAGACGCGGCTTCATGTTAGCTCCTTCTTCTTTATCTCAAGCAAGCAAAGGACTACAGTATGATCCGTATGGATAGCTTGGAATGTGCTGTAAGGTAGTCACTGTGGTTGGTGTAGATAGGTAGATAGGTAGATCGTTGCCTGCCTCAGGCTGCCAGGCAGTTAAGGATCACGTGGTGAGCATAGGGCACGAAGTTAGGGCCTTGGAACAGGTAAGGATAGCTGACTTCGCAGAACTGGACCGAAGAGCATCTTCAGATCAATCTAAATGGTTGCAGGACTATATTCTGCTCTCAATATTACTCAGAGTATGTGGACAAGAAGAATCTCGGCATGATGCAACCTATGAACAAGAATAATAGCTAAAGAACCTGGGTAGCTGGCTCGTTGAAATGTCGGTGTCTCCAGTGATTGGCTTGCATATGCGCCAAAGTACCTAGCTAGGACTCGAATACCAAGTACAGTACTCCGTAGCTCATCCTTATCCGACCACGTCTGTTTCAACTTCTGTCACCGTAGCGGAATCCTTCCGTCGTTCGACCATGGCTGACCGAATCCTCGTTTGACAGTCAATATCGAAGTGTTGATGACCTGACTTTCCCCAATTGACTCTCCTCCGCTGAGCTCCGAAATGAGGCGACCAGGCGGGAAGTGACCAGTGCACTCGCACTGCATTGCAAAAGTGAGGCGTCAAGCGCGTGTGCTGGAGATGTCTATTGCGGCCAGTATTCACCTTTCGCACGGTGTCTGTTTATGAACTACTCAAATGATGCTCTAGATCACGTAACGGTGGGATGATCATAAACCACCTGGCAGAATGATTTAATAGCCGCTACATATCTATGTATATTCCGCCGATCACAGCCTCATTCCTGTTCACAAGATACCAAGATATCCCCAGGCGCACTCGCAGGACTTACTACTAAAATGTTCCTGAAAACTTGATTCACTTGGAGATTTATTTGGTGGCACAATTGATTCTGACCATTCAAGATTTACTAACCTGCTACGGCTCGTCCACGTCTCCTTTGTTCTCGTATCGAAGCCAGGCAAGAAAGTAACTTACACTAAAGGATGCCATACTCCGTAATAATCCAACACTATTCCGGTCGCATTGATACTGGAAACAGCAATGGGCCATGATCCCCTGAAATTAGCAATTGCTTGATGGGTGAAGCGTGGACCATTGAACATCAAGTCGAAGGGGACTCATCACACTCTCAATCTGGGATCAACATTCGTTTCCCGTCCAACTAACTGCTCCGTAGAAGCTAAACCTCACCCGTCATGTGGATAATCTGAAACCTTCATGAAGACGAAAGTTGCCACGCGCAAGACGTTGTTGTATGATGGAATCGCTGCAGAAACAGATCGAGAGATGCTTCGTCTTGATGCTCTTACAAAGCTCAATCCGTCGTGGTCATACTATCTACGCAGAGGCAGGCTCGGTGTGTTGAAGCCGTGAACGGAGCGCCAGGACTCAGGAGAGACCCATTTGACTGACATCAGCAAGATGATGGACTCAGACATTTTGCTCGTGGGCTATTAATACTTAAGTAACATTGGGTGGAGTTACTTGAGGATAAGCAGATAGAGATGAGAGTTGACTATTCTACGTTTGTAGTACCCCGATAAACCTGGATCCGGCGATGAAAACAGTCACCTTTAACGAGATGATGCATTGGGCGATGTGGAATGTTTGCGATCGCGCTCGTTTAGGAGGTCAATCGCCAAAGCTTCCCTCATCGATTTCCCCCTACTTTGAATCTCCTTGCCTCCTATTGCCTACCCAAACGGGGAAAAGCAAAAGCATCATCCCATCCGGTCAGCGGGGTGAGAGTATTTGTACTCCGACTGTACTCCGTAATGGGACGTATCTCGACTATCCCACAGCGTGAATCACACTCTAGTTGTGAGCAGACGGCAAGCCGCATAGGTCTGCACATCTCGTTCAGGCTACCATCTGCAGTAGGATTCTTTCATTGTAGTTACCTATCATCCATCCATCTACTATCTACTATCTACTGTTTCCTTGCCATTACACTTGCAATTGCGCTTGCTGGTGGTTTGTCGCTTTGCGACCACAATTGGTCGTCAGTGGTTCTTGAACGACGAAGATCAGTGGCAACTGGCAGAGAAGTACTCTTTCAAGTACGGAGGTACTCCATAGATACCTTCTTCCTATCAATATTTTCTTTGCTTTTCCTCTTGTCTAATGCTTTCCATCTCCGTGGCTTTTTCTTGACCTGTCACCTTCGTTTCGCTGTGCATGTCCACCATTTATCGGGTAACAGCATTCGTCTTCTGGCCCGAACTTTTGTGCTTACTGTGGTCTTGCAGAGGTCTGTCTGGTCTGGGATCATCCCTCTAGGTATCTAGACTTTAACTAGGTACAAGAAAGAAACGATGGTACTTCGCCATCATCTGGAATGTTGGATGTCGCCAAAAATGAATGCGGGATCATGCACCACCCGATACCATCTTATCAATTCCCTACTTGGTCATTCCTCAAGAAATCTTGAAGAAGATACAGATGGATACCGAGTAAGTAAATTCAATAATAATAATAGTAGTCTACCTCTCCACATATGTATCCTCTTTTTCTCCTGACCCACAACGGCCACAACACAATCACCGAATCTGGCGCCGTTCAAGGAAGGGGACTAAGGAACTAGTGGATAATCCCTCCATAACTCCTCTGTCTTGAGTCTAGACAGCCACAATCGATCCCCTGTAAGAGAGGTACTCTGTCTGTATCTACTGTAGATAGTCATCCACTCTATGTGTAGCGACAGCTATTGTCCTCACAACGCCCATCCGGGCTTTGTTCAGGGGTTGTTCAACCAGTCACTTTGATACCAGCTTCACCTCATTATGGTTGTTCTTCTCTCCAGTCCGAATTAACCTAATCATGAATTCTAAACCTTTTTCCCTCTTCTCTCCACTGTTGGCTTTTCCGTCCCAGTCCATGCAGTAGCTGAATGCGTCTTAACTGTCGACTCTTGAGCAGCCTCACTTTCCTGCCTTACCCTTTGCGTTTACAGGACTGCTGCTACTGTTCCCGATTCAATCTTGTAGCTTACCATTCCTTCTGCCCCAGACTCCATGCTTCACGTTTCTTCTCTGCTCTCTGGCTCCGCTGTGGTGCTGTGATCGTGCGCTCGGAGGGTCTCCCTCAGTTCTCCATCCCCAGTCTTCAAGTGCATGCGTGACCATTTTCAGAATACGTGAATGCCTGCACTGTCTTGCTGAAAACATCCGCTTCTCTTGCCATTGGCTATATCAAGATACTTCCTCCTGGCCGCTTTGCCAGATCTGATCTTTACCTCTACTTTTTGTTCCCTTTGGAGTTTTGGACCGCTTCGTCACTGCGCTGCGCTGCAGTAGATCGCTTGCTTCCACTTTGTTTGCCCTTATCTCAGGCCCTTTAATTTTTCAACCGTCGTTGCTTATTCTCTACGTATCCTTTCTTAGTATTTTCATACCTACACTCTTCCCTGTCTGTATGGTCATTACCTCAACCTCTCACTCGTGCTTGGCTATATAGCAGAGCCTGTTCTGAGGTCGACCCTACCTAGCAACGCCCCGGGGAGAAGATTACTTGCGCAAGATCTAATCTAGGAAAATATACGATCAAAACATCAATCCAGGGATCTAATCTGAACCCCGTGCCCCCATTCTTGCGATCACCGCCTGCGATCTACATCCGTTGACAAGCACCTGGCAAGTATGTTTATCTCCCTCACCCCTTCCTCCGCCTTGACCCCAACTGCCCACAGGCAAGGACTGACCAAAGGGCTGATGGAAGGGATAGCAGATCGACCTAGCAACGTGTCCAGGGCTATGGTGTCTTGCTTACATCGGAGGGATTAGACTGCTCAGTGGTCGTGAATCATACAATTAAATCCGGAACGCCCAGACAGATCTATACCGCTCTCCAGAGGATTGTTCACTTTTACACCCAAGGCCTCGGGACCGTTGATCGAATGGAGATGGATCTTCAGAAAACAAAGGAGGCGAGGCGCAATGCGCCGGGGAAGGAGGAAGAAGGAACGGGGTGTCCACTAGAAGCATACAACGGAAGCGGTCATTCAATCGACTCTCTCGAGAACGATTCTCTAGATCATCGCAATGGAACCAAACGCAAAAGCAGCGGCAAAATTAGCGCAAGTACAGAGCAACCATGCTCGGTGAGTGGATCTCCCCATCTTTATAGTTCTCGCCAAACTAATTCAGATGCGACGAGATAGGCGACGCCGCCGACACCTCCGTCTCCTTCGTCTGAAGCGATGAAGATCCCGAAAGCATTAGACTTGAGCGCGAAACAGCACAAACTACTTCAGGAAGCTAAACGATATCCTCCCGTCACTAAGAGAACGCTGAGCGAGCTCGACCTGCCCTGCATCATGAGCAATATTAACCTTCGAATGGACGCCAATTTCGATCGTGACCTACATTTCAAGCCAGATTTAGACGGGGAGAAGGGGAGAAGGAAAAGGAAAGAAGCGGGGGATTACTGGGATGCGATGGCTGCCGAAATCGCAATCTATGCTTTTTGCGCAAACCGGAATGAGGACGCAACAGACGACGGCCAGCAGGATGACCTCCCGCAGACATTTGAGCCCCGATTACCCGCCATGTTCGAAACCCTACAAGACGTCCTCAAAACCCTGGTTCCGGAGCGCGACCACCCGGCCGTCACGCAAAACCTAGACGTGTCTCTGCTGATGCAACAGGTCCGGAAGGGGGTTCTCGACATGGTTGGGATCGCCAACTGGCTAGCCAGGCTCCTCAAAACACATTGCGCCCCGATGCGAGACGAATGGGCAGACCGCATGGTCGAGCAGATCAGTTCTGGCTCGGAATCGCAGGACTCCATGGAGATTGTTCGCGGGCTGCAGACCCTCTTTGCCATTTTGGAGGCTATGAAATTGGTAGGCTTGAGCTTTACTCAGAAATGTCTATGTGCTGACTTTCTTCGTCTTTAGGATGTGGCAAATCACCAGATCCGCGCCTTTCGGGTTCTCCTAATCGAAGACACTGTCCCCTTCCTGCAAGAGTACTTCCGGAGTAAGATAGCCAGAGACAATTTTCGCGTAGAGGCTTCGCGGCTATGGTATCTAGATGTACGGGAGCAGGAGCTACGCAATTTGGGCAAAAGTGCACAAAACGACAGCTTCCTTCCGATCTCGTTATTATTCCACGGATTAACCGATATCCTCCTACAATTCCACGGCCCCGAAGGTTTCCCGGAAACCTTCGTCTTTGACTCGGACCGCTTATGGCAGCTCCGGTCTGGTCTGCAGAATCTCATCACTCTGGATATCTGCTGGTTCATTTTTGAATCATACGTCCATACGCAGAAACGGTACTTGTCCGCGCCGGCTCAAACATATGCCAGCTTTCGCTCGCGAATTGGGTCATTGATGGAGGAGAACGAAGACTGCCGCCGGGGGTCGCCGCGATGGTTGAAGAATGTGCGCGGGATCGCTTTGGAGATTGCACGGTTTGCGTGCGCAGCATGCACTGGTGATTCCATGGTCTCAGATGCTGTCATCGCACCAATCGAAGCGACGTTGGAGTGGCATCTGTCCAATGAGTCGTCCGAGCTGTTCCAGTACTTTCGGAACGCGCTGCGACAGAAATTGCTGGTCTCCACGTTTGGTTTTGCCAAAAAGTACCTCAACATGTCGCCTCTAGCCATCTGCGAGTCCCAACGAAGTTACTCGCATTCGCCACTGCCGCAGCACTACGACATTGAGCGGATATCGATGCGACTAGCACACATTGGCGTCCTGCACTGGAGGGTCTGGGCGCCCATCCTCTACGTGCGTGAGAGCCTGTCACCGACTGACGTGGCAAGCAGTCTGCCAGCCGCTGAGTCGTAACGGCAGTACTGCGCGCACATTTGGGGACCTAGTTGAAAATCAGATTTGCGTCACACGAGCATTAGTGCATACGGTCATACCCTGTCTTTTTTAAATTCGGTCGTTCACCTGGGAGTTTCTCTGTGATCTTGCTGGCTTCATCTCTTCGGGTGGCACAGAGCGGAGTTCCTGGTCTTGTTTCGTCATTCGTTTCTTGTCCTTTCTTGTGGCTTGCAATTCAGCGTCTTGCATCGGTACATTGTCGGGTCATGGCGTCCACATGGGAAGGGCATTCGATCAAAAAGCCTTGCCTTCTTCTGGGCTGGGTGTTATCGCATACTTTGATAGAGGTAGTACCAACCTGGTATATGCCATTAGTTCGATTAGAATGAGTTTATCTTATAATATTAATATCGATTCATTACACAAATGATATAGAGTACTGTGGGATGCATAACATGCCTGAATTATGTAAGCAAGAATCCAACTTGTGCTGCATAAACGCCTAACTGCGAGTCTGCGGAGTACAGCAACTCTAACTCACTCGGGCAATGCAATAACAATGGTATATCAATACCTGATGAAAGAAGAGAAATGCGCATATCATTACCCCTCCTCAGTTCATACACCTGGCTCAACAGCCTCAAAGCATCCCAACTGCAGCGCATCGCCCAAGCAGCAGGGATCCAGTCCTCAGGAACAAAAGCATGTCTCATCACCCGGTTGAAGGAGGAACTGCCGCAGCCAGAACCCGAGAACCAATTGAGGACAAGCACAGGCACAAGCACAAGTACAAAGACAAGTACTATGAGTATCCTGAGCATCGACATGGGGATTCAGAATCTCGCATACGCGCATCTCCTTGTCCCTGATAGCAATAGCAATACAGCTACCGCTACCGCTCCGGCAGTTGTGAAGCTGAATGCATGGCGCCGGCTAGCTGTTTCCGATGTATTACTTGACCCCGAGCTAGGGACTGACCCTCCGGGAAAGACCAAAGAGGGAAGAAAATCAACGCAGCAAAAGAAAGAGAAACACACGTTTTCTCCGGCCGAGTATGCGCGCACGGCGTACGCGCTCGTCACGGGCTTGCTGCACGCGTACCGGCCCACCCATGTGCTTATTGAGCGGCAGCGGTTTCGCTCGGGTGGGGGCAGCGCGGTGCAGGAGTGGACGCTGCGGGTGGGTGTGTTTGAGGGGATGTTGTATGCGGTTTTGCATGCGCTGGGGTGCGAGCGGCAGCAGCAGGGAGGAGCGGGGGCGGCGCCGGTGGTGCTGGGTGTTGAGCCTAGGCGGGTGGGGGCGTATTGGGAGGGTCGGTTGGAGGTGGATGGACCGAAGAAGAAGAAGAAGGCCTCGGCTAGGGAAGGGAAGAAGGTCAAGATTAATCTGGCGGGGGAGTGGCTGCGTGCTGCGATGGTAGGCGTGGAGGCGGGCTCGGGCTCGGGCTCGGGCTCGCCGTTTCGTTTGTCTGTCGCGGATGATCCTGAGCTTCGGGCCCTGGTCGATGCGTATCTGCGGCGGTGGGCAGGCAAATCGAATCCTGGGACGTCGGTATCGAGGGCTAAGGCCGAAGGGCAAGTTGCAGCAGAGGATGACGGGGCTGTGATTGAACCACCGGATGTACGCAAGATGGATGACCTGGCGGATTGTCTGGTTCAGGGAGTGACTTGGTTGGAATGGCAGGCTATGAAGCAGCGGGTTGCGACAGAGGGGGCGGATGCCATCTTGCAACCGGAGAGTGGAAAGCTTTGATATATGTGATACCCTGTATAATAGATTGTGTTGTTTATGAACCCGATAGTCTACTCTAAATCTTGAAATATCCGTGCATGCTGCTCTGTATACAACTAACCCAACAAGCAATCAACATAATACTAAGTCCAATGCTACATCCTACAACGAGCTATTGTCCCTGTTACAGGCAGGCAAACGCAATAGGAACCATAGAAATGGAATGGATTCGCTCGCTACATAGTCTATTGAAATCATCACTCCGCCGAAATGCAGTAGATCGTGGATCTCTACGTCATTCCGGCAGATCAGAAGTAGGCCATACAATTTGCATAAAAGCACTGTCGCTAAACAATGTCGAGTATCCGAGTCTCACCAGATGTGTGACCAATGACCGCTGGCAATACAGAAATTCAGCTGGAAGCGTCTCCGGGAAACTGCAAAAGAAGCAACTTTGTTGGTTAAAATCAGCGAGATCTGGCCCGATTCGCTTCGTGGGAGAAAGTAAAAGAAGCACCAGAAGGGTATAGAAAGATTCCTGCCCCTCCGGATAAGAGGAGAATGTAAGAAGAGTAAAAGACGTCTAAATGAAGTTTGTGCCCGAACTCTAAGTTTGTACCAGAAGCCAAAAAAAGGGGAAGGAGAATCCCTCGTTCAAGAGGTACAACGCCAGCGTGCGCATTTCGCCTCGGAATCGACGATCTCTCTGTTACAGAACGGCCATTGTCACAGATTTGGATACTCGGCGACTCGCATGAGGCTGGCTAACTTAGTGGCGGCGGAAGCCGGTGGGGTAGGGCAGCTTGCTGGTCTTGAAACCAGTGGGCTTCGCGGCTCCGCTGGGGAAAGGAACGGTGCCGTTGCCGTAGCCGTAAGGTGGGCGAGCAGTGGGAGAGGGCACACTGGTGGATTCGTCGTCGTCCTCATCCTCGCAGTCATCCTCATCGTCGTCGTCCTCATCGTTGCCATCGTTGTCATTGGCAGAGTAGTGCTCGTTGGCGCCGCTGTCCTTGAGCGACGAGGTAGGAGTGGCAGCAGAAGGAGCAGTCTACAATTGCGTTGCGTTAGCACCCGACAGGCCCCGAGACATGAACGGAATCAATACATACCACAGTGACGGTAGCAGTGACGGTGACAGTCGCCGGGTTGCAGCTGTCTCCGCTTCCAGAGCTGCCAGAGCTGCCAGAGCTGCCAGATCTGCCAGAACCAGGAGTAGAAACAGCGATCAGAGTAGCGGTGGTGGTAGAGGTGGAAGAGAGTGTGGTAACACCAGCAGAAGTCTATGATACAGAAAGTTAATAAATCCGTTGCAAGATGACTCGAGTCGTGGAATGATCAATGCGACATACAGCGTAGACAGTGTGGAGATCAGTCGAAGTCTTGTGGATAGTAGTGGTGACGACTGATTTGGTGCTGCCAGTGCCCAGAGTGTAGGTGACAGTGACGTCCTGGTCACCATTGTCGCCGTCGGAGCCACCAGATCCAGGAGTACCGGTGCTGAGAGGGGCTGGGATCGAGGTGATCTCAGAGATGGAGCCACCAGCAGCGGACGAAGACTTCACCGGAGTCGGGTAGACGACGACAACAGAAGTGGAAGCAGGAGTGGAAGCAGGAGTGGTCTCGTTCAAGCCTCTGGGGTGGAAGAACTTGCGAGCATGAAGAGCCTGGTGGTTGGCCTCACCACCGGCAGCCAGGATGGCCAGAAGAGCGACGGAAAGCTTGCTTGTGAACTGCATTTTTCAATAATATATCGCACAATGACAATCAATGCCTGCTGAACTTTAGATGTTTGGGTTTTCTGTTCTTTCTGGTGACAAGACTGTGCTTGAAAACGAGTGTGGGGGAAGCGAAATCTATTCGCAACCGATAGAAAGAGTGGCTGTGCGTAGAGAAAGGAATGATCTCGGACACGAAGCAGACGTGAAGGCAGCAGACAGTCTGGGATGAAAAGGAAAACCCAGAAGAGAAGAGGGAGGCCTGATGCTGATGTAGGGGAATTAAAAGGAGGGAGGGGCCATCAGCGCATATTGGTACATCGCAGACTAGTATTGGCTGTAGACTTGGGATTCAAATTAATCTAATTAAAATTTAATTATTAATTATTGTGATTATTTGTTTCTGCGACGAGCATCCCGTATCTGATACACGGTACATGCAGTACCTGCCCTACAAACACCGCTTCAGGCAGGTACCTGGTACCTGAGTTGCAGGCTGCAGCCAGCACTTAGACCAAACTAGATAATCCTCATACCTAGTAGTTAAAAAGACTCCGAAGTGGGTGGCGCTCAAGTGGAGAAGCTAAAAGGACCAAATCGACGGTAAAAAGGCTAAAGTCTGTATCATGTTAATGATGTTGAACCTAGACGTCGACAGGCCATAGGTAGTATGTCACAACCAAGTCAAGTCACTCTATTACAACCTCTTGGGAAAGCTAACAATGTCTCCTAGAAACTATTATTCTGATATTGTTGGTAAAAACCCCCTTTCTTTAAGGCATAGATTATTCTCCGTATCTGACACAAAGGATGGAGGTAATATCCAATTACTCTGGTGGGTCCAAGCTCAGGAACCGCACGCAGATTCGCTGTCGCCTGAGATGAAGGCCCGTTTCATGCTGTCCTGATGATCTGTGATTGGCTTGTGCCCCTTGCTTAATCTCGCCGCGTGCCTCCCGTCCGTGGCACACACGCTTTCCTCTCCGTTGCTGTGGTGGGATTTTTCCCTTGGTACGTCCCTAATTTTCCCTCCTTTTTCCACTGTCGCCGTTCGGTTTGCCGGTATCCAGATACATTCAGGACACGGCACAGGTTTACGAGGGATAAGGTTGGTAGAAGAATTTTAGGCAGACTGATATACGCCAAATGACGGTAATTTCGGGATTGCATGATTAACCGTACGGCGTATCTCCAAGTTAGCAAGTTCAAGACTTTCGCATGCGCTGGCCATTCGGGGTACGAGTAGGTAGATACTTCCCTAAGTGGCACTGTCCTGAGCGGCGAAGTCGCGAAGGAACTAGAAAACGCGAAAAAATGATGATACTATCTACCGCTTCCAGTCCCAGGCCCGGCAATGCATAACTTTTAGAGAGGTACCTTAGCTTTAAAAGACACAAACAACGGATCCTGCAGTGGCAAATTCATCTTGATCTCCTATGAGATGAACACATCCTGTGCCTCTCGCCGAGGTTATTAACTCAAGTTCTCCCGTCCAATTTTCATGGAGGTAGCTCTGCCATTCTAGGTAATACTGATGACGGGGCACAACTCTTGGTTCCGGTGGATTCTATGCCCCTTGCCCCCTTTTCCCGTCGTGAATTAGGGAAGTAACTATCCATTTGTTCACATACAATGAGCGTGCGTCTTCGGCATCAATGTCAAATAGTGCCATTTCCGCGTCTATTATGGAGTACCTTGAGCGACATGCAACCATCTACGGTAAATTGCGAGCTTTGACAGTGGCCGATCAACAGTCATCATACCAGCAAGCGAGGATCGATAGGCTAGGATAGTCTGCGGATTGTCGATGCGAGGTGGAGAATAGAGAGTCTAGACAACGAGCAAATCTTTCTGGAGGTCGCGGCATTTTTTCAAATGATGAAAGTCTAGATTTCTCAGAGGTCAAGGTTCTAGGGATTCTATGTCTTTGCTCAGAGTAGACAGATCGAATTGGCGACTCGTGGCATCTAGATATCTGCGCACTCCGCAGTGCAAAGGATCTGTTGCTACAGTCTGTTACTTTCGTGGCTTTCGTCCTGTCTGGTTCTCATGTTAACCACCCTACGCCAATAATGAATGTATCACCGTCGGAAGTGGCTTTGACGTCGGCCAGTGATGGTGATACTGAACAACAAAGCACAGAGGCCTTGAAAGTTGAGAGTGAGACTGTGCTTACTCTGACCCCTTTTTTAACTATGTGACACTGCCTGTACAGTATGGTCATTATTAATGACAATGATATGGTAAACTTAACTACTTTGTAGTATCAACAATATGTCACTATACCTAGAATATATAATTGGCCCAACCAGGGTCCACTTGACATAAATCGATACTTGCATAAGTTCTAGATAACTCCCTCCAAAGAGCTTTGCGCTCTTCAAAATTTTGATCAGATGATTCAGATCCCTCAAGCATTGAGATGTTCTAGTTTTGAAACACGATTCCGACGATCTTCCCCATGCAAATATGGAGTATCTACCGTGATTGAGATTCGAAATTTGAGCGAGTAGAATGAGCCGAACATGGGTCAGATTCCAGACATCTGGCTTCGGGACCCTGACAGGGTGGGAATCAAAGACTCTTCCAGGCTGTCCGAATTTGCTCTCATTGGAGCTGTGATTTATGAGGCCAATAATCCATGATTATGATCGTCTCCGTGTTAATCAAGCTGTTACGACTTACGAGTTTGACATACGGCCCGTGTCTCACAGACCAATTATTTGCCGAGTGAACTGACCTTAGAGGTAAGCATGACAGCATCAAGATCTAGAATCTATCCTGGACCCTGGATAGAGCGATTAAACTGGCTCCTCAAGTGCTTCTGATGGAGAAGACAAAAGTTCCTACCTTCGATATCTGCCCTCCTCGTGCCGTGGGCTGCGCATTCTGGAACTGCAGCCGCCCGCCTTCTTAACCCTGGATGATTTATCAAAATGACCCCACCTGTGGACGCCAGTCAGCCGCCTCTGACGTGACTGCATCAGGCATTATTTGGATGGTTGCTACCTTAGTTTGACAGCCCTTCTCGCTATCAGCAGGCCATAAGTGTCTTGCCAGCCAATTTGACTATCATAGCCAACCATCATGGCGAGCAACTCATACCAGGCGCTTCGATCAAAATACCAAGCCGCGTTGAAGCGTTTCATCGCTTCTTCCAAGAACCTCGAGATACTCAGCGCCGTTCCGTCGAACCAACTACAAGAGCAAAAACAGCCTTCGCAGGCCCCAGATATACTCTATGTCCTGGACTCATCGTTCAACCCCCCAACTCTCGCTCATCTGAGAATCGCAAGCTCAGCCCTTCTCGAAAAACCCAGTGTCCCATCGCGACTGCTGCTACTCCTCGCTACGCAGAATGCCGATAAGCCATCCAAGCCCGCCGACTTCGAAGACCGCCTGGTTATGATGGATTTGTTTGCGCAGGACCTGTTGTCGCACTTAGAAACGACTTCGTCATCTCCGGCAAAAGCGGGCCTCCAACAGATCGACATTGGAGTGACAAAGAAACCGTACTTCGTGGATAAGGCGGCGGAGATCGAGCAGTCAGGCGTATACCCAAAACCCTTGGAGCAGGTCCATCTCACGGGCTATGACACTCTGATCCGGATCTTCAACCCTAAGTACTACCCCCCGGAACATACCCTCCAACCGCTTGGGCCGTTCCTCTCGCAACATAGGCTGCGGGTCACTATGCGTCCCGACGATGAATGGGGCAGCAAGGAGGAGCAGAAGGCTTTTCTGCTCCGCCTGGCTCAAGGCGGTCGCGAGAATGAAGGCGGCAAGCGTGAGTGGGCGCAGCGCATACAGCTTGTAGAAGGGAAGAAGCCGGGTGAGAGGCCCGTGAGCTCAACGAAAGCACGCGAGGCAATTCAGACCAATCTGCAGGATCTCGACTGGTTGGTTCCCAGGAACGTCCGGGAATACATCCTCTCCCAGCGGCCGTACTCCGAGTAGCCGAACTTACGGCATCTCCATTATGAATACTTGGGACTAGATTCAGACGGCGCTATCGTAGCGTAATGACTTTTTACCACCTACTTCGCGTATTATACATGAACCGACCACCCCGAAGCATATATACTGAGACAAACGATCCAACCAGAAACACCTTACTCCACATCATATACCTAGCATCAAATAGAAATACAACGTCACGCAGCAGTTGTCCTTTCACTCATCATGATCTTCTCTCTTCCCCAGTGTATAAGCCAATCCGCCGCCCACCATGTTGAGCAGGCAAAGACCCATGGTCGTGCCGCGAACAATCCCCCGCGCGCCCCATTTCTTCATCAATGGCTGCCATCGCCGACCTGCAAGCAGAAGATAGAGACCCGACCAGGCGGCGCTGATCCCCGCGCTGTCTGTCTTGAAGCCCTGGATATTCGCATAGCTTGTGAATAGAAGGACTGGGGGAAATAGCATTGGCAAGAACTGGAAAGGACGCATGTGTTGCGCTGTGATGAGAGACGCCAGGAGAGTGGGAGGGAACGGGTTTTCTAGACGCATACACATTGATTAGATTCTTGTTACCATATCGGATTTGGAATTCATCACAGATTGTATTTTATTGCAAGCTGGGTCCTTACCTCCCCATGCCCTGGCTCGTTGCATGAGAGACTGCTTCGCCTTTTCAGTAGGATCTTCACCAGCCATTTTTCCGGACGACTAGGAATATCCAGATAAAGGTTTAATAATGAACGAGGTTATAGAATGAAATGCGAAAAGATCTTCAATTAAGAACTACGGGTATTGTCTTCAGATTAATGCTCGGTCGTGCGACGGTAGCTCGTCCGCTCGATAGATAAAATACTCAAGCTACCGCCGGATGAGCGATAATCTGACAGGCCTAGCCCGCCGCTTAGCGTCAACATCTGAACCCCGAAAAGACACCACGTTTATCTCCAGAGCTAGGGAGGCCAACCATCACAACCCTAGGGCCAAATTGACGCTATTCATCCCTATTCGCTGTTAATACGTCAAATTCGTTCTGTTTACCGTCTGGAAAGCGCATTATCCTCTCGTTGCCATCGCTTACGGCCACCAAATCGGTCCCTCTGCCGCCTTTAACTTGCGCCGCCTCCAGAGCGATTTTTTTTGTTCTGAATAAGAGGATAAGGAATAGGTAACCGATCGGACGACTAAAACCGTCATACACGCTCTCTGCCATGCCATCCGCTTCAGCATCCGGCGCGGATACTGGCGGTTCAGCCAGATCACGCGAACACAACCAGGGGAACCAGGATCGCAAATACACAGCGGAGCAGAAGGCAGCCGTGATCCGGATACGAAAATGCTCGACCACGGCGTACTACGAGATTCTAGCCTTGGAGAAGTCAGCGTCGGATGGAGAGATCAAGAAGGCATACCGCAAATTGAGTTTATTGACACATCCCGATAAGAACGGGTATGAGGGAGCGGATGAGGCATTTAAGAGTGAGTTCTCCCTCCTCAGGTGCTAGGATGTTGGGATCTCGGATGTAGCTGATGCATATGGCTGCAGTGGTCTCTCGTGCTTTCCAAGTACTATCGGACCCGGACAAGAAATCCAAGTATGACAAGTTCGGTGGAGATCCGGACAGCAGGTTCACACCTGGTGCTGGGCCCTCGGGGGCGTCTCCTTTCAGTGGCTTTGGTGGTGGTGGGTTCCCGCGCTCAGCGGGTGCTGGTGGTCCTATGTTCGAGGAGGAGATATCGCCAGAGGAGCTGTTCAATCGCTTCTTCAATGGCGGGTTCGGAGGAGGAGGGTTCGGCCCTTTCGGTACGCTTGCCTCACATTCTTTTTTCTTGTCTCTCCGAGAGTCCATGCTTACGGATGCTATCTAGGAGGTCCTCAGTTTGTTTTCAACATGGGAGGAGGCCCAGGTTTCCGGGTACACCAGTTTGGAGGGCCACGACCGCGACGAAGACCGCGCGAAGCCAGCGCTCAGGCCGAAGCCGCACCGTCTGGCTGGGCAACGTTCCAGTCACTACTCCCTCTTATCCTCCTATTCGTGCTTCCTCTGCTCTCCTCTCTTTTCTCTGGCTCGTCGTCCCCTTCCGGTCCTTCCTACAGATTTGATGCCGCTGTACCCCCTCACACCATGCAGCGGACAACACCGAAGTACAGTATCAATTATTTCGTCAATCCTAGGGACGTGGAAGACTACAGTGCGAAGAAACTTCGCCAGTTGGACACAAAAGTGGAAGTGGACTATATCACCAAATTGCGGTACGAATGCGAGAGCGAAGTACATGCTCGGGACCGGATGATGCAAGAAGCCCAGGGCTGGTTCTTCCCAGACGTAGAGAAGATGAAGGAGGCGAGGGCCATGGAGCTTAAGAGTTGCCGGCGGTTAGATTCTCTGAAGGGGAGATATTAACAAGCGCCACGATACGTCCTTTTGCATTTGACCTGCGATCTTGGTTCTTCATAATTTCCTGTTGGCCGCTTCTCCTGTCTGCTTTTCTGTTTTGCATTAGAAGCAAATGACTGGCGGAGATCTTCGATGGCGTCCCATGGACTGATGAGTTACTGGATGTCTATGATTACTCTTATTGTGGAAATACTTTTATCAACGGCTGTGAAGAGAATTGAAACATCAACTCGGAGACATTTGATACCGTCCTTCAGAAGGATAAGTGAATAATATAATAAATACATTATCTTCCATGCTTGACAAGTGGAGGAATGGCAAGGGCGGTCTGCCGGGCTTAGTTAACGACATTAATCATGCAGGCGAATCTCAGCGACCATGACCGAATGTCGCCAGTACTGTAGAGTGACCACTAGCATTCATCCATCGGCGCTTCTTGTTACTAAATCATAGATGTCCTCAGATTCCCCTCAAAGTACTTATTTCTTTGACTGTTGCCTTTTGTGATCCCTCTTGATTCAGTCATACTAGTAACTGCTTACTCTACCTTTCTCCGCACCTTTCTGCCCCGCTGACAGAGCTTCTTCTTCCCTTGGGGCATTCGTTCACCTCTCCCCTGTTAACAGAGGATGTCAGATACTCTCTCTGATGCGGATAAGGTCAGTGCTGTACTGATTGATGCTCTTGTCAAAGTGAGTGGTTTTATGGCTGGATGACAACTAAAACTCCTTGTGCAGATCCGCAACAAGCGCCTCGCAAAGCTTGGAAACCCATCATCCTCAGAAAATGCGGCAGCCCCAGAGACAGCTTCTACCCAGCCTTCTACACCTTCGCTGACCAGTCCTACTCCTCAACAAACATCCGACGCTCCGCAGCCACAGATCAATATCAGCAGCGCACCGCGCTCCCAAACTTCTTCGCCTCGGCCGGAGTTGCAAGAATCAGAAGGCAAGCGAATAAAGATAACACCGTCCGTCCCTGCCAGTCCTGCACCGGAGTCGTTATCTGCTACCCCAGTATCGAACACCCCTCCGCCACCGAAGGCAGAAGAGAGTATTGAATCCTTTGAGGATCGCACACTAAGCGCCGTCTTCAAGCTTAGCTTGAGGGAAGACCGACAGCGGGACATCCATGGGCACAAGTTGATCTATTTGCCTGGGTTACGGAGCGAACTCGAGGACCAGGGTCGCGAACCTCGCATCGACACTACTGTGCTGGACCAGGCCCTCCTTGAAGCCGCCTCGAATACCCAGCAGAAGCCTTTGGACTACCTATTGCCATGCTGGAGCCGGATCTCAAGGCTGCACAAGGGTTTTCGCCGTGTGCGCGAGGATGACCCGAAGTTCGGCGTCATCAGTGAGGCCCGGCGCCTGTGCATGAGCTATTGCATCTTCGCGATCACGATGCCGGAGATGTTCGGGTGTGTTCCTGCCTCTCCCCTGTTCAATTGACCAAACGGACGACAGATTGACTGATTCTGTTGTCCCTTAGGCTCGAGCCATCCGAGCGGTCGCCGCTCAAGCCATATCTTCTTCTGGATCCCGAAGATGATAGGGGAGTAGATCTTGAGTTCTTGGGCGAAGCTGTGAGGAGATTTGAGGAAGACGAAAGCATCAAGCCGGCTTTGATCGCCGCCGTAGAGGAGATGAGCCGTGACCTTGCTGCGATGACTATTAATGATGACTACAAGTCTTATCTAATAGTAACTATACCTCTAGCTTTTTTTTCCTTCGAGATTCCTGTTGCTAACCTATCTAGGCTCTGCGAAACCTGGTTGGTAATCCTGTCATTGCCGCTGCTATTACGGAGTCTTCTTTTTTCAACGAGTCTCGTGATCCAGCATTGTTTGAGAAGGAGACGCTTCTGGGTCCCTGGTTCCGCTTGTCACCTCTCCAGGGCAATATTACCATGACCTATTTCTCGAGTCCCAAGACTCGAGATCAGTCATATATCTTAAATGCGCAAAGATCCATGAGAATGATACAGCAGATGCTCAGCTCAGATCTGTTTGATGTCGTCAACCATATTATTCGCGCCAATAAGGAGGCAAGGGACAGAGTCCTGGACTGGTTCGCTGCCGCTTTAAACATCAACCACAAACGAAGAGCAATGCAGGTGGATCCTACTACTGTAGCTTCGGACGGTTTCATGTTCAATCTCACAACATGTCTTGACAAGCTTTGTGAACCTTTCATGGACGCAACCTTCACCAAGGTAGGTTATGCAGTTTATCTCATCATACTCTTCTACCAAGCTCACCAGGTCCTTAGATTGACAGGATCGATGCGGGATATCTGCACCGGAACCCACGCGTTGATATGAGAGATGAAACCAAGATCAATGCCGATCAGCATGCGTCTGACGCGTTTTACTCAAAGAAAGAAGAAGGGACTTCTAACTTCATCACTGAAATCTTCTTTTTGACTGTTGCTGCTCATCACTATGGTAGTGAGTCCCTGACGTCAAAGCTGGACCAGCTTGAGAAGGATCTTCGGCACATGGAGGGTACGATCAGGAGGTTCGAGCTGGAGCGACCCAGATGGATCAGCAACCCAGTGCAGCTTAGGGTATTTGAACAGGCTCTGAAGAAATACAAGGACAAGCTGGATTTGGGTCTCGCCCTTAAATACAGTCTGCAAGGCGTTTTGTTCGACGATCAATGGCAGGCACGTTCCATGCTGTTCATGAGATATGTCGTCGTTTGGCTGCTCAGGCTTGTGTCCGGCGTCAATTTTCCAAAGGAACCGATTAAGTTGCCTCTTCCGGAGCAGCAGCCGGAGGTCTTCAAGTGTCTTCCCGAATACTTTGTTGATGACATTGTCAGCAACTTCAAATTCATCATGTGGTGCATGCCCCAAATCATCACCGCGACACAGGGAGACGAACTGGTTATGCTCTGTATCACTTTTCTGGAGAGCTCTGACTACATCAAGAACCCTTACCTGAAAGCGGGTCTTGTTTCGATCCTGTTTCGGGGGACATGGCCTCGCCCTGGTGGCGCCCGCGGTGTTCTGGTCGATCTTTTGAACTCCTTCCCTTTTGCTAATGAATACCTGCTGCATGCCGTCATGAAGTTCTATATTGAAGCAGAGCACACGGGGACGCACACGCAGTTCTTTGACAAGTTCAACATTCGCTACGAAATCTTCCAGATTATCAAATGTATCTGGCCAAACACTCTGTATCGGAACAAGCTCTACAACCAGTCCAAGCAAAATCTGGACTTTTTCGTTCGCTTTGTGAACTTGCTTCTAAACGACGTGACTTACGTGCTTGATGAATCCTTTGGCGCATTCATCACGATTCATGATACCCAGGTCGAGCTCAGTCGAAATGGGAACAACATGGATCCTCAGGAGCGTCAGCAAAAAGAGGAGCATCTTGCTTCTGCACAACGGAACGCCAAATCCTACATGCAGTTAACAAACGAGACGGTTGCCATGCTCAAGTTATTTACGGAAGCGTTGGCAGACTCATTCACCATGCCTGAAATTGTCCAGAGGTTGGCAGACATGCTTGATTACAACCTGGATGCCATGGTTGGCCCGAAGAGCTCGAGCTTACGAGTGGACAATCTGCAAGAGTACGGTTTCAACCCGCGAGCTTTGCTGAGTGAGATCGTCGATGTGTATCTCAACCTGATGACTAAGGAGAATTTCATCCTCGCCGTCGCAAGGGACGGACGGTCCTACAAGCCGGCCAATTTTCAGAAGGCCGGGGATATCCTCCGAAAATGGTCGCTGAAATCTCCGGAGGAGCTCCAACAATGGGAACAGCTGCAGGCGAAGGTCAGGGCGGCCAAGGAGGCTGACGAGCAAGCCGAGGAGGATCTGGGCGAAATTCCCGATGAATTCTTGGGTATGTTCGATGAATTACTTATCTGTGATGGCCAAATAGCTGACAGCTTTTCGCTAGATCCCCTGATGTATACTTTGATGGAAGATCCGGTTATCCTCCCTGGATCCAGGGTATCCATGGATCGTTCTACTCTTCGGTCTCACCTTCTGAGTGACCCACATGATCCGTTCAACAGAGCTCCACTCAAGATGGAGGATGTAATCGCTGGTAAGCTTTCATTTCTTGCCTGTCTCGAGCGTCGAAAGCAACCCGGCTGACTGGTTTTGTCTAGATACGGAGCTCAAGGCCAAGATTGAAGCATTTAAGGCGGAGAGACTAGCGGCTCGACGACAGCATTTAATGCAGACTGTGACTGACACTATGGATACGTCAACTGATTGAAGCACAAGAAAAACTTGCATAGAAGTTGTTGATGAATAATACTTGCTCGGCCTTGACATCTGAAGCCACCAAAGCCAGCCCTTGCGCAATTACTTCAGTTTGAATTAAGGATGTCATGCTTGACCATCCTGGATTGGAACCGATTTGTCTTCACGTTTTCCGTATACTACGTACTTCGCTGTTTTCTATACACCTATACATCGTGAGTACTGGCTGCTAAGGAGAGGGAAGAGATACATCCATCTTCAGTTGTGACAAGGAGTTGATCGATGTTCGATACATCGAACTGTAGCTAAGCATCTGATCACGTGCGGTGACAATCCCGTGACATCATTGGATAAACCCAAGCTATTGATCGTTCTTTGTTGACATGGGATTCACCTTCACCATATCCCTAAATTCACTTCTCTTTGTTGTGTTGAGACTTAAGAGAGGTATATAATCATGGTCTGAAAAATTTACTTTCGAACTTTCCTTGATCACCATCATCTCAGACTCTCTGTAGCGCCTGAGCATCTGAGCATCCCGAACCAGTGAGACCCTTGCAAAAAGCAGGTAGCTTGATCAGGGACTATTGCCTCGTATGTTTTTCTTTAAATTAGCGTCGATCATATTAGTTCACCGTGTTGCTTGCTTATACTGATGTCTCAGGCAGGCGAACATGGGCTCCGCATATTCGTCGTTCCAGGGGTCTCTTCCCCCTTTGAGGGACTTCATCCTTCCCACTCCTCAGGCCTACACAACCCTACTCAACATTTTCCAATACTTTCCAGTGGTAAGTCTATACAATACTTCTTAAACTATCGTAATCTAACGTGGACCAGTTCTCGCTCGCGCAATGGGTTGTCTCCTGGCACCCTGCAGGCAAAGGCTCCTACCAGAGCTCCTGGCTGAACATCCCAGGCAAACTTGGCTGGTTCATCATGGAGATCGTGGGACCGGTGAATCTGCTCTATATCCTTTACAAATTGCCGCCAACGCTCAGCATTAGCTCGCTACCGCTATCTAACAAGCTCGTTGCGTCCCTCTATGTAATCCACTATGTCAACCGCGCCATCATCTCGCCATTCTTCGCGGCCCCCAGCATGTCTCCMATGCACGCGACCGTCGTCATAATGGCGGTGCTGTTCAACTGGCTCAATTCGTCGTGTCTGGCCGGTTGGCTGGTGGGATACCACGTCCCGGTACTGGGGTACAAGACAGACGGCATCATCTCGGGCACTCCAGGAGGGTCGTCGCAGTACTCCCCCGCAACGCACTTCCTGCCCTGCCTGGGGATGGTCCTCTTCGCAGCTGGCATGATAGGCAACATCCACTCGGAGCGCACGCTCTTCCGTCTCCGCCGCGAAGCAGCCGAGAAGCGCGACGCGGCCAAGAAGTCCGACGAGGCTATCACCCAGAATGAAGACGAGGACCACCCGACCTTCATCCAGGCATCGTCCTCGTCCTCGTCCACTGACGCAAAGGCCAACGCCAGCGCCAACAACAAGAAGAAGAATAAGTATGACAAGGTCTACGTCATCCCACCCGCCCGCGGCGTCTTCCGCTCCATCCTCTACCCGCATTACGCCTTCGAGTGGCTCGAGTGGCTCGGCTTCGCTCTCGTCGGCACTGCCGTCTTCCCCACCCGCCAGGCACTTGTCACGGGCGCCTATGCCTCGACGCCCTTGCAGATCGCTCCGTGGCTGAGGCCCGCTGCGGCGTTCGCGGAGAAACTACAGGTTCCCCTGCCTTTTCCGGCGGTCGTGTTTGTTGTTAATGCGGTGGCTAATATGCTGCCTCATGCGCGCTGGGGGAGGAAGTGGTATGTAGAGAAGTTTGGGGAGAAGGCGGTAGCGGGACGCGGAGCCGCTGTTCCATGGTGTCCGTGGCTGTGATCTGGATTTGGCTGGTGAACTCTTGCGATGAAAGCTCAAAGATGGGATCTCACCTTTCCTGAATAGTATGACCCAACGCCATTGCTAGTTACTTTGGAGAGCCCATGACTCTTCCCATCGCAGACGGCCTCCAGTCACCATTTACAATGTCTACTGAGATAGAAGAGAGATATATTGGAAATTGCCTTTCATTTGATCAGGCTCGAAGAGGTAGATCTAAACCAGTACCTCCAGTGTCATCATGTACAACACATTGTTGAAATATTGAAGAAAAACCATCAGCGGCGCCGACTGCCGCGATCATGCATATCCCTTTTGATTAAAACCGAAGTAGCGAAAAAAGAAACATCCCACCGAAGGAAATGCTGACCGCATATAGGAGGCAGTCATGTATGGCTTGAACGCCGATGTTGAAATCGTAAATGTTKAAACTCCGTTGACCCCCACCCATATTTTCTAATACAAAACCCTGAACCCTTATGTTGAACTTTTGGTATCATCGTCGTAACTCATCACATTAACAAAACGAAAACAAGTTTCGTTTGTCTCCGGAGCGACAGGTTGAAGAATGTCGTCCCCGTTTATTGAAAGAGCCAGTCACACCATTTATTTGGTGTACTTCTGGCGGTAGAACTTGGCAGCATTGACCATGTTGGTCAGAGCAGCCTTGGTCTCGGGCCACTGACGGGTCTTCAGACCACAGTCAGGGTTGATCCAGAGCTGGTCAGGGCGGAGGTAAGGAAGCATCTCCTCGATGCGATCCTTGATCTCCTGCTCGCTGGGAACACGGGGAGAGTGGATGTCATAGACACCAGGACCGATGTGGCGGGGGTAAGCCTCCTCGACGAAGACCTTGAGCAGCTTGGCGTCAGACTTGCTGTTCTCAATGCTKAGAACATCAGCATCCAGAGCGGCAATGGCGTGGAAGAAGTCCTGGAACTCAGAGTAGCAGAAGTGAGAGTGAATCTGAGTGCCGTCGGTGACACCGGTGGTAGCCAGGCGGAAGGCACGCACAGCCCAGGCGAGGTAGTCCTCACGCTCCTTGCCGGCGCGCAGAGGGAGACCCTCACGAAGAGCAGGCTCGTCGACCTGGATGACCTTGACACCAGCGGCTTCCAGGTCAATGACCTCGTCACGGAGGGCAAGGGCCAGCTGCTGAGCCTGGACGGACTGGTGGACGTCGTCACGAGGGAAAGACCAGCGGAGGCAAGTGATGGGGCCAGTAAGCATACCCTTCATGGGCTTCTTGGAGATAGACACGGCGTACTTGGACTCCTTGACAGTCATGGGAGCGGGACGCGAGATGTCACCGACAATGATGGGAGGACGCACGCAACGAGATCCATAACTCTGGACCCAGGCGTGGGTGGTGAAGACGTAACCGGTGAGGCGCTCACCGAAGTACTGAACCATGTCGTTACGCTCGGGCTCACCGTGGACGAGAACGTCGAGGTCAAGCTCCTCCTGGATCTTGACAACCTCGGCAATCTCCTGCTCGATGAACTTCTCGTACTGCTCAGCGGTGATCTCACCCTTGGTGAACTTGTTACGCTGGATACGGATCTCCTTGGTCTGAGGGAAGGAACCGATGGTGGTGGTGGGGAAGAGAGGAAGGTTGATGGACTTGCTCTGCTCGGCAAGACGGATGGGGAAGGGAGACTTGCGGTTGTGCATCTCCTCGGTGACAGCAGCCTGGCGCTCCTTGACCTTGGGGTCGTTGGTGCGAGCGGAAGAGGCACGAGCCTGAATGGACTTAGCGTTGGCCTCAAGCTGGTCACGGACAGCAGCAGGGCCCTCGGTGACGGCCTTGGCGATCACAACAACCTCGTGGGTCTTCTCAACAGCGAAGCTGAACCAATCCCGGACCTCGGGATCGAGGTTCTTCTCGCTCTCAAGGGTGTGGGGGACGTGGAGGAGAGAGCTGGAGGTAGAGACAATGACTCTGTCCTTGCCAAGCTTCTGGATAGCGTGCTCAACCTTCTCGATGGCAGCCTTGAAGTTGGTCTTCCAGATGTTGCGACCATCAACAACACCAGCAGAGAGGACCTGCTTGGGGCCAAGAGCGGCAATAATAGCATCGAGCTGCTCAGGGTTGCGGACAAGGTCCACGTGGATACCATAAAGGTTGTGCAGAGCAGGAAGAACATCAATGTTGTGGACAATGTCACCGAAGTAGGTGGCAAGGACAATGCGGGGAGCCTTGTCACCGAGAGCACCAAGCTTCTCATAAACAGGCTTGAAGGCAGCCTTGGACTTGACAGGGAGATCGAAAACGAGAACAGGCTCGTCAATCTGAACGTCCTCGACACCGGCAGCCTTCAGCTGGGCAAGGAGGTCAACGTAGAGGGGAACCAGATCGTTGATCTTGTCAATAGGGTCAACTTTCTGACCGCGGTCGGCCTTGGCGAGGGTCAGGAAGGAGACGGGACCCAGGATGACAGGACGAGTGACGATGCCAGCCTCCTTGGCCTCGAGGAACTGAGCAACGGGCTTAGGGTTGGCAGCGAGCTTGAAGACCTGGTTCTCCTGGAGGGTAGGCTTGACGTAGTGGTAGTTCGAGTCGAACCACTTGACCATTTCCTGTACATATCGTATTAGAATGGGGAACCTTATGAACAAGTGGTTGTTGGAGGAGGCCACCATACCAAGCTAGGAACGTCAATGGCGGGCTGGCCCTCAGAGGCGGGCTTCTGGAGACCACGACCCATGGCGAAGTACTCATCCAGGGGGTGAAGGTTGTACTTGCTGTATCTCTCAGGGACGACCTGTTCAATGACTTCGTTAGATTACCTGGCGGAGAATGCCTTAACGGGTCAGGGGAACTTACGCCGAAGAGCTGGATGTGGTCGAGGACCTGATCGTAGAAAGCAAAGTCGTTGCTGGGAATGATATCGACACCAGCATCCTTCTGGATCTTCCAGTGCTCAGCACGGAGTCTCTTTCCCTCGCTTAGGAGCTCATCACGAGAGATCTTGCCGCCCCAGTAAGCCTCGGTGGCCTTCTTGAGGTCACGGAGCTTTCCCATACGGGGGAAACCCAAAACGGCGCTACAGACACAAATGTTAGTGCATGTCAAGAAGAAACCGTTGACCAGTCAAGAGAGTAAGTGGATCCTTACGATTGAACCATTTTGAATGATGTGTGATACGAACGAAGGGTGAGAGGGAAGAGGATACGAAACTTGAAGGAGAAAGGAGGAATGGTAAGAGGGATGAATTGAAGTCACACAAAAAGATAAAGAAACAGACAAGAGAGATCAGTCTCTTGCTGAAGAGAGGTGAGTTCAAAAAGGGAAGAGGGAGGGATGAAAGAGGAAGAGGGAAGAGAAGAAGCAGACAGAGGGATGGGGGAATATTTAATATTGGGATACAGAGAGGATGGAGGGGAAGCCCCCTCGATGTGGGCCCGCCGATAGATAGGAGCAGCACGAGGGAGAAAAAGACAGTAAGTTGGAGGGGAATGGAGGGGTAATCGGCGGTAATTGGCTGGTAAGACTCGGAGCTATTAGGTGTTTTTATTATGACAGGTAATAGTAATAAAGCGGATGTTTTCAATGACCGTCGATGTACGGAGTATGATAAACTCTTCCAGACCATACCCAAGTAGTCATGAGTCAAAATGGCGTGATGGGTTTTCCTCCAGAATCTGTCAGTCTCCATCCATTGCATCCAGACTTTGGGGACCCATAATTGGTGTTCATACTCCGTAGTGGGATATCGG
The DNA here is from genome assembly GCF_018340605.1 of Aspergillus pseudoviridinutans. NCBI lineage: Eukaryota > Fungi > Ascomycota > Eurotiomycetes > Eurotiales > Aspergillaceae > Aspergillus > Aspergillus pseudoviridinutans. Next base: position 2,365,067 of record NW_025091281.1, on the reverse strand, counting down.
AGAACGCTGGCCTTTCCGGCTCGGGGTCCGTGATCGGCCACTAATTAGGTACCGTACCTAGGGACTGTTTCAGTACATGGGTACCAGATTACTGGTTCTTACCATACATACAGATTCTCACCAGCTGGGTTTTCAACAGCTGTCCTCTGCATCCTGTAGAAGAGTGAGGAAGCCTGATCTTGGTTATAGGAACGGAGTACTTGCAAGAGTGGTGATATAGCACGGTTACTGGTCCATTGATCATTATATGAGTAGGAGTGATGCGGTTGTCAGACTAGACCCTTGGATGGAAACAACCCGACTTGCTTCAGACTCAAGCTTAGGTGTCCTTGGTAGACTCGAATTTACGGACCAAATAATAGGAGGGAAGCTGATCTACATACGACTTTGTCAATCTGAATGGGACAGACCTCAAGTACATTTGCGAGTGTACCTAGACCGCTTTTTGAAAACTCCTAGTCTACGAGTTCCCAGCGGGATGTGCAGAATCTAGTCTTAGCATGAGACGAGCAAATGCCTATCAGTTATTGGTGACGGAAAGTCACTTCGACGCGTAATTCTCGGCGCATTACTGCTCCTCCGATGTAGACTGACTCGGTCAGAGACATCCATTTACATCGCCGAATGATATATATATAGCCAATGACGTCCTATAGGTGTTCTTCTAGCAAGGAAGAAAGAATCGCAAAGCTGTCAGTTCGAAAGCCAGAGAAAGTAAGAACATGGACGCCTCCTTCCTTTTCTTGACCCTCACCACCAGACAACCGTTCGATGCTTCCGTTTTGAGCATCCATGATCGTCCTCATGAGAGTCTCGGGGCTGAGCCTGGCATCTACGGCACATCTCAGGGACATGCATCGCTTCAGCAAACTACACAGCGATTGATGTGTCTGCAAGGATCACATCCTGTGTGCACGGGAACCTCACTGATGCTCAATGGATTTCCTTCTCTGCCGTCGGTTTAGAAGGATTTGGAAATCCCCCTCATCGTCCATTGCTGAACAACCATACCAACTGAATGAGACTGAGCCACCACTCTTCCTAGGTGACCATCCAAGAGGTGATTGAGAACGACCTGCTCCTTATATCTGTGGCGGACACCCTTTCTGACATGACCAGGCCTTTCATCTGCAAATGAATATACGATCGTACCTCAGAGTCCAAGACATTCCTCTGAAGGGCTTTCCGAAAGGCTTCGAAGGAGGCTTTCTAGAGACTCAAGGAGACTGAACGTGGCTTCACGAAGATCTGACAGGAGATCCGGAACCTCTTTGTTTTCGATCTCTTCGAAGTCTGCGAAGTACAACGGCGCCGTTGCCACACCACATGAGTTTGGAAGCGGCTTGATGAGCGAAAGAGGTTACGACAGTGATGCGCAGTTCATTTCCACTCCAATTCACATTGCGGACAATGTAAAGGCTGCGGCCAGCATCGGTCGTAAGGGTGTAACCCCTGCGCAACCCCACCGCGACGAAGGGAACAGTCTTTATGGAAAGGACGACAAGTGTCCGGTTTATCAGCAGACAGAAGTGTCAATCAGTTCACCGGAGCATGAAGGCTGGAGTCCGCAGGCAATGCATGGCATTTTTATCTCCCACGAACCAAGTGTCCAAAGCCTTAAAGCCAGAGGGAGTCTTCGTCCTTCCGCGGGCCTTAACAATGAAGCAACCCCCGGCAAGAACAATGCGGACTGCGGCCCTGTCCCAATTGCTTCGGCTTCAGCAGCATCCCTGAACATCTTCGATGGCAAGGACATCATCTCTCCTACACTCCAAGAACAGCCAGGATCTCCCGGTCGTGGCTTTAATATCCCAGACCATCCTCTCAATCTGGTCAGCCCGTCAATCGAGCACTCCCCAAAACTGCTTATCACAAAAAGAAGACAACCACATCAAGTATCGACATCCGAAGGCCAATCGATCCATCTCACAGATTTGGACATCTCCAAGATGCTGCCGTCTGCGTCAACTTCACCTCTGGTCCTATCTCCCAGTCAATCAAGCTACGAGAACCCAAACGGCAGCACCTCCGGTACTTCGGCCGCGCAATACCAAGGCGGTAGCTTTGGAAGTCCCGCTAGAATATTGACACCGGTCTGGGATGGAGGAGTATTAAAGCTGGGGGTGCAAGATGCGAGGCAAGCGTCTTCGTGCTACTCTCCAAGGACTAGCTCTACGTCCGCGGACGTTCCAGCGAATATTGAGAAGACAATTATGCATCAAAACAAGAGAGAAATCAGCTGTAGCAGGACACCTTTCGCTGCTCTTTCCCCTAATGCTTCATCTCGAAGCGTATCACTCTTGGAAAGTCATGTTCTGTCTTTGGATCACGGCTCTCTTGGCAAAACAGATGCTTTGAAGAGCAGATTTACCGAACAGTTTGATTTGAACCGGTCCATAACCTCCCTCGGATCCGTCGCATTGAGCAGCGGAATGACGTCGCCGCGCAAAGTCAGTATTGGATGGATGTCGGGAGGGCGACGTCTCGGCTATGGATATACTGTGGTAGATGGAGACAAGGACGAAACTGCAGAGAAAGACTCCGGCAAGGCATCGTCGACACGAGGGGAGTCATCGACCAAACCCCATATTGCGCATATTATTGATCGTTTGCGAGTTTCCCGCTGGTCTGACGCAACTGCTCTCATCAGATCTTCAAATGCCAGCGACTCTGCGAGTTGCGACTCTGTCATCAATTCTCACACCTGGCGTAGGTTCGCAGATCGAAGAAATAATCACGCCGGCACTCAAATGTCTGATAACCGAAGAGCTCTATGTAGTCTGAAACCTAGAAACTGCTCGAGCGACTGTGTGAGTGAGCGTCATGCATTGGGGGAGTGTGCGTCAGCCTTTAATGAGAGTCTCCGAGACAGTTCTACGGAATCTGCGAGAGAACTACAGTCACCACAAAGCCAACGAATGGAACAGCACAATCCTAAGAATAGAGGACATAAGCGTACAATGACATCAACCAATCCTAGTTGTCAATACGCCATTGGTCGGAAGAAGGGAGCACAAACCATGAAATTGAGGTCCCCTAGTCGGAAGGGATGCCGCGATCCTGCGAGCGATGATGTATCAATGTCTTCGTCACAGCATACTGTGAAGGAAGAGAATTCACACAGTACTTCTCAAGACAAAGAAGGTTGCATAATCTCACAAGATGCTTTGGAACGACCCAAGGTCCAGCACTCCCATGGGAACAATGAGGAACACCTCCAATGCGATGACCCGGAATCAACCATCGATGATTGGGCCAGCATGTACCAAGACTGCCTCGAATTGTATTCTGACCCAGAGTGAAGTTCTCTGGAGGAATGGATCCTCAACTTAGAGAGAGATGGAACGCGGATTGCGCCGGGCGTAGTCTGATGGACCATCAAAGAACGCCTTTTTCGGTCTGTCTATTCAAGGCCAGCAGTGACACCCATGGGACCGTGCAGTTTGTTTAATTCAGAATGTTATCCCTATTAGCACATAGAGAATATGAAGACTGCCAATGGGCCAGAAAATATATCAATTCATGTAGTCGTACAGAGGTATATTAGAACGCACCACCAACACCACCAACATCAACGCCAGATATCCCACCGACGCAGCTATTTCTTTTGCCGCTTGGTACTCTTATCGCTCCCATTGCTCAGTACACTGGCTGAGCGTTTATGAGACACACCATCGCGGTCCCCCGCACTCCGATCCGTATGTTTGCCGGCTTCGGCACCTTTGCGTCCCGTATCCGCACGCTCTTCTTCCGCGGGAGCAGCCGTAGCAGAGTCTCCAGCTGCAGAATCAGGATTCTCCACCTCTTCAGCCTTGACCTCTGGCTTCCCCTTGTCCTTGACCTCCTTCGTCTTGCGCTCTCTTTCCTCTCTGGCTGCTTCCAGAACACGGATCTCGCTCTCGATCTTCTCGGACACTTTGCGCGCATCAAGCAACAGGTTGACCGAGTGGATAAGCTTCTCGAATTCCTTGCACACGCGCTCCGTAGGCATAAGCAGACGCGGCGGGATCTCCAGCTCTGCCAGCGCCGTGGCGAGTTTCTGAGACTGCACGTTGGACTTGGCCTGAGTGAGCTTCTGTGCGCGGTCGCTTCGGAACTGCACACCTGGAGCGACACGCTCGTGGTGCTGTACGCCGTACCTGGCTTCTTCGGCCGGGGTGAGCGTCTTGACGGTTTGCGGCGGCTCCTTGGCTGCTGCTGCTGCGGCGGCGGCAGCGGCGGCGGCGGCGACGGATCCCTTCTTGCTGGATGGAGCGGCGGATGCGTGGCTGGGGGTATCTGCTCGGCTGTCGCGTGCGCTGGTTGGGGCGTTCGATGTAGGTGTTTGACCTGCTGGGCTGGGAGCGGCGGCTTCTGGTCCGAGGATGGAGCGTCGCTTCTTGCTCTTGTCGGCTTGCAGGAGGGTTTGCAGGAGCTGGGATAAGCCCTGGCTAGACTGGTACATGGTAGTATTACCCACACTGATGGGCACTTCGAGTCTGGAGTAGAGCTCCCTGCGCTCGGTCATGAAGTTTTGCTCGTTGGATGTGATGCGTTTGAGTTCTTCCAAAAGTATGCCTTCCTCGCGTACTTCGTCTGCGGTGCGGTTTAGTTGGAGTGCAGCGAGCTCCTTGCGAGCCCGCTCGCGGTCTGGGTCGAACTTCATCATCTTCTCGTGCAGATCGAATTCGGCCTCGGACATTTCTGATGGGGGATGTTCCAGCGCAAGCATTGATGCGGCAATGAAGTAGTACCGCGCCTTCATCTGCTCCATTGTTCGATACCGTTTAGCCGGGACGAGCGCGGTCGCATTCGCTTCGGCGTCCATGGGCTGAGGCTGGAAATCGTAGCGATCGGCAATAACGACCCAGCGGAGGTCGTACTCTTCGACGAGATCCATCAAGTAGTCCGTTTCCTGCCGCGACCATTCATCGCTCTTCAAGTGCCGGTTGTATTCCTCGTCCGTGTAGCGTCTCGGTACTCGAGGTTTGACATTGTATTTTGCAAATGTATATTCCTGTTCTAGTGTTGCAGCCCCTCCTTCCACCTTCGCCTCATCGACCTCCATCTCCGAAGGTCCTTCAAGTGCCGGTGCTTTTGCGGATTCGGGTTGTCTTTGCCAGTGACGCAGAACAAGCCCATCCGATCGAGCATTGTTGGTGAAAGGAGTCATTTGCCTGGTAAGGGAATATAATCAGCGCAGTCATAACATCAAATCTCCGCAAATCAAGAGCATACCATGGGCGCACTCTGAGCTTGCTCATCCATTTCGGCCGTCCCTTGTATCGGTTCTCATTGATGGCGATCGGAGGCGCCCTTTCGCCTAGAAGCGCGTAGAGCTCGCGAGTAATCCCCTCTGAGGCCTGGATATCAGTGTCTGTATCTGGTGGAATTTATGATGGATGCAAACCGACCTGGTCTCTTCTCGACCACCTTCTGTTTCTTGTGAGGTCGAGGCTGGCCCTCTGCGGGCAAATCCAGCATGTCGCGCACATCGGCGGCGGCCATGATGGCGATTAAAATCACCGGAAAAGGTTTCAGTCAATCTAGAAGTTCGCAAGATGATCGAGTAACTCTAGAGACAGAGTACTAGATAAGAGAACAACAGAAAAACCAAAGATGGAATCAATGATGAGATGCCGACCGTGATGGCTGAAAGAAGGAAACCGGCACGCAGAAAACGGCTGGTTTCCTCCATTCCGGATCGCGCCAAGGCCGTCCCGTCGTTGGTGCCAGATCTTCAGTTCAACATCAACCATCAACAACGCCAGTTTCTCTTCCAGCATCGATTGTCGTCCTGACTTCAATTGGGATCTTCAATATGGCTCCGACCAGATCATCGGCCTCGTGGCTTTCATCAGCCCTGGTTCTATGTGCTATGCTCTGTCTTGCTGTGCCCGCCAATGCCCTCTACTTCTATATGGACGGCCGTCAAACAAAATGCTTCTTTGAGGATCTGCCCAAGGACACTCTGGTTGTTGGTACGTGATGGTCATTCTATTGACTCTGTTATTGTGGATTGATTGCTAATTGAAAAATGTATTCGGAATGAGCAGGGAACTTCAAGACCGAAGTCATCAACCAGCAGTCCAACACGTTCTCGGTCGACCCAAGCTTAAAGATGCTCATCACCGTCGATGAGACCTTCGACAACGACCACCGCGTCGTCTCAAAGCGCGACGGCCACGCCGGCCGCTTCACCTTCTCCGCCGCCGACGCTGGCCAGCACAGAATCTGTCTTACGCCCGACACCAACGCTGCCCTGGGCGGCTGGCTGTCCGGTACCCCCGCTGGCGCCGTCAGAGTGAACCTGGACATTGCCATCGGCGAGACGAGCAAGATCGAGACCGAGGACAAGGACAAGATGAAGGATATTGTGCAGAAGGTCAGGGATCTCAATGGGCGGTTACAGGACATTCGTCGTGAGCAGGTGTTCCAACGGGTACGTTTTTCTCCAAATTTGGGGATGGCGGTTGCTGATTTGCGACTTTTTCGATCATAGGAGCGTGAAGCTGAATTCCGTGACCAATCCGAGGCTACTAACGCCCGAGTTGTGCGCTGGACCCTCATCCAACTTGCCGTGCTTTCCGCTACATGTGCCTGGCAACTGTCACATCTCCGGTCCTTCTTCATCAAGCAGAAGCTGACGTAAGGGGGTGAGAATCGGGCGCAGGAGAGGAAAACTAGTCGACGGACATCTGTTGCATGGGCAGTAGCATTCCTTTCTCTCGATCTGTATCATCTCTAGTTGATATATCTGCGGACTATGGAGTATATCTTCGGACCACCCAGCTACTAAGACGGACATATAAATATAGACTGTCTACGCTTGTTTGTTGGGTTAGCAGAGACAACGAGAAGGAAATGACCTGTGATGACACTTGCGGGCTGGAACAGTCTATCCTGAGTCCTATCTGTTGCATTTCCAGCGTTCTGTTGTTATAGTTGTGGATTGAGCTTGATATGGATGTAATGACTTGGTTTACAAACCAGTGCCCTCTGTGCGTTCTTCATGTAGTCTGTACCAGAGAAACGGAGTGCTTAGCAGATGGCCAATTCCATCTATTATCGGAATGCAAATGGATTCATATGTCGTGATCTTGTCTCAGTCATCGGCCGTAAATGATGTACCAACAAAAAAGATGTATCGCCCATCATAAAATTAAAACAAAACGGGTCCGTGCCTGAGTTTCATCTTACACGGAACTGGGTATAGAGAACATTAAATAGGCATCCAAACCATAAAATGCAAAAGGCAGAGGCGAGGAGCCGCCGGGAGTAGCAACGCGAATCGTGTCAGGTGTCATAATATATTCATCCGGTCAAGGGCTCGTCCCCTCGCCGCAGAACTCAACGATCAATCGTTCCAGATCTGACAGCTTATAAGGCTTGGTCATGTAGCCTTTGATGCCAACTTTGGAGGCACGTCCCAGAGCCTCATCCGTTACATCTGCACTGACGGCAAGGACCGTGGGGAGCGGCAGCAGTAAGTTATTGGCCTGACAGTTCGGTTGTTTCTGAAGGGCCTGGCGCTGGTATTCATCTACTAATCTGAGGATCTTCGACGTTGCCTCATAACCGTCCATTTCCGGCATCCAGAGGTCCATCAAGACGACATCGACTGGTTTCGTGCGCTTACATGCGCAGTCTCCCAACTGATCCTCTGCTTGCCTTTTCCGACTGTCGGAGGACCGACTCGAGGTCTTGGATTTCTGAGATGCCAAAATGTCCTGCATTACGCGCACGGCTTCCTTTCCGTTGCAAGCTTCGTAAATATCATGGTACCCAAGCCGTTTGAGCATGCTGACCAGAACCCGTCGATTTATCATATTGTCTTCAGCTACCAGGAAGGTGAGCGGGTGCTTCTGTCCGAGCTTCTCGTCATACGCATCCCTATTGATTGAAGGGCGGATAAATTTCGCGGTGGAAACGGAGCGAACGGGGGTCGATGTCTGAGACGAAGTTTCTTCGGTCAGACTTGGGGACGGCTGTTGGATCGGCTGGCTCGGCCGGCGAATCGAGGGTGACAGCATGCACTGCTCGGGGCCGGAATTGCTCGAAGTACTCGTCGTACTCAATCGCGAAGGATCGCTGCCGTCAGGAGGCGTCAAACTACTTGCCATGCAAGCTACCGGCTTGTTGCTTGACTTGGACTGAGTGACGGGAATACTGATTTCAAATTCGGAGCCATGATCGGGCCCAGAGGTAGACGAGTGAACACAGATCAAGTCACCACCCATCTTCCTCGCAAGACCCTTAGCGACCAGGAGTCCGAGACCGAGGCCGTCCTTGCTCCGAGTGATGGACGCATCTTCTCTTGCGAAAGGTGTAAAAAGCTTGGGCAAAAATGCCTCTGGTATACCTGGTCCAGTATCTCGCACGGTGATGAAGACTTCACCGACATTAGGACCGACCTTTGCGCTGACTGTAATCATACCACTATTTGTGAACTTCACTGCGTTTAGAAAGACGCATGAAATCAACTTTGCCAGGTCTTTGTCATCCACAAGCAAAGTTTCCGGTAGCGCTTCGTCAACGCTCCACACGATAGTCTTCGAGAAAATCTCCCCGTTGGAAGATCGTGTCCGAACCTCAATCCGCTCTCCTAGCTCCGTAGCCTCGCTAAGAGTAAAATCAGGTCGGCCGCCGACATGGAGCGATTCGTTTATCACCAGTCGAAGCAGGTCACGAAGCTTGGTGACTCTCAGAGAGGGACTTCTCATATTGAGATTGATGCCTTCCAGCAGAAGATGGGGTGCCGATCTCCTCACAGCTAACGGGGGACGCGTCTCCACCATGTCTGCCATGACCTCGTCGATTCGATGGGAGGGATTTGCGTGAACGATTTGCTCGCTCTCGTAAACGGCATTCTTGACATCCTCACTCCGCGGAGACAGCTCTTTCTTGGCCGAGCGCCGGGGCGCCTTAGCTTTTGGCGTCGTTGCTTCGTTCCAGTCAGCGGGATTGCTTCGTCGCCGCTTGTATGGGTTAACTGCAACGTTGCTGCCTTCAGTGAAGATGTTTGGCCGACTTTCAATCGGTGACTGGACCGGGCCACTGAATGGATCGCTCTCATGCTCCCGCTGGGGGGTTTTGGGAACTTGCATATTGAGATCGTAGGCATGAACGACATTATCTGCAGCCTCAACCGCCCGTCTTGCACTGTCTGTTTTTCGGTTGCATTAGCGGCTTGCTCCTGAAAGATGTTTCCTTGCAACTAACCTTGAACCATCTCGATGCTTTCCTTGAGAGACTGGAAGACATATCCATTTGCAGGAGGTTTCCCCTGCATGGCATCTCGTACGGTGGCATGCATGACGTCCAGCATTCCCACAACTCCCTGCATTGGCGTTCGTAATTCATGGGACAAGCTTCGAGCATACGGCTTGAGGGGCTGAGTCGTGAACTCGGTGTAGCAATTGGAAATGCTGGAGTCCATATTATCGACGGTTCTTACACTTCCGGGGGCGCCCGTGGCTCCTCTCTTCGGTTGTTCATTGAGCTTCGGACACTCGGCATCGTTATGAATCTGTTGGACAACCAAATCCTCCAGCGAATACAGGATCATCTCTAGGAATGACCACGGTAGACTTCGCTTCTGTAGGCCAGACTTGGACCACATGAGACCGAGATGGGCGATACACTTCGTTTGAAAGAAGAGTGGCACAGCCAAGTATCCGTCCGCGGAAAACGGAAGTTTGTCCGGACAGAAAGCACTAAGAGATTCAAGATTCTCCGGGATCAAACATGGTTTCTCGTGGTCCATATGTGACAAGGGATTGCCCCCAGCAAAATACCTGTGCCTGTGCATCCCAACTGTCTGATATCCGTCATTGTAATAGAATGCAGTGCCAAAGAGACTTGGCTTGTGATCTCCCATCGAGCTCACGAGCTCATGGTCTTGGACTTTGCGAGCTACGAAGCCATACTGGGCATTGCAGATCGAGGTGACGCTCTCCATGAGCCGGTTCCAGAACGACTCCGAGTCAAGAGCTCTGAGTTCCTGCTTCAATTTTACCAAACGCTCAATGGCGATGTTTTGGGCACTGCCGGCGTATCTGCGGGCGGGCGAGGAGTCGAACCCCGGCTCATCGTCTCGGAACGTAGTGGGAGTCGTATCGCCAGGGAGACACTCGGATTTGCAGGGCAGAAATGACATGGTTCTGCAGGAGGGGATTGAATCCGACCATTCTGACTCGACCGAATCGGACATAATTCTCGGAATGGAGCTTTCGCTGCCGATAGGTAATGGCTCTGTTCTCCCTCTACCAACGGTGTTTGCTGCTTCCTTTCCTTCTGCTGCTTCCGCTGTTAAGGTATAGGTGGGCGCCAGGAGACTGCAGCAGATTTCCAGGAGATCAGAGATTCACGAGACAAGGTATCGTTGAGCGAAACACAAAGCATGGCTCCCTATCTGGAGAAAGGAACAACATAGATTGCGTTAGCGGTCCACTTAAGGAAACTAAGCGAAGGACGAAAGCTCAAAAGGCCAAGCACATGGTGAGAGAACGAGGATTGCGTTGATCTGATTAATTATTAAAGACGATGGATGTTAATGGAGGAAGAGGTAGACTAGGAGACAAGCAGAGAGAAAATAACGCGGGGAATAGGCGGGCACTGTGTTGGTCGAGTTGTCAATATATTCTCAGTATAGTCAGTCTAATTAATATTAGACACTAGGCTCTATCTACGAGGGATGAATGACCAGAAGAGACTTCCATTATCTCCGATTTCCATCTGTAAAAAGCCTCCAGCCTAACCAGTCTGCGCTCTCACAAACTGGACAGATCCATTTCTTCTCTCCATCGGCTGGTCTAGACACACGGGAAGGCTGAAACGCTGCAAACCGTAGGCCTCAGCATGCCGATCCTATGGGGATTAAATTATTGTTATTATTATCCTTTGGCCTTGTCAAAGCTTTTAAAAGTCTTGGTTTCACAATAATAAGCTGGTCCCTCAATTCTCATAGTATTTCATCTTGACAGTAAGGAGAGGTAATAAAGAGATAATAAGCACAGTTTGGATCAGGAACCGAGTGGACCACATTCATTGTGGTTCTGAGCCAGAGGTACGGAGTACCTGAATTGATCGCTGGTTGTACACCGACGCCGGACCCTCCTCCCCTTGCCTTAACTTTTACAGCCGAAAATGGCTGAGATCTAGAACGAACGACAAAGTGGGCAACAGCGGCAAATTTGACAGCATGATGACGATGGCGACAAGGATGATAATCCCAAATTTTGGAATGCTTAAAATTGCCTTTTGCTAACTCAGAAACAATGCTTCCTCTACTCGAAGGGTTGAATTTAACCCGAACTTGTACGACGTGGAAGATAGATAGGACTGACCTTTTGTTAGCGGCCTTGGTTCAGGATGTCGGACTCTTGACCTGCTGGCAATCAATCCTTAGATGAGGAGACATGGCCATAATCATACCAAGGACTGGCGCAAGATGATCGAAATAATCATGGGATCATAATTGAAAACAGTCTAGTTCCATGGATCAAGCATGGCTTTCTATCCCAACTTCGGATATACTGAACTGCTGCGGCTTCATTGCAGGTACTAGAAGGGTAGTGCTTACGGTAGCCATGATGTTGCTATTCTCAGTCCATGCGCCTGTTCTGTTCTACGTGCGGAGTACGGAGTAGACAAATCTGCTTGAGATCGTCGAGGTACAAAATACGCATACGGACCGAGGTATCGATGGGTGTCATATGTAGATCCGCGGACGGCATGACAGCTGGGTTATATGCGCATCATGGTACGGAGTATCTACAATGCCTCGATCAATCCAGCTGTCACTTTAATTCAGATAGTATCAAGATGAATAGAATTAGGCCTTTCAACATCAGGATTCCCGACTCCCAACTGGATCTCTTGAACCAAAAACTTCAATCCGCTAGCTTCCCGGATGAACTAGACGCAGCAGGCTGGGACCTGGGAGTCCCACTGGACGAGATCAAACGACTGACCGCATATTGGCGCGATGGCTTCGACTGGCGCGCAAAGGAGAAGGAATTGAACGAAAAACTGCAGCAGTTCATGGTCTCTGTCTCGGTTCCGGGCTTTGCGGAGCTGGATATTCATTATGTGCACCAGAAGAGCCCTACGCCGGGTGCTATCCCGCTACTCTTCCTACATGGCTGTAATGTACCATATGCGCGGTTGGCTTTGTAGATGAAGTATTGACTCGTATACAATGTCCAGGGCCAGGAAGCTTCCTTGAGGCTGTCAAGCTGATACCTCTCTTGACGAAAGGCGACGAGAATCAGCCTGCATTTGACCTGGTGGTGCCTTCGCTGCCAAATTTTGGCTTCTCGCAGGGCGTGAAACAGGTCTGTCCAAGTTGTGCCATCAGTACTGCTCTAGCTGACCGGCCGCTGTCTATGTGTAGAGAGGCTTCGGTCTGGCGCAATATGCCCAGGCGATGCATGCTCTCATGCTCAATCTAGGCTACGAGGAATACGGTACGCTTCCATGACGATCCTTTCCATTGAGTATCAATATCACGACCATCCTATTGACAAGTTGATAGTCATCCAAGGAGGAGACTGGGGTAGCATCATCGCCCGCGTCATGGCAACGCTCTACCCCCAGCACGTCAAAGCCGTCCATCTCAACTTCGCCCCCGTGGCTCCTCCCTACCCATGGCGCCACCCGTGGATCTTCCTGCAATCAGTCCTCACTCTTCCCTTCTCACCCAAAAGCAGGGCTCTCATCTCGACTACCCTCGACTATCTGAACCGGGGAAATGCTTACATGCGCCAGCAGGAAACTCGCCCCCAGACACTGGGCTATGGGCTACACGATAGTCCCGTCGCCCTACTGGCTTGGATCTACGACAAGTTACACGCGTGGGCGGATGACTATCCCTGGACAGACGATGAGATCCTCACGTGGGTGAGTGTCTACCAGTTCTCGGTCGCGGGCCCGGCGGCTTCGGTTCGGATCTACTACGAAGCTGCGCAGACGCCGCCTGCCGATGCGCCAGCGTCGACGCTGAAGAGGGTGTCCACCGTTGATGCAATCTCCGGGTCCATCCCTGGTGAGGTCAAGCTGGCCGTGGCTCATTTCAAACGAGAGTTGGTCAAATTACCCTTTTTATGGTGTCGGAGCATGGGCTCGGTGGTGCGGGTGAGTGAGTTTGAATGTGGTGGTCATTTTGCCGCGTGGGAAGTACCGGAGCTGCTCGCTGCTGATGTGAGAAGCTTTCTGGGGAAGTATGGCCAGGCGTGTGGCGCCGTAACCGGGAAGAATGGCTACTAAGTGTGGAAATGTATGATCCTGGTTCATGAAGAAATAGTCATCAAGGCCGTAAAGCAGCCGTCTGCCCTTGCTTATTCAGGTTCGTGTCAGGCTGATGCTTCAGAGCTAGAGGTACATGGACCGACATCGCTGTGCTCCCTCCATGAACCGACGGTATGTAGGATTCAACTTAGATCTCAGACGACAGCGACTGCTTCCAACCAGTAGGTTTCGACCAGGATATGAGTGAGAGATGGCATTAAACGAAAATAAAACGGAATGTGTGCCAAATACAAAACATCTAATCTTGTCTTCCCTTGAGTAGCCGCTTCGTCACCTTGTCTTTCTCTATGATGTATACTTGAGCACCCCAACCGGAAAGAGCATCTCTGTCAACTGCACTGAGAAGGGCTTGAGAAATGGTCTCGAACAAATCTTCAGGGGACTGAGGAAGGTAAAATCGAACGTTAGCGGAACCGTCTCGCAATATAAGCTGAAACAAGAAACGTACCAGATCTGGCTCCCACAAACCCTCACAGGTACCGAAAAGCTGGTCGCTCGCCGTACCACTGACAATGAAATCCTTCGCGAAATCGATGCATCCGATACTGTCAAACCCGCAAATAAAAGGCTTGCCCGTCGTGCTGTTCACGCCAGCGATGACAGGGCTCACGAAGAAAGGCCCAAACCGTCTCTCATACAGCGATGAACTGACCAGGTTGGCCAGAGTCTGCGGCGCAATGTTCCGTTCTTCGCGGAGTCGGTACATGTTCACTTTGTAGCGAAAGAGGTCTGAGACGGTGTTGACGTCCGTGGCCAGGCCAGTCAAACCGAGGTAAGTCGAGGGACCGTAGTTGAAGATCTTGGGGAAGTTGTTGGAGACTGTCAAGGCCTGCATGCCCAGTCGGAGGTCGCAGGCAATTGCAACGCAGTCCTTGCCCACCATGGCGACACAAGCTCCGCCATCTAAAGAAGACACTGTCAGTCTCTTGTATGTGAGATCGTGGTAAGGATCAGGAAAAAGTGCGTACTGATATCGAAGGGAGAGCTCTGGAGGTTGGGTTCAATTAGCTCAAGTCGGTCAGGTTACGAAGGGGAAGCTCAACTTACCATGTTGAATTAGGTATGTCGAGAAATTGCAAGCTGTACGAGATCTGAGAGAGTAAAATTGAAGAAAAAGAGCAGGTGGGGGAAGGACGAGAATGAATTCAAGGTGAGGATGGAGGTGATGCCGATGATGGAGGAAGATGATAAATGACGGGGAAGCTCTGCTGCTGGTCCAACGCGTGAGAGCCGCCGAGAGCTTCGTTGCGGATGACGCTGCGCCCGCTGCCTACGAGAACCGTCGAAAGTACTCCGGAGGTAGATGAATACTGGTGTCTCATGCCCTCCTCTTTCTTCGAACTTCTATTCTATTCCTCTACAAATCTCTTATTCAGACATAGAACTCCTGGTTTTGTCAACTTCTTTTTCCATCTCATCCTAGAGTCCCCCAACTGCCATCTGCCTTCATAGTTGCCCCGCAATAATAATATCATTCAAGCAAGCGATCGCCTTCGAATCATGAGCTCACATGTCGTCGTTCTAGACTCGACTGCTCGAAGAGCCACAATCAAAACGACACCCGGGAAACATTTGACAGATATCCTGCAAGAAGCATGCGCTAAACTCGGCTTGAATGCGAGCCAGTACGGCCTCAAGTAAGTGCCCTGAGCGCTTGATGAAGCGATGAGACGGACTCTAACACTTGGGAAGGTACAAGGGCAAACAGCTCGATCTTTCTTTGGTCTTCCGTCTCTCCGGCCTGGCTTCCGGTGCGAAACTTGAATTAGTACAGCTCTCCAAATCGCCTTCCATTGTCACGGTCGCTTTACAGCTGCCCGAGGCAGAAGCTCGAGGTGTTCCCAACGGACGGCTTCTAGACAAGTTCCCCAGCACAACAACGTTATGGCTAGTGCTGCGCAAGTTTGAGGCGGGGGTCGCAGGTGGCGGACCGACTCGAAATTTCACTGGGCGAGGCGTCCCAGTCGCCAGTGCCGGCAACGAGGGATCCGGACGCTTATTTTACGAGACTCCGGTAGTTCAGGTCATGGGGCGAGAACTGTCGACATTCCAAGATCTCCAGAAGTCGCTAGCACAGCTTGGATTCAATAGTGGGAATGTCTTGGTCAGATTGAGTTTCCGGCGGACAGAGGAGCCTCTGGAGGTGGCTATGATTAAGATTCAAGACTATTTCAAAGCGGCTGAGGATGCTGCCCCGGAACCACATGAGGCGGCCGCTGCGCCAGCACAACCTGAGACGGTTACCGATTCGAGCCAACCTCCACAGCAAGTACCGAGTGCTGAACATGCCGACCCTCGGGGTGCAGCAGCAGCAGCAGCAGCACCTGCGCCATCAGCACTAGCACCTGAACCTCTTTCTCATCCCTCCATTACCTCTACCGAACCATCTGCTGTGATCCAGCCCTCATCGCGACCAGTCACAGTCTTCTCAGCACCGTCCAACACCACTCCGCAGGCCGCGCAAATGACGTATAATGAAGACGACTACATTCCATCTGTGGACCAAGCACAAGCCCACCAGCGCCGTCTCAATGCCGCCTCCCGGCCCGTCCGTCTTCCCACGGATGCAGAAATCGCCGCCAAAGCAGCAGAGGAGGAAGAGAAGCGTGCAGCGATCAGAGAAGTCGATGTCAAGGTTCGCCTTCCGGACCAGAGCCAGATTGTCTCGAAGTTCGGGCAACAAGACACCGGCGCAACGCTCTATGGCTTCGTAAGAAGTTGTTTGACGGAGCAATTTGCCGGCGAGAGATTCATACTCACGTCCTTCCTTGCTGGGCGCCCGGGTTCAGGTGCGAAAAAGATTCAGGGTATCATTCCTGATACAGATCAGACGTCCTTGATCAAGGATCTTGGCATGATTGGTCGAGTCCTCGTCACCTTCTCTTGGGACGCAAGTGCGTCTCCCGCCACTCGATCAAGCAGAGCAAATCTTCTGAAGCCTGAGCTCCGGAACCAAGCTCAGGAGATCAAGGTTGAACAGCCGCCAGAGTTGATGGATAATTCGCGAGATACTGTCCCACCGAAGGTGAGCGGACCCGGCGACCGCGATGGAGAGAAATCTGGAGGACGCAAACCTGGCGGGATACCCAAGTGGTTGAAACTGCCGGGAAAGAAATGAGAATCCGCAATAGCATTGCGTTATTAGCGTGAAATCACATTGTGTATGTTAGAATGATCAATGACTATGATTTATCTACGGGCATGCTCGAAATATACTCGACGTTGGCCGTCGGCTTGATGCCATGAAATATATGATGACGGTAGAAGATAAGGGTTTTACGGACCTCCGCAAGGCATTCGCTGCAAGAGATATGGGACACAGGAGTATTGGCAAAGAATTGTATCCGCGTGATAGGTGGACCGAACAGAGAAAGTGTTTCGATAGAATAAATGTAGCGTTAGGTTCAAAGTCACCGAGGCCGTAAGACCAGCCCCAAAAACTCCCAGTTGCATTAGATTCAAGAGATCCATTTTGGTATTTAGTCCATGCTTATTGCATCATGATTCTGTCCCTTCCATTGTGCCTTTTTGACGAATTGGATATTACGGACAACAATTCCTGGTTCCATGCGCCAACTCAGCAACCGAAACGATTTCACTTAAATTTCGTTATCTCGTTCTCTGGCGATAATAAACACATTTTCAGAGGAAGGAAAAACGAATTTAGTGACCAGCCACACGTCTGGACTCGGCGATGACTCTCTGCATGTCCTCAACCTTTCTCTTGCCACGGGTGAAGGTACCGAGCTATAACAGATGATTCGTTAGCATTGTCCATGAACGATTGGTAAAGTTCTCGGCAAGTGTTCCCCAGCTCGCTCCACAAGCCGTTGGTCGGTGGTCTCCGTAATTGAAGGGACAGGTTCGTGGCGGGCGTAGTGTCCAACCAACAATTGCCGTATGCCTCATCAGATTATACTCCGAACCGCAGACACCGCAATCATGAAATTCCCAGGGAAGCGAGCGAAAGGAACACCCATCAAGACCAATATCCAGAACTCGTGACATACCCTCTTCTTGGCGAGCTTACGAGCTCTCTTGTCCTGAGTGTTTCTCAGGAGTTCGATGATACGACGCTCATAGGGGGCAAGACCGACAACCTCGCGGGCGATGTCACGGACGAAGGCAGTGCGGCGGGAAGACTGGCCCTTGGTGCGGCTGATCCGGGTCTTGGGGGTGTTGAGAGGGGTGGTTTTCTATGACGAGAAATAAGGTCAGCTTCACTGATTGTTCCTCATTTCTATAACCAAAGTCGAATGCTTCCGATCGATTTTTGTCAAGTCGGGCCCAATAAGTTCGATTGGTACGTCCGTTGTCGGTCTATTTCCTCCACCTTAAGAAAAGAACTGTGCCTTTGACAATCCGACAATATGTTCCCCCCATATTATGTTCCGTATCCTCAATCCAAATCTCTCGAGATCGACTGGACAAATACCGACCGGAAACATTCTTTTTCTTAGGAAAACGGGAGAGGGATTCAACGTACGTGGCCCTTGTTCAGACCGACCACGATTCCGGAACGTTCCTGCGCCATCTCGACGGTTGTGACTGGGGTTTGGCGACGACGGTGGTTGCTGGAAGGAGATTGTCGAGTCGACGGTCGTCGGTGCGGATAGAATCGCGATGGAGTTTGCAAAGTTTTGGTTGGTCGCCCGCGTTGGTGCGTAGGCGAGCGGTTAGGGCTTAGGGCTAGGGTGGCTGAGCTTGCCGCCCGCATGGCGCATTACCAAAACAAGGACAAAAGCCTGTGCTTTACCCTTTCGGGAAGGTATGCTTCTACATCTGCCCTTCTGTATGCATGATGTATTCGACTTCTACTAAAAGTTGACGCACCTATAATCTTGAAAGTGAAAAGATATTGCGTGAATTTAAGGCGTCTCATCCTCGCTGGGACGCAACATCCACCTCAACTGTTTTTAGAATCCCCGAACGATAATCTGACCCATGTCCAGCGCCTCGACTTTCGAATGTATTACTGTCCGACGCCACTTTTGGAAGTTCAAGTATACCCACTTGAGCACCGGCAGTCATGTAACTCGCCCCTGAGAAGATACATCTTGTGTGCTCCTCAGGATGTTGCTCAATATCATCCAGTTCGCAGTTAGTGCTCCGGCAGAGCTCGGTCATGCTAAGGCCCCCGCTCGACTGTGTCTTTTGACGTACGGAGCGGCTGGCGGGCCAACTGATTACTTCTATCGCTTTCTTCGCCGGGCGGGACGCATAGCTGGTGCTTGCCCTTGAGATCAGGGCGCGTGCTCGCTTGAAGAAGTGTCTGAAGAAGGTTGGTAAAGCCGGCATACAACTGGCTATGATCCCGGAGGTGACCTCGGCGGAACTTCATCAGAGAATAAAGGCAACACTGTGTCAGCAATTTGATCATAAATCAAAGACACAATGACCCACGCGAGGAAATTGCCTTACGTCCATAAAAACTGGGGAAACCAGTCATAGGTCTTGTCCTTGACGGTTTTGTTCCGTACACTGACCACAAGGCGCATGATACTACACATGCAAGCGCTATGTGCAATTATCTTGGTCAGTCCGAGAAGATAATCAAGGTCACCGAATAACAATGGGCGATTCTCACAAGATTCCAGCAGCGAAGATCGCGGATGTGCCCCATTTCTTGGACTTTCTCATTTGCAAGCGCCACACACTCACAATAGGCAGAACCAGTATCAGGAAGTCTGACGCAACATTGATGGAGGAAGTCACAATGATGGGGATATTGATATTGATGCAGTGCCCTTTGAGGGTCTTATCCCAGATCTTCGCTCGAGGCGAGCATTCGAAGATCTTCACGATCGTATCTGCAAAGTAGAACCCCAAGTTGAGCCAGATAAGAGCGTGGATGCAGAAAAAGGTCTTGCTTCTGAAGGAGGGAGCAAATACACGTAAGTAAAGCAGAAGGAGTGATAGTTTGGTGATGAAGATCAGAGGTCCATAGATTATCTGCGAGGTATTTGCCCACTGAACCTCATCAGCGAACCTGCTAAACCCGCGTGCAAGACGCTCATACCTTGCTATATTTTCGCAGATCAGATTCATCCACTTCCCATATATGGATGCCATTACCGCATTTGTCAGCCTCGAATGTGATCACGACGTATGCTACCAGTCCCATCTGGTGTTTATGAGCAACTCATTATCGAAGTCATAAAGTGAGCCATACCCAGGCTAGAACGCAGCAGACTATGGAGCAAGTGTCTCAGCGCTTAATGACCCAATTACGGATATGATCGTCATGCTGGGATTTCACATACAGTCTTCCCATCCCGGTGCTTTAGTGATAAGTAATTTCGAATACATCCGCATCCAGACAAGAACCGTACTTATAGCAAGGCATGTCGCTTGCGTGACGACGTTCCAGTAGCGCACTGAGTCTCGGTAGTCATATCTATGAACCTCGCTTGCAGAGGCCTGCATGCCCTCAGGAACAGTCATGAGGCCCTGTTAGATAGGTTTCTTTGTAGGAGCAATTCCAGCGTCGAGGACAGTGTCGATAAACTGTATGCGAGATCAAACACAAGGGCATCAGCAATTCTACAGAGTAGATGGAGCGTCCATCGGGGGCATTTTCAAGTCCGCCGGTGCAAGTCCAGATCCAGAAGAGAACAAACACCAAGAGCCTTGTAATCCGCAGCAGCAAATCATCCGTCGCAGCGTCACTGAACACCAACAGCTGCTGATGTAGCATCCAGCCTGCGCCCATGGCAGCCAAAAGGACGGTCAAGTCACCCTTGCGGTGCGATTACCTACATACACGCTTATGGTCCATAAGCTTACGGCTTCGCTTTCACACATGACAAAGAAAGAATGCCTGGTACAACAGAATTAGAAACCCCGTGACACGGACATGGAGCGGATCAATATACAAGCCTTGATCTACGCGTGGAGACTGGTGAAGGATCCCATTATCCTAGTTCAGTCTCGTATTTGGTGGAAGGACATGGGTTAGAGTAAGGAGCTGAACCGGCTGTGTAACCCTCATTGCGGCAGTAGAGGTGGCCCTTGTGTTACTGGCCCATATTCTGAGTGGATTCGGAACTGGTGGAGGAGAGATGACTCGCGTATCATACTTCTAGGCTATAAATATGCAGGAATGTAAGGGATTAGCATCATGGTGCAGATGGACATGCCGATGAGATTCGAGAATGCGGTTTTTGGATGAGTCTGGGATTATCTCGCTCAGCGTCAGTTTGAAGCCCTATGCGTACTAGCACAACTGCTGTCGTTGCTCGATGAGAACGTCTGGCCTGGAGTGTAGGACGGTGGGATGCTATATCGGTGGCACAGCGGTCATGGTTTAATTGTCTGATGCACGTGCTAGCAGTCATGAAGAGACCGTTGAACTGAAGAGGCATTGTATCACTGCTAACCGTTAAAGCCTACCACACGTGTTTGTGCTTCATCATCCATGACAGTGTGATTAGTTCATTTGAATTCTATGAAGCCAGGTATTTTTATCTGTATAGAATCGGTATATACACATATATCCATATATCCGGTTCGAATTCTCGCCTCTAGATCACCGTCAAATCATCACAGCTTCACAGAGAGCGCTCCATCCAGGCTTTCCTCCCAGCTTTCCATCAGCTCACCACAGAGCAGTTCCAGTGCTGGCATGTCAAGCGTCTTCTCGAGCTCGGTCCGAAGTTGCTGACCACCAGCCAGAACTAGGTCGACCAGGGAGCCAAGCATGCCTGGCTCGGAGATTCGCGACTTGAGAGCACGAATATTTGCTCTCGCGCTCTCATACGCTTCCCCGATCAGGCCGGCCAATTTTTCGACACGGTCCTTGGGAAGCTTTGCTGTCTTGGAACCCTTCTTTGATGCGATGGTATATATAAAGGACAACGCCTTGAGCGACTCGAGTACGAGGAAAGCGATATGTAGATATTCCCATGATGGGGCCGAGGGTGTTTCCGGTTTCAGGAACACTGCAGTTCTCGACATAACAGGGGAGAGTTTCGCGCTGTCCAAGGCAAAGTCCTTCGAAGTGAACTCGAGCCACTGGTCCACCTGCGATAAGCAGGCATCAACCTCTTCTAAATCAACTGATTTTGATCCGCTGAGAAGCTTTGCGACTTTGAGGAGGTTCAGATGTAGCTTGACGCTCTCTATTTCAGGAACGGTCATCTCAGACTCGGCGTCTGAACTCAGAAGATCATCCAGGCTAGGCACATCAAAATCCGAAGACACCGGTTTCTGAGCAGCAAGGTTCTTCAAGAGGTCGAACAGTTGATCTGTCAACTGAGCCGATTTTACCCAACGTTCCTGGATAACATCAGCCACGTTCTATGAAGAGACAAGAAGACTCACCTTAGGCAGAGGCCCCAAGCGGACTCGCTCCTCAAAAGTAGGCTGGCCCAGTGATTCACAGTTCATAAATGCATCAAAAACACGTTGGTCTACCATGGGAGATGTCTCTCTTGCTGAAGTAGCCGTTAGGTTAGCATTAGCTTCACATATTCCGCTGGAAAATGAAAAGGACTCACCCAAATCACTGTACCGGCCCATATTGTCGCCCCCAGCTAACCGCTGTATCCGCTTCACATCTAATGCCCACATTTTACGGCAGACACTGTGCTTGAGCCGTCTCTGAAGGTCAATGGTTCCTTCGACGTTCACATAACTGCCGTATTCCAACCCGTTCGTCCTGTTCCTAACTGTCGTGACGTCCGCAGTCCGGTAGAAGTTGAGGGCTTGTACAAACGCAGATTGCGGGTGGAAATCCTTGTACTCCGCACCTTCAACTGGCGGTGCCGAACTGGGGTGGATAGTTGCTAGCCGCGTAAAGAGATTGTGCGCTACTGTTTCATACTGCAGCTGCTTGACAGCTAGTTTGCTGAATGTCCTAAGAGCCAGGGATCCCGCGCCCAAGCGAAGATATATCCGAACGAGCAGCAACAGCGCGTTGTAATTATGAGGAGAATCAAGCAAGAGACGCTCGAGAATACCCGCTGCGCGAATCAAACTGGTGTCGGGTATCCGGTCCGGCTTATCATTGATCCAGCCTCCACTGAATCGAATTAGACTCATAGCAGCGAGCAAGCAAAGGTCATCACTAGGCTGACTCTCGATGGTCGAGCCGGCTGCGGTACGCTCAGGGCGTTTTGCACCGCGGAAGATCTGAAGGCAACGTGAAACAAACTCTTCGACTTTTGGTTGTGTGGCATTGGCCTCGTCTGCCGAAAGCAGGAAGCAGTACTCGAGTTTCAGAGCATTGATCGCCGGGACGTCCTTGAACGGATCGTTTTCCTTCATCTAGAGAGTTAGTAGACAAGGACATAGATCGCAATCATAATGGGACATACATTGCCTTCAATTACTTCGGTTCGAGACACATATTCAATGAACTCCGTTAGAGGTCCCTTATCCAAATCAGACAGGTATTTCCGAAGGTCTACGAAGCAATACAGTTTGGTCTTATTTCGATCAAAGTATTCCTGGCAGGCGGTGATCAATTCATCGCTCTTTAGGCTGCCGGACTTGAAACTCCAATGAATCAAGTCAAGGCGTGCCAATTGGGCGTTTCGTGATCTGGGAACAGCCTCGATGAACTCATCGATAAATTTCCTGATCTCGGCAGTAGTTCTATAACAGTCATTAGCTTATCAGAAGTCTCTTCTCCAAATGTCGACTTACTCTGTGTTCTTGATATTCTGAACCGAATGAACAAGCAAGCTCCAGACGGCCCAGTCGTCGCGCTCTTGGAGAGTCTTCTCCTCTGATTCAGTAGTCGGAATTGCCAGAAGGTCCTTAGCGTAGGAGAGACCTTCAGCCCACATCCCGGCCTTCTCCAAGCCAGAGAGCTTTTCTCCAACAAAAGGCCAATCATTTTGGACAATTCGTGAGCTCAGGCCCAAGTTCTGGCTATCAAGGAGCTTCACAACCTCGGAGTGACGCCCTTGAGATTCGCAGATCTTGATGAGTAGTAAAAGCTCCTCGGCATTTTGTATGGCTCTGGGAGTGCTCAGCAACTCTTTCTGTTGTAATGGGTATAAGAATCATCATCAAGCCGCAAAGATACACAGCGTGGGAGCCGCCCGAATACGGAGAGAAAAGGGAAAGGTTGAACGTACTGAATCAGCAGGGACGCTATCTGCAGCTTTGGAGGCCATACGATAAGCCAGAGTCCCAAAGAGCTTCCGTTCGGCCTCCGAGCTGTTCTTGTCCACGGCAACAAGGTAACTGAGGAAAATGGCCCAGAAATAGTATTTCCGTGTCTTGGGGAAGTTGCTCTGAAGGCTCATAGCCGCCTGCGAAGAGCAGTTAGACCCGAATAAATCTCGGCCATGGAGATGCGTGTGATTCCGTTAAAGTACAGCACTGACCTTTTGCGCTGATTTCCAGTCGTCTCCTTCGAATGCATATGAAAACCACCTCAACTGAACTTCTAAGTCCTGCGGCTTTGCCTTGGCAGCCTTTTCCCACAAGCTTCTCATGGTATCCTCCTGACCACCTATCTTTTGTAGTGTCTCCTGCAGGATTTCGAGTGTGTCTAAATCTGTTGTTGGCGGCTCTAGCTTGCACAACTCCAGCGTTTCGGCGAGGCCGCGCTGGCGATGGGCGTCGTCCGCATGGCGGTATAGGATCTCTGCTTTCCACGCCTATTAGGCACGAACAGAAATTAGCATTCATTCATGGGTAATAACTCAAGAAAGTGTTCTGTCACATGGCTGGGAAGCAGCCGAAATAATGAAACGGAGCACTGAAGGCTTGATAAAACTCAAGAGCGGTAGTGGATAATTTACCTTGAGAAATCTCGAGTCCTCTCCCTTTTTCATGCGTTTCTCAATGAGTTGGAGAGCTTGCTTCAAGTTCTGCCCATCAATGGCGTCCTGGATTTGCTTATTCCGCCGATGAAACACGGCGTCGTTGGTGGCCGACATTCTGAATCAAAAGCCCGACGGTAACAACGTGAGATAAGATCTAGTAGACAGGGACAGAGGTCAAGGCAATGACCAGACAAGGTCGTTTGCTGCCCGGCCGAGCGCAGCACAGTTGTGCGGGGAATCAAATTGAAGATTGCGGAAGATGAGGGGAGGATCAATTAGCTGTATCGGAAATTCTTATCATCGCGTGTTTGGCGGGGAGAGACTCTCCCGAGGCGGTGATGGCTGAGGTCAGTCGACAAGCTATATTGTCCTTCCAAATTTCTCGTTGCTACTGCTATATTCTAGATCATCAATTGAATCTCTTATACTATTAACTCTTTTGCTTTAATTAGTGGGTGGCTATATTGTGATGCTCATCAAACCCACGAGAGGTGCCTTTCATAGGTCTTCATTCCCAATATCACGATACTCTCTATATAAATCCCACAGAAGCACCGGCTCTCAGTGGAGCGCATACTGAGAGAAGCAATATAATCTTAAGGAGTCATTTACAAGCTCTCAGGTAATTGTAGCACAGGTATTTCATAAACTATGATAAGTTCCACAGTAGTACAATAAACAATAATGTACAAGTCCAATCACTTCGCTCGAACTCCAAGACGCAAACTCCGGTTAAACACCACTATCCCAGATTAGTTGACTCTTGTAAACCTGCCGTCAAATGGACTGAATGTCTCGCCTGAGCGCCAAACTAGGTATGCAATTGCATGAACTAAGCACCAGAGCGCATCCGTTCCTGCCAATAGGACGACTAACGCCTGACTGAGTTGGAAGAACGAGTCCGATCTTAGGGTATTATCTTCTTCAGAGCCAGTATATCTGTCGTGGAAAAAAAATCGGATCCCAAGATCCATATTGGGGTGTTGGCGAGGGAATTATCCCGCTAATACTGCATCCCAGAGCTCTAGAGCGGTGCTGCAGAGGTGTCATCATTGACAGCGTTGGAGCAGCTCTTCCCTGATATCAGGGCAGGTGACTAGGTGAGCTTCTTCTGGGTCAACTAGATAAAGTTAGCAAGATATCGCATTGGGCCCCTGAGCGCTGTCCTTGCCCCCCCATATGGGCTGCCTTGACTCTGCATGAATGACATTAACCAATTCAACATACCCATTCCTTTTTGCAGTCACGATAGGCTCTTTCAGAGAACAAGTCAGCTCTTGTAAGCACACAAACTCCAATAGCAGCACAGAGCTGCAGGAAAGAACGGAACAAACATACTGGAAGTAGTCTCCACACATATCTTTGTCAAAAGCGTTCCGCTTCATGCACTTGAGACTTCGATCTGCAAAATCCTGGCATGGGTCATAGTATTCACTCGCATGTTTACTGTATCAATGTCAGTCCCTTAGTTGCTAAACAAGAGAGCATGATTGAAGCAGAGACTGGCGAAAATCGCAAGCAACGAGATTCGGATACATTTCATGCACTCCGAGAATTACCGGACAACAAGGTCTTCGTGACCATCCGGAATATGGTACAGTACGACAGACGGCACAGAGGAGCTCGAAGAACAGGAGGAATAGCTTACTTGGCAAACTTGCGCTCCGCTTTCTCCCAAGCATTAGGTTGGCCTGGCTGTGATGACTGCTGTTGTTGGTCGGTTTGGGATGGTTGCGATGACATCTCTCCTATGAACGGAAGGCCTTGAACTCAGGAAACAGTCTATTTTGCACAAAGCTGAGCCGCACAATAAGATGATTGTGGCCTTGTACCTGTGAGTATCTGAATAATTGTGATCTCCTTCAATGATGATCCAGCCTCCATGCGAACGATACATGGACTGGTGCCGAGGAAAATCCGGCCCGGGTCCCACAGTCTTGGCACGGAGAGATATCTTATGGAGCTATGGTTGTAATTCACAAACAGTGACAAGAAAGAAGCACCTGCTTATAGGACTTATGCTAACTTAATTAGATTTCAATTGACAGTGAGCAAAATAGAAGCTTAGAGAAGATCTACAGGACCTATTGTTATCATATAAGATTTGGAGGCCTGTTCGTAGCTAGTGAAGAAGTAGAACCATGCCCAAAGTGAATTATATAAAGTAACTTTGACTTCTAGAGATCTCATTTATAGAGTTAATGATTATAATAAGAGCTTGCCTGTAAGGCGTAAGTAAATAACTATTTATTCACAAGATTCACTTCTTCATAGTGAAAGTATGTATTGATAGTATGAGATTATATATGCAATAATTTAGGATTGCTTATTATAGATACTCAGCAGTCACACAACACAAGTGCCTGAAGGGAAAATCATGCTAGCTTAATATCTCTCTTATTTCTTCTCCTCTCCTCAACATCAGTCTGTTCCCACAGGAATACATGGTCACCTTTATAATCATCCAAATAGTTCAGGTTGGAATCGTGTTGAAGACGTGAGTTCTCCTTGATAACCCATCGCCTGTAGTCGCAGGTCGTCATGGATAGATGCAGTGGACTGACAATAATCCAGAAACCAGAACAATGGCGGCTTCTGGAACACTTCCTTCAGCTCCATCCCTGGATCTAGCAATTAATCTTCACACCAACGATGACGGAGATGCAGGAATAGAGAGTCATTCCTCTCAACCACAGAAGCTAGCCGAAGCGGAGTTCGTCGAATTTGACCCAGGTAGGCATCTCAATTTTATTCCTCCTTCGAAGGTCTACACCATGGCAGAGCTCGGATACCCAGAGCGTCGTGGTATTTCTCCTGTTGGCGTCTCCGAACCCTTCCCAATGTTCTCCGCCGATGCCGTTCAAATTATGAGGAAGGAAGCCTTTGGAGAGAAAGTCTTTGCCAAATATCACTGCTCCAGCGACCTTGCAAAAGGCCAACTCAGAGGCTATGCTGCAGAGTGAGTTTTGCGATCTGTTCATTCACTTCGAATCCGCGCTCTGACCATAGCAGGTGTGCCCCGTTTGTGTATGATGCCTGGAAGCATCCTCAGACTCTCGCAATTGTTTCTAAAATTGCCGGTGTTGACCTGATTCCCGTTGTGGACTACGAGATAGGGCATATCAACATTTCCCTCCAGAGCGAGGAGGACAAAGCCAAATTTCTCGCAGCAGTGGCGGAGAAGAAAAGTCAAGACGCCGGCAAGAGTGTTTCTGACGGCCCTTGGGAAGATAAGGATCCGATCGTGGATTGGCACACTGACGGCTATCACTTTGTCTGCGTGGTGATGCTCTCGGACTGCAAGGACATGATTGGGGGAGAGACAGAGCTGAGAAAAGGCAACGGCGAAACGATCAAGATCCGGGGCCCCAAGATGGTAAGTCCAGTGTTCCACGAGGGGTACAAACAAGCTTAACCAGGTTCATCAGGGTTCGGCAGTAATCCTCCAGGGACGGTACATCGAACATCGAGCCCTTCATGCCCAGGGAATGACCGAGCGGATCACCATGGTGACCTCCTTTCGTCCACGGTCTCCGGCGATTCCGGACCACACGGTACTGACTACTATCAGACCGATTTCTGACCTTGGCGAGTTGTATCATCAGTTTGCAGAGTACCGCTTTGAGATTCTCGAAGATCGTCTCAGGGGAGTCAACAAGTACATGCAGGACCGGAAGCGTGCAAACCGCCGTTTCAACACGGGACACCTGACGCAGTTCATTCGTGAACAGATCGAATTCTTGGAGCACATGGACCGAGAGATCGTTGAAGAGGACAAAGTCATTAAAGGCGTGACTGGCGACAGCCACCTCATTTCGGAGGATCTGAAGCTGAAGCACTCCAACAAACGTGAGCTCTCTGCGGCAGAGTAGGCTGACGCAAGAGTGGAACATGCACATATTGCCATTGCCATTAGGCTCCAAGCTCTAAGTTTCCTGTGTCGCCTTCAGTACTCTGGGACACGCAGCTTTAAGACAGTTTCTCAGTAGGTAATTGAGTCCAGGCTTTCGCGTTCCCTTTCTTACTCCTGGCTAGTACTGCGGTTTGCAATGCTTCCGGGTCCTGGGTGCGTGGGAATTCGCTGATCTGATCTGTACTTGTCTCTTGTTCTGGACGTGTTACCAACGACTTTTTCATGACAGGCGGTGCCCAATTCATGACAATATGTGCTCCAGGAAAGTCATAGTATCAAAAATTGTGATGAGTCTAGGCACGTTAGCCAATACCAACCCGAATACGGCACGTCAAGCCGTTCCCCAAAGTGCTGACGATACTTAGGAGGCCAATTTCGATAATATTAAATGACTGCTCGGTAAGCTGGCTCAAAAACAAACCTCAACGTACGCCTATTGAGCAGCCAAGTTCGATTCAAAGCAGAGTGCAGACAATTGGCAGGCTTGTTGATGATTGAGCTGCACAATGATACCTTCGCCCTCGAGGGAATTATGCCTCAGCCATTCAGGAGTACACCATCTTGCATCTTATCTTATTATTCATTAAACTATTTGCTCTTTTGCATGTTCAAGGACAGAAGTGTCATTGTCAATTCAAAGGCCCACACTGCTATTATTGGATAATAGCTGGCATATTTAGGCCAGGGACATAAAAACGGAGACAATCAGACCAACACATGAAGATAGGTCAAAGATGATTGACTGTTGATTGATGGATTAAGAGGTGTCGAAAGGGGCTGTTGAGCCATCACATCGAGTCCATTTGAATGCCAGTCAGGTGACCTGCCGCCTATTGTCCGACGCGGTGTTTGTTCAGTTTGCGCGCGGAACTTCCGAAAAAGAAAGTCATGCTCACGTCGCCCTGTCCTGGCTGAGGACCGTGGTTTATCGACCACGACTTTTTCTTCTTTCTTCTTCTGCTTCTGCTTATCCTTTTCCCAAGTCTCCTTTCCTTCGCCTTCTTCCGGTAATTCTATCGTCCAATATTCACCGGGACGAATCATCGAATCCTCGAGGGATCGTCCCGCGGTTCGCCATTGCGGTCTGACCTCCTCCGGCCCTTCTATACTTCAGA
Organism: Aspergillus pseudoviridinutans; assembly: GCF_018340605.1. NCBI lineage: Eukaryota > Fungi > Ascomycota > Eurotiomycetes > Eurotiales > Aspergillaceae > Aspergillus > Aspergillus pseudoviridinutans. The sequence continues at coordinate 2,335,968 of NW_025091281.1, read as the reverse complement.
TAAAAAGGTGGCTGCCGCGTTATTTGAAGCTTTGCCGACATAGAATTCCGAATCTTGCCACTATCGCAGTATTTGCAATTTCGCTCGCGCGGTTGTCCGCATCTGTGTTTCCTTGTCATTGCAGGGGTTTTCGGAGGAATATCAACATATTTCTCCTGCGGGGAGTATTATCCCGTTAAGCAAATGTCGCCATCAACTACCGCGGGAGCGAGATCCACCAACGGCCCCGATAATGTGAACTCGAATAAGTCGATAAATGGATTGGGGGACGGCGCATCAGGAGTAAGTAGACTGAATTTGGAATTTACCCAATGTTTTCGCCAGGCCGATGCTAAAACAGCCTCGCACAGCTCGTTCAAACGCTACAGGGACATGTAGACGACATCAGATCTCTCTTACAATGCGGTATTTGTGTTAAGCCACTTTATGAGCCTTTCACAATCGCCTGTGGACATACCTTCTGTTACACTGTAAGTTGGTCAAAGTACTAATTCCCATTATTCAGACGAAACATCTAACATTCGCGATAGTGCTTGTCATCATGGTTTTCTTCGGGAAGGTCGAACAAAACATGCCCCGACTGTCGAGCGCCGGTAAAAGCTCAGCCTGCGCCTGCCTATTTGGTGAGCTGCTCTCTGTTTTCTGAACAATATCAACTTTCAGGACCCTTGTGCTGACATTCCGTTTCGAAGATTCGTTCAGTAGTCCAGATGTTCACGAGTCGGGCAGAGCTCCTGGATAAAAACGAGACAACCGCTCAGCATGAGCGTTGTCAGCGTGAGGAAGCTGAGAAGGTGGAACGGGACAAAAGAAATACGCATCCACGAGAAGGGGGATTGTTCCGGGGTACATTCAACAAACCAATCCGTCAGGCGCCCATCATCGATGTTGAAGATAATGTCATTCGCTGTCCGCGCTGTTCTTGGGAACTTGAGGATGATGCCGGATGCGCACAATGTGGATACCTTCGAGACGATCAATCAATATCGGACGCTTCCGATTCAGTGACGGGTTGGACCGAAGAGGAGGAGAACTCTGAGATGACTGATTACTACGATGACGAAGTTGAAGTTGGGTTTGGCGGTGGCTACCGCAATGGCTGGGATCTCGATCAACTTTTTCACCATCTAACTCCCGCTCTCCGGGACCAAATTCAACATCTCCCCTCCGTCGACTCAGCAAGTCTTGACTATTCGGAGATCGATGACTACGATGACGGGGATGAGGATGCCGACATGGATTCTTTTATTGATGACGACGAACATACCGGCCGCGACTACGTCTCTGATTCGGATATATCTACTGTCGTCGGTGGTCCGGACCGTAATAGAGCCCACTACGATGTGTCACAGTTGGACACTGACTCTTCAATGTCACACACTAGTGATGATGAGGATAGTCTGAACGAGCTTACGCCAACTGGATCCAGTGTTTTGGACCACGACGAGCAAGATGATGAACACGACGAGGACGATGATGACGATGATGAGCCTGTACGGCCGCCCATCAACGTGAACCGTCGTCGTCGGGAACCTACGTACGATGAAGTAGTAATATCCGTGCAACATGGGTCGTCACCCCCGCATGTTTTTACCTCGAGGACTTCTCACTCGGCTCGTCGCGGTACCTCATCTCATCGGAATCAAGCGCCTACTGCAGGATCATCGGCACATAATGCGATTAACGTGGAAGACGATTCTGACGAGGGCCCCGTTGGACCGTCTCGGCGGACAAGGAACAGAAGGGGTTGCAGGGTTCAAGTCTACTGAGCAATCCACTGTGCCCCAGATGGAGCGGTTCCATTGATGAGTTTGGCTTGCGGCCACATGAACCATTCCACCGACGCGCCGCACCCTTCAGGCAGTGTTGCATCCTGTGTCCACTTGCAAGAGCGCAGCGCGAATAATAAGAGGAACCATAACCATGGAGATGCTATTGTGCTGCTTGCGCTGACACCAACCATAATTTTTATTTCGATGATTCACGATTTCCGGCATTCTGGAAACATCAAACAATCGATGCGTTTACTTTGTTCACTCATGGGAGGGAGTAAAAGATCGGAACCGGGTCTAGGGACATCTATTTTAGCATTCGAGGGCGTGATTTTGGCTTTATTGTTCAGGTTCCAATACCCCTTGCCGTCATTTTCAAGGCCAATTCTTAGCTGTGCTCATACATGGTCTTCATAGCAGTTACCATAGCACTTATCCAGAGAACACTTTAAAGGAGGGTTCATGAATTCGTTGGAATTGTCTTTACTCGTAGAGGAAAGTAAGCTTATCCAATCGGCAAGTATTAGGCACTGCTATGAAATTTACTACGAGGCCACGGCATGTCAGAGAAAAGCAAGTCGGGCCCATATTGATGGCTGAAATTCCTGAAGGGACATTGCCACAAATAGTTTCTCATGGCCTGTGTTCTTGTTGATTTATGTACATTGAAGCCTAGGGAAAGTACCGAACGCCGGACTATTTTCCCAGTACAAGAAGATGCAAACAAATCGAATCTGGTATACGAGTCTTTTGATACCATGACTTTCTTTTCGGTGCGTTGCGGAACTTCAATTCTGCAACCAATGCCCTAGTGATGAGATATGAGTTCAAAACGTGTGCATGCATTTTGCCCCGTTCAGCGAATGTGTTCCAATCACTACTTGCTGTCGGAAATAAAGGGAACTTCAAAGACTACCGCGCCGTTGCGGCCATCAGCTGGACCCTCATGGAAATTGTTCGCAAAGCACTTCCAGCGCCCAAACCTGTGTTCTTTCCCCACAGCAGCGACGATGCAGAGACCGCGGGGCTCAGGCTCGGACGACTTGGTCTTGGACTTGGAGTCGGCCGGGCCTTGGCTGGGTTTGGCCGTGTCGGCACGACGCTCAAAGACGGCGATATCATTAACGACACCCTTGATGAGAGGCTCGGCTTCGTCCTTGTTGTCCTCGGTGTGTTGTTTCTGGGGCTCGTCGACGGACATGGTGTCGGCGTCGGCGGCGGTGTTAAGCTCCAGGGTTTGTTTGAGCTGTCGAGACGGCGTGTCTGGTGCAGCGGCGGATCCGAGTTTCCCTCCGCCGACGGGGCCAAGGGGTATGATTGTCCTCTTGTCCTCTGAAACCTTCCAGGCTCGGATGAAGCCGTCCCAGCTGCCGCTAAGAACGATGTCGGTGCCGGGAACTGTTGCCAAGGCTGTGATCCAGCGGGGCATGCGCCGCAGGAAACGGGAATTTGAGTCCGCGAGTTTCTGATCGACCTCAGCTGAGAGCTCGTCTAGTGGCGGTAGAGGGTCTAAGCCGTGAGCGCATTGGATGGTGTGGAGAGGCTTCTTCTTGTGAATGGACCAGAGGGAGATGGAGCCGGAATCTGAGCCTGTGACAAAATGGCTGGGGGGTAGAGGTGCTACACAGTCGATGGTATTTTCCTGATACGTGTTTTTTGATGATCCGCTACGGAAGACCAGTTGTGTTTCTTCGACGACCTTCCACAACCGAGCGGTGCGATCGCGTGCTCCAACACTGATGCACTGATCGATAGTCATGGCGGCGACTGACGACACATTGTCCTGGTGCCCGAACAGGGTTTCAACGTAGGCATGGCCGGCTGAACTCAACGACCATGTCTTGATGGTTCTGTCATAGGAGCCCGAAAATAATTGCTCACCGGAGCTCATAGTGGAGATGTGTCGAACGAATGCGAGCCCGCAAACTGCATCGCGGTGTTGGCTGAAGGTCTGCATTGGCGTCAAAGTAGCAGCATCCCAGATGATCAACTTCCGGTCCTCTCCACCAGTAGCCACGAACTTCCCCGAAGGCGACACGGCTACTGAAAGAATAGCCTTGGTATGACCATGTTCCTCGCCGGTCTCTGCGACTTTTCTTAATCCCCGAGCGAACTTCACTTGCTTTGGCTTTTTCCGTTGAGGCCTTGCAGGTCGCCTAGATCCCTCATTCCGTTCATTCGTCGCTGGGACTGTTGCGGAAGCGTGACTCGGCGTTGCGAGTTCCCACTTGATCAACGTCTTGTCTTTTGACACTGTATAAACATAAGGCGGGTGTACTGCAATTGAAGTTGTCGACTGGGTATCTGCGCGGAAAAACGATGGCATCGCCGTCGAAAACGCTAGCTCCGAAGCTATCTGACGATAAGAGCGCCCTTTAAATTCATCCTTTTCGAGCGTCAGCCATTTGGTCTATCCGGTACATACTTGTGCAGCACGCGTGGGTTAAGGAAGATAACGAGGTGTTACATACCACATCCTCCTTTAGTCTCTCGGCGATCAAATCTCGATCAATCTCAGCGGCATCGAAGCCATAGTCGTCCACTTCCTCCCGCACATTTTCCAAATACCTCTCAGCGAGTTTCAATCTTCTCTCTGCTGCCGTCTCGCCATCATCAGACTCCGAACCACTTTCCTCTTCGGATACTGCCGACGCCACGCTCTCGTCATCATCGTCTAGGTCACTGCCAGAAATAGATTGGTCTCTTTCTTTCGTCCTGCTTCTTCCCTTCGCGCCAGAATCTCCGTCTGCATCCACGCCTCGCTTTTTCGATGCCGGAGCAGCGGCGCGGTCGTCTCTCTTCCGCTTTCGCTGTGAAGCGGGCAATGTAAAAAAGGACGACATCGCACGGTCGTGTCTGAGAATTACCGTGCAAAATTATCCGTCAATAGCAACTCTGTGATCGACAATGAAGTATTAGGGTAAGAGATGATGGCCGTCACTTTTGTGCAGGCCGCAAGTAATTTCTTGTCGCTCTTTTTTTCTGCCGCTGGTCCGTGCAGCAGGCGGCCTCGGGGACCGGAGAAGAAGTTACGCCTAAATGCTGAGTAAGCGACCAGCTCCGCAACGACGCAGAAGCTCCAGGCAGTGAGAGCTCGCGCGGCTTCCAGGTGAGCTCATCAGCTTACAATCTCCATCATCCTCCATCCTCTTTTGTCCTCATTCATCATTTTCATCTCCCTTTCCTACAGCATATTGTTATCAATATGTGAGATTAGAATTCAAAATTTTCTAAGAGCTCACTGTCTAACCGCTATTTTTAGGGAGGTTCTACTAGGTATCACCGGCAAGGACTTCGTCATCCTGGCGGCCTCCAAAGCCGCTATGAGAGGGCCGACCATTCTCAAAGCAGAAGATGACAAGACACGGCAATTGAGTCAGCACACTCTTATGGCGTTTTCGGGAGAGGCAGGAGATACAGGTGCGTAGCGATGAATCGCAACGAATGACATCAACAAAGCACGGCTGACGATCGTTGTGGATAGTGCAATTCGCCGAATACATCCAAGCTAATGTTGCGCTGTACACGATGAGGAACGACACTGAATTGCGTCCGAATGCCGTTGCCAACTTTGTCCGAGGAGAATTGGCTCGGAGTTTGAGATCGCGGAATCCCTACACGGTCAACCTCCTGCTGGGCGGAGTGGACTCCATCACACAGGAACCTCACCTGTATTGGATTGACTACTTGTCTGCGCTTGCCCGAGTACCCTACGCCGCGCACGGTTATGCTCAGTAAGCGTCGACATTAAGGGTGAGGAGTGGTCGCTGAAAGCAAGGGCGCTGACTATGAGTGTTAGGTACTACTGCTTATCGATCCTCGACAAACACCATCATCCCGATATCTCCCTCGAACAGGGTATGAAGCTCTTACAGATGTGCACAGACGAGCTCAAGCGCAGACTACCAATCGATTACAAGGGCGTACGTTCCCGATTTACACTGCAGCGAAATTGGCTTTTGCAGCGTCAGCTACTGACTTGCTCCATATAGGTCCTTGTAAAGGTCGTGACCAAGGATGGTGTCAGGGAAGAAGAGGTCGATAATGATAGAATAGTCAAGAGTGCTTAATTTCACACTTGGAATGGCGGCGTTGTATCATACCATGATTTGTCTTTTCACTGATTTGCTTTTGAAGACCGGGATGCATGCAGGTATTTCCCATGGCTTGGGCACGTATGTAGTCTCTTGATAGGGACCAATAGAAATGACTCAAACAGTTGATACTCTCCTGAACTCAGAATATCCGCTTGGGTAGAACGTGATAACTCTTGAATGGGATGCGCATTGGTGACGCTGCATGTTTGACATGTTTGCACCTTTGGTCTGTCGCGTCTTCTAGAGCTTAGCCCGGCGATGGTTTCGGAATACCAGGTMCATCTCCGTGTCTTCTCAACTCAGGTGTTAATTTCACGGCCACGATGTCGAAGAGACAGGCAGAACTGTCGCTCGAGGACGAGCCTGCAGTAGGCTCTCCCGTTTCGAAGAAGGCTCGTGTGGAAGATGAATTTGAAGAAGGCGACCCCCGCAACGGAGCATTACCTTTGCGACGGGCCAGTGGTCAGGAAATGGAGGAGCATGAACGCAAAGGACAAAATATTCTTGCAGCAGCTGATCTTGAAGAGGAAGAGATGGAGGAAGCTATTCCAGAGAACGCCGAAGTCGCCGAATCGTCCGATGTCGATGAAGACAGGCCAGTCGTCGCGGCGCCGAAACGCCAAAGTGAACCTATGGAAGGCTACAGCGACCTCTACCTCGACACGATCAATCGCGAAATTCTCGATTTTGACTTTGAGAAGCTCTGCTCGGTTAGTCTTTCGAATATCAACGTATATGCCTGCCTGGTGTGCGGCAAATACTTCCAGGGCAGGGGCCCCAAGTCGTATGCCTACTTTCATGCTCTCGAAGTTGGACATCATGTCTTCATCAACATATCGACCAAGAAGGTTTATGTTCTTCCTGAAGGATATGAAGTCAAAAGCAAAAGCTTGGATGACATCAAATATGTGGTAGATCCTCACTACTCAAAAGAGGAGGTTTCTAAGTTGGATAAAGAGGTTCATGATGCTTTTGATCTTGCAGGTAATCGTTACAGACCTGGTAAGTCTTTTGCTCCAATTCCGTAGGAAAATTTTCAACGCAAACTAACGCTTTTCGTTTCCCTTATAGGCTTCGTCGGAATGAACAACATCAAAGCCAACGATTATCTTAACGTCGTCGTCCAGGTCTTGGCTCACGTTTTCCCAATTCGCAACTATTTCCTGCTGCATCAATTTCCTGTACCAGGCACGCCGGAGTTGGCTCTTCGCTTCAGCACATTGGTACGCAAATTGTGGAATCCCAAGGCTTTCCGCTCGCATGTTTCGCCGCACGAGTTGCTGCAGGAGATTGCGCTCCGGTCATCGAAGCGCTTCACCCTTACCCAGCAATCGGATCCAGTAGAATTCCTCTCCTGGTTTTTGAACAATCTACACCTTTCCCTAGGTGGTTCGAAAAAACCATCTTCGACCCCGACGAGTGTGATACAGGCTGCTTTTCAAGGTCACTTGAGAATTGAAAGTCAAGCCATTACTGCGCATTCAGATACACAAAACGCTCGTCTGGTCTTCACCGAATCAGGCACTATCAATAGCCAAACCACCCCGTTCCTCATTCTAACTCTGGATCTTCCGCCAACACCCCTCTTTCAATCCGCGAACCGAGAATCCATCATCCCCCATGTTCCCCTCACGACTCTTCTGAACAAGTACAACGGTATTACTGCCTCCGAGAAGCTGGCTCACCGTGTCCGACATCGCCTTCTTCATCCTCTACCGCCTTACCTCTTATTTCACATCAAACGATTCAGCAAGAACAGATTTGTTTCTGAGCGCAATCCCACTATTGTCACTTTCCCGTCGCCGCGCTCTTTAGATATGTCGCCGTACGTGGAACCTAATCCGGAAATTTGGCCACCTGGCGAACCGATTTTATATGATCTCGTCGCCAACATTATCCTGGATCCAACTGTGGCAGCACCAGGTGCCGCTGAGGATGCTGCAGAGAAGGGCCTCACCGCTGCGGGCGGAACTTCGTCGGCTGGCGCTGGTGCTGGCAGCGAGAGGGTGGCCTGGCTCGTCCAGCTCCACGACAAGGCCATGGCAGAGGAGAACAGACGGCATCAAAGCCAAGGTGTCGGGGAACAGCAAGGTCCTGAATGGCTGGAGATCCAAGATCTATTTGTCAAGAAGGCTGAGAGTGAAACTCTGTTTACGCGGGAAGGCTATCTGATGGTTTGGGAGCGTCGAAAGGTCCCTGGTATGAATAATCGGAAAGGCAAGGGCGCTGCCAGGTGAGAGACGAGTGCCCTCGCTGTGTGAAGCCGGCATTGGGAACAATATAACTCAGTGATTTACTTCCAAAAGCATCAGCTGCTGTAGATCAAGTTGCATGTGCAAGATATACTGATACAGCACTCATTTGGAGAGATACTATTGTACAATTAGATGTGATGATATAACGATGGGTATAGTGTTCCATGTAGTTTATCTTTTGCTTCACCAGCATGTAGGACACTGGAATGAAAGCTATAGGGCCATCAGTCCGTACCACGGTTTACACCCCGCAGCGCTCTCCACATAGAAGGGGGATGAAAGTCAGGCCATGCTTGTCAAATCGTAAAGTGACAAGCCAATCATTAATATTGAATAAAAACGCTCATAAACTTCCCCAACCACAGAATCGCTTGCCGATCCTGATTGCAGCGCCTGATATCACACCCCACACACTTGCATTCACTACGGATTGCAAGCCAACCATGAGGGCCATCTTGCCCATATATGCCATTATATCAGAGGAAGAGCCTCCTCCGCCCCATGCTCCAAGGGAACGGACGTCAGAACGTCGAGGCGACCCTACGGATGACAGATAGGAAAAGGCGAGGGAACGCAAATAGTATGACTCAAGGGGGATGAAGAGCGCAGTGGTGATAATAGAGGCGAGGTGTGAAGCAAGAGAGTCGACTGGATGACAGGAAAGGATCGTGACGCGGTGTGGGACAGAGGAGGCGTCCACTGTCATGTCCCCGGAAGCGAGAGCGTCTGCGAGTGGCGGTGGCAGCTCCCCATCGGAAGCCGCATGAAGGGCGTCCGCGTCCGAGGTCGGCTCGATATTGTCGTCCTGGCTTGGCTCTTCCACGCTGTCTKGTAAAATGTTGGCGAGTGTTGAGACCGGCTGCGTGGCGGGAGTATAATGCGTAGGCTGCTCATCTAATGTATGCTGACCGTGATCTTGATCGTGTAATGGAATAGCTGACGCACCGTCTCCGGCTTCAGGAGACAGTGCAGCGGTCATATTAGAAAGTCCATCGCTGTCTACAGCTTCTGAGCCAGCTAGCGTAGCGAGACTCTGCCCCTGATTCGCTAGAAGATTGTCCAGGAAATCCTGGATTGACCTACGGTCTGCTGGCGCTCCATTGTAGTCGGACCGATCGATTTCGTTGGCAGTTCTTGGATTCTGTGGACTCTGGTTGTGCGCATTACGGTTTCCCAGGACTTCTAGCTGCATGGTGATCACGTCTGAATTCTGATGGATTAACGATGCTCGGACACGCGGTGAGGTTGGAGGAGATGTTGCAGGAGACGACTGTCGAGATAGAAGGGTATCGGACCGTGAGTTGAGCCGGCTCTGAGGTTGCTCAAAGGCGCGATGGGTATCTGCCGACAGGTTGGATGTATCTGCAGCAGAAGGAATGGTGGCCGGTCTCCCTAGTGTGGCCGCCTCCAAGGAGAAAGCTGTGCTCAACTCGGCGGGCGACTGAGAAATCGGATCATCCTCACCGGACAGGACCCGGTTCTCATTATAGTCTGCATCTTGGCCATGCCCCTGTGTGGAAACGTTTAGTCCAGAAGATCCGGACTGCGCAGCTTCAGCATGATCCTGGAGAGCCAGCTCCTCAGGAGAAGCGGTGGGCCATAACGTCTCTTCCTGGGGTAAATGAGATCGGTAATGCGAAGAATTGAGCTCTGTTTGTAGCTCTGCCATGTTCAGTCGTAGAGGATCTATCCTTCCGTCCCTGAGTGGCGAACTCGCCTTCTCTTTAGGTTCACGACGTGGCCTAAGGCGAACCAACGACAACATCCAGTCTCTGAGGGAAGACAGTTCGTACATCACATCCTCTGTAAGAGACAGATTACTGCGGCGATTCTCTTCTTCTGATCTGCGTCCAAGAGTTGGTACCATCCAGTCTATCAGATCATTCTCGAACGCCACTTTGATGGAGAGCTCATCCGCAAGACTCGGCTTCGGTAGCCTTCGGCGAATCAAGCGATAGATCCTTATTTCTATTATGGGCCGCAGGTATACATAGAGATAGACGAGAAGAGAGGGAGTCTTGGATAACCCCAGCGCAAAGTTGATGATGGCTTTGAAGGAGAGCTCAGTAGGCAAAGACGGAAACTGCATTGAGGTCAAGTTGCCTATCGGGAAAAGAAACTGAATACCTGGAAGAGAATACGGTTGGACTAGATGTAGCGATTGCAGTAATGAGTATACATATGTCTGCAATGCCAAGATAAGCAGAGTGCCTCTCGCCCTGTCAAAAGAGTTAGTTGAAGACGTTCAACTTGATATCCGACACCTACGCAGAATGGAATATGTTGAGCGAGGCCCGCACAAGGCGTGACCAGGGGTCATCATTGAGATGCTTGTTCTGCAAAGAGGCAACAATGCGATCAAGCGGATGATGGCGACAGATAGATAGACAAGTAGACACCGCCCATGCGGGAATTCCGGAGAAGTAAAATCCCATTATCCCCATAGATGAGCGTTCACGACTTATGATACCCAATAGAGGAACATTGGTGTAGCTCTTGAATGCCTACGATGCACTCAATCAGAAAGGCTTTCAAGGCTTCAGATATCGGTACGACTCAGTACTTACCTGTATTCGCCCCGTCAACGACGAGGTCCACCATGAACTGAGGAAAACAGCGACTTGATCAAAAGTGGCCATGATCAGGCCATAGTCGTTTTCGGCAGCAATCATATCGATCTTCTGCTGCTCGTTTGGAGCGCCAGCGTTTCGATCTTCACTCACGACAATCCCCATTGTTGAAAGGATGTCATTCTTCGCTCTTCGTAACTCCCTGCCAAAGCTCTTAGAATCCGGGTTTATCGGATGCCCTCTTTCGTCATAATGCTGGACGTATCCGTCCGCGTGGACAGCCGAAACCCTTCGGTGAACTCGGCCAGACGCATCAGCCGCGGGGCCCACAGGAGGATCGGGGGCCTCGTACGGAGACCGGCCCTGCTTGACATCAGGTATCTTCCAACAGAATGCATAAAAACTAACACATGATCATAGCCAGCGCCTGACGTCTTCTTCCAGCAAAGCCAAACAAAGATCGTTACGGGTGTCAAGTCGGTGACCAACTAACAGGCTTCAAGGTGATATTGTCTCAAGAAAGACTACAAGGGAATGAAATATGAAATTCAAGCCTACCAGAGCAAGTCGGTTTCTATAAGCCTGCCGCCCCATTGTGAGCTACGAAGGAAACCTGATCCTGTGCGTCAAATAGTCATGAGGGCATGGTTCAGCATCATTATCCTTTGAATAAGTCGAAATCAAGATTTTTGTCCTGAAAGAAAGAACCTTGAGTGTTACAACCGCGATGAAGATGGTCGAGAGTCGCGAGTCCTATTGATACTTGGGAGGGCTGATCACGTGTGCGCTGATCGCGGCTACTGCGCTTGGTGCACGGACCAACGTTTATTGTCTTTTTTCTTTCCATTTGACAAACAGAACAAACATCCTGGAAAAAGATCAAAAGTTTCTGGAAACAGCGCAGTCCTATGTCGCTTTGAACGGCAAGAAGCATTTCAAATTGTGTGTTACTGGGCAGATTCCGGACGTATGATGGCGCGCTAGTCCCGTTGCAATATCGACTTCAAATCTACCAAGAATCATGTCTAAAGCTGTTGTCAAGACGACTTTCGAGGCGTCTCGCACGCTTCGTCCCATATATACTGGAGGAAGTACCGCGCTCGATGCCAGTGGTCGGTTACTAGTGACTTGTGTCGGCGAAGATGCATTGATTGTGGATCTTGAGACTGGCGACCAGCTTGCCAGTCTTGAAGGAGTGAGTCTCGACTTTTTACCCAAGAGAGACCGAGTCGCAAGTCGCTGACCCAGAATTGCTAGGATGGAGAAATCATCACCAGCTTAGCAAGTACGTGTTTGCCTTTTCCATTTTCGCTGCCGCCGGCCTTGTGTTTGTAGTGTGGAATTAACAACATTATCAGTCTCTCCTTCGGCCTCTCATGTCATCGTCTGCTCACGGTCCATGTCAATGCGAATCTATGCGTTAACACCCTTCGACGAAACCTCCAGAGCAATTGAAACAACTCTTCTTCGAACTTTGAAACCTCATACCGCACCTGTCGTGACATCAGCAGTGGATCCAACTAGTACACTACTCGCAACCGGCGCTGCAGATGGCTCGATCAAGGTCTGGGACATTAGGGGAGGCTATATCACACATACCTTGCATGGTCATGGCGGTGTTATATCAGCCCTGTGCTTTTTCCAGGTCCCACTTCAGGACGTTGACACAAAGGCTTCCTCGAAAAAGAAGCAGTCAAGTAAGAAGACGGTGGATGTGGACGGTGACCAGGACATGGCCGAATCAGAGTCCGCGGTGGGCTTCCGACTTGCCTCGGGAGACGAAGAGGGCAAAGTTCGAGTGTGGGATCTGAACAAAAGAAAGTCAGTGGCAATGCTTGAGTCTCACGTTTCTGTAGTACGGAGCTTGTCATACTCCCCTTCGGAAAATGCGTTGCTGTCTGCTGCTCGAGATAAGACCGTTATCGTCTGGGACGTGAGAACCTTCAAAACGCGACGAATCATACCCGTGCTCGAAAGCGTGGAAGCTGCTACATTTGTCGCCGAAAGTGGGCTGTGCATGGTGGCAGGTGAACACGGCAAATTGCGGGTCTGGGACTGCAATCGGGGAGGAGAGGTGACCAAAGAGCAAGAAGCTGGGCCTGAATTTGAGGCAGTTGTGGCCATCCACTACTTCCCTGGTATGAAGTTCGCCATGACCGTTCATGCAGACCAGACTCTGAGGCTTCATTCACTCGAGTCCTTGTCCGCCTTCAAGCCGGGCTCCACACTGGATCCTTTGGCAGTTGTCAGGCGCATATCAGGCAACGACGACGATATTATCGATTTAGCTTATGTCGGTCCGGATAGATCAATGCTGGCGCTTGCCACCAACACGGAAAGCATTCGCATTATATCAATCGCTCCGTCTGAGGACCGTCCGTTCACCCAAGACAGTGAATATTTTGGTGCTGATGTCGCACACCTTGAGGGCCATGACGATATCATCATATGCATTGACGTAGATTGGTCTGGACACTGGCTGGCGACTGGCGCGAAAGATAACTCAGCCCGTCTTTGGCGTCTTGATCCCAAGACATCATCTTATACATGTTTCGCAGTCTTCACAGGTCATGCAGAGTCCCTGGGAGCTATCAGTCTTCCTCGAGTGCCTCCCCCAGTCAACACACCCGCACACAAGGACCCCTTGAACCATCCGCCTCCGTTTCTTCTGACTGGCTCTCAAGATCGTACAATCAAGCGATGGGAGACAGGAAAGCTAGCTCCCCTCACTTCGTCGAAACCGCACGCACCCAAGGCTTTTTATACCCGAAAAGCCCACGAAAAAGACATCAATGCCCTTGACGTCAACCATTCATCAACCCTCTTTGCTTCAGCTTCACAGGATCGTACTGTGAAGATCTGGTCCACTGAAGATGGCTCTGTTGTTGGTGTCCTTCGCGGACACAAGAGAGGAGTCTGGTCTGTTCGGTTTGCCCCCAAAGACACTTCCATCATCAGCGCCGACACCAAAAGCAGTACCAACAGGGGCCTGATTGCCACAGGCTCTGGTGACAAGACGGTCAAGCTTTGGAGTTTGTCTGACTACAGCTGTCTTTTGACGTTTGAAGGACACACAAACAGTGTGCTGAAAGTCATCTGGTTGCCGCCTTCAGAATTGTCCGCCAAAGCTGAAGACGCAGAGGAAGATGATACAGATGCTTTGGTGCGCAAAATCTCTGCCCAGCCTAAACCCCTACTCGCATCTGCGGCCGCCGACGGATTGGTTAAGATTTGGTCGCCTTATACCGGCGAGGTCGAGACTACCCTCGACAATCATGAGGATCGAGTATGGGCGCTAGCGAGCCCTACACCTTCCGGCTCCCGTGCCGATGTCAAGCCGTCTACTTCGCAAAAGGCATCTACTCCGTACGCGCTCGCCTCCGGCTCAGCTGATTCCACCGTCACCTTTTGGACTGATACCACGTCTGCGACTTACACCGCTGCAGTCAGTGCCAACTCTGCCCGCATTGAGCAAGATCAGCAGCTGCAGAATTACATTAGAGCAGGGGCTTATCGCGAAGCTATCACATTAGCACTTCAGCTTAACCATCCCGCTCGACTCTTATCTATCTTCACAACCGCAATCGATGCTGCGGATAATCCGTACTCATCGGATGCAGACAAAGACGAGCGTGTCAACAGTTTGACTGGTGACGCGTCGATCGATGAGGTCCTTCAATCCCTCGATCCCTCTAACCTCCGCCTTCTTCTGCTCCGATTGCGTGACTGGAACACTAACGCGCGCACTTCTCGAGTGGCGCAGCGAATCTTATATGCTTTGTTCAGATCATATCCTGCCTCAACAATCGTGGAGCTGGCAACCTCTAGCATGGCAAAGCGAGGCAGTGATCGTCGCACTGCCGCAGGCATGAAGGATATCCTGCAGGCTTTGGCCGCATACACAGAGCGGCATTATCGCCGTATTGAGGAGCTGACGGACGAGAGCTTCCTGGTCGAATGGGTTTTGGGTGAGATGGACGGCGGCGTAGGTCTTCTGGGAGATCTCGGTGTCTCCAGCACAAGCGAGGCCAACGGTGATCAAGTACCTGAACATGAAAAGGATTTCATCATGTTGGGGGTATAGATGCTGCGCTCGTGGGCTGGTTCATGTATAAAGTATATAGAGAATGATGTATTGGCGCTTCTGGCGGAGTAMGCTTGTATTTCATATACCATTTTCGTCCTGTACGGCGAGGGAGTCTAAAAGCATTCCATTGTCTCTGTTCTTTTCCAAACCTTTGCTGCATTTCCCTTGCTTATAATGTAGTTTCGGACACTTTTGAATACAGATCTTTGCAGCCTTGAATCTATTTTAAGACTTCTTCAAGGCCACATTTGGGCATAGTCCATCGAATTTCTGTAGACAGAATGTGATATCGGGATCCCCAAATCACCAGGGGGTATCATACAAAGCAACTTAAGCACGACCATGATGTAAACAATTCTTCTCTCGCGTATGTCTATCTTATTTGAAGCCATTGTCAACCATTTCCTAGACATTAATCATCGTGTCTTCTTCTCCGCTGAGAATCTCGATCGCTGTCTCGATCACGTCCTTGCCGGCTAGACGCATGAGAGGATGAATGTCTCGAGCGATATCGGTCATCATCCCGATACCTGCTGCTCCTGTCGCGACTCCTCTCTCTCTCCCGATCCCGATCTCTGTCTTTATCCCGCTCACGGTCGCGGTCACGATCGCGCCGGTCCCTGTCTCGATCGCGATAGTAACGATCGTCTCTCCCGCTGCCGTCGTCATCATCGTACTTCCGCCGCCTAGACTGTCGATCACTAGATGACAAACTTCTGTCTCTCCGTGAAGACCCCGTTCTCCGTCTGTCAGATCGATCGCTGTCACCATCGTCGTAGTCTCGCCGACGAGAATGCCCATCCCTGTCTCTATCTCTATCTCGGTCACGTCCGCTCTTTTCAAGATTACGGTCTCGTCTTTCCCGCCAGTTGTCGTCGTCTTTCTTTGCTTTACCCTCCTTTGTCAAGGCTGTGAGCTCTTCCTCCGTAATATATTCACCAGTCTTCTTATTCCGCATCAGGACAGGCATGTAGACACCTTGTGTATTGCCTTCACCTCCCTGGGCCTCGACCGCTTTTCTAGCCCCTTTGCGCATTGCAGCTTTACCCCACGCACCAAGCTCAGCCTCCGCGCCCTTGCCGCCAGAAACGTCCTTCGCCCCGATACCCAAAAAGCCCGGTCGACGCTCGGGTATCCGGGGTGTCTGAGATCTGTCATCCGTAGCAGAAGTGCCGTATTTCCCCCGCCCGATCGACTGGCCCTCCTTCCAACCCATCCCACGCAAGAGTGCAGCACCAAACTCCTCCACTGGTATAGCGTTGTACTGGTCCAGGGTCGCCGGCTCAGGCCGCGAAGCCACATCAACTCGGAACGAGCCCGTCTCGTCGAGCCGCACAGGATATCCCTCTTCAGTTTCCCGCTTCGTACTCTCGATGACCAAGTCCGTCCGACCCTCCGTCTCGCCTTTGCTCTCGCGAATGAGCGCCTGCAGGGCAATTTCGTCCTGCGTTAGCGGCTGGCGTTCATCGACGACCGGTGGTATAAGCGGGCCAGCATCCTGCATAGCTTGGTCCTCGCTCGGTTTGGTCTCTTCGCCTTGAGAGGACTTCGCAAAGCTAAGACCGTAAGACATGCTCGGACGATCCGCCTCTTTGTTGCCTTCTGCAGTCTCGCCTCTCCTCTCAGCTTCCTGCATCGCTTGTACCTCCTTTGGGAGGAGGTTCTTCCCCCGGGGGCCTCTGTTCACCCCCACGCGGTCGCGCCAGTTGTTTTTGCTTGTTACCGGTATAACCAGTTCGCGCTTCGCTTTGTCCACTGCCCGTCCATCCGCTGACAGAACCGTTCCGGTATGGGTGTCGAACCCCGCGACGGCCTCAAATGCCGGTGGGGCTTCGTCTTCGTCGGACTCATCGTCATGAAGCCGGTGTGGGCGTCGCGCAAGCGTTCGAGGCGGCTCGGCTGCTCTCGACGGAGGAATATTGAACGCACTCTTTTTGGACTGTCCGTTAGACACAGATCCAGAGAGTGACAAAGAAAATGGTTTTGACGATCGTTTGCCGTCCTTGGGCGGCTCTGAGGACATTGTGACAACCCGCGTCGTGTCCAGACACGCAGCTTAGGAAGACGAAATGTGCTTATATATTACAGACCATATGTGTAATTTGTAAATTAGGTCAGGAAACAAAAATCATAGACACATGGCAATGCTGGAAGGCTTAGAGGTCTGCTATGTTACGTTATTGACGAGGCGGTGCGGGTGGCGAAGCACCTTTTAAGCGCGCGCTTATCCTCTTTTGCGCTTCACTACGTACTCGGTACAGTCGTTGAAGATCACCAAGTGATAAGAGGCGGGTCTAAGAAATAGGTCTAGTCGTACAATTAGCATTGTTGGCTTCTTAGATTTCATCAAATCCATCTGGATTTTCACAAGTACATCCAAGTACTTTCAAATCCATCTTATCAGTACAGGTAGTAAAAACATCTGCAGTTCCGGGGGGTCAAAGTCCCGCGAGGGAGCACACATGTATACTCGTGCATCCCGTTACATCGGGACGGATTCAGGTGCAGCTCAATGCAGCGTCCGATAAAAAAGTGGGACCGATGCGTCAGACCAAGAAGGCTGCCCCGGACAACAGGAAGCTCGAGTGGCGCAAAGGAGGGAGCGGGAAAGGGAGGTGTGACATCTCAATCGTCAAGCGAGGAAAGGAGGACGGGGAAAAGTGGGCAATAAAAGTATTGTGGGGTGGGAAAAATATGTACAAGTGAAGTAGAAAAGAAGTGTAGCGCATGAGTAGACAACAAAAAGATTTTTGCACCAGAGAGCACAGATTCCAAGCCTCAGCCACTAGGAATCTGAGCCTGAGCGGGATGAGGACTCTTGCTTGAGCCTGGTACGGGACCCGCCTGAGCACTTCCACTGCGTTGTGTTTGCGGTGTAGCGCTACGGCTCTGCTGGGGAAGAGCGCCATTCATCGCAGGTGAGTTGCCTACTCCAATTCGATTCTGTTGAGCAGGCTGCGGGACACGCATCATAGGCGAGAATCCTTGCGACGGAGGAACTTGCATTCCCGGTCCCCCATTCATGCCAGGTTGAGGAGATTGAAAATTGCCGTCGTGAGGAACTTGATAGTTGGCTTGGACACTAGCCATGTTACCTGCGGCGGCATTCATGGCCACCTGGGACATTCGCTGCTGCTGGTATTGATGTAGCCGGTCTGTGGCCAACTTGTTCACTTGCTCTGGGGTCATGTTAGGGTTACTCCGCTGAATCTGGTTCTGGATGCTACTGATCGTCGGGACAACCCCGCCCGATAGAAGATTGGGCTGGCCCATTCGAGGAGAAGGAGTGGATACGCCTTGGGGCATGGCATTGTGGAGAGACGGGCTTTGCATTCCGCTGCCGGCCTGGAGAGCCGCCATCATAGCTGGGTTATTTGGGGCGCCGTTGACATTAGGCAGATTCATATTCGGAGAGTGAGAGCCTTGCGGTCCGAACTGCTGTTGATTGTGAAACTGTTGCTGTGCTTGTTGAGCCTGAGGTTGCTGATGTTGCGGTGGCTGCGGTGGCTGCCGAGACTGCAAGATACGCTGCTGTTCTTGTAGGCGGTTTGCTTCGCGAATAACGCGGGTATTATCCGGAGATGTCTGCATTGACATTCCAGGTCGACCAGCCGGGCCCTGTGGCATCCCGCCCTGCGGCATCATCTTCATCGCCATCGGATTCGGAGGTATGGGGCCATTCATGGGTGGTCCACCCGTCGGCATGCCTTGCATGTGAGGTCGGCTTTGGCTGACGCCCATCCCTGGCGGTATACCATTCGGCAATGCGTTAGGCATTCCATTAGGCATCCCGTTAGGTGTTGCGCCAGGTATACCCGGAGTTCCAGGATTATGAGGTATACCATTAGGGGTTCGTCCAGGTGGAGCGTTCATCATTGGCTGCTGGTTAGGTACTTGACCTGCACGCTGAGCTGCCAAATTTGCCTGGAAGAAGTCAGTGACCAGATGCATTACTATGGAGAGTGATACAAAGACTTACTCTCTGCTGGGCTATCATTTGCTGACGGTATTGCTCTTGCCTTTCCTGAAGTTTCAACTCCCGATCGTATTTGAGCCGACTGAACTCGGCAGGGGACGAGATAGGAGGCTTCGGCTGGTTTGCTTCATTGACCTTCCTCAGCGAAGCAAGATGAGAAGCTGGACGAAATAACGATAGAGGTCAGCGTAATCCAACCCTCTCAGTTATATAGAAAACTCACCGTGTTGCTGCTTCTGAAGCATCGTCTCACGCTTCTTAGCCAGCTTTCGCATAGCATCCAGCAATGCAAGATGCTTCGAGGACCTCCTTCTGTCGACTCGTACAGGTTGTGTTGTACGCCTGCGAATCGGTTGCTGGGCTTGGGCACTGCTGTTGCCCCCCTGCTGCTGTTGCTGTTGCTGCTGTTGCTGCTGAGCAGCCTGCTGTTGGGCCAAGACAGTGCGTTGGGCAGTTTCTATTCTCTGGTGATACGCGCGAAAATATTGTGTTTTCGACATGTCGGCAGGCAGTCCTTCTAATCCCACCCATCGTTCGAAACATTCCCAGGGTGTCCGTCTCTCAGCGCCCGACGTAAATTGCGATGATGGAGTAAGGCAGCTGGATATCAACGACCAATTGTATGAATACTCCTTCACAAGACGTCGCAGCTCGTCGTCTTCAGCATATGTCCACTGAGATGACTGCCTGGACTCGAAGAAACCAACGGAAGGCATAGGGTATTCAGTTGGGGGCCTGAAGGAATGACCGGGATGAATGCGATCCCGGATGGGTTTATTCTCAGGCCTGAAAAGCGCAACATTTGTCTGTTCAGGTGGCAAGTCTAACATGCCGTGCTCCGGATTAGAATCGTATTGCGAGTAGTCATAGCGGCTACGCTTTCTTGGTGGCTCAGTCTCGTGAAACTTGATCCTACCAGAAGCATATTTCGAGACGGGCAACAATTCGGTTTTCCAGGCAGAATCGGGAGGCTGCTCGAATATCGGCAGATTGGTCCCAGGAGCGATCTTCACCGGTGTGTATATCGGCAGCTCATCAAGGAGTTTCTGGGCTGCAGGTGTCATGTCTAACGAAAAAGTGAATTCATCTGAGCCAAGGGAGAAGATTGCGGCTGGAGCGACAGTGTCACGGAGATCGGGACGTATCTCGTCGTTGAAGCCATCGCTGACGGATTCATCTTCTGCGGACGGTATGAGATCCGGAGTAGACTGCGATACAACGAGCATCTCCTCAGTGGTCTCCTCCGGCGGTGAGATCATGCTGGATGCGTAGACCTCTTTCTTTTCAAAATCCGATGAAGGTATCCTGCCCGGCGCACGAAGAAGGGCACGATGCTCTGGGTCACTGTTGACATACTCGGCGCACCAGTCAGCACAGCTCTTCGCCGCTGCGATCTTCCATTTTCGTTCTTCGCGGAAGTCGGTGCGCATCCACTTCATATGATCAAGCAGGACGTCCCAATGCGTTCCCTGCCGAGGAGGCTCGACCGAGCGCTTCAATTGGCGAAGCGGCCATCTGTTCGCATTCTGTAGAGCATAAATTCGACGCAAGGTACGGCAGTCCATTTGCTCTTGATATTCAAGGAGGTGGTTGGAAGTTGTAAGTGTCTTGTGAGCTGAAGCCAGCAGCGTGCTAAGATTGGTTCCTCGAGGAGGAGCATAGGCCTTGTTCTGAAACAAAGTAAATAGATAGTCCTGCTCTTCGTTCAACCTAGCTAATTCGCCCGCATATTGGCGGACAATATCCAAAGAATCATCCTTTTCTTGTTGCTGTTGTAGTTGTTGCTGCTGCTTGGGGAAAACGACAGTCGACAGCTTGCTCCTCTCTTTCTCTCGTGCTTTTCTATCTTTCAAGCGCATCTTTGCTGCAGATTCGGGCGAGGCGCTAGGAGGAGCTCGCACCATATCAGCAGGTTTCTCCATCGGATGAGCTTTCTCAGGTTGCATGACAGATGGTTTTGGAGTCTCGCCGAGTATCTCAGATACAGACTTGTGTCGGATGGCCCCAGATGATACACGAGTTGTCATACGTTCTGGCTGAGCAGGAATCATAGCGGCAGCCGTTGGTTTCTTCGCAGCTGGAGTTGTTGGCGCAACCACCTTAACTTCAGCGCCAACTTGAGGCTGGGTCTCTTCCTGTATACGCTGTGACGGTGGCTGGGACTCCTCGGGAGTGACAACAACTCCATCTGGCCTCTTCGGTTCAAGAGGCACTACAGATGCGGAAGTCTGGTCTTGTGTCTCCTTTAATGGATCGACTGCCGCAGACGGGGTGGGACCGACATCCTCCTTGATTACTTCATTGGACAGACTGCTTGCCGTTGTAACGTCGCCGATCGACTTGCTTGCTAAGGTGCTCTGTTGAAGAGATTGCGCCGCCTCCAGCTGAAGCTGTTCGTCCGGCGTGGACGGGACCAAGCTTGGCTGTAATCGTACTGGCCCAACATGTTTCGGGCTCCGCGCAACTTGATCCCCTCCTTCTGTAACTTCCTCGGCAGGACTGGTATCAGGGGAGACAGCGACAGGAACGGGAGTGTTGTTGGAATAAGGGCCTGCGGACGAGGCGGGTGAGAGAGGTTGATCTTCCAAAGACTGAGCCAATACTAGAGACGGGCGACTTTCAGGCTTTCTTTGCGCAGATGGTAGTTGGTTTGAGGCCGCGCGCGGAGGTGCGACTTCGCCGGGGGGCTGCTCTTTCAGAGCCGGAGAAACGCTGGCATTCACAGATCCGTGGCTGGTACTGGTAGGTGGAGATTCAAGCACCGGAAGGCTCGCCTTTTGTGGCAGTTGGTCAGGTTGCGCAGACGTCGCAGGTGACTTGTCGACTTGCGTGGTTTCGGAAGTTACAGCGAGCGCCGGCTGCTGGTGGATGCGCGCATCAGCCTTTTTAAGCGAATCTTCAACTAGTGTCTGTTCGATCACCTGTGCAGACTGTCCCTCCCGCTGCTGGAAACCAGGCGCGATGCCTCGAACGGCACCTTCCGCTTTAGAAGGCGTATTGACAGATGAGACATCTTGTGTTTGCACAACCGAGTCAATCACCTCCGGTGATGTCTGCTGTTCTTCAGGGCGCGGGATGAGAGCTGCAAAGTCGGGGAATGGTGGAAGAGTAGCTTCATTGAAATAGCGACCTCTATAGATGTATTAGGAATACGCAAAGAATTCGAATACCGGGATGTAATGCGTAATACGAGGAATGAGAGTTAAAAGAGAATAACAAATAACGACAGATGGAAAACAAAAACGAATGCATGTAATATCCAGTGAGATGCAGTATAGTTACTTACTTAGAGAGGTCGTTGGCGTCAAGAAACGTCTGTTCTTTTTGGTGATATAGCGCATTGGTCGGAGCGTTCTCGGTCGCGCCCGCGAAGCCTACGGTCGCAAAGTAGAGCTCGCTCAGTTTGCGCTTCCGCGACAACAAACAACGTCTGCAAAAAAATTAAAATAAGCGATAATTCGATATAGGAGATCATATACAGTAGAAAAAGTCGCTCAAAAATATCAAATACTTACGCGATCTCATCGTTCTTGGAGCGGAGTAGCTCGTCACGGAGCATCGAGTCTATTTCGGGAACACAGCATCCGATTAACGCGCTAAAAAGAAGGGGGATGGGTTGAGCGAAGTCATCCAGATGGAAAAAGTCGCTCAAAAATGATGAAGCCGGTGGGGTTGTGTGGTTATGTGATGAAGAAAAATTGAGACGCGAAGATTTCACCGTTGAAGGGATTTTTGAAGTGTGGTGATGAAACTTCTAAACGGGTAGTACGGGTGAGTTTGGTTGGTTGATTCTGGTTACTGCTTGGTGATGGGGGAGGGCAAGTGTTAGGTATGAAAGGGTGCCGGGAACAGTCTTGTTAATGGCGTTCAGGTAGGGACAAGGCCAAGCAACAAAAGAGTATGTAAGTCAGGAATGAGATCAGGGGTGTTGTTGCAGCCTCAGGCGTCAAGGCCACCAGCTTCAGAGCGTCCACTATGACCGCATTCGGATTTAGTACCAGACTACCTTACTGTAGTGGTGACCGCGCCACAGGCATCGAGGCCGCCTACTCAAACTGTCACCGCCTAAGACTGCGATAAGTCTGGCAGAAAAAAAAGTTAGCCGTTTTCCAGCATTATAGAAGCGTTGAACTGTTGATATTAGATCGCTTAAGACACATCGTTGGAGGAATCACTGAATAAACACAGTCATGGCTAAGCGGAAGAGAGAACAATCTTCCAAAGATACTCAAGCTTCTGCGAAGCCGGCGAAAGTTGTCAAACCATCCACAGCTCAGAATGTGGTCTCGTCTGATGCGGCCAGTCCTGCGGTCACTTTGCAGATAGTCACTGGCTCTTATGAGCGGGTGCTACATGGCTTTACTGCTGCTGTTTCTCTGGCCTGCTTCAACTCTACGGATTCTGATGAAGCTGAAACCGACAAAAATCTAGTTCAATTCGTTGATACTTTCCTGTTCGAAGCTCATGCGTCTGCTATCCGTTGCCTTGCTTTGTCTCCGGTGCCAAAGAAAGATTCTACCGAACCACCCAAAGTCATCTTGGCCAGTGGAGGCACGGATGAGCGAATCAATCTCTACTCGCTGTCTGCCGCTCCTCCAACGGTGAATGAGCATTATCCAACTGTTCCGACCCTTGCTGGAAATAAAGTCCTCGAGAACCCGAAAAACCGAGAACTTGGCTCTCTTCTTCACCATAGTGCTTATATCTCCGCGTTGCATTTTCCTTCACGCTCCAAGTTATTGGCTGCTGCGGAGGATAATACCATTTCTGTCACGAAGACTCGCGACTGGACAGTTGTCTCTACTATCAAGGCCCCGCGTCCCAAACTCCAGGGGAGACCAAGTGGTGACACTGCGCCGCCCGGAGGCGCTCCCTCGGGAGTCAACGATTTCGCAGTGCATCCCAGTATGAAGCTCATGCTCTCTGTTGGTAGAGGAGAAAAATGCATGAGACTTTGGAATTTGGTGACAGGAAAGAAGGCTGGGGTGTTGAACTTTAGCAAGGAAATCCTGCAGAGTGTGAAGGAAGGTCGCTGGAGCACTGGCGAAGGCAGAAAGATTGAATGGAACTCAAAGGGTGAAGAGTTCGCAGTTGCATTTGAATGGGGAGCCGTCGTCTTTGGAATAGTGAGTATTCCCGTCGACCGTCTGAATCTGCGCGAGCAAGTCTAACCATTTATAGGATTCGACACCCGTTTGCAGGGTGCTACCAAGTCCACGAAGCAAGGTGCATCAGATGAAATACGTCGCCCTTGATCCCTCTGCGGAAGACGGCGAGGAGCTGCTTGCTGTCTCCACAGAGGATGGCAGAATCATATTCTACTCAACTAAGAAGTTGCAGAAGGCTGCAGATGACGACGAATCTCCAATTCCTTACGCTGAAGCTGTTGCTGAGCTCGGTGGCAGGGCATCTGGCTTTCCTGGCAGAGTCAAAGATTTCGAGATCTTGAATGTGGGAGAGGAGTCCACCGCACAGAAGGGCGATCTTCTTGTGGTTACCGGGAACAGCGAGGGTCTTGTGCGCGTATGGATGCTGCGCGCGAATAGTCTCATTCGTAATACGAAGGAGAAGCCGAAGCCGGGGGCTTCTGATGACAAGAGCCAAGGATCAAGGAATCTGCAGGTTGGAAAACTCTTGAACGTCTATGAGACAGGGAATAGGATAACCTGCCTCAGGGCCTTCGTCATGCTACCTCCAGACCCAACGCTTGATGATTTTGAAGAGAGCTCGGAAAACGACATTGAGGAGGACGAAGAAGAGGAGTCCTCCGGCGAAGGGAGTGACGAAGAATGAATGTACATAGCTTCCAGTGATATTGTTCTATATACCCGACCATGTGCTCATAGACCACCGGATGTAAATTACTAAAAGCAACACATTTTGTTCGACTACTCTCCTAGAATGACTGAGCAAACATCAAGGCTGTACCGTACCATAAGGATGCTATCATGACAGTTAATTATGCTGGGCTCATCTACTGGTTGACATGAGTCATTCAAGTGTGGCATTGAAGAAAGCAACCAGGTGTTTAAGCTCGGTAAGATGGAAAGATCAACCAACTTCATTCCTTCATCAAGATCAGTATATCCATGAGTTTCATACGAGAAAGAAGAATAATAATAATACCACGAATTTCCCGAGTTTATAGATAGATTGACCTGTTCTTTTCTCGATTGACCGTATCAACCCAACGCAACTGGCAGCCCACAGGGCACGAAAGAGGCTCCCACCGCCCACTCACACTCCACTGCACAAACCAGAACCCCACTGGTATCATATCGCCTCCGTTTTCCAAGCAAGCAAATTTCATCCAACAACGGAACCCTTGATTATCACCCCTCCACTCTCGGACTAACACCTTCCTTTAACCCCAAGGATTCTCCATCTCCCTGTCCGTGAACAATCAAAGGGTTATTATCGCAATCATGGCTACCAACGGCGATTTTACCGACGATGAATCGCAGCCTGGCTCTCCCATGCTGGATGCGGCGAACGGCCAGGAAGACATTGAAGAACAGGAGCCTCTTGATGTGGAAGAAAAGCCCCTCAAGTCTGCGATGAAGAAAGGCGCAGCGCCCCCTGCTCCTCAGCCGAAGCGTCCAGAACTCCCCGAGCAGCCCGACCCAGAGACTCTCGACTTGTCGACACTCACCCCTCTGTCGCCCGAGATTATCGCGCGCCAGGCCACAATTAACATCGGTACTATCGGACACGTCGCTCACGGCAAGTCGACTGTGGTGAAGGCTATTTCGGAAGTGCAGACTGTCCGGTTCAAAAACGAGTTGGAGCGGAATATTACCATCAAGCTTGGTTACGCCAACGCGAAAATCTACAAGTGCGACAACCCTGAGTGCCCCCGCCCGACGTGCTTCAAGAGTTACAAGAGTGAAAAGGAGGTCGACCCTCCATGTGAGAGAGAAGGATGCAAAGGTCGTTACAGATTGCTGAGACATGTCTCGTAAGTAGAACAAGTTTTGCGTTCGTGTCTCGAAGGGGACTAATAGCTAATCCTCATTACTCACAGGTTCGTCGACTGCCCTGGGCACGATATTCTCATGAGTACCATGTTGTCAGGTGCCGCCGTCATGGACGCCGCCCTTTTGCTGATTGCCGGAAACGAAGCTTGCCCCCAGCCTCAGACTTCGGAGCACTTGGCAGCTATTGAAATCATGAAGCTCAGCCATATCATCATTCTGCAGAACAAGGTTGATCTGATGAGGGAAGACGGTGCTCTGCAACATTACCAATCAATCCTGAAATTCATTCGTGGTACTGTTGCCGATGGCTCTCCTATCATTCCCATCTCTGCTCAGCTCAAGTACAACATCGACGCTGTCAACGAATACCTTGTTTCGCACATCCCGGTTCCAGTCCGTGACTTCACTGCGTCTCCTCACATGATTGTCATCCGTTCCTTCGACGTCAACAAGCCCGGTGCGGAGATCGATGAGTTGAAGGGTGGTGTTGCAGGTGGCTCTATCCTCACTGGTGTGCTGAAGCTGAACGACGAGATTGAGATTCGCCCCGGTCTCGTTACCAAGGACGAGAACGGCAAGATTCAGTGCCGCCCCATCTTCTCCCGTGTTGTCTCGCTCTTTGCTGAGCACAACGATCTGAAGTTCGCTGTTCCTGGAGGTTTGATCGGTGTTGGAACCCGTGTCGACCCTACCCTGTGCCGTGCCGATCGTCTCGTCGGTTTCGTCCTGGGTCACMGTGGCCGTTTGCCGGCCATCTACACTGAACTGGAGGTCAACTACTTCCTGCTGCGTCGCCTGCTCGGTGTCAAGACTGCCGACGGCAAGCAGGCCAAGGTCGCCAAGCTCACCAAGAACGAGGTCCTCATGGTTAACATCGGCTCTACGGCCACTGGTGCTAAGGTTATGGGTGTGAAGGCTGATGCTGCCAAGCTCAGCTTGACCAGCCCGGCTTGTACAGAGATTGGAGAGAAGATTGCTATCAGCCGGAGAATTGACAAGCATTGGCGTCTGATCGGCTGGGCCAATATTGTCGCGTAAGTCATCCTGACTATCCATCGTTGATATGGATTCATATAACTAATCTGCTACAGTGGTAACACTCTTGAGCCCATTCTGAACTAGGCAAAATTCGCTTGTCAGGTCAATTGGGTCGACCTGCTCGTGGAGCTGTTGAGGGAGACATATGGGGTCCCAGCTCACTCGCATTCCCCGATTTGTCGCCAGCAGATCTAGGCAGTGGAAGCAGCAGATAAGAAAAGTTGATTACTCGAGGTCACGAAGAGCGTCGGGATTCACTCCAATTTAGAGAACACAGGAAGCTCCGACATTCATCTCTTCCAGCTGTTGGAGCTCTGAGGAGGTTGTTTACGAGATGCAGAGACGGCCGTACTCAAGGGGTTCTTAAAAGGTTAGAGGCCGTCTGTTTTGGTAGAGACATGGGTGCATAAAAGGATGAGTCACGTTGATGAAGTGCCACTACTTCTGTGATGTGTTTTATGAAGCTGTTCTTATGTGAAAACTTTCTATTTTCTTTTATATATTTGTTGCTTTGTCTCCTACTGTGGAGTACATGTGTAGATGCTTTGCCAGGTAACAGATGAAGTATCTAAGCGAACAACACGGTGGGGAGGAGTTAACCATATGACCAAAGTTGGATATGCGATATATACAGAATAGACTATCAAACCTGTTATAGTCCTAGATCTCAAAGATCATATCCATTGATGCCCTAAAAAGTATGCGGATTGACATTCTTTGTTCTGTCAGCTGGAGATGCGGCCAGTTTGCACTAAAGTGGTGTTGACTAAGACTAATGTTAAATCACCATCCATCGAGCGGGAGTACTTGCATCTGTCAACACCACAAGGCTGCGAACAACAGGTTAAAAACACAGCGCCTTGTTCAAATCGCCTGTTGTTGTGCTGAATTTTCAGCCATGTATATCCTCGAGGTAAGCTCTCCGAGCTCGTCCCTTTGGAGCCACCTTATTATGTTCTGTTGATATTGTTCATGCTGTACCTTGCTTTCTCAAGCTGACCTAACGATTCTGCCCTCGACAGCAACTTGCGCGTCTTCTGGATCGCCCGCTCTTCCCCTGGAAGAATGTTCTCGTGGGTTTCTCTTTAGGTCAATTCATTCTCGAAGGATTCTTGTCCTTCCGGCAATACAAGGTGTTGCAGCGGACAAAGCCACCCAAGGTGCTGGAGAATGAAGTGTCACAGAAAGTCTTCGATCAGAGTCAGGTAAGCAGAGATGGTAATATTGCTATTGTAAGATTGCGGGTCTGATGTGTTCGTCCTTCTCTATAGGCGTATGGCCGCGCAAAAGCCAAGTTTGGTTTCATCTCGGGTCTTTACGGTCAAATCCAGAATCTTGCGTTCATCTACGGCGATGTCCTCCCCAAGCTTTGGGGATTGAGCGGTCTCTTGCTAGCCCGGTACTTCCCCTCTCGGTTTCAGGGTGAGATTTCCCAGACGCTTCTGTTCATCTTCGGTTTCAACCTAATCAGCACCGTCCTGTCCCTGCCAATTTCCTACTACAATACCTTCGTTCTAGAGGAGAAGTTTGGCTTCAACAAGCAGACTCTCAAGCTCTGGGTCACGGACATGCTCAAGGGTCAGATGCTGGGAATTGTATTGGGAACCCCGATCATCAGCGCCGTGCTTAAGATCGTCCAGAAGACTGGCAACTCGTTCTTCTACTACCTGTGGCTCTTTGGTGTCTTCGTTCAGGTCTTCGCTATCACCATCTACCCCATTGTCATCCTGCCACTGTTCAACAAGCTCTCGCCCCTAGAGCCTGGCGCATTGAAAACAGGCGTTGAGAGCCTCGCCCGGAAGCTCAACTTTCCTCTCCATGAGCTGTATGTCATTGACGGCAGCAAGCGGAGTGCTCACAGCAACGCGTACTTCTACGGACTGCCGTGGAAAAAGCACATTGTCATCTATGATACTCTGATTGAGAAGAGCGAGACTGAGGAAGTCGTCGCCGTCTTGAGTCATGAACTTGGTCACTGGAGCCTCGGCCACACTACTAAGCTTTTCGCTATTGCTCAGGTACGTGTTTACTGAACAGCTTCTTGATATTGCCCCCTTATGGAGACAAAGACGTGCAGATGAAGGCTAATGGTCTATGTTATAGTCTCACATGTTCTACATCTTCGCCCTATTCTCGGTTTTTGTGAACAACAAGTCCCTGTATCAATCATTTGGCTTCCACCAGGAAATGCCCATCATGATTGGATTCCTCCTGTTCTCAGATGCTCTGGCTCCCATGGATGCTGTCGTCAAACTCTTGATGAACATTCTCAGCCGCAAATTCGAATTCGAAGCTGGTATGATTCCTGTCCTCTTGTACCTTTCTAGAAACAGAAACTGACTGCGCCACAGATGCCTTCGCAGTGAAGCTCGGGTATTCCGAACAGCTTGCCGCGTCGCTTCTCAAGCTTCAGATCCAGAACTTGAGCACCATGGACGCTGACTGGATGTATGCCAGTTACCACTACTCTCACCCAATCCTATCCGAGCGACTCAAGGCGCTTGGCTGGCAGGGAGGAAAGGTCACCGACGCGAAGACGGAAGACAGTGAAAAGCCGGTCAAGGCTGCTGACCGGGAGCTCTAACTCAACCAATTATCCTCGCTCGTTATAAGTCCTATATCTCCTGTTTCGTTCCGTTAACGGTGTTAGGTGGCGGCGGGGGTAGAAGGTGTCCGTTGGTTGTAGAGCAAAGGTCGATTTGATTCTAGTATAACAGCAAACTCCATACCCTGTGTGATGTAATATCATCCAAAAAAACAAACGCCAATAGCAAGACACGGGTCCTGTTGATTGAGAACCAACCAATTGGACGGAAAATCCATCAGCAGAGCGATGCAAGTAACCCAAATGAAGCTTCCAGCCGGATTCGATCTATTCCTCCGCGCCCTTGGCTTTAGCTCTCTTCTCAGCCAACCGGCGCTCCTTCTTCTTCCTCTTCCGCTCCTCTTTGTCCACGGTATGCTCGTCAGCCTCACCCTCTACCCTCCCAAGCTGCTGCTCTTTCTCCTCGTCATCTTCCCCTCTCATCTCCTCCTCATCGTCATCCATCGCATCATCAGCAGCCACCTGCTCATGCTTGGTCGGATCCTCCCACACGACGTTATCCCCGCTCTCACCCTGCAGCGCCTCACCTGCATTGATCTTCGCCAGAGTCAAATCACGGCCCAGAACCTCTCCAGCCAATCCAGCCTGGACGCGCTTCAGATTATGCAGGATGAGGTTCGGCGCTGCGGCTGTGGTGCGGGAGATGGGGCCGTGCTCGCTGATGCTAGCGTTTGGTTGCAAGGCTGGATCTGTGGCAGCGCGGTCGAGATAGGCGGCGAGGAAGTCATGGGCGGCGGACTGGGAGATGGGTTTTGAGGAGAGGATAGTTGTTGGAGGAAGAGGGGAGGGGCCTTGAGTTGCCATTTTGGATCTTTTGAGGCTTGTTGTCTGCCCGGTTGATTTTGTGGAATGTAGGTCGGATTGGTTGGCAATGAAAATGTAGTGTCGCAAGTGGATGGTTGAGGGAGAGGTTTGGTGGCTTGGCGCAATTGATGAGCGTATATCGTAGTGGCCCTAGATGGTTGGTTTTTGTATAGAACGGACTCACAGAAATTGAGTGTAGCGAAAGCGACAGGAATGAAGGTCTAACCATGAAATCTTGAAGCATCAAATTGAAAGAAATCTGCTGGTCTGTGCGTCCGCCGCGGCGGAGGTTCAATTTTCGTCCGCCTCAACTGCAGTCAATGTCCGATAACCTCAGACTCAGCGACCAACACCGTCTCCACAATATTCAGCGGTCCGTTCAATACCTTCCTGGGAGGAAACGATCACGAACTACTTAATTGTTCAGTTCTTGTGAAACTTCGACATGCTCTGCTTCCAATGTAGGGCCGTGCCCTCCGCGCTGCGAACTGCAATGCGCTCCCAGCCGTTCAGGTACGTCCTGTCCATACTACCAAAGCATTCTTTGGACTTTCAAGGCATTCTGCCGGCTATCATGTCACTCTATGGCTCCAAGTTAACAATTAAAGCAACAGACTCCCGACTCAGACCCTCACCACCTCCCTATCAACACCACTCCGCACTTTTTCATCCGCCCTCCGTTCACAACCGACCCCGTTGACACAGAGTCTCCCCTCTTTCCGCACATCTCTCACATCCGCATCTTCGTTGTCATCCAGTCTGACGCAGCAGACTCGATCATTCTCTGCCAGTGGATCGCTGGCCGGTAGACGTTCTACCTACAATCCCTCGCGAAGAGTGCAGAAACGTCGTCATGGGTTCCTTGCGCGGCTGCGGTCGAGGGGAGGGAGGAAGGTTCTCCAGCACCGGAGAGCGAAGGGACGGAAGTCGTTGAGTTGGTAGTGAGTTTGCTTTTGCGGTGGTCATTGTCTTCAAGAGAATTGTACGGGAATCGACATGGGCTCTGTCTGGATGGTTGGCGAGCCTTGATGGATTTGAGATGATGCAGTCTCGATTCTTTCCAGGCTTATCCGGATTATTCCTGTGTTCATCGTGGTTGAGAGAACGGGATAGCTATTCCGATCACTCTGGTGGTTTAGATCGACGGGATCGCTAGTGAGCAACTCGTGTTTGCTGGGACAAGATGCGTTTTTCACGTGTACCATATACATACAGATATCAGGTCCTTACATTATACTTCGGTTTGCGTCTATTATACATATGGTCCGTCATTCTAGGGCCAGGATCTGGACCAAAGAAGCCATCAAACCTTCACATCTTTTATATACAGGCAAACGATCAATCAGGCACCAGCATAGCGCAGACTCTTACTTCCATCAGGGCGCAGGTTCTTCTGATATACATACTAAAAGTACTTCGGGTATAAATGCTAAAATCGCGGAGACAAACATTGCAGATGTAAACACCACTCATCTATCCCAGTCTCACCGCAACTCGTGCTTCCCCGTGTGGACGCTGTCCAGCTCCGCCACAGCCGGGGTTCGCTGGTGCTGCGAGTCTAGCTCTGTGGGATATTGCTGGGCTCGAGCCACTGGAGGATAGACGCCGGAGGGGTCTTTCTGCGACCCTGGCAAGGTGAAATTTTTCTGCTCCGCTGCGAGTCGCTTCTTCCGGCGCAAGCGCATCACAAACAGCGCGAGCAGACATCCTATGATGATAACGCCTGCCCCGACACCGACACCGACGCCGATCGCTACACTTGTCGTCGAGCCTGACCTTGAACTGTGCGTATCGTTCGAATTTGAGCCCGCGCTCGTGGTGGGGGTTGACGTTATCAATGTCCCCGTGCTTCTAGTTGCCGTGGATGATTCAATGGAGGACTCTGTCGTAGTTGTCGCGGTCGAGGTAGGTTCTATACCCGCCGTCGCAGTGATGGTGGGTTCGTCCAGGGTGAATTTCAAGTACGAAGCCTTGGTACAGCAGTCATCTGCAGAGCAGCAGTAGTTGCCGGTGGTATTGCCGCATCGCATCACCCATTCCCCACCAGAGGGATTATCTACAGGAATAGTTCGAATGAGTGAACACGGCCAATTAGTGGGTTGTGACTCGAGGCTCACCTGCAACACAGTGTCCCTGGCATTCAGGCGCAGCCCAGGTCTTGTCCGTGCAGGTCCCTCTGATGAACTGGAGCGGATTGCCGTTGGAACCATCCCACCAGCCTGCGGGCTGGCAGAGTTGATTGGAAGTGCAGAGGAAGCCCTGCGTACAGCAGACACTGGCCGATGCTGACGCATTGCATGGGCGATCGTTCGATATCGTTCCGTCAGGTGTATAGCAATTCGTCGCTGAGACGGAAGGGACCGTCAAAAGCAATGCCAGAAAAATGAAGCTGGCATTGACCTGGCGACGAACTGGTAACCAACTCAATGTCATCGTTGCTGCCGATGACCTTGCATCAATCTCTAGCGCAGACCGACTACTCACTCGAAGTGATTTCTATAGAACAAAAGTCCTCAACCTCAGAGAACTATGACATGGAATTAATCGAGTATATTGTCAGGGTTGTTTCTGGAATAACCCATCAACGACTGCTCACAGCAAGAAATGAGTTAGAAGGATTGCTTATGGGGAAGAGATCATGTCGGCTGTGTCACTACTTGAGATTGGGGCCGTTGGTTATCTCATGATCGACAAATTATACTGGTTGTACTGTGCGGCGCAGCTATCCTACACCCCCGGCGCTTAATGCAGCATCAGCTCCAATCACAACTGGCAGTATGGAGCTACTTGATCAATTTTGCGTCTAGTGAAACGACTAGACAGCAGATACTGTGCTATTGGCTGGGGGTAAATATACGTTGAATTGCATGCGAATCAGTAACCTCTTCAGCAAATTTGCCATAATCTATCTAGGTTGCTTTATAAACGGCTCGAAGGGTCCAAATGTCCCGTCGAGGTCGCTTATTAATAATCTCAGGTTTCTCTCTTTACGCTGTTCTTGTACAATGGAGGAGCACCTGTCGGGTCTAACATAGTGAAAATAGAACTCTTGTCTAGGTCGTGAGGTATACATCCGCTCGCACAAGGCCTCAACGTTATCGTAAGTCGCATCACTCGTTATCATCAGATTCTTCTTCATCTTCCGAGCCAGATTCAGATGCATCATCTTCATCGTCGTCGTCGTCGTCGTCATCATCGTCACCATCTTCGTCGTCGGATTCTTCGTCTTCGTCGCCTTCAATTTTCAATCCATAGTCATCTTCAAAGTCCTTCAGTGGCTGCACCGCAGGAGTGAAACCAGCCGCTTCAAGGCCTAGTTTGATTGTCTATATTGAGAGTAAGTATCTGTAGCTCACACGCATTATTCTTACGCATGGAAGGGAACTCTTACCTCTTCGAGGACAGGTGCACAGGTGACAACAAGGTTCGCCTGGTCCGGAGCGAACAGCGGCAGGATGATTTCGCGCAAGACTGCCTTGACGTCTTCGACACTAGTGACTCGTACCTGTTTGAGCGTCTTTTCCTTGTAGTCGCTGGGCAGATTGCGAATGACCTGACGAATGAAGCTGCCCTGCGCCGCACTGGCGATGGTCGACTGCTCGTTGGCGAAGCTGACAACAATGCTGCTGATAGCGCCCTCTAGCATTAAGGGGTCAAAGGGGATTGCACCGGAGAGGTGGTCCTCAACAATCTGTTTACTGGACTCGAATGCCTTGTGTGCATTCGGTGACCGATATACGTCGAAGTTCACAAAGCCGGTGTCGATATTATAGGCGAAGTTCGTACCGTACGCCAAGCCCTTGCCACGGACGGCAACCCAAAGAGGACCCTCGACAGCATTCATATAGGCAATGGCAACCAGAAGAGCGGGGAGCTTGGGGTGATCATACGAGTCAAGACCTCGAGCAGTTGCGTAGGCAAAGGATGAGTCAATCGTCGGCATCGGAACCACATACGACTTTCCACCAGGGGTGCGACCTGCCTCACTCAGCAAGTCCCTGCGGACGGTAACGGGCTCCAGAGTGGCCATATCACCGAGTCGCTCAGCATACGGTTTCCAGGATGAAACTGGATTGGGCAACTTGTCAATGTCGGCGATGACCAGAACTCGCATGTTCTCAAACTTGAAAAGAGCTTGTCTGATCTCTTCCATGCGAGCAACAACGGTCTCGGGTTGCTCAGCCAATTGGCGCTTGATCCGCTTAAGATACCGCGCCTTGACCAAGGTGCTCCGCGCCCGCACAATGGATTCAGGCGCGTAGTGAACCATGACATGCACAGCTGCCAGCATATCATCACCACTACGCTTGGCGTCGGGCACGTCAGCAAGGAGCCGACTGGTGATCGCGCGCAGTCTCTCCACATCAAAGACTGAGTTCCAGGAGAGCTCCTCAAGCCAGGCAATTGCACTGCTATACTTCTCAATTTCAACCTGGAAAGAGATGCGCAACATCTCCGAATTACCGAGGCTTCTTGCACCCTCCATCGAATAGCCAACAGTATCCCTTTCCAATTCTACCACAACTTGTTCGAAATTGATCGTCTTTCCATCCCGTTGGACGGGCAGGTTGAAGAACGCCTCCGTATACACCGACAGAAGGGGACGAAGGTGGACTGGTACCGACTGAGCCGAGATAAGAAGTGAAAGCTGGACGAAACTACTGGGTATATGTTCAAAATGGATGAATAGTGGCAGCTCCGAGCCATCGGCATCCACCAACTTCTGAATCTTGCTATCCGCGCGTCCGGCTGTCAAGGCAGCGCCGGATCGAGCCGTTGTTGTCTCCACGAAATGGATAGATTCAGTACCGGGAATCTTGAACTTTTCCAGCATCTCTTTAGGAATCTCTTTATCATTTTCGGCCTTTGCCTTCTCCAGTTTGTCGGCCAATTCCTTCAGGCCCTCGGGTCCGAGTCGCTTCTTCTGAGCTGCCACTCTGGCCTCTTCCTCTTTCTTCAAGGTTTCGGACATCTTCATTGATGGCACGCCAAGTATAGTGACATGTGGTGCATCCGAAAGCCACTTCTTGATGAAATGACGCCATTCATCTTCACTCCACTTCTCCAAAACGTCGTACTCTTGCAAGGTTGCAACGCCCAGCAGCGTTGAGCCATCCTTCTTTCCGAAGAGGAAGTCAGAGATGACATACTCTGCCAAAGAAGAAGCAGAGTTCTCAGTAGAAAACTTCCAAGTCCGCTTCTGTCGGTCGATGCATTCTTTCAGATACTTCATATCCAGATCCTTCTTCATGGCGTCACCAAGGACTTCGAAGAATCGTTTCTCCACCTGAGCGAGTTTGGCGGTTTCAACACTAGTCAGAGTGAAGCGGATTTCGACACTTGGATGATCTTCCGTAGCATAGTAGACAGCACTGGCAAGCTGTTCTTTTTCCACAAGAACGTTCTCTAGAAGTGAAGCCGACGACCCAGCCAGGTACAAAAGTGCGACGTTAAGAGCACCGGCTTGTACATATAAGCGATAAATCACAAAATGGATGAAGACGCGGGGACTCACTTTGTACGGGATCAGTGCAATCAGGACCCAAAAACCTGATTTCAATTTCACCAAAAGATTCGTCCTCCTCGGGGAATTCAACAGTCTTCACAATCGACTTCTCCAACGGAGGAGCTTGCTTGGAATCTACCCATGGTCGTCTGAATGGCGAATCAGGACTTGGAATAACATCCAGGATAGAGTCTTCGAATTTGTCAAGCGTTTCTAGCATATTGTCATGGTCCACCTCACCCGTGATAACCAGACACAGGTTACGAGGTTGGTACATCTCACGATGAAACGCGCGAATTCTCTCCGCAGTGAGAACACGAAGCTGCTCCATCATGCCTCCAGTCTCATAACGAAAGCCTACGCCAGGTGGGTACATCAGGCGTCGAGCCGTCAAGTCAATCAGCTCGGCGGCGTTGTTTTGCACTCCTTGCATCTCCGAATATACGACTCCGGCGTCGTTACCGGAACCGTCAATGTGGTGCACTTCTGTGTAGCAGCCTTCATTTGTCAGAGTAGGTGCAATCACATGCTCCAGGTAGACAGGCAAGATCTGAGAAAACCCCTCCCAGCCCGCTGTATCCAGCGTGTAGGCTGTGTGATCTGTGGCCGTCCAGGCGTTTGTGTTGGAATACACTCGCGTAGCAAGCTTGTCTAGGAAACCCTTATATCTATAATTGCGCGATCCCATGAAACACAGGTGTTCCAGAGTGTGAGGGGCTCCTGAATCATCCAGGATCTCTGTGGCAAGGACAAAGTACCCGGTCACCTTGGGCCCTTTCTGATCAATGACCACGACTCTCATCCCGGTCCTCTCGGATTCATATTGAATGAACTCGCTCGGCGAGTAGTCAGGCTTGAACCTCTGAAGTAATTTAAAGTGAGTCTTCAGGCTAGAGGGTGACATATTGCCGTATGACATGAACGGAAACTCTCTCCAGTTTCCGATCCTCCAAATACTGTTGAACAAATCTCGTTGAGACAATCTGGTACAAAGTCAGTAATTGAAGGACCTTTTAAAGTATGAGCAACGTCTGTCATCGGAAAACAGTAGAGGAATGACTGGTTCAATGAAAGAAACGGGAGCTGCACCCATTCCATGACTGGCATCCAGAGAACAGAAACGCAAATATCAACGAAAAAAGAGCGACTGGCTTGTATAATGCTGCGAAGAACACGATGGACGTGGACTATTGTGATGCTATGGCATAGCACACGCTTCGAAGCGGCATTGACGTCGATATAACGCGGGACAGAATCTTTTGATTCTCCGTTTGTGCTCGGTAGAGACAACAAGTGTACTGTACTCACATAGATCGAGTAGGATACGCCCGACTCAGGCCTCGCTGGAAAAGCCGAGACAACACGACGGAGTAAGCGGCGCCAATGCTGCTGTTTTAGATGAAAAAAGAGCTAGGATCCTAGACAGTTGCAGCTGTCGCCGAACTTGAGGATCCTCTGAGAGTGGAGTTTGGGTCCCGTTCCCTAAGATCAACCATACCAATAGCACACAAGAGTCTTAACAGACGTCAACCAGGCGCGAGTGACTGAGGTCTCAGCAATTTTTCAGCATTAATAGATGTCCTCAGTGCCAGTCAGCAAATCAATCAAATTTCATCGGTTAGCTTATATAGGTAGAGTACAGCTCGTGGTGAGACTTCTTCAGCTTATCCAGCCAAGGCGGTGAATCTGACGCTGAGGTCACATGGCGGGGATTGTTGTTATTATGAACAGCAAGGTCGCTTCTTCCGGCTATTACCAGCACTGAAGCTCATAGCTTTCCCTGCCCAGGATATACCATCAAGCGCTGCGGGCAGTGTATCTCCCAGTCAGAGCCGGAAGTTACCTCTGGGCTATATTTCAGGACAAGCTCGGACACTAGAGACCGTCCGAAAGATGTCTCCGCAGGCGTCGGAGCAGAAGATTTGCCAGTCGGTACTGGATTTCGTTACAGAAGGCACCTTTCCAGGCTCGGAAGACGTTGTATCATCGGTATTTCCTACGTCAGCTCTGGCTAAAGAACTGGAGCTTATATCGAATGCAAGAGAGCAGGTCGAAGTACGTGCTCAATATCCGCAATGTTCAGTCCCCAAAATGCTAATATCTCTACTTTCCACAAGGCTGAAATAAACTCGTTGAGTCGAGAGAATGACTTTGATGCCGACGGTTGGATTTCGCAAGCCAAACAGCTTCATGCAGATATTGAGCGATCCAGGCTTACGGCGCGTGAGATTGTTGCGCAGCACGAGAACACTAGGCCCTTGCAGCTGAAGGTCGAAGACGCCTCTGCGAAGGTTCGATTGATTCAAACAGAGATTGCTTTCAACCAGGCCGTGACCAGGACCCTTGAGGAGGTACAAGGACTTTGCCAGCGACTCAATGCAGGACGGACAGACCTTGCGGAAGGCCGTATCATGGCCGCCATTAACACAGTGAACGCGGTGGAAGACACTGTACAAAAGGATAGTCTTTTCGCCAACACTAACGTAAAGCACATTTTGGTGCAGAATGTCGCCGACCTGAAAAAACAGATTGCGGAGGATCTCCGGTGTCGCTGGAACAACCTCCTGAAGGTTGACAGACAGGCGGGCAGCTTCGAGGTTGCCAAAAATGACTGTACGTTCATCTAGAGAAATTTGTGTATGATTCAATCTGACGGTGATTAGGTGCCTTGCTGGATGATACAATAGCTGCCATGGCTCGATTGGATCTACTTGTCCCAGCAAATGACAGACTGCAGAAGGATCTCCTGTTAGCGATAGTGGAACCAATATTGCTTCCTAATCTGGACGGCTATAGTCGTCTGATCAGTGTTGCAGAAGGCTCGATTCATGTGCAGCCAGAACCAGCCACAACCACCGCCCCGCAGCTGCTCGATCGTGTCTCCGATGTCTTAGGTTTTCTCCGGCAATGTCTGCCTTCGTCCATTTCAGATTCCTTCTCCGACACTTTCATACCAGCTCTGTCCTCCAAAATCATATCATCTTGGCTTTCATATGCGGTCCCCACAGATCTTGCAGGCCTCGCTGACTTTGAAGCTATCCTGGAAAATGTGTTGAAATTTGCTCAGACAATCGAGACACTTGGATGGCACGGGCAGGAAGAACTTGTGTCTTGGGTGAATCAAGCACCCCGCCTCTGGCTTACTAGGCGGCGAGCTGACTCTCTCGATCAAGTCCGTAAAGTTCTTGCGGGGAGTCAGGGGTTGACAAAGCAAGTAGAAAGGGTTGAAAAGGAAGAGGTATCTCAAGCAGACGAAGTACTGTTGGAAAATGCCACTTCAGACGATTGGGACGCTAATTGGGATGACGACAACGGTGACGAGTCCAAGGGAATCTCCTCGGGAACCCAAGAAGATGACGATGATGTCGCCGCTTGGGGTCTTGACGACGACGCTAAGGAGGGCATAGTGGAGACCAAAGCCGATATCTCAGAATCCGCCGACGACGATGATGCAGATGCATGGGGCTGGGGTGACGAAGACGCAGATGAACGTGTTGAAAACCAACCAACCCAGGAGACTGATAAGGCGACTCCTGTAATTGGAAGAGGTATCGGACATCATGCATCCCGGGAAGTTACCTTGAGAGAGCACTACACTGTCACGGATATTCCGGACTCTATTATGGCGATTGTCCGGCAGCAAGTCAGGGATGTGGAGGTCATCTCACAGCCTGGGTAAGTTGACAATGACTTATGATCTGCACATCCACTTACAACAACTTAGACACAATCATACGCGTATTGTCTCTTCTGGGGCTGGTCTTCTTGCACTTCCGACGTTAATCCTGGCTATGTTCAAGGCGACGGCACCTTCATTCTACGGTCTCAAACTCAATGCTGGACAAATGTACCTGTATAATGACAGTTTGTACCTCGTCGAGCAGCTCCGGACCATGGTTGACGAACATAAGCTTTCGCGTCTCAGTTCGGATTTGGATGCATTTGAAAAGTTCGGCAAGCTCGCTTATAGCAAGGAGATGCAGACTCAACGCACTATAGTCACCGACTTGCTCGACGGTGCCCAGGGATTCAGTCAGTGTTCAGAACAGCCGTTCCTTGGGGAGTGCGAAAATGCAATAAGCGCCACTGTTGACAGAATCCGCGATGTCTACAAGGAATGGCAACCAATCCTGTCACATTCCGCGCTTCTTCAATCGATTGGATCGTTGGTAGCCTCCGTCATCAACAAGATTATCATTGATATMGAGGATTTGGGTGATATCTCGGAAGCTCAGTCCCAACGCCTGGTGGCTTTCTGTAATCAGGTCTCGCAATTGGAGGACTTGTTTATGCCCGGGCCAACTGAAGGTATTGACCGTGTGCCAATGACCGCGGTGTACGTGCGCAACTGGTTGAAGTTCCAATACCTGATAAATATACTGGAAAGCTCTCTTGCCGACATCAGATTTCTTTGGACAGAAGGAGAGCTTCGGCTTGAATTTTCAGCAGACGAGGTGGTCGATCTGATTGAGGCTCTCTTTGCGGAGTCAGATTACCGACGGAAGGCGATTGCAGATATTAGACGACAGTCCCGGGGATAAGATCGCAAATCGGCCAGCTGTATATAGTTCCATACTGTAATAAAAAGCACAAGAGAGCCCTGATTAACCTAGATATGATTGACTGTCTTCTCTGCTTTCTCCGAATTGACAGACTGTGTAGCGGCGAAACTCCGCGCACTGCGCAAATGGCCGCATCGGCCGCCGTATTTTTTTTCCTTCACTCTACGGTCGACGGCAGCAAGATTCTGATATCGACGAGAATTGTCAAACATACCTCCCTGAGATAGCTAGCCTCCAGAATTTCGATATGAATGACGGCTCAGATTTCGATGCTACTGCGACCTCGTCTGCTGCCCAGCGGCAGGTCCGCGTGCAACTCACCAGCAAACAAGAAGATATTGCGCTGCCAGATAACGCTGGACCAATCTTGGTTCCTACAAGTAGGTCATCCCCTTCCAATGTCATTCGAATGAGTTGTCGCAGGTCTGACACGTCTGCTACTACAAGGTTTGCGACGATATGCGCTTTCGACACTGGTGAACAACCTCCTCGGTAACGACAAACCGATCCCATTCGAGTTTCTGATCAACGGTACATTTCTGCGGACTTCGATCGATGAATATCTGACCGCCAACGGTATCTCTGCGGAGACGACTTTGGAGATTGAATACGTCAGAGCATTGATTCCCCCGCTGCACATCGCATCCTTCCAGCATGATGACTGGGTCAGCTCGACTGATGTGCTCTCTGCAACCTCGCCCGCTGCCAGCTGGGCATCAGCAGCAATTTCTCAAGGTCAGGAGAAGATCCTTTCCGGTAGCTATGACGGCTTGCTTCGGGTGTGGAACATGTCATCTCAGATTGTCGCGACTTCCCCAGCGGCCGCCGATGGGGGGCATACGGCATCCATCAAAGCGGCCAAATTCGTTACTCCGAACCAGATCGCATCGGCGGGCCTCGATCGCACAGTCCGTCTATGGAAGTATTCTGAGGGTGAAGGAGGGTTTACAGGCACAATAGCTCCCCAGCTCGAGCTGTACGGACACAAGTCTGGCATTAACTCTCTGGCCGTCCATGCGCCCTCGAACAGTATACTCTCCGCCTCCTCAGATCATAGTGTCGGCTTCTGGTCGACCAAGAAATCGGACGCCCCCGTTGCGCCAGAGGACCTGCTGCCATCGGCCGCCTCGAGAAGCTCTAAGAGGAGAAAGCTGAACTCTTCCGTGACTGTTCCCCAGCGAGGGCCACTGGCACTTTTGTCATCGCACACCGCGCCCGTATCGGCTGCTATCTTCGATGCGAAAGACTCGACGGTTGGTTACTCGGCTTCTTGGGACCACTCCCTGCGCACATGGGACCTCGTCACCACTACCCTTGTGGACACTCGGACGACGTCTCACTCGCTGCTTTCCTTGGAGCATCTTCCGGAGCTCAACCTGCTCGCTGCGGGAACATCCGCGCGCCACATTACTCTCATTGACCCCCGCGCATCAGCGACGACAATCTCCGCCATGACATTGCGGGGTCACACGAACGCCGTCGTCTCGTTGGCTCGCGACCCTCACAGTACATATGGTTTGATCAGTGGAAGCCATGACGGCACATGCCGCATCTGGGACATCCGTGCCACGAAGACCGATAAAGACGGTGTCGTTGGCGAGAGCGTCTACTCCATCTCGCGGAAGAGTCTGGAGGAGCAAGGAAAGTCTGATACTAAGCGCGTCGGAGGGGAAGGTGTCAAGGTCTTCAGTGTTTGCTGGGACAAGACAGTCGGCATTGTAAGTGCGGGAGAGGATAAGAGGATTCAGATCAACCGGGGCGAAGGCGTATTGTCGGCATGATATGTTCGTACATATTCTTTTGGTTTCTTAGTGGAGTACGAAAAGTTGGAGTTATTTTTGTCTCGTTCCAATATACAAGCATGATTTTGTCATGACTGATTTAGACAGCATCAGATTGTTTTGTAGAGATGAAAAGAGCACATAACGAAGCGGAGATCTGATCTGCTTTTTGCTTCGCATTCTCCTGCCTATAATATGATACATGGATATAGAAATTTCAAAAGTACGTAAGAGCCAACGAGCATAACGCCATTTCCATGCCTTGAAGTATAGCAGCCATCAAATCAAAGTCACAGTCTTCTTTCCATACGGTTGAGCTTGACAGCGGTCGAAATCTGTGGGTCTCGTCAGCATGCTCTGTCTTCTCTGTTTCCAAATCATAGCACGATGCAGGTCTGTCATTGAACGCGCAAATCTAAAAGGATAACCCACCTGTGTCCTCGTTCTCTGTCCCCGAACCGGTAATCCCAACGCATGGCGTCTACCCCGGTAGGAACCCGACTCTTTCAACCGCTTGATATCATCAAGAATCTGTCTCCGGAGATCATTCTCAATCTTCATGTCGGATAAAGCAGCTGTGAGGTCCAGAACCTGCTTGTTCGCAAGCTCGCCAACCTTGCATGTGGGGTGGATGTGGAAGCGGGCAAGGAGGCGTGCAGAAACGAGGGGACCAACGCCGAAGAACGTCTCGAGGGATTTCTATATTAAGCGTCAGAATCGCGTTAAGACTGTATGAACAAACAGAGGTTTGGTCGCCGGGTCTGAGTCTTGGGGATAGAGCTGCGCTTGCCTTGACGAGATTCCGCTCGGGGAAATTCACACCCAGAATAAAGACCTAGATTACGGTGAGCATGCATAATTGCGGTGAAAAGAACTTGGGCAATACCATCTTGCTTAACTAGCCGGAATCTGCAGTTCCTAGGACCGATTCCTCTTCCAATTGCGCTGGACTGCTATCATCGATCGCAGTTGATCACCGGGAAGCGGAAGAAATTAGGCTGCAAAAACATTTCTCCGAGTCAACTTTGCAAATTTAATGAAAATTACCGGGGTTTGTATCAAATGCCTGGTCTCGCTATTTACACTCCGTATACGAGAGGTATTCTGCGCCACATTGCAGCAGATTTACAGCAGGTCATCTTGAAAAGTACACAGCTTGTTCGTTGAAGGTGTCTTGGCATCTCCGCACGCTATGGATAACTGCAAGCTGGCCTCGACCTCCTTCAATCTCAATCTATCTTACAGCTTTCTCTCAGTCATTGCCTGAAATTTACTCTTCCCKGCAATTGTGAGCAACTATGAACTTCAAAAGTCTTTTTTTGTCCTTCTTC
This sequence comes from Aspergillus pseudoviridinutans, assembly GCF_018340605.1. Classification (NCBI taxonomy): domain Eukaryota; kingdom Fungi; phylum Ascomycota; class Eurotiomycetes; order Eurotiales; family Aspergillaceae; genus Aspergillus; species Aspergillus pseudoviridinutans. The sequence goes on along the minus strand of NW_025091281.1, from coordinate 2,292,607 downwards.
CTGGTTTTCGCGGTTGGACTCGCTCTGGTCCATGCTGAGGAGACCAAGGAGCCCCGAGGCCCAAAGATCACAAGCAAGGTAAGCAAGTTCCTGCTTATTGATACACGCATCTAACGATTGGTTGCATAGGTTTTCTTCGACATTGAGCATGGAGACAAGCCTTTAGGAAGAATCGTGCTTGGATTGTACGGCAAGACTGTCCCTAAGGTAGGCATCGCCCCGTTCTGCAGCACTGCTTCTTGGTCTGAACTGGACACTAATGGAACGGCCTGGGTTCAGACTGCTGAGAACTTCCGGTACGATTCTTCAATCAATTGAATATGTTGTCGAGCCCCTACTAAACGTAACACAGCGCTCTCGCTACCGGTGAGAAGGGCTTCGGTTATGAGGGCTCTACCTTCCACCGTGTGATCAAGAGCTTCATGATCCAGGGCGGTGACTTCACCCGTGGTGATGGTAAGTTCTGCATATCAATAGGTAGTAGCGCATGTGCTGACAGTATTTGACTTGTAGGTACTGGTGGAAAGTCGATCTACGGCGAGAAATTCCAGGATGAGAACTTCAAGCTTAGGCACACCCGCAAGGGCCTTCTGAGTACGACTCTCCTTGAACCCTTGACGTGACTGTCGCAGTTCTCTAACTATATCAGGCATGGCAAACGCTGGCAAAGATACCAACGGCTCTCAGTTCTTCATTACCACCGTTCCTACTCCGTGAGTTTACGTTCCGTGATTTCCTTGCCGATCTATACGAGAAGCGTACTAATATCCCATGTACTGGTAGATGGCTGGATGGCCGCCATGTTGTTTTCGGTGAGGTCCTTGAGGGCTACGAAATCGTGGAACAAATCGAGAATGTGCCCAAGGGTCCCGGCGACAAGCCTGCGCAGACCGTCAAGATCGTCAAGAGTGGAGAGATCAAGGATGAATCCACCAAAGGTAGCCACGAGGAGCTGTAGACCTGTTCCTGGTCAGTCCTTGCTGCTTTGATATGCAATCAAATATGCTGATGGTTGGATGACGCTCAGAACAAGAACCAGCTGATGGACTCTACGATGGAGAACTGTCAGAAGTATCAACTCTGCCCGAATCTTCCCCTTATTCTCTTCGCAACGTTGCCTTCATTTTCATCTTCGTCGCTATGGCTGTCATCGCGGTGAAGATCAGCAAGAAGAAGGCAAAGCAGTTCAATGAGAAGAGCGAGGTCTAGTCAGCAGTGTCAGTGCTAAACCTCAGCAGTTTATATAGATCCATAAATGGAATAAATATTTCAAAACAAGATATTTAAGCTCGATAGGCGTTGTGGGGTACATTTAACCTGCTATAATACAGTCCGGAATGCCGCCAGTAGGTGGTGGCAAATGCCCATCGGATGAGCCAGGCATAGAGTCATAGTAGTGGCAATCTGGAGCATGTCACTTGGGGTGGGTTCACACGCTCGAAAAGCAGCGGATTAAAGCAGTACGTACGGAGTACCACTGTCTATTGGTATTAGTAGGTAGTTGTTGAGAATTAAATCAAGCGTAACACTGTCTTAGCCAGCAGACTGACAAGAGATAAGATAGTTGACTCGGATTATACAAAGCTTGGAGGAATAAACCACATTGCCTCTTTTTCCTTTTTTCCCTTTTGCCTGGGTGATACTATTGAGTACCCAAGAGTCAATAGCTTCAGATACTAAGTCGATGTTGATAATCCTGATAGTATCCAAGTACATATTTAGTCTACCTCTCTAGGTAGATAAGGTAGTAGTCTGTCGATGTACGGAGTACGTAACTGTACGTGAATTTGGAGTCATTGAGCCTTTCAGCTGGCTCCACAAATACAAAGTTACGGAGTTCTACCTTCCTTGCTTTAAGGTGTGTGAACCTGACCCAGAGAAGACACATGCGCTCCGTAATCATTGCAAAATTTGCCATCAATGATATTGAAGCACATGAAGGATCTACCTATGTACCTAGTGGTTATTTGAATCAAAGGCATTCATGATGCTGATCATAATAATTGATCATAGTTCTATTTAATTCAACAGTAGTAAGATAGGTGTTGTAACTTGTACGACACCAAGACACAAAAGAGGTGAAAATTGACTAGAGAGGGAAAGACTGGGCCCAGCCTGTATGGTTATCTGGATATCCAGTCAGACCCTTTCCTCTCCTTTTCGCCCTTTTTTTTAACTCGACGTTTTTTGAACTTTTTTTTTCCTTTTTTTCGCCTCCCGTTGTCAGTATTTCCATTTTTCTTAAAAGTTCTTTCGCTGATTCTCGTCCTTCCCACAAACCCTTCCACCTCTTCCACTCTTTCTCCCCTCCCATCTATCGGTTACTACTTAATCTAAATTTCCATCTTCCTCCTTCTTTCTTCCCCCCAAATCACTCTCCACATAATACTGTCTTTCTCTTCCTCCCTTTTTCCTTTCTTCTTTTGCAAGATTTGATAGAGGGTTAGATCTGGGAGAAACACTGTTTTCAGTTTTTTTTCCTCCCTTCAGGTCTTCTCAGTTTGTTACTTCTCTGCTTGAGACCTTTGCTAAGTCGCCACTCGACGATAGAGAGACACGATTTTGTTTCACGTTTCTCTCTTCTCTCTCATCTTGTACAGATTCTTGATTTCGAAAGAATCTCAAGCCTTCCTTGCATCAGATAATCTCTGAATAGATTGTCTGTGTCGCGTTCTCGAGCTAAAAGAACACTAAGCAAACTTTCGATTGTACGTCCACAACCGCATCCTCAGAATCGACAGAGACGATTATTCGACGATTCTAAAACACTGAACTGGTGAACCGGCTTGCTCATTTATCTGATACAGTTTCAAAATTACCGCAATCATGGCCGACAGCTTGAAGATGGGAAACCTGACCCTTAACGAATCCCAGCATGCGCCTGCTGCTCCTTCCAACGGCCGCGCTGCCTACATCCCTCCCCATCTCCGTCAGCGCACCATGGGCGCCAACGTCGACGGTGCCGCTGCTGCTCCTCCCCCCGGTCCAGCAGCCGCTGGTGCTTGGAATGGCCCAAGGTATGTAGTTTTCAATCCCTTCTCAAGTCTCAGTCTTCACAAGTTCGTTGTCAGTGTTCATTTTGGCTGACCGTGGCATACTTACAGAAGTGGTCCTCGCGGTGGCAACTGGGCTAATGCCAACGCCTCTGATTTCAGCCCTCGTGGTCCCAATGTCCCCAATGGTAACAACAGCTGGACTCCCACGGAAGCTCAACGTCGGCCCTTTGATCCACATGCTTACGGACACCCAGGACACGGAGGCTCCTACGGCGGCTCTCAAGGCGGTTCCGCCAAAGGCTCTGGAGACGGCCAGTGGCGCGACGGCAAGCACATCCCCGGTCCCGCAAACGCCCGCCTGGAGCGTGAGCTTTTCGGTGTTCCCAACGATCCCACCAAGCAGAGCACTGGTATTAACTTCGCCAACTACGACGACATCCCCGTCGAAGCATCTGGTCACGACGTCCCCGAGCCCGTCAATGCCTTCACGAACCCCCCGCTGGATGACCACCTGATTTCCAACATCAAGCTCGCTCGCTACCAGACCCCTACTCCCGTCCAGAAGTACTCCATTCCCATCGTGATGAACGGTCGCGATCTCATGGCCTGCGCTCAGACTGGTTCCGGAAAGACTGGTGGTTTTCTGTTCCCCATTCTCTCCCAGGCTTTCCAGACAGGTCCTTCCGCCGTGCCTGCTCAGGCCTCAGGTCAGTTCGGCTACGGCCGTCAACGCAAGGCGTACCCTACTTCCCTGATTCTCGCCCCGACTCGTGAGCTTGTTTCTCAGATCTTTGATGAAGCCCGCAAGTTCGCTTACCGCTCTTGGGTTCGCCCCTGTGTCGTCTACGGTGGTGCCGATATTGGCTCTCAGCTCCGCCAGATCGAGCGTGGCTGCGATCTCCTGGTCGCTACACCCGGTCGTCTGGTTGACCTGATCGAGCGTGGCCGCATCTCTCTGGTTAACATCAAGTACCTTGTTCTCGATGAGGCTGATCGTATGTTGGACATGGGTTTCGAGCCTCAGATTCGCCGCATCGTAGAGGGCGAAGACATGCCTAACGTCAATGAGCGCCAAACTCTGATGTTCTCGGCCACTTTCCCTCGCGATATTCAGATGCTTGCCAGGGACTTCCTGAAGGATTACGTTTTCCTCTCCGTTGGTCGTGTCGGCTCTACCTCTGAGAACATCACTCAGAAGGTTGAGTATGTCGAGGACCACGACAAGCGTTCCGTCCTTCTTGATATCCTTCACACTCATGGCACGACCGGTCTCACTCTCATCTTCGTGGAGACCAAGCGTATGGCGGATGCTCTGTCCGACTTCCTGCTGAACCAGCGCTTCCCTGCAACTGCTATCCACGGTGACCGCACCCAGCGTGAACGTGAGCGTGCTCTGGAGATGTTCCGCTCTGGACGTTGCCCTATTCTGGTTGCTACTGCTGTCGCTGCTCGTGGTCTTGATATTCCAAACGTCACCCACGTCATTAACTATGATCTCCCTACCGATATTGATGACTACGTTCACCGCATTGGTCGTACCGGTCGTGCGGGTAACACTGGTATCGCCACTGCCTTCTTCAACCGTGGCAACCGTGGTGTTGTCCGTGAGCTGATTGACCTTCTCAAGGAGGCTCATCAAGAAGTTCCTTCCTTCCTGGAGAGCATTGCTCGCGAAGGCAGCGGATATGGTGGACGCGGAGGCCGTGGAGGCCGTGGTCGTGGCGGCAATGCCACTCGCGATGTGCGTCGTGTGGGTGGTAACGCGGGCGGTGGTGCTCCCTCCTTTGGCGGCAGCTACGGTGCTCCCAGTGGCAGCAGCTATGGCGGCGGCGCTGGCGGCTACGGTGCTCCCCCAGCCTACGGTGGTGGTGGTGGCTACGGCGGTGGTTATGGCGGCGGCAGCTACGGAAACCCCTCGGGGCCAACTGGACCCTCTTCCTGGTGGTAAATTACCTAGGAGGTTGTGGTCCCTGGCGAGGCCGTCGGGTCTGAATGGCTCGTCTTCTCTCATGCCTTTCATCTGATGGTTACGATCGAAAACGAGTCCTGAAGCACCTCTCTTCGTCCTTCTTCCTTTTCTCACCTTTCTATCGGGACCGGCTTTGTCATGACCGCCACGACTTCCTCTTTTACAATTTCCTATGTTATCTTATTTCTCGATTTGGGTTTGTGGGTGTTCTTTATCTGCTGAGCATTTCGCGATTGCTATTTTCCGTTCGCCTTTTCCGCCTTAGACATGGGACGTTCGATGCGGTCCGATATCTCCATCTCGCTGCTCCGAACCATACATTCGGTATGGATAGAAGCGCCTTGATCGGCATTGCATGATTATCATAGATCGCGTTGAATTTCCTGCTACGACCGTCTTTTTCAGATACCCTTACCTGTTTTTCAAGCGTCCATGTGGAGGTACGCTTGAACGATGCGCGCCGAGCGGGAGTGCCGGCTTTTCGTCTTCAGAAAAGTACTTTTTATGGTTTTCATATGCTCGGTGCTATTGCAGCTGCATCGACTGTGTCTTGCAACATAGATCTCTACGGTTTCGGTATCTAAAGGCGGGCCTGTTCTGTGTCTTTCGTCTTTTTCCTCGAATTCGCACGTGCATGCGTTATTCCTGTTTTTTGTGGAACTCGACGCTTTCTTCTCCGAGCTGTGTCATTACTTTCCATCGACTCTGAACGGTTATTCCGGGTCTGCGCTTCCACACCGCATAAAAGAGGCGAGTGCACGCGCAATCGTGTTCACGGGCCTTTTTCCCTTGTGTGTGCTTTCCTTTTTCCTTTACCGCGGTGCATAAATTACTCGATGCGAGTGATATAGATGGGATTATTTGCATTGTGTATGGCGTTGACTTGAGCTGCTGTGTCCACAAAATATTCTCTGCAGTGGGGTCCGTGGAGGCTTGACATTTGAATGGGAGTCTTTTTGTGTTTCATTACTCGGATCCTCGGAGGGGGTAAAACTGTGGTTTCTGGCGCATTGATGTTCATGCTGGTTCGGAGGCATCATCGTTTACAGTCAGAAGCAGCTTGGGGCTTTAGGCCTTCTAACGGCACGGCGTAGCTCACGGAGACCCTTGGTCTCGAGAGAAGAGAGCTACCTTATTATCAATTAAAAAGTTCTATTTTGTCTGTGTCATTGTAGCTTCTACGCGATGGTCGCATATCTGTGTAAATGTTTCGGTAATTTTCTCAATTGGACTTGATGGTGATGAGCAGTGACAAGTTCCTTCTACTGCGTGGATGGAATGTGGGTGTTATTCCCTCTTTGGGTATTCCTAGTGGTTTGCAAGGACTGGCATCAATGCACGGAATAATAACATCATTGACTGTAAACTCCCAGCCTCCTCTTCCTCTCTCAACACCAGGATTAGCATATGTGTGTCTGAAATGTTGTGTTTCTGTAACAAGAGGGGTCAACTTCACATATCTGGCAGCCATGTACACTCAGTCCTTACATAATCCGGGGCTTCATCTCTCTATTGTTGAGCATGTTCGCATTGATTCTAGAGGAATGGCGAAATCCGCAGTGCGTAATGTTAATTCGAATATTCTAATCATTGGATTGAATAACATCAATTACGGCGATAAGGACCTTATATCAAATACATCTCATTGTGAGGTAATAATAGGGGAAGACGGAATGATTAAAGAACAATACCTAGCTAGCAGTAGTATGACCTCTGTATACCAAAGCTGCGGCAAGGCAAAAGGTCCCGGAAGCCAGAAAGAAATATCGGCACCAGAACACCCACAACGTTCCTTTTGCCTTTGCTCGAACCACTTTCCTTTCTCTTCATCCAAAACTGAATCCATCCTCCATTATATTTATCATCGTCGCATCCAGCCCTCATCTTCATTTTTTCATCTCCAACCCTCTGGAGTTTCTCTCATTCTTCCTTGACTCTAGCTATAAACTTCTGGCATCATTTCCTCCCCTTAAAATAGCTACACGCTTCGCGGTCCTCGATAACCCCAAGTCTGACAGCGTGTGACGCCCCCCCCTGGGGCACGAATTCACAATCCACCACTTCCGACCATTCGCGACAGTGGATAATTTCTCCATTGATAAGAACCTATCTCTCGAGAAATTGCTGCATTGACGGGTCCTTTCGAAGATGGCCGACGTCGAAAGCAACGTCGCAGACGAGTCGTTTGCGCAGTCGGAAACCCAGGACGAGCAGCCGTCGCACAGTACGGTCAGCGCGACGGTCGGCATCAGGCGTCAGGCGAATGGCACCATTGGCTCTGTCTACTCGGGAAACAAAATCAGGCATCTGAAAAAGGAAGATGGCATGCCGCTCTGGCGCAAGGACATCCAGTACCAATTTCTCAAACTTGTCTTCGAGGACAAGACCCCGGTCTTCACTCGATGGTCGGATGGCAAGAAGAACTTGGATTTTGCGGATATTTACATCGATGCGATGGCGAGGAGCAGTAAGACGAGCAAGATCCTCAAGGACAAACTGCAGAGCGATAAGCAAGCCGCCATCAACATGGCGATGGTTTGTCTGCTTGTTAACTTTGGGAGGATGAATACCACTTTGAACTGTATGGTTTTGCCCTTCTCTTTGTCTCTTCACTCAGCCCTCTTCGCGGTCTCATTCCTCCCTAAACCCTCCCTTAACTTGTGCCATTGCATCTCGAGACTGACTCGGAGACAAATCTAGTTTTCCCAGAAATGCGCGCTCAACTACGGACTTATCACTCCATTCCTTCCTTGCAGGCACACCAGGACCCCAACGCATACAAGCAGCTTCAGGATGCTCCTCGTCTTAAATCCATCCTCAAGGGTGCATCAGAGGACGTTGACCAGCCGAATACGCTCGAGAAGATCAAACGCCATCCCATCCCTCGGACTAATCCGGTGCACCTCATCTTTGTCCTCGCACAATACGCTCCCAAGGTGTCCGAGTTGCACTTCTTCCCTCCCCGTGATTTTTTCGACTTGGTCATGAGATCCACGCTCAGCAGTAAGAGCCGTGCAAGGGCTTTCTTGTGGCTTATGTGGTGGTATTTGGAGAGTGATTACTCACGCGAAGCCGCCCTCAACAACCCTTTTGGCCCGGGCCAGGATGGTGAAGGAACCGAGGGCTTGCCAATCAAAGTGCCTAGTTTCGAAAGCCTCACGGAAGAGCAGGCAAACGAGGAAAACGTGGATACGCCCTCAGAAATCGAATACGGAGAAACAAAACGCTTGGAGCGTAAACGTAAGTTCATGCGGTGTCAACTCATTTCCTACCTTACGTACGTATGCTGACGTTGTCATAGGCATTCTGGAAGAGGACGAGCCATTGCCCAGGCCGCCAAAGCGTCCACGAAAGGGTAATTCCGACCATCTCCCTTCGCAACTACGAAAAGTCTTAGGCTAACCGCTTTTCTAGCTCCGTTTGAACCCTTAAACAGCGACAAGGTGGTCGCGGGAGAAGGTCCTTCGTGTAAGTTCAGTTCAATGATCCAACATGTGTGATCATGCGTTAACCAAGATTGGCTATGAATAGACGAAGATTATAATGGAACCAGTGCTATGCGGCCGCCTTCCAAGCGTCCAGCGGATCAAGATGAAGGCTATCTGACGCCTACTCAATCATCACGTACTGAGTCCAAACGACCCAAGCGGGAGTCGTCTCTCAACCGCTCGGTCGGTCAGCAGCGACTGATTTTGAAGACTAAGATGGAGCAGACACCCGACGCGTCCTCGCCGGCCCCTCCAGGGTCAGGTCATCCGATTCTGAATAGATTCGTGACCGAATCCACTATTGGTCAGCCTCCGTCAGCTCGCCGCCCTCGACCACTTACCCAGCACCAATTGGCTGTCGAACAGAATCGGCGCCAGCGTATCGATTACCTCCTGGCCAAGCGTAAAAATGAGGCTTACCGGATTTTACGAGCGAAGAGAGAAAGCGAAATCCCGTTCGCACGCTACGGTCGCTTGTTGCAATCTCTTCCGGAAGGTTACGACACTGAGGACGAAGAGGCCTCATGGGGCAAAGGTGGTTTGATCCCTCACCACGAGGAGGAAGAAGACTTCGGAGAGTCCGCGGGCTACTTTTTATCTGTGATTCGTAAGGCCACCAGAAGGCTTGACCGCTGGGATTACGAAAGCGCGAATGGTCCGAAGAGAGACCGCAAGAAAGAGAGAGAGGAGCGCCAGAAAGCCAGGCAGAACGGCTACGCCATGGATGCCCTTGACCTGAGTGGGCGAGCCTCGATGTCCGCTCGTAGCAGAGCCCGAGCTGCGCGCAATGCCAGACGAAAGCTCGCCGAAGCAGAGGCCGGTGCTGCTGGTGCTGCGACCGGCCGCGAGGCCTCCAAGGGCCAAACTGCTTCGTCCTCCCGCTCCAAGAGCAGCCGAAGTCGCCCTAGCCGCGCTGCTGGTGGGGCGTCTTCGGGTGGGGCAGGCAAGGATGATCTCGATGTTCCTTCGCAAGACCAGGAGCTCTCGCCATTGCCCCCTTCCATTCGTCTAGCCGATGAGGACGCCGATCTCGACGGCGAAGGCCTTGACGACCTGGATCGCGAACTGCTAGGTGAAGGAAGCGGGGATGAAGATGACGCTGCGGATCGCGACGATCGATCTTCGCGCCCAGCAGAGCCTGGTTACGAGGACAGTTTCATGGGTGGTGATGCGGATGAGGACGCCGAAGCGTTATCATCTGACGACGAAGTTGACGATGAGGAGGATCTCGACGACGGAGATGGTGGAGTCGATATCGACGAGAACTCCTCGACTTTCGAGGGCGGAAATGGATACGCTGCCAGCGAGACCTCTTCTGTTGCTGGTGATACTACCGCCGCGGTCCTAGACGATGGCAAAGTCTAGTAGAGACACCGCTTTCATGATTTGGTTCCGTCTTGGAATGCTCTTGCTTACAAGTCACACTAGACGTTTCATATTCTAGCACTCGGTTTCTTACTTTGTCTTCCTTATTGCCCTTTTCTAAAATTCTTAATGTGTCTTTGCCCGCCCATGTGACCGTGTTCAACTTGTTACCATAGCACAGTGCAGTAGCCACATACGATTATGAGTGTTCAAGAACAGACATGTACTCAGGACTCAGTTCCGCTGCATAAGCTACATTGTCTTCTACTGTCATCTATGTCAAGTTCATGATGAAAAGATGTCGAACAACCGCGACCGATAAGTCCGATAAATCCAGCGTCGGATTTAAATGGACATCAGAGAGACATTCCAGAACCGATCGAATGTCGTTATTGGGCAGTCCAAGGGCTGTGGTGCAAATCAAGTGGAGAGATGGCTGCTGCTGTGCAGCCTTGGAGATGTATCGTTATCAATTCCAGTTACTACAGTATGTACATCTGTACGGAGTCCCGGACACGTATGAAATATAGACTTTGTGGAGGGGAACCCTGGATGGTTGGGAAGTTACCATACGATAATATCTTTATTGACTCAACAATGATCGTTATTGACATGTGAACGCAACCGCCGCCTCCGACGTCGTCCCTCCGACCTCAACTAAAATGATCTGCTCACAAGTCAAACATCCACACTCATTATACTCATTATTGCTTCTGTCATTGTGTTTATCCTTATATCAGGTTACACTTGTAAACGTGTCATCTTGCTCTTTATAGAATTTCAACCAAAACTGTATTAACTCGTCCTTCCATCGTTTGTGTGCCCCAGAAATCCGCCGATCATAGGTAATCTTGCCGCCGATTTTCACCTGCAAGTGTGCTCCACTCCAGCTCTTGAACGAGTCGGCTTCTGTCGTCTTCCCTCATCTCCTCAGAGTTTCAAACCTCCGCTTGGTCGACGACTGCGCTATCATTGCTACAGAAGTACTTCGGACAGCTAGACCAGCTTCCAGTGTTGTCGCTGCACACCTGACAGGTCCTTGACCTCTTTCTCCTCCTTTTTCCCTTCCTAGGGTGTCTCCCCACCCAGTACCGTGCCACCATCAGGCTGGCTATTTTCTCTACTGCAGAGATCACATTTACTTAGAGGCGGCATTCGATCATTCGTCATCCTAGCATTGGTTTATTTTCGACGATATAAGCCCGGAAGATTCTCGGTTGTAACCTTCACTTCGCCTTCTGATACCGTGTCGAACTCATATTTGGATTTGGGAGACCGCAACTACCAGATTGTTTGTTTCTGTCCCGCTACGAAACATACCATATCCTTCCTTATTCAGCAGATCACCCATCATGTCTGATAAACCCGCCATCCTTCATCCTCGTCCGCGGCGAGTGTTCGATCTTACGCCGGCTTCGAACGAATCGTCCGAATCTCCTACTCCTGCGGAGCCCGCCAATTCTGATCTGCTCAATCCCAAGGAAGCCGGTTCGACCAGCGTAAGCCGCAATGCTTCCATCATGAACCTGACGTCGTCTACGCTTTATGGCATTTATTCTCCGACCGCATTCGAAAGCGCCCGAGATGAGTCGAGCCCCTGGGGCACGGAGGCACAAACACCTATCTCGGAGGATCCACCAAGCATTAAACCGTCTTCTGAGCGGCCGAGTCGCCGTTCACTGCAGAGAACTCGATCGCGCCTCAGTCATGGGCTATTGCGTGGAGTGATTCTGCCTCAGGTGTTCCGGAGTGTGCTTCTCTTTGGGTTCGGTGTGGCCTACGGAGTTATCACAGTCCATTTACATGAGAATCACTGGATCACGCCGGTGAAGTTGGAGAATGTTCGCTACTACGACTCTTGGCAATATCTGGGTTTGTGGGGTCTGGCTGGAGTGGCTCTGGGAAATGTGCTTCCCTGGCTGGATTCCTTTGCTGGGGAGTGGGATACGGATCGTTCCGGGACCGCCAAAGGGCAGGGGAACAATCGTCCCAGCGAAGATCGTACTCCTGCTTGGGTTACAGTGGCTCGGAGCGTGGGGGCCTTTGTTGGAATTGCGTTTGCTCTGGTAAGAATGTTATCTCAATCCTTTTGTTTTTCCGATCACTCGCATCTATCTACCTAAAGGCTTGTAACGCTGACTGGGCTCTGCTGCACAGAGGAGACTTCCATGGGAATCAACAACTCAGGCGTCTGCCACTCTCGCTCTAGTCAACCCTGTGCTGTGGTATCTCATTGACCGCACGAAGGCAGGCTTCATCTTGTCGACCGTGGTGGGACTAGCCGGGACAGGTGTGGTGCTGGGGCTCAAGCCGGAGCTGGTCCCAACTCCCGCAGATACTCCTGCGATTACCATTCCTCTGCTGAATGGCACTGTCCTGGAATATGGACTGGTGGCGGGCCTCACACAGGAGGCTGTTGCGGTCCGCATATGGCTCTCAAGTGTTCTCTTCTGCGCCTGCGTCTGCTTTGGCAACGTCGGCCGGCAACTTGCCATCGGAGGTACAGGCAGAGATAGGCTCAATTAGTGGAGTTCCTATGAAAATCCTTCGATTTTTTCCCATTTCGTGTTCATTTTTTAAGGTCGCTTAGTTTTGGATTGATCGGCTCCAGGTAGCTTCGTTCCACAGGTTACCATCGATAGATAGGTCTCTCGGCATAGAATAGCTTCATGATAGGATAATGAAAATGATCCTGATCATCAAGGCCTTTTCGGCTTGGGAGGCCCAAGCTTTGGGTATAATCTTACGATGTCAACGGCGACGTTTCCAACTACTCAAGGTGCCGTGTCATCGGCCACTTCGACCACACATGAATGGACACCATACACATCCTCAGGATTCTACAAAGGCTGTAGAGCCAATCATTGCAGTCCCTTCCACCGAGCTCGCCATTAGACGAGATCAAGTCAGACACTGCACCCAAGATCGACACTTTGCGGTTTCCCACAATCCCTCTCCATTCTATATGACGATTTCCGTACTTCATAGGCCTATCTCTTCCGTAGAAGAGGATAATCCTCGTAGGAACGCTTTTGAAAGAATGTTGTTATTTGCGTTGTTCATGAAGAGAGAAAAAGAAGAAAAGAAAAAGGAAAGAAGTTTTCATGCAGAGCGAGTTTTGTGGTCGGGATGGGGACTGGTGGTCTGTGCTGTATCATGTGATTTGGAAGGCCTTAATGCGCAGTGCACAATTACGCAATCATGTATTGCATAGCATATGCGGAGATCATGTGACAGCTCCATTTCAGGGGATCATTTTGGAAATTGCGTTACACCCCGAAGCGGGAATTACCAGATGGCGAAGGGGAGTGGGGCTGTTATTCTGGAAATCATCTGTAATGATACAAACAGTTCCGAGAGCGGCCATGACTCGCAGAGGAGGCATGATTTGACCCCGCGGTGGGATGAGCAGAGATAGAAAAGCTATAAGGTAGATAATTGTTGCAGATACTTCTTGTTCCTGTGACCGACAGAGACTGTGAAATTTTTATCTTCATTCTATCCAGACTGTCATATTTTCAGGTAAGAGTACCCGGTAATAGACTGATCGCCCTCACGACCCAATTCAATTGACTTCAGGCGGGGCTCCTGACATGACTGCCATCTGAACTTTTTTCCCATACTCCAACCACCCCCTCTAAATTTTCGTCGGTGCTCGATTCTGACTCTGTTGTGTTTCAGTGTTCATCACTGTCAGTGTCTAACAATGTCTCAACAAAAGTCAGGTATGTCCATTATTGATATCTTCTCAGCCTCTTCTTCCCCTCACTCGGAGCTTGGGTCTGTTGCTCGCCAAGTACTGGCTGGTTGCTTCCCCACTCTGGGTTTTTGTTACTTGCCTGGAATTGAAACGAACATTGGACTGACTCAAGTTTATACACTTCTTTTTATAAACAGCTATCCTCTCCGTCTACGACAAGACTGGCCTTCTGGACCTGGCCAAGGGTCTGGTCAAGCAAAATGTCCGTCTGCTCGCGTCTGGTGGTACCGCCAGAATGATCCGTGAAGCTGGGTTCCCGGTTGAGTGAGTCACTACCTCCTCCCATTTACGCGGAGTGATGGTCATTGACATGGCATTTCAATTGTTAGGGATGTCTCGGCTATTACTCACGCTCCTGAGATGCTCGGTGGCCGTGTCAAGACCCTTCACCCCGCTGTCCACGGTGGTATCCTTGCTCGCGACATCGAGTCCGACGAGAAGGATCTGGCCGACCAGAAGATTGCCAAGGTTGACTTCGTCGTTTGCAACCTCTACCCCTTCAAGGAGACCGTAAACAAGGTCAATGTCACCATCGCCGAGGCCGTTGAGGAGATTGATATCGGCGGTGTAACCCTTCTGCGCGCTGCTGCCAAGAACCACGCTCGTGTCACCATCCTCTCTGACCCCCAGGACTACCCCGAGTTCCTGAAGGAGCTGGAAGCTGGAGAGATCTCCGCGGCCAGCCGGAAGCTGTACGCCCTCAAGGCTTTTGAACACACTGCGGACTACGACACTGCCATCTCGGGCTTCTTCCGCAAGCAGTATGCTGGTAACGGCGAGCAGCACTTGTCTCTGCGCTATGGTGCCAACCCTCACCAGAAGCCTGCCTCTGCTTACATGCTCAATGGCAAGCTGCCCTTCAAGGCTCTTAATGGATCCCCGGGCTACATCAACCTGCTCGATGCCCTCAACGCCTGGGCTCTGGTGAAGGAGCTCAAGCAAGCTCTTGGCTACCCCGCTGCAGCCAGCTTCAAGCACGTCTCTCCTGCCGGTGCTGCCGTCGGTGTCCCCCTGAGCGAGAAGGAGCGCAAGGTCTACATGGTTGATGATATTGCCGGTATCGAGACTTCTGGACTGGCCCAGGCTTATGCTCGTGCCCGTGGAGCGGACCGCATGTCCAGTTTCGGAGATCTACTTGCTCTCAGCGACGTCTGTGATGTTCCCACTGCCAAGATTATCTCTCGTGAGGTGTCGGACGGTGTTATCGCCGCTGGCTACACCCCTGAGGCGCTAGAGATCCTCTCCAAGAAGAAGGGTGGCAAGTACCTTGTCCTGCAGATGGACGAGCACTACGTTCCCGCTTCCGAGGAGACTCGCACTGTCTACGGTGTTCAGCTCAGCCAACAGCGCAACGACGTCGTCATCTCACCCCAGAAGACTTTCAACACCATCATCACTCCTAAGGACATGAAGGCCCTTCCCGACTCTGCTCTGCGGGATCTCACTGTGGCCACCATCGCTCTGAAGTACACTCAGTCCAACTCGGTCTGCTACGCCCTGAACGGCCAGGTCATCGGTCTGGGTGCTGGTCAGCAGAGCCGTATCCACTGCACTCGTCTGGCCGGCGACAAGGCCGACAACTGGTGGATGCGCTTCCACGAGCGTGTGCTGAACATCAAGTGGAAGGCCGGCACCAAGCGTGCTGACAAGAGCAATGCCATCGACCTTCTCTGCTCCGGACAGACCCCCCGTAACGATGTCGAGAAGGCCGAGTACGAGCGCGTCTTCGAGGAAGTTCCTGCTCCTTTCACCCAGGAGGAGCGTGACAGCTGGCTGTCGAAGATGGGAGAGGTTGCCGTCTCGTCCGACGCTTTCGTAAGTGCTTGACCACTCTATCATGTGTCTGTATAGTTTGTGCTGATGCAGAGTCAAACAGTTCCCCTTCATCGATAACGTGTTCCGTGCTGCTCGTTCGGGTGCCAAGTACATCGCTGCCCCCAGCGGTAGCCAGAATGATGGCCCTGTCTTCGAGACGGCCGAGAAGCTGGGTATCGTCTTCGTCGAACAGGGTACTCGTCTGTTCCACCACTAAGTGTCCACTAAGTGTGGAGCGTTTACGGTTGTCTCGGTGGGCCATGATACCTCAGCGATATTTGCGTAGTCTTGTGATGACCCTATAAGTATTACCATCGACAGGCCTCCAAGAAGTCATGCCAAAAGTGCTTGATGTCTTTGATGTGATTATGGGATGTGTTGGCGTTGCGGATAGCGGCCTTAACGAACAGAACTTGTATAGATTCAACTCAGTACCACTTTATTCCTGTTTATACTCTCTGGGATTCTGTAGCTGTGTAATAAACCAATCATAGAAGCACAGTCTGCTCATGATTCAGTTGAGGAAAAATAAATCGGCAAAAGTGCTCACGTGTGGATTTGAACCCCGCGCGATTTAGCAGTCGCGCACTCTATCGAATGACGGATACGATGTGACACATCTGACAAAGGTAGGGTTATCGCTCGGCTAGGTGGGTGCTTGATGCGCAATATGTAAGGCAGTGCTTGCCTGGATAGGGAGTATCTAGCACAGGACGTTGCAAGAAGGATGCTTGATAATTGGTGGTTGGTAGAATACGGTCGATGCGCATCGCTACCTAGCTAGGTATATCCGGACCTTCTCGATGTGAAGGTTTCGAGTTTCCAGTATGCCTTACGGCATTTTACGAGACCACGTTCGCATGTCTCTGGTCGCGATGCTTTCACTGAATGGATTCAAGGGAAGGTCGTGGGTCAAATGACTGTTGAGGCTATTCGAGTCGTGTTTATATAGCTCCTGCTGCCTATCTAACTTATTAGGACGGTATGAGTAGGTCCTTCTTTCGAGGGTTGGCTGGTTTCCTCGCTCGTCCAGTTCCTGCAGTTAGTTTGCTATGGTAATTGTGGACTTGCGGTTACAATTCCACTGGCTTTCTTTTGCATGTTGGTAATCTGTTGTTCATGGTTGTGCTTTACGGCTATATATGGCCAAGAAAACATGCAATACAGGTGTTAGTTGGGTACATTGTCAGTAGTGTTGCGCTCTATGCATCAGGGCTGTCGCGGAAATATACTTGGATCGGCCCTCGCCATGATTACATTCGGATGATCAAGGGACAATCCCGAGGATGGGTTTAGCTCTGCACCAGTGAGAGTATCCATCGAGTTCAAAAGCTAATTAAGAGCCATCCCATGTTCCCTGAAAGGCCGAAGGCCTGGTATGGGATCTGGTGGGAGTGACGTAGAAGACAGAAGTTGATGCATAACGACAAAGATGTAGGTATAGCACGCTGTAATCGTGAATATTATACTATTTTTAGCAAAGCGGAAAACATTATAATATCTACTAGCTCGCATAGCTCAGTTGGTAGAGCGCATGACTAGTAATCATGAGGTCAGCGGTTCAAATCCGCTTGTGAGCATTTTTTTTGTCGTTTTAAAACTTTTCTTTTCGAAATATTATTCTGTCGCTGCGATTGGCACCGGGATGATGTCCGCATTGTTCTCCATCATGTCTATGCCTTACATCGGTATTCGATGAGCCAAGCATGTCAGAAGTATATAGTTTGCTGAGGTCTTAAGGTTCACCCTTGGAGAATGCCCACTGATGCAGGCGCGTATGCATGTAAGAAGCTTGAACAGCCCGCCTGCAGCATCGACATGTCCTGCACCGTCTGCGCAGTGGCCAGCCCCTGGTTTTGTCCCGAGAACCACGACGGTCTGTCCTTGGAACCACACAAGTCCGATCCAGGGGCAGGACACACAATCACATTGCGGTGCGCTCGGTGGCAAATACTGCTCTCCGTTGTATATAGTCAGGAACACTACTCGTTCCCTGCTACGTGATTTCTCAACGTCTAGTCCACAACCAGCTCACACCAGTATTCCTTGCCTATAACACTGACACCAGTGGTCGTTGCTTCCTCATGCCTCCGAGGTTGCATATACATTCTGGTGTTGTGACGTCGACCCAGATGCTACGGAGTGTTGCAAACCATCCTTCGAGCTGGCGGAGAATTTGAAGCGCCTTAGGTCCGAATGAATAGAGGGAAAAGGCTACAAATAGTAGATCAATAATAGCTCGTGGAGATCACTGGTCAATGCGCCGTGGCCATTGATGATTATGGTTACCGCGAGGCTCGTTTTGCTTGACTTGATATCAGGTATATATTGGGTGTACTAGGACGCCCGGGAGGACGCTAGATGCTTCTGGATATGGTAGAAAGCGGCAGTGCGTCTTTCATCTCGCGAGCCAGTTTCTCTGGACGTGTTTGGAAAAAGAGATTGCCACTGAGGCATCCTAGATTCAAGTACGGCGTGCTGTTTGCTATACGCGAGTGTCTTGAGACCTCATAGGGTCTAAATGGAACCGAGAGTGTGACTTAGGTGCTGCGAATGAGCATTTCCACCCATAAAGAAGAGTGAGTCGACCAGCCCTTTCAGTCTCGAACCCCAGGAGTCCATTTCAGCTCGGAATTAGAATACTGATCAGTTTGTCTCACCTGAGCCTGCGTGGTGAAGTGCCATTTCTATAACCATCTTTGATTCAGATCAGCTCAGACGTAGTGAATCAAAACCGAAGTATAAACACTACCTTAATAATCAAAGAGACGCTGGCACCTGTCACTTAAAATTGGCCTCAGACCATCCACGTGCGTGTGAGCCTCTCCGTCATCTATAGGAGCTCGATCAGGACCTTAAAATAGAAAAAGCAAACACGGACTCTCAATTGAATACTTCAATCAATGCCTGATAATATCTCAGAGAGTTAGGCATTTCATTCAATTCACTTCATTGACATCGTTAACTTCTCTCATTTGCCTCATCTTCATGCTCATTGTCCTGAAAGCGCTTGACTGCAGCGGTTGTCACTTCTCAGGTACCGTTGGAGCTTACCCCTTTGCACGTGACGTCCCCATAAGCGACACCTCAGCAACGACAACAGCGTCGGCCTCCTGAGGTCACTTCCCGCTTTCCCCAGTTGCTAATCCACCTACGTATCCCTCTCCTGCTCATCTCACTTCCTCTAATTCCTCACCTTTACTTTCCTTCTCTCTCTCTCTCCGTCTTTAGCTTCAATTCTCCGTTATCCCCTTCGCTTTTTCACCTCGAGCTTAGTTGATTTCTTTTGAGCGGCGTTTCGTTGGGCGGGTAAGGTCGTCTTGCGGCCTTGGTAAATATGGCTCCTCTTCCCATCAAGTTCACGGAGCTCATCAATGTATTTCCCCTGTCTCATGTGTTGATTCCATTCCGCTCGTCGATAGAGAGTGCTAATGTCTGGTTCATCTACTATAGCTGACAAATGCCGAAATTGCTGTATGTCCTACCATCCGATACTGCCTGATGCCATCCGTCGCTGAACTAGGGTGTCGCACGCCGGCACACCGGACGCGCTTCTCTTTACCTGTAAATGTGGTGAATATCTGCTTACATCTTGTTTCTTCTAGCCACAATCGATCGGCTTCAACTCATGTGTAAGTACAGCTTGGAGGCGCATCTCCAAAACAGGGATCTCCCGAAACTTGCTAACCGTAGTGTCATTGCTGGATAGACTTTAGAATCGGATCATTTCGTTTGCGTGAGGCAAAAGCTCAATGAAGATGACAAGCCTCAAGTCATTATCATCAACCTCAAGAACAACAATGAAGTCATCAAGCGGCCGATCAATGCGGACAGTGCCATTATGCACTGGACCAAGAACATCATCGCCCTCAGAGCTCAGGGTCGAACAATTCAGATCTTCGACCTCGCTGCAAAGCAAAAGCTCAAGTCTGCGGTCATGAACGAAGATGTTGTTTACTGGAAGTGGTTCAGTGAAACGAGTCTAGGTCTGGTCACCGAGGCATCTGTCTACCACTGGGACGTTTTTGATCCAACCCAGAACCAGCCTCTCAAGATCTTTGACAGACTACCTAACCTCAGCGTAAGTGTGGCGGAAATCAAAATGTCTAACACATTTCTCGACTCATAGTGACTGACAATCATCGCTGCCAGGGTTGCCAAATTATCAACTACCGTGTCAATGACGAGGAGAAATGGATGGTCGTGGTCGGTATCAGCCAACAGCAGGGACGTGTTGTGGGTTCAATGCAACTTTATTCCAAAGATCGCGGGATTTCTCAATTTATTGAAGGACACGCGGCAGCTTTTGCTTCAATCAGAGTCGAAGGCTCTCCTTTGGAGCACAAGCTGTTCACCTTCGCTGTTCGTACTCCGACCGGCGCGAAACTCCAGATCGCCGAGATCGACCACCAGGAGCCCAACCCGCGCTTCCAGAAGAAGGCTGTGGAAGTGTACTTCCCGCAAGAAGCAGTCAATGATTTCCCGGTCGCTATGCAGGTCTCCAGAAAGTACGACATCGTTTACCTCGTTACCAAGTATGGCTTCATTCATCTTTACGACCTCGAGACCGGAACCTGCATCTTCATGAACCGTATCTCCAGCGAAACAATCTTCACTACAGCCCCCGACTCAGAATCCGCCGGCCTGGTCGGTGTCAACCGTAAAGGCCAAGTCCTGTCGGTCAGCGTTGATGAGGGAACTATTATCCAGTACCTGATGGAGAACCCTGCCATGTCTGGTCTCGCGGTGAAGCTCGCATCAAAGGCTGGCCTTCCTGGAGCGGATCACCTCTACCAGCAGCAGTTCGACAACTTGCTGGCGCAAGGAAATTATTCCGAAGCTGCCAAGATCGCTGCTAACTCTCCCCGAGGCTTCCTTCGTACACCAGAGACGATCAATCGTTTCAAGAATGCGCCTCAAACTGGCCAGCAGATGTCTGTAATCCTACAGTACTTCGGTATGCTTTTGGACAAGGGATCCCTCAACAAGTATGAGAGTGTTGAGCTTGTGCGCCCTGTCCTGCAACAGAACAGGAAGCACTTGCTGGAGAAATGGATGCGTGAGAATAAGCTGGAAGCTTCCGAGGAACTCGGAGACATTGTCCGACCATACGACATGAACATGGCTTTGTCCATCTATCTGCAAGCCAATGTACCTCACAAGGTCATTGCCGGGTTTGCCGAGACTGGTCAATTTGACAAGATTCTCGCCTATTCGAAGCAAGTTGGATACCAGCCCGATTACACTCAACTCTTGCAGCACATTGTCCGCGTTAACCCCGAGAAGGGTGCCGAATTCGCGGCTCAGCTTGCCAACGAGGAAAGCGGCGCACTCATTGATCTTGACCGCGTCGTGGACGTCTTCCTGTCGCAGAACATGATTCAGCAGGCAACCTCGTTCTTGCTCGACGCCCTGAAGGACAATAAGCCCGAGCACGGCCACCTGCAGACGCGGTTGCTTGAGATGAACCTGGTCAATGCTCCCCAGGTTGCAGACGCAATCCTTGGTAACGAGATCTTCACCCACTACGACCGTCCTAGGATTTCCCAGCTCTGCGAGAACGCCGGCCTCATCCAACGTGCTTTGGAAAATACTGATGATCCTGCGGTAATCAAGCGGAACATTGTTCGTACCGACAAGCTGAACCCTGAATGGCTCATGAACTACTTTGGCCGTCTTTCCGTGGAGCAGACCCTTGAATGCATGGATACCATGTTGGAGGTGAACATCCGCCAGAACTTGCAGGCTGTTGTTCAACTTGCAACCAAGTTCTCGGATCTCCTTGGGCCCGGTCAACTCATCAGCCTTTTCGAGAAGTACCGCACTGCTGAGGGTCTCTACTACTATCTCGGAAGCATCGTCAACCTTAGCGAGGACCCTGAGGTTCATTTCAAGTATATCGAGGCTGCTACGGCCATGGGCCAGATCACCGAGGTCGAGCGCATCTGCCGCGAGAGCAACTATTACAACCCGGAGAAGGTCAAGAATTTCCTGAAAGAAGCCAAGTTGACCGAGCAGCTTCCCCTCATCATCGTATGCGACCGTTTCAACTTCATCCATGATTTGGTTCTCTACCTATATCAGAACCAGCAATACAAATCCATCGAGGTCTATGTGCAGCGTGTTAATCCTTCTCGCACTCCGGCCGTCGTTGGAGGCTTGTTGGATGTTGACTGTGATGAAGCTATCATCAAGAACCTACTGTCTACCGTCGATCCCTCTGTTATTCCCATTGACGAGCTCGTCTCCGAGGTTGAAACACGGAACAGATTGAAGCTGCTCTTACCTTTCCTTGAAGCCACTCTGGCGACTGGTAATCAGCAACAGGCCGTTTACAACGCTCTTGCCAAGATTTACATCGACAGCAACAACAATCCTGAGAAGTTCCTCAAGGAGAACGACATGTATGACACGTTGACCGTCGGTAAATACTGCGAGAAGCGTGATCCGAACCTGGCCTACATTGCATACAGGAAGGGACAAAATGACTTGGAACTCATCAATATTACCAATGAGAATGCCATGTACCGGGCCCAAGCTCGGTACCTTGTCGAGCGTGCCGATCCTGAGATTTGGTCGTTCGTCTTGAGCGAGAATAACCTGCACCGCCGTTCTCTTGTTGATCAGGTCATTGCAACGGCAGTTCCTGAATCGACTGAACCCGATAAGGTTTCCGTTGCCGTCAAGGCCTTCCTTGAGGCCGACCTCCCTGGCGAGCTTATCGAGCTTCTGGAAAAGATCATCCTCGAGCCCTCGCCCTTCAGCGACAATGGTAGCTTGCAGAACCTTCTGATGTTGACGGCGGCTAAGGCCGACAAGGGACGTCTGATGGATTACATTCATCAGCTCAATGAGTTCAGCGCTGACGAGATCGCTGAGATGTGTATCTCCGTCGGGCTGTACGAGGAAGCGTTCGAGATCTATAAGAAGGTCAACAACTACATTGCTGCCGTCAATGTCCTTGTTGAGAACATTGTCAGCATTGACCGTGCTCAAGAATTTGCCGAGCGCGTTGAGTTGCCGGATGTATGGAGCAAGGTTGCAAAGGCCCAGCTTGACGGTCTCCGCGTGTCAGACTCTATCGAATCGTACATCCGCGCCAATGATCCTTCGAATTACCTTGAGGTCATTGAGACTGCCACTCACGCCGGCAAAGACGAGGATCTTGTCAAATATCTCAAGATGGCTCGCAAGACACTGCGGGAGCCAGCCATTGACACCGCCCTTGCTTTCTGCTATGCTCGCCTTGACCAGCTGTCAGAGCTCGAGGACTTCCTGCGTACCACCAACGTGGCCGATATCGAAACGTCCGGTGACAAAGCTTATGCTGAAGGATACCACCAGGCGGCCAAGATCTTCTATACGAGCATCTCTAACTGGGCCAAGCTGGCTACCACCCTGGTGCACTTGGAAGATTACCAGGCTGCAGTCGAGTGTGCACGCAAGGCCAACAGTGTCAAAGTTTGGAAGGAAGTCAACCAGGCCTGTGTGGACAAGAAGGAGTTCCGTCTCGCCCAGATTTGCGGTCTCAACCTCATTGTGCATGCCGAGGAGCTGCAGGATCTTGTGCGCCAATACGAGCGCAATGGCTACTTCGACGAGTTGATCAGTGTTCTCGAAGCTGGTCTGGGACTGGAGAGGGCGCACATGGGCATGTTCACTGAGCTTGGCATTGCTTTGTCCAAGTACCACCCTGACCGGGTCATGGAGCACCTCAAGCTCTTCTGGTCTCGCATCAATATCCCCAAGATGATCCGTGCCTGCGAGGAAGCGAATCTCTGGCCAGAGCTAGTGTTTTTGTATTGTCACTACGACGAGTGGGACAACGCCGCTTTGGCAATGATGGAGCGTGCCGCGGATGCCTGGGAACACCATTCGTTCAAGGATATCATTGTTAAGGTGGCCAACCTGGAGATCTACTATCGCGCTCTGAACTTCTACCTGCAGGAGCAGCCTCTGCTTCTTACAGATCTACTCCAGGTCCTGACCGCTCGGATCGACGTGAACCGTGTTGTACGCATTTTCCAGAGCTCAGACAATATTCCTCTGATCAAGCCGTTCCTGTTGAACGTCCAGTCTCAGAACAAGAGGGCCGTCAATGATGCCATCAACGACCTCTTGATTGAGGAGGAGGATTACAAGACTCTACGCGACTCGGTGGATAACTATGACAACTTTGATGCGGTACAGCTGGCGCAGCGCCTTGAGAAGCATGACCTCATCTTCTTCCGGCAGATTGCGGCGAACATCTACCGTAACAACAAGCGCTGGGAGAAGTCGATTTCGCTTTCCAAGCAGGACAAGCTATACAAGGATGCCATTGAGACCGCGGCGATTTCTGGCAAGTCGGATGTGGTTGAGGAGCTTCTTCGCTACGTGAGTTTAACCCTCATCGGTCTCTTTTCTCACATTGGAACAATTCGCTGACTGTGTCTAGTTTGTCGACATTGGCAGCCGAGAATGCTACGTGGGCATGCTGTATGCCTGCTACGATCTCATCCGCCCCGATGTCATCCTGGAGATGTCCTGGCGTCGCGGTCTTCATGATTTCACCATGCCCTACATGATCAACTTCCTCTGCGAGCAGACACGTACGATCGAGATGCTTAAGAAGGACAATGAGGAACGCAAGGCGCGGGAAGCGTCTCATAAGAAGGAAGAAGACAACACACCAATCCTGGGGGGCTCACGGCTCATGCTGACGCAAGGACCKGCGACGCCTGCACCTGTACCGATGGCCTATGGACAGGCTAATGGCATCACGCCCCAAGCCACTGGTTTCCGTCCGTTCTAGATGACATTTGTTCATTAATGTATGTTTAATAAATATGATCTCCGCTGATGCCCAAGCGATCGAGGAGGGGAGTCAGTTAAAAAGGCGGGCAGGGGAACATGACACGCACTGGGAGAGTGCCAGCTGGTGGGCTCGTGATATACCTGGCTGGCAATCTCGTTCGCGATGTGTTTTTTTTACTCATTATTCCTGATGGCATTGCATTTCTTTTTTTCTTATTTCTTCGTACCAATGTATTTGATAGGCTTTGAACATTTGTACCTTTTTTTCGTGCCAGGTGAATAAACTAGTATCTTCCACGACAGGAACAGTATTGCGCCATGGCTGCCGGTCCACTGACTGCTTAGTCTACATTCTACGAGCTGCTTCCGACAATGAATAATGGATGAGGTCTTGATCGGTTAGAAGGAAGCATCAAGGAATGCAGGAACTGGATGGTTGTTAGGACAGGGAAATAGATTAGCCCGGACGGTTCGGGGCAGCGAACTTTTCCTGTGGGGATGGCGACTCGTGGAGACGCCGAGGAGGCCAACGTCAAGAACGACCGACGGATTTGAACTGTAGAGATGCAGCAGGACGGCAAGCGAGAGAGAATGAGTTGCGTGGTTGAAGGTGCTGAACTCCGGCTGATGATGGACTGTGATACTCCATACAGATGGCGTAGCGATCAGTGTGCTAGAGCAAGGGACAAGATCATGGCTGCATTTCGGTGCCGGGTTGATGTAGGAGTCTAGGAGAGTACGAAGTACGTGGATTCTGCATTACTGACTTCAGAGATAGAATTACCCGAGATGGAACTGAGAAGCTGGCATAGTACTGCGTGGTGGTCGATAGAATCAAGCGCTCCACAGTTACATAGCTACACGCTACTGGCTATAATGTTAGATATTATATTGTGTTCCCAGGGGACGGGATGTGTAGAGGTCAGATGACCTCTCGGAGAGATCCAGCTTGTCCCCGTCTTGTCGGTATACCAATTGCCAAATGAGATTTTCTGCCAAGTTTAGAATTTAGGTAATCTCTACCTGCACCTCTTTGGGACTGCTGATGGAATTGGATAACTCTTACTCTGGTCCGTTGATCGGTCGGGGCATTCCAGTCCGAGAGCGTTGGCAACAAGAAGAACCAGTCAGATTGCAGACGATTTGCGTTTCTTGTGGCTGCGATGACCTTGGTCTACCTAAACTACTCCGTACTCCGTAACCAGAACCGTTAATTTTTTGAAAAGATCCTAGATGGACGTGACGTGATTTCACGGAATCCGTTGTCCGGCAATGCTGCCGATCAGACCCAGAGCGCGCGCCTAGCGCCGTTTACCTACGGAGATTAGTGGAAGCATGTGGGCTTGTGGGTGGGCTCGTTCTGGAAACATGAGATCCCCCATCCCAAGATAGGAACGACTAACTGTTCTGGAAACAATGCTATTGGGAAAGTAGTTCCTCACCATCCAGGATGGATCGATTGGTTATCTCCCGAGGGCCCGAGGTTGTAGGGATCGAGGGACCTGAATGACCCGATTCTTTCTCGGTAGTCGATATTTTAGAATATGACATGAAGCCTTGTGGATGTACCTTAGCTTGGAGGTTATTATTGTGTCATTTTCCGAGCATCTTCACCGTGATGATCATGCAGAGGGATTCGGTTCTTCTCTGTGTTTCTGCTTCACCCTTGCAAGCCAATCCTCTAAGAAGTAGATAGATAGTCTAGATAACTAACGACAAAATCAATTAACTAACTAATATTTCATCCACCAATGGTTCGGTCGAGCGGATACTTGTGCTGGCTGAATGTCGAAAGATAGTCCAATATCTGATTTTCAGTAGAGTAAAACGATTTGTACAACGATTTGTACAAAAGGGAAAAAGCCTGCGGACAATCCATGGAATCCCCCGCTGCCCGGTGTACCGGTGAGCTAAATCCAAGACTTCCAAGAAGTCGATCAGGGTCGCATTTGTGATATTATTGTTTTTGTATACTCCATAGTTCTGCATCATCAGGATGCAAGTACGGTCAATAGATTTATCATATGATTGTTAGATGTAGATGATTGGTAGTACTACTTAGGTTGTGTACGGAGTACCTCTGGGTAGTATTAGTAGTATTATTATTGGCCTCAGGCAGGTCGATCCTCCTTATCACACCCTCCCAATCCCCCGCTCCTTGTTATCAACAACATCATTCCATCACCTTCGCTTCTCGTCCTTCATCAGCTTCCTCTGTTGCTGCTCTCGATCAATTGATTCCAGTTCATCCCTGCATCAATTCTACCAGCTCCAATTTTATCCCCATTGACCGTCACGCCGCCTATTCCACCCGTGGAGTCGTTCCAACCTTTCCCGCCCCTCCTGTTCTGGCCGCTCATCTCCTCCGCTGCCGAAACCGGTCCATTTTCTTGCTTCTTGTGCTGCCCCGCGGGAAGCTTCCCTTGATCTGTCGTCCTCTTCCACCAAGGTGACTCATTATTTTCCTACTTATACCTTTCTTTCTTTCTCCCTGGATCGCCTCACTTGCGTCTCCATTCTAAACTCCAAGTTCCCCCGCTTTCTAACCTTCCTTTTCTTCTCCCGCACCTCACTTGTTGAACCTCCTCTTCTGCTACACTCCCCATCGTCTCCCTCTCCTCCCCCCTTTGGCTCCGTCTCCCATCTTCTACAACTACTGATCGCTGCTATCACCACCAGCAGCAGTGGCAACTACTTGGCCAGCTGATTGAATCACTTTTCCTTCTCATTAATCACACATTTGCCGAGCATGGCTGCTGCCTTTCGCCAGCCCGAGGAGGCGGTCGATGACACCGAGTTCGTCGATGATCACCATGAGCACCACAGAGACTCGGTCCACCGCCGGCTACGTGCCAACTCAGCCATCATGCAATTCCAAAAGATCCTCGTCGCCAACCGTGGTGAAATTCCCATCCGTATCTTCCGTACCGCCCACGAACTTTCCTTGCAGACAGTCGCCATCTACTCGTATGAGGATCGTCTGTCCATGCACCGCCAGAAGGCCGACGAGGCCTACATGATCGGCCGTCGCGGTCAATATACCCCCGTCGCCGCCTACTTGGCCATCGATGAGATCGTCAAGATTGCTCAGGAGCATGGTGTGCACCTGATTCACCCCGGTTACGGCTTCTTGTCTGAAAACGCCGAGTTTGCTCGCAAGGTCGAGCAGGCCGGTATTGTCTTTGTGGGCCCCACGCCGGAGACCATTGACGCCCTCGGCGACAAGGTCTCTGCTCGTCAATTGGCGATCAAGTGCGGCGTTCCCGTGGTTCCCGGTACTCCCGGTCCCGTGGAGCGCTACGAGGAGGTCAAGGCCTTCACTGACACCTATGGCTTCCCCATCATCATCAAGGCCGCCTTCGGCGGTGGCGGTCGTGGTATGCGTGTCGTCCGCGACCAGGCCGATCTGCGGGACGCCTTTGAGCGTGCTACCTCCGAGGCCCGGTCCGCCTTTGGTAATGGCACCGTCTTCGTCGAGCGTTTCCTCGACCGCCCGAAACACATTGAAGTCCAGCTTCTCGGTGACAACCACGGTAATGTCATCCACCTGTTCGAGCGTGACTGCTCCGTCCAGCGCCGTCACCAGAAGGTCGTTGAGATCGCGCCCGCCAAGGATCTGCCTGCCGATGTGCGCGACCGCATCTTGGCCGATGCTGTGAAGCTGGCCAAGTCAGTCAACTACCGCAACGCCGGTACCGCCGAGTTCTTGGTTGACCAACAGAACCGCTACTATTTCATCGAGATCAACCCTCGTATTCAGGTCGAGCACACCATCACCGAAGAAATCACCGGCATCGATATCGTCGCTGCTCAGATCCAAATCGCTGCCGGCGCTACTCTGGAGCAGCTGGGCCTGACCCAGGACCGCATCTCCACCCGCGGTTTCGCCATCCAATGCCGTATCACCACCGAAGACCCGGCCAACGGCTTCAGGCCCGATACCGGGAAGATCGAAGTCTACCGTTCCGCTGGAGGGAACGGTGTTCGTCTGGACGGCGGTAATGGTTTCGCTGGTGCCATCATCACTCCTCACTACGACTCTATGCTGGTCAAGTGTACCTGCCGTGGTTCCACATACGAGATTGCCCGCCGCAAGGTCGTGCGTGCTCTGGTTGAATTCCGTATTCGCGGTGTCAAGACCAACATTCCTTTCCTCACCTCACTGCTGAGCCACCCCACCTTTATCGATGGCACGTGCTGGACCACCTTCATCGATGACACTCCCGAGCTGTTCGCTCTTGTCGGCAGCCAGAACCGTGCTCAGAAGCTTCTTGCCTACTTGGGTGATGTCGCCGTTAACGGCAGCAGCATCAAGGGTCAGATCGGCGAGCCCAAGTTCAAGGGCGAGATCATCAAGCCTACCCTGCTGGACGCCGCCGGTAAGCCGATCGACGTGAGCGTTCCCTGCACCCAGGGTTGGAAGCAGATCCTTGACCGTGAAGGTCCCGCCGCTTTTGCCAAGGCCGTCCGTGCCAATAAGGGCTGCTTGATTATGGACACCACCTGGCGTGATGCCCACCAGTCGCTGTTGGCTACTCGTGTCCGCACGATCGATCTGCTGAACATCGCCAAGGAGACGAGCTACGCGTATGCCAACGCTTACAGTTTGGAATGCTGGGGTGGTGCCACCTTCGACGTCGCCATGCGCTTCCTCTACGAGGATCCCTGGGACCGTCTGCGCAAGCTGCGCAAGGCTGTGCCCAACATTCCCTTCCAGATGCTGCTCCGCGGTGCCAACGGTGTCGCCTACTCGTCTCTTCCCGACAACGCCATTTACCACTTCTGCAAGCAGGCCAAGAAGTGCGGTGTCGACATCTTCCGTGTCTTCGATGCTCTCAACGACGTTGACCAGCTCGAGGTCGGTATCAAGGCTGTGCAGGCCGCCGAGGGTGTCGTCGAGGCTACCATCTGCTACAGTGGAGACATGCTGAACCCCAAGAAGAAGTACAACCTCGAGTACTACCTGGCCTTGGTGGACAAGATTGTCAAGTTCAACCCCCACATCCTTGGTATCAAGGATATGGCCGGTGTGCTGAAGCCCCAGGCCGCACGCCTGCTGGTTGGCTCCATCCGTGAGCGCTACCCCGACCTCCCCATCCACGTCCACACCCACGACTCTGCCGGTACCGGTGTGGCCTCCATGGTTGCCTGCGCTCAGGCCGGTGCTGACGCCGTCGACGCCGCCACCGACAGCATGTCCGGTATGACATCTCAGCCCAGCGTTGGTGCTATCCTTGCGTCTCTCGAGGGCACCGAGCACGACCCAAAGCTCAATCGGGCGCACGTTCGTGCCATCGACTCCTATTGGCAACAGCTGCGCTTGTTGTACTCGCCGTTCGAGGCTGGTCTGACCGGCCCCGACCCTGAGGTCTACGAGCACGAAATTCCCGGTGGCCAGCTGACCAACCTCCTCTTCCAGGCCAGTCAGCTCGGCTTGGGTCAGCAGTGGGCTGAGACCAAGAAGGCCTATGAGTCGGCCAACGATCTGCTAGGCGACATTGTCAAGGTCACGCCCACCTCCAAGGTTGTCGGTGACCTGGCTCAGTTCATGGTCTCCAACAAGCTGACTCCCGAGGACGTTGTCGCCCGTGCTGGCGAGCTGGACTTCCCTGGCTCTGTCCTTGAATTCCTCGAGGGTCTTATGGGCCAGCCCTTCGGCGGCTTCCCTGAGCCTCTGCGATCCAAGGCTCTGCGTGAGCGCCGCAAGCTCGACAAGCGCCCCGGTCTCTACCTGGAGCCTCTGGACCTGGCCAAGATCAAGAACCAGATCCGGGAGAAGTATGGCTCCGCCACCGAGTACGACGTGGCCAGTTACGCCATGTACCCCAAGGTCTTTGAGGACTACAAGAAGTTCGTGCAGAAGTATGGTGATCTGTCCATCCTGCCTACCCGCTACTTCTTGGCCAAGCCCGAGATCGGCGAGGAATTCCACGTCGAGCTGGAGCAGGGTAAGGTCCTGATCCTCAAGATGCTGGCTATCGGCCCCCTGTCCGAGCAGACCGGTCAGCGTGAAGTCTTCTACGAGGTCAATGGTGAGGTCCGTCAGGTCACTGTGGACGACAACAAGGCCTCTGTCGACAACACCGCCCGCCCCAAGGCCGATATTGGCGACAGCAGCCAAATCGGCGCTCCCATGAGCGGTGTCGTCGTGGAAATCCGTGTCCACGAGGGTTCGGAGGTCAAGAAGGGTGACCCCGTTGCCGTTCTGAGCGCCATGAAGATGGTGAGTTTGCATCTCTTGCGCAAATGCTACCATATCAAACAAGCTAATGGAATTATAGGAAATGGTTATCTCTGCTCCTCACAGCGGAAAGGTCTCCGGCCTGCTCGTTAAGGAAGGCGATTCCGTGGACGGCCAGGACCTCATCTGTAAGATCGCCAAGGC
This sequence comes from Aspergillus pseudoviridinutans, assembly GCF_018340605.1. Classification (NCBI taxonomy): domain Eukaryota; kingdom Fungi; phylum Ascomycota; class Eurotiomycetes; order Eurotiales; family Aspergillaceae; genus Aspergillus; species Aspergillus pseudoviridinutans. The sequence continues at coordinate 2,262,033 of NW_025091281.1, read as the reverse complement.
GTAGAGCTGGAAAAAGGCCTAGAGAGAAATTACGAATGAATGAGGATGTATTGTCTTGTATACAGGCCGCGCACGCGGCTTATTTTCTATGGAGACATGAAAATGGGAATGGCTTTTGATGTCTGCTGTCTGCTTAGAGCGTTTATAGTATCTGGGTTGGGGTTTATTGTCGGTTGTTTCTATATCTGTCAACAAATCTATTTCTGAGCACAATGAACGTGCTATTTCAAATTCCACAAACTCGTCACATGCAGTTGCCCTCTAGAATGCATCTACTCGAAGTGAGCCGGAATATAGACCGTGTCATAATAGTTTGGCAGGGCTGGGTGGTTCATTTCAGACAAAATCAAGTCACAGATGGGACAATATACAGCACATGGATTAACATCCAACGATCCTTGTCGTCTCGTCAGAGTTTCGCAGAAGTAGAGCCCTCGCCGGGCTCCCCCACCTCTCGCAACGCCCTCCAGACCCGCATGGCCTCGTCCCACAGGCCGTCCTCGCAGATCTGGACCGACCCATCGGGCCTGAGAGTCCTCATCTGCCGGTAATCCCCCGTTCCCCAGCCGATATCCGCATCCGCGTCACCCCGGACAAACCTGGTGAGCGGGTCGATGAACGCCTCCCGCACCATGGGCTTCTCCTCCGCTTGCAGCGCCTCCCCGTTGCCCCAGAACCAGAGGTAGTGGTCTGTTGCGTGCGTGACGCCCCACGAGGGCGGGATCGTCCGGTCCGCGCACTTGAGCCGCTTCTCGATGCGGTAGCGGTAGAGTAGATGGCCAGCGTTGCCGGAGGCCAGGGCGTGGACGAGCCCGCGCTGCGTCTTGTGGACCTGCATATCGGCGTAGATCAGGCCGAAGGCGTCGGTGTGCCAGTTTTCGCAGCCGGGGGGAAGCTGGCCGTGCGGACAGTAGATTTTGATTACGGCGTCCGCGATGTGACGGGGGTAGTCGGCTAGGAGACGGCGGTGCAGGGATTGCAGGGTGTTGCTTTGCGGAGGGTGCCAGGTTGCGTAGAGGAATCGTTCGTCGCGGCATTCACCGAGCATGATTCGGATGTTTCGGGCTGCTAGCTTGCGGGCGAAGGTGCCGTTGTCCAAGGACTTGAAGAGAGCTGGGTCTATGAAGGTGCCGTCGCTTGTTGGGCGGAACTGGTGCAGCTCGATGCTGGTTGCTGCATCGAGCAGGGCCTTGGCTGGGATAGAGCGGAGACGGGACAGTTTTTCTTTCCAGGACAGGGACGTGGGGATCTTGAGAGTGGAGAGGAGCTGGTTGAATTGGAGCTGCGCTTCTGCTTGGATTTTGGGCTGGACAGCGGGCGAGTTGGACCAGATGCAAGCTTGTTTTACGACGGATTGTTCTAGAGGGAGCTGTAGGTCGTAGGCCAGCTGATAGAATACTGAGTAGGCTCCTGGTGCACGAGAAATGAGGATAGATATTCGAAAAGATTGGACCGAGACTCACCGGCCGAATAACCAGATATGGTGACCTGCAACGGGTTGCCCCCAAAGAGAGCGATGTTGTCTCTAGTCCACTCTAGCGCTAGACGCTGATCCCAGAAGCCATGATTTCCCACGGTCTCTCCTGCAGAGGCGGCGTCTTGTTCAATCTCGGAAGAGGAAAGGAAACCAAGGACCCCAAGGCGATATGCGGGCATGACTATGACAGCATTGAAGTCCGTCTCACCCAGAAAAGCTGCTGCCGAAAAGCTGTTTGGAGTACCGAACTGGAGAAAGCCGCCGTCTAAAACGCAGAAAGGGTTAATACAATATCCATCAAGGGTATGGTCTGTCCCTTGTAATAGCGTAGAAGACTTACGAATAAAGAAAAAGACCGGCCACCCTGTCCGCTGTTAGCCAACCAGTTCAGGACGGTGTCCAAGAAGGTACATAGGTCTTAGCTGACAGACCTTCCTTGGGAGGTTCTGCTACAGGAACCCACACATTACACTGGAAGCAATCCTCGGTCCATTCATCTCCAAAAGGAAGGTTCATGAACGAAGGTTGCGGACAGACACCTGAACGCCTGTCACTCTGACCGGGCTGATCCCGGGTTCCATAGGCGTAATCCGATGGTAGTCTCTGGGCTCTACGCCATCGCTGAGAGGGAGCTAACCCATAGCGAATGCCACCAAAGAAGCGACAAAGGGGAGTGTTCGTAGCTTTCGATGTAAGGGTGACGCCTTGGACATAGCCTCGGTGGGCGAGAGACTTCACGTACGGATATCGAATGGTTTCCATGTTGATCTGTGACTCTCAACCAGTTTCTGTTACGCCCTGGGTACGTTTTCTTGTCCCAATGGCTCATATTGATAGAATATCTGGCTACGATTATATATAACGAGGCCTATGAGCGGGGGATTTCCCCGGCCTGGCGATGATAAGCCATCTGATAACCGAGGACCTGAGCTAGATGAAGAATACATCCAAGCGAACGAATCTCGAAGCGATATGAGTTGAGATGGATGTGAGTTCGTCGGCAAAAGCAACGGGAGAGCCAACCAGACGAAGTTGACCGTCGTCGCAGCCGACAGCTTTTGCGGGGAAAGTAAATAACATTCCGCGGCGGCGGCGTCAGAACTGGAGACCGATTGCAGCCTGAGGCATCACAAACTGGGTATGCTCCTGATCCAATCGGAGATAAAGCCTTCGACGAATGCTTATCGCGATCAGAAACAGTATCAACTATCAACTGTATCAATCGAGCTCAGTTTGGCATGAGACACGACGGATACTTTATCAGATGGACGTCTATTACATCCGCAATTCCGTTCCCTCCAATACGATTCCATGGATGAATCGATCGAGGTTCCCCCGCATCAAGCAAGAATCTTGACGTCAGCCATCACGAGATCACCTCGACGACGGCCGCAGATATTCTGCTGTCTTTTTACCATACGTACAATCGAGACTCACTTTGCTGAACCGAACATCCCGGAGTCTGATTGGGCATGGATGGTCGTCCCTCAGCGGTGATTCGCCTAGAGCATGTCCATCAGTGCTGCCATCAGCAGACCTGGACGCTTCTGCAAACATGATGAATCATCGTACCAATCTTTGGTTGATCCCAATTGCTGGAAGGATGACCAGCTGCGAGCAACCATAGGATCAATCCGTTTTCTTATTTGCCCAATTAAGCTCCAGGGAAGGCAATTGACAATCACGATACATCATCCCAGCGGAGGTTGTTTCACTGCTTAGGGCAGCTAGGATAGGTAACTTACCCCTCTCGTCTGGAGACGCTTCCCTTGGCTGGGTAGGAGGAGTCGGCTATATATACACCAATCAGTCATGGCATTTCACAAGATGAGCAGCCAAACTTTCATAACAGTTGGTAAGTGAGTGATTTACATCTAGCATCTCCATTTGTCATCTTTATAATCCCCGGAAGGTTGTGCTCTTGATTATTCATTGGGTTTACATCCGACATCCTGAAGCGTCTATTATCTACTATATCTTAGATCACATCTCTCTGATTGATCCTCATCCAAGAACAACTTTGATTCAAATTGCTACTGGAGCGTTGCCTAATTTATCACACCCACTAGGAACCACTATCTTGCCAACAACCTCTCGCAACACTCAGTCAATTCATCCAAAATGAGCGACGGGTCCGAACCCCCAAAACGCCACTGGCATGGAACTGTAGGTGACCGCTACGAACAACCCAGTGTCTGGGTTGTAGGCGGCACTATGCAAACCTCGCCCGGCAGAAGACCCTCTACCGACATGGACGACAGACATGTACGTCTGATAAGTTTCTTAGAAACTACTGTTCAAAGAATTCCTTTCGTCATCAACTGTGTTTGTGTCTTTCGGTGCTAACAACCGAATAGGACTCAACGTCATCCGAGTCGTCCAACACTTCTGCCCAAGGAGCAAGCCCTCCACGCACTAGGAGCGGGGAGCGGAGACGGTCAAGTCTCTTTGAAAGCTTGAACAGCACGAAGCGGAATGCCACTGATCCTAACGCGGCTGCTCGTCGGCAGAGTTGGTTGGAGCAGTCTGAGCAGGGTGGCATCCTCTCGAAGCTCTGGAATACGTACACCAGGGGCCGTTGATTGAGTTGATATGGCTGTGAAGGAAAGAAAGGGAAATTGAATTGGCTTGTACATGTTAATGCAATGCATGAGCCGTGTTAATATCACCATCAGAATGAATATTCACAGTGTTCATGATGCTTTCCCTACGGCATAATTGCGCTGCTGGTTTTTAGGAAAGGCTGAGTCAATGTTATGGGTTCCTGAATAGCAGTGCCTGTTGCCGTATGTCCTATACCTAGCGTACACCATCTTCAGCTTGCGCTGGGTAACCGCTGTGTGCAATTGGCGTTCCCATGATCAGGATGTTGTTGTATACCCAGTCAATCTGGAGTTGCCGCAAAGTGAGGTGACATTGATGAGTTGGCGCGAAATGCTACGGCCCGTACGAGAGTCTACACGGTGCAAGAACACCCTACGATGGACGGCCTACGCCAGTGCTAGAAGGGTGTCCGTTCTGATACCAGACTGGCATCAGAAAAGGGTTGGGTGACCCAAGTCCTACGACTTCAACCCTGGACTGCCCACATAAATGACACAACCGAGAGTGTTCCTTGACGGAAAGCACTCGGATGAAAGCCATCGACCCCACGGCCAAGAACATCCCATGAGCAGTCCATGGACTCATGGGAGCATCATGCAAAACTTTTCAACAATGGTTATGCGGAAAACATCACCCTTTGTGAAGCCTTCATTGTGAAAAGTGGATGCGTTTTTGAATTGTGGATTGATATTCCTAGCACGCCTATCCATATGCCGTGGTAGAAAGAAGCATTTCAGAGCAGAGCGGCAATGTAGAGAAACGCCCGCCTTTTTTATCGATTCATCATAAAACACACAACCCCAAAGAGGCCCCTCCGCAGACCGTTGGACGGAATATTTACCGGACAATGCCGTCGAAGCGGTTCTTGAACCACTTGATGGTCTCAGCCTGGTTGATCTTGTGGTTGGTACCAATGCGAGACTTGCAGCGGCGGCGCTTGGCAACACGCTCACCAGGGCGAGTCCTAAAAAAGACACAATTGTCAGCCATGGACTTGACTGGCAGTCCAGGGGAAGCCAAAAATAGAACCGAGGGCCACTCACATGCAGCAGTAGAAGTCCATACCGTAGATACCAATACCAGGGTCGTACTTGATACCGAGATCGATGTGCTCGCTGATACCGAAGCCGAAGTTGCCGGTCTCGGAGAAGTTCTTCTTTCTCAGCTCGTATTCCTTGACCTTGAGGCCACGCTCGAGGATCTCCTCGGCCTTGGGGCCACGGACGGTAACGTGGACGGCAATCTTTTCGTTACGACGGATACCGAAGGTACGGACAGTGTAGCGGGCCTTGCCTATAGTTGGAAAAAAGAGTTGTCCCATCAGCCGTACTGTTCCCATGATTCTTGATTTTTCTTCTTGCTCCTTCATCTTCCTCCTCTTCGTCGTCCCAACCTCATCGACAAAAAAAGGATTCAAAATCGAACTCGGGCGTCCTTACTGTAGACTGGAGTCTGACCGCTCAGCTGCTCGAGCACCTTAGCAGCACGGGTAAGTCTGTCACCAGACTCGCCGACACTGATGTTGAGCACGAGCTTCTGGATGCGCAGCTCGCGCATGGGGTTTGCGCTCTTGTCCTTTCCGTCCGACTGCATAGCGATAAATTGTTAGAAAAAAGAGTTGTCCTTCTTCTTCGATTGTAGTGGGCTTTGCAGAGAAAACTGGCAACATACCATGGCGACTGCTTTTGGCGTTAGATTGGTCGACTCGTTGAGTGGAAGAATCGAAGGTTCGAAAAGTGTGCAAAAGTGTATGTGTGGGTTGGTGTGGGAAGCGAGAGCCCTTAGCGTCTTGGCATGGTCGTTTGGCGCTAAGCGCAGAGCCGCGTCTCGATCACGACTCCGACTCCCGTGCCAGCGGAATGATAGAGTCGGAGCGCCTGCTTTAGCTGGATTCTCCATTACCTATCTACGGGCGCATAAGCTCAAAAAAGTGAATGATCAAGTAGAGGAGCCCATCTTCTACTGTCTCACTACATTCTTTGGTTTTATTCCCAAGTCGCATTCGTGCGCATTGCCCAGCCAACATGGCCGCCAACAAGCAGGGCAAGATGGTAAGTTTTCGTCATGCTGTTCCCTTGGTTGTCTCTCTTGTCGAAGATGATGTTTCTGCGGTCTTTCATAGCTGACACTGCGTTCGCTTGCAGCAAAACCTCGTAAGTCATTGATTCGATGACTTTTTAGAGCTCGCCATCCCGCCAATTCTAACATTCGTGCAGATCAACTATCGGATGAGGATTACCCTGACCGACGGCCGACAGATGACGGGACAAATGCTCGCATTCGATAAGGTGAATTCTACCAGGTGCTTTTCGACCCATATACATGTAGCTAATGACAACTTTTTCTGACTTATAGCACATGAACCTCGTACTCGCAGACACAGAAGAATTCCGCCGCGTCAAGCGGAAGTCCAAGCCGGCTGCTGGACCGTCGAATGCTCCCCTTGTCGAAGCGGAAGAGAAGCGGACTCTCGGTCTCACAATCGTGCGCGGTACTCACGTCGTTTCCTGCTCCGTTGATGGCCCACCTCCCGCCGAACCATCCGCGCGACTTGGAACAGGTGCGCCTGGCGCTGCAGCTGCAGCTGCCACTCTTGCTGCTGGCCCAGGAATAAGCAAGCCCGCTGGACGAGGTCTTCCTGTCGGCCTTGGAGGCCCTGTTGCTGGCGTTGGAGGACCACCACCGCCCCCTGGCGGCTTCGGTGGTTTCCCACCGGGTGGTTTTCCTGGAGCACCTCCTCCGGGATTTGCTGGCCGTGGAGGACCCCCTGGAGGACCTCGTGAGTTCCTTCCTTTTAAAGAGTTTTCCCTTCGAAATGCGAAACTAACCATCTGTACCTAGCTGGCTTCGGTCCCCCACCTGGATTTGCTCCTCAAGGTGGTCCTCGTAAGTTTTCAATGTTCAATGTGGTTAACTCTTTGCTAACCGGGCTTGATGCAGCCGGTGCCTTCCAGCCTCCACCAGGCTTTCAACCTCCCGGTCAGGGCCGGGGTTTCCCTCCTCCAGGCTTTGGTGGTAGATGATTAATTGACTTCCGGAACGGCACGATGGCATACAATATCCCGGCCGTCAATTGAGCACGGCAAAAATTCTGAAGCTAGGAAAAGGAAAAAAGGACTCGCCATGATTTCAAGTCTATCCGACAAATAGATACAGCACACATCTCTATCAGGCAAACGGCGTTGCGGCGTGTGCGGATGCTGGAAATGTCCCTACGAAGAGAATCAACTCTAGGAAGTTGGTCTAGGATCGATAAGCAGTAATGCTAAATATGTCTAAAGTACCGATACACTAGTCAATTCATAATATGTCTTCTGAAAAGTTTTAAAGCTCTTCATATCGCTTGAAGCTCGTACTCGTATCAAGTAAGGTCTCACGTGACATTACCGGTTAACTCCGCGCTGTGATTCCGTGGTCGGGGAACAGTAACAAAACGTGCCTGGTTAGTGAGTCTGGATACTTGTCTTTGGACCCTTACCCTTGCTTCATCGAATAATTGTTCAACATGGCCGCTGCAATCAAGGCGATCAATGCTAAGATCCGTTCCAACAAGGTTCTGGATTATGTCTGCTCAACACGTACGTACAATGCCTCACCTTGTCGCTCTCGCCCGAGATCGGCCTGCCATGAATGGCGGCGACGGTACTCGTGAAAGCGMAATCAGGTTTCCGATGGCTTTCATAACTGATCTCGGGATGCTGTTCTGTTCTGACCGGATAATGTGCATGAGAAACGCTGACGAGGTTTTGCCAATTCAGACTTCTGGGGCCCTGCCTCGAACTTTGGTATCCCCATTGCAGCTGTGATGGACACTCAAAAGGACCCTGAAATGTACGTCGTCGTCGCACCCCGTTCTGAGCTTCACGATATGGTTCAATGGCCCCCCTATCTCGAACTGGACTGCTCTTATGCCGCCCTGAACCTCCCATCTACTTTGCACCTCCTGCGCGGATACGAGTCGACTCACTCAACTAATACTCGAACAGTATCTCCGGACAGATGACTGCTGCGCTCACAGTCTACTCCGCAACCTTCATGCGTTACGCCCTCGCTGTCTCTCCCAAGAACTACCTCCTCTTTGCCTGCCATTTCATCAACTGCTCCGCTCAGATGACTCAAGGATACCGGTACCTGAGCTACTGGAAGTATGTCCTCTACCCGCCGTCCTCAAACCTGTTCCCCTTGTGCCTTCATCTTCTCTCAACACGATTACCCAAAGTGTAACTGACAGCTCTTCTCAAATCTAGCTGGGGAGGCCGGGAAGCCAAGCTCGCAGAGGCCGCCAAGAAGGGCAAGGAAGTCACCGAAGCCGGCGCATAAACGATGTGATTCTCCCGATTTAGTCGCGTGTTTCTTGGTTGCTCCCGGGTGGATGCCATCCCTATATAATCTCCCTCTTTCTCAGCAGTACTTAGACCTACTCCGGACAAATGCAAAAGTGGATTTTGAGTGTCGACTCGTTCGAGGATTACCCGACGGCTTCTATCCCAGCGGAGAATAGCTTTGTCGGCTCTGATCAACTGTGCTACGTGGATGAGATGGCCAGGTACTCCTGGAGGCTGTACATAGTGTTTCTTGCAGAAATGAATGCTTTGCACTGCCAGTACTTGGCTGTTTTTGGATAGTCTCGGCCGTGTGACTCGCTGAGAGCTTGAACCCGGGAGACTTATAGCAGTGCTCGTTGCATCTGAATCTGAGCACATCAATTGGTCTAATATCTCGCTTGTTACTAGCAATATATACGCAAGGCTGCTAGACTCTAGTGACGTAATGATCTAACTGTTGACACATGGCAGAAGTGCATATGCAGGCTTGCTCGAACATGACCAAGGAGTATAATGACAGAAGAATGATATGAATCGCTTGCTCTCTAATCGAAGTGCCAAATAGCATTGGATCGTCGTCTCATACTGCATAGGTCGAGTCCACCAAAAGACAGTCGTGATAGAAATTTGTATCGATGTGCGAATCATGAATCGCAGTATCCTGGAGGCTTGGTGTTGTCAGAGTTCACCCAGTTGTCGAGTGTCAATGAAGTCGTATATATGCAGGAAATGACTCCAAAGCAGGAAAGAGCGATATCGGCGATCTGCTGGCGCCTGGACTGCGCACAAGCTTTGAGATGAAGGAGTGGCTGTTGGACCAAGAGTCAGTAACTTCAGAAAAAACTTCTGGAGATCCAGTTGCTGGAGACGTACCGGGTATACGTAGATCAGCGGAACACAGGCGAAGCTGCCGACGAGTGAGACAAATTTGTCAAGGTCATCCGCTCCGCCCCAGGCAACAAACGCGCAAATCATGACCAGAAAGAAGCGGAAGCAGTTTTTCTTCCACTTGATCCCGGGGTTATACTTGCCACTACGAGTGAAAAGTTCATTTTCCATGATTCGAATGGCCGGGAAGAGTTGCAGAGGCGTGCTCAGCAGGATTGCCAGAGAATAGAGAAATTGGACCGCATTCACGAATTTATCATCCTGAGGAAGATTGAGAATGACAACGGTTTGCGTCGCGGAGCCATAGGCAGCATAGCTGAGAGCACCAGCAGAGAGGAAGACAATTGTAATGAGGACCATGACACCGGCAAGGACGCTGGGGAACCGACGAGGTTCCTTCATTGACTCCTGAATGGGGATAATCAAACCAATCCCTTCGTACGTGAAAATGGCAGTGCCAATGAAAAGAGTCCATGTGGATGGGTTGAATGCTTTGACATCCGAAATGCCACCTTGCGAAACGATAGTGGCAACGTCGTAGTAATAGAGATAGATGAGTCCCAGTAGAATAAACACATCTGCCACAAGTGCGGTAAAACCCAACTTGCCAATGTCACGAATTAGCGAAAGAGGCAGGAATATGACCAATTGCATCAGCACCATGAACTTGATGTCGATGAACGACTTGCATTTGCTGACAGCCAGAACGAACGCCTGGAGGTTCTCAGCAGTGAAGACAATGTATGCGGAGACAAATCCCAGTTGACTGAGAACAATAGACCCGAGGATGATCCGGCGCATATGTTTTCCAAAGAGAGCACCACCAATGTCACCGAAGGAGCCTTCGATCTTCAAGCGGGTGTTGACCAGCAGGATGAAGCAGTAGAAGCTGAGTATGGATACAGCAAGCAAAACCAAACTGCTGAATAACATCCCACCATTCAGGAAAGCCCTTGGCAAGAACAGAACACCCGTGCCAACAAATGATTTGAGCAAAAGGAGAGCTGCTCCTGTCGTTGTGTTGGTTCCCGTTCCACCGCGCGGTTTTGGTTTACGCTTCCTTCGGCCAGGAGTTTCCGGTCGGAGCAAAGCGGACTCCTCGCCTGGTTCTCTGCCTTCTGCTTCGTCCCATGGTTCTGAGGAGAAATACTCATCAGGCCCCAGAACCTCGTCGTCCTCTTCCAGCTCTTCTCCCGCGAAGTGACCGTACAGGGTGAGAAACTCCAGGAAGCTGCTGGTATGGAGCTGATGATGAGTCGCTGGCGCCTTTGCGCGGCCGTCAGTACTTCCAGGATGAGGGCTACCGGCAGTCCTTCGTATGAAGTCTCTTCTGAAACCTCCTGGGACCCGTATGGTATTGATATCCATGGTTTCCTCCTCCGGCGTAGGTCTACTGAGACTGAAACTCTTACTTCGCAGATGTTTTCGTACCGAATTCCCGGCTTCGGCATCCTCAGCCCACCTATAGACCTGTCTTGTAATATCTCCTCCCTGCAATTGCAAGCTAGAGAATTCATCATCGGCGTTGCTTGCGAGGTCCCTAAAGTTATTGGATTCGATAACGTTCTGCGGTTGCACGAGGTGTCTCTTCACAACCTCAGGATCCTCAAATGGCGCATTTGAATATATGGAGCCTTCCCTTCCTATTTTATTGTCAAATGAGCCATAATTTGACCTCACCGGCTGATTCAGTAAGGCAGGAGAGTCGGTTCGTCTTGGTGGAGTTCCAAGTCTCGGGGGTGAGCGACCAAGACTCTCCTGAAGCGCAGATGCAATCATGGACTGTCCTGGGCCGGGTAGTGAGGCTGGATTATCCACCCGGCCGAGGTCCTGTCCGTTACCTGTCGTAGACTGGTTTGGTATAGGCACTTGTCTGGACGAATATGAGGTTGAAAGGGAAGGAACTGGCGAAGCTAGTCGTGCAATAGAGGCATGTCTTGACCCGATGTCTGCTGAAGGAGATTCCGAACGCTTAGCCGGAGTTGACATAGGAGTCGAGCGATCCGGTTGATATGATGGTCCCTCCCCGTTGTCTGTTCTCCCCGATGACGCCATTTCGCAACGGACTAGACAAGCAGTAGCCGACAAGATAAGAAGTTGAGAGATACAATGCTCCCTGCACAACTCAATACAAGGCTTCGCCCAACTTGGTGAGTGTTCACAAGCAGTGAGGCAGCGCAAGGCAGCGCAGAAGCGGCAACGCGACTTGGGCGTAGAATAAGAGTATATTCCGCAGTGGTTGTATTTTCCACTGGCTGTAACTCCCACTGAAGCGATGCCTTGTTTGTATAAAAATATCCTTATCGTTATATCAATGAAGATTGGTAGTGTCCATCCTTCGTTCTCCTCATGTATAGATGAGTATAACAACAGCTAACGGAAGATGATGCACGGGACTGTGCTTGGTGACTAACGAGGAATTTGCACTGTTTGTCTCTGTGTCTGGGTGAGGTCATTGCCGATCTTCCAAGCATTTGCGGCTTGCAGCGATGCCAAGTCAATTGCGGCATTCTGAGCTCGATTTTGCCGGATTTTCGAGTCTTTGAACACACCAATGCTTTTAATCAAGTATAATGCTTTATGATAAAAACATGTCGCCTTTCCATCTCCGCTAAAGGCTTCCTTGTCGATACACTCTTCCGTTGTGATCTCGGCTGCGACCAGTGTGCTATTGAAGGGGTGGGGACCCCACTGCGATAAGGTGTAGGATTGTGTCTTTTGATGAACAACGGACCGAACAAAAGCAAATCGGGGCCGATGTCGAGGCGAAGGCCGAACTTTTCCACACGAACCGCTGAAGAAGATGTTTCCAGGTTGGATCCAAACGACCCAGCCCAGGCATCTCCTGAGGACAACAGCAGGCTCCTCGATTGGAGGTCTGCTCTCTCGTCCCGTCCCTATGAGCCGCTGAATGCCTTTTCGCGAAGGTCAAATAATCAGCGTCATCCGTCGTCGACCGGCTTTTTCAGTGGTATCTCTCGGTGGTGGCACCGTCGAGACAGTGGGAGGCAGGATTCCTCGGCGGACAATGTGGCAGCCAATGTCTCCCACTCTGCAGGGCCGCTGAGAGAACCGAGTCCTGATAAGAAGGAAAAAAATGGATCGGCCCATCGTGCATCGGAGACTGCACATAAGCTTGGGACATTTTCTGGAGTCTTCGTGCCGACAACACTGAATGTGCTCAGTATCCTGATGTTCCTTCGGTTTGGGTTCGTTCTTGGACAAGCTGGCTTACTTGGGATGCTAGGTCAGTATATGCTGCCTCGGACAACTTCCTCCATTTAGAAATACTGCTGACGAATGCAGGGCTTCTGGTTGCGTCTTATACAATCAACCTGGTAACGACAATGTCTCTCTCCGCCATCGCAACGAACGGAACCGTAAGAGGCGGCGGCGCATATTATCTGATTTCCCGCTCACTAGGACCTGAATTTGGTGGCTCAATTGGCATCGTATTCTACCTAGGCTATGTCCTGAATACTGGCATGAATGCTGTCGGTCTCGTTGACTGTTTCACACAGAATTTTGGCACGGAATCGGGCAACTGGGGCAACTTTCTTGAAGAAGGATTCTGGTGGCAGTACTTATGGGGAACTATCGTCTTGGTTCTATGCACTGCAATATGCTTGGCCGGGAGCTCCATGTTCTCGAGGGCTAGTCACGGACTGCTAGTCATTCTACTAGTGGCAACATTCAGCATCCCAGTTTCCGTGATTGCCATGAAACCATTTAGTAACCCCAAGTTGGACGTTGAATTTACGGGCATTCGCCTGCAGACATTGCTGGAGAACCTGAAGCCTAGGCTCACCAAGGGTGCCGCTGGTAGCCAAATCCACGGACGAGAAAATTTCCAAGACCTCTTCGGAATTTTGTTCCCTGCTACAGGCGGAATATTCGCGGGTGCCAGCATGTCGGGTGACTTGAAGAATCCCAGCAAATCGATACCCAAGGGAACGCTCTCTGGACTGGCACTGACTTTCGTCACTTATACACTTGTGATCCTGGCAATGGCTGCCTCAATAACCAGAGAGTCATTCTACAAGAATACCAGCGTCCTCCAGCTGGTCAATGTTTCCGGTGTCGTTATACTGCTGGGGGAGTTTGCAACGTCGTTCTTCTCCTCCTTGATGGGAGTCATTGGTTCTGCGAAACTCCTCCAGGCCATTGCGCGCGACAGTCTCCTTCCTGGGCTGAGTCTTTTCGGCAAAGGCAGCAAGAAGAGTGACGACCCGGTGTATGCTATAATTTTGACTTTTGTATTCGCACAGCTTACAATGCTTTTTGATATCAACCAGATCGCATCCTTTGTTACCATGACGTACCTGATGACATTTTTGGTTACGAACTTAGCGTGCTTTCTTCTGAAGATCGGCTCCGCGCCCAATTTTCGCCCATCTTTCCACTACTTCAACTGGCAGACTGCGGCAGCCGGGACTTTGGTGTGCGGTGCCAGCATGTTCTTTGTGGACGGAGTCTATGCCACCGGCTGTGTTGGCATTCTCATTATGCTGTTCTTGCTAATTCATTACTCCTCGCCTCCGAAGTCATGGGGTGATGTTAGCCAAAGCTTGATCTACCACCAAGTGCGAAAGTATTTGCTTCGCCTTCGCCAGGAACATGTCAAATTCTGGCGACCTCAGATTCTGCTTTTCGTGACCAATCTCGATGAACAGTACAAGATGGTCTCGTTCTGCAACTCACTGAAGAAAGGAGCCTTATTTGTGCTGGGCCACGTGCTTGTGACGGATGACTTCCCTAGCGCAGTGCCAGAAGCTCGTCGCCAGCAAAATGCATGGACAAAGCTTGTTGAGTACTCTCGAGTCAAGGCCTTTGTCAACATTTCCGTGGCTCCGAGTGTGGAGTGGGGCGTCAGAAATGTCGTCCTGAATTCTGGACTTGGAGGGATGAGGCCCAACATCGTGGTTATCGATCAGTTTCGGAAAGGTCAATCGCTTGCTGAAGTCTTACAGCTTCCTGCTCACAGAAAAGACTCTACGAACAGCAAACACAACTCTCATGAGGCACAAGGTGAATCATCTGAGAATGAGGCGCAAGACCTTTCTATGAGCTGCAAGAGCTATGTGACTATACTTGAGGATCTACTCTTCAAGCTCCGGATTAATGTTGCCGTGGCCAAAGGATTCGAAGATCTCGAGCTCCCAAGCCCAGATGGACAGCATAAGAAAAAGTATATCGATCTGTGGCCTATTCAGATGTCGGCCGAGCTTGGCGCAGATAATGAAAGCAAACAAAATGTCCTCACGACTAACTTTGATACATATACCCTCATCCTTCAGCTAGGATGCATCTTAAACACAGTCCCCTCGTGGAAGAAGACGTATAAGCTTCGAGTGGCGGTATTTGTGGAATACGAGACCGATGTTGAAGACGAGCGTCGAAGGGTTGAAGCCCTCCTTGAGAAACTTCGAATCGAGGCGGAAGTCCTGGTTTTCTGGCTGGCATGTGGCGACTTGAAGGCGTATCGCATCATTGTCAACGGTGACATGAGCCCGGATACCAAGGAAGCCCAGGATCGTGTTCACGCTGTGTTGGAGCATGAAGACTGGTGGCAGGAGCTACGGCGGTTCCGCAATAGCTCGAAAGATTCCCCAGAAGTATCGGGCCAATTAAGCCTCGCGAGTCTACCGGAAAGAATGTCCAGCTGGAGTGGGGCATCGGGCCACGAAATGACGAGGTCGCAGAGTCAAATGGCCGGCGGACTGAGAAAATATATCCAGTCCCGGCGGCGGCGATCTATATCAAGTTTCAAAGGGCTTGGAGGGGTCAGTCTAGGCATGAAGACGCATCGCCTACTTGATTCACTCGTTCATTACGACAGCAGTGCAAGTGAGAGTAGCAGTGATAGCGAATTTGAGCCGTACGCTAGTGACGACGACGACGGGGAAGAGGGGTCCCGGGAGACTGATGATCATAATTCACAAAATTATGACGCCGTGGCTTCGCCTAAGACGGATCAAACGACACCTCAGGAGATTACAGCCACAGCCAAGCAGGATATTCCATCCATCATCACTACGGGCGAAGAGGCATCTCCCAAGAGCAAAGTTGGGCTTACCCGGCCACCCATCAGCCGCTCACCATCTAGCATCCGATTCTCTTCCTCGCCCATACCTGAAGCAAGAGTTAGCACAGAGGAAAACGCGGGCCCGTCCATCATGTTTGCGCCAAGCTCATCGCCTCCGCGCTTCTCGAACCGGTTGGAATCAATTTATACCCGACGTTCCTCCTCCGCGGCCAGAAGTGCTTCCGGATATCCCAACCAGGCGTCTGTTCCTCTGTCATTCGACGATCTTCCCAGTCGTGCACAGCACCTGATCCTTAACGAACTGATGGCCAGGCAAAGCAGTCAAACGGCCGTCATCTTCACGACATTGCCTTCCCCCTCCGAGGGTACCGCGGAAAGTGAAGAGACAAGCGAGTCTTACCTGAGTGACTTGGAGGTACTGTGGCAAGGACTGCCACCCTGCCTGTTGGTCCATAGCAATAGTATGACCGTGACGATGAACCTATGATGATCGATTTGATTTCCACCTAGTAATGATGCTTTGAAGCGCTGCACATATACTTGGCAACATGATTCATTCAAAACAGCTAGGACAATAACATAAATTTACTTGACTATCATATAGTAAGATGACTGCTTTTTCGCTAGGATCTCACTGAAAGAGTTTAAGAAGGAATGAAGGCCAGTGTCAGCACCGCTGAAGGATGAGGCGTGTTTGGTGTCGTAATCTTAAATGTAATCACATTACACATGCATGTCAGCACCACATCAAGAACAAACTGTATCTCTTTGACAGAAGCTGACAGAATCGAGATTCTGATGACAATAAGAAGAAATGGAAGAAATCCAGTTACTAATATTCTCGAAATTCATCAAAATAGATTTCCACTGAGAGAACTAGGTAGTTTGGGGGTAACAAATGACAATTTGCCTGCGTGTTATTGGGCCACAGCAGAGAGTCTAGGACGTCTCCGAGTGTTATTACCGTACCTCGTGCTGTACCCCTCGGTACATAGATAAAATAAAGTACGCTGGATGTTTCTATTGCTCATCGCCAATTGAACTACTCTCATGTTTCTTACCCTCCCTCCGTCCTCATTCAAATCCATTGCACTAATTCTTTACTAATAATAATATTTTGTTACGTTGTGCGCGCGAATAACATTCCAGTCGCTTATCCCCTCTAATCCTCTTTCGTCATAATCCTTCCTCTCGGAAACCCCCTTTCTGGTCGCATTGCTGATAGCTCGAATGGGCAACTCCCGTGGACGCCGAACGAACGGCAGCATCAAGACAAGCAAGGGTACCCAACGTGGTACAGTGTCCCATCTGTTGTCAGATCAGCCCCTCGCGGCACGGCCCAAGGTCTCGATAGTCAGCAACGACGACAGCCAGGACAGTTCTGACGGCGGCGCATCCACGACTCCTTCCACGGCCGAATCCACAGTAAAGACCGCTATTGACGGCACAGACGGCACGAAAAGAAATATGTCGAGGAAGCCCTCATCGCCAATGGCTCCGGCCTTTATGGTGTCGGCGCCAGGCAAGGTTATCGTCTATGGCGAGCATGCTGTTGTCCACGGCAAGGCAGCCATGGCTGCGGCCATTTCCCTTCGGTCCTACCTTCTCGTCACAACGCTGTCCAAATCGCACAGGACAATTACAATGAATTTTCGGGATATCGGTCTGGACCATACGTGGAACATTGACGAGCTGCCGTGGGACGTGTTCCACCAGCCGTCCAAAAAGAAGTTCTACTACGACCTGGTCACCTCTCTTGACCCGGAACTTGTCGCCGCAATCCAGCCCCACGTCGAGGCGGTGTCTCCAGGAAAACCAGAGGATGTGCGCAAGATCCATCGCCGATCCGCGTCCGCGTTCCTTTACCTGTTCCTTTCCCTCGGGTCGCCGCAGAACCCTGGAGCGATCTACACCCTCCGATCCACCATCCCTATCGGCGCAGGTCTCGGCAGCAGCGCGAGCGTCTGCGTCTGTCTGAGCGCTGCGCTACTCCTCCAGATCCGCACTCTCGCCGGTCCCCATCCTGACCAACCTCCTGACGAGGCGGAAGTGCAAATCGAGCGCATCAATCGCTGGGCGTTTGTCGGGGAGATGTGCACGCACGGGAACCCCAGTGGTGTGGACAACACGGTCTCCGCAGGCGGCAAGGCCGTGATATTCCGACGGGAGGACTACTCCAAGCCACCGACTGTCACTCCGCTCCTTGACTTCCCCGAACTACCTCTCCTTCTCGTCGACACGCGACAACCCCGCTCAACCGCCGTCGAAGTGGCCAAGGTGGGCAAGCTGAAGGATGAGCACCCAGTCGTGACCGACTCCATTCTGGAGGCAATCGACCAGGTGACCCTAGCGGCGCAACAGACGATCCAGGAAATCAACACCAAGGGTATCACAGACCGGACGCTGGAGGACCTGGGTACCCTGATCCGTATCAACCACGGCTTCCTCGTATCGCTCGGTGTCTCGCATCCCCGCTTGGAGCGGATCCGCGAGCTTGTCGACTACGCCGACATTGGATGGACAAAGTTGACCGGTGCTGGAGGTGGCGGGTGCGCAATCACCCTTCTCCGTCCGGATATCAAAGAGGAGGCTGTCCGCGAGCTCGAAGAGAAACTTTCCGCCGAAGGATTCGTAAAGTACGAGACGACACTGGGAGGCGACGGCATCGGTGTTCTCTGGCCGGCTGTGCTTCGCAACGGCACCGACGAAGAAGGTGGCGAGGAGATTGACCAACAGAAGTTCGAGAACGCAGTCGGCCCAGAGGGCATCGAGCGTCTCGTGGGCGTCGGCGTCCAGGAGAAGCGGGAAGGATGGAAATTCTGGAAACGGTCGCCTCGTTTCTCATGATGCCCTCGGACACTCTACATCCCTTTTTCTTCCTTTCTAAAATTTGGGCACATTTTTCCCTAGTATGCGACAGGAATCTTTGCATGATATGCCTTCCATCAGCGCTTTTTCTTTTTTTTTTTTATTCCGCCAATGTCTTCTATCTTCGTTCTTGTATCATATTTCAGTACTCATTATGATGGTGCCTGCTCTTTTTTGCATGGCGCTTCTTCCTTTTTTTCATCTCTGCCTTCTTTCGCGTCACGTTATGTTTCAGTACTTCATTCTTTAACCGTTGTGTATGCTTGTTTGAGATCGTCACGGGAGCGTTAATGTCGAGGATCGAGCGCTGAACGAACTTATATATATATACAACCAAAGGCCAGGGAATCGCATGAGATAGCCATGAATTGCCCTAATTTATAGTTATACAAGCACATTCAATGGTGCAATAAGTCCCAATGCTGTCAGCCCATCGTCGTCTCCCAGCCCTTCTCAATCATGACATCCATCCAGTATACGTTATTGTCCCCCGCATCCATTCGTCTCCATACCTCTTGCACAAGTTGAAGGCAGACGCTGATCGGCTTCGGAGGCAGGACATGCATGAAGGAGGTCAACCGTCCGAGAACGAAGCGGCGAGTCCTAGAAACCTCGATGGCATGCGACGAGAGATGGGGCCCATCTACGTCTAGAGGGATCTCCGACGGCGTTACACGAGGCAGGCGAAGTTCGCTACTTGATGCGACGAGCAGAAATGGTTGGAGACATCTGGTGCGGGATTCGAGGGGAATGGTCTTAAGGCGGGACAGAGTGGTGAGTGCGAATTCGGTCAACCAGCTGCTGTAATAAGAATCTGAGTGGGTTATGCTCGAGGCTGCTTGCTCGGACGACACGTTGCTTTCGGGTTGTGGGAAGGGAGAGTCGGAAAACCAGGCCATGCTCTCGAGATTTAGGTCGGGGTCCAGGGAAAAGAAAGGATCGCGTGGAGCAGTATCGGATGGTTGTTGGTTTGTCTGTGACGACAATGTCTGATTGGAAGGAAGTCGACGGCGAAGCAGATCGGGGAAAACTCTATACAGCTGCAGGAGGCCAGTACAGCGGTACACCTCAGCCATGGTGAGAAGATGCCAAACTGGTGTCTCGTCGTCGCCAGGGCTGACGATTTCACCCTCTGTGGGATGAGCGAGGCCAAGCAGCCTTTCTTCCAGCTCGCGAGCCCTGGTAATCGCCATCTGCGCTCGGTCGATGTCCGCCTGAGAGGTGAAGTTCGTAGCGCGAACTCTCTTCCTCTCTGAACGAATTAATCTTCCTACTTCTTGCACGGTGAATTGGGTGTCGCGGGCGATCCCTGTCCAAGGATGGGGCACCCGCTGCAGCACGACCGATTCACCTATTTCCGACGCAGATTTCCCAGACAACACGGCCGAGTCGTCCGCGACAAACGACAGAAGCATCTCCCAGTAGATGAGAGCCTCCTCGAAGAATTGGTGATTATTACCGCGATTATGACTGGGAGTTTCGGCGGCCTTGACATCCAGATGCTTCCGAAGTAGGTTGAAAAAGGAGACGCCCAAATCTTTGGAATCGTGCCAACTGGCGGTCTGGCCCAGCATAAGTAGAGCCAGGAGGGACTTGTCGTCCATGGTAGTCTCCTTGGAAATTATCTCCACCGCTTCGTTGCGCATGCGTTGTCCCAAGGGGCCGAATTCTGGAAAATCGTTCACCAGGGTGGCTGCTGCCATGCTTTGCATAGTCTTGCACATGGCCAGAGAGGAGCCCCAGAGACGTGATACAGTCGACCGGAATGGGTTCATCTGACTATCATAGCTAGAGAACAGAGCGGCTACCTCTTTGAAGTAATATTCAATCAAAGTCCAGGAGGGGTTGTTCAACGTTTGAGGAATCGAGGTAAAATCGTGCAAAGGCGGCTTTAGATGGGACGAGGAATACGTGCGGATGATCGTCGAAGGCGAGAAATCGGAGAAATGATGAGTATTATGCTGAAGCACTGGTCCTGCTAATGAAAAGAAGCTTGTGAGATTCGTCGGCGTTCCGAAGTCGAGTGAGCTCTCCCGTTGTGGCACTGATATTGGAGGCGATGCTGACGCTGGCGATGGAGGGCAAAGATCTGTCAACTCAGGTAAAGAGCCTGTGCTCTGGAGATCCCATAGATTATCACACAAGACACTGTTGCCATTCGCTTCCAATACTCTTGTTTCGCATGGTTCATGTGGACCGTTCGAATTCAAGTTGCTACTATCTAAGGCCAACGGAACCTGTGGCAATAGCAATGCATCGATGAAGACCGGTGATTTGGGTGAAGTTGACGGCCGCCGATCTGAGGACTGAAGTGATCTGGATATGGATGCTTCAGAAATGCTTGTTTGATCATTGTCGGGCTCTTGAAACTTTGTCACCCAGCGCAAAGATTGAACATATCCGGGGCACTTCACCCCCAAGCGGGTGCATCGGCTACAGTGTGGTTTTTCTTCTCCACATTTGACCTATCACCATGTTCAGTGATCCCAATAAATCATTGCATTCACGGAGTCGAGGTTCTATGTGGCGTGGATAGATTGAAGATATACTCACCCTTTTGCTCTTACACCTAGCACAACCGTTGCGGGACTTCTTGACTCGTCGCATAACGATTCAACCTCATCGGCTGAGAGAACGATAACGCGGATATGATTTCCTCAAGGGATGTTGGGAGAAACTTGGAGACTCCCCATTACTGCTCCAAATAGAAGCAGTCATCTGGACAAGATCATAGATATGCCACTGGCCGAGAGCGTGCGGGGAAACCCTGAGCTTATCAGCAGGCGGCGTCCAATTAGAGACCGGTTGGGACGTTTGCCTGTCTGGGGCAAGTTGAAGGCTATCAGGGAAGTATATGAATCATGGAGTTTCTCAGGACTATTTATGTCGATTCATTGATCCCCTGCTCTCTGGAGGTGGCACAGAGTCCCGATGATAGGAATCTGGCTTGATGTTGAGATCCTTCGAACCGGTCAAAAGGAAACTGGTCAGCATTGCTACTGCAACTAACAATGGCATTCCTATCAAGGGACGCTTGAAGACAGCTGCAAAAGCAGATAAGGAATCCAAAGCATGGAGCACGACTCCGCTCAGCGCCCCATGGGCTGATCTCTTTCATCTCAGATACCAGAAACGCACATGATGACCAAGTAGGATGAATGTTCGTTGTTCTTACCTAGTCCTCGAGGGCTCCATGGCAACTCGCTTGACATGACCTACTTCTGTATATTCAAATCAATGGTCGGAACAAAGAAGAATGATCAGACGATTCGTAGCTGTGGACGAGGAAGCAAAGAGGAAGAAAGGATGTTTTGGTATTGTTGTCTTGATATTGTTCGGAATTGCCGCCTGAGGCTGCCACAACCCCACTCGATTATCTTATCGTGTTTTTGATGAATTTCCTCCTTACTACTCCGCACCGCCCTCTTCGCTGTGATCATTTCTACTTATTGTTACATCTGCCTTTTAAATACAATTATAGACCCTGGCGATCTGGAATCAATTGGTTGCTCACTAAAACTCTGACGAGGGAGAACCTACATTTTCTGTAGAAACGGACTGTGGACACTGTGAGCATAGTACCATCTCTCTTCTCCAAGCAAGATCAACACGGCCCTTTACTGGATACCTCACTTTGATTGACGATTTCGCATGCTTCTGCATTAAAGCAAAACTCTAACATTGACAAGGTGTTCTGGAACTCTTCCCGGAGAATTCTTGTGTGCTCCTGTTCTTTGACTTGCTCAAATTAACACCAATCATTATCCCGTTCCAGCATGGAGGGAAAATACTCGTCGGATCCAGAGTGGGCATCTATCAAGCCTATCGAGCTCAATGATGGCAGCGAGTCCGGCGCCATGCCGTTGGCCACCATTTCGTATTCGCCAGAATATCTCGAGGCTACTTCTTACCTGCGAGCTGTAATGGCCGCCAACGAGATGTCGGAGCGAGCGCTGAGACTGACAGAAGACATCATCTCCATGAACCCAGCGCATTATACAGTTTGGTGCGATCAGACTACAGTCCACGCCGCCTTAAAAAGGGATTCAAATGGCTAATCTCTTTTGTGTAGGATATACCGGGCTAAGATTCTTTTCGCCCTAGGAAAAGATCTCAATGAGGAGATAGAATGGCTCAATAAAGTCGCTCTGAAGCATCTCAAGAACTACCAGATATGGTAAGTATTTAGTTCTATTATACCTCGCATCCCGATCCGTCTGACGCACTTCGACAGGCACCACCGCCAAGTTCTCATGTCTTCGCGGGCTCATTTTCCAAGTCTTCCGCCCAGAGAGCTGGACTTTCTGATGGAGATGTTTGCCCAGGACGCCAAGAACTATCACGTCTGGACATACCGCCACTGGCTTGTCCGACATTTCAAGCTCTGGGATTATCCGCGCGAGATCCAGGATGTGGAGACGCTCCTGAAATCTGACGTCCGGAACAACTCCGCCTGGAACTATCGGTACATGCTCCGCTTTGGACCGCGTGATGACAACGAGTACGATGCCGGTCTACACAATACAACGGGATCATCGTCGGAAAAAGGCTGCTTGCCAGTTGTTGACGAGGACCTAGTCGACGCCGAACTGCAGTACTCGCAGACTAGGATCCTTGAAGCTCCTGAGAACCGCAGTCCATGGTCGTACGCGCGCGGAGTACTCCAGGCAGCCGGCAGACCCCTTTCAGAGTGGAAGGATTTTGCCCGGAGATTCGTGGTCGAAAAGCAAGAGAACGGTCAGGTGGTGGATGTTGCGGTCAAAAGTAGCCACGCTATTGAGTGGTTAGCCGACGTGTACGCGGAGGAAGCCGAAAGCGCCTCATCCAAGGAAGAAGGTGCAGCCGGGGCGGTCAAGATGCTCACTCTTCTCAAGGAGAAGTACGACCCTATCAGGAGGAACTACTGGGAGTATCGAATCCGGCAGATTATGGCATCAGCGACACAGGCTACGGAGATACCTGCCTCTGCTTGATTGAGACGTCTATTGCAACAGTTCAAATATGATGCTTTGTATTACTTCTACCTGTCTGAGTTAAAGTTCTTGGGTTTCTTTGGTTTTCCGTGTACATAATTTGCGATTCTAGAGCGGATTCTGGTGTTATGTTTACGGAGGAACGCTCAGCGTCTAGGGCAGAAAGTGATTCTTATACGTAAAGCAAGGGCGCAGGTGGTGTGTCTAGGAGACAATCGAAGTACACAAGAAGCAGTTAGTCTATTGCATAATTCTCAGAGAAATAAATCTACCTGAAACAGAACGATGTATAGCATTTAAAAGCCTAAGCCATCTACAGATCTAGTGTGGCGAACCTGGCCTAGACCTGCCTTGTTTGAGGATGGCTGTGCCATCAATCTGTGTTTCGCCAGTTTCCAAAGTGTGATATACGGGAGAGGAGAGAGCAACCAGAGCGAAGAGTATAGTTCGTCCAGTGTGGAGCTGACGGCCCTCGAAATGAATATTTAGAACAACTGAAGAGATATGAAGGACAGATACATAGGAAGATATCCCACTCTCGATCGCCCGACAGCCGCGACGGTAAGGAATGGGTGTGCATTCTCATGTTGGACGGAATGTACTCCAAAAATCCATAGTAAGGCATTGATTTAACCTATCCTAGTCTATGCATTAAAGACAGAGGGCGTGGAAACGAGGCAGTAAATGGCTTCAGTGGCCATCATTGGTAGCGTCAATTTCACAAAACCTCCATTCTAGCTTGTAAAATGATCCCAAGAACTCCAAGAAATTCAAATCCCATAGCCATAGCACGAACGCATTCGTTAAACCAAGAAATCGTATCCGTTATTAAGGGAATGTTGTATTTTTTGTTGCGGGAAAGCCTGGTTTACGCTCCCCAACCCTCCTGCAACATCTTCCTCCACTCTGCCGCCATGTCGATGGTGACATTGCTGCCTCCGCAGACGATGATCACCACTCGACTGTCCGGCTGCAGGTTCGGGACCAGCTGCTTCAGCTTGGATTGGAACTCGTGCGACGGCGACGGCGTATTTTCAGTAGGATGTGCTTGAGGCTGGCTGCCCGTCTCTTCTGACTCCGTTTCGGTTTCTCCGGACGACAGTCGGTCATCACCGTATCCTTCATCTCGTTGGGGGAATTCAGCCTCTGTCCTCTTCCGCTTCTTCCCAGCCAGAGCTGCCTGCTCGGCTGCCAAATGTGTGCTTGCTGATCCCGAGGCGCGTGCCTTGGTCGCATCACCGATGGCTGCCTCGACGCAGACACCGCATGCCAACTCCACCAGCAGTCTTTCATCATCCGCGAGACGGAGCACGCCCCGAGCGGCATCGGCATCTGAGAGGACAGCACTGTGCACAGCAATTCCGGGTGGGGGAGAGATGGCATATTTGAATGTACGTTCCGAGACGCGGATGGCGCCCAGCGAGGTAGCTTGGGAGGTGATTTTGGGGAGGGAGACGAGGGATTTCTGGGCGACAGCGAGCGCGAGGGAGTCTGTGCCGTCGGTTTCGATGGCGAGTATGTGGATAGGGTCTGGTTGAGCGGATGTGATGCCGTTGCTGTAGTGTGAGCTCTGTTTTTGTAAATGTCTCCGTCGCTCTAGGCCCATGACAAGACCATTAAGCAGTCCGCCGCCGCCAACACTGCAGATCACAGCGTCCAGTGGCAAAGCGCGACCATTGTAGGCGATAGCTTCTTCTCTGGTTGTTACCGGCGGCAGCTGAGCAGCGAGCTCATCGATGATCGTGCTGTTTCCCTCCCAGATGGGCTCATTGTCGAAGGGATGGAGGGCAATCTTGACCACATCTTTCTCGGCGTCTCCGTCATCTCCTTTCATAATCACTTCACGCATGTATTCTCCGGCTTCAGAGAATGTCTCGCCGTACTGGATGACGTCCGAGGCGCCCGCCGCACGCAGTTTGTTCACCATCAGGGGCTTTGTCGAGACAGGCACAACCACGGTGCAAGGATAACCCAAGCTCCGGGAAGCACAGACGGCAGCCAGCCCGGCGTTGCCCCCCGAGGATGCAAAGAAATGCACCGGCCGGCCAGCGTTTTCCGGCTTGATGAGGTGTGAGAGGATCTGGTTGCCCATTGCACGGGACTTGAAAGATCCGCTGGGTTGAATGTTCTCGAGCTTCAAGAAGATTCTACAGCCTGCCGCACGAGACAGACAGGCGGATTCCACAAGGGGAGTCTCAACCCATGGCGTCTTGAAGCTCAGCTTCACTTCCTCAGGTGAGATGCTGCCCATGGTGTAAGAGCGGGGATTCACGTCTGCTCAAGGGACCAGAGAAAAGACAGAAGAGCACAGTTGAAAAGTATTGTATACAGTCCAATTCGTAAGTTGGGATGGTAGTAGTATAAACAGAGCAGAGTATATGAGGTATCAAGGAACGCAAAAAAAGCTGGGGAAAAATGAGAGTTCTAGTATCACACTGGAGATTAGAAGCCAAGATAGAACATGAGAGAATAATACAAACCCATTCTTGCTTATCCATGAATTATATGACGCCAAAACACCAGTTATTCTGATATACAATAGGGCATACTTCCCGATTACCATGATAGGAGGTTTGCCGCGGGAAAGGGCCAGGGGTTTTCCGTCCGCTCAGTGTTCGGAGACTCAGCGTCGCGATTCTGGAACATTTTTTCCCGCTGATAACCTTGTGGACAAGCGTAGGAGGATCCAGAAGCCGTACGCCATGACATAACACAAACCTTGTCTCATCTATGCATGGCGATGATCCTGTAGTCCTGCAACCCAGCTCCACTGGCAAGTAACGGAAAAGTGTTTTACTCGACCCTTGCGTTGGCGGAGAAGCAGAGACTCATCATCTTTTTGTGTGATTGGACTGCGATCCTTTTCTTCTTATCAAACGAAAACTGATTTTCTCATCATTCTTCGATAATGAGAGGGGGGAAAAGAATACTCTTTTCGACACCCTCACCGTAATCCGGATCACAACCATAGCGTGCAGCCGAAAAGCTCCGTTTCGATGGCTCTGTCTTGTCTACACGGAGAATATCGAGAAGTTCGGTAGACTTACTGGGCATGAAAGGTTGCAATAGGATACCAGAGATTCGTAGGGACTCGGCAACATTGTATAGCACTCGCTGCGAGTCGGCTGGAGATTTCCATGGCTCTGCTGCATGGAAATACTTATTCGTCTGCAATAAAGGGTAACGGAAGCGATGTCAGTCTGATATAATCGTGTCTAGTGCTTGTGTGATAGACTCTTAACACTGACCTTCTCGATAATCACCATGATGTCCTGCAAAGCGGCACGGGGGTTTAACTTTTCCATTTGTTCCGCCACTCTATCAGGTGTCTGCTCTAGAAGCGATTGATGCTCCAGATCTTCGGGCGTCGGCGCGGGCAGCTTGTCGGCGGCTGCGTCCGCAATGTACGACCGCAGGTTACCCTTTGCACAACCAATTGTACGGTGTGTTAGGTTTCCAATGCCCCATTGGAGCATCTTCTTGTAGTCACGGATAATGTAGGAGTTGTCATAGTCGGCATCCCCCGCTAGTCCACCTTGGAAAGCAAGGAAGAAACGCATGGTGTCGACACCAAAACGATCAATCGCGAAGAAAGGATTCACCACATTTCCGGTGGACTTCGACATCTTTTCCCGGTTCATGGTCCAGTGACCATGAACGAGGACTCTACGAGGTAGAGGCAAATCCAGTGCCATAAGGAAGGCAGGCCAATAGACGCAATGGAAACTGACATGGCTGTCAATCTTTCGTCCCGCCCGTCACGCGGAAGAATAACTTACCGAACAATATCTTTGCCGATGACATGCACATCGGCGGGCCAACCTAGTCGGCCCTCCTGACCAGGAGGAAATGGGTATCCGGCCTTAGTCAAATAGTTGATAAGGGCGTCCAGCCAGACATAGATCGTTTGTGTCTCATCGCCCGGTACAGGAATGCCCCAGGTCAGTCGCTCCACAGGCCTAGAGATCGACAAATCTGATAATCCCGAGGACACTGACTTGACGAGGTCTGCCATATAGTTACCAGGCGTGACGAACTCGGTGCTTTTGTACAAGTCCAGAAGGCGCTCCTGAAAGGCAGACAGTCTGAAGTGATAGTTCGTTTCCGACGACCATTCTACCTCTTTTCCTGTCTCAACTGAAACCTGGCATAGTGAGTGGTTGTACATCTGATAACATCCAGATTCTAGGGCCAAATACCATTCTCTTCCTTCCAGTAGAGGGATCCAAGGAGTTTTGCACTTGCGATGGGGGGTAGAACGTTTCGTCGCTGACGGAATACCATCCCTCGTGCTTTGCAGTGTAAATATAGCCCCGGTGGTTCAACATTTCCTTTTGCATAGTCAGCATGCGGAGCAGAAAGCTAGCAGCATTTCCGACGAACCCAGAAGTATTGAACAGCCTCCTTGTGCGCCGGGTCGGTCGTTCGTATGAAATGATCGTAGTCAAGATTTGCGGCTTTTGCTAGGGCCTGAAACTCATCGTCGCAAATTTAAGTAGAGGTTCTCGTAAGTGTTTGTAAGAAGAGCGCGACCGACCTGAAAGGTTTTGCAGTTCATATCACAAAAGGCCTGAGGATCCATGCCAGCCGCGCTCGCGGCCTGCTGAATCTATTTTCACCAAGTTAACCGCGTGACATAGCCCCAGGTCAAGCACCAGGCGATACCTTCATTCCATGTTCATCGGTCCCCGTCAACAGTTGAGCGTCTTTGTCTCCAAGAAGTACCCGCCATCTCTTCAGAATATCGGTGATCACCATAGTATAGAAATGACCGACATGGGGGGCTTTGCGAAATCGATTCCATCAGTATAGATTCGACGATGAGGTCCGCATAGGGTTCATAGAGTCTCGTACCGGCATTCACATAGAATATTGGAGTCGTCACATAGTACGGCTTCTTCAAGCTTTGCTCGGAAGTTGCTGTTGCCAATCGGCGCGCCGAAATGGTCTGAGTAGGAATTCTGCACGAAGCACATCTCCACAATGGACGTCTATGGGCTACAAATTGACTGGCCCATGAAAGCGTACGGAGTCTCCCCTTGGAAAAAGCCATTGCGAAGCAATAGTAACATGGAAAGACGAAGTTGTTTATGGAAGACAATTCTCATACTGGTTGATTTCTCGGAGCTCGATAATCTCCGGGTGGTCCTAGCTCCTCCGTACCTTTTTTTTCCCTCTTAAGTCACGATTTCCGATACATACCTTGCAATTTTCCACCTTTGCCATCTCTTAACGGCAGTCTCTTTCCTCAGCCTGATCTATTAGGGGAATTGAACATCTAAAATCTCTCCAGAAGTTTCAATATACCGTGTGGTCAACGTTTGTCGCGCGCGTCTCGCTGTCTTACACGAAATTGTTGTTGGGTATTTCATCAACCAAAGCTCGCGGAATCTGCATCCACATCAACATAATCAATCTGTCGTCAAAATGACTATTCGAAGTGAAGATGTGCTCACAAGAGTGTCAACTGATGGTATGTTGGGCCCAGCCGACGTTGTCCTTCCTGTCTGACTGTGTCTTTTCAGCTGCCACTGAATTTGTCCAATCCTTCTACCCCGCGCTACAGTCCAATCGCGCAGCAATCGCTTCGTTTTACAGCCAGCCCACCTCCACCATCCTATTCAACGGAAACGCTGTCGCGGATGGCAATGCCGTCCAAGAGATCTTCGTCAACCAGATGCCCCCTGCTCATTACGAGGTGCAGTCGTTCGATTGTCAGGTCATCAATCCAACATACCCCACGCCAACAACATCCGGCGTGAAGCTCCCCAATCAGACGACCGTCAAGGACATGTCAATATTGGTGGTAGTAAGCGGCTATGTACGATTTGGGGAGTCCAGAGATCTGCCGCAGCGTGGCTTCAGCGAAACATTCATTCTGGTACCGAATCCTACAGCGGATGCTCCCAAAGGAAAACGCCGGAGAGAATGGCTTATTCAAACACAAAACTTTCGACTTGTCGTTTAATTAATGAATACTTCGAAGAGGCACTACCGTTACGCCCGACATATCATCTTGTTCGACAACCCGCTCATAACACGATAAAACACGATAATCGCCTATTCATGAATTGAAGGCACGCGCACTAGGTATCTCTGCTGCTTTGCAAAACGAAATGATTGCGAAAGAGAACGCCATGAAATTACAGAAACTACCCAAACACAACATTCGTGACTCATAAAACTCAGGTGGTTGATCTCGGCGGTACGCGCAGATTCGCTTTGACACGCTCAAGTAATTCGTCGCGTGTGGCCTCTTCACTGGGTAGGAGAGCTCTCTGCAGATCGCCGCCAGTTAGTTGGTACATCCTTGACGAACAAGAGGAGCAGAACGTACATTGCGGAGCCATCTCCGCATTTCGTCGGTAGTCCAGTATTCAGGATCTTCTCAGAGTCCCTCAGTCAGCCTTCTATTCCGGTATGGCAATGGTCCCGAGTTGTATACCTCCAGTTGGGTCTGGCTCGGATGGGAACATGTCGCTTCCCCAGATTGTCCACACCGCGGCAGCTGTGACCATCCCGGCGAAACCTACATCTTATCAGTTTGCTTCGTGTTGACTCAATATGTGCGCCACCAGGAGAAGTTACCCAGGACAAGATTCTGGATATGTGTCAGCAAGTTATCACGAAGTTGATATGTGGCTGAATGCTGCAGGCTGGGGTATGCTCACTTTGGAAGTCATTGCTCGGTCTAAAGCAGTGGGCATTTTCCCAAATCCCGGCGTTTTGCGCGGAGAACACTCTTGAGATGTCGGTTGCTGATATTCGATATTATCTACTGTCGTTATATGATGGTTTCGCCACGGAAGCTGCGAGTCAAGCTTCCGTCGTCATGGTTGGAAAGCTGCCGCCTAGACCTTTGCACCGCCACTCGCAGCGAAAACGCCACCTTTTGGGGATATTGACACCTCAGGCATCCACAACGTCTTAGTCCGCGCTTGCTGCATTATTTCATAAATGCTATAGATTGACTATAGAAGGAAGTGAAGCATCTAGCCCGTTGTTGCGGTTTGCCTCGAACTGCCAGCTCCTGTTCGTCATGATCATACCTTCCTGCAGTATTACTTGTGGCTTAAGTAGGAAAGAGCAACTCCAGATATACCTTATAGCTACAGTCCATCTCCTTTGACGATGGATTTCTCAATAGATCTCTCTTTTCCCCTGTTTGTTCACTCTGTACAGACATAGAATTTTTACCATATACCTACTGTTATCAAGCCACACTCTCTCACACTCAAACGTTTCGCCTATTCCTACATCAGGAATACGTTACTTTTCTATTTCCATCATCATCATGGCCCCTCAGCCGACCAAGGGCACCAATCGCCATTACGATCCTGCGTTCGAGTGGTTCGATACACTCTTGCGAGCAGGTCTAGCTTTCAGTGTCCTTACATTTTTAATCATCTTTTTCAGCACTTCGGTCAAGTTGTCAGTGGTAGTATCGTATTCCATTAGATAGCGGTGTTTACTCATCTACAATGCTCAGGGTTGCCTTCTGGAGGCGAAACAGACTCCGAGTCCATCTTTCCAAGAGGGATTCAAGGAGCAGAAACGGTATCGAGCTCGGAGCCGTTCCTCACACAACCGCACCATTTCCACACAGCTTTGCACCAAGTCGAGCGGACGCTGCATCAGTGATCCACCACCCAAACCCGATTTGCAGAGATGCATCAAGAGTTACCGACAACATTGCACCTGGAATTGTGCCATGGCAGTGGAGACAGCACCAGCCACAAGAGGACGAGAGGCTGTGAGGTGAGGCTGTGTGGCGCAGCAGCCAAGGGTTTCCCACCGGCTAAACCCTAATCTGCCAGATTCCACACAATTGCCTCAAGTGTCCGCAGCCGCCCGTGTTGAGACTCGTTGAAAGTGACTGTACTCCATTCCCTCGCTCCGACTTTCTTTCAGATCACCGGTTTGCGTCCATAAGCCCTGCCCACCATGCCTCGCGAAGTTTCCGATATCAAGCAGTTCATCGAGATCTGCCGCCGCAAGGATGCCTCCTGTACGTTTTCCGCACACGATTTCCCCGGTTTTAGAGCGACGTGAATAAGCTCGGATTCAGCTCCGTGGAAGGATTAGCGATGGAGTTGCATGAATGCTAACAATTGGTTTTCTCTCATTACAGCTGCCCGCATCAAGCGCAACCGCTCGACCCAGCAGATCAAGTTCAAGGTCAGATGCCAGCGCTTCATCTACACCCTTGTCCTGAAGGACTCCGACAAGGCCGACAAGCTCAAGCAGAGCCTTCCCCCAGGTGCGTTGCCAGCCTAAGTTTCTACCCGTTTCCCCAGTCACGGATCACTGTTTTTGGAAATAGCGTCTAGTGGTAATAGTGATGAGTGAAATGAGAAGAGAAGCCGCGTTTCTGCTCGGGAGCTCAAGCTAACGCTACGTCTTCCAACAGCTCTCAAGGTTGTCGATGTGTCCAAGGGTGACAAGAAGAAGGCTCTGTAAATACCTTCAGTCGATGGAAAAGGGTGATTTGAGCTCGGTCAATGCAGGAAACAAATACCAAAAGCGAATCGGCATGGGCATGAACTTTTGTGGGCCGACACTAGAATGACAATTCAGCATATGCGGTGAACTCGTTTTTCTTCGCGACTGTTATTGAACACGTCGAAATGTCAGGGCAGATGGCATTTTCACATCAGCCAGACGACCTACCTACCTGCACCTACCACCAAGGGTTGCTTTGTCGGGGTTCCCTAGGCTCTACAACTTAATGGAGAAAAACAGTTGAAAATTCTTACATATTTTCCGCTTCCCGGTCATGCTGAAACGGTAGCTTTACACATGGATTGTGACCTGTGTCGCCATGGATGGAACACAGCAGTTCAATTCGGAATACTCTGTAGATTTCAGCCATATGACGTAGCATAGCTTTAATACTCCCTCTGGCTTGCACGCCTATTAGGCGCAGTCACTTCAGTGTGGACATGATACTGCGCTGCCTCCTCAGAGCAGATGATGGAGCACTTAGCATTATTATCTGAAGCCGGACGGGTACGGGACTCTGACAGGATCTGGTACAAACCGGGCAGGAATCACTTGCTGATCTTGTCTAGACCGTTAACGGCTATGTTGAGACTTCGTGCGACGTCTGACTTGTATATCTATCTACTTGGCCTCGAGGAATACCGAGTAATGACTGGGCTCCAAGTCCCACCTTGTTGCGGACCACAGGTTGACTGGACATGAGCAAAAAAGATCTCTTTTCATTGGATCTTCACCTTTCCTCCAGTATCGAGTTTATTGTCCACGTCCCACGATCTTCAGTACGTCGTATCAGATATGGACTGACTTAGGCTATATTATGTCTTGGCAGAGGTTTGATGAAACATGAACCCCCCGACTCCAATGCCTCCCTCTCATTTCAGCGAGTCAGGAAGACGGCGATCGCCATGGCTGATTGTGGGCCATGAAGGCGTCCGCATAAAGATTCTGTTTGCATGGTAATGAACTCACTGGCATCAGGTGATGAATCAATTATACACATGCTGTAGAGTCCGTCTGTGAGATTGATGGCGGTCAACACAGGTCAAGCGCCTGCTTTACAGTGAAGTAAGCATCCTCGAATCAAATCAATAGTTGGAACATCGAATGCTAATCACTGCTCTTCAAGGCACGGCAAATAGCTAGCAGATGAGGCCACTTATTATGTAGTGCCCTCCCTGCTCTCGGTCTGAGCCGCCTTGAGGCCCAACGTAGCAAAAGAAACTGCGATGTAACCGTTTCAGGCACGGATCCCAAGGCAAAAGTGCCAGAGGCTTGTATATTGCCGTCGGCCCGTGTGTCCGGCGGAACCTGGGGGATCGTCGCTTTCCATTCTGGGAGCTCTTGGCTGTGCTCTTTACGGCATGCCCAGCGCCTCCTCTTCATCAAAGAGAAACATCTGGATGGCGTACTAGTCAGTCGGATGACCAGGGAGTCTCAGTCTGTCGCGATGGTCTGGCGAATTGTGCGTTGTGTTAATAGATGGATCACTATGGGGTTTGTGTTCGGCTTCCCTGCTGCTGGGACGTGATACTCGGTCTATCGAGGGTACCCACTAAAACAAGGCGTGATATCCACAGTGGAGGAGGGGGACAGATGCTGATGCATCTGACGTTTCTGGACGGTTCCAGCAGCAAGCTATGAGGAATCACCAAGGCAGGGACTGTGGCTGCACGGTACATGCATTCAGAGGCCGAAGAGGCCGGCGTCAGGGAACATTTCCGGGTTGCAAGATTGTGGAGCGCCAATGATTCATGGCACCCATGCATACATGCATCCATTGGCGCCGGGATTACTCTTAGTATTCCTATCTGCCGAAGATGAAGAAGCGAATCTGGTAATTCAGGAGCTCTTGTATCAGGGGGCCTGGATAATATCTTGAGTCATGCTGGCTGCCCACCAGGTCACTCTCAGGGGTTGTGGGGGAACTTGTACCATGCAGTGCTGATAATCACAGGGGTCGAAGCTCTTCAGAATGGTTATAAAAGGCCTGAGCAGTCGCTCGTTGCTGTATGCTGTTCTGTTCCCTGTGCTCATCCAAACCGCTTTCTAGCTCCAGACGCCCCTGATCAAGCAGGTCTTTAATCATTGGCTGTTGCTTCTTCAACTTATTGTGTGAACTTTACCTTCTTGCACTAGACAGCATGATTTTTTCCAAGATCGCTTCCATTGCTGGCCTTCTGGCCTCAGCGTCTCTCGTGGCGGGCCACGGCTACGTTTCTGGCATCGTTGCTGGTGGGAAGTAGTATGTGCTTGAACCTCACAATGGCAGATACAACAGCTGACACCTATTCCAGCTACGGAGGGTACCTTGTTAACCAGTACCCCTACATGAGTAATCCCCCGGACACAATTGCCTGGTCCACCACCGCCACCGACCTCGGATTTGTGGACGGCACCGGCTACCAGTCTCCGGACATTATCTGCCACAAGAACGCGAAGAATGGCAAGTTGACCGCAACCGTTGCAGCTGGTTCAGAGATCGAATTCCAGTGGACGACGTGGCCGGAGTCTCACCATGGACCGGTATGAGGTCGAAGAGAAAAGAACAAAGATAGAGTAGGTAGGCTAACATAGTATAGCTGATTACCTACCTTGCTCCGTGCAACGGCGACTGCAGCACCGTGGACAAGACCACCTTGAAGTTCGTCAAGATCGCCGCTCGAGGCTTGGTCGACGGCTCCAGCMCACCTGGTAAATGGGCTGACGATGAAATGATCGCCAACAACAACACGGCCACGGTGACCATTCCTGCCTCCTATGCCCCCGGTAACTACGTCCTCCGTCACGAGATCATCGCCCTTCACTCTGCCGGTAACCTGAACGGGGCTCAGAACTACCCCCAGTGCTTCAACATCAAGATCACCGGTAGCGGCAGTGCTCAGGGATCCGGCACCCCTGGCGAGTCCCTGTACAAGAATACTGATCCTGGCATCAAGTTTAACATCTACTCGAGTCTGAGCAGCGGATACCCTATTCCTGGACCTGCCTTGTTTCAGGCTTAAAGGGGCAGCGAGTTTCTTGACCTCCATTGCCGGCCAAGACACAGGCTGCCAGAAGCTGGCTAAATGGTGGCCTGTTTGAGGGAGGAGAGCACGGTTGGAAGACGGCCGAGGACAAGCTGAATCAAAGTTCTTTCCTAGTTCCCTCTCTGTCAATCCTTATGGTGCTGTCCTGATGATTGTGGTTGAATCTTTTCAATGTATATATTCTCCACGAAGTCTACATGAATGCTACGTCTGTATGTCGTCTCCATAGCATAACGTCACCCTACCGAAGATTGGAACGATTTGCATCTTTCTCACGGCATGATCTACGAATTTATATAGTCGACTTTTGAGTTTAGATGTGTAAATTCTTTGGTCCCAGATGCCAATTGGAGGAAGCAAGATATATAAACCAGAACTACGCAGTTACTGGTTCAACAATATAGACCAGCAATTTAAACACGGATATCACAAAGAACGGCACCTTTCCTGCTTGGTTGGAAAATGGTGCTGCCTAACCAAGAGCAATATGGCTGTATGACTTCAGCCAGTGACAAAAAAGCCATGGGCCCACGAAAGGCATATGCTTGTTGATCAAATTCCAAACCGGCAAATAAGACACACATAAAATACCAGCTCCGCTTGTGCTAACCGGGCTATAGTTCCAGGGAAACCAATAAGGCTGGCGGATTATGACATGATGATATCCTGGAACCTTCTGCGCGGTTGATGTCATCGCCTCGGCCGATGGACCCTTATTTTTTCTATATTCATATTCATATACCGCTAAACACCCACAATAAAACAATCCAAAAATTTCCCCATGAGTGAGAGAATTGTTTAAATCAGACGGTCCAGAATGGATTCAGATTCCACGCGCGATACGCAACAGCCCCCGGAAATGGAATCCAGGATGCCGCAAGCAGAGGAACAAGGGCGGGACGGTACCCGGACTACGGGATCTAGTATTGCGGATACGTACTCGACGACTGCGAGTTCCCTCGCTGACCTGGGGAATCATATTAGCACCATGGCGGGGACGACCATGACGGAGATCAGAAATAAAGCCGGTTCGGTGTCGACTGGGGATGTTGTGCGGGAGGTCCGGGAGACGGCGTACTCGATAACGATGGGGAGTAAACAGGCGGAGGAGACTACGGGTACGGGCGTTGAAGGTTTGTCTGCTTAGCTATTTGCTTGATAGATTGATTGATGGGTCTGATACGAGGCAGAGTGCGATCCGCAAGAAGCTCGCATGATTGATGAGCTGCCCAAGGAGCGAATCGCCGAGTTTCTGCAGGAGAAGCACAAGAGCGATGCGGTGCGGCCTTCGAAGCAGCAATGACATTGCGGAGGCTTCATCTGAGCAAATCGACGTACATACTACAACTGACGAACCGCCTAGCTACGATACCGATGGCGAGCAGAATCGCGAACTGCGAAATGACCACAATGGACGACCCAAAGCGACAGACTAGACATTATCTCACACGCTACAGTACCGCCCGGAAACCTTTGTCCAGACTGCGATCCAGTCCCAAGAACTCGGCGACTTGGCCCAGATGGTCGACTCCCCAGAACCCTTCTGTCTCACCCTCGGAGTTTGTGCACTCGAACCAAGGAATTCCAAAGGCACCGGACTTGAACGCACGATCCGTGTTGGCCGACAAGAGCGATTTGACCTCAACCTGGCTCATCTGTTACGAATATTTAGTAACGCCAGCAATACGATACGCGGGAACAGCAACCAACTTACAGCCTTGAGGATCTGCTCTGCGCCTTCTTTGCCGAGCACTTTCTCCAGGACGGGGCCGAACCCATCAGGCTGTCCGATCTGGCTATTTCCTTCAATCCAGTAGGACCGAAAGAGCGCGTCGACAGTGGGAAGAAAGCGTTCCGACGCCTTTTGCGAGACGGCGCACAGAGCACGCTGCGGAGCCAGAGTCAAGGGCGGAAAGCCTGCCGGTGTCTGTTCAACCATGGGAACGGAGAAGTAGCGGGCCCAGCGGCGCCGTTCTCGGTTGATCCATTGCGCTTTGTCTGGAGGACACAATTAGGTATTGAGTTGAGCATGTATCCTCCCTGGAGATCGACTTACTCGTGATCTGGATGGGCGGAGTATTTTCACATGCCCTCATCAACCCCCCCAGGAAAATGGGCACATATGTAATGTCGCACTTGGCAAATGTGGGAGAGTGCTTCGAAAATGTTACTAGTGGCCTCTGAGAACGTCTGATGCGAGTATGCTATCACTCACTCTCAATACATGGAAGGCTATATGAGCGAACGGGCTCACGATGTCGAAGTAGAGTGTAATCTTGGGAGCGGCCATGCT
Organism: Aspergillus pseudoviridinutans; assembly: GCF_018340605.1. NCBI lineage: Eukaryota > Fungi > Ascomycota > Eurotiomycetes > Eurotiales > Aspergillaceae > Aspergillus > Aspergillus pseudoviridinutans. The sequence goes on along the minus strand of NW_025091281.1, from coordinate 2,225,031 downwards.
GTGCAGTCCAGGCAAATGCAGTCTGCTACGGCTTTGCCAAGTAAATTTAGAAGCAGACAGGACTCTCTATATAGTTCGTCAAACGCCAAATAGTGTTAATGAATTGAGTAATGTCGTTGCCTTTGATTCCATCTCCGCATATGCTGCTGAGTCATCATCCACCAGATTGCCGAGGTTGTGACCATTGATGCTATATTGTATACGAAGTACTTCATCCTCTCTTGTAGACGCTCGTATACAGACTTTCCGGCAATCCCAGGCCGTGGCTTCCCCTCTCCATGGCCATCTGAATACCTCTACACTGCTAGCCACTTTGATGATCGTTTGAGGAGGCGTTCTCAAACCCTGAGCGCGGCGGAATCATGCATCCGACCGTTGAATTCAGACCGTGGACCAAGAAACCTGTGAAAATGACAACTTCCTTCCTTGTTCCTTGCTCAATGAGGAAGTGCGACGCGGAGAGAAATTGTGCCAATGAGATAGCGCCTTCTAGTCGCATCTCGCTTTTCTCATGGCCAGCTGACTGCATGCTGCACGTCTTGGCCGCATACTATACTTGAACAGGCCAGCTTTACTGCCTCCATGATTTGACAAGTGCCGAGGAACTGGAGCACGTTGAAGTGTTCAGCATGAGCTCCGTAACTCGATGGTCTTTGAAGGTCCCAAGCAGTCCGAGATGTGCGCTGGCACGCACATGGGGTCCTTTCAGGATACAGTGACCGAGAGGCGTCGCCATGCAAGTATTTACCAAGCCACTCGTATGGTGATTACGGCCACGTTCGCAAATAAACTCTGCTGGGGATTCAAGTATCTCCTTGTTGTCATTGAGGACAACAGGTGCGACCGTTTCGAGGAGCCAGACCTCTTGATGAAGCGCAGATCTTCTACGCTTGACTCAGGATCATCATGAGACGCGGCTCTTCCGGCTGTAGCCTCTTCGAGGGCCCTCTATGCCAAACGAAGGTCGAACTCTGCACGCGCTTGTAGTCATAGAACAATAGTAGAGTGGTATCTGGTGACCGATGGGCCATCCAAGAAAAGCCACGAACAGGATCGAGTCACTTGCAAATTAACAAAGGACGACTCGAAACAGCAAGACAGAAGCTGAAGAGGCCTGTCTGATCGAGATTACGAGCATCAATAATATGACTTCATCGAATCGAGGGTAGATCTTCCGTCATTGCATCGCAGGATCGTCATCATGATCAGAGTCCTCTACAGTGGCGGACCCGGTCCAGAACCACTTCGGCTGGTGCTCATGATATATCAGATCTCAGGGCCTCGAAAGGATACGCGAGCGACAAATCTCCTTACTAGACTATCTCAGTCTCGTTTCTCACATCTTGTTGACAGTATTGATCCACAAGCTGTGCACCTCATTTAGGCAATGTCATCCAACCCCCCGAATGAAGAGGGAGACTTCCCAACGGACAATGAGCAACAGCAACAACAAAATAGTTCGAACGTCGATCGGGAGATTATGGGCGTCACTAGCCGAGGGACAGCACCGCGCGTGTCGCGACGGAAGCGGTCCGAGTATGCACGATCCTGGAACCGATCCAGTTCTAGGCGACGTGTTGGAGAAACAGGATCCAAGTACCGTTCTCGATCCAGGCATTGAGTGTTTCCATTTGAGACTCTGCCAGCTTGGCTGTCTTTGTTGAGCATATTGCATGACTGGAGGATGGCAGGTTGCACAACGAAGTGCAAATTACAATTCTCAGGGGCTGGCATGGCACAAACAGCAGGTCGTCAAACAGAATAATTGAAAATCACGAATGAATATCCAATTTGAATGTTGCGCGGACGCAGGCCGCACTCATCCACATCGGCGAATAGGATCATTACTAGTCTAATCCAAGCATCCCACCGCGCTTCTGTGGCCCAGTGTGACTTATTGTAAGGAGCCACACCCGGAAATTCATCAATAGTTCAGTCTTGAATTGATGTGGTCGAGTGAAGAACGTAGATGCCACGTTCAGCCTGAAACCGTACATGTGGGATTGTCTGCTTGCTTGGACGAGTATCCTGCCACAGCGCCAACTAAGAAAGAAGGCATAAATTTGGCAGAATCACTCCGAAACAAGCCATCCAGGCTCTTCTGTCCAGGACCTGGCCGGAGTCAGCATACAATATGCGGGTTTGACTCTCAGCTGACACGTGCGCTGCGAGGTAGGCAAGCTTTCTCGTTGCTCATTGTTTGGTCAGTGCATTAATCACGACAAAGAATTGTTTTTTCAGCCCGCCATGATGGGCTTGCAGTGTTGGGAGTATTTTCTGTCCTTCCGTCCATAGCAGTATAGCTCAATCTCGTCAAACTGGTCATGTTGAGACGGGAGTTGCATGGTGTCCTTATGCAAACTGAAAAGATTAACCGAGTCCATCAAGCTGAAAAAGACCTCTTCGCTATCATGTCGTCTCTTCAAAGCCACCAGGACTACAGCATCGGGCGACATTTGGGCCAGACGGTCCATCACATTGACCAGCGCCGGCAGGCTGTCCGCGTTGTACGTGCAATCCGAGACAAGAATGAGGTCAATGTGGCCGTCACATAAATCGTCAGGCAGCTTTTCATCCCAATCAAGTGGTTGATAAGCGACCTGAGACGACGGAGCTGGGCTTGCGACTGCTATATTTTTCATGACGATCTCCTCCACTTCATGGAGATCTGTAAGTAGAACGGAGCAATGCGAGAGGAGCTCTGCTAGCGCTATACCCACAATACCGCAGCCAGACCCCAATTCAATGGCGTGAAGAGGAGTGCTGCGTGGGCCTTGCAGCAGGCTCTGGAGCAGAGGTGCAGCGGACCCTGGAGGCTTAGTGATCGCTTGCTCAAGGTATATTACCGATGCGATAGCTGCATCCCTGCGGATGCAATATATATATTCTTAGAATAATAATCAGACACGGATTTAGAGGCCTCACCAGATATGCCGGGCAATGCTGTTGCCGGTCTCCTCCCATATCCGGAGGTCCAACTGATTCTTCGGGAGGAAGCGTCGTTCGACAAGCTTCTCAGCCACGGGAGGCTCTGACCCTCCAAACGGCGCGCTCCAGCCTGATATGACTAGAGGAAGTTTAGAGGTGTCGAGCAGATGGTCTGACTTGGGTTGGCTCGGCCGCTGAGGGTCAATTGCGGTTACGCTTAGCACGATAGCCTCCTGGGATAGTCTGGCGGAAAATGGGCCCAAGGATAGCGGGAGTTCGCGTTTCCCTGCTTTCCACTGTAGGTTGTCCTTATACAGGGTCCTGCCTGAGCCATTGGAACTCAATGTTACCTGCAAATCGACATCTTGGGCTAGAAATGCATCTCCTAGATCGGTGGTGATGCATATGAGCGCAGTTACAGTGACAGGCCCCGCTTTCTGACTCTGAAGTCTAGGCGTCTTAAGAAAACGAATGTAATATACCATCTTCAGGTCAGAGACGGACAATTGATTGACGATCCTAGTGAGTTCGGATTCTGGTAAATGTTTACTGATATGGACGATAGATACTGATGGCACGTGCCGCTGACTAAACTTGCGGAAATGACATCGCAGAGTGGAGGCGGGCCCTCATTCCTGAGGCAATGAGGCACACCACATCTCAACGATCGCGTTCTATTTATACGTCGCATGGATATATCGATGGGGCTGACGATCAAGCCGCCAACTGCCCACATCGTTCTTTCCATCGATTCACTTCAATGTGATTCTTTTGGGACAGACTGAAGCATCTGCGCACAAAGTCTCCTCCGCCGTTGGCTGATTGTCATACCCAACGGGGATACCTTATCATCAAGATGATGCGAACCAGAGACCCTCGGGTCCGCCAGACGATCAACCAGATCTCTCACAACCTGGAATCTGCGAACGAGACGGCGCAGGAGGGGCTCTATACATTTTCGCACCATTATATCCTACCTTGTCTTTCGTCGATTGGAAACTGCGTCCAGGCATGTACGGCCCCTTGTCTTCCAAGTCGGGATGACCATCTTCGACGTCGGAGACGGGGACGTGCGGAAGCCAGCTTTGACTTTTATGATGATTGGGATAATGATGATTCCAACGACAGTTTGCTTGGATGGGGCACGGACGAGCTCGACCGGCTGCTGGCGGGAAGCGGCCTGACGCGCGGGGGCGCCGAACAGCCACGCAGACAGCGCAAAATGAGTTACGGTACAAGAGGCACGAGACGGAAGAGCAGTGTTTTGGTACCCGATAATCGAAATGATCCGACTGTTATTCCAAGCTCGTCCTTTCTGGGGTTCTTGGAGCGCTTTCCCTGGAGACTGGGGGCGCGAGGGCTGAAATATCGACCGTCCGCTGCGGATCTGCAGGAACATCCTACGGGGCTGCGCCGGCATGCGCCCGAGGATGAACCCCTCATGGAGTCCGCCGAAGAAACGGAGGAGCATGACTCCTCCAACAAGAATGGGCGATACCGCAGTGCCACGCAGACATCGCGTGAGACCGCGACCTCCTTGAGCTCGAGAGGGGATTTGATTCCTAGCGACGAGGAGGAAGATGCGGTTCCTCTAGACGACGAATTTGCACTGGCGTGGGTCAGTCGCCGAGGTACAGGACTAGACTCGGACGATCAATTGAGCGACAAAGTTGCAGGGATAAAACGGTCCATGTCGGGAACCTTTAGTTTCGGGACCTCAGCTTCGAGGGAGTCCAAAAAGAAAAAGAGTCGGTTACGAGAATCCCGAAGTCCTAACAAAGAGAATTCCCGTGATAACGGCGAAGCGTCCTTGGTGCATTTGAGAAAAGAAGAGGAGCAAGCAGAGCTTGAGGAAGAAAGAGACGTAGCTCGGAAACGGGCTGCAGCACGAAGGTTGGCTGCGAGTCGTGGTCTCGATCCAAGCAAAGACAAGGTATGCTAGTCGCGATGAAATCTGAAACCATTCATGCTCACCCGGAATTGCAGCCATCACTTCCATCTTATCCGCAATCTGCACCTGGTGTCTCAGATGTGCCTTCTACATCCCCGGATCACACCCTTGTAGAGTCAAATGAAGCCCGTACCCTTTCACCTACCCGTGGAGGCGTCTCACGCCGCGAGTCGGATTGGCGACCACGTACGAATTCCTCCCAAACAGAACCTTTTCCACCACTACCCTCCTCTCTATCAGCGGCTGGCGCGTTTGAAGACCTTTCTACGTCCCCGAGAACACCTGCCGAAGTCCTGAGCAGCGCATTGGGTGCTGCTGGTCAGCTAAATTCATCCCACAACCATGGAGGTGACCCTTCTCACGGGCAAGGTGGAGAAGATCCATCCCTTGCTGCAGGAACTGCCAGACCCGCTTCGGCTGGAAGCTAGAAATGCCAGGAATACTGGCGGCAGTGATTTCAGAAAGAAGGCGGCTGGAAACGCTTATGTTCAAATGGGCCGGCTCCATGGCATTGGGCCTGCAGTTGTACATTATGATATGATTAACGATCAGCTACTTTATACCCAGTTCTCAAGAAGAACAACCAGCTACACACTTGGTGTACTGTACGATCAATATATAATCCTTTTACAGCAATGCCTATATTATCTCCACTGCTATGTTCGGCTTTGTCCTGGCTTGCGGAGTCTTGAACCTTTTAAGTAACCGCTCCGAGGCACGGAGCTTGCCTTGTACGACAAATGCCTGGATGTCACTGTCACTGATATTGTTCGACCGCTTTCATGGTGGCGCTAGGGTAGAGTCATCAAATAGCCAAGGCGGATTGGCTAGATTCATGATCTGCTGATCAAATATCGTCCATGAATAATCCATATTCGGCGCCGGGAACGCAAAATCAGGTCCATTATCCGGTGGGGTATGCATGCTTTGGATTCCTGACTGTAGCCGCTCTGCAAGGACGCCGTGGATGCTCCATGTGGACGAGTCGCTACGTTTCAAGGTGCTGAGCTGGGTTTGGATCAGGCGGAGATCTGCAACAGGTCGTATTAGAATATGATTTCAACGCATGGTTGATCGTACTGTACCATCGTGATGTGTCATTCCGTCCTCGACCCCGCGTAGCAGGAGCATAGCTGCCCAGGTTATCATCTAGATATGTTAGACTTGCCCTGAGAAGGTAGGTGAGCGCATGCTTACAATCAGATCCCAGTTGGACCAGATACTAGAATCATCCTGCCGCAATCGCAGGACAGCGCGCGCCGACATCAGGAGCTCCTGCCGTTCGCTCGGGGTCATGTTCGCGGAGCTCAGGTCGAAGCCACGAGCTGGATGGTAGATTGATAGAACGTAGAGCTTGTGGAGATGATACTGCAGGAGAATAAGGATACCTTGACGATCGGACGGTGAGGGCTCTGTGGACTCAAGCATGATCCGTTAGCGTTGGCTACATCCATCGCTAGGTCTGTCCAGCAAGGAAAATGCCTTACGCGACGCTCCGTTGTATTGAACCAGCCACTCATCGAGTTTCTTGGCCCACAGCCGAATAACTTGAGAATCCTTTTCTGTGAAAGGTGTACCAACCGAGGGCAAGGCATCCGATTCCCTCGCACTCACGAAGGACCATATAGTGGGAAGTTTCCGGCCTACGAAATGGCTAAGGCCTTGGTGCATCATCTGCGAGAGGCCGCGAAATGCACTGTCATGTTGGCTATCCAACTGTTGCAGAGCCGGTATGGGTGGCTGTCTAGGAAGAAGGGGATAGCACATGTGCATGGAGGCATGCTCTATGTCGATCACCTAGAGAAATTAGAACATAGCCGGGGATAATATACAAGAACACTGCACAATACCTGAATGCCAGAAAAGAGGCGCCGCCAATCGTATGTTGCGTCTTCCAGGTCGGAAGGGCAGTGGTCAAGTAGAAGCCGGTACGCGAGGGCTATCCACTTGTCTGTTGTTTCAATGTACGCTTCGCAACTTAGGCTGGCCATAATAAGGCCGAGAATATCCTGAAACACTGTGTGCTCGTCACTTGAAGATGAGGAGACATGACTTCTGGTCCAGCCAGAGATGCCAGGCCTTGCGCTTGGAATGACAAGCTCGGCAATCGCTCTGCATGTAGCTGCGAAATACCCACCTGCTAAGGAAGCAAGCTCGGCTAGAGGGCTATGCACCGCCGATATGTAGAGAATAGAAGCAAGCAAGAGTGGTGAAGGGGCAACCAAGACGCTTTGATCCTGAACAAAATGAAGTAATGGAAGATTGTTCAGAAATCTAGATTTATATCAGTTCACGCACTGAGAAGGGAGAATGTAAACAAAGTATAAGTCACGTACGAGGTCCATAAACGCGTGACGATCGAATAAGACCAGATATTCTGGTCCTGAGGCTGACAGGTGATGGTTTTAAGACGCTCAACAGCTTTCCAAAGTCCGCGGGAAGACACGTCGTCAGGCTCTTCCTCCAGATCTGAGTCAAAGGCCAGCGATGAAGCCGTGTTTCCTGCTTTGCCAATGCCTAGCAGCGACTCGATCCGCTCCAGACGCCCGAGAATAGATGAAGAATCCTGATCGGGAGACGAAGGATGATACACGAGCGTGCCCTGCACACTCTGTGACCGTTCTGGGATTGATTGGACCGCTGCAGCCTAGAGGGTGTCAGTATGCAATGGAATTTCTCAGACTTCCCGGGGAAGCACTGAGGCAAATGCAGAATCAGTACATTTGATCGAGGCTTGAAGATACATGGAGCGTTCGTATGTCGACAGCGACGACATGGAGGAGCCCCGTCGACTTCACATTTCATCTTGAGGTCCGTCAGTACAATTGGCCCATTCTAGTCGACAGTCGCTGCAACTTCACCTTCAACCTACGACAATTGACTGTAACATATTCCGTCAGTTTTGTCCAGCACTAATCAATCTACTTTTGAATAATGAGAATTCAGCTCCACCTACCGCATGCCTTTGTCGGCTTGGGGCCCAGGACAATGGAGCCCGTTCTCTTCATGGCGCTATGTACATGAATTGCTGAATAGCATGATTTTCGTCAAGAACCCAGCCGAGGCAAAGGTGCGGCCGCTTTCATTACGCCTGGGGAACGATTCTTTTCAAGTTCATCTGGATTAAACGATGGGAAGGAGAATATCGAGTGATTGGGGATGTTTGAGGTCCAAAGCCCAGACACGTGAGAGGGGAAGGCTGGACTGTAGACTGTGTAAACTAGACCTCCTCTTCTTTGATTTAGATCCTCTCACGATTCGCCCGTTGGCCAGCAGACCCCTGGTAAGCCAAGAGGACCCTAACGAGAATTGGAAATTGGCTGCAGAATGCAAACACGACTATCGTTTATCGCTCCTGGCCTTCTCTCGAACTCTTAATTTACGAAAAGTGACCTTAACCTCGGTCTAGTGGGTCTATAGACTTCAACAAGCCACCGTCTAGCCCAAGTAGGCGGCACCCAAATATCAACTAATTACGAGATAAGATACAAGCGGATACCAGCTCACTACATTCCTGTTCATGTTCTCGCGTTTTTAGTCCGCCCTGCGTAGGCTGAGAGTTCAGAGAGGGTCTGAGAAACGGAGACAAGAAGTGTACCTCGTGGGTTCACATCCTTACTGATCTTGCGCTTACTCCAGGCTTGAAAAGCCAGGAGGACCAGCCATCTACCGATCATGGGGATCAAGATCGAAGACGGGGTCGAGGTCTGTTCTTGAGACGCGCTGGAATTATCGATACGGGAAAAGGAAGGAAGAAAAAGAAACACAGGGAGTGAAGTCGGTATACTGTACAGGAAGATGTCTATATACAAGCAATGGGTTTGGCGGACGTGATGATAAAAGGTCATTATAATGATACATTATGGAACCCCCAGGGCGTCGAGAAGTGTCCAAGATTCGGGGCACCATATTCGTCTAGACCAAGTCGTTGCAATATCGTATCAACTTTAAGCAGACGCCACGGCGCCATCTTGGCCCATGGGGTCGCTCGCAGGCTCACTTGAGGCATTCATAGAGAGTTTTCGGACTTCCCAGCCGTCGGAATCCGCCCAATCCTTCTTCTCGCCGAGTAGACAGACGGATAGCCGAGATCCTTCAACTAGGAACTTTTGAGCGACTTCATTGACATCCTTTGAAGTGACGTCCAGCACTTGCTCTCGCCAACGTTGGTCCATTTCATGTGTAACACCACTCATGAAATACCTGGCACCCTCCTCATCAACACTCATAGGAGCGTCAAGTCCCTGAAAGATGCCCAACTTGGCCTCAGCAAGTTCCCGGTCTGACCAGGCACGGTCCCGAGCAAAGATCCCACTGTTCTGGAAGACTTTGAGACTGTTCACTGGGTTGGGATCGCGGTAGCTAGTAAAGGCGAAGAATCCCTTGATAGGGCCGTTGCTGGCCCCGGCGCCATACGCGCCTCCCTTCTCTCGGATTTTAGGGTGAAGGTATTTGTGGGTCAGAAGTTGAGAAAGGACGCTGAGAGGTGCACTGGAGGGATCAATGAAAGGGACCGTCTGCATGGCAAGTCCAGAGTAGTAGACCTTGTAAGGCAGGTCGTAGAATACCCTATTAGCTACTGAATTCACGCCAGAACGATCAAGTGGCGACGTGGGTGATCTGTTGCGAGGCAGTCCTGCCAGCCATTTCTGGAGCAAATTCTCGTTTTGTGATGCACTGCTGGGCTCACAAACCATGCGAACACGGAGGCCAGAGCCTTTGGAAATAGCAAATGACTGAATCAGCCGAAGTTTATCAATCAGCTCCGTAAGACGTTCGTGTGAAGTCTCAGCGTCGCGAAGGAGGTTAGCCGTAGCCTGCAATTGCGCTAGGCCAGATTGCTGCTCCTGGACCCAAAAGCTCCGAGATAGACCAGCAGCTGCGGCATTCAGCGCGTATCGATGACCCGACCCGGCAACAGCATCCAAAGCTCCATTGGTGGTCATGCGCAGTAATTCTTGAATCATGGCGGGCGCATGAGGGCTGGTGAAATCTGTCTCAGTGACGAGTGTAGTGAGAATCTGCAGCATATCTGGAATGTTGCTGTCCAGAGCATATCCTGAAAACTGCAGGCCCTCCCTAAATTTACCCAACTCCGTAGGAGAAGATGTGTGAAGAGTGGATGTTGTGATTCCGCCGCTCTTCAACTTGATCAGGTCTTCCCACTGTTCCATGGATTTGTCTGGAGTGCCTAGTCGCATGATACAATCGTTGAACAGCGGCAATAACAATCGCAGGTCATCTGGCAGCTCCTCGAAAGAATTCAATGCTTGGAAATAGGTGAGTCCATTTGTTGGGGCTTCGCGCCAGACGACGTCTATACCGTCTACCTTGGACTCCCGCACGGGTTTGCGTTCCTTTTCCCTGGAGATATCCTCAACGCGAAGAGAGGGTAAGCAGCTCAAATCGGCGTTCTGCGCCTCTTCCTGAATCTTGAGCAATTGAATCTCTTCTTCAGCAAGCGCAGAGACAGCCTGCTCAACCGAGCCATGACGTTCAACGAGCTGACTGAGCTTCTTTTCCTTACGCACCATTTCCTGATCATCGAGATCTTTGTTATACGAGGGAGTCCCCACCATCGTAAACGTGAGACATTTATCGTTCATGAGATATTTTTGCATCAATGACTCAAGGTAGCCTCCTTGTTCGTATTTTCTCTTGAACTCATCAATGACTTCATTCCAAGACAATTCCTTCATAGGGTTCGAACCATTGAACCAAGATGAAAGAGTTTTCTCCATGACACCAATACCGAAGTTAGCCGTCTTGTGTCTCAGCGCGAGTTCCAGTTGATGAAGGAAGCCTTGGACCTTCTCATCATTGAAACCGGAAGAAAGAGACTCCCGGAAAACCCTTTGAATAGTCGTCTTGACTTTCGGTGCGTCCGCTTCGCTCACGCCGGTAAGACCGACTGAAAAGATCGGCACTCTACCAGAAGAATCAAGGCCTGTGTTGGGAGTAAAAGAAGACCCTAGCCCACTCTCGATCAACGCACGATACATTGGCGAACCATAGCCATCGAGGAGCAAGGAAGACAGTATTCCAACCGAGAATGTCTCGACCACGTCCGTCGTGTCGCCCATGTACCAAGAGGTCGAGGTCTTGAACTGCTTGTCCTCGCTGGCGAATGTGTCGATAGGTCCGGGAACAGTGACATCCAGTGGACCGCGACTCAAGTCCAAGGGCAGCTTGACATCTCTGTCGGCTTGTCCCTTTTCAAAGCCATCCAGCACCTCACCGATCTGCCTCAAGTGTTCGCTCAGAGGCATGTCCCCGTATGTCAAAATCTTGGCGTTACTGGGATGGTAATTCCGCTTGGAGAAGTCCACCAGCTGCTGGTGCGTCAAATCGGTGATGTATTGAGGGTCTCCACCAGAGTTATTCAGAGCCGGAAAGATGCTTTCACGATATTTGATGTAGTAGAGATAATTGGCGTCCGATATCTGTCCCTTCATTTCGTTGTAGACGACTCCTTTGAAAACCACATCGTCTGACTGCAGGCCTCCCTTGGATTGCTCTCCCTGGGCTAAAATGGGGCGAGGGTCCTCTGGTCCCAGCCGCCATCCCTCTTGCCTGAAATCTTCTTCTTTCAGCAATGGGTGTAGTGTAGCGTCCAAATACACTGAAAGCAGGTTTTGAAAGTCCTGTTGATTTGTTGTGGCGAAGGGGTATGTGGTGTGGTCGGCGGAGGTGAACGCATTCATAAAATTCGACAATGATCGGGGAAGCATTTTGAAGAATGGGTCGCGAATTGGGTACCTAGAATGTCGAAGCATATCAGCAATGAGTCCATCTCTCAAGGCACACTTATACTTGCGCAAGAGTCGGACCGAAGCTTTCTCACTTTTCACTTCCGCATAACGTGGTATGCTCCAAAATATGTGGTACGCCAGTCGCATCTGGGGGGTTCGTCTTAAAACCAATACCGAAGACATTGTTCTTATCCTCCCTGGCAACATGCAGGTAATCTGCATCTGTCTTGTCGTGCTTTAACCGTACTGCCGTAAGGTGCAACTCTGGTACATGTTTCTTCTCCTGGACAGTGAACCCGTGGAGTTTCTCTCCGACATTTGGAAAACTGTCCAAGCTAGTGACGGTCGACGCAGCTCTTCGAGATTGATTCCATGGCGCGAGTGTGTTGCTGACTCTCAGCAACCGACCGCAGACGGGTTGCCGCGAGACTGGTATTCGGCACTTGCATTTACCTGCCCCTGAGAAAGAGCGCAACATGGCGAGGGCAACCTGGAAAGGAGAGAGACCGCCTGGCTGCAGCAGTCGATAGGATCGTGAAGCTTTCTGTCTTCTAGGAACTGCTACCCCAACTATGGTACCGAGATAAGAGGGTCGATTAAGGGGGCAGCAAACGTGTCTTAATCACTTTGATCCGATCAAGGATACCTCTGACTGGACAGTCGGCAGCGTCTGAAAAGGATGGTAGGAAAGTCCAAACAGAGATATCGATGTAGGTGAAATCGAAGGATATGATGGCAGACACAGACAATGGTACTTTGGCCGATGCCAAGATTGAAGATTTCAAATCGGGTTAGTGCCGGTCAAGTGCGCATTCCCCCTCTTACCTACGCTCACGACTGGATTCGATTCGATCTATTCTCCCCGGCAAGGTCCTCGAAGCTTCTGTTCTGTGTGTCTGTCTTTCATCTGGCGGACCTGCTCTCATTCTCCGGAAAACCCCGCAGTCTATTCTCTTGCTTGAAGGTCTTCGATCGCCTTGCCGAACTTGGTTGCAAAAGATTGTGGAGATCCAATCCACCGAGTTCTGCGAGTCTTTAAAGAGAAGGCCACCTAGGTTCTCCGCTAGTATAGGTACTCTGTGGGTTTTCGACTTCGATTAGGCTAGAGCTTCGATCATACTTCTTGGGGAGTACCCTCTTACGTTCGTGGTGTTCCTGCCTCCGCAGCCGTGTACCAAAAAGCCACCCATTTAACGGTCTACCGCTTCTCGCCAACCTTGCCGTCTTCGCAATTTTCGGCATCCGTGGATTGGCCACGCGACCACCGCCAACGAATCCGCAAATCGCACCCAATATTCGGCACTGTTCCTGCAGGAATCGAGGGTCATGTCGTCTGCAGCAATGTCGAAGAAGAACAAGGGGAAGAAGATGGCGGATCCCAATGAGACGTCTAAGCTACTTGCTGCCAAAATCTCTCAGCTGGAGCAAGATGCTGCTGGGGAGAAAGATCAAGAACAAGAAATCGGTTCGTTATGCGGCCTTTCCCTAGCATAAAATCCTTTTGCAGCTTAGTTTCGATCGCTACATACTTATTAAGTGGTTGACACTAACCGGTACCTACCGACAGAGCGTGAGGTCAAGAAGGCTACCAGAGATTTGAACCAATTGCTCAGCAACATCGAGTCCCCCATGACCAGACTGGAGACCGTCCACAAGAAGTACACCGAACTGTTGGCGGACATGAAGAAGCTGGATCGCGACTATGCCAAAAGCAAAAAGCGGGCCGATCAACTCCAGAAGGACCAGGACAAGGGCAAGTCGGAATTGAACAAGACTGTCACCATGAAAGATAAACTGGAGAAACTCTGCCGAGAGCTCACCAAAGAGAACAAGAAGGTCAAGGTGGGTTGATTCGGACTCGACGGAATCGTCTATTTCAGTTGCAAGAGCGTTGGTCTGACAGTCGCATGTTCGACAGGACGAAAACAAAAAACTGGAGGAAACCGAGAAAAAGGCGCGGCTGATTGTGAATGAACGGCTTGACTCTCTGTTGTACGATATCCAAGATGTCATGGCAGCAAAGGGCAACCCTCGCAACGAAAAGCTGGATATCGACTTGGACGAGGCGTAAGTCCATTGTCATACGGACCATCGATTCAACCGCTGACCCTAGCATTACAGCCTGCGCGCCAAAATTAAGACCATCGGCGAAAAGTTCGAAATGCGAGAGTTGCATTATAAAGCGCTCTTGCGCAGCAAAGATGCCGAGATACAGTGCCTAACTGCCAAGTACGAAGAACAGCGCCGCGCAGCTGAAAACGAAGCGGCCCGTTGTCGTGCGCTCAGTTCGCAGGTGTCTACTTTTTCGCATACCGAAGCCGAATTGCGCAGCCAGCTGAATATCTACGTTGAGAAGTTCAAGCAGGTATGTTTCGGCGTCCATTGTGCGGCCTATCACGTCTGTTACAATAGCAGGTAATAATAATGTTACAGGTGGAGGATACGCTCAATAACAGTAACGAACTGTTCCTGACGTTCCGCAAAGAGATGGAAGAAATGTCGAAGAAAACCAAACGATTAGAGAAGGAGAACCTGACACTCACCCGCAAGCACGACCAAACGAACCGAAACATACTAGAGATGGCCGAGGAACGCACGCGAAATCACGAAGAGTTAGAAAAGTGGCGAAAGAAGAGCCAACACCTTGAAGCGCTTTGCCGGCGAATGCAGGCCCAGGGCCGTGGGCAGGGTCTCACAGCCGAGTTGAACGGAGACGACGAGGGAACAGAGAGCGAGTACGACGAGGACTACGAAGACGATGAAGACGACGAGGGCATCAGCGACGACGAGTACGAGTTGGACAATCCGGATCACGACATCAACGGCGGCCGTAGCGCTCCCCAGCCGACGGAGAAGCCTGTCTTTGGACCACCCCCGCCGCCTAACCTCTTGGAAGCGCGAGCGAATGGAAACAAAGCCATGATCAACGGATGCCACTAATGGATCTTGGTTCTGGCTAATACCTGCTGCCTCGCGTTTACCTCGTATTTCATGAGTCTCATCGCGGCCTATGCATAGAAGGGCGTATATCTGTTGTGAGACGCTTGTCGACCCGATTGGATATGACTCGATTCGCTATGAGTATTCGGCTTGAGTCGCGCATATCAGGAAAGGACATGTAGCAGCAAACCTCTCGCTCCTGGAGGTTTATGTCAGCATAGTTCAAGCCAGAGTAATGGAGACACTCTTCGTGAGATTTCTGCTTGAGTGAGCCTCTCTGCTGGTGTTGCCGAACTAGTCTCAAGTATACCACAAAGCATGTTCCCTCGTCCACGAGGTTTTTCATTTCGCCCGTCGCACCCGTTCTGTTTTGTTGCACATGTTCCTGTACTTGTACATGCCGAATGAACAAAAACCTTATTGATAGCTTCAGGCAATCATGAAATTCATTTTTACAGCATAGCCGGTTTCGAAAAGGCAACTAAACTACGGAGTACATACAGTCAAAGAAATCATAGCTTGCTTGATGGTCCGGTGGTATACGAGGCTCCTTGCTTCAACATTTCGGCGGCATCCTTGACCATCTCGCGCACAATGTCACCTGCAGGCTTGATCTCTGTGATGCTGGCGGAGACATCGCCCATGAGGAAAGGCATATCGACCTCCTTCTCGCTCTCCAGGTCGTGCATCATAGGGACGATGCCCTTGGCCGTCAGCTCGGCGATCTCCTGGGGCCGCTTCTCCCAGTCCTTGATGTAATCATTTGGCAGCATCCGCAGCGGCCGTCCGGTCACGACAAGCGTCCGCTGCGTCTCGCCGTACCGGGCCCTGACCACGGCCTCCTTGTGCATCCGGCTAGCGCCACTCTCCTCGGACGCCACGAACCGCGTACCCACCCAGACACCGGACGCACCCAGCATCAGCGACGCCGCCAGGCTGCGGCCGTCGTTGATGCCGCCCGCTGCGACAACCAGCGCCGGCTGACCCGTCAGCGGGCTCTTATACCGCTTCGCGACGTCCACGACCGCCGGCACGAGGACGGAGAAGGGAATGTCGCCGGTATGCCCGCCACCCTCCCCACCCTGCGCACAGACAATGTCCACACCGCGCTGCAACGCCTTCTCCGCGTGCCTCGGCGCCCCGACCATGTTCATGACCAGGATACCGGCCTCGTGGAGCCGCTTAATGGTGCGCTCGGGCGGCACGCCCACGGCAGACACGAAGAGCTTCACCCCGTGCGAGATGACAACCTCGATGAGCTCGTCGAGCTGGCCGTGTGTGTAGTCGTGGTTCGTGGCGCGCGCGCCGCCGCCGACCTGCGGCAGGGCCAAGTCCACGCCGAAGGGGAGAGACTTGTCGCGCAGGAGCGATTTGAGCTCCGTGAGCATCTCCGAGAGCTGCTGGGGGGTGTAGCCCAGCCCGCCGATTGTTCCTAGCCCGCCTGCGTTGGAGACGGCGGCGGCGAGGGGGGCGCCGGATGCACGAGCCATGCCTGCCAGCAGGATGGGGTGCTGGATGTTGAGGAGTGAGCAGAGGGGTGTGTGGACGGACATTTTGTAGCTTAGACAATAGACTAGTGGATATCAAATCGCCTTTAAAATCGGTATGCGTTGTCTTATATCATCCCTATTCTTCACAGCTATCGTACTGAGTGAAGGTCAGAACTGTGGTAAGAATGTGCCTAGAAATTGAGAAACAAATACAAGGGGTGAGACAGTTTAACAGATCGTGAGGGACCAAGTAGACAGAGAGGTCTTATTGATTAGCATTATTGATCACATATATACAGAGATGGCTCTCACGAGCCCCAGGATATATGCACACATAGAACCGACAATAGAGCTGGAGATGAAGCAGTTGTGTCTGTGAATGCGGGGAAGCGGAGGCCTCGAGCAGCCGGACCGAGGCTGAACCACGGGCTGCTGTGCATCAACAATCAACCATCTACGGAGCAATCTAGCATCTACTATCTCTTTCATTTTCATTACTTCATATAGCCGATATATATATGCGACAAAGGGGCTAATGATTAGTCGTCATCATTGTTGCTGTCTAGTCCGTACCTCAAACTGACCCTGTCCTCGTTCCTTGGTATGATCAACGGACTGTCGAGTCCGCCGGTAACTCGTGAGCCGGATGATTTACTCGGTCCTCGAGCTCATGCGCGGTACTGCCGCCGTCAAGTTCACTGACCATTAGGCGATTACCTTTATGATCTGTGACGGGGTCCACTTGCGGCCCGTGAAGAACTGGTTGACGTTTCGTTCGGCGACTGAGAAGCCACCACACCAAGAAAGCAATGAGGGCTACTCCAGCCACGCCGCCGACTACGCCTCCTGCAATGGCTCCTGTGTTTGTCTTAGAGGACGCCTCTGAGGGTTGAGTTTGAGTCGATGTGTGCGTTGGTGATGTCGAGGATGTAGAGCTCGTCGACGGCGTGGATGTTACGGAGGAAGTCGATGCCGCAACAGATGCTGGAACGCTACGTTAGCATTCAACTGAGGATTCTGGGTGTTTTACAGCCCACGTACCCTTCCCCGAGGAGACAACCGGCAACAGAGTCTCGGAGCTGTCGAAGTTATACCCCCGCACCGCGCAACCATCACTGCCCGAATTGGTGCCGAAGGCTGTTGTTCCCTTCTCACAGCAAAAGTATCCGTAATAATTGTACAAATCCCACGTCTCATTGGCGCATTTTGGTGTCTCCACAAGCAGCTGTGTGCAGTTCGCGGCGGATGGACAGCAGTTCACATTGTACTGGCTTGGGCAGTATGAGCCCCCGGGGCAGCAGGCTCGAAATGGGTGAACGGTGGCACCACAGTCCACCTCTGTGTCGAGACAGGAGCCATTCGTGCGGAGCGCAAACCCGGCAGGGCCGTCTAAAACGCTAGACATTGACTGTGGACTCCCCGTAGACTTGCCGTGAGGGCGTAGAGGCAACGACGATACCGAGGGAGAATGTTGACCAGCATAGGATATTTGTACGCTTAGAAGGTTACACAGAGGATAATACACGAGAGTCAATGGGATAAACAGACCTCCGGCCCCAAATTCGAGAGCAATTGGAGAGTTTGCAAGATCGCTTATGAGGCGCACGGCTTCAGGGACGGTCAATCGGCCCATCAGGGGCTTACAGGGATAATGTGCATACAGCACCCCATTGGATCGACTGTAAATGCCAGTCTCTAGGCCCGCATTCTATGATATTACGATTCGCGGCTGGGCTGCACGGATTGCGAATACAGAAATAATCTGCGTGAGCACTAGAAAATCCAAGGAGGAGAAATACAACTGTCCAATTACGCATTGGTCCGCCGTACGAGTCAGTCTATCCACTTCAGTTGCTGCCATAGAGCAGAATCCACTAGATACTAGACTGGGATGGAAGGGATCGGCGTTGTTGATCACGGCGCCCAATTCTTAGCTACTGATAGCCCGATTCGATCAATGAGACAGCAGTTGATCGCGTGTTCCAGGGAACAAATACTCTATGTGTATCCTGCATACTCATGAAGGTAGATATAAGAGGGGCACTATCTGTGAACGTTTGATTTGACCTGAGCATCTATTCTTTTCACAGTCACAAGTGCCATAAGGCCCACACAACTGAAAAGGCTAATGTAGCTAAGCCCCATGTATCCGTAGCGTCTCTACTTCCTTTGGAAGAAGTCGTTTGTGTAGGTACCACCATCACCCGTGTCCTGGTCACAGTCCCGGTGACTACAACAACGTTCGTCGAAGGTCTGGGAAACTCCATCAGCAAACCCGCCTAGAGATCAAAACGAGCAGACATACCCAAACAGTGCTGACGAGTTCTTCATGGCCATTGGGGCTTGCCTCAGTTCGTGCGTTGTCTCTAGGGTAATGATCGTTGTGGTGATCGTCTTGTAGGCCTCTGGATGGGAGGTCTCTGTTGGTCGCGCTTCGTTGGCAACGGGACCTGGAGGAGGTTGATACCCAACTGCACCTTGGGGAGCAGTTATCAGCGATCCTGGAAGGCTTCGTCCGAACAATCGCGTCGATAAACCGCGCGGGAGGAAGTCGAGATTGAACGCCGTCGCGAAGAGGCACGTCAGCAGACTGACGGCAAGGAAATTGCCTATAAGACGGAGGGAAGACGGTAGGATCTTCATCCTGATGCAGTTGTCGTGAAGATGGATCGGGAGACGTCTGGTGTTTTCAACGCGTCTTGAGACTGTGAGGACGGCCTGGGGAGATCAACTCTCAGGCCAGCCGCGGATGGGAGGACGAGATATGGGCTGCCTAATGTTTTGAAGTCTGCCATACTCGTGGAAGACATGCAGATGCACGTATGAGAGATGAGTAGTTCCATTCTCGAGTTCTCGACTATGTCATTCGAATGGAGTTTCTCAATTGACAAGAATGAATGGATCCAAGCGCGAGTGAGCAGACCTATCAGAGGAAGAGACATCTGGTGACGCCAAACAACCAAGGCCTCGTGCATTCGATTGACTTGATGCAATCCACTCATGGAAGATGTGGTATGCGGAATGGAGATCGGAATGCAGTCGTGGCCTTCTGGCTAGACAGTCAACAACCATCTAGTCTACTGTAGGTCCATTCAAGACGCTCAGTCACCAATGGTATTCTCGTGAACGACCTCATCACCACTGCAGATCAAAAGCTCGGTCTTCTAGACTCTGTCAGATCTTAACCGTTGATAGCTGTACGGCCGACACATCGGTTGTGGTTCAAGCCAGCATTCTTCAGTGACACAAGCACGTTTTTCGCCGAAACAGCCAGCATATCGCAGAAGAAAGCATGAGACTGAGAATCCGTAGCTGCTCTTATTTCCTAGGAGCTTGTCTCAGAGTAATCTCTGCCATTCCTGATGGAGTTCCAAGATCATTCGCAGCGATGACCGGAGTCGCATAGTCATCAATCGAGCAGGATTCTAGCATTTTCAAAGTCATTCTGATCAGACTTTGAGAGCGCACTTAGGAAAACACTCTCGTAGAATCCAACAAGCAACTATCTTCCCTGTTCCCGGGAGACTACAGAGTGAGATGTGAGCACTTGGAGTCTGAGGTTTGTTGTAGGAGTGGTAGTTCTGCCCAAAGCGGTATTGTAATTACACTGTCGGGGAAACGCCAAAAGACGCGTGATTCGCGTAGTACAGCGGCCTCGAGTCAACCGAACAATGACGAAGCTCCGCTTCAACTTCTTCAATTACAAGCTGTTTGGGCCATAGCGGAAAGAATCATCTCATTTTCCATTGCTCAGAGGGAGCGCCTTGGAAGATAAGAGATTTGCTCACAACGATGGCTACTAACACAGCGGAGGACGTGTTTTTGCAACCCCCCAGGTCTGCTCTTCCGCATCTCTCTTCTCAATGCTCCAGTGGATAAATCATGCTAACAGTCGCTCGATGCAGTGACGAACAGTTCTCGCCTGTGTATCGCGAAATCTCCCACTACAACCCGCTTCATACTTTCAAACTCCCCACCGGCGAATCAAGACATTACCAGCAACAATATGGCGACATGTACTTCTTGCGACTCGCACGATTGAAACCTGTGGTGGAAGAGGTTGGAATGGATGCATGGGAAGGATTTAGTGTAAGACAACCTCGCCGATGCCGGACACTCGATCGTCTTTTCCTAACCCTTGTCGACGGCCAATAGATCGCCGGAGAACGCGCTCGTCGCGTAGAGCGAGTGCTCGATGTCCGACAAGGCGAGCTTTGCTGGGTCGCTGGGACGGTCTACATGGACATGCCCTTGAAGCCGAATATCCTCGATGATCTTTCCAAAGAGGTTCGAACGTCCTCGTCCGTCGTGCCTACACGCATCCGCTGATACCTCCTAGAGTCACACCCTAGCCCCTCCGCCCCGTCGCACTTACCAAGATCCCGCTCATCCGGAATTGACTCAATTCATGTTGGAAGACGAGTCGGGCCGCTTGCGATTAACAGGGAATCTCCTGAGGTCAACTCAACTCGCGACAGGAGCCATCATAGCGGTACTGGGGACGGAAAATGCGAACGGTGATTTTGAAACGATCGATATCAGAGTGCCTGACCTGCCTCCGCAGCCGCGTCGGTGGGAGCGGGACGAAGACAAAACGGGCGGAGAAGAGTCGCGCAAGGGCAAGATTGCTTTTGTGAGTGGTCTCGGGATTACGGGCACATCGAGTGATACTCTTGCACTGGAACTTCTGACAGACTATCTTCTGGGGTATACAGGGTCGGATGGATCCTCTATCACACGGCTTATCATTGCCGGAAACTCACTGGGGGCTAGTGTGATGGCTGAGGCAGCATCGACAGGCACTGAGACGGGAGCAGCGGGGAAGAAGAAGATTGCCCCGAGAAAGTATGGATACGACGCGTCTGCGTACAACGCCTCACCCATCACACAACTAGACAACTTCCTCGCGGAGATCCTGCCGAGCATACCTGTGACTCTCATGCCGGGTGAGAGTGATCCGGCGAACTTTGCACTCCCTCAGCAGGGGATCCACCGAGCGATGTTTCCACGAGCCAGAGCATACTGTGCTCCACCTCCGTCGGGGGATGAAGCTCCCGAGCCAGGCTGGTTCGACAGCGTCACAAACCCGTGGGAGGGAGACGTCGAAGGATGGCGGCTGTGGGGAAGCAGTGGACAGAACGTGGATGATGTCCTCCGGTATCTGGACTTTGCAGACAGTGATGCGCTAGACGCCGGTGATGGGGACATCGAGGCCAGGATGAGAATCATGGAGGCCATGCTACGGTGGAGGTGTGGAGTTCCCACCGCCCCCGATACAATATGTACGTTCGTTTCTGCTACGGGTCTTGATTAAGTGCTGACTATTCTACAGGGTCCTATCCTTTCCAGACAAATGACCCCTTCGTAATGCAGTCCTGTCCGCACATCTTCTTCGCTGGCAATCAGCCACGGTTCAAGACGGCGGTGCTGGAAGGCGACTCTCCCCTTAGACTTAACGGAGCCGACACGGAGATGACCGACGCGGCCGATAATACAGGTGCGCGTGTGCGTCTGTTGTCGATCCCCCAATTCAAGGAGACGGGGGAGCTGATTCTCGTTGACAGCGAGACATTGGAGGTGGAAGTGGTCAAATTCGGTGCTTTTGCAGGAAAGCAAGAGAAGCAATAATACAATCGATAGAAGACCACAATGGGCAAGCTATGCGCGCCACTGCAAAATTCTGCAATGACTGTCCGTAGTTATCTAGGATTTATAGATCAAGCGCCAAGACCCGGACAAAAAGTCATTATTTTCCTCTCCCGGCAATTTATCCAGTCTACCGATCACATAAAAGACAAAAAGCTGCAGGCAGCAATATAGACATAGACTCTGACATTTAATTCGAACTATAATAAAAATGCGCCTCAACGCAAAAACCGGTACGCACTACGCATCTTCAAAAGAAACACAGAAAACCTAAAAAACTAACAAAGGACGACAGCCATCTCAACCTCCAAAGTCCTACTCGTCCCATACTCCAGCTGGCACGTCCCACGCTATCACGAATGGATGAAAGATGAGGTAGGCATTTCATCTCAAACCCAGTTTACGAGCGATGGATGCTAATGAAGAACAGGAAATTCAAGCCGCCACGGCCTCGGAACCACTTACTCTGGAAGAAGAGTACGCCATGCAGCGCAGCTGGCGCCAGGACGCCGATAAGCTGACTTTTATTGTCTGTTTGCCTGTTCTCCGGTCTCAGTCTCAGACCGAAGGTCAAGACAGGCCAGGGTTACGGCTAAACGAGGGAGATGATGCTCCCGGGCAAATGCTCGGCGATATCAACCTCTTCCTCCGGGTTGAGGACGAGGACGAAGACGGGCCGTCCTCGCCGGAGATGATCGGGGAGATTGAGCTGATGATTGCCGAGAGGACAAATCAGCGGAAGGGGTATGGGCGGGCTGCTCTGCTTTCGTTTCTGCGGTATGTGCTTGAGCATGAGGGGGAGATACTGGGGGAGTTTGTGCGGGGGAGCGAGAGTGCTGGCGCTACGCTACAAGGGAGGACGGACTGGAGGTTTGGCGCGCTGAGTGTGAAGATTGGGAAGGAGAATGAGCGCAGTCTGGCGCTGTTTGAGAGTGTTGGGTTCTGCAAGGTGAGCGAGGAGCCGAGTTATTTTGGGGAGTTTGAGTTGAGGAGGATGCGGAGAGAGCTGTCGCGGGAGAGTGTGGATGAGGCGATGGCGACGGCTGGTGTTGAGGGATATACTGAGGTGTCGTATGAGAGGACTGAATGATGCCCATTCTCCCCATTATAAGTAGATACTAGCTGTTCTGAAGATGTTGGTCCGCTATTGGTGTGGTKCTGTCTCGACATGCGGCCATCTACACTTCCATGGCAGTATCTGATCCCGTCCTAGAATTGTAACCATGTACATTTAGACCAATTGATACTGAAATAGATACTCTTACTGACTCAATGACTCCATTCAAAAATAGAAATAGTATATTTTCCCTCGTACCTACGTCATTTTAGATTAGGGCTTCCAGATCAGGATTAGCGCCTCTACCCCTCCGCCGTAAAAAGTATCACCATCGGACTCTCCACTGTCAACAGTCAGATAAAAGAAAAGAAAAAACGGTGACGATGCCCATCCCCATAACAATCATAACGGGCTTCCTCGGCTCCGGCAAAACCACCCTCCTCCTCAACCTCATCCCTCAACTCCCCCCAACCTACCGCCTCGCGCTCCTCAAAAACGAATTCGGCGATGTAGCCATCGACTCGCAGCTCGCCTCGACCCAGTCCATCTCCGGTGTGCGCGAGCTGCTGAACGGATGTATCTGCTGTAACCTAGTGGGCCAGCTCAGTGACGCGCTGAACCAGCTACGTGAGGAGGTTCAGCCGGACCGCATCGTCATCGAGACGAGCGGGAGCGCGTTCCCCGCGACGCTGGCGATGGAGGTGAACCGGCTTGCGCGCGAGCAGCCCGGGAGCTTTGTGCTGGACGGGGTGATCAGCGTGATTGACGTGGAGAACTGGGAAGGGTACGAGGACACGTCGTACACGGCGAAGCTGCAGGCCAAGTATACGGACCTGATCATCTTCAATAAGTGGGAGGGGGTATCGGAGGAGCGATTTGAGCTGTGCTTGGATCGCGTGGGGGATCTGGAGGTGCAGACGCCGTGGGTCAAGTCGGATAAGGGCCGGGTGGATAAGGAGGTTCTCTTGGGGATTGACGGGGCGTTGTTCGCCAAGGAGGATGGCGAGGATGCGTTGCGGTTGACGGACGAACATCACCACCAGCATCGGCATGACCACCAGTCCGAAGTCGAAGTGCTGTCCGTCACGCTCAAGGCCTCCCGGCCCGACCAGACCATCGACGTCGCCGCCCTCGAGATGATGCTGCTCGCCGCGCCCAAGGACGAAGTCTACCGGATCAAGGGGACCATGCGCTGTCCTGCCTCGCAACCGCCCGCCGACTCCGGGGACAACCCCGGCGAGAAGAAGCCCGCGCCGCCTCCGACGTCCGGCAATGAAGCTGTCCGACACTACATTCTCAACTGGGCCTTTGGCCGCTGGACTTTCACGCCCTCGGAGATGGTGGCGGAGAGCGCGGACCCGGCTGTCGTTGCCCGTCTGACGCTTATTCTAGCGCGGTACGAGTCGGGCAAGTGGAAGAAGAAGCTGGAAGCTGGTGGGTTGATTCAGCTTGGTGAAGCTGCCAATGGCGAGTTGGTGGTTGAACGCCTGGTATAGATTACTTTCTGTTTTCATTTTCTTTGTACATGAACTACGGTGGAGCTGGCTCCTTACAATTGTGGTCAAGAGACGACGCGGCCACGAAGATAGATATAAAGTTAGATACTTGCTAGATATACAGATGACCCCATTTTCTCCATCAAAGTGCACTCTATAGATGCGGGATTACCAAGGGAACCAAAGGAATGACCAAAGTAACTCAAAAAGATCGATTAGACAATGTGGACAAAGTCTAGTCTATCAAGCAAAAGGGCAAATCAATCATTATGGGATCCCCGTCCTCCCCATTATCTATCCCACAACAAACATAAGTACAGACAGCAAATGAATACAGTCAAAAGCTTAAGCAAATACAAGAATGTCTCTAATACTCCAGGAGAGCAGTTGCACCGGCTTCGCTCGAGATGTAAATCACCTCGTGGTTGTCCGAGAAGCCGTTGAACCGGGTGGCGCTGCACTTGGTGTAAGCGCCCATCTCCTCAAAGTACAGCCAGTCGCCGACGTTCAACAGACCAGGCAGAACAATCCGCTGGGTGATGACGTCGATACCATCACAGGTTGGACCCCAGATGGAGTAGGCGATGCCCTCTGAAGTCGCAGCATTCAGAGCGGTCGGCTGGGTCTCGCCGGAGCAAGTCAAGATCTTGGCCACGGGGTGCTGGTGGTCGAAGATGATGTTGGAGAAATTGCCGTACACGCCGTCGTTCAGGTACAGCATGTAGGCATCGTTGGCGGGGTCCTCGGGGTCGCGCACATCGCGGCGAGCAATGACATTGGCCGCCAGGGTGAAGGCACTGGCGACGTAGTAGCGGCCGGGCTCGGCAATGATACGAATGTGAGGCGGGAAATACGTGTCGAGCGCCTCGCTCAGGATGCCGGCAAACTTTTCAAAGGTGTCCTGGCAGAAACCACCTCCGACGTCCAAAGTGTGGAGCTCGTGGCCCACCTCCGCGGCCTGGTCAAAGACCAGACGAGCATCCTGCACGGCCTTGAGGAACGCGCGGGGATCCTCGGCACCGGAGCCCACGTGGAAGCTCACCCCGACGACCTTGAGCTCGAGCTCGTGCGCAAGTTCAAGCAGCTGACGGGCGATGTCCAGGGAGGCACCGAACTTCATGCTGAGCCGGCACAGGCTGGTCGAGTCATCGGTCAGGATACGCAGGTAGAGCTCCGCGTCTGGGTAGCAGGCCTTGATCTTGTAGAGCTCGTCGGCATTATMGAAAGTCATTTGCTTGACGCCCACCTTGGCGGCATAGCGCAGATAGGACTTGGTCTTGCAGGGCTGCGCGTAGATGATGCGGCTGGGATCGATGCCGGTCTCGAGGGCCAGGTCGATTTCCGCCTTGGAGGCACAGTCGAAACCGTTTCCAAGCTTGGCCATGAGACGAAGGATCTCCGGATCGGGGTTGCACTTGACCGCTGGAAGTCGTTAGCTGTTTGGTCTGAAGGTCCAATGGTCAACGAGACCTACCGTAAAAAGGCTTGACGCGACCCAAGTTCATTTTCCAGCGAAGATGCTGTCGGTAGATCTCCCCCATGTCGGCCACATAAAAGGCATCTTCTTCACCAGGGCCGCACCGGTCCACGTCCACCTCGGCGGCGCGTTTCTTCAGGACGTCCAAGACCAGGTCCTTGGCAGCCAACCTAGATTGCGAAAGGTCGTCCCCTCCATGATTGCTGAGTTGACTATGATGGTGATGAAAACTATAGTCGTTTTTGTCGTGACATTGTTTAGTCATGCAGAATTCAGCAGGTACACAAGCAGTCGGTGCCATAACCATGCGCGCTGCGACGAAGCACGGAACAGGTCTTGAAAGGTGGGTTGATGGAGATTAAAAAGGTGATTTATAAGTCAAGTGTCAAGAACGCGACTGCGTGTTAAGGAGGACGAAATGATTCGCAACCGAGGTTGACTGGACCAAGCCTCCTAGACCCTTCCTCCTTAAGAGGAAGAACCTTCAGAGAAGTCCTATGCGGCAGCTCAAAGAGTGCGGGAATAAGTTGGAGGGGCGTCAAAGGGTGGTTAAAAAATGGCGCACCGGAGGAGACCGAGGGAGGGGTCAGCAGCAGGAGGTGGTGGAATGTTGTTAAGAGTGTCGCGGAGCCGTCGAGGCGAGACAATTTGACGAAAGAGCAAGGGAGAGGCTGCGAAAGCCGTGATGAGCTGGTGCCTTTGGAACTGGGGAGTTTCCAAAGGCGTAAAGACGCGGTCTTAAAATTGGGGAAGAGAACTTTGTCGCTTGGTGGACAAAGTAAGAGAGCTTTTTTTTAATCCCACAAATGAGATAGATCTGAAGGAGAGGAGAGCAGCGGTCAGTACCCTTGCAGAAGAGGTGAGAAACGACCGTAACGGAGGAGGGGAGGGAAAGGTGAGAGATTTTATGGGCGAACGACGAGGCGCGTGCGGTCTTTTTTTTTCGCTCGTTCGGCGGCGATGGTGTTTTAGGGCAAAGGGCACACGCAGCGAAAGTGGGGGAAAGTCGACATGGAGTACCAATACAGGCAGAGACCAAATCAAGGAAATGAAGGAGCAGGGAATCAGACGAAATGCAACTTACCTCGAATGGCAATGGATGGGAGAGAGAAAGAGAGAGAGGGAAAAAAAGCGAACAAGACGAGCGAAAGGAGGAAACGAGGAAAAGTTGGTGATGGAGGAGAAACCGAGAGACACCAACCGAGAAGAGACTGGACTGTGGGGAACACCTCCTCTGACGGCGGTATTTCCGGTGCCCCTCTATGACGAAGCTGAGGCATTTACGGAGTACTCTGCACCTTCGTACTGCTGAAGGTGGCTAATTAATATCAGTCATTCTATTCGTCCTCCCCAATTGACTCATCTTTGCTCTCTTTCAACCCAAAATTGCAGCCTGATTTCAAGTCCTCTTTCCGCTCCTGGACTCCTTCTGATCTGCAGGGGGCATCACATTATTGTGGCTGTATCATTCTGCAGCCTGCATCTACCTGTGCGTGGTGCATGTGCATCATCATATCCCTTAGAATCATCACCATCATCTGCCATCATCCTATGCAGTTCTCTCTGGACTGGATGTTATATTTAGCTCAATAGCTTGACCATGATCCATACCGGAGCTACCACCAAAATATCAATCTATCTCTGTCTCAACGCCTTCTGTGCATATACCTCAATTTATTATACATAGCACTTAGCCTATTGATGTTTTGGATACTGAAGCACAGAGGACATTTTCTTCCATCTCTATAGCTGGTGCCTTACCTAGGAAATGTCAACAGTCTATGTAAATCCACCTCAACACACAAGGGCTTCTACATCGTCACCAAATACACAGGCAATGTTATTTGATTCGCGACCGACTGTAAAGGCCGAAGAGAGTTTCGAAAAACTACGCAAGGCAATTGGGTCGTCTACTTTAAGATAAATACGCATCGGTCTGCTCCAGCCTGAGGCATCTCATCCATCCTGGCTCATCATCACCCACGAATATAGCGTCACGCTCAACCTCATCTCTCAGAACGGGCAACGCTAATTGAACATATGTAGAGGAAGCGAGGATCAAGAAGCTATCATGCAATTAGAGGTACTCTGATTATCAGCAACCTAAAAATAAATATATACGAATATCTGGCAAGCATAGCCCACCAAACACGTATTAAACAGTTCCTTAAATCAAAGAGTAAGCTGCGCCAGGCAAACTGAATCCTCAATAATGGGGTATATGCGCTCTTAACGGAAGAGAAGGAAATAGGAGTCGGTGGCAGATGGCCAACCACTCCAAGTATTACAAAGTATGTAGAAAGACTGAAGAAAAGAGAAGAAGCAGGTGTCCTCATCACAACCACAGCACCCATCGGACGCCGGAAATTGCTCCTCGAAAGACATAGCGAAGGACCTTGAAGGCCATAACAATCAACCACACCCACCACAGCATCCCAACAAGCGCCCATTCAAGCATGACGAAGCCTGTACGGCGGAGCCAGCGCAAACGCCGATGGCGCTTCCGAATGCCCTTATCGAGTTTGTCGCTCAACTGCTTCACCGCAAGCGTACTCGTCGTGTTGAGCTCGACGCTGAGATTTTCGGCGTCGTCTGCCAGGGTTCGGACTCGCGGGGCAAGAGTCTGGTTGACCATGTTTTCCAGCTGTGCCAACTGCGTTTTCAAAGCGGCCGAGGCTTTAGGGAAAACCTCAACAGATCGCTGAAACGAATCATGAGATGTCTCTAATCGCCGGAGCAGTCCCTTAGCCGCCACATCGAATTCACGGAGGCGGATGACCTGAGGCACAGGGCCGTCTGGATAGGCTTTCCGTAGAAAGTCCGGCGGCGGACTGCGTATCGATTCGGCCCGGCGGGTGATTTCCCGCGCTTTGATGCCCGATGTCAGAAGAAGCGCCCTCGTACGCTCGATTTCCCTTCGATCCGGGATACCAGAGTCCATCGAAGTCGAAATGCTGCGGTTGGAGATGCTCCATGCCCTTGACTGGCCTGACGCGCCACCACGCCTGTCTTGAGGACGATCTGCAGCCGAGACCTCTGCTTGTGCAAGCCCCGTTACCGGGGGACGGGTCATACTGAAAGGAACCGATGGATCTCTAATTTGACCTTTCTTGATCTGGCTCCGGACCGCGTGGAAATCGGGCTCAAATCTTCGGCCATCACCAATCTTCTCCGCCAGAACCTGTGCATCCTGCTTCCTTTGTAGCATCAAAGCGCCGGGCCTCTTCGTCTGCGACACTTGCGCATCGTGCAATGGAGCATCCGGGCCCTTCGTTAAAGGACTATCCACTCCGGAAGCTCTATGCTGTTCTTCTTGCTCCGTCCGTCGAGATTGGGTTGCCAAAGCCGCGGCTGATTGCAAAAGACTCTTCGCGCTGCCACGCTCGGATTGCTTGCGAGGAGTTCCATCCGAGAATGTCGGCAGTCGACGTAGGAGGGCCCTGGGCCCGGATCTCTTTTCACCCTTCGCTTCCTCGCCCTCGTCCCATGCACTATCCTCGGAGGGAAGGCTGGTCTCCAATGACGAAGTCCTTGAGTGAGCTGGATCGTCCTTCTTCATTATCAAATCGCCCATTTTTGAAACCTCATTGCCTACAATCTCCGCAATTTTCCCTGGTCCTTTCAAGATCCCGCGTAGCCGCGATTCGGGCTGGAATGATCCTTTACGCGCATGTGTGTTGCTCCGGGTCTTATCAGCTTGATATAATGGCGACACATGATCTGGAATTGGGCTCGGTTCGAGTTTGCCAGCTCGATGTGCGGCATCGGATACATCTTGTTGTAGATTATCGGCAGTATTCGCCGCAGAGATCAACTTGTCCTCCAGGATCTCCCGGACGCGTGGGCGGCTTTTGCTTCGCGCCTGGTTAACAATAATTCCGTGAGCAAGTTGTCGTTTGGATGGCGACGGTGAGCGGCTTGAAGGAGGCGACAAGTTGGACGCAATGCTAGGGAAGTACCCAAGGGGAACAGGTGGAGTGCCAGTAGAAGAAGGATCCTGACGACTTGCGGCGGATGACAACGAGCCGCTTCGCTCGTCCAATTTGGACCACGTCGGATGGATACTCGAGGTCTGAGAGGGCAGCGATCCTGTATTGAGGCCATGTCCTTCATCGGGGGCAGTGGTAGAGGTGTTTACTTGCGAGCTCCGAGCTCGATTAAGTTTTGATGCGGCGGATAGACCTATATTGTCCGCATAATGATACCAGAAGGGTCTTTCACCAGTGGTGGAGACACTCGAAGAGCTGCTTGACCGTAATCCCACTTTGCGCTCCTTGGTACCTATGCCGGTCAGCGAAGTACCTCTGCTGTGGGAACCATGTGCAGGACTGTGATATCTGTGCCGTCGCCTTCCACGATTGACGCTTCTGAACTCAGGTCCCAATGCGGGATGAGCATTGGAGAAAGAAGTATCAGAATCCGCGTGTTGTGCGCTCGCAGACGGCGGCTTGGCCGGCATATGCGTCTGTGCAGAGGTAGGTGGCATGTCACCAGAAGGATGCAACTCTGCTGGGTCCGGAAACAGGAGATTCCCGTCTTTGTCCACCATTTTACTCTTGTTCTGGCCTTCTTCAACCCAGGCGGCATCAGCCAGAAGCTCAGCTGGAGAGACTGTCCAATCGAACCTTGGCCTACGAGCTGCTTTGGTGCTGCTAGTGCGGCTGACTCGCCTTAAGCTGGAAGGAGGAGACGCTGCAAACAGATCTGGATCATCGGGTTCTTCTCGTGGCGGATCCATCTGACCTCGTTCGAACGGTGGCAGCTTTAGACATTCGGAATGCAGGTGACTTGTGTCGCCATACCGAGACTGAACCGAGTTTACCCATTCACGCACCCTAGCGACGTCATACCAACCTTCCGACTCTGGATCGATCGGACGTCTCTCACGGAATCGGACTTTCCGATTCCGAATCGCCTGGAGAGGATTGTAGTCTCGCGACTGAGCAGGGCTACCCCTTGACGCTGATGAGGCGTCTGTAGCATCTTGCGTGCCATGATGTCTCAGTGGCGGAAGCGAAGGGAGCAGACGCAAATAGAGATGGAATAGCTCAAAATGACGCCTGGCTTTATCCGCCCGAGCAAGCGTACTTGTTGAGAATGCCTGAGGCAAGGTCTCTCCTCCAGCAGCATTAGGTAGTAAATCCAGCACGGATGATGGATTCACAGCTGATTCACCAGGGGGTGGCGTGGCCCGATTACTGGTCCCCGCTTGAGTATAATCGCGATGCGTATGAAGAGTCGGATATCCACGGCCGGCGCTCGTAGTCAACGTTGTACTATCAGTATAGGGAACCGACGCTCCAGCTCCTGGAAGGCGAGTCGAGACGGATCGACCGAGGTTATTCCTCCTCCGGGACTCACTCAAGTTCAGAGCCAGATTAACAATCTGAAGTGAATCCCTATCCAAACCTGGCGCAGCCTCATTATTGTCAGTCCTAGCTGGTCGCGGTTCCGACGTTGGAGGTTGCTGTGCGGACGATGGACCAGGCGTTTCTGTTTCTGCGGCCTCGTGAGGACCAGTGACCACCGACGATCCTTCCAGCGACTCCCTATTACGACTCCAGGGAAACCGCGATCTCTTCTTCGGTGTCGCAATATCGCTCTCGGGCGCACCACGCTTCTCGTTGCGATGCGATTCCGAACGCTGCGGCCGATGAGAGCTGGTCCGGATGTTCCTTGACTTGGGTAGAAACGATGAGTCGACGAGAAATGAGCTCGAGCTCGGTGTCCGTCGTTGACTGCGTCTGGCTCTGTCTCCGTCGCGCGAGCTGCTGCCGAGCGTGCTGCCCTCCAGCTCGCCGCTTCCTCGTCCCTCGGTCATTCGTGTGGAGATCCGCCGATAGTAATCGCCATTAGATTCGAGTTAGGCAGCAAGTTTTGATGCCAAATTATCCCTATGTATCAAAATTGATGTAAGCACAGAAAATAGCGATTCAACAGAGTCGCCAGTTTGTTCAAGATCAAAGTCGAGAGAGCGTCCGGGTCACTCCCGCGAAGTAAGAAAGGAGGTGCGTTACGTGGTGGAGAAGTCATGGAATTATTGAGTGAAGATACCGCAAATGCCGACTTCAGTCTCTGCTCAACTCAAGAACATAGCGGCAAGGTAGAATAAAGTGGCATATTTCGCCACAACTTCCAGATTCAAGACATTCGAGTTGACATTTAGTCGATTAGCTATGCGCGTCAACGGCTTGGAAGCTGCACGTATATGTACAAACAGAACAAACATTATTATATAGAGATCCGCGATTCATAATGACGGCGTTCACGAAGGGAACCCTACAACCATGGATTGAAAATCTACACAGAAGAAATATCTAGCATTGAGTCTAACAAACGTAGAGGTGCCACTAAAGGTACAAGGATTCCATAGACTACAGGAACATATATGCGAAACTTAAAGGGATCGCTAGTCTTTTATCTATTCAACTCTCAAGCACTGGAGGCGCGCCTCTGTCTCGATAACCTGCAGAGCACATATGTCAGCTCATCTGTATAAGTAAAAAATGGAATGATAGGCCATTATCTTACCTCTAGAGCCTGTTTTACCTCCAACACCCGACGCACGTCACTCAACCAATCCTTGCTCAGAATCTTGGCCCATCCCTTGAGCGTGTTCATCTCACGAGCAGCATCGTCGAGGTTACCTTCCTCCAACAAATGCTCAGTGCGAAGGAGCACACTTTCAACATCGTCGCTGCCCGCGACGGCGTCTTTCTTGAACATGACCTTGCTCAGGACAAGACTAGCCGCGTGGCTGGCGATGCCAGCATCCTCAGGCAGAAGACTCGCCTTGCGGACTTCATCGGCCACCCGACGGAAGCGCTCAATGATCTGAGACGTTGAAGGTATACCACGCTGATAAGCAGTTGGGTTGATCGATGCAATAGCAGCGTCGACGACCGGGTCACCGCCAGCCAGCTCTTTCACAGCAACAAGTTCACGGACAAAAGGCCGGGGGACGGTAGAGCGCTCGAGGACGGAGCGGACGGCATCCACAGCAACCTGGAGCTGCTGGGTCTTGAGGTTGGTATCGATCACTTCCTTCCAGTCGGTAGTAAGCTTCTCGAGCAGGTTGACATTGGCGGTCAACTCGTTCAGCTTGCTTAGACGACCTTCACGTTCCCGCTCAACCAGATCCTTCACTTCGTGAAGGTACTTGCGGTTAAGCTCGATGGCCTGCTCGACCAGCTCATTCTTGAGGCGCTGCTCAGCCACTTCTTGAGCCCTCTGCAGCTCTGTGTTGACCTTCTCTTGGTAAGCACGGGCGAGTCTCTCGCGCTCAATCTCAAACTCCTCCCGATACTGAGTAGCGTCATGAGCACGTGACTCCTCAAAGCGACGAATAAGCTCTCGTGCAGACTCATCAAAAGTTGCATGGGCTTGCTTGATCTCCTCCTGGGCGGCGTTTCGCGCTTCATTGCGGATGGCGATGATCTTCTCGCCAATAGTTCGAAGCTCCTCCTTGGCCTTGTTCACAGCACCAGAGAACTTGTGCGCGTTCTCATCAGCGCCGATGACAGTAATAATATCGTTGAAAGTCTTGACCAGTTCCTGTACGACCTCTTCATCGCCCTCGCTGACTGTTGCGAATTCAATGGGCGTCACTGCCGGAGCTGCGGGTTTCTTGGGTTCTTCCTGCACCTTTTTCTTATCCTCGGAGCTCTGTTCCTTGGCAGTCGTCTCGGCCTTGACCTTCTCGACAGCGGCGACCTTCTCCTCAGGCTTAGCGGCGCCAGGCTTGAGTTGCGCTTTGTCGCCATTATCGAGTGCGCTCATATGAGGGCCCTTCTGTGACACATCAGCTCCGGATGGCTCCTCTGCAACTTTCCAGGAAAGCCCGCTCTTGCTCGGAATTGTGACCGTCTGGCCCTCATCTTTAGGAGCGCGGTTCTGGTTTCTCAATGTGTTGGGGAAGCGGCGGTAGAAGTCGCGTTCCTCAAAGTACAAAACACAGTCCTCGCCATAAGGAACGTATTCCGTGAAGAAGTCGTGGAAGTTGTCAGACTTGAGCGCCAGAAAGACACCGCCAGCGTAGGCAAATCCAGACGTCAGAATCAAGTAGAGAAGGAATTTTCGAAATCGCCCGGTTTTACGGGCAGGAGCAGGAGGAGGCGGGGGAGGGAGAGGAGCCTCAGCAGCTGCACTAAGTTTAGCACTTGGAACCATCAACAATTTCATTGGACGAGGGAGCCGAACCTGGTGATGGCTTGGGGACAGTCTCTGGAGGAATAGGTGATTCGGACGAAGGAGAGGCGGGGGTAGGTGCACCGGTGACGGGAGGTTTGGCATCAGCAAAGAATCTCTGTATAAGATGCCATTGATATTAGCACGTATTCCCGAATACATCAAGAAGGGTAGGTTGTCGTCATACCTGGCCGGCAAAGCGGTTGCTTGCTCCAGCTTTCGGCAGCCATTGCGCAGCTGTCCGTGAGCGAGCTGGAGACAGGAGCAACTGTCGGCTCTGTGTAAAAGAAGAGCGCAGCATGGCGGGCCGCACAACAGAGGAGGAAGACGCTGAAGGCGGGTTGAGAAGAGGGGGTTGATGTTGGCAAGAGGGAAAACGCGGACCGGAATTGAGATGATGCTTTTACGATCCGCTCCGACAGCCCTGCACAGCCATATCTGAGTGGCTTAGTTTTGGAGGTCGCACCGCCTAAATTCTGCCACCAACTAGGTAGAGAGGTACATACTCTGTGCTATCATGGCCGAAAGAGTGATATATTTTGCGTTTAAACCGGGTGCCTACATCCGGGAGACAATATTTTTTCGTTTCCTATTACTGCTCTGGTAGAGATATACCTTCTCATGGAGCATTGGCTGGCTACAAGCTGCGCGTTTCGCTTTTCGACGTTAATGCGAAATCAAGCACGCAGTGATTAACTCAAGTGTCAATCTTTGAGCAAGGCGTTGAAAGGAGTATTATATAAGCAGAGCATACTGATGTAACCGGGATTGAATAAAGACAAGCGAAGAGTGACAAGTACAAAACCAAACTCAGCCCATCAGAGAATGCAGACGCCGGATTCAAACCAGAAACAGCTAAAGACAAGATAAGGGTGACGTAGCCGAGGTACAGCCCTGTCGCAAAGCATCTAGAGAGCCAAATCCAAATTGACCCTGCCACGATGTGCGGATTCCGCAGCCAAGGATGGCGGTTGATTCCCTGGGATTGAGAAGACAGAGGCAGGAGCGCAAAGTATTGTTCATTCCATCTGAAGCTATTTCTCAGTCACTGAAACACCATTAAAACATATTGCGAGCAAGGCCGGCATCACTTGGTCAAACTTAAGACAGGAAGATGCGGACCTCTCATATCTAGGCACAAGAAGTTGAAGCGGGAAAATAATCTGGAGCTCTGGAAGGGAATTTGAGGAGGATAGTAGAAATTTCGGCGATTAACAGTTGCAAGCTCCGGCGCCCTGCGTGCCTGGTGCTTCCGGTCGCAAGTCAACACCGGGACGAGGAGTGGTGCGCAGATTGCGCGGGCCCGCCTGATCAAGAGGGAGTTTCTTGGCGATTGCGGCGAACAGTTCCTTCACATTTGTCGAAGTCTTCGCAGATGTTTCGAAGAAAAGGAGTCCGGCTTCACGCGCATAGGCCTCGGCATCAGCGGTCGGAATGGCTCTCTTGTCGGGATGCTCCGTAACTAGATCCAGCTTATTACCAGCGAGGGCAATAACAATATTCTCATTCGCCTGTCGCTGCAGCTCCTTCACCCATGACTTTGCCTTGTCCAGCGATGACTGTTTGCAGATTGCCCGAATTAGTTCCTCGAAATAGCCTGATAGCAGAGAAGGTGATTGGGGCGCCTACAGCCTGAGTGATGTCGTAGACAACGACAGCACAGTTCGCATTCCTGTAGTACATTGGAGCCAAGGACTTATATCTTTCCTGACCAGCGGTATCCCATATCTCGAACTTGACCGTTGTGCTTTCGTCCAGCGAAATGGTCTGTGTCAGGAAGGCAGCGCCGATCGTCGACTCTCGGTAGTCATCAAATTGATCCTATGATATCCGTTAAAATCTAGGCTGGCTCTATGAACCAACAGGCACCAGGAGAAGAAGGCCAAAGCTCACTTTGACAAATCTTAGCACTAATGAACTCTGGAGGGTAAGATGTCAGCGACCGACAGAACACCAATAGCGGCTACAAAGAGCTCTAACCTTTCCAACAGCAGATTCACCTAGTAATAAAACACACAGACGTCAGTAATTTAACTCAAAACAAATGCAGCGAGAGAGAATGAGAGGGTAAGCTAACCAAGCAAGACAAGCTTGAACTGGGCGAATCTAGCACCGGGACGGGTTCCTGCTGGCGCTCTGGAGGCCATAATGACTGATTTGGAAGAAGCACTGTCTCAAGATGTATCTTAGAATTCAAGCGCCGAGATCTCTAAGGGTGAAAGTGGTATAAGAATGAGGCAAGAACGCTCTGAGGGATGGTTTGAGAGTGATGAAGGCGGGATCGGAGTACCGGGGAGGTTTGATGGCGGGCCTGCTGGTAAGGTAAGGTTACTAGGTAGTCCTGTCTGTAGCAGTCTGGTAGAACCAGATGACGAAGGGGGTTCAGCCACAACTGACTTTTAAGGGCCTAAGGCAACTGAATAACCTGCGGGGCGGTGTGGCGCTCCCAGAAATGTTTAAGTCCTACGTAGCAGTAATAATAATACAAGTTGCGACCGCAGGTTTTCGCGGTAGGTAGAGAGACACTAGTAAGTTACCTACCTCTCTTGCGTCTTGCCTAGGTACCTCAGGTTCCAGGGTGGGCCTTATCATTGGGATGGACGGAGCACACGGTACCTTACTTTATCAACCACATGCTGGCATTACCTAGTACTATCTAGTCCTCAACGATAGTTCCCTTTCTCGCTGGGAAAATCATCTCCAGCCTTCTTCCTTCAGTCTCTCCTTCTCTTGTTTGATTAATATTTTCCTTTCTAAAATATTTACGCACTATGCGTTGATATTCATTTCGTTCCCTTTTCCTAAATTCGTGCTATCGCAACCATCTGTCCGTTTAGATTTGACCGATCCATATCCTCTCAATTCTCAACCCCCTCAACAGTGGGAGACATCGACAATGGCTCCTTCTGTGCTTCCCTTTCGCGACATCAACCTGCACGCCTCTCCTTCTCATTATGCATTCACTTCTCCATCATCACCTAATGCCCAGACGCTCGTTGTCGACCGTCCAACCGGCGACCTGCGACTTGCAGATGGTACCCTGTCCGGCGCGAAACGCATATCTAGCATCGCTGGTATCTTGGGTATGATCAAGCTCAAACTGGGTAGGTTAAAATGTCAACTACGTCCTATCTTCAGTTGCCATGCTGACTGTCGCAGACAAATACATTATAGTCATAACGAAGGCCCAGCCCATGGGCCGACTTCGCGGACACATGGTATACAAGGTCGCCGCCACCGAGTTCTTGCCCCTCCGTGAGCGTCCGTTGCACGATCATGATGAGGACACCTACTTGGCTCTGTTGAAAGAATTGCTCCGAACTGGACCGATGTATTTCTCGTATGCATTGGATCTTACCAACAGCTTCCAGCGTCAATCTCAGAGTGATCCCAGCCTTCCGATGTGGAAGCGCGCTGACGATCGGTTTTTCTGGAATCGTTTCATTCAATCGGACTTGATAGATTTCAGTCTGGGGGCACATGATGCGGCCGGTATGCGCTACGGCCCTCAACCCGGAGCCGACCCCTTCATCCTGCCGGTGATATTTGGAATGCTACGTATTACGCCGGCCAGGGTCAAGTCAACCTCATTTACATTTGCCCTTATCACCAGAAGGTCTAGGCATCGGGGTGGGACCAGATACTTCTCGCGCGGCATAGACGAGCACGGCCACGTTTCGAACTACAATGAGACAGAACAGATCGTGATCCTTAACGATGCGGCGGGAGGGCTCTCTGGGTTTGCGCCAGGACAGTCTATGGCCAAGGATAAATCCGGTGGTTCGGGCCAAGATCTCCAGGTCATGTCCTTCGTGCAAACACGAGGAAGTGTCCCCGTATACTGGGCCGAGGTCAACAATCTCAAGTACACGCCGAAGCTTCAGGTTCGTGGAGTGGAGACAGCTGTTGATGCTGCACGCAAACATTTCTCGGAGCAAATCAGAATTTACGGCGAGAATTATATGGTCAATCTTGTTAACCAAAAAGGCAGGGAGGAGCGTGTGAAGAAGGCCTATGAGCAGCTGGTACGCATATTGGTGTCTTCGTCAATCGAGGACACCGAGGCCGACGAAAACACTTCCGAGAAAGTCCATGTGGTAGAGCCCAACCAGAGGCAAAAAGAACTGGACCGCCTCCATTACATTTATTTCGATTTCCACAATGAGACTAAGGGCCTGAGATGGCGTCGTGCTGAGCTTCTTATGGAACGTCTTGTCGATGGACTCACACGAGGCGGATACTTCCGCGGTGTCGAGGATCCCGGTGTTTCTGGCGGATTGTTAGAAATTCGGTCCCTCCAGTCAAGCGTTGTCCGGACCAATTGCATGGACTGCCTTGACCGGACGAATGTGGTACAGAGTATGCTTGGGCGGTGGGCTGTGTCGCGGCAGCTCATGGACGCAGGGGTCCTTCGTCCAGGCGAAGCAGCTAATGACGATCGGGAGTTTGAGAACCTGTTTCGTAACATTTGGGCTGATAATGCGGACGTTGTCTCCAAAGCCTATTCCGGCACAGGAGCTCTCAAGACGGACTTCACGCGCACCGGTAAAAGAACCCGGGCTGGAATGGTGCAGGATCTATGTAATTCCATCACCCGCTATATCCGGAACAACTTCCTGGACGGCCCCAGACAAGATGGGTTTGATGTGTTCTTGGGCACCTATCTGCCTCCTGATTCCGCTCTTGGCAACATTCAGCTCTTCGTTGACCGCAGGCCGCTGATCATCCAGTCAATCCCCTACATCCTTGCCGCGGGCCTATTCATGATCTTTGTTTCCATTTTCACGAGGCGGTTGCCGGACTCTGCCGTCTGGCCTATTCGCATATTCGTCTTTTTCTGGATTGTTGTTTCGGCTTGGTGCGCACGCTTCATCTTCGTGCACGGCATGCTCTATGTAAGTTTGCTCTTTACACCATTTAATTGGCATGGTCATTTGTCACTAACGTTCTGGTTACGTAGGTCAACTGGCCAAAACTGAATACTCCTACGGCTGGATCCGAAGGCTACCAAGATGCACTCATCAAAGCACGTTCCGACCCGATCGTTGGACAATTTCTTCCCGCGAGGAGGCACCAAAGAGGTTACAGCAATGCTCGCCTGGTTTTCTTGGAAGAAGGTAAAACCAGGATTGAATGATTCGTTCCCTGTTCCCTACAATGGCCGCCTTTTTCACTATTCATTATAATAGCGCATGTCTATTGCATATGCTCCTCTGTAGTTATACGCTAGACAGCGGTGTGTGATTTTCTTCTGTTTCAAATATTTTATTACTTCTGATTATTCTCATTTCACCATTCGATTCATGGTTCGAAGCTTCTCCTTCAGCCAGATGTATTCACATTTGGGCTGCCTTGCGTGCATATTTCATTCTAGTCCTCCTTTAGGGTCCTTCTGGTGGCCCATATGCTCAGATAGAATTAAACGGGGTCTACACTCCAGACTCATTCTTCGCCCATATATGAAAGAGACGATTAGAATAGATTTGAACGACCCCACGTGATGCTGTTGATAAGGAAATCTCCCGATCTCCGAGTGTCGGAGTGTCGGAGGTTCGCGGTCTTGCAGTGCTACAGTACGAAAAAGATCAATCACATAATCTCCTCGTACCTCTTTACTTCCCCCGCCTTTCAGGAGGGCTTTTTATATCCAGCTCTGATGCGACGCTTCTAATGTTCTCCTTCCCATTCAGAAGTAATCAGCTGCGCTTTTTGTCCTGCTCATCATCCGCAATGGCTCGAAACTATGATGTAAGTAACGCTCTGGCGGTCATTTTGTCCATGACCCTCCATCATTGATCCAATAATGCTGATTTCAGGACTAGGCTGCCATCTCAGCGCTGAATTTGCTGCAGAGCAACTTCGCCGCCATTCAGCAGGTGAATAAAGACAGGAAAAACATGAATTTACGGTCCATTCCGGAGACTGTCGAATGGCTCCGACGCATCGGGTACAAGGTGCGTTCTTCCCATATTTGATATTATATTGGCGGTTCCTTGCCCACCTAAAATACATATGGCCATGTACTGATGAACCCTCTATCAAATCTGTGCAGCCTTCTGATTTGGACCGACTGAATCTCGTTCACATCGCGGGCACGAAAGGCAAAGGCTCAACTTCAGCTTTTGTGTCCTCTATCCTTTCCCAATATACTGTCTCACAATCACCCGAGTTGGAAAGCTCTTCCCGAAAAATTACCAAGGTCGGGTTGTATACCTCCCCTCATTTGCGATTTGCTCGCGAGCGCATCAAAATCGACAATGCCCCGCTTTCCGAGGAAAAGTTCGCTCAATACTTTTTCGAGGTATGGGACCGCTTGGAGGAGGCTGCTCGAGTGGCCGGGGAGGACCCTTCAGATCCACGGACGAAACCTCAATACTTTCGTTATTTGACACTGATGGCGTTCCATACGTATATCAGCGAAGGTGTGGATGCCGCAGTGATCGAGTGTGGAATTGGCGGGGAGTACGACTGCACAAACGTGATTGAACGGCCTGTTGTAACTGCCATTACAAGCCTCGGAATTGACCATACCGCTTTGCTGGGAAACACAGTGGAGGAGATAGCTTGGCATAAGGGTGGAATTATCAAGCCAGGCGTGAAGGCTTTCAGTTCACCTCAACCCGCCAGTGCTGAGGAAGTACTACACAAACGTGCGCAGGAGAAAGGAACGCAGCTGCAGATTGTGTCTCGCCACCCTGAACTCAATAGCGGCAGTGAGCTCAAGCTTGGCCTTGCCGGCGACTTTCAATATACAAACGCGTCGTTGGCTGTAGCTACTGCCGCCGAGTTCGTTACCAGATTAGGACTTGAAGATATCCCCTCGGACATTATGGAGAGGCCTCTACCACCCAAGTTTCGCAAGGGATTGGAATCGGCTCGATTGGGCGGCCGATGCGAGACTAGACGTGAGAAAGACATCACATGGTACATCGATGGCGGTCATACATTGGAGAGCATCAAACTGGCTGGCCAATGGTTCGCTTCCCAGATTCAGATCAATTCGTCATCGAGCGCGGCAGCTGAGAAGAAGCTGCGGCTTTTGATCTTCAACCAACAAACTCGCGACAGTAATGCTCTCGCCCAAGCGCTTCATGAAACCCTCTCCGGTGCTCTAGGGTCGGAGAGCCCATTTACGCATGCGATTTTCTGCACGAACGTGACATACAAGGACGCCGGGTACCGACCGGACCTCGTAAGCATGAACACGAACGCATCTGATGTGGAAAGGTTGCAGGTGCAAAACGGCCTCGCTGAGAAATGGAATTCCATCGACCCCAAGGCGGAAGTTAAGGTCTTTGGTACTATCGAGCAAGCTGTTGACTTTGCTCGGGAGCTTGCGAGACAGGAGAAAGACCGCGTAGGCCATGATGAAGCCCCTGTCATGACTTTTGTCACTGGCAGCTTACACCTGGTCGGAGGTTTCCTTGACGTTATCGAGACCAAACCTGGTCCACAATAAGGCCACAGTCGTATCTCATTACACTACTCAAGATCCGCATCTTTTCTGCCTGCCAAAAGGTTTTCAACAACGCGAAGATACCCATATGAAATTTTTTTCTTTGGTCTCATATACAATCATACTCTTCTGGCTAGGAGGCGTTCGACCGGTTTTCAACAAGACCTCTCCTTCTAAATCGTGCCCATAGTGGATATTTTAGCCCATTATTTGAAATAGACATGAACAATGCATAGAGACGTGCTGCAATATGAGTTTTCCTCCTCTGTAGCCGAGTAAACTCGAGGAGGACTTACACTGGTGTCATACATTTCTTTCCCGAGGTCCATTCGGAGGATAAGAGGCACATGGAGAACTAAAAGTAGATCATAGGAGGCTGTAAGACCATAAAAAGGGCTAATATTTGCCTTGAAGAGGATACGTGTCACCTAGAATCGAATTGGTATTGGTTAGCATCTGATTTTACCCCTGTGCTTGTGGTTAATCTAAATGCGACTCGAGTAAATATTATTATTGTGGTCCCCCGCGAAACGCCTCCCACCATTAGTATCTTAAGATAGTGACGTGGGGCCATCGCTGAAAACCTTCCCGCAATTCGTTTTGTGGTTTCGCTCCCCCGAATTTCAACCACCCCATCCTCTCTCCACACGCCAGAGGTCATGTCCGACTCTAAAGATCGCAAGGGCAAGGCCCCCGAGGCCCAGTCCACCGACAAGAAGTCCAAGCATGAGAAAGACGGCGCGATGAAAATAACCCCTCAGATGGCGGAGTCGCTGTTGGAGAACAACCCCGCTCTCAGGAACGAGCTGGCCGGCATGGACAAAGAGAAAGCGGCGGAGGCAATGCGCAAAATGAACATTGCCGAACTGCTGACGGGTTTGTCGGTTTCCGGAAAGAATCAGAAGGATATGGCTTCCTACAAGTTCTGGCAGACGCAGCCTGTGCCCCGATTCGATGAGACCAGTACCGATACTGGGGGCCCCATCAAGATCATCGATCCTGAAAAGGTCTCGAAGGAACCGGATGCTCTGATTGAAGGGTTTGAATGGGCGACACTCGACCTGACGAACGAGACTGAGCTGCAGGAATTGTGGGATTTGTTGACCTATCACTACGTGGAGGATGACAATGCCATGTTCCGGTTCAGATATTCGCAGTCGTTCCTACACTGGTGGGTGCACAATGTGGCCGAGGGATCTATTCCTACCGGCGTGTAAGGATGTGGATTATTTGAGTGCTGACAATCTTGACTGTAGGGCTCTTATGTCGCCTGGCTGGAAAAAGGAATGGCACGTCGGTGTTCGCGCTACCAAGTCGCGCAAACTGGTGGCGTCCATTTGCGGTGTCCCGACAGAGATCAGTGTGCGCAATCAAAAACTCAAGGTCGTTGAGATCAATTTCCTGTGCATCCACAAGAAGCTCCGCTCGAAGCGCTTGACACCTGTTCTTATCAAAGAAATTACCCGTCGTTGCTACCTCAATGGCATTTACCAAGCCATCTACACTGCGGGTGTGGTGCTCCCCACTCCTGTCAGCTCGTGCCGCTACTACCACCGCCCTTTGGACTGGTTGAAGCTTTACGAAGTCGGCTTCTCGCCTCTCCCTGCCGGATCCACCAAGGCGCGCCAGATCACCAAGAATCACCTTCCCAGCACTACCTCTACCCCAGGTCTTCGCCCCATGGAACCCAAGGACATCGAAGCCGTGCATGATCTTTTGCTGCGATACTCGTCGAGGTTTGCGCTGAACCAGGCCTTTACACGGGAGGAAGTCGACCATTGGCTCCTGCACAAGCCGGAGACTGTGAAAGAGCAGGTTGTCTGGGCATACGTGGCAGAGGACCCCGAAACGCACAAGATCACCGACTTCTTCTCTTTCTACAACCTCGAATCTACTGTCATTCAGAACCCCAAGCACGACAATGTGCGTGCTGCTTACCTGTATTACTATGCAACCGAAACAGCCTTCACCAATGACATGAAGGCTCTCAAGCAGCGTCTGCTGATGCTGATGAATGACGCGCTGATCCTGGCAAAGAAGGTAACTATACAGAGTCCACTGCCGTTTCTTTCGGTTCGACTTGCTGAAGCTGACACTATCTTTGATAGGCGCACTTTGATGTGTTCAACGCACTCACACTTCACGATAACCCTCTGTTCCTCGAGCAACTCAAATTTGGAGCCGGCGATGGCCAGCTTCACTTTTACCTCTACAACTATCGCACCGCCCCTGTTCCTGGAGGAGTTAACGAAAAGAACCTGCCGGATGAGAAGCGAATGGGAGGTGTCGGCATTGTTATGCTGTAAACTCCTTCTCACGGCATGGATCATACCTCTTTGATGATCGCATCTTATACCTATTTCTCGCTGTGAATTAAATTTGAGTGTGGAAAATATTATTAAAACTGCTTCTCATGGTAACGCTATCTTTAATCATACCTGTGAGTAAATGATGTTCGAATGTAGATCTTTTCATGGCAACGACGATGCCTGGGGCAGCGACCTGTCATGTAGTGGAGTGCCCCAGGCGCCAAGGCAGCCCCATTATTAACCGTTTCTGTGACGTCGTCATCACATGGAAGGTCCAGACTCTCTGGTGCTTTCTTCGCATCAACACAGCTTATTGTTCATCCAGCCGATTAGTCCGGTGGAATATGTCTGGTTCTCCAGATATGGATAACTATGAATAATCTTGTCTTGGCCATCGAATCTGCGGCCTGAAGCTGAGTGTCATCGTAAACTCCCATTCCTCTTTAAGTACTCCGCATTCCACCACGTCCGGCAGCCATTCTATCACTTGTCGACTTCGTCGATGAGGTTTGAATCGATAGAGCGAGTGTATGCACTGCGATCTGCATTGAAGGCCGCTAGATTGTGAGATATATCCTTTGTTCTCTCTGCCTGCTCAAAATGGGTATCGGCCAGTCGACCGAACATCTGGGCCACACAGGCACCCCAGGTTAGTGTTGACCATCACTGTCTTCCCCACTACACCGGCTCCTAGCAACATACACTTTTTTTTCACGCAGTTGGCACGAGAACAATGTCAGGTCTGCGAAGCTAATCTAATGCGAAAACAGAACACTTGAGCCATGTGCTGGCTGAGCGCTTCGCGACCAAATGTTTCACTCCGCTGGAGCTCACTCACTTCAAAGATAACTTCTTTTCTCGCGCAATAGATCAAGGGGGCATGAAGTACTGGAACGAGAAGATCCTTTCGGATTTCCTTGGTATTCCGGACAGTAGCGATTCCCATTGTCCGCTTGATGCTGGACCGGTGATATTTCGGATGGTTTCGTACTTGGGCGCATTTCCCTTTCAGAATACATTGGCTCCAAGTGTTCTTACCTTCGAGGCCATGGTAAAGGTTGCAGTCTTGCTAACAGAACGGTATGGAAAAGTTCTACGACGAGCGCGCAAGGACCGCATCAAGCTTTTGTTCGGAAGCCTCGCTGATGTTGGGAGGCGTGATCTCGGTGCGTCTCCAGTACGTAAGGAGGCAGACGAA
This sequence comes from Aspergillus pseudoviridinutans, assembly GCF_018340605.1. Taxonomy (NCBI): domain Eukaryota; kingdom Fungi; phylum Ascomycota; class Eurotiomycetes; order Eurotiales; family Aspergillaceae; genus Aspergillus; species Aspergillus pseudoviridinutans. The sequence continues at coordinate 2,180,144 of NW_025091281.1, read as the reverse complement.
TCTTCCGGAGCCAAATCGCGTGTAACAGGCTTCGAGGTTGATGCGCCTGCCAACGATGACTATGAGGGTGAGGATGAGGATGATGATGATCTCGCCCTGGCGGCCTTAGAATCGTTGGATGCTATTGACGTGTTCAAGCACGACTCTCGCATCGATAAGAAGGTCTATGAAGCTCGAATATCAGTCGCTACATTCCGTCGTCTTCTTATACTCTTGATCGTCATTGCACCTTTGAAGCCTTTGGAGCCAGTGACGACGTATACCTCAGACCTGAACGAGGCCCGAATGGAGAGCGTTCGAAAAGAGGCTGATAGCATTTTGGCTGCCTTCAGTATTGAAGACTCCAATGGTGGTATCAGTTACCGATCATTTGCAAACATTACTTTGACCGCTTTACCATATCTCTTCGATCCATTGACGCCCCTTTTCGAACATCTTCTGTTCAGCAAGAACCTGGACATGACCAAAAAGAGTGGATCTGACGCAACAGTAACGGACACAATTGAAAAGCCATCAGATAATGCACCATCCTCTCCGTCGACAATTATGCTTCCCGGCAGTTTTGAATCGACTATCCTCAAGTCGAGTGTTTTATCTCATCTTTCATTCTTCCTCACTTCTCCTACGTCGAACGTCAACCTACTTCGGGGCAACATGCGCCTGCATCCTGTTTTCTCAACAGCTGCGCACGGTTCATCATTGACCTCTTTCTCTCACAACGTTCTCACATGGCACGCTGGTACACTACTCCTCCTCGAGGGTGCTGTATCTGAGTCATCCGAACATGGAGAGGGCGTGGTTACGCTGGGAGCGTACCTTCCGCAGCCCTGGAAATCTGCACCATTGTCTCATTCTTCAACGAAGCCTTCCGACTCTTCAGCCTTGCCCTGTCTCTTTGAGCTTTCGCCAAAGCACCAGCTCCTGCAAGGGAATCCTTCACCCTCCGTGCAAAAGCCCAACGCCCCCATAGCATACTTTTCCAGCAGTACGGGCATAGCGATTGGATGCCAGATTCCACCTCCATCTCGAAGCCAACAGCTGAAACCTGCGCCTCTTGGTGCAGGCAGCTTGACCATTGACGCAAGTCTCGAATCTGCAACTTTCTCTGTCTCGTCCATCGGCCACAATGGCGTTTTCCTTCCCCCAGCTACTACATCACTGTCGGAACAAACTGTTAGAAAGCAGATAGACATCTACACCCTGGAAATATGGGGATTGGTCCCTGAGCCTTCGGACGCATCCTCATCAGAGCCGAGGCAGAGTGCGGTCGAATTACAGCGAGCGAAGTGGGAATTTGAAGCTCGTGAGGCTGAACGGAGACGAAGCCTAAATCTGAAAGCCGGAGCCGGGGATTCTGCAATGGAGGGCGCGAGGTGGCTTCTGGAGACTGCTGGGTTGATTGGTGATAGGCGTGAGCATAGGGGTGGAAGTATTTGATACCTAGTTCCGAGGCACTGATTTTTGTGCCTCAAGTCACCATGTTTCTATCGGGTTGCAGGCAACGAATGAAATGCGGATACTCAGACGTGCCCAAGTTTGATCTTTGTCGGCATGATCCAAGATCTATACCGAGTCGTTGGGTTTGGAAAGTTTACTTGAAGAGTTCCCATGCTATGGACAAAGCACTGATTCTGTCTTTCATGAACTCTGGCGCTACAGAGGTACGACAAACAAGATATATAATACATGACTTATGCGAGCTGAATACTCGCCATAAACCTCAATTTCATACTCTAACGGGCGTGAGACCAGTCGGGGGCCCATAAAAGTCCTTCAACTCCTCCTCTTCGTCTTCTTCCTCGACAGGCCCATTGATGTTCTCGATTTCCGATTCCTCGTCCGCAGCGTTGCTCTTTAGGAACCGACTGCGCGCACCTGAATTTGCGGCAGGAGCCGGAGTTCCACTTTTCCTTGTGTCTTCAGGCTCTTGTTCATCCTTGTTCTCGCGCGGTAGACGGAAGGCGAGGAATCCCTCGGGAGCACGTTCTGCACGGTCCATAACTTCATTCATGTACTTGCGCACCTCCTCTTGTGGCTTGACCACCCGCGCCAGAGGCTCTAGGAACTTCGGGTTGGCGCTGTAGATACGAATCGTGACGGGCTGGTAGAATTCCTTAAGATTCGACCTGTTTGCGTCTTCCTTTGACTCCTTGGATTTGTTGGAGTCTGGTTTGCTGGGAGTTTCTGCCTGAGCCTTCTGATTGCCTTTATCGTCTGGCCCTTTGGCCGAGTCAGTTGCGTTCGGCTTGGTGTCAGTAGCGCTCGTAGCGGAATCCTGATTGCTAGAAGATTGGGGCTTGTCCTTCTCCTTAGCGGCCTCGTCGGACTTGTCATTCTCTTTCTTGTCCTTCTCTTTGCCCTCCCCGCCTTCCGCTCCCTTGTCTTTGTTCTTGTCCGCTTTCTTCGACTTGGAGGTGGACTTGCCCTTGGCTCGGGATGTGGTCGTCACGGAAGCATCTTCTATGGGGAACGGTGTGTCGGGTTCCACCTTACGGATGAGTAAGAAGGACGCTAGAACTGTGTTTCCTCCAGGAAGCCATTCTAAAATAGAGTACTCCGGAAACAAATACCGGTCTCCTGAACCTGCGTGGCCCGAAGTGCTACTTCCGTAGGGAGTCAATGGTGAGGTAAACTCAAAGACAACCGACTTGTAGCCCACCCTAGGAGGAGGCGGGGGAGGAGCGGGCCGATAGTAGGCAGGAGAGCCGTGTTGCTGTGGGCGCGACTGAATTGAAGGAGACTGGCCTTGGAATGGCGGATACTGCGCACCTGGACGCGGTGCTGGAGTGTGATTGGGAGGGGGCTGAGTCATTTGTCGTCCTGCAGGAGTCGAGTTTGGCTGGTGAGGAGTAGAAGCTGCGCCTGGAGGGGGTGGCGGGACTACCGCCATACTAGGACTAGATACTCCACCAGGCGGCGGTCGAGTTGTCGCAGTCGTTCCCGGCTCCTGTTTGACCTGAGGAGCAGCATTGGACTTCTGAGCAGTGGGCGTCTGAGGTTGCTTGGTTGGAGTTTGGCTGGAATTCTGAGCTGCAGACTTCGTCACTGGCGAGGGCTTGGGAATTTGAACTTCCACTCTTGGCACCGGCTGCGGCTGCGGCTGCGGTTTAGCTTGAGATTGTGATTGCGGCCGATGTTGGGGGTTCGAGCCTGGCTGGGCCTGCGATGGGCCTTGCTGTTGACTCGGCTGCTCTGACTGCGATTGCTGGGAGTTCTGCAGCGGAGGAGGCTGATGCTGTCGCTGTAGAACTCCTTGCTGAGCAGGTTGCGGCGTCTGGCGCGGTGTCGGCGACTGAGCACTGCCTGGAGCCTGCCCTTGTTGCTGTTGTTGCTGTCGCTGTTGCTGTTGCTCTCTCGCACGAATGATCGCATTCAGTTCATCAATATGAGCCTGAAACGCTCGGAGCTGTTCCTGAGACGCTTTGCTGCTAGCAACCACTCTCATCAGCGCCTTGAGATCGGGGTCTGAAGCAGCTCGGGTTGCAAGCATCTGAATGACTGGGTCCGGACTGGGCTTTGGAGGTTGAGGGGGCTGTGCATGTTGAGTCGCAGGCGGGCGCTGGGCTGACTGAGGGGTATAGGGGGGACGAGGAGCATTGTGAGGAGGTGGATGACTCGGTGTTCTGGCGGGATGTGGAGGCGGATGTTGGCTGCCCTGGGGGTAACCCGGTTGCGGTGAAGCCGAGTGGGCGGGCGAGTAATGAGCAGGCTGGCGTGACTGCTGAGATGGTGGCGGATGAGGATAGGAATGGTACTGCTGGAAGTTGTTGGGATGGCCATAGTGAACCATCGGCCGTTGGGGGGGAGTGTATTGAATCGGTGGCGGCGCGTTAGGATCTTTGACGGTGTACAGCATAGCATCGAAAAGGTGAGGTCCAATGGCGATGTTGCAAGGTCCAACTTTCAGCATGGATTCTTTGGGAGGATTTTTGCCTTCAATCTGCTCTCTTTTGGACTTCTTGGGTTTGGTGTAGTATCGCTCTAGAATGCCGTCGCTGAGCCATTTCTTCTTCGATCGTTCCAGAGAGGCGAGAAGGACAGCACTGTGGGAGACAAAGGAACCGCGTCAGTTCAAGTACGTACTCAAGTAGATGAAAGCACAAAATGAAGGGCATTGCACTCGATGAAACCCGGAAGAACGCACCTCTCAGCGATTGACTGATACTCTTTGGACGAAAGGTCGGCGGGTTGCGGCGCGGATAGCGTGGGGAGAGCCTCTCCATCCTTGATCTTCGTCGGCAGGGGCTTCTCGATGACCTCCGGTTCAGGTGGAGGAGGTTGAGGAGTGGGAGCAACACTCGGTGTTGAGCCTTTTTTCTTAGAAGAAGAGCCCTGTTGAGCCTGAGATTGAGGTGCGGCTTCAGATTGACGTCTTTTCGCGGAGGGCTCGCGACGGTCGCGGGTGGAGAGTTTGCGCTTTTCAGCCATGCTGAGCAATATCACACGGGGCTGTTGATGGAAAATCCTCGCTAGAGGAGATCAAAAGCATCTCCAACGGCTCTGTGAGTGACTGGAGGGTAAGAGACGAAAGAAGCGAGGGTGAGTTGCGGAGAAGAAGAAAAAGGAACGCGGAGGATTCACGGGCGATGAAATCACGCCGCTTTTCTAAGATTAATGCTATGCTGGATGTCACTACTCCATCATTCTGGGACGGACTCTTTCTCTCTTCCTACAGCTGCTTCCAACCGACACTTAGATTCAAATATGATCATCTATCTGTCCTGATAGTTTTTTGATAATATTCCTCCCCGTCAGAGGCTTATCTTTCAGACTCTAGCTGGTGGATCTCCGAGGTACGCTTCCTATCTCTTAGAGCATCGCTCGCATACTTTGCTCTCTTCTTTCGGAAGCTCATACTGGGAGATATGCTTGCGTGCTCATAGGATTTGGCTATCGGATCCCACTTCACAATGGTTGAGTTACAACCGATTTTCAAAAAGGCCTACTGGACGCTGGCCGCTGGAGGCCTGGTTTATGTGAGCTTTATCTGCTCGCTCACATGGCCCAATGTCCAAAGATTGTACGCTTTGCTTAACGATATTTCTAAGAACGCGACTAACGACTGTGGCTCCATGCGCATAGTGCCTTGTATGCGAACAAAGTCAATCCTGCTCTGTGGGAGGATGTCAACCAGGTCGAGCGCTTTGGATTCCTAAGTATGTGGAAACGCCCAGTTATCCATGAGGTGGTCGTCGTTGACTTGGCCAGAAACGCAGGTCCAACCATTTAATCTGGTTACCCCCGATAACGAAACGATCTATGGCTGGCATTTACTCCCTCTACACCTCTGCCATGAGCACGAAGAGGAACTGAACACGAACGAGCCATCTGGTCCAGCTGAAGACTATACCCGGACCCCAGCTTTCAAATTCCTAGCCAACGACCCTAACGCTCGAGTAGTTGTCAACTGTAAGCGCATTGATTACTTCGCCTTGCGACACAATCAGAAGATGCAGTACGCTAACTAATCCTTGTGCAACTGCAGTCCACGGCAACGCCGCGCATCTCGGCTCCGCTCAGAGACCTGAAATCTACCGCATGCTTCTGGGCTTGTCAACGCCCTCGAACCCCGTCCATGTCTTCGCAATTGACTATCGTGGGTTCGGAGTGTCCACGGGCTCCCCAACGGAAGAAGGCTTAATTACCGACGGTGTCTCCCTCATCAATTTCCTGACCGCCGGTCCCTTGAACATCCCGCCATCCAGGATTGTCATCGCGGGACAGAGCCTGGGAACAGCTGTCAGCGCCGCGGTCGCTGAGCGCTACGCGTTCGGATCGCCGGATCCCGCAGCTGTCCAACCCGCCATTCAAGACCCCGAACCGTTCGCAGGCGTCATCCTCCTCGCATCATTCAGCAACCTGCGAAACCTTATTGAATCCTACAGCTTTAAGGGTCTTACGCCCCCGATGCTCTCTCCCTTGTTTGGGTACCCTCGCGTACAAAGATGGGTAAGGAGCCATATCGTCGACCACTGGGACACGGCCGCTCGCCTTGCACGCCTGACGGGTGTCGGACCATCTGCCGAGGAAGACGCGAAGGCAGGGTACACCAGCAAAGGCCTGGATCTCGCAATCATTCACGCGTTCAACGATGTCGAGATCCCCTGGTACGAAGGACGTAGTGTCTGGATTGCTGCCACTGGTGAAAATCAGAAAGACGCCCCTGGTACCCTTGTGTACCAGAAAAAGGAAGAGGGTGGTCCAACCGAGGTGAAGATCTGGGAGAACAGGTCCGGGAAGGACGCCGCCGTGAAGAAGGTTCGGTGGGAACGTGTAGGCCACGGTGGTATGTTGCAAACTCCTTTCAACGTTCCCATTTCGCGGGTAGAGACATAACTGATATGTTCTAGGTCATAACCGTGTGGCTACTTTCTCCGTTGCTGCTCTTGCCGTGCTCAGAGCTTTTGAGGAGTAATTTCCTGACCTTCCCCTACAACCCCGGGAAATAGCTCGATAGTCAGTTTCTGTAATCAGTCCCAATGTATGCCCATTCATCTACGGCCATTAGTAAGAGCATGATATCGACTTTGGAAATCACTTATCTTTCTATCCGATGATGGGAGGGAGAGACGTCCAGGAATACATACAAGAACCCATATCCTATCTGGCTTATATCTTTTGCTCCTAAATTTCTATAAACCCAAAATCTTTAGGCTAGTTGGTCATAGTGAATATCGGCTCCAATCCTATCCTTTTTCTAATTCACTTCTTCCATGGACCCCCCAATTGTGGTAGCCTAGGAAGGCAGGTTTACCTCTGTGACAGAGCCATGGATACCCAGGTAGGAACTGACCTTCTTACTATCGCATACAGACCCTGCAGCTGTCACCTACAACAATCTTCTCGATTTCGTCACCCGGCCTCTCATCCTCTTCTTCCTATCTCCCTATACTCTAGTCTCTAATTCCTACTCTTTGCATCCTCCAGCGCATACAGCACCTGCCAATTCCTCATCAGTTCACCTCAAGCATCTCCGGCTCATCCTCGTACCCCTCAGCATCGGTTCAAACGTGGAACCGACCAAATGTCATCACTATGGACATTCCGATTGAGGAACAAAGTGCCGCTGGGCTAGAATACCTTGGGTTTGAGACGTCCACGGCCAGCCAGATCTTCCAGCGCTACGCTAATCGGCCCGATCCTGATCAGTGCCCGACGATCTTCTGGACTATGCATGCGGACAAATTGCAGCCCTGAAAACCGACTCTGGCCGTGAGATGGACATCCAAGAAGCAATGACCCAGGTCGGCCTCGCCCCGCAGATCCAATCGGCTATCGCCGACCCAGCGTTCTCCGACATACTGTGGACCCGGTATCTGCATTTCTGGGTCAAAGATACGATTTAGACTAGCTATGGGACCCTCCGCAGCCGTTCAGGAGCTCCTCAAACGACATGCCCCGGCGTCTCGCTCCGCAGCGATATGGTCTTCAACGGACTGGAAGAAGTTCGTCCTGACCCGCAAGCAGGAGATAGACCCACCTCCAAAGTTTGACTATCTTCGCGACGTGGATCTCATAAGGGCCATATCAGTACTGGGGCGAACCGCATGATCACTCGAATTGAGGCGGCACGCAACCCAGCCATCCAGTGGATGTTCTGGAAGCCTGAGACACTAAATCACTTGAGAGACGATATGAAAAATGCACTTTGGGATTTTCGCGCCGGCTAGTGAAGAAAATGCCAACTATATTAAAATTTACTTTTCCCAGCTGCCATAACAAGGTATATTGTCACAAAGCCAAAGAGAATCCCTCACAAGACCCACAGGGTTTGTCTATATTGCAAAGTAATACATGGCTCCAAATGCTTTGGGCACAAAGGTGAAGAGGACATGAGATGAGAATACACGTGAGAGAAACAGATCGCTGTAGGAGTAGAAAGTCAAGATGCTCGAGGGGTATGTATGAGCTTCATCTTGAGCAGAAGAAGATTCGTAAAAGACTGTCCAGTCGGATATGTACGGAGCGGCCAAGGACTGCAATCAAGATGACTGCGCAACGGCAAGAGATGATGGCATAGCCGTTTATTTCTTGTGTCTGTCAGCCTGAGCCTTCAGGTACTTCTGAATGAGTTCCTTCCTATAAGAAGTTGTCAGTGATTGTTCAGAGCGGCACGTTAGCAATCAGGAGTGAAAGGATTGCACATACTGTAATTGAGGTTGAGCCTTCTCGTAGTGGCTGAACTCCATGGTAAATTCACCCTTGCCCTGGGTGGCAGCACGCAGATGCGTACTGAAGCCGAACATTCCGTTCAAGCTGCAGTCCGCATACACGGTGAACTCATCCACACCGGTCTCGGTATCATTGATAGTGGCATTACGCTTGTTGAGGAGAGAGATAACGTCACCTTGGAACTCGCCGGGAGCGGTGACAACGATCTTCATCATGGGCTCAAGGACAGAAGGGTTGCTTTCCATGAAAGCCTTGCGGAAGGCCTGTTGGGTAGCGTTCTTGAATGACATTTCAGACGAATCTGTCATGTGGGTAGCACCGTCGTTGATCACCATCCTGGTACCAAGCACCTTGTGACCAATGAGCGGACCCTTTTCGCAAGCAAGGTTGAAACCCTTCTCACAAGCAAAAAGGAACTTCTCGGAGATACTTCCGCCAACAATCTGTTCCTCAAATTTGTTGTCCTCAAGTTTGCCGGTGGGCTCCATCCAGCCGACGACGCGGGCGTATTCACCAGGACCTCCCGATTGTTTCTTGAGCAAGTGGTCGAACTCGACTCGGTTGCCGATGGTCTCGCGGTACGCGACCTGAGGCGGGCCAGTCACACAATCGACGCGGTATTCGCGACGCATGCGTTCGATGTAGATGTCAAGATGCAATTCACCCATGCCAGAAATCAGAGTCTCCTCACTCTCCGCATTGTAGGACACACGGAAGGTGGGATCCTCTCTCTGGAAACGAGCCATAGCTTTTGAGAAGTTGGCGGAGTCCTTGTTGTTCTTTGGCTTGATAGAAAGCGAGATGACAGGTTCGGGCACGAACATGGAAGTCATGGTGTAACCGAGCTGTCCATCGGTGAAAGTGTCGCCAGAGGCGCAATCCACACCGAACACGGCGCAGATCTCACCGGCTCCGATCTCTGATACCTCCTCCATCTCATTGGAGTGCATGCGAACAATGCGAGGTACCTTGACCTTCTTGTTGTTGCGAGCATTGAAGACGTTGGAACCCTTGCGGAGGGTACCTTGGTACACGCGGATGTAGGTCAACTGCCCAAAATTGCTTTCTTCCAGCTTGAAAGCAAGACCAACAAAAGGCTGGGAGTTGTAGGGGACAAGCTTGACGGAGGCCTCGTCCCGCTTCCGGTCAAGAGCGAGGTTTTCGACTTCGGACGGATTGGGGAGGTAGTCGATAACACCATCAAGCATGGGCTGCACAGACTTGTTGGCAAGTGCAGAACCCATGAAGACGGGAGTGAACTTCAAGCCAATGGTCGCTCGCCGGATGGCGGCCTTGAGCTGCTGCTCCGTAGGCTCAGTCTCGTCCAGGAAGAGCTCAGCAATCTCGTCGTCGACATCGGCAAGCGTCTCAATGAGCATCCTTCTCCGTTCCTCCACAACTGACTTGACCTTCTCAGGAATCTCATCCTTAATCACGATATTCTCACCGCTCGGTCCCTCGTTGTAAATGGACTTCATACGAATCAGGTCGACCACGCCCTCGAACTCGTCTTCAGCACCAATTGGCACTTGGACGGCAGCAGCAGGGATCTTGAGCTTGGTGTTGATCTGTTCAACGGCCTTGAAAGGGTTGGCACCCATACGGTCCATTTTGTTGACGAAGGAAATTCGAGGAACGTTGTAGCGGCGCATCTGGCGGTCGACCGTGATAGTCTGAGACTGGACACCTGACACAGCGCACAGGATCATGACAGCACCATCCAGAACGCGCAGCGCTCTCTCCACTTCGATGGTGAAGTCGATGTGGCCTGGTGTATCGATCAGGTTGATGTGGTATTTCTCCTCTTTTCCATCCTCTCCCTTCTTTACCCAGTCACAGAACGTCGCTGCGGACTGAATAGTGATACCCTTTTCACGCTCGAGATCCATCGAGTCCATCTTGGCACCAACATTGTCACGACCGCGAACTTCGTGGATGGCCTTGATACGACCAGTGTAGAAGAGGACTCGTTCGGTACAGGTAGTTTTTCCGCTGTCAATGTGTGCCTATAAGTACTGGTCAGATGCTGTGTCTCCACGGGAATGCTCTAATTTCCCGGAAGATGACTTACAGCGATACCAATGTTCCGGAGACTGGACAGTCTGATCGCTTCAGCAGGGTCAAGATTGTCAATGATCGCCTCCTGAGACAGACCGTCGGGATTGGAAGCGGCGGCCTCGAGACTGAGCAGAAAAACGAGATTAGCGATTGAACATACAAAGCACAAGATAATCTAGCAATTCGAGGGGAGGTTCAATGATCACTAGAAGATCCAAACTACTTACACAGCGGCAGCAGTAGCAGCGGAGGCATTCCGTCGTTGCAAATTGTTTCTGTTGAAAACCGACTGATAAGCCGGGCCGGCAATGGGTGAACGGAGAGCGGCCGTCGACGCGCATCGTTGATACAAAAAGTTCTGAGATTGAAGACGCACAGGCGATCTGGTCAAACCAGATAGAGCACGGTGAGGTAACCGCGCAAGAGAAGGACACCGCATGATTGCCAACCACCACCACGGGAAACTGGGGAGTGCTGATGCTGCTGATACTCTCAGCGTCGCGATCTTTTTTTCTGCTCCGAAAAAAAGTTCGGGGAAGCCAGGAACAAAGCACGTGATCTCCCCGGTCACGACCAATGAGATCTGAGAGGTCCTGACTATTTCTACGGTCTACCTTGTACTCTGTAAGGTTCATATGACTGACAATCTGGGAGCTACTATGGCAATAAATATTACGATTATCTCAGTTTTGCATCAAACAAAATGGTCGAATCTCAGTTGCTGCGGAAATAGTTCGCCGCCAAAACTGGTCCCAGGTTCACTTCCTTCGCGAATGCATCAAGATCATACCTTATCCTCTGCCAGTTACCAACGGGCTTTCCATTCTTTGGAGCATACTTCTCGACATTGAAGCCGTCCGGTTGCTCGTACAGCAAGAAAACATACCGGTGCGGCGAGCTGCCTGGTGGAGGCGCAGGGCCGATGTAGTTCGCAACGAAAGGGGCAGATGTTGTCAAGATGGTCTCGCCCGTGACAGTGGTATTCGCCGATGGCTTAAATCCTGGATGAATCCAGTGTAGGATGGGTCCTAGGAAGCCGAGTGATGGAAATGGAGCATCGAGGTCCAGACTGATGACAATATAGGTGCCAGATGATACGTTGAAGGAAATCTGGGGCTCTTTTTGTGCATCTAGATGCAGAGTTCGCGCATCAGTAACTAGACTATCGTTTTCTTCAGCCTACTAACCACTTCTAGGAAGGTATTGGCCGGGCGTCGTGATGCGTTGCTCGCCGAATGCCAGGCCAAGAAGCTTGGAGCTATCCTTCTCGGCAGCAGACAAGACGGCTTCGACGGATGAAATAGACGGCATTTTGAATCGATTTGTCGATGAATACGAACTTGCCTATCTCGACAAAGGTGCCAAGTTCATAGATGAAGCCAAGTAATAAGAGTCAGATAAATGAAGGAGGGGTCTGTACAACCTGCCCATGGGTGGCTCGGTGTTAACGGGCTTAATGGAGGTGACAGAGTTAGGCGTCCCATCAACTCTATGTAGCGTTGCCTTCATGTGGTTCTCATATCGACAATACTATTATCATTGATCTGTCTGCCCTGCGATAGGGAAGAATAGATACATGAAGCTCTCTCTGTCAAAACCACTCCACTAGGTAGGCAGGCATACATAGGTACCTCGTAAAGGACCTAGGTATGATGTATCGTATGCGACTGTATGATACAAGACAGTACACCACTTGAAAATCTATTTCACCGCCTTGCTTCCGCCGCCATTGGATTACTATCATCTGAATATGTCATGGATATTTTCGAGTATACCTAGCAGGGTACCGTCGACAAAGCAGATTGAGGCATCTTGATGGTTGATGTCGTCAGTTTTCCATATCTCGACTTAGGCAGCTTTTGAAAAGATGCGTTCATCTTTGAGACTGCTTGCCTCTGTCTCCCGCAGCCAGCCTTCAAAACTCAGGAAGCCAGCAATTAGCTTGGATCATGTATGTAAATCTATCCACATCAAGCATCCTTGAAGCTATATTGATGCGACTGTTAGTTCATACAAAGACAGCGTGTCCTCGGTCTATGGCGCGAGATAGTCAGGGCGCTGAACAGTTAGTCTCCCGTATTCGGAATTCTAGATCTGAGTTGCCATGCCATTTGAGGCTTGCAAGCTGATTGATATCTCGACTATAAAGAGATTCCTGAATCATCGACTCGGGATGAGTTACGCAGCTATGCTCGTTCAGGATTTGAGCGGCATCGCAACGTAACCGACTTGGTGAGTATCTGCTAAACGGCCAGAAGCTCATAGCTAACTTGTCACTTGCTTGTAATAAAGCAACATATACGATATCTCATCTCGGTATGAGGCATTGCCCCATTGCCCCTGAGTTCTAAGCTTGGCGACTGACAATTTGATAGACTGGAAAAGCCGAGTTCGAAACTATGAAACGGTATATCGACGAACAAATCGCGAGTTGAATCGATCTCGTCGGAGTCGACCCATGAGTCGCGTCTGCTACGAGGCATCTGGCTCAAACTTGGCTGGCGAAGGAGAGCTTCTCTTATTCTTACAGGACCCTGAAATGTATATATGTACATGTTATAGCGAGGCACCACAATTGTAAATGACTGACTTTCGTAATGTCGAAGTTCACTTTTGCTGCATCCATAAATCTTTCACAGCAGCTAGTACCCCGATCGACTTTTCATCAGCAGGCTCAATAGCTGACCGAGCAGCGTCCTGCTCTGGAATATTTTTCGGCGCTGGCCTCTTGCCCGCTTCCTTAGCAGCAGCTTCAATGGCAGCATGACGCTCCCTCCAGTCCTTATCTTCCTTGTCTCGGATTTCAAGTTCACGCAACCAAGCATCCCGCTTCTCCTGTGCCTTCCGCTGCTCCACCATCTTCTCGAACTCCCTCCGTTGCTGGCGCTCCGTCTTGAAGTACATGCCTCCGGCAACAACAGCGACAAGTGTAAAGAATTGGGCGTAGATACGAGCACGGAACATCTTGTTCATTTCGACCGAGTCACCGGCCTTCATCGACCTGTAGGCGCGGTAGAGGGCATAGCATGTGGCGGCGCATCCTGAAACGCAAAAAAACCCACGTTAGACCGGAGCTACAGCAAGATGTGTATCTCAACTCAACTTACCTAGCGGGATCAATGGTTCCTCCTTGAGTCGTCTGCGGAATTTCTGGAGAGAGGTTTCCTCCTTGAAATGGCTGGTGGTTTATGATTGGTTAGCAATCCTGTTCCTCCGCGTCTCAACAGGTAGCGACGAAGAGGATCCGGTACGTACGGGTTGTCATCCATGGAGGAAGGAAGGGGTTCGTTGAGCATCTTGTCTTTGGATGAGGTATCACGGGGTGAGTTGTTAGGTTCGTAAAGAAGTTATCGAGCAGCCGCGGAATTGATGCGAGGGTGATTGACACGCCACTATTCCAAATCCAACTGGAAATGAAGGAGAGCTGTGCAATGAGTCCAGGCCTTGCAATGATCAAATAGAAATGGAGCGATTGAATGATTCAAGCAGGTTGTTTTCTCTAACCGCTCACTCTTTCCAAATTAACGAAAGCAGATGTCGCCTCAATCTATCGAATTTCCGCGAGACAACATGACGTTGCGGAGAATCTGGAGATCTTTGCGGTAAAATTCAGTACATGTATCGTACGTTACCATAGCCTTTTTTTTTACATTGTTTACTGACAGCCAGCGATTTTGAAGCTGTTTACACCAGAGGTACATTGTGGAAAGAGGAATCAAGGCTAAATAAGATGGGCAAGTCCTGCGTATAGGTAGGTAACTACTTGTTCTATCTTTGTAGCTGAGGATAATGCTAGACCTGCTCTCATGACTGGAGACTATCTACTTTCTTACACAGAAACTACGGATGATACACGGGCTCGCAGAAAACAAACTGAATTTAGGCTTATTTTAATTCACGACCGACTTCCATTGCAGAGAAGTCACTTGAACGTCAGGGGTTTATAGTTAGCCAAGCTTTCCGACAATCAGACTCATTAGTAGTCCGCATCATCTGAGAGGTATGCCAGTGGCCACATATGTGGTTGGTACGGGTTATTGCAGATTGCGCCAAAATCAGACCATCCAGAAGGACGTCCACAATTTAGGCTCGGATATGAGTATACCAAGATAATACTTAACAGGTCTCACTTTGTGATAAGGAAATGATTCAACAAGATGGCGCAGAAGATACTTTTACCTGCAGAGAAATTAGGGCTCAAGGTGAGGGCTGATGAGTCAACCAATTCCGCTCCGATAACGGCATTCTAGAAGGGTGGCCCCGCGGGAAGGATTAATGTTTGTCGAAGGCGTGATTGTGCCACTACCAGCGAATTTTTGATATCGCCGCTGACTCCTTGGATTGCGTTCTTCTGACTCTAAATCGCAATCAGTGTCTTCAGCTTCAGAGACAGGCCTCATTATGCCCGATCAACCTGCCACGAACGGAACGACAACTCCGGTCACTCCAAAGCTGAGCAATCTCGCTCTGACTGAGTACACCGCCGCTCCCACTCCCCCTTCGGAGAAGGATCAAAACACCGCGCTGGGCTTATCCCGTGACTGGGGAATCCCAGCTGCATTTCTGCTCCCCAATGGCTACCCAGATGTAAGATTCTAACTCAAATGGATTCGTTTCCAGGAAATAATTAACCACAATCCTAACGACACAGTACCTCCGCCTTATCCTGACGTCACGGGTCTACGATGTTATTCAGGAGACACCGCTCCATCATGCCATCAACCTTAGCAATCGTCTGGAATGTCGTGTGCTCCTCAAGCGGGAGGACATGCTCCCTGTATTCAGCTTCAAGCTCCGTGGAGCTTACAACAAGATGGCGCATTTGACCCCCGAGCAGCGGTGGAAGGGTGTTATTGCATGCTCCGCAGGTCAGAGCCTTTCGCCGCGGTGACTCACCTCGAGGAGAACTGACGCGTATATAGGTAACCACGCACAAGGCGTTGCATTCTCCGCTCGCAAGCTCAAGATCCCCGCGACCATCGTCATGCCCTCGGGCACCCCTGCCATCAAGCATTTGAATGTTGCCCGTCTCGGCGGCAGTGTCATCCTTCACGGAAACGACTTCGACGCTGCCAAGGAGGAAGCTCATCGACTGGAGAAGCAGCACGGGCTGACCAGCATTCCTCCCTTCGATGATCCGTACGTGATTGCGGGACAGGGTACCATTGGAATGGAAATCGTGCGCCAGGCAAACTTGGAGAAACTCGAGGCTGTTTTCTGCGCTGTCGGCGGAGGGGGGCTCGTTGCCGGTATCGGGGTTTATCTGAAGCGCATCGCGCCGCATGTGAAAGTCATCGGAGTCGAGGCCTACGATGCCAATGCCATGGCCCAGTCGTTGGGTGAGGGATCTCGAGTCTTCCTTAGGGAGGTTGGACTGTTTGCGGACGGTGCGGCTGTGAAGACTGTTGGCGAGGAAACATATCGTCTTGCCCGTGAGGTAGTTGACGAGGTCATCTTGGTTTCGACCGACGAGACGTGTGCCGCCATTAAGGATGCCTTTGAGGATACCAGATCTATCATCGAGCCCGCGGGTGCCCTGGCACTCGCCGGTCTCAAGAAGTACATCGCCCAGAACCCTAGCCCTGACACGAACAGAGAGCTGGTTGCCATCACATCTGGCGCAAACATGGATTTCGACCGCTTGCGTTTTGTCGCTGAGCGTGCTGCTTTGGGAGAGCGGAAGGAGGCGCTGCTAAGCGTCAACATCCCGGAGAAGCCTGGTGCTTTCGCAAATCTCGTCGAGGTGATCCTTCCTCAAGCCGTGACCGCCTTCAGTTACCGTTATGCTCGTGCGGAGTCTGCCGATGTCCTGATGGGTATCTCCTTGTCTGCGCTGACAGGTCGCGAAGACTTGGCGAAGATTATGGATCAGCTCGAAAAGGCCGGCATGCCCGCGAAGGATTTGAGCGACGACGAGCTTGCCAAGCGACACGTGCGTTTCCTGGTTGGAGGACGCTGCGACGTCAAGGATGAACGTCTTTTCATGTTCGAATTTCCAGAGCGCCCGGGAGCTTTGGCCAAGTTCCTCACCACGCTCCGGCCTAACCAGAACATCTCCCTGTTCCACTACCGCAACTATGGTGGCGATGTCGGAAAGGTACTGGCAGGCATTCAGTGCCCAAATGACGAGAAGAAGGATCTGGAGGCCTTCCTCAAAGACCTCGGCTATCCGTTCAGCGAGCAAACCGACTCTCCCACTTACCAGACATTCCTCCGTTGTTAAAAATGTGCATCGGCATTCTTCGTTATTTGCGTTTCTGCTAGAGGGCATACTTGACAGGTTCGGGTTGCTGATTTTCCTCTCGGGATGAAAAGAGTCTTTATTTTCGTCGGCGTTCGGATCGAGGCATCAGATAGATTAGAGACTGAAGCCTGCTTTTAATGAACTGGCTTGCATATAGTAATGGATTTCAATTCTCATCTGCTTGAGATTACAAGGCGGAATGATATCATAGCAGCAGCGGATCGGCTGTAACCGTCAGTTTCACGACCATCAGAAGCGACAGATCCATCGTTGGCTTGGAATCCAGTCACTTTCAAGCTGTCTGTTGGATGCCACTCCCTTATGTCCTGATCTTTATACAAGTCACCGACGGCCCCAGCGATCCCTGCATTCTATGTCGTACCACTTCTGGGTCCAGTAATTCCAATTCTCGGGAGTTTCTCGAGGTTGATCTCCACGTTTATAAATCGAGAAAGCAAGCTTTCTTTCTTTACCCCACATCGCCGGATAGATCCATTCTCCGCGAGCTATTGCCTTTGAAGCGTCAAAGTCGAGATATCCGGTGTGTTCGTCGCCCTCATCGACCTCTATTTCGGCGTCGACCATTCGTCCGCCCCACTGGAGGTACACACGATTCGGTTTGGGCGTCTCACCCAGCCGGCGTCTGATAGCTTGTCCTCCCGGTGATCCGCTTGCTTTGCGTTTTTTCGAGTTCGAGCCATAGCTATCGGATTCATCTTCCTCTTCCTCTTCGTAATAGGTCAACTCAGGAGGCTGTTCTTTACGGAGACGGTGCAGTGCATCATCAGAAAATGCTAGCAGCATGGTTCCTTCAATGAGACCAAGGTTGAACGCGGCCACTACTCCATTTGCGCTTGCTGGTTTCTGGATTTCGAGCGTCAAGTCGTCATGGTAATTACCCAGGTGTTCATCTATTGCTTCACAGAGAATGGAATACGACCCCACGAGATCATCCAGCTTCAGCGGACCAGCGGGAGGACGGTAGCTTTTCATATAATCCCGATGAGGCTGCAACGCCTTGTGCCAGCATTTTCGCCTTTCTGCGCGCTCTTTGGCTTCTTTTTCAGCCTTTTTTTGTTCTCTTTCATCTTCGTGTCCTTTCTTGATAGCCGTGACTTTGGCCATGTCCCAGCCAACGATCGTGTACTCACAGTCCGCACCTTCAACCCGTATAAGGTGTAGCCCTGGTACGGACTGTACAACAGTTATGAGGCGTGGCAGATGCTCAAAGAACGTGTAGAGCTCGATTGCTTCGGTGGTCTTCGTCGGATCAGGCTTACCATTCAAGCCGTCAAGGAAATATTTTGCCATGAAACGGTCAAGGTCGAAATTAGCCTCGCTTGTGGGGATGTGCAACGGAGCACCAGGTGCAGAACAAGTTGCGAAGGCAGCGTCGAGTCCGCGCGCGAAGGTATCTTCCCATCCAACTACAGTCAGTCGCCTCGTTACACGCGCGACAAGACCTGGTACTGCCTGCACAGCCTTTGAGAAATCCGATCCATCAACATCTTCAAGTATCAACGCCTCTCTTTGCTTCTCTTTATCTGGGGCCCCGCTCGGTCCGAGGAAATACTTTGCAAGGAACAAGCGAGGATCAAAGCGAGCCTCGCGAGATGGAGAATCCAGCGTTGCAAATTTAGCCGCGCGTTGACAGCCGATGCGTTCCTCACGAGCTCTTTCCAGGTTGCTGTACTGTTCAGCCAGGGACCTTTCGATGGCCATGACAGCTGGTGTCGGATTTAAGCACTTGGGCGATCAGTTCCACGTCATCGTAGTCGAATCCGCTTTTCTCACCAGCCTGTTCTTCACCGCCGTCTCTAGAGCATTCTTTAATTGAGCTGCACTAGCATTCGCTTGAAAAGGGACTCCGTAAAGACGTAACTGCGCTGTGACCCACGGCTTGGTTGCAGACCTGACGCGAGCACTAGACGCATTATTGCGGAATAGCAGTCTCAACTCCTCAAAAGGTACTCTGGTAAAACCTCCTGCTTTGATGCCGTCTTTGTCGTAGGTAAAGACGCCTGACTTCAGGGGCTCCGGCGGCGAAGAATCATAGTACTGGTGATACATCTTTGGAGACGTGGTGCGAGCAGTTCTTGCAATTGTTGACAGGTAAGTGTTTCTGTTGTTTACGATCTCGGGTTACCTCCGCGACTGAGAAAGGGGAACCCTAGAGTCCTGCCCTAATGGCTGGAATAGGAGGATCATAGGATGCATCAATTCGCAAATCAATAACTGAACGGTTTTTTCTGCATATCACGAAGCGTAGTCGGAGAATGGAGTAATTCTGCCTAGTCTTAGTTAATGTGGCTTACACTCGCAAATAGAACATGCTTGGGTGACATAGCTGGACCGCATCAGTGGTATATTCTTGCCCATCTGGCCATGCACTATCGCATTGCATAGCAGCAGATAACAGCTCTTCGGCAGCTGGAACTACATTGTTCACTTCACCCTTAGTTAACAATGGCTCTACCCAACTTTCATGGACGCTGGGCGTCCATATCCAGAACAGCTCTGACGACACAGGACGGAACAATTTCATTCAGATCGAACGCGACTTCTATTTTGGCCTTGGCTCGGACCATGGCTCTATTCAAAATGCGTCCTTTCGCGCCTGCAGTATCTTCTACCATGGTGCATCCGAGCCTCTCTACTCTGATGCGAACCCGGACGGTCGACGTACTCAGGAACTTTCCGACGATTGCGTTCGAGATCTGACGACCCTAGTGAACAATACTGCGCAAGATCTGATGCCCCAGAATGATCATGATCTATCCAATGTGTGTAAGAAGCTGGTAGAGACAACCACCGGCGATCGGCCAACGTCGTGCCAGAACTATAACCTAGGAGAGTTGCACTTTCAAGGTAAGAATTGATTCGATCAACCTCGTCACTTGGCGTGATCTGATTTACTTGATAGCCTTCATGAATCGCCGGAATACTTCCAGCGCAAGCAGCAGTGGAAACTGCAACTCGTCGTCCGGTGGTGACTATAACCTCACCCTCGTGGATTCGAATGGTTTGGCCAACACCAATGGATCGAGTAATCTGAAGAATATGGTATTGGGTGCCACGCCGATCATCACTGTCTTCTATTCAGAGTCGAATTTGTCTCGACCAGACATCCGGTACGTGGTTGTAAAGCCAGAGGACACCAGTGACTTGATAGGCCAGGTCAGCGGCTCGTTGGCCTCGCGTTTTACTGCACGCACCAAGTTTGCCTTGAGGATTCTGGTCATTGTCTCTGCTTTTCTCTCTGGGGTTATCTGATTGTATATCTTGTTTATACCACTTGAATACGGACCATTTCCATACAGCAGCAGTACTCAATTGACCGCAGGAGAAAAACACCAATGGCATGGAGGAGGAGGCGGGGGATCACAAGGAAAGTCCCCTTGCTTGAAGCGATTCGCAGTAATGGTTTGCAATGGATCAACCTCATGTGCTCCAAGCTTTGTCAAGGCCTTCACAAGAGTATCTTGGCGCCAGCACATGGCCATCACAATGGGCGGCGGATATCCCCTTCGGCTGTAAATAGCGTTGTCGTTCAGCGGCGCGCCGTGGTCAAATAATGCCTTGAGGTATTCAAAATTGCCATGCCGGCACGCCAGACACACGAGGTCTGCCAGTACAGGGCTGTCGTCATCGTCAGGAACTAGCAGGAGACTCAGACGGAGATGCCCGTCATCAAGGATCGTTCTCGCGAGCTTCGCCGCATTTGGCTGGCAACTCAGGATAAACATCACGCCAGTCCAGTCACGGATACCTAGCCGGAGGCCAGCGTCAATGAGGACCTCCATCGCGTCGTAATGGCCGCCCCATGCTACTGCGCGCATTGCCTGCCCACCAGGAGGAACATCGATTGATCTGTTGGCGTGCTCACCGATGCTCGCCCCCCTGGCCAGTAGGAGACGCATTACTCCCACCTGGCCTTTCCAGCCGGCATACGCCAGAGGTCGTGGTTGCTGATAGTTCCTAGTGTAATTGAGCGTCTCATTGACGTCGGCTCCGTTGTCAAGGAGGAGACGGACAAAATCAATGCAGCCTGACCTGCAAGCCTCCCGAAGGCCCTCCGTCAAAAGATAGCGAGATTCAGATAGCGGTGCGGTGTAATGGTCCAGTAGCATCGCCAGAGCTTCTGCCCGATTCATGCTGATCGCCTCGACAATTGCGCGCTGATACGCCACGCCAGAAGTCCTGAGACCGAACTTGGGCTGCAGGAGGAGTTGGAGTATCCCCGGACTCCAGTGTTTAACGGCCAGTGCCACCGGGGAGCCCCAGATTTCATTAGTTGACCCATCTGCGTGCATCCTGGCGCCACGCCGCAGAAGCATCTCTACGATTTTCGGATCGAGGGACTTGACCGCTGCCTCGATAAGTCGATCCTCGAACAGAGCCGACTTGGCATCCTCGAGGATGCGGCGCGCATCCTGCGATAGTTGATCGACAAGTTCAAGGTCCCCATTATACGTTGCTGCATACAATAGTTCATACAACGGGTCAAAATCAATGGCGCCACCTTCAGCCGCTAGAGCGACGCGGCAAAACTTGTGGTTCGCGTGTGATAAAAGTCGCTTCATGAATTGATAACGCAGCTTGTTTCTCTCGCTACCCTTGGTTGAGTCCCGCGCAAGGCGATCCACCCAGTGGTTCATCAGAGATATGATATCAGTATCTGAGGAGTCATCGTCATCCCGTCTCTGATGAAGAAAGTAGGGCACCATAAAGCTTTCCCGTAGGGTACTATTTCGCGTCCAGAATAGGCTATCTGCCTTCAGGATTCTGTTCCTGGCGTATGCAAGCATGATTTCATGGTCGAACAACCCTAGAGGTTCAGCATTCAGCCACGTAACGATCATCAGGGGGAGATGCAGACACACGATTTATCAGGCGAAGTTGGACCGATTGGTGTGTCTGTTGGATAACAATGAAATCGAGGATCCCTTGGAAGATTTCCAAGGGGAGGTCAAACAACGACATATTGACGTTGGATATGCAACACAGGGAGCAACCTATGTCATGAGACTCATGAAGACTAGCGATATATACGTATATAAGTTCGAAAGAAAGAACATCTGGCGGTAGAGTGAGGGGCACTGCTCTCCATCATCCACAGCCACAAACTCGACAAGCTCCGCCTCTTTGCATCTCGGCTGTATTAATGGTGAAGACTCCCGCGAATCCCAAGTTTCCTCTCTCTTCTCAAACTTCCCTTTCACCAGCGAAACCGAGCGTCGTCATTGAGCCGCGCTTCAAGTCTAGTCTAGTCAAGAACAAACTCAGGCTTTTGTTGTTCCGGGTAGTGTGAAGCCCTGACTTCATATATTTCATTTCACCACAATCGAAGGAATCCCGTAGTGGTATCTGATACAGAGGCCTGTCACAGTAGTAACCAACGAAGGAAGTAAATCGTCCATGGAACCTTGACTGCATGTAGTACCTGTCCATGGATTGGTGGACAGTGATGAACCCGGACCTCGGCGATACAGAAACTCCGGCGAACATTTGCTCCGCGGATTTGATGACCTTGGGAGCATGAAGCTGACCATCTGATCCTTCGCACCTCTGAACGGCCGACCAAGAACGAATTGGCGCGGTAAAGGCTATCAGTCCTTTTCGCTCTTCATCACTATGCTGTCTATTCGCTCCATCTTGGGTTCTTCGACCCGGGCCCTCCGCCAACTTCTCCCGAATCAGCCATTCTATCACCACTTCCTCTCGCGGTCACTATCGCAACTATCAAGAGTGTCGGTCGGCAACAGCCTTCGAAGCCTGCGTTCTGCGAAGCAGCAAGATAGCAATGTCGGTGTTGTGGGATCCACTGTGCGACAACTCGAGCAGGTCCGGGGCATGAAGACGAGATCGTCCGTTAAGCGGTTATGCGATGGTTGCAAGGTATGAAATATGCTGCCTGCATGGTCGACATCATACTAACGGCTGGTTGTGAATAGCCTGTTCGGAGGAAGAACCGGGTTTACATTATCTGGTGAGTATCGACGGCTCCCTTTGCATTCGTCACGTCTGACCACGCACAAATGCAGTTCGAAGAATCCTAAGCACAAGCAACGCCAAGGAAAATGATTGCGTGCAACGTACAGCAGAGGAGATGGGGGGACGATATTCATCTACTATTTGAACCATGAAGGAAGCCTTATCGACTGTATCACGGTACGGTGCTTGGTTGGATTCGGCACAGACATGCTTCATTGAACATATGGTTTCGTTGTGATACTCGGGATATGCATGGTCAACTTTATTATTGGTTACTGGTTCCGGCGCTCGTGGTATTTTGTACATTAGACAACTGTCTCACTATGTCACTTCTTTCAGAAGACCATTCTCCTCTACATCTGTTTCGTCTTGGATCCATGCACTCGTCCAACCAACCCCTTCTCAAAGCTGCCAACTTATCCAGCATTCTGCACCTCGAGCTTAAGTGACCTCCAATGCTCTCAGAAGAAGAGCGTCCGAATTCAGATATGGTGTCGCTTCAAGTTGTTACGAGATTTCACCCCTACCACCAAAATCGCGCTGTCACTCTATCGCAGGCCACTGCCATTGTGGATGAACGAGCAATAGCATGCGCACAAGTATGAATCAGTGACTTTCTTGACATAGCACGAGCAAACTTTCCTTTGATGTTGCAAAATTGGGCCCGGGATATTGTCGCTCCCGTGGCTCAAGAATGCGAGATGAACCCCTGCCCTCAGGTATGCTTGTTCTAGGACTCGCAACATTCTCACTAATGCCTGCGACCTCTTACCGCGTGTAGACTATCTAGCAGCCGTTGGGTAAAAGCGAGCTTGGACAGTCTTCACATATCATGGTTCGCTGTTACGCGCAACTCCTGGTCTTAATCCCAGCGAGCGCCGCAACACTGCTATTCTCGCAGCAAACCCTTGATGGAAATAACATCCTCAAACATAATGGTGCAATGGGACCATATGTGGACCGTACCAACTACGGGATCAATCGCGACCCTCCGGCAGGCTGTTCGGTTGACCAGGTGATCATGGTCAAACGTCACGGGGAGCGATATCCCCTCGCAAGCGAAGGACCAAAGATAGAAAAGGCCCTGCAAAAGGTCAAGAAGGCTGTTCTGGACGAGCCTCACGCCGATGGTGATCTAAACTTTGTCAAGAATTGGACCTACTTCGTCCCTTCAAGTTGCCACTATGACAAGGAAACCACCACTGGACCGTACAACGGTAT
The DNA here is from genome assembly GCF_018340605.1 of Aspergillus pseudoviridinutans. Taxonomy (NCBI): domain Eukaryota; kingdom Fungi; phylum Ascomycota; class Eurotiomycetes; order Eurotiales; family Aspergillaceae; genus Aspergillus; species Aspergillus pseudoviridinutans. The sequence continues at coordinate 2,156,455 of NW_025091281.1, read as the reverse complement.
CCAGGACGCTTACAGGCACGGCGTGGACGCGCGCAATCGATACGGCCACCTTTGGGACGAAGAGACGATTGTGCCTCTGTTCGCTAGTGACGCCGGCCGTGTCGTGGATACGGCTCGAATGTTCGGGGAGGGGTTCTTCGGTGATGAAGAGTATAAGACGAAAGCGGCTATCAATATCATCTCCGAATCGGCTCGTCAGGGCGCGAATGCCCTATCGCGTACATGTCATGCTCGTGACCACAACGCGCAGCGCATATGCGATGCCTGGCCACAGTCATTGCCCCAGCTTGAGGGTGCGGCGCAGCGGCTCAATGCCCAGTATCCCAGTCTGAACTTGACGTCGTCGGATATATTCTGGTTGATGAGTGGGCCGCTCCTTTAGAATCTGCTGGCTTGTTTACCATTTGCTAACCTCACAAGCAATGACATCCTATGAACCCAGTGTCCGTGGACATTCGGATTGGACGGGTGTGTTCACCATGGATGAATGGGTCAGCCTAGGGTATATCTGGGATCTGCACTTTTACTATTGCGCCGGGTATGCCAATGTCACACTTTCAGCCGGTACATGATCAGCGTTGACTTTGAATTACTCCTAGGCCTGGAAACAAGATGATGAGTCCAGTTGGCTCCGTATACGTCAATGCTAGTCTCGCTCTTCTCGAGCAGGGACCTTCAGCCGGCACACTGTTCTTTAACTTGTATGTGGACCCCCTACCATCTGCCTCCGCAAGTTCTGCTGATATCCATACCTGCAGTGCGCACGATACCGATATCACCCCCATCATCGACGCACTGGGTATCCTCAACCCCCCCGAAGATCTTCCAACTGACCGTGTCGCCTTCGGCCATTCATGGTCGAGTAGTGAGCTGGTGCCAATGGGAGGCCATCTCACCATGGAGCGACTGAGTTGCAACGCCACGGCAATCTCGCCTACGGGAACGTATGTCCGATTAGTCTTGAACGAAGCCGTAGTGCCGTTTCGTGCCTGTCAGTCTGGTCCAGGCTATTCCTGTCCCTTGGAGGAGTATGCCTCGATTCTGAAGCAAGATTCACCGGATTACGTCTCGCAGTGCGAGATTCCAGAGTCGAATCCTCAGCATTTGAACTTCTGGTGGGATTATAGTACGTCGACTACGGATAATCACCGTGATGAGACAAAGTGTGATTAAGACGTTTGATCAATGGCCGATATTGTCATTACTGTGACTTGAAAATTACAGATTCCCATTCAAATGTTGTCCAAGTATCCCGTATGATTTAGCCTCTCTACGACTGCAATGGCTCACCCATACCTCCAAAAGTCACGCTCTTGATCGTAAGGAACTCGTCGATTCCGTACTTGCTGCCCTCACGGCCGAAGCCACTCTGCTTAACACCACCGAACCTAGTGAAAGTTAGCACAACGCAGTAGCATTCGGTCCGACAGGGACACTTACGGAGAGGCGACATCGCTAATGAGTCCTGTGTTGACCCCCACCATACCGACCTCCAGCGCCTCCGCAACCCGGAAAATACGCTTGACGTTACCACTGAAGAAGTAACCCGCGAGTCCGACCTCGGCACTATTGGCCAGCTCGACAACCTCTTTCTCGGTCTCAAAAGGGAAAATTCCAGCCACGGGGCCGAATGTCTCCTCGGAGGCTATCAACATATCCTTGCTCATCTCCGCGAGGACAGTCAGCTCGTAGAAGGTGGGGCCCAACTCGGGGACTCTTTGGCCTCCGGCGACAAGCTTAGCTCCCTTGGCTTGAGCGTCCTTGACGTGCTGGTCGACTTTCTCGGCGGCGCGCTCGTGGATGAGCGGGCCGTGAGTGACGCCATCCTCGAAACCGGCGCCCAGCTTGAAATCCTTGACCTTTGCGGCGAAGCGCTTAACGAATTCATCGTACACGCCTCTCTGAACGTAGATCCGGTTAGCGCAGACGCAGGTCTGGCCGGAGCTACGGAACTTGGAGGAAATGGCTCCGGCGACTGCGGCATCGAGGTCCTCGACATCATCAAACACAATGAATGGTGCGTTTCCGCCGAGTTCCCAGGATACCTTCTTTATAGTAGACGAAGCCTGCTTCATGAGCAGTCTACCGACATTGGTCGAACCGGTGAACGAAACCTTCCGCACTTCAGGATGAGTCGTGATCACCTCTCCCACCTCCGGTGTGTTTTTCAGTGAAGTCACGATGTTGACCACGCCCTTAGGAATACCCGCACGATGAGCCAGCTCTGCAAGAGCATTCGCGGTGAAGGGTGTTTCGCCAGGAGTCTTGCATACAACCGTGCAACCAGCGGCCAGAGCCGGTCCGATCTTTCTTGTGATCATAGCAGCGGGGAAATTCCACGGAGTGATCAAGCCGCAGACACCGACGGGCTGCTTCAACGTCATAACTCGGTTACCGGGAACTGATGCGGGGATCGTGTCGCCGTAAACACGGGGTGCTTCTTCGCTGAACCATTCGAAGAAGCTGGCTGCGTAGTTCACCTCGCCCTTGGCGTCAGCTAGGGGCTTCCCGTTCTCCCATGTGATCAATGTTGCTAAATCTTCTGCATTATCCATCATCAATTGGTACCATCGTCGCAACATGCGGGCTCGCTCGCGCGCTAGGGTTGCGCGGAACTTGGGAAAGGCAGCTGAGGCGGCCTCGATGGCCTTTTCTGTGTCGAGGACGTCGAATTCGGGACATGTGCCGATAAGTCTTCCGGAGGCGGGATCTAAGTTGGACATGGGATAAGTTTCATTCTAACACAGGAGAGCAATAGCCTTACCATGAACTTCGAATGTCTTTCCTGACTCTGCGTCTACCCATTCTCCGTTGACATAGGCCTTCTCAATGAAGAGAGACTGGTCTTTCAGCTAAAGCAGCAGTTGTGAGCTCGTTCCCATAAAATGCAAGCCTCAATCAAGAGCGTCCTTACCGGAGGTACAACATGGCTTTTTGAGTATAATCTTTTGGCATGAAGCGTAGGAACGGCGAAGGGATACCGAGCTCGCGATCTCAACAATTGCCGTGAAACCGGACGGATAATCCTCTCCATGGTGATAAATGATGAACCCTCAAAGGGACTAAGTGGCCTTCAGTCGCACAGGGATCTCAGGACAACAAAAAACGATAATCGATATGATTCTCCTCGCTATCTCTGTATGCGGGGAAGGTCGTGAAGCTCTTCCACCAATGGAGTCCTGGAATGTTAGGGAATGAAAAGACCTTAGAAATGCTTTATCTACTGGAGAAGGGGATTAAGTTATCTTTATACTTTCTAGAATCGAGAAAAATATGGATCCAGCGATGAGTATGTAAAATAAATGCTAATCGTAGCTCCGAGGCCGTCAAGCATTCATTACCACTCCGTCAAGCGGGGAGCTGTCCATCACGTGGGTCGACGTCATTCTAGCACTCATTTATACCACAAACTCCCTGATATTCCCATGCTGGACTTGATTATTTGAAGAATACGAAACTGTGCACGTTGTATATTCGCCAATTACAGTGATAGACAATAGCTGCTCTGTTGAAGATCAGAGTCCTGTTCAACAACCCCAAATTTCGATATCAAATACATCACCGTATTGATAAAACACGGACAGAATTGCGGACCTGAGCTCGGCACTTCTGTCCAGTAATGTTCGATTATTCAAACAGCTCCGGTAGCCCTAGCCAATGGCACAACTCAAGAACACCGACCTACTGCAGTAAATTACAAAATGTGACCGAAATAGTTTACCTTATCAATGAATCGCCTAAAGGGGACCATACAGCTGATGCACAGGGTTGATCCATTAGCACCTGAATCCAGTGGATATCTAGTGTTCGAACTTGGTCTTCAAATGCATTAATTTCAGCAACATGTTTGCTAACCGCTCACTGACGGAGCGCGGGACCTGGCGGTTGAAGACTTGACACTGGCGCTTCTGGACCGGTATCCGGCATGCATTCGCTTCATATGCAAGTTGAGATTCCATGTCCGAGTGAAACCATCGATATGGCGGGGACATGACTTGATGGGACACACTATGTCCTGCTTGCGATGCTGCCCTTTGCCTTTGAGTCGTGGCGTGCTTCCAGCTGCCTCCGATGTTGGACTCACGGGACGAGAAGTTGAGCCAACTGTAGACGCTGCACGGGAGCGCGCTTTTCGAGACTGAGCTCGACTAGGAGGGGAAGACTCAATTTGTGGTTCTGGCTCTGGCTCATCGGGCTCGTCCTCGACATACTCCCATTTGTTGACATATCCCTCCTTCGAATGCCGTAGCTGACCCTCCCTGAAGGTCTGGAATTCCATATCCTCGCTGAAAAGAGCCGCACATCTGCGAGCGGTTCTCATAACCGCAGCATGCGGCAGGCCTATCATGGAAGCAATACCTAACACTTCGCTCCAGTCGCGAAGTCCCCGACGAATGCGACTGGCTGATCGCCTGCGATCACTATCAAAGGACCTTCCACGAGAACGAGAGGCAGTGCGTGCGCTCGACGCAAGTACGCTGCGAGATCGGCCTGTCGTGGATGTGGCCCGCATGGAGGATCTGCGAGTTCGTTTGCGCCCTCTTGACTGACTCCTTTCTCCCTTCTCGCCCTTCTCGCCCTTGCGCCTTTTCCTGGAATGAGATGCATTCGAAGCGACACTCTCCGTGTCACTTTGCCATTCACTGGCAGAGCTATCGTCTCCCGCCACTCCACCTTTGCGAGCATGGTGCAGACCCATCAATAGCTGGTCGAATCGGGTAAGTATGTTCCGCGTAAGAGGTCGTAGCTGTCGTCGAGATTTGTCATCATCGGCTTGGACTACCGGACGAAGTTCGATGGCATCCGTAGAGTCGACGTCACTTTCCCGTTCACTCTCTCTACCGGTGGTTTCGTCGTTCGTTCTGGACATAGATCGTGCCCTCCGCTTTGAAGTTGAACCGACGCCTTTAGTCGTCCAGTCTCTCGCCTGAAACCGATCCTTGGCAGTCTTGAGCATGATTGCTATAATTGACTCTTCCAGCTCCGCGCTGGGCCGAGGATCCGGCGGCATTCTCAATGTCCATTCATCATCAATTTGTCTTCGAAGATGCTCTCCTGCACGAGGGACTTCCGTCGCCGGTACAGGCCACGCTGTCCAACGTTTCGAAGGGACAAAAGCTTCCGTTTCGTCCAGCTGCTTATCACTCTCTAACGCTTGCCGTGCAATCTCACGTGCCCTAACCCGTAAGGCAAAAGCATTGTAGAGATGAGCGGCAAGGTCTCTAGCTCTGAGTTCCTCTAGTGCCTGTGCATTCTGCCGGTCTTCAAACGTAAGCTTTCTCCACGTAGACTCAGGCCCACGGAACCTATTAGGTCTGTATGAGGGCGATGACGGCGGACTGTCAGGGTGTTGCTTGCTAGGCGGAGCCACTATTGCGGCCTTCTTCTTCGATAATTTGTGCGAATCCCCATCATTGCTCGCCTCATCGTCGGACACAGAACCGTCGTCCTCACTTTCGACATACGTCTCGTCATCTGAGTGATCGTTTTCAGTCAACGGAACCTCTTCCATGTCAACGTCTGAATCATGCTGATCCAAGCGATCTCCGCTCTCTTGTGTCTCGGGGTACAGTTCCAGATCAGCCACATCTTGGCTACTTGGGCCTCCGAATAACGATCTGTACGGTTGTGCTGATTGGGGAGGACTGAAGCGTGAGGGCTGGCTTCCAAATACCGAGGACATTTTTTTTAGTCTAAGACTTTCATACGCCTCTAAGTATCAGGAATGTATTGACTGATAATCACTTATACGTGGCGCTGAAGTAATATGATGAAAATTGCCCGTCTTTTAGCATAGTAGTAGGGCCAAAATCAAGTGTGCCTTGTCCGTCGGATCGGATCATGACCTCATTCAGAAGCGTTGGGTAGAAGGTTGCTAAAACAGCGCAAGTTCCTCAGGAGTAGAATTTCAGCGGACATGGCTTGAAAACATGGCTTTTATTGCGGAAAGATCTCGAGACTTATGCGTTTTGATTACATGTAGGAATTCGCATCCAGACGAGAACCAGAAAAAGAAATTGATATCACGTGACATACGAACAGCTACAGCCTCAGGTTCCAGGATCGAGTTTTGGCAGACCTACTCCGTATGTTTGAGAATATAGAGATACGGTTCGTACAGATACCTGGAGGAAAATCTTAATATACGACGTTTATATGCTGAAATTAGTACAAAGCCAAGGAATGACGCCATAAGATTGAATGTCCCCAAATTCCAGAAAAGGATATCATCTTGTCGCCAAAAGCATGCTCCTAACTTTTATCTAATGGACTCATTTTTCCGCCTCCTTCTCAAGCTTCCTCCTCTTTGAACGCAGCTTCGCCGCTTCCTCGGATTGCTTCTTGTTCGAGTAGATCATCTTCTCAAGCAACTTGCGCTTCTTACGGCTCATCATCATCTTCTGTCTCTCCAGCTCTTCCTCCTCCTTGCGCTTCTTGGCAGCGATCTTCTTAGCCTGGGAAGACTTCTTCTTGGATGCGTCGCTAGTAGCACCGTTGGAAGAGAAGGGAAGACCAGCAGCCTCAGCCTCGAGTTCCTTCTGGTGCTGCGTGCGAGCCGCTTCCTCTTCGTCCTCTGATTCGGAAGCAACCTCTTCATCTTCAGATCCACCAAAGTCTTCATCTTCTTCTTCACTTTCGCTCTCGTCATCGTCGGTACCGGCAACATCCATACCACCGTCGACAGACTCGTCCTCATCTTCACTTTCCGATCCAACATCTGCCTTAGCTTCGGCCTTCTTATCGTTGGGCGCTTCTTCCATCTCCTCGTCACTGCCCTCCTCTAACTCGGCCTCGCCTTCTTCTTCCTGCTCGGCCAGGCTGGCTCGAGGATCGTAGCCGCCTCTCGAAGGCTTGACCCAGGGGCTTAAGTGGGGCGGAAGGGTAGCACCGGGTGCATACAAATCTGGACGGACAAGTTTGCCCTCATTGATGCAATCCCAGACCCACTGAGGCTGGACGTAGGTTCGACCAGGAATCCGAGTACCGGGCTTCACCTTCTGAACGGCATCAGGACCGTCCTTCGAGGCAGCAGGAATAGCGGGAAGAGAGGACTCGGGCAGTTGAGGTCTGTCGACGATCTGGTGAGTAATGCGAGTATCTGTCTCATCGTGAGTGAAAGCACCGTCACCGAGCACGGCATCCCAGCCGATCCGCTTGCAGCCGAAAGCCCGCAGAATGAACTCAAGGGGAGCCCTAGGTGCCTCCCGTGAAATGTAGAATGTGAATGGGGCGAAGAGCGATCCAGCCTCGCTTCCACTCAAGTCGGGCTGGGGGAGTGTATCGGCTTCTGGGGCTGCGGGCTCGAACTTGTCGATCGTTTCGCTAGATTCCTCGGTCGTCTCGGCAGCCGGCTCCTCCTTTGCCTGATCCAGTCCTGCTGATTTGATCACGTTGTCGACCTTAGCCTGAATTTCCTTCGAGACCTCCTTGTTAGTGGAGGTGGTTGCTTGTGTGTTACCAGCCTCGATGGCCTTCGGGGCATCGCCGACACCACGGCCCTCAAGGGTGAAAGCCGCCAATTCCGCCCCATTTTCGTCGCTTCTGGTGTCAAACTTGGGGGGATATCTCAAGCCAATCGACGAATACAATCGGAAGTTCACGAATCCAAGCAGAGTGGTGTAGAAGTCAACGAATGTGGCCATGATACGGTAATCGACGTCGCCGTTGACGCGCTGCACGAATCGGTAGGGAACCAGCCACATAATGTCCTGTCCTTGGATGGTAGCCTGATAGTAGATACCCTTGATCGAAAGGAAAGATTTGCGCAGAGAGTTGGTCGTGATCAAGTAATGCTGAAATTCGTGGCAAAGCCGTTGGCAGAGGGCAATAGTCTTAGGAGGAACGTGGGCAGTTGAGGGAAGGTTGGCAAAGAGGAAAAGAAGTGACAGGGCATCATCCAGATCTCTCAAGGCATCAATGAAAGTGGGATAGCGTTCCTTGATGACATGGTCCAATGTGAGCTTGGGGGCATGGTTCTTCTCCAATCGAGCTGCATCGCCGACTTCTCCGCGTCCAAGAGATCGTGCAATCTTCTTCGCAACGGCTTTCTGCTCCCGGAATTTTCTGAGTAGGGGTTCATGGAGAAGATATTGAATGTCCTTGGTGTAGTAGAAGGTGGTATTCGGGGTCGATGTTTTCGAGGCCTTCTTCTTGTTCCGAGGCTCACGAGGATAGATACCTAATCCGCAAGGACAATCGGATTAGAATCGGCGGCCACATATAGACACGGGAAATGGAGGATCGAATTCACTGAACATACCCTTGAAGATACAAAGACGACGGAAGTCAGGCAGAGAGATCTGAAGCTTGCGAACTGCCTGAGTTCTAGTAATGTAGTTTTTGGCCTGACCAGAGGTACCTGAAAAAAATGTCAATTGAAACTCAAGAGCGCAAAGAATATGGTTCGATAAGCATACCCTTCTTCTTGATTTTACCCATCTTTGCGGTGTACGGCTGTTGAGCGAAAAGTTGTTGATGGGGAGACTTTTTCTCTGATAACCAGAAAAATTTCTTGATAACTATTTTTTCCCTCTTTTTCTTTTTTTCTCCAATCACAGGCTTAGTTGGCCCGTGCGCTGCGGAAAAGGGTAATGCGCGGAGTCTTGGCGCGCCAGGCCGAAGGACAGCTGGAGCAATACAAGCCTGGAGCCACTGTGAGACACTGACTGAAAGCCAGATAGTGATGGTCAATTATTGATAATTGCTATGCTGCGATTGTCAATCCGTTGTTAAACACATCATGCCAGTCGATCGACGGAAAGCCGCCGTGTTCGGCGGTGCTTTCGTCTTGCGGCTTCTCCTCTTGCTCCTGTTCCCCTCGCTGCCGGACCTGCTGACGGGCAGAGTCGAGGTCTCTACACCAGTGAACAGTTTCAAAAGACGTGAGTTCTACACGAGCGTGTTTCCTTCTGTTCCTGGAATGCTCGAGCTGACATCTCTATCTCCAGTTCAAGAAGGCCTCTTTCTTTACACTCGGAATGTTTCCCCTTACGACGGAGGCGTCTTCCATCAGGTATGGGGCCCGGGATCTGCTCTCTTTGGTATTTGCTAAGTCGCGATACCGTGATTTAGGCGCCGCTTCTTCTCCCTGTATTCGCCCTACTACCGAATGCTAGAGACTGTCCGTTGGCGACGGCGGTCTTTTACGCTCTGATTGACCTTGTTAATGCAAATGCCTTGGTTACCATATCCGACTCCAACCAGGCGATATCGGGAAGATTGTATACAGCGTTGCGAAAGGATATCAAGTGGAGTGGGGTAGATGTGGCAGCATGGTAGTTACACTCTGCAAGTTCCTGCATGGCTACGGTCCTGACGGATTACAGGTACCTTTTCAACCCCTTCACCATTGCCGCCTGTCTGGGCCGATCCACAAGCGCCTTTACGTCGACCGCAATCCTTTATGCTCTGTCCAATGCCGTCACTGGGAACAGCTTCAATGCCATGCTCGCTCTAGGATGCGCGTCATATTTGTCGATCTACCCGGCCCTTCTGTTTGTTCCGCTCGTGCTTTTGTGTTACGATCGACGTGCTCAAGGCGCGAAACCTCCATCTGGAGTTGCAGTCTTCTCCATTCAGCACTTTGGCATACTTTTGCTGGGCGTCGGGGGGCTTCTAGGCCTATCTTACTTAGTCGTCCCAGACTTTCGGCAGTTTATCTCTGCAACATATGGTTTCCAATTGCTTGTCCCCGACCTGACTCCTAATATTGGCCTCTGGTGGTATTTCTTCATCGAAATCTTTGATTCCTTCAGAGAGTTCTTCCTTGGCGTCTTCTGGCTCCACCTAACGGGCTACGTCGGTGGTCTCACCGTTCGATTGCGCAAGCAGCCTCTTTTTGTTCTGACTTCCCTTATGGGCATCTTCGCCGTMTTCAAGCCGTATCCTAGTATTTCGGATGCGTCCTTGTACTTTGCGCTTCTTCCTCTCTACCGGCATTTGTTCCCATGTAAGTTCTGGGAGTGTCCCACTGGCGGTTTGTTTCTGCTAACCACAAACAGTGATGCGCTACACCTTTTTTGCCATTTCCGCTCTTCTGTACGCCACCCTCCTGGGGCCTGCATTCTACTACTTATGGATCTACGCTGGATCTGGCAATGCCAACTTCTTCTATGCGATCACACTAGTGTGGAGTCTGGGACTCTCCATCCTATTGGCAGACACAATCTTTGCTGCTCTCAGAGACGAGTGGGAGCAGGAGAATCCAGAAATGCGGGGCAAAGACGTTAGACAGGTCTAGATCAGGGTACCATAGACCTTTCAATATCGAACTTCGAAAGGATTTTCAACCATCGTCATTCTCTTGTGTCGACTTCTGCTTCAGAGATTCAGACATAATGTAGTAGTCAGGCTCCACTTCTCCTGTCCGCAACCGAATCGACCTGGGGGAGTTCTCATCCACCTTGTAACCGATTGACTTGTAAAACCGCAAAGCGCGATGGTTAGACCGAAAGCAGGTCAACATAGCCTTCTCCAGGCCAATTTTGAGCCCGATTGAACGCAACAGCATCATCAGATGCATTCCAATTCCCAGGCCCTGAGCCTTTGGCGCCACGTGCACCTCGTAACAGTAGATTACTTCCTTGCCATCCTCGTACGTGACCATAAACGAAAGGAACGCAAGTATCTCTCCCCTCTGGAAGGATATGCCGTCCGCGATAGTCACTTCAGGTGAACCTGACCGGCTTCGTCGATGAATAAGGTATTTCATATCAGGCAATCGCATCTCTTTTCGCTTGCGAGCTGCAGACCATCCCGAGCTGGACGCCCTGTAAGCATCTGCCGATGTTTGCTCGACGAGATTGAAACACACGTCGAATTCCTCTTTGGGAATCGTACTGGATGAGTAGACGTCAACGGTGCAGTGCACTTTGATGTGAGGCTTATCGCCGTCATGTTGCTTGTATATCCCCTTTGGACACCATAGTAAATTGTAATCAAGGAGCTCTGGGTCGATATATAGCGAGGTAAATTGCTCGATTGGTAGACTGTTGGTGCGCTCTACCAGAGGTATTGACTTGGAATCTGTAAGTGCGTCAATACGAGTCTTGATTCAGTTGTATCTTTTAAGTCCAGAATCTTTCAGATAAAGATTGAGCGAAGAGTACGGGGTGTAGCTTTGAGTGAAGGGAGTTGGGTCCGTCACGACACAGCAGAAAGGGGCAGATAAAACCATGATGAATCCAGCGTTCTGCGTTCATCCAGGACCACAACTCTGGACATCCATAGACATATCGATAATCACGGCTCGGTGAGTCACTCACCTTTATTCTGATCATCAATTGCCTTCCCTGTCAAGCTACGTCGAGTGGATTTTCGCTGTGATGACTGTTTTGCCTTGGGTTTTGTCACTCTGCCTTTTTTGACGGCTGGCATTTTGATACCGCTTCTCTCAGATCTATTTATCAGAATTCATGGCAACAAGTATCATAAATATGTGGGTATTATTTCTGGTGATCAAGCCATTTTGGTGTGTGTTTGGCTGTCTTAAGAGGTCGATTTTCACTTAATCATCAATGCTCGCCAGTTGGTGTTTGACGCCTTGTCACTCCCTTTCTCTGCTGTAATCACACTTTGAATCAATGCTATCTTAGCCCAAGTTCAACCATTCTTCGACCTTGATCATTCGAACCGAGAAATTGAATATTCTTCCAGCATACTGGCCTTGATAGATGCAGATAGCACGTTTTATCGGGTCTTCATAGCGTTCTTTTTTCACTCTGGGCTTATCAATATAGGTTACCTTCGATTTGTCGACTGGTGTGTTACAAGAAGAGATAGTTCATACTCAAAGGCTTACACTATATGCAGTGCATCTTATTGCACACAAATAGCAAAACACAAATTGGTAGTGGCATGGTGACAAAAACGCAGTTTTACTTTCAGAGAGCAATCTCTTCTTGTCGCCGTCTGATGACGAGCTTCGCCGAAGGATCAGCCCCTCTTTCGCACCGTCGGTGTATAGCCATCGGCCAGTTTGAAATCATACTTTAATAGAATATGGCTCAAGGCGATCTTGACACGTTGGCAGAGAAGAACCGTGCTGGGCAAGCGTGCTTCCCATAGCCGAATCCGAGGTGCTCTGGAGACGGCGACACTAGCTGGGCCGAAGTCTCATGGCCGGGAGTCTCGCGTAGTCTCAAAATCGATAGGTATCGAAAGCCCCCGGGTTTGGGTAAACGGCTGGATCCCACATTTTGTGGCTAGAGACGAGAATGGAGGAGCCCTTGGAGTGAGTGTGCCTCGGACAATATGACATCCTCGAGCGGCGAGACGTCTCATTGAAGCTTGGCGAGGTCAGTCTTTTCTAGTATCACGAGATATAGACACTTGACAGGGGATAGAAATGCTAGCCGATGTTGATCGGCTTCAAACATTGACTTTCCAGCACACTGTCCATAAGTTTGAGCTTATTTAAGGCGGTCTTCCTCCATCCTTCTTCCTGGATGACCGCCACAATTTCCTCGGAAAGCGCTTGGATAACATCCTCATGACCACAAAGGTCGGGGAGGACCTGCTTGAGCATGTCTGACGTAGTGTGGGTGGCAACCGATGAGAAGGCCATTTGCGCTTCCGCAGGGGGATGGGGCCGACCTTTGACGCATTCCTCCATCCACTGCATAGAATCATCCTAGCGTTTTGGTGGCTGATTTGCCCTCCTGGCTGCTTCTAGGTCCCTGCTCTTTCTTCCAGCACCGGAGTTATGATTTACGCCGCTTCCTTAAGTTCCTCGCGGATTTTATGGCAGGGATGGCAGGAAGTTGGCCATGATGGGGCGTATCAATCTGGGCCAGAGCCGGAGATCCACAGCGGCTAGGAAGGTATGCACGGTATAATCGACAGTGATACGCAGCCAGTCTGGGTTACGACAAATCTTGTCCGCAAAGAAGATTTTTGACGAGAGATGGGCAACCATTTGAAGAATGCTCGGCTTGAGAGCCACGTCATGCTAGTCTGACCTGATCAGTACTTGTGAAACAAATGGAGAGATAATATGAAGGCATATGTGATGCCTACGCATCCAGAAGATCGAAAGTTCAGCGGTAAGCTCGTCCCCAAGTGTGGCCTTGTACAGTTAGGGCCTGCTAAGATCTAACTATTAGCTCAGGCTATGCTCTATTTAATTTCTACATGGGCACTGAACTTAATTCCAGGATTGGCAATTACTTCGAGTTTTTTTGGAGTACGTCTATGTGTGCGCTCTGCTTTCAGATTGCTGGGCATCATTATGGCCTTGAAGCGAAGCCAAGCACCCCTCAGCTAGGTACACATCCTAACAAAGCTCGAACTCAGGTCAAATAAGCTGCATTAAAAAGGTATGTCTAAGAAAAGAAACACGCCTCTGTAAGGTAACCATAATCATACACGATACAACCTGGTTGTCATTTCTGAAGAGATACACAAGGCTAGACTCATTGCCCCTTTTCCTTCGCATTGCCTGTGTTTAGAGGGGTGCTTTGTGCTGCCATCCGCCGTCTAACACAATCTTCAACCGCAGTCCTTAGTCCGTCCTCAAGCCCGACCAGAGGCTTATACCCGAGTCTTTTCTTCGCCTTGTCAATGCAGAAATACCTTGTCATGCAGCTGAGCCGGACTTTGGTCCTTGTCAGAGGTGCTTGGCCTAGGCGAAGAGCCCAGAAGATCCACTCCAACAATCCAGCCAGCAGCAACGCCCACGTTCGACTGATCACCCATACTTGTTCCGGCCGCGTTGTGTCCCCTGCAAACCCCCAAACCAGCCGTGTAAAGTCCCAGAAGCATCGAGGTTCATCATTGGTGATAAAAAATGCCTCGCCATCCACCTTGGCGTCGTCCTCAGGGAGGTTGTTTTGGCATCTGACCAGCGCGGCGGCAGCAAGATAGTGACCGTATGCCACGTTCGTGTTCTCGGTAAAGTCGAATAAGTTTTTGTTATCACCAATCTGCACCTTCGTCTGGCCTCTGAAATAAACATGCAGAATACCAGGGAGCACGACCAGGTCGCCGACACCAAAGATACCGGAAGGCCGGATCGCGCAGGTCAGGAAATGGGGCGAGGTGTCAGTGTCTACCGACCGACGATTCTGTGAAAGTACATATATCTCAGCAAGAGCTTTGGTGTGAACGTAGAATTCCGGTTGCTGGTCGCCGAGAATGATGGGGTAGGTCTCATCAGCACTCTTCAGATCAGTCTCGCGTCGCTGATAACACTCGCAGAGCTTGTGTAGACAAATGAGTGTGTTCCAGACTCTTGCGCAATCTGGACCAAGTTCCTAGTGCCCTCCACGTTGACTTTATACATGATATGACTTGGTGTGTCGAATTTGGGACTGGCGGTGTGAATTACGACATCAGGTTTGACACCATGGAAGATCTGTCGCATCGCGTTGACATCTGTAAGGTCTCCTAAGTGGTATGTAACACCATTAAGAAGATGAGAAGGCTGCCGAAGATCAATCGAGTGTAGACTTTTGCAACCACGCTGTGAGAAGAGCTGGAGGATCTGGCTGGCAAGACCACCACTGCCACCAGTCACGAGAACCGTGCTTCGGCTTAAGGAAGAATGCTCTTCGGTCATGGTAAATAAAGATGTACTAGAGAATTAGCATGCCATAAATGACCTGACGTAGAAACGATGAAGAGCTGGTGGTAGAGATTGGGATAGAGACACTCAACCAGTGTTACGCAAATAAAGGGGCAACTGCTACCTGTCTACCTATCTTCAAGCCTATTAGATATAATGTTCCTCCGTTCCGAACGCAGCTAGAGTTCCAAAAGCTGCATAATTATGTCAGACATGCTCTATTTGGAGGGCAATATTGGTTAAATTGAAAGTGGGAGAGGCCAAGGCCCTGAAAAGGTAAGACTGGTGAGATGCAGGTGCATGGCACTCATGTGGGTACAGTACTTATCCATGAATGGGACATATATATAGGTAGTATATAGCAGCACAAAGTACAAGAAGTGGATCTAGAGATTCCGTACTCCGTAGACGACTATATGTAGATCCTAGTCATCTTTAGCCCGCCACTACGCAGTCGTGGTAGTAAAACCATAGTATCTGGTTGGTAGATAAGCCTAGACCCTACCACCGTAACAGCGCCAGTGTCGCTACGAGCACCATGGTTTCAGGTAGCCATGGAGCAGTCTGCTGATTCAGTGTTTCCCCTGTACGATGGTTCAAGACGGACTTCTACACTCGCATGGACATATTCATTGCAAGAAGTGCATTAACTGACTCATTCCCATCTTGAAGAATTAAGCCCCCAGCACCGACCCCATCCATTAGTGTATCGATCGTTACATATATATATGCCCCTCAGCATCTATAGAACATTTAACCGCTACGAGAATTATGTGCTCTCACTCTCCCTGAGCTTCGCTGCATGCTCCTCTGCGCGTCTCTCGGCTTCCTCAGCGCCCAATTCCCCAAACACATCCACACCCCAGCGGAACGGATAGCTATATCGCTGATGGCGGTCGAGTTTGTTGAGGGCTTCGAATTCCGCATCAGGAATGATGAAGTCTGATGGAGACGTGCTGGTCAGTCAAAGAGGTTCGAACACTGAGGGCCGGGTTGAATAGGTACCTTGAAAGTTGCTCTCAATCCGAGCTGGGGTGACACTCTTTGGAATAACAGCGGAACCACGCTGGACAGCCCAAGAGATCAGCAATCCTGCAGGATCTTTGCCCAGTCTTTTCGCTATTTCGATCACGGCGGGGTCATCGACAACACTGTTTGACAGTTAGTTCACTCCGTCAGCGGTGGTATGAGGATTTGGTATACCGAGGAGCACCGAAGATATTGTTGCCAAGAGGGCTATAAGCAACAGGTAGAATATTCTAGGAGATAGTCAGCAAGTTCTGAATGCCATTGTAGGAGATCGGTGAGACGTACATTCTCTTTCAGATACCGAAACAACTTGGGCTGAAGGAGGTAAGGATGAGCCTCGATCTGGTTGACCGCCGGAGGAATCTCTGCTGTCTTAAGTAGTTCCTCCATCTTCTCGATGGTGAAATTGCTGACTCCAATACTTCGAATCTTGCCAGCCTTGACTAGCTTCTCCAATGCCGCCCAAGTATCGCCGATGGGAATGTCCACTAAACGGAATCGTTTTGTGGCCGGGTCAACGGGTTGGAAGGTGTCGGCTGTATGTGTAAATGATATGGGCCAGTGGATCTTTTCATCCATCAGTAGAGATACGTTAAGAGTGTAACTGAGTTACGGACATACCAGGTACAAGTCCAAATAATCCGTCTGTAGATCCTTGAGTGTCCTGTCTAGCGCTTCTTCGACATGGCTCGGATGATGGTGCGTATTCCACAGCTTACTCGTTAACTGCAGAGGGAAATGAGATACTTCGTCAAATGCAATTGAGGGAACTATGATTGGAACCAACAAATATCTCCTCGCGAGGAACACCGGACTTCTTCCATCCCAGTCCTACTTCGGCTTCATTCAAATAGACCGCAGCACCGTCGATATGGCGGTATCCCACGCGAAGAGCTGTCGCAACGGCATCTTCTACCTCGCGAGGCGCTGATCGCTGTCAGCTCATTAGCAGTCAGATTCATATAGCTCGAACGTTGACCTCTACTAACCCAGGTCCCTAGACCAACAGCCGGGATCTCATACCCAGAATTGAGCTTGAATTTACGCCCTAGAGACATAATCGATACGTTCTTGAGTTCAAGAAAGATAGGGTATGCAAGCAGCCACCCAGAGATGGGATCAATGCAAAATGATCGGTTCTCAAATTAGTGAGGGGATGCGCCATGCTGCTGACTGGTTTACCCCTTACCCCGCATGCAATGCAGATCTCGCCAGCGATAAGACTATGTGGATTCTATGCGAGGACATCTTCGGTCAACAAATTTCTGAACAATAGATCTTAACGACAAAGCATTCACTTCGTCGTCTAATGTGTCTACTCACTTGTGCGATGGTAATACCCGTGAAAGAAACTCCTTTTCCTTTGATACCCTCTTCCTCACTTCGGCAATTGACAGGCATCCGGCAAGGTAATGCAAACTTATGGCCTCTTTCAGTCTTTCTCTATCTTGATTACTGAGATACAAACCACCTATATGAGGGTTTATTCTCCATAAGTCTCGTGGATAACCAGCAGGTAGCCCTTACTTCCAATGATCGCTGATAGCGAGCGGTCTTTCTTGGAAGTGTTGGTTGCCGAATCCACTTGGATTTCCGTTCACTTTGCTTTGATCGCCTGTGACATGAGATTGGACAGCATCACGCGATGGTCTGTGTGGCTACGACAGCAGCCCAGAGACTGTCAATTAGGTATATATAGAGCCAGGATGTCTGGCAGATGGTCCATCGAGCAATCGTTGTGTGGGAAATAGAGTACGCGGAACAACAACTGCCTTTACACTGCGCCACAGCTCATCCACTTTCTCTGGTACTTCCACCTACTCTACTGGCGTTGGACTTCACGGCGCGCTAGAAATGTCTAATGAGGAAGGAAAGGCATCCTGTCTCGGGCGAGTATCTTGCACATGTTGGCAAGTTTTCCTGCTAATAGCGAGATAGATACTTGGCGTCCGATACGGTTGCCTTAAAATCGCCAGGATCAACATGCACGATCAAGATCCACAAAGATCTCTTGAAGTCCAAGTCTAAAATCTTCCATGCGGCACTCACCAGCGAATTTTCGGAGGGCCAGGATGGAGTGTATCCCTGCTCAGACAGGACTCATGGGACTCTTGCGCGCTTTGTTGAGTGGACACTCGAGGCGACTATCCGGCATCAGTGATCAGCATGGATCTGGTGCAGAAGAAAGTCAAGATCTCTGATGATGCTGACGAGGCTGATGCACCATCAGAAGTAGCTGCCAATGTGAGCGAAAGCACGGTGTGGAGCTTGACAATCATCCTCTGCTGGCTCACCTCCGGCTTTATATTTTCAGCGACGTGTACCTCATCTCGGAACTGAAGCAGTTGGCCTATGGAAAAATCTCACTGCATGCTTCGTGGATATCAACAGACCCCAAACTCTCGATCCACAACGTGCGGTCATCTCTGTCTTGCGTGTCGCCTCCCTCAAGATTCAGCCCAGCGACAGTCTCTTGGACTGGCTGGCCCATTATGCGGCATACACCGTCGATCAACTTCAACATCATCCCTCTTTTCACGATCTTCTTGAAGCCGCTCCTGCCCTGTGCTCGAGCATGATGAATAGATTAAGACCGGCTTCAGCTGCTCCTTGGCAAAGTCAGACTTCGAAACATAGATTCCCACCCTACAAGCCGGGCAGCTATGAGGAACAATGTGAGTGACCTTGAAGGTGGGTAACATGCGTGAGAAACTACGGCTGTTGGTACGAGCCACACAAGCTGCGTGGAGAAGTCCTGAACAAGAAGTCCGGTTTTTCCGGTGTTGAAGCGTTCTTGGTACTTGATACTGGCCTTAACATCGTTGCTGGGTGACAGATTATTCTGTCAGATTGGTTCGTGGATTTGCCGGAGTGGAGAGAGAATTTCTAGAATGAATCAAGTTTCGGGACATCTCTTCGTCGTACGTCGCTGAAAAACTGGCTAGACAAATGGTAGAGTAAGATGAAGACGGTCATACATTCACCGTTCTACTGTTCATCCTCTAGCGTTGATGATTATCAATCGGAACAATCAGAAAGATATCAGTCAAGGTGCAACTGCCGGCAATTCGGTGACTCGGTGTTTGAAGGTATCCACATCCACTTTCGGTCCCTTGAGCAGCTAGAATCAACACCACCTTAGGAGACACCCGGCAGTCGTTGCCCAAACGATATCCAGCAAACTGAGCAAAGATGGGCCGGATTTATAAGCAGACTGAACTGAGGATCTCACAAGCATTGATGATTTGCTCATCCACTAAACCTAGATATCTCGGATATCCCCCGGCACCGTTAAAGATGGCCCGAGTCGGAGAGTTATCAGTGTGCGGTCATAGCAGGTGGAGCTCCCTTACGTCAAGAACTGTAGCTCGAGAGTTTGAATTAAAATAACTGCTTGGGCCTCCCTGATCAGTAGATTTCTGGCTAGCAGCTTGATTTCGATCGCGACACCTTTTCAATTGACAAGCCCGGGACTCGACGCCTTACATACGAAAAATGGCTCCATCAACTATGAAGCAGTGGGTTGCTGTGGATAAGGAGAACGGTTTTGATAGTCTTAATTTTGAGGAAGCTCCGGTGCCCAAGTGTGGTGAAAATGAGGTCCTCGTCATGCTACGCGCTGCGTCGCTCAACTATCGTGACCTGATCATCCCCAAGGTGTGTCATTTCATCAACACATGAGATTGCAATGAGGAAACAAATCTTATGTCGCTGACACTTATGATTCTGACAGGGGATGTACCCCTTCCCTCTCGATTTACCCGTCGTCCCCGGTTCCGATGGTGCCGGCGAGGTCGTCGAGGTCGGGTCGAAAGTGACCCAGTTCAAGAAAGGCGACAAGGTGGTGACCTTGTTCAATCAATTCCATCAGTACGGTCCTGTCGATACGCGGAGCAGCAAATCCGGTCTCGGTGGTGTCCTCGATGGTACTCTGCGCCAATATGGTGTTTTCAACGAAAATGGCCTGGTCAGGGCTCCCAGGAATCTGAACTTCCTCGAGTCGAGTACCCTTACCTGCGCTGCTCTCACCAGCTGGAATGCTCTGTATGGCTTGAACGCTCTTAAGCCGGGTGAGGTCGTTCTGGTACAAGGAACGGGCGGTGTTAGCCTGTTTGCCCTGCAGGTACGTCTTCAAGCTGATGCTAGCCGCATACTTGAGCAAGGAACATGCGACAAGCTGACAATATCCCTGGAATAGTTCGCTAAAGCAGCTGGAGCTACTGTTATTGCTACGACCTCATCTGATGTGAAGGCCAAGAAGCTCAAGGAGCTTGGAGCGGACCATGTCATCAACTACAAGACGAACCCCAACTGGGGTGAAATTGCTCGCTCTCTGACTCCCGACAACGTCGGTGTCGATCACATCATCGAAGTGGGAGGCGCTGGAACTCTTGGGGAGAGTTTGAAGTGCATCAAGTTTGAGGGCACAATCAGCATCATTGGTTTCCTAGGAGGTGTCGATCTCAAGGGTCAGCCTAGCATGCTTGAAGCACTCAACCATATCTGCACCATTCGGGGTGTATATGTCGGAAGCAAGGCTTTGATGAACGATATGATCAAGGCCATTGAGGTGAACAACATCCACCCCGTGGTTGACGAGAAGGTTTTCCGTCTCGATCAGGCCAAGGAAGCTTATGAATACATGGTGAGTCTTCTTTCGCTTGAGGGTTATTGAGAATAGGGCGCTAACGGCAAGCAATAGTGGGCTCAAAAGCATCTCGGAAAGCTGGCAATTGAAATTGATTAAACACGAGCGTATCAGACTATGCGAAGGCTATTAATGATGAATACAACAAATTTGAATGGATTGTCAGTGCATGTGTACTACCATAGCCCGTTGCACTATCTAGAGTGATGTGATTAATGCCAATCGACGTATGATGCCAAGCCATCTCCATCATTCCTGGGTAGTCTTTTTAACGTTCTAATTCCCTTATCTACTCTGCATGGACACTAGGCAAAGATATATTAGCTTTCTTGTACTGTCTAGAGAGGTACATTTGTAGATGGATAACTTCTCCGGAACACCATGAGAAGCTGGAGGGGCGTCACTGCAGCCTGCACCTTCCCCTCATCTTGCCCACAACACGCCACCGCCGCACAACAGCTCATCATGCATCATAACGCCATGATCGTCCAGCATCCCCTTCTCCTGATTTGCGCTTGTCATGAAAATGGGTCCTCTTCACACTACTCCGTACTACTGCAAAAGTAGTGAGGTCTCTCCACTTCTTAGCTCCGTACTTGACTTAATGTTCCCAAGTCTCCCGGTCTACTCTTGAGATGCAGGTTAGCACAAGGAATACGTCGACTCGGCCCATCATCGGTCCGGGTCGCCATCAGATGCCATCACAGCTTCACTTCTACCGTCCCGCCCAAATGAGTCTGTTTGCGCGTGTGACGTGCTACCCGCCTCTGGGGCAGGTCACTTGTATACCAAGGGTACAGAATACATTGCAGTCGGAAAAGGACGATACGGTGAGCTTATTACCATTGATTTTGTGTCCATCTCACACTTGAGGAGAGCTGCCTCTCTTAATCCGTTCTACTACAAACAATCAAATAAGCTAATGAACAATAGCTTCGCTTTACCGTGGTAATTGAGTCAAGCAGCTTATTCCCAGAGCAGCCTTGGGAAGCCCAGATTTGGCATAATCTCTCCAGTTCCGAATGGACGGCACTCTCGCTGAAGAAATGTGAGCCCATTGTAGCCCCTCTGATGAACGGGGACGAGGAAGATTATAAGTACCGTCGCTATGTCTTCTCCGAGGAAATCGCGCTCCCTGCTACCGGGGGCTATGCACACTTCACCGCTCGATTTCGAGCCACTCCAGAGGCAGAATGGCAATGGGTGAACCAACAACGCCATATCAATGACGGGGAGCTGGTATTTGCGGCGCGGAATTCTCGGTTCGATACGGGTGTCTCTTCGTCTGTTGCTACAGATCCCGCTCGGGCACCGTCGTTTAGTCCTTCTGCGATGACATATGGAAATGCATCTACAACGTCAGATAGAGAGGGGTTTGGCAAGTTTTTTGATAATCTGTCGACTGAGATCGAGGTCGAATCGCGTACGAGTGAGGCCCCTGCTTCTCTTCTGTGGAGCGTTTCGGGATCAGTAAAAGCTGCCAAAGAGGGCCAGTCAGGCTTCAAGCGAGTCGCCCTGGGCCAACCATCCTCAATCGCCCGTTATTTCGCCCTAGTAAGGGTATGGATTCCATGGCTAGGGCCTAGACATGGAAAGAAGAATTTCAGCTTGACAGAGGATGCCGTATTATGTTCCTTCCTGCGGACTGACGGTTCCCATCTCGTTCTTCTGGCAGTCTCTGGGATCAGTGATGTCCTGACTGTGCTTGCCTCGAACGAGAAAAGGGAAGTCGTGATTAAGGCTAAGAGCGATCACACTGAAGCAAGCAAGTTCCAGGTGCTTGCTTCTGCCGCCGATGATTTCGAAGTAGCAATGAGCGCTGTCATATACGAAGCTCGGAAAATGGTCAGGCCGTACGCTACAGAGGTATTGTCTGATCGATCACCGACTCCCGTCTCGCCCGTCGACAATGATATTGTGATGGTCGAAAAGGACCCTCAGGCGCAATGGATGTCGGAGTGGTATGATGGCCTAAGCTACTGTACTTGGAACGGGCTGGGGCAGAACCTGACCGAAGAAAAAATTCTTTTCGCTCTTGACTCCTTGAAGGAGCAGGAAATCAAAATTCAAAATCTGATTATAGATGACAATTGGCAGGCTCTCGACAACGAAGGCGAGTCACAGTTCAAGAGGGCGTGGACGCGGTTTGAGGCAGATCCCAAAGCGTTCCCGCAGGGATTTAAAAAGGCCATAGAGACCATCCGCCAGAAGCATCGGAATATCCAGCATATCGCGGTCTGGCATGCCCTCTTTGGATACTGGGGTGGAATTTCGCCCAACGGGGATCTTGCCCGAGCGTACAAGACCAAAGAGGTGCAGATTACGGATCCGGCCACAGGAGGGCCCGGTGCGCACACCTTCGAGAAGGGGTCATTGCTGGCCATTGACCCTGAAGATATTCAGCGCTTTTATGATGATTTCTACAGCTTTTTAACCTCTGTTGGTGTTGATTCGGTCAAAACGGACGCCCAGTTCTTCCTTGATCTGCTGAAAGACCCCGTGGACCGCCGACGGTTTATGAACGCCTACCAGGACGCATGGTCCATTTCCTCTCTGAGTCACTTCAGTACAAGGGCAATCTCGTGCATGTCCATGATCCCCCAAGCCATCTTTCACTCCCAGCTCCCAACGAACAAGCCTCAGATCGCTCTGCGCAACTCGGATGACTTCTTCCCGGAGATCCCGGCATCTCACACATGGCATGTATTTTGCAACGCACACAATGCCCTCTTGACACGGTACCTCAACGTCCTGCCGGACTGGGACATGTTCCAGACGTGCCATCCCTACGCTTCGTTCCATGCAGCTGCACGATGCCTCTCAGGTGGCCCGATATACATCACTGACGAGCCTGGTAAACATGGCCTACCGGTCATTAACCAGATGACCGCGCCAACTATACATGGATCAACAGTCATCCTCAGACCTAGCATCGTGGGACGCACGCTGGACATGTACCACGATTACAACGAAGGCAACATCCTCCGCATCGGCACGTACACCGGTTGGGCCAAGACTGGCAGCGGCATTCTGGGACTCTTCAATATCCACGCCGCGGGATCCTCTTGCATCGTACCCTTGCGCGATTTCCCTGGCATTCATGCAGGTTCAGATGGCCAGTACATTATCCGTGCACACACAAGCGGCAAAATCACCGAGCCGATGCGTCCATCCGACGACAAGGCCCTCGTATCCGTTATACTCGAGCAGAAAGAATGGGAGATTCTCACGGCCTACCCGACCAAATCCTTTACCCTCAAGGGGAGTAGAGGCTGCAACGCGGACGGCTCCAGGCTCACCCACGTCGCTATCTTGGGCTTGCTGGGTAAGATGACCGGCGCAGCCGCCGTGGCGAACAGTGATATCATCATGGCGGAGAATGGCCGCTTGCGTTTCGACGTCAGCCTCAAAGGTCTGGGGACTCTGGGTATTTATTTTTCTGACTTGCAGGATTGGAGTATTGCCCGGAATTTCATGGTGACTATTCGTGGCCGGGCCGTGCCAAGAAAGACGGTTTGGAAGGAAGGAGGTGCTCATGCTATGGTTCTAGCGGTCGATGTTCAGGCGGCGTGGAAGGCAATGGGATTGGATAGTGGATGGAGCAATGAGGTCCTTGTGCAGGTCTTTGTTGGATGATCGTTTCATGTAGTCCGGATAGGTTTCGATCAGCAGCAATGAAATGCTTTGTCCCAGAGTCCAGTCCGCTGTAGGTCGACGGGCCCAGGGGAATCCTACTCGACAACGGCCCTCCACCCCCGTCTCGGCACAAAATCCCTCACAGCTTCATCCTCCAACACATCCTTCCCCAGCCTCCCCGTGACCACACTCCTTTCAACCTCAGGCCCGCGAACATAGAACGGCTCGAACCCTAGTTCCTGTCCAGTCCGCACATTGCGCTTGCGCACCCACCTCTTCTTCCCTGACCCAGCTTTGGCTTTAGCATGCTCAGGGACAAACCCGGAGTTGGCCCGGTCCAACGTGGCAAACCATCGTCGCTGGTGGATCGAGCCGATGGTGTTAGTGGAACCGGGGTACGCATTGTTCACCCGAATCTGATGGTCTACGGCGCTTTCGGATTCAGAATGGGAGGCCATGGTGGCTGTGTCTATGTCTGCTCCTGTGTCTGCAGATTGATCGTGAGATTCCCCGTCTGAAATGGGAGAGTCTGAGGAGGTGCTGGGCTCCGGACGGGTGGCTGATAAACGAGTAGTCCGTCTACGTCTCTTCCGAGGAACCCGTGTAGACGGCTTTGCAAAGTCAAAATTCTTGTCTAGCCGGAGGATGATGGTATAGTTCTCCGGAAGACGGGTTCCATGGAGTCGGAGGCGGATTTTATTCTGCACGCGATCAGCTATGGTCAGGGCTGGGGGGAGCATGCCACGTACGTTGCGAAAAGCCTCGCGGAGCTTCTCACTCTCAGTCTTCTTATAAACAGGAGAATGAAGTGATGCGTCTGAGAGTTCTGACCGGGAGTCATCTGTTTCGGCCATTTCTGGCTCGGACTGGGAAGGAAGAATTTCGTATTCCCCTGTGTCCCAAATGATCATGCTACCTGTACTTGCGGATGCTGTTTCAATTAGGTGGTTCTGTAGGTTCGAACGCAGTCAGAGTAATGTAAAGGGAACAATTCTCACTAAATACGATGAGCCATCGGACAACATACCCAGAAACAATGCACCCGCGTCTCAGTCGCATTCCGGTTCAACCGGCGACTGTTGGGATCACCAGGTAATCCGTACATGATCGACCAGCTGACAGAGCTCGTTTCCGAAAACTGCAGCCGCAGGTCATAGTGCGGTCCTGCGACGGGGTGATCATGTTGATGAATGACAAAGTGTCGGCCGTTTGGATGCAGGTTTCGTTCGTACAGATCCACCCAGTCTCTGATCGGCAGCCGAGGCACTTGGGGCGATACCGGACGAGCACACCTCGCAAGTCTGGAGGAGAAGATCTTAAGGTGGTCTGTCACCTCTATTTTGCCAGCTTCGATGGCTGCAAGGCTTGGTTCAGAACTGGGGGTTTTCGAGTCTGCGACATTTGTTTGCTTCGCGGATGGTATTGAAGGTTCAGGCTGATCGTTCGAGGTTTTCTTGGCCCGACTCCTTCTTCTAGGTGGCGAGACAGGCGCATCTAGTGTTGATAGTAAAGATGGTTTTCTATCCTCGAGAACCTGATCGCTAGTCGACGAGGACTGTAGTTGTTTATTTTCCCCGTTCAGACTGCGCTTCATAATGCTGTCAAGTATGGAGCGGAGCGGAACTGCTCGTGGGTCTCTGGAAAATCATCACATGAGCGTTTGGAGGGTATTCCATGAGTCACAGATTCTTCAACTGCTCTGTCGAAACCTACGCTTGTCAATAATCATGAGTGGAAAAGAGATGAGAACGTCAGGGCCAGGGCCCGATGATGATCATCTGTGTTATGCATTGCTTAGTCATAGTTTTTATATCTCCATCCATATTCCATCATTATACTTCACTCTCCTTCGCTCCATGCTTTCACAAAATTTGGGCAGTACCCGTGCAAGCAAATATGCCTATGGTACTTCAAGCTGGCTGTGTACTAATTATCCCTCCTTTTTCTACAAGTAGGTAAGTGACCAGCCGTGGTGGGCAGTGGTTAGACCCTTAGATCCACATCGCATTGAAACTTAAAGCTTCATCCCATTCGCTTTACAGGCTTGAAACCGCCATACACCATCGTCTGAGCTTGTCCAAACCAACCAGAGCTTCGTCTTCTCGATGAAGCAGGCACTGCCATGTATTCAGAGACACTTCCCTGCGTGGTGAGGCTCTGTCTGAAATGTTGTGGGCGGCAAAAAAAGGATGGGTAATCAATACAAAGTTTATGTCTTTCCTCCGTCAAGCTTCGTGGAGTTTCGTTGAAGGTCCCCCCTATCCTTTGATGGCCTTTGGTCTGGAGACACCAACTTTTCTAGCATCCACTTCCACACTCAAGGAGACCAGCAATTCCCTCCATTGAAAGCTTGAGATCGCGGGTACAACCTGCCGGACATAAAACGGAGATACTGGAGAGATGGCTTGACTGGTCTCCCTGTCATCCTTACGTCTCGGGCCCTTAATACACCAATCGCTGATCGAAATATGACAGAAAGTGTTTGGAGTCTACACGGACTGACGCTTTATTAAGAGGCAAGCCATGGACTCCACTTTACAGACTTCATGGGGTCTTTCACTCTGAAAAAAATTCTTAGGCATCATGGGATACTGTTGTCAAATCCATGTCATCAGTGAGTGTTCTTGGAGGGGGAAACAGACTTGGGTATCTCATCGAGATCACCCATTTCGCTTGCTGAAGGGTTACAGCCATTGCCAAACAGCATGGACAATATCTCCCCAGATGCAGTCCATCGTGCTGCTAACTTATCATTATAGAGTTGTTTAGATTCTTTTCTTTCGTTCAAGTCAATGTAATATGAAAACACACTGTTTCACATATGCACCAGTGTTTGCAGATGAATAGGTTATAGTTGGTAAGCGATTAGTATTGCGGCTGTCATATGCGCCTCTCCTGCAGGTCTTATGCACCACTATTAATCCATTATGGGAGCCAACAAACACTCTTCCTGAACAGACAATTTACACCAGGACCTCCTCTGGTCTTCGTCTTATCGATCTTTCTCCCAGGCACAGGTTTCTTAGCCAGAAGCCCGGTGGAGATGTCGATCATTCCGATGAAAACAAGCCATTCCAGTAAAGTCCGGTTCGGGGACCAAACCTTCCTGTAGGAGTCCCGAGATACCTTCACAATAATAAAATGTGCTCGGACTGAGCTTCTAACAAGCTTCTTTCTGGAGAATCTCCCTCTCGTATTCTCGGGAACTCAGCGACTATTAAAACCTAAAACTCTTTGGCCCTCGAAGTAGCTAGAAGCCAGAATGCTACCCCTTGAAATCATTGTTCATTATGCTTCAGTTCGGGGACCTGCGGACGGTGGAGAGCTCTCCCCAACCTTCATCCATGGATTGGAAACTGAATAAGCTGCTCGGGGACCATTGATATTCGTCATTGACGCGGAAGCACACGATCGCCGAACAAATCTCAGAGAAAGTCGGAAGAAATGACTGTGGCGCATCGACGGCTTTGTGAATTTGCTCTTCTTTATGGTGAACCCCTTGACAATCTGCCAAGCGTCTACGACAGTGAACTCGAGGAATCATCCTTTGAATTCGTGGCATGGGAGGAATAACCTCATGTCAATTGGTTTCTAGAGAGTGATTCAACCTGGCAAGCGGTCGAAATGTTCACGCCCATCCACACATCCCTTGGAGCTCTGCTACTTTTCCAGAGTTCCTCAGGCCTCCTTCTACATAATGGAGCCGTCTTTGGCATTTCGTCTTTATTGTCCGGATGCGTTTTCAATCCCAGCTGCGATAATGTCCCCATAATCGCAGGATTAGTCTCCAGCGTGGCCCCAATCTATTTGTTCGCGCCATCCTTGATACCAACATATCCACCTGCGCCGAACTCCTGGGCTTCCCTGGCGTCCACGCTCGGCATAGGGTTCCTACTGGGCTGGGGAACAAAGGTAAATGGCTACCGCGACCGCTTTGCTGGGATTTGTTGCTGACGGAGGACCCTGAACTAGAATGGCCGCGGCTGCACATCAGGCCACATGCTCTGCGGTCTTTCGCGCCTGTCGCCTCGCTCACTCATCGCAACAGCGATCTTCTTCACCACCGCCCTGCTGACCGCGAATTTCGTCAACGGGGGCCAGAACATTCCGCCCTGCCCGTCCGGTATCCCCTGTTATACCCCCGTGTACCCGTCGGTCGAGGAGCTCGCGTTCATGGTCACCACTACCGCTCTGACCCTCGTGACCAACTTCGTAATCGTTCCGCGGGTGCTGGACCGGTCGAAGAAGTCGAGGACGATCTTCTCGTACCTGGCTGGGCTGCAATTTGGTCTGGGACTGTTCATCTCCGGAATGGCTGATCCGGCGAAAGTCCTCCGCTTTTTCGCCGTGCTTACCGATCCGTCTCGCTGGGATCCTTCGCTTGCGCTCATCATTCTGTTCGGAATCGGCCCGTCGCTTGCGACTTACTTGTCCTTGAAGCCTGGACAGAAAAAGGGAGAGGAACAGGACGGAAAGGAGTCCGCTAAACCTACCCTGGCGGATAACTGGAGACTGCCTACATTGACTGTGGCGGATATTGACTGGCGGTTTGTGACTGGTGCGGCGGCATTTGGTCTTGCCTGGGGCTTACTGGGGGTATGTCCGGGCCCTGCGATTTTGCGTACGGTGCTCCAGCCGACATGGGGCCTTGCGGCGATGACAGGGTATATGTTGGGCAATCTTTTCTGAAAGTAAGATAGAATGGCAGGTATCCCTTCAAGCAGGCCAGCTGCGAGTTGATAGATTGAGGTATAGAATATAACCCAAAACTCCTTAGTTACAGGATGGACAGTTGACATATGTATAACTTGCCGACCTTAGATGCTAGGCAGACCAATTGAAAGTCAGCGCAGGCTCAATTCAATAGCAATCCATGGACAGTAGATTGTGTAACATAGATTGTGATACAACAAGGTCATAATGGCCTGGCTTACAATTCAGTCTTCCTCTCCGAACCAGATCGCTTCTCTTTGGGTTGTGCCTCACCGCCGCGCATGAAGCCTTCCAGTTCCATCCACTCGGCTGCAAATGCGGTAAAGAGCATGCTCCAGTCTTCCACCGTGTCCAGATCTAGATGTTCACCGTCGTCATCCATGCTGTGCCAGACCTTGGGGAACCCCGTCATCGGCGAAGAATCGATTACGTGTAGGATTTCCACGCCGCGCGCAAGGAACGGGACATGGTCATCTTGTATGCCCGAGGAGGTAGTCAGCTGATGCTCGTTCTTCCCGCCGTCAGCAAACCATTGCCGTGCGGAAGCGTCCCCTGAGAAAGATTTGAATTGCTTCAGATCGCGGAACCGCTTCTCGAGCGCGGCCAGTTTCTGGTAGGCCCAGTGGGTGGTCGCATAGTAAGACTGGATGTAGGGGTTCTTGCTACCCAGTAGATCGAGCAGCACGAATAGTGAGATGGACGAGAGCGGAGTCTTGTAGACCGACATGGCCGGGTGGACTTGTGAGTCCCAGTGTTCGGCGAGAGAGCGCGCCCCATATAGCGAATCGGTCGCCGTCCAGAGATGGAATGCCTCCTCGCCGTCCAGGAAGAGCACCTGTATACCCTTTTGGTCTTCCAGGGTTGCGTCTGTTCGGCCCTGCGCCTGCATGGCCTCCCACTTCTTCGACAGGGCCGCGTCGATGCTGCGCATCGCGTGCATGATTATCGCGCATGGGGCCGCGCTATCGATGGCCCCGATGAAACCCTCCGGTGTGTATTTGCTGTCGTAGTGTGCGACGAGCGTCAGTCTGCCCACGTCGCCCACCGCGGCCCAGGGAGGATCGCGCGACGCGATGAAGTTGACGAACGGAACCTCCTTGCCATGAGAGACTGGCGTTTTCGACGTAGAGTTCTGGAATTCGATCTTCCAGTTTGGCAAAGATGTGCGGAAGAAATCCACAAAGTGATTGAGCACCGCTGTGGAGCCGGGGGTGCCAGGGACACGGGGCTGCAGGATGGGGGCCAGTAGTGCTCCGTTGTGGATATCGAAGTCGCTATTCGGTCGTGGCAAGCCTTTCAAGGTCTCATCTGAGATCGACTCGTACGCTCCTGCGGGTAGGAGCAGAAATGGCAGGGTGAGGCATATCGCAAGTAGCCAGCGAACAAGGCCACCGTAAGCCGAAACCATAGCGACTTTTAGGATGATGCTAGCAGGCTTTCATGGCAAGTGATCATCGACCTTGGATTGTTTCCGATATACTTGAGACTTACTGGCTTCAGGCAGCCCAGTTACTCTCACAAACCTGACATTGGGCACCAGAAGACATCTAATGGAAGGAATTGTAGACGGTCGAGACAAAAGCAAGGAGGACAATCAATCCGCGCCAAGAAGGCCTGAATAAGTCGGCTGGCGGGTAAATTAGATAAGGCCCGGTGCGGAGATCAGCCGCGCAGTCATTCCGTCATTCCCTCGGATTTTCCGTGCAATCATTGAAATTGTCAGTTGGTCGAGACTGTTTGCTACCATTCTTTATTCAGCGCATATCGATTGACGATATACGTCAGTATATCTCAAGATGAGGATCCAATGCTTCCTCCACCCACAATTGCGCGCGGCTCTCCCACGATCTGTGCAGAGAGATCTCAGTAGCAGATTATTTACTCGGTTCAAGACGACTCAGAACGCATTCAAAGGAAAAGGCTCACCTGCTTTGAAACCGAACGAGAACAATGGTAGCCTGACCGGCTCCAGTGCTTCTACGATCTCCCCGACGACACACGCAAAGACCACCATCAGACGAGGTAGCGGGATACCCTGGACCAAGCCCAGCCGATATTCTGGACATGATGCTAAGAGCAAGCTTATAGGACCTCCAGAACGGATATTGATCTATCACGGGGGGACGGGAAAGGTCATATTCCTGGGCATGTTGCGTATCACGACGATATTTCTCTTTGGAGTCTCTTGCCTTATCGTGGCTCCAGCCTTTTTCTCTGACGACTACCCATGGTATATAGCGCCGGCTGGTAAGTTGTGGGAATCCCCGAGCAGAAATGTTATAGCTGACCTTCAGTAGTGGTCGTCGGTGGCGCGTTACCGATGCTCTTCGTTGCTTACACTTCTGCCCCGTTTGTGAACTTTGTACACCTTGCGCTTCCCGTTTTTGCTCGTCGTTCGCGGGAGCAGACCCTACAGTATGCGAAGAACTTACCTCCAACAGCTACATTATATATCAATACTATGAAGTTCACGACGATCCCGCGGCAGACTGAGGTGCGATTGGGAGACCTGGTTCGTGACAAGGCCTTGTTACGGCCTGTGAGCTTCCGAAATACCAACCCAGCTCCTCTACCTTGGTGGGCAGGTAGGACATTGAGGCAATTCTACACGGCAGAAAAGAGTCAGCCAGGGAAAGAGTCGTCCACATTTTATCCTGAACTGTGGGAGCATGTATACAGGCAGATTCCAACCTCACCACGACTGAGGCGAAGTTAGAAGACCTGAAAATTGAAAAGAAAGCAACGCATACAGACAAATTACCTAGCATATTCCCTGTAATGTAGGATATTCCCTTGCCACACTTTTGAAACACTGAGAAGACAAATGTCGGTCATTAGAGCAGGACCTGGACGCTGGATTCTACTCTGCTTCAACATTATTCACACGACGACACAACCAATTCTCACCCTCGCCTCACATTTCTCTTTACCTGACTTGTGTTGCGTCTGACTCTGTGTTTCTCCTTCATCATATTGTCCTAACTCGCTCACAGACCCTCTCACTAGCACTATATCTACTGCACCTTCTTCTCCTCTCTCTCGCTTCTCCTCCTACAACATCCTTTATCATCGTGCGCTTCCTATTTCTCCTCCAGCCTCCGTACTTTCTTTCTCGACTTACAGAACAACTCGCTACTTTCTCGACCGTTTGCCTCTCCAACAACAACCATGGCCTCCCCAGCAAAAGCCAAACCCGAGGGCATCTTGGGACTCTCTGCCGCCGAAGCCAAGATCCTCATCCTAGGCTTTCTCTGCATCACAGACCAATACAAGGTAGACATCTGCGCCTGAACTACTAGACAACATGAGCCACGTAGCTGACAATCACCTAGATCGACTACGAAAAGCTCGCCAGCAAGGGCGGCTACACAGCCGGCTCCGCAAACGTTATGTTCAACAAGGCGAAACGCAAGCTCGTCGAGCTCAACCCCGACAACAGCACCGAGAATGGCTCTTCCGCTGCCGGCGAAGCCTCGTCCTCCAAGACCGCGACGGCCACGCCCAAGAAAGGACAAGCTAAGCGTAAGAAGGCTGCCGCAGGTGCGGAGGATGGGGGCGCCGATGGCGAGGAAGCTGCAACGCCTACCAAGCCCAAGCGGCAGAGAAAAACACCTGCGAAGAAGGGGGCGGCTGCTAAGGCTGGAGCTGGCAATGTGGAGAATGGGTATGTTACTTGGCTCATCTGCTTGGTCTCTTTGGACGTGAAGTTACCTAACTCATGGTATTATTGACAGAAACGATGCCTCTGAAGTCAAATCCGAACCCTCCAAGTCCGAAGACATCATCAAGAATGAACCAATGGAGGAAGGCAATAATGATGACTCGGAGCTCACGATCAAAGCTGAGCTTGACGAGGTCATGAACGATGCGGACCTCGATGCAGAGCTCGACGCTTTGGATGCTGCCCAGGGGGCCGTGAAGGCGGAGGATCACACTGCATAGATTCGTGTTCCGATCCCTAATGACTGATGGCATGACAACACTCAAGTGGATTTCGCTTATGACTATTGTTTCTTCATTTACGCACTTTTCTTTTGATCGACAGCTGTTCTTTCAGTCCTTTGGGTTGACGCCGTGGTGGACTACTATGGAATGATGGGTGGTCCTGCTTAGCTAGATGAGAAGATACCCTGAATAGTCAATGCCCTTTTGTTTTCCTGATTCAAATGCTATCTTCACATAGAGTCCTTAATAATTCGGGCCTTCAAGAGGCGAGATGAAGATAAAGAGTCCTCGATGTTGCGACACGAATATATTGCTTTGAAATATTCTATAACTAAATGCACACCATTCGAAACCATTTTGCACAATGGTGAATGATTCTGTAGCATTGAGTGATATATATCCCGAAATGCTCCCTCACCTCATTTGTCGATCTTTTCGCAAACCATACAGTAAGAATAACTCCGGCGCCATACCCCCACGCCACGAAGCAAATGACAAGAATCAATTGACAGCGGGGACGTAACGTCTATGCGAACCTTACTAATGACCTCCACTTTCGATACCTCAAAGAGCTTCAATAGCTTTGCGGAGTACCTCAAGGCTCAAGTCGGAGACGCTCTCGCTGCTGGGAGTGTCAGCAGCAGACTCGCGAAGAGCCCAGGCGACGTCACTCCACCACCCCAAGCCAATGAACCCGCCGCCCTTCCGGCGCTCCAGGCTTTCCTTCAGACGACTTGTGTGCTCCCACTGCTTGGCAGCCACTTCGGCTCTCTCGATGACCTTGTTCGGGATACCGCACATGGACGCGCAATGCATACCAAAACTACCTTCAGCAACGCCGTCCTCCAGCTTGTACAAGAAAGTGATACGTCTTTCCTGATCATCGACATGGATTTTCATGCGTTTGGGTGTGATCTCGGGATGACCATCGAACTCCGCAGCGAGAGAATGATAGTGAGTCGCAAAGAAGCCCATTGCTCCAATGTGAGTGGCGACGTGATGCAGCACTGCCTGAGCAACAGCGACACCATCATAAGAACTAGTCCCACGGCCAAGCTCATCGAGAATGACGAGCGATCTTGGTGTAGCTTCAGACAATATCTTCTTCGTCTCTGAGAGCTCCACGAAGAATGTGGACTGGGCTGCAAAGATGTTGTCATTCGCACCCAAACGGGACATTATACGATCAACAGGTGTTAACCGAGCGGATTGGCAGGGTAGGTAACAGCCGATTTGTGCCATGATAACAGCGACACATGTCTAGAGCAATAAAAACAGTTAGTCCACTTTTTCGTAGAGAAAGTTAAGGCATGAATGCCTGCTTACCATTCGGAGAACCGTGGATTTTCCGGCGGCGTTAGCTCCAGTGAGAAGATTGATATTCGGCGTTTCGCCCCCCAGACGCACGTCATTGGGAATAAAGTCTTCCACCKAAGAGAGAAGGCATGGATGGCGCAGCTCCTCAAATTCAAGCACACTCCGTTCGCCTTCGACGAAGACAGGGCGGCAGCTTGGATGTCCCAGCGACGAAGAGGCTTTGGCCAAACTTATCAGACAATCCAGATGTGAGATGATTCGGACGGCTGCCAGCCATGTCGTGTAGTTCTCATCGAATCGTGCGTAGAATCGACCAGCGACTTCCTTGACGATCTTACTGTGTGTTTCCTGCGCCTCTTGCAATTTGCGGATGAGAGACCTCAGTTCGGGAAAGTAATAACGCTTCACTTGTTTCGTGGCCGACATCTGGTCCCAATTCTTAGGGATATTCTTCACCTTGATTGGCACCTCGAGCTGATAAATTTCTTTTCCATTGTCACGATAACAGATGGCTGTGGAGC
This sequence comes from Aspergillus pseudoviridinutans, assembly GCF_018340605.1. Lineage (NCBI taxonomy): Eukaryota > Fungi > Ascomycota > Eurotiomycetes > Eurotiales > Aspergillaceae > Aspergillus > Aspergillus pseudoviridinutans. The sequence goes on along the minus strand of NW_025091281.1, from coordinate 2,122,083 downwards.
CCAACTCACGGCGTTGGCGTTTGAGGAGGTTGTCAAGATCCCGGTGCAATTGTTCGATACGCTCTTGGGAGGTGTCGAAGTCTTCCTCAACACCTGGTTTGGGTACCAGGATGCCATTTTCCTTCGCTTTACTGCGGTCGAAAGCCGTTTTCCAATATTCCAGCAGAGAATTCAAGTCCGGCATCCCGCTAATCAGCTGCCCAATGACTCCTTCTCCCGAAGAGCCACTGTCMTTGAGGAGAGTGATTGTGTATTCAATCTGCTCGAATCCTTCCAGCACACGCACAAAATCTTGCGCTTTGCAGTTGGCTGCATGGATACGGGAAATAAGTCGCTCGAGATCAGGCATCTTGGTCAGCTGGGAAGAGAACTGGTCTCGCACGCTCGAGTCAGCGTTCAGGGCGTCAACGGCGTCCAACCTCGCATTAATCTTCTTTGCATCCATCAATGGATGGCAAACCCACTGCTTGAACATACGCTTGCCGAAAGGGGTAATGCAGCGATTTAGAAGCTGAAAGAGCGTCCCCTCTGAGCCACCATCAAATGAGTTGGCGAATATTTCCATGTTGATCAGGGTTTGTCCATCAAGAACCAAGCTGGAAGCCTTCCTGATAGGGTCATACCACGAGAAGTTACCAATCGTGATCAGATCGCGGTCGAGTTTCAGAACCCTGAGATATTGGACCAAGGCTCCGAACGCAGACATAACCAATTCCTTGTCTCGAGCCTCTCGTAGGGTGTCCGGCCAGGCTTGCAAGTTATCATCATCTTGAGAAACAAAGTATTCGCTAGCATCGAGCTCCTTCACAGTGATATCTGCCTCCCAAAACTCTTTTCCAGGCTTCAAGTGGTTCCAGATGGTGGTGGGACCAGTGTTGTTTTTCAAAATGCGCAGAGCTTTCTGAGAAATCGTGGACTTCTCCAAAAGCAGTTCTTGGGGACGAGTCTGTGCGACGAATGTCTCGAACTTGGTCATATCAACATCATCCACAAATTCCGACAGAGAGAATTGGCCAGTAGCTGTGTCCACAAACGCAAGCCCAAAAGCGGGACGGTCGTCCATAATGGCCTCCTTGATCGCAACGCAATAGGTAGACATATCGTCCTGCAGCATAGAGCCTTCAACCAATGTGCCAGCCGTAAGGACGCAGGATAATTCTCTCTTTATGATCTTGTCTTCTTTCCCGCCAGCCTTCTTTCCGTCTCTCTCGCGCATTTCTTTACCCAGTGCAGATTCAGATTGGTCCACACGGGCAATCTTGAATCCTTTGGCCACGAACTGATTGGCCCAGTGATCTAAGCTCATCTCAGGCACACCGACCATCCGCATGTTAACACGATCCGTGAGCTTTAAATCAAATAATTGGTGACCGATTGTAGCATCGTTCTCATACAGCTCGTAGAACTTGCCCTTCTTGAAAAAGACAACCGTGTCCCAGAATTTTTGCTTGATCTCCCAGTATTGCTTCTCAAAAGGAGAAAACTTTGCCCACGCCAGTGGGGGTATATATATAGTGCGAGGATCATAGTCGGGGTGATMTGGTGGGTGTCCATCTATGTCCCGAATGTTTGCGAGCCAAGGATACCGGTCTTCAGGTTCCCTGAGATGTGCTTTCTGCTTGGCAGGAGTGGCAGTACCTTTCGGCGTAGCTTGTATTGTCCGATTCTGGCGGGGTTCCTGATTCTCAGGATCATAGGTCCACTTCAGAGCTGTGCCTGAGGAGGCATCCGGGACATCCAAGTCCAGGTCTTCTACGGGAGAAGGAGGAACAGGAAGAGAGGAGGCCTTACGAGCCGTAGCATTCGACGGTCTCTTACGCTTCTTGGATGTCTTGGCTTCCTCATCGGAGTCGTCCGCAACGATAAAGTCGTCCATCTCTGCTAGTCTGTCAGTCCCAACAGCGCAATAACGGCCGCAGAACAATCCTGTAACTAACCGTCATCTGAATAGCCCACCTCACCACCTTGCTCGAATTCATCTTCGCTGTCTGGAGAAATCTTGCGTCTTTTAGAGGTCCGGCTGTTTCGTCTATTGGGCCCGAATATCACATCATCGTCGTCTTCACCCTCAGATTCGGATTCGGCATAACTGATCTGTTTCTTGGCCTTTAAGACGCAGTTAGTGACTGGATTTACCAGATTTCAACCGCAAATAAAACTGCACAGATAGACTTACCCGACGGGAGGGTGAAGCAGTTTTCTTTTCTACGTCCTGTATTTATGCAAGCGCAATCAGCAACCTGCCAACCTAGCATGCGGTGCGGCGTCCAAAATATCAGCATACCTGAGTTTCATCCTCATCCTCCTCAGGCACAACCAAGTCACTGCTTGGCACAGGAGTCAGGTCTTGTGTGAACCTGGGTATGCTCTTCTTCTCTATCTTCGATGTCGCCTTGCTGGAATTCGCCTCGCGCTTCTCAGAGGCCCTCTCTGCGGGAGACGAGGCAGGTTCTGTGTTACGCGCACCAGATGGCGCCGATGGCGAGGATTTCTGGAAGAAACCCAGAATAGACCGCTGGTTCTTCATGTTTTGTGTGCTGGAGGTGGATCGTTTCAGCGCTCCGGACGGAGGTGTCGCCGTGGTGGGAGAGGATGCGGCACCAGCTCCTCTGGCCATTCTGACGAAAACTCAATGGTCGGCTGGTACAATGTGTCAATTAAGATGATGTATAATCCATGCCGAAGATGATAGAAAGCAGCTGGATGGAAAGGCAATGCGAATGTTGATAGAGGTCCTAGGACGGAAAAATGGCGGATCGTCCGATAAGGAGGCGTCACGCAGCGCGTCGACGCGTTTAGTGGCCCTATCTACTCCGTACTCCGTACGTTGTACTGGTCATTTCTTGGCCTCTGGGCTATCCACTCTCGAAACACCACTTCAGCGATTCAGGTCGATTTACGTAGTACTTGGCGCAGAAAATATTCTGCCGGATATATCTCTGTACGGAGAATCTCGCATATAACGCGTCGGAGAAGAGAAAATCCTGAAGCATATACTTCATTAGGGAAGCTACAATATTCTATACTCTCCCACAACGGGCCGCGATCTATGCATGACAAATCGGGCGGCATTGTCATAGGCATGGATCAAGCATAATAAAGCCGTGTTTCGAGCACAAGCACAGGATTTCCCACTGTTCCTATTCCTCACCCTTCCACAACAAACGATGATGTCTCCGACTGACCTAAGGAGCGCACTCCAAATTGCGGTGACTTCGGCTGGCTGATGCCTAATAGCAAGACCAGCCTTGAGCAATCTTTGCTCCTCCGTTGCAATTGATGGTACGAGATTCGAACTTGCAGTTGCTGTTGAACTGTCCGTTGCGGAAGAGGGTCAGCCCATTTCCACCGCAGCCTTCAAAGCGGAAAGGCCCGTTGTTGCCGTCAACATAGAAGTTTCTTCCACAGGGGTTGCTGTCACTGTCGACAATGGTGGTGAAACCGCTGCAGGGTTCTGGAGTCCCGTTGGTCCTGATTCGGAGACCTGGTCAGCGTTTGTGATGATGTCAGGACATCGTTCAAACATACCATGCCACCTGGGATTTATGTCCATCATAGTTGGTGCGCAGTCCCAGGTACACAGTGGCGTTGACAGAGGTGGCCGCTAGAAGGGCAGCGATGCTGAGGACGGAGAACTGCATATTGTCTGAAGCGAGATGCTGATTGTAATTTCGTCTTGTTGTTTGAACTGATTTGAGTTTGATGATGCTGTTGTTGAGATCGAAGTTGCAGTGGGAAATCGGCTGCTTTTATACCTTTGCATTCAGCCTTGACGATCTATTGAAGGTAAAGCTCACCTTCGTCCTGTCAATCCTGAGCTCCGGGCCAAATGTTTCATCAGTTGTAATCATGGCAGTGGGTGCACCATCGCCACCTTCGCTCCCTGCATCCCCTCCACTTTCTCTTTGTAGAGACTGGCTTACTTGATGCTGACCGAGATCCATTTCACGGGGGCCACCCGACGCTTGAGGCTACGAGACTGCCTGACGCTGCACCATCGCAAGTTGAGTGCCACGGCTGTAAATGGCTTCCATGAAAATCGTCCCATTGTGGAGTATCGTAGTCAGTGAAGAGACGTTACAATCCGTCAAATCCGCTTTTGCATACAACGTGTCATTGGAGTCTTTTGTCGACACTGAGTTCCTCCAAGGAAATTGTCCAGAAGGTATGGTGAAGCTGCAGGTTGGCATTCCCCAGCTCTCTATTGGCAACGGCCTCGACCCAGACATGTTGAGACGCACCTCGAACTCATACAATCATGCAGTCATGCAGATTGTGTAAATGCCCTCATATTTCCAGATACTTGGCATTAATCATCGCGTTTGTGATGATTAATCACAAAAAGGCATCGGAGCCAGGGTCATATTAAAGGAACGATCTCATTGTCGTAGTTTCAGCGGTAGGTTCCACTCTTAATTGGGTAAGCTGCAGCATACTGGATGTAAGAAGGTACTTTGGATGGTATGATGATCAAGGGTCCCATGTGCACGAAGAAAAATCCAAAAGCCTCATGTCTTGGCTTTCCGTGTGATATGAAAGTCAGCATGTGCATACGGCGTTGCCGAGTCACCTGTATAGTAATGAAATCTTCACAGCGGGGATGCAATTGGTCGGTATTGACGAAGTGTAGTGTCTCAGGGGTCTTGCCAAGTTCAATAGTCTCTCTGCTTATGTGCATGATGTGCCAAAGTACTAGTGGCAACGCAAGTTCAATATCCGAGGATAATTTGGGATGTGATCTATATCGCTAGTATATTTACAGGTCTGTCTAAAAATACATGCATGAAGTAGACTGCCTCATGTTGACTTCACCTCCGTTGTCTTTTCAGCGGCCGGTTCTGATTCCGACTTCTCCAGCTCCCAACCAGGAGCGGTGAGTCCGCGCTCTTTGAATTCTTCATCGCTGACGATCTTTACCATCCGGAACTTCCATTTGCCAAGCTTCAGAAGCAAGAGATCCCCGTCGATGATGTACTCCTGCGTCTTTTCCGGAAGCCATGTCTCAATGGGCGTGAACGACAGGTCATCAGCCATGGGGCCACTGTCTCCTGGGCGACTTCCCACATATGCGCCCTTATTGGCGACAATGCGATGGCCTTCGCTTTTAGAGGAGACCAGTCCTGCATGCCACAGGATCTTGTGGAATGGCTGGTTATAGACCAGGGAGCGGGGAAGTGTGACATGGGGGCTGCCCATGTTGGCGAAATTGGTCTGGGGAGCGTATTTGTTCCCAGACTGGGGATTGGCATAGCTTGCAGCGGGCGAATTTGCATGGCTGCTAGGCGGACTGGTCACCTTGGGCATAGGACTAGGTTCAGCCGTCGAAGAGCGTGGCCGGAAAAGCTGACGATGTTGTAAGGCAACTGCGTCGGCCTCTTCCTTTCCGTGAATCAGCTCCAAGAATTCGGCAGCCAGTGTATGCTGAGCAATTCGCTTTGAAGGGTCTTTATTCTGTTCTTCCATGATTTCGGCAATCTTAGGCAAAGGCAGAAACGTGAACAGCTTCAGGTAGCGCTCGACAACCTCATCTGGTGTTCGAACGAAGAACTACTCATAGTTAGCGATTCCTGCATGTGCCGTCCAGGATTTATATAGGCTCACCTGGTAAAGCTCGAACGTAGAAGTCATGTCCTTATCCAACCAAACGGCATTACCGGCAGACTTTCCAAACTTTTCGCCGTTCGCTGCTGTTAATAGTGGCGTAGTGAACCCAATCGGTTTGTCTAAATCATCTTCCAGAGGATTTCGGTCCTGTTCTATCGCAGTGTTCTTGCTGATCGACTTCACGGCATCCATGCCGAAGAGGATATTCCCATATTGATCGGAACCTCCAACTTGTACCTGAACACCTTTTCGGAACAGCACCCACCAGTCCCATGCCTGCAGTAGGGGATATGTGAACTCCGCAAAAGACATTCCGTCACCTTTAGTCATCCGGTTCTTCACACTTATAATCATCGAGATCAGTAATCATATGACCCAATAAATGAAGGATAGCAATTAGACTCACGTCTCTCTACCCAGCATGGGACCAAGCCGCGTATGGGCGCCCAGGTCCCGTAGCACTTCTAGGAAGGATGTCGAATTCCACCATGTGTTGTTGTTCACCAGAGCTCGCCGCCAGATCTTCTCTTTGTGCCATCCATGTCTCTTGCCGTATTGCTCCACAGAGGCCCCCAACTTTTTCAACTGCATGTGCATGCTCGCCATATTTGCTTTTCGGACAGAAGAATCCATTGCCTCTCGTCCTTTCAACCTCCCAGTGGGATCACCGATTCTAGAAGTAGCCCCGCCGAGCTGTTGTGTATCAGCCATGCTGTCTTACGTCGATTCAAATGTCAGGGCGAGGAAAAACTGACCAGATAGGTGACCGGTAGACCCCAGACGTAACCCCAGGCCAACACCATGAACGGCAGCATATGGCCAACATGTAGGGAGGGAGCTGTTGGGTCTACTCCGACATATATCCCGACTCTCTTCTCGGTGAAAACCCGGTGTAGTAAGTCGCGCTCGCTGTAGTTTCAAGTCGAACTCCATTAGCTACTACAAGGAGAACTTGGCTGCATTCAAGTACCACTCACCCGACGACATCATGGATCAGCCCTCTCTCTTCTAGATGTTCAACGAAGCTTTTCCGCTTCCCAGCCTTGATCTCCGCAGCAAACTGAGCCCACTGCTCCTCCCCAGCCTTCACCTTCTGGATATGTTTCTGGGTAATCCACCTTCTTGACTCCCTAACTGGCGATCGTATCGACGAATTGACAAGAAAGTGGTTTCCTTGAGCACCTAAGGAGCATTTCTGCGCAATCTGAGCAGTTCGCATGTAGCTGCGCGCACCGTAGCCCGTGTGCATTGTTGGCTTTAGAGTTACCGGAATGCGCAAGCGTCCTGCGCGAGGCAGAGACAACAGTTGCGGCTTCATTGTTCCAACCTAGAACTAGCACCTCAATTAACCGCAAGGTGAAAGCGGTTAATTGGTTTCAATGCGGGTCAGCGACGCATATAACCCGACCTGCCGGGTCACGAAATTTATCGCTATCGGTGATGATAAGAAGCCGAACAACTGCTCTCCCCAACGGATAAATATTAATGCGGAGCTGCTCCAAAAAAGGTCAATCTTCGTAAATAACTGCGTTGAGCTTAGGGATCCAAAGGAAATATGAATTTTCTCTTTCGCAAGGACGACAAGTAGAGGTTCAAGATGACTACGTTTCTACAGGACAACAGTAACTGAACGGAAGGTAAATGTGTTGAATAGATGTACTCCTAGAAACGCCTTAGAAGCCGACAGCGCAAAAAAAGTGGTGGAAGTAGGTAATTAGTTGCATTGTTCAATTATTTCAACTAGTCTAGCATTGTAAGTTCACTCTTCATGTCCGGAGATTCCTGTCATGAATGTGCTACAGCACCACGAAGGGGCCGCAGCACGTTTCTAGGATCCTAGGCCATATGGAAGCTCCATGGAGAAAACACCACCAAGTAATGTGTTTGGGATCAGAGATGCCTTCATCGCGTCCGTCGAAGTAACAAGGAGATGTGCCGAACGCCTTTATCATTCTCCCTCCATCCCGAGTCAAGCAGCCCTTGAACCCCGAAGGGAGAGCCACAAGGCTCAGAGAGGAGCGATAGATCAAATAGAACACACTAGGCTTTCATCATCTAATAGGGAACGTTAGAAAATCATTATGTGCGATTCTGGTAGCGGAATCTTGAGAGCTACAACTCACCTGTACAAAACTTGGAAGGATGAAGAAAAAAGGAAAATAACTAGTGTGGATCCCAGAGGTTTTATATTTTTGTAGTGGGCTAGGGGACGCTATTCCCAATCTATTGAGCGGTGCATTTCTGCCGGGAAAGCTTGCGATACCTTCAACAATGTGGGGATCAGACTGGATGTCTTTTGATCATGGCTGATTTGACGTCAATTTGGAGCGCATTGATACCAGCTCTATTGTCCATTGGGGAGACTATTAAAACTACAAATTTATATAAGCTCTCCATCAAACCCGGCTCGGTATGCTTCTGAGCAGTGTGGGACGTTATTCACCTCGTCTCCGCACGAGCTATATTGAAATCTCCAATTACCTCCGCAGTCGGCCATCAGGACTGCGAAATGGACTGAGAACTCTCTCTCATGTTAGGACCTTTCACAGGAGGCATTGCCTGCTCGAACGTCAAGACAGTCCTACTTCAACTCGACACTTTTTGGAACAGTATAAAAAAGCCGGTATGAACAACCCGTCCTGTCGCACTTTACCACAGTTCTCTTTCTGCACAGGGTTAGGTGCTAAATTTTGTATGATATAGTTGAGTTCCCACCAGCAACAAGCGATTTTGAGACCTTCCTCGCAAATGCATCTGCAGAACAGGACGTTCGGCTTCATGGATACCTGGGACCCCGCTCCGACCTTTCCAAAAAGCTATCTTTTGCTCGCCTGACCGATCCAACCATGAAACACAGCATTCAGCTTGTCTCGTTTATTAAGAACAGCCCTCTTGAGAAGTTCAGATCCATTAATGCGAATAGTCCAGTGGTTGTACGGGGCATCGTGCAGCCAAAAAAGGGAAAAGGATCAGATACCGAGAACAGCGACTGCTGGGAGGTGCACATTGCGGACATTGAGCCTCTGAATGAATTCCCAAAGGACATTATCATGACTCCAGGAACTGCATTTGCTCCGGAACACAGATACCTTCAACTGCGCTCCGACAATGAACTCCGGCATGCCCTACGATTCCGCGCTCGAGTTCGCAATATATGCAGGGAAGAGCTGGAACAATGTGGACCTCCTTTTGTGGAGATCGAAACGCCTCTTCTTTTCAAGTCAACACCGGAAGGTGCTCGCGAGTTCTTGGTGCCGACTCGGAGGCGTGGCCTGGCTTACGCTTTGCCTCAGAGCCCTCAGCAATATAAGCAGATACTTATGGCAAGTGGTATCCCAAGGTACTACCAGTTTGCGCGCTGTTTCCGCGACGAAGATCTCCGAGCGGATAGACAACCAGAATTCACACAGGTGAGCATTGAATCTTGTTGTGCACCTTCATACTGCGATCTAACATAAGCTCCTCGCTCAGCTCGATCTGGAAATGTCTTTCGCTACAGGAGAGGATGTCATGCGGACCGTTGAAGGGATAATCCGCAGACTTTGGTCCTCCTTGATGAAAGATGAAGCGCCCTCCGGCCCGTTCCGGAGAATGTCATACCAGGAGGCAATGAGCCGCTATGGGTCAGACAAACCCGATACAAGATTTGGAATGGAGATTTCTAAGATCGACTATCTTCTACCTGTCGACCTTGTCAGCAAGATCACTCCCTTGACGGACCCCATCATCGAGGCCTTCAAATTTGAAGGCAACGACAATGACCCCGTCGCCACCTACGAGTTCATCAAGCAATTCCTCGACTCCCCAGCTGCTGCTCCATTTAATAACAATCCTGAAGGTGGCCCGGGGGTCTTCGTGTATGACGCCAAGAAACCTTTGTGTGGCCTCCAGCCATTCGGTTTTGAAGCCGCGGAACGTATTGAGGAACTCCTGGATCCCGATCACGGCGATCTGATTGTCATCCAAGCCCGTGAAAGAGCACCCTTTGCCGGTGGCTCCACTCCAATCGGCGACCTTCGCCGCGCACTCCACACCGCTGCAGTCTCCTCCGGATTCAAGCCTGCCCCAACGGGGTTCGACTTCCTCTGGGTGGTAGACTTCCCCCTGTTCTCGCCCTCCAGTGATTCGGAACCAGGGCAGGGGGGTGCAGCGGGCATCTCATCCACGCACCATCCCTTTACCGCACCCAAGACCGCTGCAGACGTCGACCTGCTCCTGACAGATCCCACAAAGGCGGTGGCCGACCACTACGACCTCGTCGTGAACGGCGTCGAATTGGGCGGTGGCAGTCGCCGTATCCACGACGCAGCCGTGCAAGAATTCATCCTCCGAGATATCCTTCAAATGAGGCCCGAGAGGCTGGCCGACTTTTCCCATCTGCTGGATGCCTTGCGGGCTGGATGTCCGCCGCACGCTGGACTGGCGCTCGGCTTTGACCGCCTCGTTGCTGTCATGCTGGGCAAGGAGTCGGTGCGGGACGTCATTGCATTCCCTAAGACCGGCAAGGGTGGCGATGATGCCATGGTCAAGGCTCCTAGCATGATGACGGAAGAGGCATTAGAAACCTATCACCTCCGTTTAAAAGACGAATAAGCGCATGGAGATGCACTAGGCGCAAGCTGCTCAACTGCATTGTACAATAGTATAGACATGATACCCAATCTCTTCTCACGGGTTTTCTGGGAGGGTCTGTAAATATATGTCTCACAAATACATTGATATGGTCATTATTTTGAGTATTATGGCCAAGTCAAGCAGAATTTCTGTATCTCTGAAGAAGACGGGGAAGGTTCAAAACATCTGGCATCGGTGAATAAGGCAGAACGGGGGATGATATAGAATTCAATCTTATCAGTTGAGGTAGAGGCGTAGCGACAGCCCTTCTTGGAAAGTGCCATAGAAAAAACCACCCGGATCAATTCAAGTTGAGGCTATATCTACACGTTGAGGATCATCATGGGTGGAAGTTTAAACAAAAGTGTTATACAACGACGCCAGCCTCCCATGCCAAAAAGGCAGTCTAGTATAATAAAATGCTGTAACAGAATCAATATCAGTGTCGAATTGCGCTGATAAATCGAAAGGAAGAATCAGGAGCTACTCGTCTTCGCAGGTATCATCCTGCGCTCCGTCTCTACCACCTCAACATCATCTTCGTAGAGATAATCATCCTCGTCTTCCACTGGCTGGCCGAAAATATTGTTCCAAACACCATCCCAAAGACCTTTCTTCGTGACCAGACCGCCGACAAGGAGGATTGGCAGCTGCCAAATGCTGGCCCAGAAGAGGCTTCGAGCACTGCCATTGGCGCCCTGATGCCGCCAGAAATTGTAGGCCACTTTGACTAGCCAGCCATTGGCAACGGTGCTGCCAACCAGGAAGCCATTACCGACAACCCCGACCCACCAGAGACCGATGGAGAATGGGAACATGAGAATAGAGTATCGTAGTGCGACACGGGCATTTGCAGCGGGATTAGTCCAAGCGAGCATCCTGTACCCGGCCGCTTTGTACTCCTCGCGGATCATGTAGGACAACGCATTGAAATGAGGAAATTGCCATGCGAAGAGAATGCCACCCAGGAGCCAGCCACCAATGCTGTCCTTGCTGAACAACATATCCCGCCAGCTGTCATGGCCGGTGGTCGCTGTCTGGCCTGCCGCAGCGGTCCAACCCATCAACGGAGGAATGCCTCCTACCACAGCGCCTACCCACGTGTTGATCACGGATATACGCTTCAGCGGTGTATACACAAAGGCATAGAGACAGATATTACTGGCGGAGAGCGCGGTCGTCGTAGGGTTCGTTCCAATGTACAGCAAACCGAGACCTGCAGCAGCAGTCGCAATCGCAAATAACACCGCAGCACGACGTGACAGCAGCCCGCGCACTAACGGCCGGTTCCGTGTCCGTGACATCAGAGCATCGTATTTAGGTTCAAGGAGCATATTCAAAGTATTGGCGCTGCATGAGGACAAGAACGTTCCCGCGGTTAGGTAGAGAAAGGTCAAGGTTGAGGTTGAGAGGGTCGGTAGAGGAGTCATTGAAGGGTCAAGTGTGAGAAGAGAGGAGATCGGGTACATTCCATATGCGGAGGTGGTCGTCAATACGATCAGGAACGAGAGACGAGGCTTCGTGAGGGCGAGAAACGCGGCCAACTTGCGGCGGAGGGAAGTCACAGGGAGGGCTGATGAGAGGGTGGACAGTTGCGACGAGGCATCAGGAGGGAGTTCAGATTCTGTAGCATTATTCTTGGCCCCCTCTTCCTTTAACCGCTTCCTCCGGCGATGAGGTAACTCTTGTGAGGTAGACTGTGAAGCAATCGACTCTGAACCGGTTGCATTCTGTGATAATGCATTGTCGGCAATACTTCGAGGGGAGCTATTGACGGCGGATAAGGACGCTAGTAAGCCATCTTTGTCCGTGGAGCCATCTGCAGTCCGATTGGCAGAGAAATACGTCTTTTGAATAGTCGAGGATGTTGATTCATGATCGGCAATGCCAGCCCGCAGCCGAGAGGAGAGAAAGCTGCGAACTGCGACAGGTCGCCGTGATGGTGAGAGTCGTGAGAAGCATTGGGAACACAGGCGAGCAGGATCTCGCGCCAATCCAGACCTCAGCAACGAGGACCGGAGAACAATCATGGCGGAAGTAACATGGATCGAGAAAGATAGAAGTAAGTCACGATAGGACGATCTAGATCATGAGATGAATCTCGGAAGAGTCGCCATTGACGGAGCAGAAATTCCCCGGCGAGCCACAAAGACCACACCCGCAGGAATGTACCATACCGCCCTTAAGATAGTAGTTGTTGCTCTTAGGAACCATCGTACTCCGTTAGCAAGTTCACCGTCAACCAAAACACAAAAACGTCCTTTGGCCTGTAGACTCTCGCCATGGATACGCTTCAAAAGGTCGTTATTGACCCTCTTCAACCCGTTCTCCGTCCTATCTCGTCCGCTCTCCCGCAATCCGTCCACGATGTCATCATCTCCTTGATTGGATCGCCATGCCACAGCGCTCTCCTCCTCGACCTTGATGTCACCAAGGATCCTGCCTGCACGTCCCTTGCTATCTCCAAGGCTCTGGGTATTGCAATCGTGGGTGCAAGCGCCATCGTAAAGGTTCCGCAGATCCTGAAGCTTATCCGCTCACGATCCTCTGCTGGCGTATCCTTCGTCTCCTACGCCCTCGAAACCGCCAGCCTGTTGATCACTCTTTCCTACGGCGTGCGCAACCAGTTCCCGTTCAGCACATATGGAGAGTCCGCCTTGATTGCGGTGCAGGATGTGATCGTTGGGGTATTGGTGTTGACCTTTGCGGATCGCCCTACCGCTGCTGCGGCCTTTATTGCTGTGGTTGCCGCCAGTGTGTATGCGCTGCTCTTTGATCAGACGCTGGTCGATGCGCAGACCATGTCGTATCTACAGGCTGGTGCTGGTGCACTCGGCGTGGCCAGCAAGGCGCCTCAAATCTACACGATCTGGCGCGAGGGAGGGACCGGACAGCTGAGCGCTTTTGCGGTATGTGTTTTTTTCTGTCTACTGATACCTGAGGATACGTGACTGATTTTGTAACAGGTGTTCAACTACCTCGTCGGTTCCCTTTCTCGGATCTTTACCACGCTGCAAGAAGTTGACGACAAGCTCATTCTGTATGGATTCATTGCTGGGTTTGTCCTGAACGTTATCCTGGCGGCACAGATGGTCTACTACTGGAAGAGCCCGGCGCAGCCCAAGAAGCGACCTACTCGATCCTCTCGGCCACTGGAAAGGGTTCCTGCGGCTGAAAGCACAGGAGTATCGCCCAAGCCCTCCGCCAAGTCGCCCACCACCCGCAGACGGGGATAGATTGGTCGCTTTGACAATTCTCATCAGAATGCTTGAATACAATTTTTAATGTCGTTGAAACCATCCCCGCGTATTCTAATCAATGGACAAGTGCTCGCAGCCATCAGCGCTGCGTCGGCGGTATCCCCGTAGTCATATACCGTAGAATATCCTCCAAGGGAACCGCATGTCCAGCTGCCTGCTGCTGCTGTTGCTGCTGCCGTGACCCCGGCATAGGCGCCGCAATATCAAACTCCAATCCAGCGCCCACACCAGACTTGCGTCGTACTCCAACAACCTCCATCTCTTCTTCCTCCCCCTCCCCTTCCTCCTCACTCTCACTCTCCTCCTCATCCTCATCCTCCAACTGCCTCCTCAACCCGGTAACCACATTCTGAATCCCCATCTCCCTCTCTTCCAGCGTGAAATTCCCACCCCAGTTCCTCCTCCTCGCCTCCTGGTTCGCCTCCACAGGCGCCCAATCCCACAGCTCCGCAAGCGCACCTTCACTCAACGCACCCTGGTCCTCAAGCGCAGACGCCCCCGCCCGCCGACCGCGCGATACCCAGTCCTCAACGCGGGGGTCGAGTTTCGTGCGGAGGAGCTGCTCAAGCGTTGGGGCCTGCGTGCGGCCGGGGTACGAGGGGCCCGGATAGGCGACGAGCGCGGAGAGGAGGTCGCGGTTGTCGGAGAGGTGTTCAGAGACGCTGAGGAGGTTGTTTGAGATGATGCCTGCTTGGGATTGGAGCGAGGACCTGCTTCAATTAGTATTTTGCATCTGGGGGCGGTGGTTGAGGGCCGGTGTACCAGGATGGAAGCGGGTCGCTTTGGTTTAAGCTGCCGATTAGAGAGGCTAGGGAGCGGGTGAGCTGGACGAGCCGTTGGCGGGATTGTTCGAGGGTTTTTATCTGGTCTTGGTCTAGGGATGCCATTTTGCTTTGATATTGCGACTGAGACTTTGGTGCTGGTGAGGAGGTATGCGTGTTTGGACGATGACGGGAGAGGTGCAGACGGCGATAGGCCGATAGCAGGAAGGTTGTCTATTGGCAACCCCACAGCTACAAACGCGTAGGGCTAGATCTACATCTACGAGTTTCTAGTATCTACAACACGGGCTCCGATAGATTCTCCTAGAGTCTCAGGACATGAATACCTGAAGGAGTATGTTCAGTTCCTACGGCTCTACTTGTCCTAAACAGTTAATGACTTCCATTTAGCTGCATAAAAATCAATCGAACTGCTATAAATAGCGTCCTCACCACCACAAAGCCCAAGCAGTAGAATCCTTCAACACGACCACCCTTCGCCATTGGTAACTTGGCATCTTTGGCCGAAACGCTTGGAATGCAATCAGTCCAAGCTGACGATGCTGTTATGCTGGACTCTGGAGATAATTCTGCTGTCACTGACTCGTTGGCGCCAAACCCGTGTTTATTTTTAGCTAGATGCACATCCTGATCCTTCGGCCGAAGAGGGGCTGGTTGGTGAGCGCTACCTTGGCTCTCACCAGAGAAAGGTATAAAAAGACGATGGAGTCTGTCGGACAATTATCTTGAATTTTTGTAGAGTTACTGTGTATCAGATTTGATATTTTTCAATTATCTCGCTGAGCTATGGTCAATCATTGCTAGGAATTGCCCGCCAACTGGTCGACGCCAGCAATACCACCACGCGATAACATCTCGCTCAAACGCCTGAGGGAAGTGGAATGAAGATTGTGTCAACGGATCAAGGAGGGTATATCATTCATTTGATGAATATGACAACATGCGATCGTGCGATTCATTATGCATAAGAAGGGAAGAAACTGGGGAAAGGAAAGAGTTTCTGGCAACGGATAGTGGCCTACACTGGAGAGTATGACCGCCATTCGCATTACTCGATCAGTACATTTTTTTCCCCAACAAATCCCATGGATTGCCATACATCAGCAGGCCAGCAAGGGAGTGATATCGACGTTTACTCACGACCTCAGAGCTACTGCTTCTGGGGAGGTGAGCCACTGCGCTCAGGAAAGTATGTCTGAGCGTGATATCCCTTCTCCTGCTCTGGAGAATGTGTGGTAGATGGGACTGTGACAGGAGATTCGGTGATTTCGACATAATTGGACTTGGAGAATCCCACCTCCTGAGTACGGCCGTCTGTGTCGACGAAGTTGAAGCCATGTCCAGACCCTGGGTGGTGCATCGGTTGGCTATACATTCCATTCTTGGCAGGATCAGCCCACGCCCCGTGAGCCGGGGTACTGATGGTGGTATCGTTCCACCGCGCATGAAGATGGTCCGAACGACGGTTCTTGCGAGCCTGCTTGCGTCGCCAGCGGATAAAGAAGAAGCATCCCACCGCAAGGATACAGATCAGGATCACAAATCCCAGGATCGGCAGCGCAATGATCAAAGCCAGGTGGCTGGAGCCTGAGTTGGCGTTCGCGGAAGGAGAGGTCAGGTCCACTGTGGACTGGGGCAGCATCGACTCGCTGAAGACTCTACTCGGACTAATAGGAAAAGCTTTGCTGGTAGGTGTTCGGAAGTGGCAATTGTAGCGAAGAGCTTCTAGGACTACATCGTTCGCAAGGCTGTCAGTAACTGGCGAATTCAGACTGGAATAAGGTAAGAAAGGGAAAGCAACACACAATTTGCAAGGTAGACCTGAGAATCGGTCATATTGCTGGTCAAATTGTAGCAAAACTCGCACTGGCTGATGAGATTGTCCGCAAAAGACGAAGCACCACACCAGGTATCGAAGTTGACGCCATTCGGATGATCCAAGTCGTACTCGAGGGCCGATGATAATGGCTGGCAGGAAACCACGCAGGGAGAAGAGATATTGGCAACCTGTTCAGGGAAGCCGTACACGCAGCTGCTGAAGGCATAGCGGAGATTGTCTGAAGCTCCGCATTAGCAACTGCATGTCTCGTTGTCACCAAAATGTCGAATATACGTACAGAGTCCCCAACCGACATCCGTCTCCCCCGAAGACGAATTACTGTAAGTGCTTTGCAACTGGCAATCCACGCAGTTTTGAAAGTCGGACCCTTTCGTGGTCTGGCTGAACTGCTGGTCCAAACAAACGATCTCGGAAGCTGTAGTGTTCGAGGACACTTTATTGCAAACATTAGCGCACGGCGAGCCGGGAGTCGTCTTCAGCCCGATCACCACAGGTGTAAGGTGACCGAGGAGCAGGAAAGCAGCCGCCAAAAGCGACGTAGATTTCGGCTTTTGGCTCAAGAAGCCGATCATCTTGAAGGACGAGCCGGACCGATCAATCCAAGCTGATGCCAATTTATTACTGTAAGTTCGAGGAAAGAATAGGCGACACGCCGAGGGTTCGATGGCCGGGCATCGAATTGACAGCGCAGTGATCGAAAACGATAGCCCAAGAAAGTAGAAAGACAGGAAGTGGCCAGTCAAAAGAGCAAAGGTGAAGGCAGGTCACGTCCTTGAGTCAGTTATCACCGTCGCTAGGTTGACATCTTGGTACTCCTCGCGGATTGATAAAGAACCCGACCGGAGGCAACGTGCTGCAGCATGGTCAGGTCGAATTTCTCCTTCCAGGGTCTGTCAGGACGTCGCTTATAGGGTGCAAGCTAGTCGAGGACGATTAAGCATGCACCATGAGCAATGGGTGCTTGTTTGGGCGCTAAGACACACGCTCGCAGAGGCAGAGAGCATTGGCTGGTTATTGGTCTAACCAGCATCCCCCGCGACTGGTTGGAAGAGAAGCGGGACTGGGGCTGGTGCTCAAGACAAATCACCGTCCAGTAGTAACACTCCGTGGCCATTAGGAATTGTCTTGGTAGCAGGATTTGGAGTGTGACAAGAGTCGACCAGAGACTGGAGATGTGATTGTGACTGGGCCTGCAGCGTGTCGCATCGGCTCACGTTGGCCCTGGCAGGAGGCTATGATTCGTCGATCACGAGCGAACCCCTCATTTGAGTGCCCAGAACACCATCTACTTTCACAGTAGGCAGGTAGAAAGTACTTTACAGGTAGACAGTACTAGGACTCGCTCATTGTTGTCTGAGTCCTTGATTGGACGAACGATGTTCATCTTTTGATTGCTGGTTGCTGGGTTCCGTCATTTTGTGCTCGGCAACATAGTGCCGATATCACTTGAATCCAGATCATCTAGACATCCTGTGGAGGCACCTACTGCAGTCTAACAAAGGTGATGGACAAAGAGGTCACAGAAAATAGCCGCTTGTACAGGGTACAAAGCAGCTACCTCGACCCATCCCGGCGTCACGACTTCACTAATCTGAGTCAACAATCATTTGTCCCAGCAAATAGAATAATTCTCAGTAGTTTCCTATGATAATGACATGATATGATAAGGAATGATCAGAAAACCCCCTTGTCCCTAAGAAATTCATACACGGTAGATACTGGCCCATCATTCTCCAGTCCCACTCGATTTGTGCTGAGAAGAGAAGGCTAGACGATCACATGGACCAAAATCAAGAAGGAGCCTCCCATATGAAAAGATAAGACTCCAAAATGCAAAACGTATGTCCTATTGCGCTCTCGCCGGTGGCACAAAAGGTAACGAATCATAATAATCATTAAGAAAAATCCTCGAGCAAAAAGTAATCCTCCAGCCGGAAGGCCTCACGTAAATGGAGCTCTGTCATAACGGAAATGGTGATTGTAGTAGGGAGGGTATGGAGATCGAACAAGCGCTACCCGTAGAGCTCATCGTAGGAGGGCACCAACTCCGGCTCACGAACTGGCTCACGGACTGGCTCAGTCTCTCGAGGCTTTGACCGGCGAGCGAGTTTCTGTTCTTGAAATGGAGAGTACGACATATGTCGAGGATCCTCAGGTGGGACTGACGGTACTGAGGACGTAAAGCTCGTATGCTTGGAACTCGAGGTTCCCGAAACCGATGCTGTCGGCTCGGTGACGCTGCTTTGTTGACTGCGTCGCCGCATTCGCGAGGTGACAGAGAGCGGGGGTGACTTGGATGCGCGATTAAGGTCATCCATATGTGCATTGAGTTTGAGACGATTTAATTCTCGCGGAAGCCGTTTGGGGCCCTTTGGCGGTGGAATAACGTCTTCTTCGGCTTCATCGGCTTCGTCGCTGGAGCATATTTCATCCCAAGGGTTGACAAGGCCCTTCTGCTCACTTACAATTCCACGGTGCTCTGAGAATTTCTGCGTGGGCTGTTCTTTTGTTGATCGACTTCGTAATTTCGCATCGTAGTGTCTGGTGGGTATTGTCATGGCAGAATCGACTGACGATTCCCGTCCTTCCGAGTCCCCAGAATGCAAGGTTGGCTCGGGGCGAGAAGAGTTACTTTCTCGATGTCGAGCCTCTGGCGAACTATGCCTTCGACGTTGTTCCGAAGGGATCTCAGGAGCAATATTCATCTTGATGCTAGAAGGCTGGTCCCACTGACTCCAGGAGCCTTCGGTGGGATAAGTGATTGATACATCGCCCCATCGAGAATGCAGTTCGGAAGACAGCTTGCGCTTCCTCCTCAACTTGCGAATAATGGCCGTCATGATAACAATGGGATTTTTCATCAAATGTACCCCCAGAAGACAAGTTCACTTCTTTAGAAGGTCTCGGGCCGAAAATAATGCCACACCGTCGGGAAGACAAAGTTTGTAGCGACTGACGCAGGAATTATGTATTCCTCTCCTACAGAGACTCCTTCGAGTGAGTCAAAAGGGAGTCAGGCTTTGTAGGGAGAGGAAACAGGAGTGATACTGGACAGCCGACGGCCTGCATGGGATGAGGAGAAATCATAACACATCCATCAGGCACAATCAAATGACAGCCACATAGCTCTATGTGACATGATCCAAAAGGAAAGATCCTGAAGAAGTCCGCTCGAGTAGACGACACCGTAGGACGGGAGTCATGCGAGACAAAGACGCGTTACAGACCCGACAGTTTGGGTCAACCCCCCTTCAGGTGAAAGTCAACGGACCGCCACTTGGAAACTTCATAAAGAAGATCGACTTTGGGCATCGCAGCGGTTTTGGAGCGGCACGCAGAATGACAGACGGTGACTGGTCCTGAAGACCCCGGCAGAGCACTTTCTAGGCAGGGTAGAGAGCAGGCTGCAGTCTCTGGCCCTGCAAGCCATAGTATTAAACGAGAGGGGTACGTCGCGGAAGGAGTAAGAAAAATTGCAAGGAAGGAGAAATTGCGGCGTAGTCACTTTACAGCTCTTGCCGACGCAGCCAAGCGATCTTGGACGTTGGTCAACTACGTTGCACACAACGACGCCCGCAGCTGTCCGCCTTCTTGGCGTGGCGCTTGCTCATCATCTACTGCTCGAAGCAGGATCAGTGGGCGGCCGTATCAATCGATTAAGCCTCGAGAAAATGTGGGACTTTCGCAAGGGGCAATGGAAGATGACCGACTACGTAGAGACTACGGCAGTAGCATCTTCCAACACCGCGGTTGACTCTTGTCGATATTCGCATCCTGGAAAGGAACTCCGTTCCTCTACATCCTGCCTACACTGCCAGGCAGTAGCCTAGATGGACAGGCTACGTAATCTAAGGACAGGTAAGTTGTGGGCATACGTCTTAAGGGTCACGATGCGGCTGAGGAAAAGGTTCGACCAATACTGGGGGAAGAAAACTCCCGTGTGGATGTCATGTCTTACTTACAGGGATCTGCTATTCGCACGCCCCGTGATGCTCATCGCTATCGTATCATCGTGTGGGTGACTGAAAGGGGACGGATACTTGAGACAGACAGGGATTATCAGCAAAAGGAGGGGCAAAGCAACGAGCTGAAGCTCGATCCTCAAAGAGGAAGGCTCTTAGCCTCTTCCTTCGATTGTCCCAAGCGGAGTAGTGCATCCGCCATATTCTTCCGTGTTTTCTTATTCAGAATCCGAACCGACAAGTCATCATAATAATAACGCTAATTGAGTTGGACGTCGTCAGAGTTGAACCCTGGAACCAACACTCGGCGATTATTTAGCGTATTGCCGTTGGTTCAGAAGCGAACAAGCACAAGGTTGATCGTCCCGCAATCCGTAAGCCCGTCGAGGGGCCAAGTGAACCGAACCATCCACAGAGCTTAACTACGCGCCGTGATGGAGCATCAGCTCATGTCTTATTAGTCTAATCACAGTCATTCCGTGTTGTTGTCCTCCAGTTAGAAATTCCAGACTGAATGAATCTAGACGAATAGACCTAATCATTCTCAGCACCTCGACAAGGGAAAAGACATCATCGACTGGCAACTTTGCGACCAGGACGAAAAACTCGCTTTTGTCGAAACCCGTTTTTTCGCCGTTGTTCCGGCCGAATCGAATAAGACTGCGGAGTAGATACTCTTTCAATCTCATTCCGTCAGTCATTTCACTGGTCGATATTCTGAACCCACGCTAATGGCATTCGAAAGGGCAAGGATATACATTGGCAGTGGAACGTAACCAGCACATGCCAGTCCGCCTCAGATCAGGGCCTGGAACGTGATTGCGTGTGCTCAGAACTGACACTCCTCACATCTGATCAAATGTAACCTCGCAGCTTCTATCAAACTTGATTATGGCATGGATCCATAAAAGAAACACTTACTCGCTTACAGCGTCGAAGCGGAGATTCCCGGGCATGCCAGTCGAGCTATTTCCACGAATTGACCCATAAAATGACAAATTACTTTTCCGCTTTGGATTATGTCCACAGAGAGATGCAAATCTCTCGTGTGAGAGCAAACTAATTGTATAGTTAGTTTACCAAGACGCGGATCTTATGGTATTGTGCTAGGTTTCCCCACTGTTGGTATGAAGACGGAGCAAATGTGCCAGAGCAGGAACCTCCTGCCGGTCTCGCAACTTGATGTTATGAGGCAATGGCTCGAGTCTACTTTTAGGGAGGCTTATTACCCTGGACAGGCTAGGATTCCTGACATGTAGCCGTAGCAAGGAGAAGTTGTTATACCTCTGTAATCCTATATCTCATCTTATAAGCAAAGTAATTCAGCCCAAGCCACTGAACCGAGCAAAGTCCAAGCAAATCAAGCCATTCAGCAACAATATCTCGCATGAGCGATCCAAATCACCAGCCAAACACATCAGCGTTTCGAAATCCTCTGACTGTTACCCTGCCGAACAAGCAAAGAGCAACCGGCAGGGCCCTTCCGCGCCGCACATTTCACCAGATAATGAAATTGCCTTTGACGATAGCATTAAGCTGAAAAATCCTCGGCTCCATGTCGAGATGTCTGCCACCCGCACCGTTCTCAGCGTCCTTCCAGGACGCAGGCAAGGCCTCCCCGTTTGCTCGCCATTCGAGATCTGTCATTCGCAAGGGAGCAAAGTTGAGTCCAGCCCTCCTGGCTAATAATTCCGCTCTCCGACCTGCATCCTTCATTGCCAATTGCGCAGCCTTGGACTCTAGAGAATGGGTGGCCTGCTCGCTGAGTAGCCAGTGAAGTTCCAAGATTTCAACGCCCTTATGGTCATCGAGCTGCTTCGCCATATCGCGCATAAAGTCCACATTTCCGAAGCCCATTCTGTACGTCGTCTGCGAGCGGTAGATGCGCGCGTGTGCCGACCTCGGATTCGCATTTGCGGCAACAGTATCGCTTTTCCATTCCGACCAGGTCCGTGTGGGTTCAAACACATGGATTGACTGTGGTGGGAATGCCCGCATCAGGGCTTGAGCACAAGCCATTTCCTTCCTGAGAACGGCTCTATTGGATGCGCCGGAGAGATTCGTCCCAAAAACAAGAACGGCCTGGTCAGCCGGTTGTTGGACAGTTGCGAAACCATACAGGCATAGGCATCCTGCTATCATTTCATCCATGCTGATATGCGAATGGGTGTCCGAGTAAGGTGCGTTCGCCTGGGTACCGTGTAACGAGAGTAACGACTGAAATAAGAATAGGTAATATTATATGGCAGAGACGAGGAAATAGGGCATTAGAGAGAAGTCTCCGCCGAGCGTGTTGTCTCGAGAGACTGGAAGAAAATACATCGAGCTGAGGGTGTCTTGAGGTAGCGGACTCTTTAAGTCTGCACTTTCCTTCCACATCATGCACGATGATGGCAAAGAGGAAGGAAGGAGGTGAGTCCTCTCATTCAGTCTTCATGATGATTCCTTCCTCGCGCCTCAGGTGTTGACTGTCCTCGGGGAGACTTTCGAGCCTATCTTAAGTGACGTTATTTGTCCTAGTATGATTGCTGCCAACTGCAGGTCGAGCTCTACTCAATCAATCATCAACTGGAGCCTCTTCCACGATCCCAGGGCTCTGAAACTTGGATGAAGTGGGCCACATTGCATGTTTCATTCATGAAGTCGTTGTCATCATTTCTGCTGCTTCTGAACCAACGATCACGAGAAGAAAAAGAGTAAGGAAACCCAGGACCCAACGCCATGCGCCATCGCTAATATCCGTTTACGCCGTTTCAACAAACAGAGACATCGCCCTAACGCCAAAATCATGGTCAACTGATACGAATAAGCGTCTCCTCATTAGTTGAGATTTGTGATCAATCTCGACAGCACCGGTTTTGGTCTCCTAGGTAGCCTTGCCGTCTGATTGAGTGTGGTCGAGTCCGCAGGAACCACAGTGGCTTGGAAGAGACTGTCTGATTGTATCGAATCTCGTGTCGAATCTGGCGAGGTCCCCAGAAATGACGGCACCGGTGGCTGCAATAGCTGTGGCAATGGCGAGTCGTCGTTTAGATGTGAGACATGCTCTCTGCGAAGATGTGACCAATCTCTTACAGAAGCATTATCGACCGGCTGAAATGGCGGTTGTCTCATCGCAGAGAACTGCACGGCTGGTGGAATATTGATATCTCTGTACCTGGACGGGTCATAGACCGGTACATGCAACGTCTGATATGCTGGTGGTCGGTCACTGATGTCGTCAGAGTGGGCTCGGTAGATGGAGAGCGAAGATGACGGTCGACCCCGCATAGTTGCAAGCTCAGCATCCTCAGCCTTCAAACCGGCCTGGATATGATACTCGAGGAGTTGTTCTTCCCGTCGACGGATGCGATCCCATCTGCGTTTCTTATAGAAAAAGAAGAGTATGCCCGCGGTGACTGATACAGACTTGTTAGCATTGAAACGTGCACAGGATCCTAATTTGCTAGAAGAGAGTCCTACTCGCAATGGCAGCAACGCCTCCAACGACCACTCCGATGATTATCGGAGTGACATTGTTGGGGTTCCCCGATCCCGAACTATCGATTGAAGTCGACGAAGCGTGGTCGGATTCAACTGGGCCTGAATAGTTGGTATCACGCGAAATGACCATACTGGACAATCGTTTCTTCAGAAGAACAAAGCAATGCTTGTTCGATCCCAATCACAAGCGAAACAATGAGGGGGCCCTGATCCGCCTCGCCAGCCTCTCCATCAACGCTGTTAGATCACCCCCTCTACGATGAGCGGAAGAAAGAGAATATTTAAGTCCTGTCATATTGATAAGCTCAGGCCTGATCACGGTCCCTCGTTTCAGAGCCATGAGTTTAAAGTTATTTTGAGGATCAAGCAATGCGGGATTGTGGTAATCATGGACAAAGATAGAAACCGAATCGGAGAACTCTCTGGGAGGATCACTTGCGCTTATCTTGTTTAGTTGATGCTTACAGACAAACGGAAAGCCGAAACGCATGCTCGAATCCTCCCACGCCCAAAATAGCATCCAAGCTGGTGCGGCTTCGGGGATCATTGGCTGAGAGAGCTCGGCGACTCGGTTGTGCGCGCCCTGACCCCGTATCTCAGCGCTAGGGAAGAGGGGGAATGGCGATCTGACCCATCTCTCTGCAGATGAGTTGTTCAAGCTCAAAGGGCTATATTTTTTGCTTCAGCAACTGATGCATATAGCCTGCATGGTGAAATTACAAGGACCGACAAGTGAAGGACTTAGGACAAGATGATGCAATTCTATCACATTGACCGACCACCTCTCTAATATGTATGCGCCGCTTTCTGGTTACTCTGCATAAGGTCGATAAACCGCCATTCCCTTCTCTGTGTAGAAGTCTAGGGCGACTCCCTGTCCGATGAAGTACGTGTATCCTTCCTTCAGGTCGAACCGCTTGTCCCCTGGAGCGTTCATTTGACCATTACCTTTTGTGACGATCATAAGACTCGGGCCTAAGATGGCCTTGTGCGTTTCCGTCTCCCCGGGTCCCAAACAAGTCGCTAGGACGTTGAATTCGCTAAAGGCGGGTGCATACTCATCGGTTTTTCCGTTCAACCCCTTGTCACTCTTTTTCCTTGGTAGAATCACCTCGTCTTTTGAGTGAGGTTTGAACGTTAGCGCCCGCGAGAACAGATCCACATTGTCCCGAGCCGGCCTAGGACAAAATCCTGTGTTCAGAACGTTATCGGACCGGGCCATGCATTCCATGATGTCACCATTAAGATATGCATGCAGACTATCCGCAGGTACATTGACTGCCTCGCCCGGTCCGATGCTGAGATAGTTCATCAACAACGCAGCGACCAGGTTGCCATTGTCGTACTCGGAATACTGCTTGCGAAGTCTCTCCAGCATACCCGGAATATAGCTGCTGTTGGGACCGAACTGGGACTCGGGTATGTTCTGAAGCTCATTGATCGTTTCGGCAACGGCGACAGGGGACGCGCTCAGCAACGCCTTGCAAATCTGCCGCAGAAGCTCGTCATCGAATTTCTCGTGAGGCGGGACAAACCGTTCAAGCGGCTTCAGTTTCATGAGGGACTCGATGTCTTTCAGGGGTTTGAAGCCGGCAAAGAGCTCAAAGTTGGATAGTGCAATTGCTATTTCGGGTTTGTGGTTGGGGTCGCCGAACTTCTTCGGATCGGTTTCGTGGAGCTTCTCAGCCAAGGCCTTGTCGGGGTGGATTTGAAGTGGAAGGGCTTTGGCGAAGGATAGGATCTGAGTGTTCGTTAGTCAACGTCGGCAGGCCGTTTCTCTCGACCCGGTGTGTACCTTGGGGAGAAAGGGGATCTCTGGCCCATATCGATCCAAAACGGCCTTCCCGATCACCTGCGGGTTGTTTTTGATGTAGTCAGCGAGCAACTCGCCTGTGGCGAGAATTTTTGACGGGTTTGTCGGGTATGTCCCCATCCACATCTATCTCAAGAGTTAACTTTTATAAGCAGCACGGCTAGGGGACGAGACGCCTCCTCACCTCAGAGTATGTCTCTGTCTCCTTGATATCACCGGAGCCAGGCGATTTGGCCCAAAGCTGGGCAGCCAGTGCATCTTTGCCCTTTTTGCCCCAAGGATCGTGCTGTTATGATGCGGCCGTTAGACTTCAAATCTGTAAATCAAGGTCGCGAAGACGAACCTTGCATTCACATTTGAGTTGGACCACTGATTCTGCCATTGTGCCGGATGTATACAACTTGGTAGGATTGCGGCGCAAGTTGTAGGAATTGTTACTCCTGATCCTCAGGCGATCAATTCAGGAAGCAATAGGAATAATAATTAGGAACGATGTAGAAAGCAGCGACGATGATGACTGGACTTGCGCCGACGATAAGGTGCAATGCGTGAGCATGGCGTCATTCTTGGTATACCCAGTGGAACAGGCGACAGAACAGGAAATTTGGAGGGAACTAGCTCCGCCATTGCCTGATATCGCAGCGAGCTGGACTAGATGAATCGATGCTACTGTGAAGAGGTGAGATGGGGAGGCCAATCCGCCAATAGGAAATATGAGGGAAGGATGAAGCGTTCTGACGTCGACTGCAGATAGTGATGGAGTTCAATCTGACGTCAGGATAGGACCCTCACCTCGGGTACCTTTCTCCGTAGAATCTTAAGCATGTATGCAAGCATGCATGTAATGCTCATATCATTATCGTCAGTCCAGGTGGCTTCAGGAAAAAATATATAGACTGAATTACTTGACCTCTGCGGGTGTAGTGTACCTAGGGTACAGGTTCAGGCTTTGATCTTTATCTACTGCCTTAGTAAGGGGGAGGTGGTTTCCAACTATCTATACCAAGCTACTCAGGATGTAGCATAAGTTAAGGAGCATAAGGGAGCAGTTACTGAATGTCAGAAATGTCATTATCATTATCATGGTTCTGCTTAACACCGTGAAGTTGCCGAACTATAAAATCGACGCCAACCCACCAACGCCTTGAAATATGCCGCTTCAAAGTCCAGTACGAGCCAAATGCATTCAAGTCAAAAGCAAAAATGAAACCAAATCATCCGTAGATTTCCTCCGCATCAGGCACCATAGTCATGGTCATGCGTCTCGCCGAGACACGCTTCTTCGCCGCAGACGCCGACGAACCACTCCTCCGAGAACCGGAGACGGAGTCCACGCCCTCACAGGTATGGTTGAACCCCTCATCCCAGCTTTCATCATCTCCAGCGCGGAAACTACCTCCTGAGGAGACCGAGTACGCGCGCGATAAGCGGGAGCGAGCGAATTCCTCCTCGTACCGCGGGTAGGCAGGGATATACCGGAACCGCGACGACGAGGGCGACGGCGTCGGCTCCAGAGACGAAGCGGGAGATGGAGAAGCAGACCGCTCGTCGACGCTGTTGACGGTGATTCGAGGCGCCGCTGCTCTCTTTTCGGCGACTTCGCTGGGATAATCCTGGCGGATGGGTCTGTAGGCGAACTGGGTCCGTCGCTCGACGAGGGGTTGGCGTTCGGTTGTGTCACAGTCCGAGCGGGAGCTCTTGGATCTAGGTGTCAGACGTATAGAGAGACGCCGTGACAAGGAGGTCGAGGTTGGGGTTAGGGTTGAGCTTGGGCCTGACTCGATGAGTTGATGCGTGCGAGGCACGTATTCTACTTCGTAGGCTGGCTTGTCCATGCCCTTGTTCTTGCTATTGTTCTTGCTCTTGCTCCTGCGGGTCGAGGAGGAAGACTGGTGAGGGGTAGAGGTAGCGTATTGGGTCCAGGAGCCGTCTGTTGGCGCGGAGATGGCTGCGTCGCCCCATCTTGTGTGTAGTGAATGTGATTGCAGCTGTGACTGGGGCTTGGAGGAGTCGTTTTTGCGGAAGATGCTGAGGGGGCGGGTGACGATGTTGGCCATTTTGGTTATGTTCGATGCTGCTTTGCTGTGGGAGCAGAGAGATGGCTCATGGTACGGGGGTACTCCGTACTGATGCAGGGATCGGAGTATATAGAGGTGGCACAGGCAGCCCAAACTGGGGAGCAGTCTGGAGGAACGAGGCTGCTCTGCAATGTCCAAGCGCGAGGGCTCAAGAGACAAGGATAAGGCACAGATGATCTTGACGGATGACCACCATCAATCTATGCAATGCAGGACAAGGGCAGGCTTCAGTCACAAGCACCACCAGAGCGAGTCTGTGGACAAGCCTCGAGAGTCTTGTCGACCAGGACGACAACGGGCGTATATAAGCTTATCCATGCTGGATATCCAGTTAACGCTGCTGCTTTTCTAATTATGTTTCATCATCCACAGAGTCTCTGAAACAGCCACAAACAGCTTAAGCTTGCATCGGTCCGGTCGATCAAGTTGCCAACATTAGCAACAAACAAAGACGCTCCATTGCCGCCCGACACATTAGCGTCACTTAACAGGCATTGTAGCAGACTAACATATCCATTCTTAGAAACTTATCCATGTAAGGCGCCGCGGAAATTCTTGAATTAGTCTGCATTATGCAGTCAAGTACCATAATTAGTTTCCTTTCGCATGTTGGTTGCGGGATAATTGTGCCAAATTTAGTTCACCACTAGGAGCACTGAGGTTGCAGTGCAGCAGCGAAGCGCCCAGTGAGACTTCCTCAGCACTAGCTGGAGAGGACGAAACCCACTAATTATGCAGGATTCTGCTCGTTAAATGAATTAATATACATGTCCTGCATGCAACTAATTTCGTCAGTTGGTTGTCAGCTCGTGAGGGGTTATGGTTGTCAAAGGGCTGCCTTCGATTACACACATGCGAAGCAACCATGAAATGGGATAGGATAGTATAAGAGGTACATCTATTAATCGTCTGCTCTAATACGGATCAACCCTTCCTCTCGCCCACAAACATTTAAGAACGCCGTTTCAAATCTTGTGGTATGACCTGTGAACGTGTCAAATGACCTGAAAACCAACTCCGAGTCCTTTTCTAAGGGCGCCGTGTATGTACTGTCTAATCAGGCCTCCTTCTCCAGAAACGCCTTTTGCAGGCATCTGTGTAACTTCCGAAATTGATGGTCTAGAACCCAAGGCAACATCACATGCGAATGAAAGCCATACAAGGCCAACATGGTGAGACATGGACTGCTGCTCGTGGTCTCACATGCTGGGCAAATGCTCGAAAACAGAGGTCGGATAGAGTGCTTCACAAACCGACCCCTTGTAGCGCCTCTAAGCGGAGTTCCCAATACCCCCCAGATGAACCATGGTGTCATTATTATATTGCCCACCCTGATTGTGCATCAGCTGTAAGAGTGACGGGCTGACGACCCAATCGAGCCCCCATGAACTGCAGGCGTCATCTGTAGTAAGCTGCGTGGAGGTGACATCGTCTTTGAGTACAAC
The DNA here is from genome assembly GCF_018340605.1 of Aspergillus pseudoviridinutans. Lineage (NCBI taxonomy): Eukaryota > Fungi > Ascomycota > Eurotiomycetes > Eurotiales > Aspergillaceae > Aspergillus > Aspergillus pseudoviridinutans. Next base: position 2,093,202 of record NW_025091281.1, on the reverse strand, counting down.
GACAATCGGGTGCTGGCATCGTCGGCAGAGTGCGTAGATGATGGCCAACGTGATGCGCCTACGGAGGGACTCATCACGGACGCGGCTGACGTTAAGGACGGCCGAGTTCGAACAGGGCTCTGCTGACCATGTCGTGATCCTGGCTGCTCACCCGCCGACGAACCCCATGAGGAGCCCCGGAGAAGTATCGGTCGCTCTGGAGAGGATAGATCCGTTTCGTAATAACCGGAGTCAATACAATATGTTCCGTCAACGGTCAGGTCCCTCGGGCCGTCATCGCTTCGATCTTGAATCTCCTGTCCAACTCCGGCTGAACGAATAACACTCAAGGTATGTGACTGCTCGGCGAGAACTACGCTATGAGACCGCCTCACTTGCGCTGTGGATCGACGGCCCGAATTGGGGCGCATTCGCTCCATTCGCTCCACTTCATGATCGTACGAGCTCCTCCGGTTGAGCATGCGTCCGCGCCCTCCACTATCAAAAGAATCGATCGAATGGCCATTCAACCCGTGATTCCTCAAGTCTACCGGGCTAGGACTGAACGCAACTCGCACGCGCATCCGCTGGATAGCCGTGTCCAATGCGAGCTCTATAGCACAGTGATTCCTGATCCGTCCGAGTTTGGGCCAGGTTGCGCGTTCTCCGCTGAGACACGCCTGAAGCATGAATTCAGTGGTCGGGTTCTTGAGGATTCGAGGAAAATTTGCGTAGAGAATCTCTGGATAAATGTTGATATCTCCGTAGTATTTCTGGTTCATTATGGATGCAGCTTTCGTGAGCGACGTGGGGAAGATACCAAGATCCGACAAGACCGTCATCCGGTGTAATATTTCGTCCTTAGCTAGATGTGTCACGGCGTGAAGCCAGCCAGGTGAGGATGACGTTTGCATTGGCCCATGGCTGGGCCCCTCATCCTTCGGAAGAAAAGGAACCACATGAGGATTCACCTGCGAGACGATGAAATGATTGACGTTGAACATCTCAGACAACATGGTCATGGGCAAATCTCCATCCACTGAGCCATCAATGTACCCCTTGTGAAAATCAGTCCAAGGGACCGCTTCTCCAGTCAATGGATCCTTGGCCATCAGCACAAAGGGCGTGAAGACCAGCGGCACTGAACAGGAAACGGCTCTATAGGAAGTCAGAACCAAGCATGGGCAAGATATTGAGAATATGTTGAGCATCAGAATAATAAAAACTTACACAGCAGACCAAATCATCACGTTGGGTGCGGTAATGTAGTTCAACAATCTTGGAAGTTCGTACACTCCGGCACTGGAGACACAAATGTTCAGTATCCTCCTGGTCCTGTTGTATGCTTCCTGAAACGTAATGTCGCCAAGCCAGTTTCGCATGACTCTAGCAAGATGTGAAATGTCCAAAAAGGAGCCGTATTTCAGAAACCGCGCTGTCTTCTGTAAGATATTCTCCTCCTTTCCTTCCTCGTCAAAGACGGCGAAATCTCCGTAAGCATAAGTATCCAAAAGCGCTGGTAACTCATCGTCCGTGCGTGTGCAGAAAACGGCACAGACAATACTGCCTGCTGAGGCGCCGGAAATAATACGGGGGAGCAGTTTTGCTTCCCACAGAGCTTTGAGTACCCCGATATGGTTCATTCCGAACGTGGCTCCTCCGGAGAATAGAAGAGCACTTCGACCAAACGCCTGTCGCGCAGCGAGGAGTTGATCGAGCATATACCTCAATTCCAACGTGTCACACTTCTTTCCAGCAAGTTCCACCAACATTGATATCGTGTCGAGCGCCGTCGTGATGTACCGGTCGATCAAGTCTTTCGTACCAACATGAGAATGTCTGTATAGCGCAACATTGCTCATATTCCCCAGATCGCGACTCAGCGAAGTGCGAATCAGGAAAAGCATCCGGCTCACGTCACAACTGATGCGGGCTTCTTCCAGCTGCCTGAGGCGCTCTTGCACAAGGCGAGGGTCGTATTCGGGACATTCGAACGTCTGTTTCCAGGTATTATTGTCCTCTAACTCGTCCAGTTCGCAGGCGCAATTCCTCCACTCCTCGTACGAGACTGCCTAGACCCATGAATGTGATTTAGCTAAGGACCGACAGCAGCAATGGAAAGAGGAAGGCTGGCGACTAACATTACGCATTCTGAGGTACAAAATCTGCTTGCGATCCTCAATATCTGTGAGAGCCTTCCTTTGCTCTCTTGAGGCTCCATCGCGATACGCATTTAGGGTATCCCCAGCCCATGACAGCGAGCTCCGCACCACCGACGGTAACGAGGGGATGGAAATCGATTTCGATAGAATATGGCGCTGCCGTGTCGGGGTTGATGAGACATTGAGCTGACTCCGGGATTTACCTCCGCCGTGACATTTAGGTTGCACAAGGGGCGAGTCATGAAAAGCGACATGGTAGTAGGCGTCACGTTGAGGGACAGCCATCCATTTGGCGAATATGGGAGGAGCAAAGAAGTTGACCAGAACAAAGCATGAAGATAGGCAAGAAGGATGCCAGACAATCTTCTGCAGTCCCCACTTTATACGTCAAGGAGAGCACTTGGAAACTAGAAGCATAGAGAATGGAAGCGAGAATGAATGGAATCATCCATTAATGAATGTGAATGTACCGCAAGCAGATGCCCTTGCCTTGGTAGTCTGTAGTCTGCAGCATAGCAACCCCAGGAAATCAGTGTGGGGTTTCTTGTCAGCAGCGATTCAGGCGTCACGCGGGCAGAGTTGGGCCTCAGGTGTGGAGTCTCCGGGGACCCATCCCTCATCGCCACATGACGCCTGCTCCAGCACTCCCTGTCTCTGTGCATCCCTCTTTTGATGCTGCTCATTATCCTGAGAACTGGGGTAAGGCGGGGCGCAGTACTTGCGCTATCTAATCAGCTATTCTCTTTTGTTCTCTCTTGATCAGTTATCTTTATGCTGGGCGCTGACGTCATCTGTCTTTTCTCCGGCCTTAGTTTTATATATATGCCTGAGTCATGATAATTCCTGTCTGGGAATACAAGCATGTGACAGGACTATCAACAGGCCAATATACAATTCGAACCTCATCAGGCTTTATATCCATGGAATTCACAGGAGAATTTGGCCGGAATCTTCATCTAGCATCTAAAGTCTAAACAGTATCCACTGAGTGAAAAGATCTATTGAGTAGAGACAATTTCCTATATCTTACAACCTCCTAGCTTGACGACCACCGTCGCCTAGCAGTCACCATACCGTTTGAGGGATGTCGACATACGAAATGGTCCCATTGTAAATTGTCGTGCTATTGGACAGTATGGTCGATCCTGCTCAGATTATTAGCCCTTCGCGTCAACTTCACCGGGACTAGAATTTGGTAGAAAAAACCTACCTCCATGAGTACTGAGGTACAGTCGATGATGGTCACCATGTTGGCGTCCAAACTTCGCTGCTGTCACCCCACCCACAGCTGCCGACCTGTTGCTGCCTCCAGGATAGGCAACGCGGAGTTCGTTCAAGGGGCCCAGAGCAATATATGCTGCCCCGTTTTCGTCCAGAGTGAAGTCGTCTGGCCCAGTCAGATTTGAAGCAACGATCTCGGATGCACCGCATGGCTTCCCGTCCTCGTTGATCTTAACTCTGGCCAAGAGACTAGCACCAGTGTTGGTCCAGTAAAGATATCCTCTGAAGACCTTGATCCCATTGACACCGATTTTCCCTTCTGAACCTGCGTAGTTCTTCTTCATCAGTGGGTCATCGATGATCACATCATATGCACCAGTCCGGACATCGATCTTATAGATCCATCCATTGTAGCAATCGGCAACCAAGATAGCGTCTTCATTGAGCGTCGTGGCTCCGTTCACGAGCTGAGAGCCCTCGAGGTCCGTGAGTTTCGTCACTGTGGCATTTGAGAGCACCTCTCCTGTCGGGGACACCTCCAAAGTACTCAAATCGACCCGGAATATGTAGTCGGTCGAGTTGGGTAACAACACCATATTCTCGTCATACTGACCAGCCACAGCCACATAGAACTCGTCATGTCTGGTCTCTGTGATTCCCAAGACACCGACATACTTGCCAGCACTGGCACCTTCGGCCCAGCTATGAATCACTATCGGCTGCAATTTCCCATCGGGATCGATCTGCAAAATACGCGGGTTGAGTAGTTCGGTGGCCAAGACTTCGCCTGAGTGTCTGATGGCAAGATTTTCGATCCAGGAACTAGGTCCAAAATTGGCGAGCTGTTTCACTTTCAGATCCGTAGGCCATTGAGAGGCTGATATAGCCGCAGTGGGAGATGCCGAAGCAAGGCTAAAGAGGGTGGAAACCAAAATGAATTCACCAGAAACGAACATGTTCACGGAAAAAAGGCAAAAATTTCCTCCGTTACTCCTCGGCGTGAAAATGTCAGAAGCGATCCATGAGGAAACACGTCGCATTCAATGCGCGGGTTATACGGTCTTATATACTTTCGACGTTTAGGGACCCGGTTCCCTAGAGTGCTTCCCCTCTTCACCCGTCAAGTCCCAAGCTCAAAAAGAGGCGTTGTGCAGCTGCTCAATAATCTTGGTCAATAGAAACCCACTTTAATTGCATTAGGCCTTTCCAGGTGTCGGCGACCCAAATCGGTAACATTTGACAAGGCTTGGTAAGTCAACTGTTATAGAGTCATGCAGATCAGTCACTTTGAAAGGCTTTTTCTTGCACCTGTKATGAATTCCAAGCCTTAGCGGCTGATTCTGTGTGTTGAACCCAAAGAAGAGTCTAGGACGGTGACGCTATGGATTGTGAGAGTTATTTAGTGCTTATGCTGACGTGGGATCGCAAGAGGCCTTTCAGGCAAGCTTCAAACACGCGGAAGTACTCCTTGGCCCTGTTTGGTTAAAACAGTAAGTACCTTTAGGCCACCCAAAACACACTTTAGCGTGTAAGCTAATTATAGGTGGACGCTTTGCTTGCGGCGGACTAGCATCATTGCGCAGCCACTATTCTGCTGTGTCCATTCTTGATGAGGACAAGCATTCTCAATGCGTGGCTAATTGAACACACCATGTCCGACTGAGTGTTATGTGGAAAAATGAGCCCTGTATCTGGTATATATCAACAGCAGAAGAATTATTGTTGGCGGCGACATTATTAAAATTGAAACTGAGGACTCATTGAGTTTATTTGACCGCGGTGCGAGGTAGGAACTTGGTATAAAGGGTCATAAAGGTTTCCTTATCGATCGTACGAGCCGTGAGCTTCGCTTGCACAATCATGGAATGTGATGTAGCCAATTTCTCAGAGCTTCGCTTGCTCGGGATTCAACACCTTTCTCGCGCCAGAAGTGGCCGGCGCCGTCGATTTCGGCCGACTGAAATTGACTGTGGGCCGCTTGAGAAAGATCACTAGCCCATTTGCGTAGTTTATGGGAGGAAGTGAAAGTGTCCTGATTCCCGTAGATCGCCAGTGTTCTGTATGAGCAGAGCTGGTCGGCTGGCTTCGGGCAGAGAATCTGTTTACTCTGTGTAGGGGTCTTTACTGCCAAGCCCGAAGAGAGCTTCGAGAAAGATGTGAGAAGTAAGTTGACAGGCGGCAGAAGAGGCGAGACGAGAAGGTATGAAATTGTTGTCCGAGTAACATCCTCAACAGTCGTGCTATATTCTCTGGAGGCGAAATTGCTTGATGTCGACGGCATGTCTGTGCCTCGAACACTCTTTATCGACAGAGTTGAGAGCTCCTTCGCAGCTTGGCGTACTTGGTGAAATGATGTAGCGCTATCGCCTTCTGAGAACAAGCCTGCTACCACATCGACTGTTGGCAGATGTGAAGCGACCATCGACCCGTAGGAATACCCTCCTAGAATGAGATGAACATCCCGACATGCGCTTCTAGAGTCACCAGTTGATTCGGCTGGTGGAGCAGGGCTCGGATCTAGGCCCCTGTCCTCCTGTCGGGTCTGGTCGTCTTTCAACGAATGCAGGTAATGGAGCATAAATCCGTAGAAGGAAACATAGTCCGCCAGTTCAGGTTTTGCTGTCCAGCTAGTTCGACCTCCAGATTCACCAGCTCCGCTATCCACTGTGTCAATAAAATATCTTCGAAGCAGCGACGGCGAAACCCATCGTGGAAAAGACGCGGCACATCCTAAAAACTCACCGGAAGTTGAAGGTGCCCACAACAAAACCGTCTCCGAGGAGCTCCCCGCCAATAAAGCCCACAACCGGGTCATCATAGCATCCTCCAAGAGGCGCATATGGATGGGCTATTATCGCACCTCGTTTGTGCCACTTGCGAGCACCATCCGACTGCTGCAGCTCGAGAGGCAAATAGAGACGGCACTCTAACTCAGTCCCGTCGTGAACCGAAGGGATGTTGAAGCTGTAAGTCGGGGCAGGAAGTTGCATCTCAATGGACACCGGCCTTTTTTACTTTGTCTTCCTGCCCTTGCTAATGGGTACAAGTTGTCGCAGTCTGTAGCCGTTGGCTTGTCAATGAAGTGTGGATATATATAGTTGTGACAAATGTTGGGACGGCCGAGGCCAAGTCGGAAACCTTCGCTAAGCGCGATCTCTAGTCCAGCACCCCAATCAGCTGCATCTTGAATACCGATAGTTAATTAGAAATGATAGATTGAATGAACAATTGATGTCTTGATTAGGCTAATATTATGCATACCATGATTTCTACTAGCCAGCATCAGCAAAGCTCTACCAATACTACAGTTCATGCCATTTCCGACAGAAATGCTAATATGGAATTACACATGTTTAACAGACTAAGTATTCAAACTTCAGGGAGTAGCCAAGCGGGATCGGGTTCGTCATCCTCGTTATCCGACCTGAAATTCGCTTCTGGAGACCTGTGTTCCGCATCCCTGAGCAAATCAGCTGGAGGCTCGGGATTGTCCACCCCAAGAGGATCTGTCATTGAATCGTTTCTATCGTCAGGAAGACGTGCATTTGTGGTTTCTCTTTCTGGGGCGGGCGATCTGTCCTCTGTAGATGCATCGAAAGCGTCAAGAAGCATCTCTCGTGCTTCACGCAGGGCCTCGAGCTCCGCTCCAATGCAACATGTGAGTAGCTTCCAATCCTTCCTCTCTGCAAGATTCAGGTGTTGCTCCACGCGATTAGTCGTATGCTCCAAATCATCTATAATAGATTGAACCTGATCATTTTCCGGATTAGCTTTCGAATATCCCTCTGGCTCGAGAAGTTGCGACTGTGTCTGGATCGACCTGCGCATCGCCGCCCTGAGTCGCTTTTCAACGCCTGAGACTTCCACCACTACCTGCTTCCATACCCCTCCGCCTTCTTCAAGAGCMTGGATCTCAGCATCTACCTCCTGTTGCTGTTTCTGTAAGTCGACTTGCTCTGTTGTCCAATGTTCGTGGGCCATCTCAAGAGTGCGGCGCTTAGGATTCAGGGAGTAGAACGTTGAAGGGCTGCTGGTAAGCGAGTCAGGCTTGACAGGAGGGTCTTTGAGAAATTTCTCGATGTCCGATTCCACAAGAGACAGAGAAGCTTTGTAAGAGGACAATTTGGATTCCATGGCATCCTCCATTTGTGCAAGTTCTCGAGTCACACGCTTATGCCTTGCTTTCATTTCCAGTAGCCTGGTTTCCAACTCCTGAATCTCTGTCTCAAGCTGATGGCTCTCCTCAAGCAGCTCCTTTGAACGATAGCTCTCCTCATTATCATGGATTGTTGATATGGCCTCCTTCAAGCCGGCTCGTTTGGTACTAAACGTGTCAATCTGTTCCAGAGCATCTGTTCTTTCATCAAGTCGGAAGCTGAGTATTTCGCGCTCCTCCTCTTTCAGTTTCAGCAAATCATAGATCGATTTGAATATTCCTTCCCGTGCTTCACGTAACCCAATCTTCCTCGCGACAGGTTGTCGGACCGGTATGGTAGACGGGCTCTTGGAGCGACTAAGTTCAGTCGGGGTGAAGCTTTGATTGGAGTTGGAGTCAGTATGAGGTGTTCCTGCGAGGCCTGCTAGGAGACCGTCACTCTGGGCGTCAATCAAGACCTGTAAACTGCGCTGTATGTGTTTCGTCTGGCGGTCAATGTAGAGAAGGGGGTCTTGCTGAGACGTAGGCATTCTCAGAGGCAACGATAACAAATTCTGCTTCGCGTTCTTAGGAAATATGGCTGACATTTTAGAAGATAAAATATGATCATCTGCAGGTGTACACTACTACACTCTCTGCGCGTTGTATTTAGAACCCAACTTATCTAGGCTTCAGTAGAGAAGGGGGAAATATCGCCTTCGATGGATGTCAAACCAGCAAAAGAAGGAAACGCAAAAAAGGGAATGTTACACCACAAAACGCCAAATAACGCAGGGAAAGAATGATCATTTGCGAAGGTGGTCATGTTGACATTTTGGCCTTTATTCCTTTTGCCGACTGTTCACCTGTTCACTATTCCATCATAAAATCACGTGACAATACTAGGGGTTTCTGCAGGATCCACGGGCGCCTTTCGTCAGCTTCAACCGTTGACGTGTGTCTGGCTGCTGCTGGAAGCTTGCTAATCAACTCACAGCTTCCTTCTCTCATCTGCACCTCGATATCTGTTTATTTTTGATTTACTACCTGTCTGTAAATTTTGTATAACTCGGTATTTGCTTCTTCCGAATCCTTTTGCCCTAGATTTGAGCTGATTCCCTTGTTCTGAAGCTCCATCTCGAAGCTATCGCCTCATCTCTCGCGATAGCAAAGCCGACTCCTTCCATCAACTACGAAAACCCGGTCTTGGAAGCAAGACATATCTTTCAAAGATGGTCGGACTTGCTTCGGCTGCCGGTCTTGTTGGCTTCCTCTCTGAACCCGATCCGGAGTTGAGAGTCTTCGCTCTGAAGACCCTCGATTCTCAAATCGACCTCCTCTGGACAGAAGTTGTTGATGCAGTGCCTCAAATGTTTGTCATTCCATCTATTATATGCATAGAATCGAATCTCCACCACATGATTCAAAAAATTTCCTGCCAGACTACTTTTCGCTAACCGACTCTTGACGTTTAGAGAGGCGTTATACGAAGATGAGTCGTTCCCAGAGCGGGAGCTCGCCGCTTTAGTTGCGGCGAAGGTTTACTATCACCTTCAAGAATACAACGAAAGCATGGTGTTCGCTCTCGGAGCTGGGAAACTCTTCAAGTTGGAGAACGGTGGCGAGTTCGAGGAGACAATCATCGGTAATTTTGGCAGTGCTCCGACTCATGTAACCTTCGACTGACCTAATTTTCCTCAAGCCAAATGTGTCGATACGTTTATCTCCTTGTCCGCTGCTCAAAGACCCGCCGCAGGCGACCCGTCTGCCAACTTGAACAATTCATTCCCGACATCGGGTGAAGGAGCCACGAGCACGTCCGCCAGCCTAACATCTCCTATCACGCCATTCTCGCAGTCCACATTGCCGTCAAAGTCATTGCTTTCTCGGCAGGAGGTGCCAGGTTTGGACGCCGCTCATCCGGGAGGCGAAGACGTGACTGTCAAGCATGATGAAACTTCTTTGGTTTTGAAACGGGGAGTTCAAGGCCAGCTGCAAGCAGTCGTCGAGCGTTTGTTCGAACAATGTTTCGTCCAGAAACGTTATCGTCAGGTCATTGGAATTGCCATCGAAGCGAAGAATTTGGACGTGCTCCGCAGGACTATTATCCGGGCAAGCGAGGATGAGAAGAAACACGGTGGATCCCGTCGAAGCGAAGAGCTCATGGAGTACGTATTGGATATCTGCATGGGAATCGTGCAGGAGCGGGCTTTTCGCAATGAAGTATGTCTACTTCTCTTTTTGCGGTCGTCAGGCCTTCCTCCGCTAACAATTGAGTCAGATCCTGAAACTCATTCTTGAGCTCCTAAACGAAATTCCTGCTCCGGACTACTTCTCGATTGCTAAATGTGTTGTCTTCCTGAACGAGCACTCCATGGCGTCCGTCATTCTTCGACAGTTGGTGGAGAAGGGCGATGCCAGGTCACTTGCTGTTGCCTACCAGATCTCCTTTGACCTTTACGACAATAGCACTCAGGAATTCCTCAAGAAGGTCCGCGAAGAAATTGCCGAACTTGTACCCGAAGCACAACCAGCCGACAGTACTAAGATGGAGAGTCAAGAGGAGCCCAAGGAGTCTGATCCTCTGCTGCAAGACCAGTCCAGCTTGGAGCAATCGAGGTCTCTTGGATCGAACGATGCCCAGGCGAAGTTATCGGATGAAGCGCGTACAGCATTCAAAAATATACTCGAGATTCTCGACGGCATAAAATCTATTCAACTCAATCTCGAGTTCCTCTACCGGAATAACAAAGCCGACATTGCCATCTTGAACAAGGTCCGCGATAGTCTGGAGGCTCGGAACTCCATCTTCCATACAGCAGTTACTCTTTCCAATGCTTTCATGCATGCCGGCACAACACATGACAAGTTCTTCCGAGACAATCTGGAGTGGCTGGGCAAGGCTGTTAACTGGTCCAAGTTCACCGCTACTGCCGCGCTGGGTGTCATTCACCGTGGTAATCTGAGCCAAGGCCAAAAGCTGCTGCAACCCTATCTCCCAAGGGAACATATTGCTGGTGTTGGCGGGTCGGGCTCAGTTTACAGCCAGGGTGGATCACTCTACGCTTTTGGACTGATCTATGCTAACCATGGTGGAATGGCTGTTGACATGATTCGGGATCACTTCAAAAAGGCTACGGAGGAGGTTGTTCAGCACGGTGGAGCGCTAGGTCTGGGTGTTGCAGGCATGGCCACTGGTGATGAGGGCATTTACGAGGATCTTCGGAACGTGCTCTACACTGACTCAGCACTCAATGGTGAGGCCGTTGGTCTGGCTATGGGCTTGGTCATGCTGGGAACCGGAAACATGAGAGCTCTTGAGGATATGATTCAGTATGCTCACGATACGCAGCACGAGAAGATTGTTCGTGGTCTGGCCATGGGTATGGCCTTGATCATGTATGGCCGCCAAGAGGCCGCTGATGAGCTGATCAACGGCCTCCTGGGCGACCCTGACCCGACCCTCCGTTACGGTGGCATCATGACTATTGCTCTTGCTTACTGCGGTACTGGCAGCAACAAAGCCGTCCGCAGGCTCCTGCACGTTGCCGTGAGTGATGTCAACGATGACGTTCGTCGTGTGGCAGTTCTCAGTTTGGGTTTCATCCTGTTCAGAAAGTACCAGAGCGTGCCTCGGATGGTTGAGCTGTTGTCTGAATCTTATAATCCCCATGTGAGATATGGTGCGGCGATGGCGCTGGGTATCTCGTGCGCTGGTACCGGGTTGGACGAGGCGATCGACCTTCTGGAGCCCATGCTGAAGGATTCCACCGATTTTGTCAGGCAGGGCGCCTTGATTGCCTTGGCCATGGTTTTGGTTCAGCAGAACGAGGCTATGAACCCCCGTGTCAGCAGTCTTCGTAAAGCAATGATGAAGATGATTGGGGACAGGCACGAAGACGCTATGGCCAAGTTCGGCTGCGCTGTGGCTCTTGGCATCATCGACGCCGGTGGTCGGAACTGCACTATCAGCCTGCAGACACAGACAGGCAACCTCAACATGCCCGGAATCGTTGGCGCGGCCGTTTTCATTCAATATTGGTACTGGTTCCCCCTCACTCACTTCTTGTCGCTCAGCTTCACACCAACTGCAGTGATCGGCGTGGATCAGAAGCTTGAAGTTCCTTTCTTCAAGTTCCATAGCAACACGAGACCTAGTCTTTTCGACTACCCTCCAKAGCAGCAGGTGAAGGCTGAGGAGGCGCCTGAAAAAGTCAAGACCGCTGTACTTTCGACGACCGCTCAAGCGAAGCGTCGCGCTCAACGTCGTGAGAAACAACAACGACGTGAGAGCATGGATGTTGATCAGACGCCTACGACACCTAAAGTGTCGGATCAGCTCCCCGAGAAGATGGAGACCGACGAAGGTGTGGAGAAGGGCGAGGAAGAGGCCAAGGAAGGAGAGAAGGGCGCTGGTGAAGGTCCGAAGAAGAAGGCCGAGCGGGAGAAGGTCGGATATGAACTCGAAAACATGTCCAGGGTTCTTCCTGCTCAGCTCAAGTACCTCACATTCCCAGACCCGCGGTACGAGCCGGTAAAACGGGTAAGTTTTAATCACATCTATCCATTCCAGAAAATTTGCTAATCTTGCATCAACAGCCTACCGGAGGAGTTGTCGTTGTGTTGGACAAGAACCCCGAAGAACCTCGAGAAACAATTGAGATGAAAGCAAGCAAAGAAGTCAGACAACCCGCAGCCACCGCAGAATCGCTTCAAGATCGGCTGCAAGCCGCCATTGGCGCCGCGGCCTTGCAGACACCCCAACGCGATGCTGGTCGGATGCCTCTGGGTGCGGATGCCACCGCAGCCGCAGGGGCAGCGGCCGCCGCTGGTGTCCTGACCGCTGTGGATGAGGATGAAGAAGGTGGCGAGGAAGCCCCTGTGCCGGAGGAGTTCGAGTACGAGTCTGAAGGCTTGGAAGAGTAAACGCTGGCATTGTGATACATATCTAAGCGGCGGTTGTACTACTAGATTAATGATGATGTCGCTTCTACTTCAGCGAGGGAAATGAGAACCACCCGTGCTTCAAGTTCACTACTTTCGCAACTTAGACGTCAAGCCTTAGCCTATTCATTTTGTAGATCTGATGGTATGTGATGCTTTCGCAATGTAGGATCTTGTTGGATCGTTCAGCACTGAGCCCTAAGAAGTGGAGGAACCATCAAAAGAAAGGTGTAACTCGAGACTTGTTTACTATCTATCGCAACAGATGCTTATATGCAGCCAGGAATCGTTACTGTCATCGAAGTGTGAAGATTAACCAACCACACGCATAGGGCATTTTAACCAGCGCATCGGAGAAATCTTGGTGATATGAACCGGCTGAAGAAAGCCATCCTGATCCATGACCCATGTCTCCGAACCAGTTGATCAAAATGAGCCGATCAGAATCTTAGAGCGAATTCACATGGGAGGTGCTCCTGAACAGCCTATATGTACGGAGTAAGGTAGTACCGGAACAGTACCTCCGTCGTCTGTTGAGACGGGAGTTCGCGCTGATTGCTCAATCTGGACTAAGGCGACATCATGTGTGGGAGGCTACTACCTCGGCAGATTCCTAATACGGGCGATCAGCACACGTGCCGCCATGACGCAGGCGGACGGTCAACGGCCAATAGCAGAACACACAATCACCGGCGGATGACCCTGCAGAGCATCATCTGGCCGAGGTGTTTCGCGTGTAAGCTGTGGTTGATTTTTGGGGGGCATGGCAGCCAGCCAGTCATCACTCACCATGGCTGCTGTTCTGCTCTCTGCATGTGAAAGATGGCCAAATACCACCCTGCAGGCGTCGCTACTGTTCTTCTTGTCATCAATAAATCTACCGACAATAACAAGCACTAAGGCCTTGAGAACGGGGTTCAGTGGGCTCTTTTGGGCGGTTCCTCCGAAAGGGATATCCACTACCTGTACATTTTTCACGCCATTTACTGGCCGTGCTGGATAGCGCAGCCATATCATCACTGCTCGTCCTCATTATATCCTGGAACTCCGAGGTGGAGGGATCCGCTCGTTGTCCCGAATTTCCTAGGCCTATATCTATCCCCGAGTCCTCTCTTGTCTCTTACCCCAGATTGTTTCTCTGTCCCTCACTTTTTTGACCAGACTCTACCCCATACCCCAGGTAGCTTTTTGTTCTAACTGCGTGGGTTGCAGAGATATACACTAGGCTTGTATCTATACTTTCGTTTTTGCTCATAACATCTGTTTATATAGACAATCATGTCCAAAACATTCTCCAAGGACGACGTGGCGTCGCATAACAAGCCAGACAACCTCTGGGTTATCATCGATGAGGATGTCTACGACTTGACCAAGTTCCAGGACGATCACCCTGGTGGAAAGAAGAGTACGTCGTTGTCACATGCTAGAGTCGAAAATTAGTCGCGCCGACGCTGACAGTGCGCATCTAGTTCTCACGCGAGTGGCGGGCAAGGATGCTTCGAAACAGTTTTGGAAATACCACAACGAGGGGATCCTGAAGAAGTACAAGGGTCAACTGCAGATTGGTTCTCTAGATTCTAAGAAGGCTACTGCTCCTGCCCCTGCCCCTGCTAAGAAGGAGGCGCCCCGGCCTCAAGCTGCAGCGCCGGTTGATGTTGCTGCTGCGAAGTCCGACGAGCCCCTGGAGCCTTACGGCGAACTGATTCCCTTCGCGGACCCTTCATGGTACCAAGGTGTACGTTCCCTTTTCAAGTATCCTTCTTACTGCGGTTTTGAAACGTCCCGCTGATCTTCTGAATGACTGCAGTACCACTCGCCCTACTTTAACCAAACTCACGCAGCCCTACGCGCAGAAGTCAGGCAATGGGTGGAGACCGAAATTGAGCCCTACGTTACCGAATGGGATGAGGCTAAGAAGGTGCCTGACAGCATTTACAAGCAGATGGGTGAGAGAGGATACCTTGCTGGTTTGTTGGGAACCAAGTACCCCGTCAAACACACCCGCAACAGGGTCCAGTCGGTTGCGCCTGAGAATTGGGATCTCTTCCACGAGATGCTGCTCACCGACGAATTGTCCCGCGCTGGCAGTGGTGGCCTGGTTTGGAACTTGATTGGCGGCTTCGGTATTGGTTGCCCGCCTCTGGTCAAGTTCGGCAAGCAGGCTCTGGTTGATAGAATCCTGCCTGGCATTCTGGCTGGTGACAAGCGCATCTGTCTCGCCATCACCGAGCCCGATGCGGGTAGTGATGTTGCCAACTTGACATGCGAAGCCAAGCTGTCGCCTGATGGCAAGCACTATATTGTCAACGGTGAGAAGAAGTGGATTACCAATGGTATTTGGTCCGACTACTTCACCACTGCTGTTCGTACCGGCGGGCCCGGCATGAATGGCATCAGTGTTCTCTTGATTGAGAGAGAGGCGGGTGGTGTCAGCACCAGACGGATGGATTGCCAGGGTGTGTGGAGCAGTGGCACCACCTATGTTACCTTCGAGGACGTCAAGGTGCCCGTTGAGAACCTGATCGGCAAAGAGAACCAGGGCTTCAAGGGTGAGTTGTTACCTCTAAAGTGCCCCCAAACACAAATACTGACTATATTCTAGTTATCATGACCAACTTCAACCACGAGAGAATTGGTATCGTTATTCAGTGTGTCCGGTTCGCTCGTGTTTGCTACGAAGAAGCTATGAAGTACGCCCACAAGCGTAGGACCTTCGGCAAGAAGCTCATCGACCACCCTGTCATTCGCATGAAGCTGGCGCACATGGCTCGCCAGATTGAGGCAACATACAACTGGCTTGAGAACGTCATTTATCAGTGCCAGTCCATGGAGGAAACCGAAGCGATGCTCAAGCTGGGTGGTGCCATTGCTGGTCTCAAGGCTCAAGCAACTACCACTTTCGAATTCTGCGCCCGTGAGGCAAGTCAGATCTTCGGAGGTCTCAGCTACAGCCGCGGAGGTCAGGGTGGCAAGGTTGAGCGCTTGTACCGTGATGTTCGTGCCTACGCTATCCCTGGTGGAAGCGAGGAGATCATGTTGGACCTCAGCATGCGCCAGAGCTTGCGGGTGCACCAGATGTTCGGCATGAAGCTCTAGTTTTTGCTTGGATATGAGATTGCAGAGTATATAGATATCCATCTTCTGTTTTAACTTTCCTGATTCCAAGTTGCGCATTGCGCCTGATTCGGATCCCATTTGGTGTGTTTGTACCATAGGAGTATGAATTGATTCTACCTTTCCAGATCATGCCTGAGGAAGTACTCATGAACTCTTCGTATTCAAGTATGCTCGATGGTAAAGCCTTTGCAACGACAAGCTAAGATCTGATGAGATAATTTAAAAATCGGGGTATACAATATATTATGCCAGCATCGATGTGGAGAAATAAGTGCTTAGATATAGAAATCTTGAAGTCGAGACTCGAAGATTTGATGTGTATCGATTGACTGCGGTTGTGTTGCTCAGTTTGCTGCTGAGTTCCGACCGAGGGGCCTCGGGGTGCGCATTCAAACCACAAGCGCAGTCACCCTTTGCTTATTGCGCTGCCACCTGAAAGTTCCCTCGCCTTGGAGCTCAACCCAACTCTTTCCCTGCCGATTCACGAAAATAGCTGCTCGCAATATCAGACTCTGGGGAGCAGCTGTATACTTCGCATTCTCTCACCTTTCAGGCCGATTTTCCGTCTCGGAAAGGCAGGAGCCCCATTCGTCGCGGTCGCGGAGTCGGCGAACGAACGGAGAAGTTGCCGCTCGACTGTCTGGCCAACTTCGACGCCCTGATCTTTCGATCGTCGTCCTTCTCGTACTTTGGACTTCAATCGGACGCTCTATTTTCCCGGTTGCGAGCTAGGCTACTGTCTATTTTAACCTGTCGACAACCCCCCGTCGCAACTGTTTGCTCTTTGAATCTTTTCGCACCCTTGGGCTACCTCGAGCTCGATAGCGGAATCGCCTCGTTTCGCCTTTAGAAAGGATCGGGGTGCACTTGTGTTTGAATCCCAACCTCTCAGAGATCAACGCACGGGCTCTTGACGTTCACTGTGAAATCCCAGCGAGTATACCAAATCCGTCTCATTATACAACATCTACGCCCCGACCTACAATATGTCACGGAATTTTCTGAACGAGGACTTTGGGTCCGACGAAGAGGACGACGACTTTAATCCGGCGCCTGCGGAAGAGTCTGATGAGGAGGATGTCAAGCCACAGGTACGTGTATACAAAGATCAACTCAGTTGGCTGAGATCGGTACAAACGCTTACACTCTTTGGGATAGTCTACGAGTCGCGGCCGGATTGGCGAGGACGAGGAAGACGAGGACGACCATGCCGATGTTAGGCCCGAGAGGGCCGACCGAGAGGGGAGTGAAGACGACGTAAGGGAAGACATCGGTGCGGATGAGGCCGACGCTGGCGGTGACAGAGGTGAGGGAGAAGACGAGGAAGAAGGTGAAAATGATGAGGACGAGGACGAGGAAGAGGAGGAGGATGAGGACGAGGAAGATGAAGATGAGGACGAAGATGAGCAAGACGTCTCGTCGGTGAGTGATGTGGCTTCCTTACTGAGCTGATGGCAGATCTAATTTTGGCTGTCTTACAATCAGGGCCGTCCGAGAAAGCGAAGAAAGAGATTGGCCGGCGTGCATGCTCTCATCGATACGGAGGCCGGTGTCGATGAAGAAGAAGACGAAGCTGAAGACGAGGAGGATGAGATGGAGTTTGGCGCAGAGATGCACCCGGACGATCTGGATGCGCTCCCCGCTGGCGCGGAGACAGACGACCGCCGGCACCGACAACTAGATCGCCAGCGTGAGCTCGAGGCAAGTATGGATGCTGAGAAGCAGGCGCAGTTGCTCAAAGAACGTTATGGCCGAAACCGCGCCGCCGCTACCGATGCCGTTGTCGTGCCGAAGCGGTTGCTTCTTCCCAGTGTTGATGATCCCAGTATCTGGGGTGTCCGTTGCAAAGCCGGCAAGGAGCGTGAAGTGGTATTTGCGATTCAAAAGCGGATCGAAGAGCGGCCGCCCGGCTCTCGGAAACCCATCAAGATCATTTCCGCCTTTGAGCGTGGGGGTGCCATGAGCGGTTACATCTACGTCGAAGCGCGCAGACAGGCTGATGTGATGGAGGCGCTGGAAGATATGTCAAACGTCTATCCGCGGACAAAGATGATCCTGGTTCCCGTCCGAGAGATGCCCGATTTACTTCGAGTTCAGAAATCCGAGGAGCTCAACCCTGGCGGATGGGTTCGCATCAAGCGCGGCAAGTACCAGGGTGATCTGGCGCAAATTGAAGAAGTGGACACAAACGGCTTGGAGGTTACAGTGCGCTTGGTCCCACGGTTAGATTATGGCTTGAATGAGGACAGTGGAGCCCCTGTAGTCGACATCAAGAGAAAGCGCCCAGGCATGGCTTCAGGAGGGCCTCGGCCTCCTCAGCGACTGTTCAGCGAGGCTGAAGCGAAGAAAAGACATGGAAAGTACTTGTCAGCTACGTCTGGCTTGGGCGGAAAGTCGTGGAGCTACCTCGGTGAGACATACATCGACGGTTTCTTGATCAAGGACATGAAGGTACAGCATCTTATCACAAAGAACGTCAACCCCCGTCTCGAGGAGGTTACTATGTTCGCTCGAGGCTCTGATGACGGTACCTCGAACTTGGACCTTGCATCGCTTGCGGAGACGCTCAAAAACTCGACGGCCGAGGAATCATATCTTCCAGGTGACCCAGTCGAGGTGTTCCGAGGCGAGCAGCAGGGCTTGGTCGGTCGCACCACTTCGACCCGCGGAGACATCGTTACCTTGCAGGTAACTGAAGGTGATTTGGCCGGGCAGATGATTGAAGCTCCAGTCAAATCTCTTCGCAAGCGCTTCAGGGAAGGTGACCATGTCAAGGTCATTGGCGGCAGTCGATATCAGGATGAGCTGGGTATGGTGGTACAGGTCAAAGACGATACTGTGACGCTACTCAGTGATATGAGCATGCAGGAAATTACCGTCTTCAGCAAGGATCTCAGGCTCTCTGCCGAGACTGGTGTCGATGGGAAGTTGGGCATGTTTGATGTGCATGACCTCGTTCAACTAGAGTAAGTTCTCTCTTGCTGGGTTAGTATGTTCTTTGTTCGCTGATCTTGTCCCAGTGCCTCCACTGTTGCTTGCGTTGTCAAGGTCGATCGTGAGTCGTTGAGGGTCCTAGACCAGAACGGGTCTATTCGCACTGTTCTTCCGTCACAAGTCGCAAACAAGATTACGCCGCGTCGGGATGCGGTGGCCACCGATCGCAATGGTGCTGAAATTCGAATCGGCGATACTGTGCGGGAATTGTATGGAGACCAGAGGAGCGGCGTCATTCTTCACATTTACCGCTCGTTCCTGTTCTTGCACAACAAAGCACAAGCAGAGAATTCAGGTATCATTGTGGTCCGTACGACCAATGTTGTCACTGTGTCGGCGAAGGGTGGCAGATCCACCGGGCCCGACCTCACCAAGATGAATCCGGCTTTGATGAGAAACGGCATTCCTGGTGCTTCAATGGGTCCTCCCAAAAGTTTCGGCCGTGACCGGTTGGTTGGCAAGACCGTTCAAGTGCGTAAGGGGCCGTACAAGGGGCTGGTCGGTATTGTGAAGGATTCGACAGATGTACAAGCACGTGTGGAGCTTCACTCGAGGAATAAACTGGTGACGATTCCCAAAGACGTTCTCATTGTCAAGGATCCTGTCACCGGCCAAACGCTGGATATGTCTCGAAAGGGTGGACAGCGTGTGCCATATGGTGCTTCCGCAGCGCCGCCATCCGGATGGGCAGGCGGACGTACGCCTGTGGCAGCGGCAGATTCATCCAGAACGCCTGCGTGGGGTGGGGCATCCTCGGCTCGAAGTAAGTGTTTATTTACTACCGTTTATGGTGGGAAAGGTCTGAGGCTAACTGGTATTCAGCACCCGCTTGGGCAGGCATCAGCGGTTCTCGCACCCCAGCATGGAAGATGGACGGATCGCGCACATCGAACCCTTACGATGGGAGTCGGACCGCATACGGAGGCGTTGGCTCCCGCACGCCAGCCTGGAACGCCGGCGCGCGAACACCCTACGACTCCGGCTCTGGATCGAGCGGCTTTGATGCATTCGCGGCAGGCTCACGAACGCCAGCTTGGGGAGCTGCCAACGCCGGCGGCCGCACGCCGGCCTGGTCCGCAAACTCCTCGGCTGGAAGCGGGAATAGAGATTCTCGCGGCTACGACGCTCCCACTCCCGGTGGGGCCTATTCTGCTCCCACCCCAGGGGCCTATACCGCACCAACCCCCGGGGCCTCCGCACCTACGCCTGGTGCCTGGGCTGACAGCGCCCCGACACCGGGGGTCTTCAATGCACCGACCCCCGGCGGCCTCTCAGGTCGTCCGTATGATGCACCCACGCCGGCCATGGGTGGTGCGGCCGCGACCCCAGGCGCTGGAGCATATGGAGACGGTGAGGATGGCGGGCCTCGCTATGACGAAGGAACACCCAGCCCTTAAGAGTATGATTGCAGCGCACAAAAAAGGCGAATCTTTTGGAATGTATTCTACATTGCCGGTTTTTTGCTTATTTTTTCCCAAATACAGATGGACAATGTATAATGCGTGGTCAGTCGGTTCACTTCATACTTCAATAGTTGTATTCTAGACATATACACGGCGGACTCAATATGATGTACACCTTGTCAATTTGAAGCTGGATTGTAATCAACCGTATGGGCTTCGATCTATATGCTCGCCTTGAATGAAAAGTTGCAAAGGCAATGAATATTCGACATATCGTATCAGTCATGTCATGTCACGATTTCAGGCTCTTTCCGTCACCCGTCGACCTGACCATTAAAAATAAAACTAGAATGGATATGTATTAACACAGTCAAGAAGGTTAAGGCAATTCCATCCAAGGAGGAAGGTAGTAGTCTGTATTTCTTCTACCTGGAAGAGAGGGTGCAGTAGCGATGATACGTGGTTTTTGAAGCCTGCCGACCTGGCATGCAATATCAAGAAGGAGGCGGCACCGCACGCGCCAGCACGCGGATGTTATCCACAAATCCCTTGACAAGGTCTTCGTATTGGTTCTGTGGGTCACCGGCCATGGCTAGCTGGCCCTGACGGCGGATCTCAGCGGCGGAGGCCTCGATCTCGAGTTCGTGTTCGAAGTCGCCTTTGCTAGGGGGCTGGGTCATCGTCAGAACTGGTTCAGAAGTCGGGGACGGACTCCAGAAAAGAAAGGCTTACCTCTGATTTGGCAACCTGGGTCAGGTCGATCTGGTATGCCAAATGTCTGTAGCTCATGCGGTCTTTGTTTCTATCTCCGCCGCGGCCGCCTCGGCTGTCTACCATTGGGAGGTGACTGACGTCGCCTTCGTAGCTCATTTCGAGGTTGACGCTGATTCGCCAATCTACACTTGTGCGCGGACTGTGCACGTCCATGTCGGCGATGCGGCATTTGACGATCTTAGCGAGCACCTCGCCAGTGCGCTGGTCGACTGTGACGCGGACCTTCGGTTTGTGACGGGGATTGAGGTTCTGTCTGATGACAGGTGGAAGCTCGGATGGCGAAATTTCATAGAATGTGTCTCGCTCTTTTTTGTGAGCGTAGGATAGGGGAATTCGACCTTGATTTGTTTGAGGCATAGATGCTTTCACGGCTTCGTTGAGAAAGTTGTTCATTGCCCGATGTTGTGACTGAAATACTTGTTAATTAAGCGGCCCAGGGTAGACGTAGAAAGGGTACTCACAAGTGTCATGGAACTTTCGAATGCAGTCCGAAAACGAGGGTTTTCCTTGTTAATGACGCTTTCCGTTAAGATCGGGAGGCTGAGCCTCTCGCCGCGATCCATGTCGATAAGGTGCCCTAACTTAGCTTCCACCTCGATGATGGCCCCCTGGCCTGCCGCAGCTGTGCCGGCGGGAGCAGCAGTAGCATCGTTCCTGAGCACTACATGCTGGAACAAAAAGTCGCACACAAGCTTGGTAATCTCCTCATGAGGTATGAACCCGGTGATCGAGGGTTCCCATGGCCCTAAGCTACCTGTTGGGAGAGCCGGAGCGGCCGGGGCTGGGGGTAGCCGGGCTACTGGAGGGCCGTTGACAGGTGGGAGTTCCGACTTGGTCACAACTGTTGCGGCGGTCGAGGGCGCGATTGCAGCGGCTGGCGCTTGTGAAGGGGCGGACCGTCGGCGTGCTTCAAACGGATTCTGGACCGAGTCTCTGAGATGTTTCGGGATTGGTGGGTGCGGGTTTGGAATCATCGGGCATCGCCCTTTGGTGCGAACAGACCGCTGAGCGAAGACAGGGGGCTCAATATATCGTCTTCTCCTCCGCTTCGCAGGACGGTCACTCGCATCGGGTCTGAAGTCGGGAGTAACATCCATCTTGGTCGGAAATGCGTCTCCAGTGAGGGGTTCGTTGGGCTTGAATGACTGGGACGCAGGCGAGCTGTTTATTTGAGACGTCGTTGGCGCGGTATGAGCGTCCACAGGAGCAACGGGCGATTGCGACATATTCATTGTTGACGCTGTGGAGTTCTCCCTCATTGCGCCGTCCCCAGTGCGACTGCTCTGCGCTGCAAACCTCTGTTCGGAAGTCGACGTCATGCTTCCTTGTCGGGACGCTGCAGGATAGGCAGTCTTGGGGCTCACGCTTTCATCCGATTCTCGCCTGTCAACTCCTGGAGGAAATTGTCGCGGTGTCTGCTCCCGGTGTCTCGAACCCTGACGCGAAGCTCTTGGCATTGAAGTTGGAGACATGTGGACTTGAGAGTCCGGGCCAACCCAAGGACTTGAGCCATGATGTGATTGAGAGTCATGACCGGAGGATTGAGGACGTGTGGACGGTGTTGTTTGACGAGGTAGAACTGTGGCAGCGGATGCTCGAGGAGTACCTGGCAACGACCCGTGCGCGGGGGGTGAGAACAGTTGTGATGGATGCGACTGCGAAGCAGCCGAGGAAGGGCTTTCTCTGGGTGGGAATGAGTGGTTGGTCGCGGATGGAGGGGAGAGGACAGACTGGATGGACTGCGATCGCTGCTGCGCGAAATACGACTGCTGCTGTTGCTGTTCCGGGAAAGGGCCCGCAGAACTCGCGGGTTGCGGGGTGTATGGAGAGGCCAACGGTGCAGCCGCGTTATAACCGGCGGACGCAGAATAGGAGTCACGCGAGCCGGAGGAAGCAAATGGAAGAGCTGGAGTGGGCGGACTCTGGCCTCGTTGGGATCGCGGACCAGCACTCAGCGCAGAGGCCGGATGATACTGGAAAGGCGATTGTATTGAGCCATAGGAAGACGATCGCTCTGGAGACGCCTGAGGCCTCTGCAGTGGAGGTGGCTGAGGGGGCTGTTGTTGGAATCCAGAAGGATGGGAAGGCGACGAGGACGAGGGCGATGCGGTGACTTGTTGCGGTTGACGTGGAGGATACACGGATTCAGTTCGAGAAACCGATTGCTGCGACGGAGCAGGGGCAGCATCGGAGGTGCCAGTGGCATCGGTGTTCATAATCGTGCGCAAATCCATAATGGATACTATTCACTAGAAGTCACTGAGGCGAGGAAGGCGAGGAAAGGGGAGGTAAAGAAGATAAAATGACCAAGCCAGACATCCAGATTAAGAAGGGTTATATAAAAAGAAGCACAGGGGCTCCGTCGTCGCAATGGGATGCGTCGAGGGGCCACTGTTCTTTGTCTTCTTCGAAAGGAAAGGAGGGAAGAAAAGAGGGAGAACAGAAAGGAAGAATTGAGAKGGGGATAGGGATGAAAAATAAAGGAATGACTCTGGTGTCTTTCGTAGGGACGGTTCGATTGGACGTTGAGGATAAATTCGGACAACAAATGTGCGATGACGATGGAGACGGAGATGGAGATGGAGATAGAGTGGATGAGACGGAGAGAATTTGGAGAAGCCAAAAAGTTTGGCTGGTTTGGTTGACCTAGCTGCCGGGAGAGCGATGGACAACGAGAGCCATCGCATCTCCCGACTTTCTATCTAATTGATTCTCTCTAAGCAATTCCTGAAGCTATCGAGGTAGATTCATCAATGCACGGGAAATTCCATTAAATCTCCGTTCTCCGTGTGCCCTCACCGTGGATCAAAGCTGAGGTCATAGTAGAGCTATTATATAGAGCCAATTCAACAGAGCTTCCACAGAGTCTTGGATGCTAACTGGATTATACTTTCACAAACAGTAGAGTTATTGATGCATAGTAAAACCCACCTACTCGAGAATACCCAGCATCAAGCAGATAGATAGATGTTTTGTTGACTTCGGACAGGATTGGTGATCGGCACCAGTTGACAACGGAAACAATGAGGCTGTCTGATTTGTCCTCTTCCTTCTCACTCCCCTCTACTCCACCACTTTCTTTTGCCATCAATCTCCCTCTCTATAGTCAGTCGTTCTTTTTTTCCTCACTATCTTTCTTTCTTTTTCATGTTATATCGGTGTCCACAACAGGTGAGAGCCTCTTGAACCTCTAATTTCAGAGATTATGCGACGAGTCTAACAATTGAGGTTTTGTCCTCAGAATGTCTACCGGTTTGCTTTAGCGCCTTGCCGATTGATGGACTCTTGAAGGAACACGTCTGCATCTTGAATATACCCTTTATCGCCTACTGTTGAATATCTTAAGCTGACGACTTTGTCTGAACATTTTCCCCCGATTTTTCAAACGACTGGATCGTTTTGAATCGCCTTGTCGATCTGATTGCGCAATCAGACCCGGTTTATACCAGTATATGGAGTGCTGGCTCTCGCCAACGCTTCGCACAAACTCATACCTGATCCAAACGTCCTCACGACATGTCGCTGGCTGACAAAGACACTCGGACTGCTCCTGCGATCCATGATATTCCCCTCGATGACCTAGAGTCAGGCCCCTATGGAAGCAAGTCGTCCTTCAACTGGACAAATCTATCCGACTACACCCCCTCCAATGTGCTCGCACGTCCGGATCGGCTGTCTTCACACGTACAGCACGTCACAGACCACTGGCAGGAATATTTAGAACGTTGGCTTAAAAGATTGGGCATCGCTCTCACACCGAGCTATCTGCAACATCTGGTGGGCGGGGAGCCTCCCCAGTCCACGAAACTCCATGCGATCGCGGCGCTGGATGGCTTGAGAGGCTGGGCCTGTCTGTTGGTCTTCAATTTTCATTTCCTCTTCACCTACACATGGAAAGTCGCAGTGGGGTGGGGTTTCAATAACGAGAATTACGGGATCCTTCACCTTCCCATCGTTCACCTCCTTGTCTCCGGCCACATCATGGTTGCTATCTTCTTTGTGATTTCGGGATATGTGCTATCCTACAAGCCTCTGAAGATGATCCGTGCTCGCTCCTGGGAGCAAACATTGGCTACTTTAGCGTCCTCGACCTTTCGTCGCGGTCTCCGGCTGTACATTCCCTCCATTGTCGGCATCGCCCTGGTCTTCGTTGCCGTGCGTCTCGGCGTCTACAACTACTCGCTTAAAGTCCTCCATGAAGGGCACACCATCCTTGGCACAAACGAGCAGCATCCTCCTCTGATGAGGTCCTTTACCAAGCAATTCTGGGACATGTACCTCGCGGTGGTGCACCTCATGGACCCTTGGAACTGGGCGCTCTACTACAACTATTACAACCCACACCTGTGGACGATCCCAGTGGAGTTCCGGTGCTCGATTGTCCTGTTCCTCACCATCATCGCAACCTCGCGCATTACAGCCGTTGCTCGCCTCTCCCTGGTTAGCGGCCTAGTCTGGTTCTGTATGCGCTGGGGCCGGTGGGACGTCGTCCTGTTCCTGTCCGGCATGCTCATGGCTGAAGCCGACCTGATCAACGGTACATGGGAGCGCCCAGCCGCAGACGAAAATCTCATGCACCGCACCCGTTCCACCCTCTCCCGCCTCTCAAGCCGCAAATTCTGGATTGCTCTCTTCATCTTCGGCCTCTATCTCGGCTCTGCTCCGAACACAGGCTACAAATGGACCCCCTTCTACATGTGGACCTGGAGAATCACCCCCAAGACCTACCCCGAACCCCACCGCTTCCCGCAGACGCTCGGCGCAGTCCTGATCGTCTTCAGCATAAACCACTCCAAGGATATCCAGAAACTCTTCGTCAACCCACTGTCGCAATATCTGGGCAAAATCTCTTTTGCCTTCTACATCGTCCATGGCCCCATCCTGCATTCCCTGGGCTACTCGCTTATGCCGAATATCTGGAAAATCACCGGTAAGGAGACAGATTTCCAGTACTGCCTGGGTTTCTTGATCGGGTGGCTCATTTGCTTGCCCGTTTCCCTCTGGGCGGGCGACGTCTTCTGGCGCGTCGTCGACATTCCCAGCGTCAAATTCGCCCGGTGGGTGGAGGATAAAGTGCTTGTCAAGATGACCGGGCGGCAGAATTCAACGCCGAACGCACATATTCACTAAGCACGTTAATGCCGTCTCCCAAACTAGTCACTAATCGGTGTTGGGTGTTAATGGCAATGGCATTTTCAATTCGCAAACCGCTTGGTCTGCCCTTTTCCCGTTTGCGCTGTACATATTACATCCCTACCTGGAGTAGAAGTAAATAGACTTAGATTGGAGGAATCTCTATATACCTTCTTGAATTTTGCCACACGTGAGCCCTCACCCTGGCACAGTCAAGCACTGTAGGTTTTCTCTGATTCAATTCAGTCAATCATTCAATCATCACTCATCCAGTTCGCTCCATATACCGGCATGCATGACTTCATTTTTCATCACCCGTCGGATAGAACGATAAGCAAGGCAAACCAAGGCTCAAGATAGATGCGAAAGTAAGGAAAAGGGAACAAAAGGGGAATAAATAGAAGTTGTCTAGAAGCAAAAGATCGCATAGCCGTCTCCATCTCATAATGCTACTCCCCACACGCCTCGGCCTCCACAAACCCCTAACCAATCCCTTGGGTGGCCGGAACCGGTCGTCCCTCCCTGAGGCGACCAGCTCAGGTTTGAGATCTCGTAATCGCATTGCCAGGCCGCAGCTGGCCCTCGTTCGGAAGTCGTTGACGGTGTGCCTGGGTTGTGCACGACGGGGGGCACAGGTGCGGCATTGTGCTGGTTGATCAGATCCCACAGGAGGACAAAGCAGTCGTCTGCGCCGGACGCGAGCACACCCCGTCTGTTGGGAGACCATTCGACGCAGTTGATTGCTGCGGAGTGGCCTTTGAGCTCGAGGATGGCTTGGCCCGGCTGCCGGACATCGAGTACGCGGACGATGTTGGAGTCTTGGGAGAATGTTGCTAGGAGATGAGCGTCGTGTGGTGATGCTGCAACTGTGTTAGGTAATGTCTGGTCATGCATGCGACTAGAAATACACACCTGCGATACGCAAAAGCGGCGGGGGCCAGACGGAATTGGATGGAGCTGAAGGGCTACCGTTTCCAGGGCTCATTACTAGAGAACACTCGTGTCAGCAAGACTCAACACAGGATAATGTGGAGGACAATACATTTGTCATTCTTCTCGGTCGGCTCGTAGATGATTGTGCTGTGCTCCAGGCTGCGCAAATCAAACATGCGCACACTACCATCAGCGCCGCAGCTAACAAAGACGTCGACGCTATTCGCACAGAATCGAACGTCATATACCTCCTTGTCGTGGGCGATCAGCTGTGTTTTGGCTGTGAGCGTAGGAATGTCCCAGATGGTGCATGTGGTGTCGATGCTCGAGGTGATGATCAAGCTGGGAGATATCGTATTCCAATCAAGGGAGGTGATCGGGGCAGTATGTTCGGGAGACTTTGAATTCGATAGCAATGCTAAGGGGGAAAGCTTGGCAGCAGGGGGATCCCGCTGATTTGCAGGACGAGTAATCGAGTTGGAGCTATGCAAGGGCTGGGTGGTGGGTAGTGACCACAGGCGTAGGTGGTCGCCGGACGTCGCAAGTAGGTCGGTCGATTGCTTCTGGGACGACGGAGGCTCCCAGAGGATTCTCGTGACGGGATAAGAATGTGTGGCTTCCGCGGTTTTGACATACTCTATTTTCATGTCTCCCGGCGCGACATCTGGTGTATCCGGGTCTGGTTGCGTCAAATGGGTATCGATGATTTGTATCTGGATTCTAGTCAGCAATTTGAATGAACCCAAACGATCATGAAGCATGTAGGGGGTGTCCCTACATAGTTGTGGTTATCTTCCAAGTAGCTTCCTAGTGCGATCTTGCCGCCAACGGAGCCCGAGCTTCCTGGAATTGGCCATTTACACCAATCCATCGCATATATGGGCCAAGGAGCGATGTAGTTGCTATTCGTTGGAACCTGAGTATCTCCATTAATTGGAGGCATGCTCGGACTGTGGAGTGCGTCACTCAGAAGATCCCCCGACGGACGTATATCGGCCAACCCAAGCGGGGAGTATTTCGCTCCTTGCGGAGTATGAGGCTGGAAACCCGCACCGGGTGATGATCCATATCTGGAATTCTCTGTCACCCCGTGCGGCCTATATTTGGGTTGCTCGAGGTTCGAAGGACTGGACCTCGAATGACCATGCGAATTGACCATGCCTGAACGGGGGGTCGTCGGAGGCTGTTGCTGTTGTGGCTGTTGCGATGCCTGCGGTTGCAGCTGGGTAGATAGTTGAGTAAGCGTTGGGAGCGCAGAAGGCGCTGTGTTCATAGACACTGCTGGAGGACGGTTCACGTTCCCTGGTTGAAGTGCTCCTGGGAGAGTACCGCTGCCACTGCTGGTACCGGCCCCATAGTGACTTGGTTGGGCGCTCGAAGGCTGGACGTTGATGGAAGGAAGGTTGTTCATTGGGGGCTCAGTAGCTGTCGATAATTCGTGAGACATCGATTGGCGCTGCAAGCCTGAACTAGTCTGCGCCCCGGACGGGATATGAAGCTCCTCTGGCTGGCGGCTATAGATGGTCGTCCGTCGAGAGGACTCGTAGGGTTGCGCGGGGTTCGACATGCTGTTGCAGCTCAGTCGTTGAGGAACCCGAGAAGAACGTCTTTCTCGGTAAGCAGCGTTCCCTGAGCTACAACCAAAACTCCCGCTAGTTTCTCACCGGTGACTAGTTCTGAGAGCACGGTAAGTAGATGACTTTACCGTAAGGAGAGGGAGAGAGAGACATGTACAGGTAGGAGTATGGAGCTCCGACCGCACCAAGCCTGTGTGTTGCAGTATGGGATCATATCAGAGAAAAATCACCTTGGTAGTGTTTCACAAGCACATCATGGAGTTTGCAAAGAAACCCAAAAGGACCGTAAAGAAAAGCCGAATGGCAAAGGCTGGGCAGCAACAGGTCGAGGATGAGACACGGAAGAGTCGCTGGGGGTGTCTCGTGCTGCTGAGTCAGCCGTGATGATGAGTTGAGTCTCTCGAAGAACATGACCGACGGCCATACTACTTCTGTTTGTTCGGAGGTAACACAGGGTTTGCGTCCCTGTCTTTTAGTTCTCTGCTATTCGCTGGCTCAAGAAGGCTATTCCAAAATGTCCAGCTGAATTTCTCAGCATATATAATCGCCCAGTGTGTATCATCTGCCGCCCGATCTCCGTCATCTTTTTGCGATCTTCCCCTCGTCTACCCCCCCCCCCGCAATCACCTTCAGGATGGCTTCCGATGACGGTCCCCAGGAGATTGCAGCTCTGCTTCTTCTCCCTCCTCCCCCGGCTGTCAAGTTTGAACAATTCAAAGATGCTTATGAACCGATCTTATCTACTGTTTTTTCCAAACTCTGCAAGGCGCTTAATGGCGTCAATAGCATTGCAATTCTAGACATCGCTATTTCCATACCAGGTCTGCTCTCACGAAGCTCTCAACCTCGGGCGAAGATTTTCCCAAGTCTCCAACATTACTTGGCAAATATCTACAGGCTGATTGGAATCGTCAGCGCCGAGCACAGCATTGAGCTGGATGCCCCCGGTGGTATTGATGCTCGGGTAATCTTTGTTGATTTCCCCACAACCTCGGCAGAGGATCGTCAGACTCCACGACATGGACCGATCCTCGATTTGCAATCGCTGGCAAATTCTTCGCGACTATGGGACTGGATTTACTATCCAGGAAACGAAGCAGGCCAGTACCTAGCAACAGCGTTTGATAGTGTCTATTCGAAGAACAAAGACCCGAACGCTGGATCTTTGCATTCACTCTCAAATCAACCCAGCTGGCCCTCTCCCAAGACATTGATAGTTCCCGAAGTTAAGGCTCAATCGCCGCATTATTCAGTTGCTGTAGGGGGCACATTTGATCACTTTCATATTGGACACAAACTTCTCCTCACTGCCACTGCGTTGGCTTTGGAACCTGTGGAAGAGTTCGACCCGATCCCTGAGCGACTCCTGACTGTGGGCATCACAGGAGATGCATTGTTAAAGAACAAAAAGTATGCTGAATTTCTGGAAGGCTGGGATGACCGATGTCAG
The DNA here is from genome assembly GCF_018340605.1 of Aspergillus pseudoviridinutans. Lineage (NCBI taxonomy): Eukaryota > Fungi > Ascomycota > Eurotiomycetes > Eurotiales > Aspergillaceae > Aspergillus > Aspergillus pseudoviridinutans. The sequence goes on along the minus strand of NW_025091281.1, from coordinate 2,063,380 downwards.
AGCACTTCGTCTTTTCTTATGGCGGTTATGGATTTCAGCCTTCCGGACAGAAGTGCACCGCGCGTTGAGCGGGTATCGCAGCCGGGTCCCAACGGCCATTATGTGCTAATGAAGGTCCGTTGCGGATTGACGCTGAAATTGGTACAAATCACGGACCCGTTTGGACCGACCATCACCGATGAAAGCATCGATGCTCTCGTGGTGTCCGCCGAAACTCGCTCGGGAGGCGCAGCTGTCAATGATGAGCGAGCGAAGAAGGGGTGGAAGAGCCTCGATGTCTTCGAGATAGATGTCTTACATTCAGGGGAGGTTCCCACAACCGATGGCGAAAGCTTTGCGTCGAAAATAAGCAGTACAGATATCAGACGGCGTCGTATGGAAATGGCCACGGCTCAGTGACTAGGTTAGTTGAGTTAAATTCAGCCAGGCTCTGAGAGCCTACCCGGACTGAATATCCTGCTTTCATGACCGTCAGAGACGGGGACGTTTCGAAGGACAAATGACAAGCGGTGCTCTTAAACTGGAACCTGAATTTCGTAGATAAGCACCCGACAATGTCCATATCCTATGGACTATGGGAAGAGCAATTCTGATCAATATGGCTCTCATGGTGCCTGAGTGTGTGGGTTCCTAGCTGCCCTAGTGCCTTCCCCCATGCTTGCCGGGAAAAAAAGAGGAACGGAGGACCTGGTTGTTTGATGATATTTCTCCTTGATTCATTCTGTAGCATAGATGGAGGAATCCCAAACAAAAGGCTCAGAGTGCGAGAGTCTTATTTTCCGACGGAAATCGAGTGGCTGATAAGGATTCTTTTCTCCTTTTCTTGTGATGCGAGACTCAGCGGGTCGGTCAGGATTAGGGAGGACAGCAATGGCATTGTCCCACCATAACCTCACCCCGTCCTGCATGAAATCGACCATGGTGTTTCTCCTGAACGCGCTTCCAGGACTAATAAAGGCAGAGAATCGTCACGCTGATTTTCGCACCGGTCACAGGAAGAATCCAGACCTGCAGCTGATAGCGCGATGATTCGTTTTCTGCTCTCAGGGGCGGGGGTGGGCGTCTGCAGCACAGAGTTGGACTAAGGTCGACGCCGGCCTTAGCAGAGGTCCTGACTCGGCCGGCTGTTTCTCCTGTCGCATCATCGGATCAATCATCATTCTTATGATCACTTCCGTCTTCTTCTTCCCCTCCTGGACTCCTTTAGTCCTGCCAACTCACCGGGTTTTCCTCTCAACTCCCAGCCAGTCGTCCTCCATCTCTGCCAAATCTCCTGCAGGTTCGCGCTGGATAACCGCATGCTCTTTCAATCATGTGACTTCTGTGTGCCAGTCAGCGAACCAATATCCAGTCGTCCTCGAGAAGCGGGAATTTTGATGGCAGAAGGGCATGCAGGGTAGACGTCCATCATAAATGTCACTATTTGTTGACGATGATCCCGGTCGAACGGGCTGGTAGTCCGGGTGGATTGCTCTAACTCTCGTCAGACATGTCAACGGGCTGCATGCACGCAGTGGCATCTGCGGCGTCTGTCTGTTCTCCAGCCTAGACAAGACTGACATTCTGACATTGCAAGAGAGGCATGCATTTCTTCCTCGTCGCCTTTACTTCTTTTGGTTTCTATTTTTCCCTTTTATCGTTGGCGTCTTTCTCGCTGGTCCTTCCTGTTCCCTGATCTTGGACTCTTTTGTTATTCCCAATATATATACCCAAGTCGACCCCCATGCTGACTTGTCGCGCATTATTGACCAAGTCGCGCAGCCGCTTGCAACTCATCTCATACTAGGCTTGATTTCAATGTGGCTGCGACTGGTCACAGCAGCCGAATATGCGGCTGCCTCCTTGTGCGAACAGCATGAACAATCCGCGACACATTTGCGACTTGGCGGACGAATTGCTCAGTGAAATACTCTCGTTCCTCTTGGAGTTGGATCCTCCGATACATGAAGCCTCTCCGACGATCTCACAGCATGTATCACAATACACTGATGGTACGCGCATTCATTTGTATGGGGAGAAGTCCAACTTGGACCGATTCAGACTTGTATGCAAGAGATTCAGGCGAATCGGTGCCCCAAGGAAATTCCGTCGATTCGTCCTGCGATTCTCACGGAATGAATTTGGACGATTGGAAGAGTTCTTGACCATGCAACTAGCCTCTCATGTGAGGTATTTCACTTACATGGTGCGACCATTCTATTCAGAAAACGGTACAGTAACTGAAGATTTTTCGACTCCAAGAAGTATTGAAGGATGCTGATATTTTCCAGGCTGGCCGTTAATCCTGACTGAAATAGAAAAGACCGATCCTTCACTATTCAACACAATCAAGCTTCGGTTGCAGGACCAACAACACATCGTCCAGGAGAACCAGGATCTCCTCTTGCTGCGGCGTGCAATCGCTTCATTTTCGGGTCTTCAGCAAGTCAAACTACTGAGATTACAAGACGAGGCGGATGAGACATTGATGGGACACATTCAAGGGCGCTCGCTGGAGCGATCAGCCATGCTGGAATGGGAGCCCGCTTGCACTCGAGCAGTCAAAAATCTGGCGATTTCTCTTCTGGAATCAAGTTGTAACTCCATTCGCTTTGTTGGGCCACAAATGAGTTCCGACTCCATGATCAGGCTACTGCACACTCCTCCCATGATGTTCTCCGCCTTGGGAGCACGATTGCTGAGCCTGGATATCACCTTCCAGTCGTACACTGCGATGGCCACTACGATGTCAAAGCTGTCTAGCGTCTTCCATGATTTCTTCCGGGCGGCTCGAAATCTGACTGCGGTCCATTTCGGCGTTCCTGGCAGTGGATCTGTATTTCTCCCGCTAAAACAGATGTTTTATCGCGTCCAATGGAAACGGCTCCAAACCGTCAGCCTGCAGGGTTGGTKCCTGGATGCAGATGATATTCTCACAATAGTTCTTCAACACAAGCGACAGATTCGCGACATCAGGCTCATCAATGTGCACCTTCGGGACGGACGCTGGCGGGACGTGTTAGCCTGCCTCCGCGAAACGACGGAGCAATTGGAACGTATAGACCTGCACGAAATCAACTACGTCAGACGAACACAACCCGCCGACCACACGAACGGTAGCAGTAGCAGCTATAGTAACGGCAACGGTACTGTCGTTAGCGTTATAGAGGCCCTTCCAGCGCTCTCTATCGTGGCCAACTTGCCTTCTGGCCCTCCCCAGCCAGTCGCCTTTGACGATGATTACATGTCATTAGCTCCGCGAGGTACATCGACGAGATCAATACCAAAGGCGACCATGCAAAAGCTGCGCGCTCTGACAGTCGACGACCTCGGGGACGACGGACTCGCAGTCAAGCGTGAACAGATCTTCCTCTGGGAAGCGTGGGTTCTTTCGAGTTATTCACCAATATCCTTTTCAAGGCAATGATGACTGGTGACTCTCGTTTTTTCTTTTTGCCTTCAGTATTGACGATCTAGCACACAGTACTGTATTGTATTTCCTTGTCCCTGCAGTTTACATAAAGAATTGTTGGAGGCTGTCTCATTTCATAGCTCCATGTTCATATTTGTTCCTAGCATGCAATTGACATCGTTAGGTGATAGAGGGTTAGGACTATTATGCATTTCCTGTTCAAAACGGAGTGGGAGATAACACCGCACGTGTCCATCCATACGTTAGTAGACCGGACCGGCCATCAATGGCCTTAAGTCAAGTCAGGATTAACAAGAGAAACGAAAGCAACTATCTAGATGTGGACAGAGACAAAATGCATTCTATATACTTGTGCTAAATCCCGGCGCACATACCAAAAACGAACACTACAGTGAGAAGGAATCAGACCTATACCCCAGAAGCGGCATTCTGATCTACAGCAGTCGCAGGCAGAGACGTCAAACCGCCCGAGCTGCCGGGTTTGGTATTTCGTTCTCTCATCAGCCTTCGACCCTCCATAAGTCCACGGAGCCCCCGTTTCTGGAGACCGATGACGCTGCTCAGATCGCCCGTCCAGATCTCCCTGTGGGGCCGGAGCTGGGCGTCTGTGTCGCGGCGGACGCGGCGCGGACGGGACTGCGACTGCGACTCGCTACCCGTGAATTCCGAGTCCGAGTGCTCGTAGCTCGAGGCGGAAGTGGCGGTGCTGGCGTTGCTGATGGAGTCCTCGCGGTCGCGGTCGGTGCGGTGGTGGCTGCGGCCGAAGAGGTTGGTGTTGATACGTAGCGGGATACCGCGGGAGGAGGGCGCGCTGGTGGCCGCGCCACCGCTGGCGACGGAGACGGCGGAGGTGGTGCCGTGTTCGGTGTCGGAGGAGTCGGAGGTGAGGTGGCTGTTCTGCGAGGCGTCGGTGCCTGTTGTGGTACCGGCGCCGGCGCTAGCGGATTCACTGGCTGCCGCGTGTGCGCCGTTCAAGGCCTCGAGGGTGCCGCCCGGTCCGCTGATGAAGCCGGTGCCTCTGCCGCCGCCGGCAGCCATGGCAGCTGCGTTGAAGACGGCGGCTGCGTTGCGACCGTCTAGGATTTGGTGGAGCCGCTCGACGGTCGCCTCGAGGAGGCCGTCTACCTGGTAGGGGCGCGCGAGTTGAAGCAGGGAGCAGAGGATTTGGGGCGTGCAGAGGGAGGATCCGACGGGTGGGAGCGACGAGGTGTACAAGTAGTAGACGAGGACTCGGAGAGTGAGGAAGGTATGCGGAAGGTACAAAACACGCGGTCGAGAGGTAGGGGGTAAGCTATGAGCAGAGGGTATCTCAAGATTCGCTAACAAAGACTTGGAAGGGTTCGAGTGGTTGCTGACAAGAGTGGTGGCACTGGAGTAGGAACTGCTTTGTCCTATTGAGGGAGTAATGGTGATGCTTGAGTTCCGACTGGGGTACATGGGGATCGCTCCACGCAGGGTTGCCGTGTCAGAAACACCAGTGTCGGATGACTCGCGAAGAAGCTGGATGAAGTAAGGACCCCATCGACGAGAAAGAATCCGCGAGTTGACGGGGATCCGCTCTCCGCCAGCTGCTTGAAGCTCCATATCGGCCATTTCAGGAAGAGACTGAGCAAGTTTGCCCAGCTCATCAGATGCGGGCGAGAAAGGTCTCCCACCCGACGTCAACTGCGTCAACTTATGTTGTAGAGACGCAGGAACTGCAGGCGCACTGTGGGAGATGTACCCGGAAGTTGGCGTGGTTCTGCATGGATTGTTGTACAACCCGAAGGCCTCCAACTCGACCATGCAGACGTGAGAGAAGTTGATTCGGCGGTGGTTGTAATCCTCGACCAGACTGCGCTTTCGGTGTCCCAGAACTACAAAAGTATTCCGTCTCGCCCATAGCACTCCACGGTTCCAGCTGCCATGGCCAAAGACAGAGCCTCCGGCGTCGATCCGACCCCATGTGAGAGTCTTCAGGTCGAGCGCCCAGAGAGCGTACTCCTGTTTGGATGACGTCAAGTAGGTACCGCTCACAACAAAATGCCCGTTGATCACACCGCCGTTGGGGAATCTCAAGCCCGGGGGGGATGCTCCACTTTGCATTGGCTTCTCAATCAAGMGACCGTCCGGCAAGCGCACCTGGAGCTCCAGCTTGACATCCAGGAAGTTGTAGTTGGAGTAAATCAGCAGGGGACACCCTTCCACTTCCGAATCCTCCACTGGCTCCTGTGATTCCTGGTCAGCGGCAGCAGACCCGATGTCTGACACATTCATTCCGATCAACGGGGCAACAACACTGCGATAGGCGCCGCAGCTTCTTCCCAGTGAGCTTGTGTTTGTCCACTTCAAGCTGCGCAGGTTGAAAACACTGATCTGCTCGATATAGTGGTTCGAACTATCCTGCCCTCCTACCACTACCATTTCAGCACCGCCAAATCCATCAATGTCGACTCCAATGGTGCCCTGATGGGGGTTGGACGATGCGGGGTTATGGTGAATAGCGGAGAGTGGAGCACTAGCGGATGTGAAAAAGGCGCTCGACGGAAGGATCGTCGCGCAATGAGCGTATCGACCCTGAGGTGAGTCCGTAGCGGGGACTCTCGTCCATGTCCGAGACGGTACGTCAAAAATGTGTATATCAGACATCACCACAACCTCCGGCTGCGCTTCCTGCCCTGACGCGCCATTGCTCGCAGACTCCTTGGACGCATTCGGTGCAGGCGACATGCCTCCATAACAGACCAGCTTATTATCACCAAGAGCACATACGCTGTGAAAATACCGCGGACGAGGGATATCGCCGACGGCTTCGATCTTCGTCCAGTGCCGCCGGATCAAGTCCAGCTCATACAGATCCGACGTCAGCTGCGGGTGACTCTTCGATAGAACGCGGCCTCCGAACACGTAGAGCTTGTCGCCGAGGATAGTGGTGGTGGCTCCCACAAGCGGGTGCGGTTCTCTTCCTGTCGTCCGGCGTACATTGCACACTAAGCCCGACAGATTGATCGGACCGGCTGTAGATGGCGGCGGTTGGTATCCTGGAGAGGCCCCAGACGTGGAGGGTTCATCCCTGCCCGTATCCATGTAACCCAAACTTGACTGACTTCTTGACATCATCTTGAATCCGACTCGTAGCGAAACGACCTGCCTGATTTCCGTCTTTTTGACTCTTAACGTCGTTTTGTTCCCTCGGTATCAGATATCTCGAAGCTTGTATTTCAAAAGGATCTCCAGCCCGTGGTACATCGAGTCGCGAAAACAACCAGGTCACATAACAGTTGGAACACTTCGGGCCGTCACTGCGATCGAATGAAAAACTGGCGAATCGACGTCAAACCACGCACAGGTAGAGAGAAAACACAATCGGTCGTCGTCCAGATCGTCACCGGGACCTTTTTTTGCGTAGATCAGGGGCGGGCGGGCACTGGCAGGCAAGTGAGTGGGACGGGGGCTGGTCGTTCCCCGCCCTTACTCCCCGAGGATTCGAAACAGAGCTGGAGGTTGGCGAAAAAGCTGATCGAAAATATTGCAACCCAGTTGCGGTCAGGACTTTGAGTCGAATGAGATGAAAACAGGTCAGCAGAAAGAAGCGATGTGGAAGGAAGAGGGGGCCGCCGATAGTGATACGGTACTACTTTTAGTGTTGTGCGGGCTTTGAAGCGGTCGCCCGTTCAAGTGGTGCAGGCAGCCAGGCACCGCGGCCGATCCAATGACATGGATGAAGAACGTTGTGGGGATGCTATTAGCTTCTGGCGATTTACGTACTACTGTCTGTTGTTAGATCTGACAGATTTATGCCATGTGACCTTGAGAATTTCAGATCCTCGGACATCTCTCGTACAGGGTATTATTATCATGAGAGCCAGAAGCATATGGGTCGAACGAATTCCTCAGACACCGCACACTGAATACGAACAAGTAGCCCTCTGATTATGCGCTAAAATGGCGTTGATATGTGAATATTAATACTTGCGTATAAAGGTCTGGCTTGTCCATTAAGCAAATGTATGTATTTGATTGAACGAGGTATCAAAAGCAGAAGCAAAATCATTTGATAAAGTCATGGCCATCATATCCCATTCCTTTTGGTAGAACTCCCAGCTTTTCATGCCGCTGCTTTAACTACTCCAAGGAGGCAAGTGAATCAAGTAATAGATTACTCCTTCTTAAGAGTGGTGTAGCGCAGGTAACTATACCATTTGATTAGCATGACTTGTTCATGTTGCGCTCAGGAAAGACAGGACTTACGGCTTGACCTCACGGATCTCGCCAAACTTCTTCTTAGCATCCTCAGTGGAGACGGGAGGGGGAATGATGACATCGTCACCGGGGAGCCAGTTGATGGGGCAGGTAACACCGTGCTTGTCGGTGGTCTGGAGGGCATCAACCACACGGAGAACCTCGGCGGTGTTACGGCCGGTGGAGGCGGGGTAGGACATGATCAGACGGATCTTCTTGGCAGGGTCAATAATGAAAACGGAGCGGATGGTGAAAGCGATGCCCTTCTCGTCGACGTTGGTGGTGTCTTGGTAGTCGACCATGTCGTACAGGTGGGCAATCTTGCGGCTGGGGTCGGCAATGATGGGGAAGGTGAGCTTGGAGCCATTGACCTCGTCAATGTCCTTGATCCAGGCCTTGTGGGACTCGGTGCCATTGGCGCTCTAGCGGAATGTCAGCGAATTTATTCATGACGGGGGACGCCCTGGATTCAGCTTACGAGACCAATCAGCTTGACGTTGCGGGCAGCGAACTCGGGCTCGAGCTTAGCGAAAGCGCCGAGCTCGGTGGTGCAGACGGGTGTGAAATCATCCTATTCCATTTGCGATCAGCCTTGTTTCTTTCCATCATTTGTACTATACTTGCGCGCGCTGGTCTGAAAGATTGGAGGTACTAACAGGGTGGGAGAAGAGGATGGCCCAGCTGTCGCCAATGAAGTTGTGGAAGGAGACGGGACCGTTCGAGGTGTCAGCCTCGAAGTCAGGGGCAGTAGAGCCGAGACGGAGACTGTTGGAATGAGAGAGGATGTCAGTATATGATTCTTAACAATACAATATCTTGAAAATAGCAATTCTGTTCAGGAACACTTACGGAGCAGCACGTTCCTGGGCCATTGTGACTGTGTGTGGAAAAAATGGAAGATGGAGATATAGAGAGAGAGAGCTTAGGGTGATTGAGCAGAGAGCAAGAGACAGGATGGGAAGAGACGAACTCGACAAGGGTGAGTGAGATTTATCAGCTAGATATAGTCGTCCCCTCCCCTATACCAAACGGCGAACAGCCAAATGATACCCCTCTAGATCGTCCTCTTACAGTGATCCATGGGCAAATCACAGCGAAGCTCCTGTATCTCCGCGATCACGCAATTCACCACCGCCAGCAGGGCAGAAAGTGTGTGATTGGTGCAACATGAGCTCATTCTCGGTGGGATGTTTAGCGTGCTTTTCTGTTCCTTGGGGTTCGGCCCCACACTTGCTGTTCTCGGTAATTATGAGGCCTATCCAGCGTCCATGTAGGCTACCTTACCAAGGTACGGATGCCTCGGTGCCTGGGACTTGAAGAGACTCAGTTGCCTACGTAGTATCTGGTTCTAGTTGTCTGCAATCTGACTCCACTTGGTTCTTTATTACTTAATGATGCACTATTCTTGATGAATATGGCCACCCTCTGCAGTTTCTCATGACATGTACTCTTTGTTCCCGTCCCTTCGCGTCAAGTTTAATTTATCTGCTAAGTGCCGAGCTTAACTATGCCTACTGTGTAATCTGATTATTCATGGTAGCTCGTACAGTCCTTTTGAGGGTCCATCAGCCAATCATGCTTCAAGAGGGTTTGGCAGGAGAACATTTGGCTGGCAGTGACTACAGCACAGAGCCTATGGGGATCTTTGAAAATGGCGCAATAGGACATCCCTTTCCGTCATACTGAGCATGCTGGCTCTGCATGATACCTAGCGTTTACTGACAAGAAATCATGCAGCCTCTCGGTACAACAACAGACGGCTTTCAACGATCAATTTTACTCCGTAGATTGACGATCCAGAGCACCAGCGGCCCACACCAGAGCTTCTCGGTCACCGATCCATAGGCCATGAGGGGCAGTTGGCGTCAGATAGTCGAGAATCTCTAATGCTGGTGCACGGTTTCCTGTATGCTGATCAAGAACCAATAAACCCGGGAGAAGTAGATAAAGTCCGTGACATACACTTTCGAACTCACTCTTCTTGAGCGAACCTGATATTCATAAAAACTAGAACCCGTGTAATAGCCCAACCGGAATCAATACCGACTCGACGCAGGCAAATGGAGCCCTCGCTACTGAGTACTAGACATCTCAGTCCACTGTTCCTGATGGAAAGTTAAGACTCTCAAAGTAGAGCGCCAACGGATACTGCTACTTCTGACGGTAGTTTTAGACCTCCTGTCGGATTCCTCGAATAGCGTTGCGTTGTGCCTACCGAACACCACATTATGATAGCCCCTGCAAAAGAGGACATGGGGTCATTTTGCTCTACAGCATGATATATATCGCTCCCACACGTCCTATTATGGTCGAAAAGTCGTCTACTATGGACGCGATGCAAGGTCAGCAACAATGATCAATTTAGAATTTGCAGCCTACTTCCTCCAACGCCAGGAGAACCTTGCAACAAGCATGGCGGCAAGGGTCTCCGTGACTCCACATCAGATTTAAGCATACCGCAGTAGAGTGAGCTTAGACTCCTTTTCCCACCTCTCTAGTTAGAGAACAAATCATGCAAGTTAGAATAGCAGTGCGCTCAAGACGAATACCGGTCTTCTCCAACTGATTTCGGAGACTATAGCCAGCACCATTGGTGCAATTCCAAAACCGAATGTGAACAGAGTAATATGCAGGTCATAGCCGGCCTTACTCGCATTCCACTTAGCCGTCAACTAAGTAGATGGAGTCGTCTGCTCGGCCTCCGCATATGCAGCCATAGGAGTCAGGCAACAGAAAATCATGGTATGGCAGCCTTGGGCTGCCTGACTCAAAGAAACGGGAGACTGGCTTTGTAATGATAGTAGAGCCCGCCGCCCAGAATGCGCAGAGGAGATGCGCATTGGGTAAGACAGTGAGAAGTCGAGGTGCACATATTCAACATCTGATAGAGTGGTCCTGCCCGCTTCGAAATCTCCCTGCACCTCTGCCTCTTCTGCGGCAATATCTGTCTCCTAAGAAAACATGCGTGTTCGCGGTCTCAGAAATTTTCTCTCGCCCTAGAGCCGAAAGCCGACGGCTATCTTTTGATGGGGATTTATTGTTGCATTCTTGCGAGGACTCAGCGTAGTCGCCGGCAATATCAGACCAGAATTATTCAATGATATATATTGGGGGAGATCGGAGGCTTGAGTCAAAAAGCAGAGAATCGTCGTTAGTTTATAGAAGTAGCACAATGGTAGACCCTTGACGGCATACTACTGACTGACGAACTGATCCTCCCCAGGTTGTCACTCTAAGTGGAGGAAAATCCATGTGGAGCACGAACTTGCTTAATCCAGACTGGAACCTGGTCCCTGCTTTAGTGCGTCTGCTTTGGAGGGATGGCCAATGTCCTTGGATCGTCCATCATTTCGAAGGGGCGCATTTCCATGTTATGCGGAGGTTTCTTCCACGAGCCTACCATTTCGGGCCTTAGTTCGTCCTCAATTGCTCAAAGAATATTCACAGATAATAGAATAGAAATGATTGCGAAGCATAAATCCGTATCGAGCTAATTAATCATAGCGGACCAGCGAGGAGGTCGGAATGTTGGAGATGTATCAAGCCAATCGGACACGATCGCCTCCCCGAAGACCTGCATTCGGATCCGTTGACAGACCTTTCGAAAAGCCCAAAGAAGACAGTTATTGAGATAAACCTCACATCTTGTCTTCATGTATTCATTGGCTATGATTTAATACGATCAGAAAAGAGGCCGTTCCAGTGGTGGTGCTAATGCAGTAGCCCGTAGCGGTGTAAGAACATTTGCGCGAAGCGCGTCAGGCCTTGATGACTGGGCCTTTTTGCTTTCTTTCTGTCCGACTCCTTCTCCTGATTATCGAGCTATTGCTTGGTCAAGCCCACTACTATTCAAGAGTACTGCATAGATACTACTGCATAGATACTGCAGACTGGCTCGTAAGTAGTTAGTATATATCACGTGATTGAATAGCGTGACCCACTCCGAGCTCCCGTCCGTCGCGTCCCGTTGCAGCTCGACTGATAATCCCATGTCTCTTCGTTGGAGGCGCGAGTAGAGCTTCCATCCAAGCTGTGTCCAGACCGGTGTCGTCGTCCATACCGTAGTAGTCCCCCAATTTTCTGTCCTTTCCTCTCTACTTACTTTAAGAAGAAAAGAAAGGTGCTGAATCCATTCAGGTTAGTCAACTACCATTGCTATTCTCCCAGTATTAACTTCCTTTCATATTCCTTTCCCCTCTCCCCACGGGTGTTCCCGCACCCAATGACAGGCTTCGCACTCATTGTTTATTATGCGTCTCGGCGCGTCCAGAAAACTGATCCAGTGTCTCACTTGTCCCTTGTCACAGTATCCCCCTTCCCTGCCTTCTGACTGGCTGGTTCATCCTCTTCTCCCTTTTGCTTTTTCATATTTCTTTCCCCTCATCCTTTTGACGTCCTCGAGCACCGTTCTCAGCTCATCACATCAAACTTCAGGAAGGAAATAAAATGGGCCGAAAGCGCAAGTCCGAAGGCGCAGCCGATAGCAATCCGCCAAAGAGAGTGCGTAAGCCTAATTTCAATGCGGATTTCCTCTTCATTGGTCTCTCCATCGATTCCAAGCTGTCCCAGCGCGTCATGCGAGGGCTATAGTTGCCGTCAATCCGCGAATGTGCGATCCTTGGCAGCTTGAACGCATCGTTATCAATCCACCGATATGCCCGTCTACAGTCCTAGCTCTTGTCTCTATCCATAGAAATACGACTACTGACTCCGGATACCGGAAAGAGGCGATTAAAACTTGGGATGAACATGCACTGATATTGACTCTTCGTTTATAGCCTGCAATTGATCCTCACACGGGCGAGCCCAGGAAAAGAGGTCGTCCCAGAAAGTATCCGCCTGGTCAGGAGCCACCACCTCCTCCGGGACCCAAAAGAGGCCGAGGCAGGCCCCGGAAGGACGGGACCATCAGACGTAAGATGCCCGAATGGAACAATCGATTGGACGCGTCGGCTGCATTGAGAATTCTGTGAGACTAACCGCGCCTGAAGCCCCCAATTCGGCACCCGAAACTCCCCAGGGCCCGAAGCGGCCGGTCGGGAGACCCAGAAAAACCCCCGTACAGAATGGAACCGAGACACCATCGCAACCGATACATTCAGAATCGGAAGAGTCAAAAGTTGCAGATGAGGAGAGTGACCGGTCATATTGGTTGATGAAGGCAGAGCCTGAGTCGCGCATGGAAAAAGGAGTTGATGTCAAGTTTTCCATTGACGATCTGCAGGCGGCTGAGAAGCCAGAGCCGTGGGATGGTAAGCCTCAGGATCATGGACCCCTTCAATACAATGCAATGATGGATCGGAGTTGACTTTACTCTTCCTCAGGCGTTCGCAACCCCGCCGGTAAGGGTGTATGAGGGAATGGCCATCGCAGAATAGCAGGCTTACGGAACTATAGCACGGAACCACATTCGGGCGATGAAGAAGGGCGATTACGCCTTTTTCTACCACTCCAACTGCAAAGTGCCTGGAGTCGTAGGCATGATGGAGATCGTCCAGGAGCACACACCAGATGGTTTGTCTTCGACCCGAGTCATGCGCTTGAGCCCGATAACTAACGCATACTTTGGCACATCATACAGAGTCTGCATTCGACCCTGCTCACCCGTACTACGACCCAAAGTCGAAGAGAGACAACCCGAAATGGGAAGTTGTTCACGTCGAGTTCCGTCAGAAATTCAAGAAGATGGTTACCCTCAATGATCTTAAGGCTCACGCTAAGCCCGGTGGTCCTCTCGAGGATCTACAGGTCCTGAAGCAGACTCGACTCAGCGTTTCTTCCGTGACGCCGGCACAATGGAAGTTCATTCTGGAGCTGGCGGGCGAGTCATCGGAGTCCGCAGAGTAGGAAATGATAAAGACATGCATTTGAAGTTGTGTTTTCTCACTGTTATAAATCAAGGGTGCATTGGTCATCGGGATGTTTCATTTGTACATTCATAGGTCATTATCTTTTAGTACTGAATGCGACAGGTTCGCATCATGGGCATATTATTGTATCATTCCGTAAGCCAGGTAGTACCTGAGACATGCGGCCAATATGTCAGAAGAAAGAATCCAGACTTTGAAGGTAACTCCAGCTAAGGGTCGTTTGCCTGGGAAGAGTAAGTGTATCCGAAGTTCCTGGAACGGCCCAAAAAAAGCCCAGTGGAAACCCACTTGGCCGCGGCGACTTTATCGAATGAGAGAGATTTACGCAGCTATCTACCTAGGAAGCTGGTTATCGGCAGGCGGGGAAAGCTGACTGTCTGGATCATCACGAATAATTTGTCAGTTCTTGCATGCACAAATAAATACACCCTGCCTCTTCGCTGCACCTTTTTCGAAGCTCCGAGTGCTGCATATGCTGCTTATGAACACCCCATCTTTTCTTCTCCGACTGCGCCTGCACTGTCTTCATCCTACTACTGCTCCTCTTCGAAAGCCTTCCAGCATCCTTAGAATCCCCAGCAACCCCACCTTCTCTCATCGACACTTCCACAGCACTCCTGTCGTCATGTCGGACGTTGTGCTTCAATTGACTGCTCCCAACGGGCGCAAATACTCGCAGCCCGTTGGTCTATTCATCAACAATGAGTTTGTTCCGGCCAAGTCAGGCGAGAAGTTCGCCACAATCAATCCTTCGTAAGTTTGTGGTCCACCCTCGGCGCATCGGCAGGTTAACTGACGGATCAGGGACGAGTCGGAGATTACTTCCGTCTATGCTGCGGGGAAAGAGGATGTCGATATCGCTGTCAAGGCAGCCCGGAAGGCTCTTAAGGATCCTTCCTGGAAGCTCTTGCCAGCTACCGATCGAGGAATCCTGATGCTGAAGCTGGCTGATCTGATTGAGCAACACCGGGAGACTTTGGCGACTATTGAGACTTGGGATAACGGTATGCTTTTATTGTTTACCTGCATCGGGTTGAATATCCACTGACATCATTCAGGAAAGCCATACTCTGTCGCATTTAACGATGACCTCGGAGAAGTCATCAACACCATCAGATACTGTGCCGGATGGGCCGACAAGGTCCACGGACAGACGATCAGCACGACTCCGGCAAAATTCGCCTACACGCTGCGTCAGCCGATTGGGGTGGTCGGCCAGATCATCCCCTGGAACTTCCCTCTGGCTATGGCTGCTTGGAAGCTCGGCCCTGCGCTCGCCTGTGGCAACACCGTCGTGATGAAGCCTGCGGAACAGACTCCCTTAAGCATTCTCTACCTAGCCACTCTCATCAAGGAAGCGGGCTTCCCCCCGGGTGTGGTCAACATTCTGAATGGTTTCGGTCGGGTCGCGGGCAGCGCCCTGGTGAACCACCCTGACGTGGACAAGGTTGCATTTACCGGGTCGACCGCGACCGGTCGGGAGATCATGAAGATGGCCGCCGGCACAATGAAGAACATCACCCTGGAGACGGGTGGCAAGTCTCCCCTGCTGGTCTTTGACGATGCGGATCTGGAGCAGTCGGCCAAGTGGGCGCACATTGGCATCATGTACAACCAGGGACAGGTGTGCACTGCGACCTCGCGGATCCTTGTTCACGAGTCCGTTTATGATCGATTCATTGCTCTGTTCAAGGAAGCCGTGGCGACAACCAGCAAGGTTGGCGATCCATTCGCCGACGACACCTTCCAGGGACCCCAGGTCACCAAGGCCCAGTATGAGCGGGTGCTCTCGTACATCGAAGCCGGGAAGAGCGAGGGCGCCACCCTTGTTGCCGGCGGCGAGCCCTACAAGAACGTCAAGGACGGCAAGGGCTTTTTCATCGCTCCGACCATCTTCACCAACGTCAAGGACGACATGCGCATCTACCGCGAAGAGGTCTTTGGCCCATTCGTGGTGATCTCGAGCTTCAAGACCGAGGAGGAAGCCATCACCCGGGCCAACGACACGACCTACGGGCTGGGTGCAGCTGTCTTCACCAAGGACATTGAGCGGGCGCACCGCGTGGCCTCGGAGATCGAAGCCGGCATGGTCTGGATCAACAGCAGCAATGACAGCGACTTCCGTGTCCCCTTTGGCGGCGTCAAGCAGAGCGGTATCGGTCGGGAACTGGGCGAGGCAGGTCTCGAGGCTTACACGCAGATCAAGGCCGTTCACGTCAACCTGGGAACCAAGCTGTAGTTATGACATGAGCAACGAATCTTAGCCAGCAAATATGATTTTCTGTACGAAGTAGTTCCTGGCGAAAAGCACCGGCTTCTACACGTGCAATTTGACTCCTTTCATCCAGCCTTTCACATAGAGGCACTGATACCTAGTCAACTAACCACCAGATCCCATACACAGCTCATCCCATCTCATAAGCAGCTAGCAGCATCTGCAGAACAAACTCAACAGCAGCAACAAGGCAACTTTCCTCGAACCACATCTCATACGTCTACCATTCCACCCAGTCTCCAACAAACGCAAGGCACCTGCACCCCATCCCCTCGAATCCACATTTACATTCATTCACAGCGAATACTCAAACATCTCTTGTGCCCGCGTACCCAACCAACGCCCAACTGGCCTCCATACAACGCAGGTAGCGCACATGCACGAAATCCAAATAAGATAACCCAATTGTAGCCAGCATTGGATACTCCGCATTACGTCCAGTATATTCCCATCAGAGCCAATAGGCAAATGAGGCGGGTGGAATTTCCCTCTCTCCTCGATCCGGTTGGAGGACAGTGTACCTCCGTACCCACGGTCCTCTACTTGTCGTGGCAACTCGTTACTCGCCATTGGCGTCCTTGTCTTGGACGCGGTGCGATGCAATGTGATGCAGGGTGTGAATGCAAGGCAGCGCAGCGCAGTGCAGTGCACCTGCAGCTTGTGCTAGCATGGGTAGAGCCTATGTAGGTAGTAGGTCCTCGTCCTGGATGTTATTGTGGGTTGTGCTCTTGGCTTGAGATACAATACCAGTACTCGAGTAGGTATACTTTGCATAGCCGTAGCTTTAGTAAGTGGTCTGGTGTTGTAGAGCTGGTGTCGCTATTTACATCTATTGCCTAATTGCTTACCAACTGGTGAGGTTGATGTACTCCGTATGATGTACCTTCCTTACAAATGCACTGGTACTGTAAGTTACGATACAAGCCAGTACCAACTGGTAAGCGCAGATAATCAACTAGCTACAGTAGCTGCATGCCAACGCATCACAGACTCTGCTAAGTTAACCTAACTAAATGTGTTCGGCTCTGCTCCTTTCTTGCAGCTGCATGAAGAATCAATCATGTGAATTGAAGCATAGCTGTTTGTTATTCCAACCCAAGCTGACAGTGTACCCTACCCTCCTTGCTACACTACCACTCCACGAGTGTCTGTCATGTCAAAATTTACGGAGTATAAGACTCGATCAGTCAATATGACCTCTCAGTCTCCGTCTCAACGGTCGGAACCCTGAAACCTGTCATTGACACTTGACAGCTTCACCGCATTTTCGTATGTGCGGTGTCCATTCTCGACCGCCTCATGCAGCGGTCGGTGGTGGATCAACATTTTCTTCCCCGAGTTAAGATTGCAGGTCACTGTCAGGCAGCGACAGCTGCCTAGTTCCACTGTTCCAGACGATCAGACATGCGCCCTCTCCTCTGACCCGTCACTCGGTTGCACGACTTATGCAGCTTGGACGTTGGGCCGGTCAAGGTGGTGCGGCCAGTGCCAGTGCATAAGGTTGCTGGACGGATCATACGCAGCCATTCTATTTTCATTAACTTTTCCTCTCAAGGAGTAAGCAAAATTGCTTACTTGCGGAGTATCTACAGCGCAAGGAGTGGTTGGACGTGGAGCAATGGATGACGTTGGATTGAACGGACATCCGGCGTATGATCTTCAAGCCTGTTGATGATCGTCGAAACAGACAGAAAGACGAGTCAGCTTCGAAAGCTAACCCGTACGGAGTATGCGTACATTAGACTAGATGGTGTCGATTGCCCCTAATCCAGGATGCCCATAGCCAGACCATAGCCAGACCGCTTGAATTAGCTGACGGAAGGTCGGTACATAACTCGCGAATGTTTATTAGATTACCTTGGATCCGCGGTCCTCGGTAGTTACGTGTAAATAGTAGTGCTCAGCTTCCTTCGAAATCCTTCGAATCCCTAGGGTGGTGACTGCTAATAAAGATTGAACACGCCGAGGCCTCCTTTCTGATCTATCTCCGACAATTTCATGCAGGAGATAATCAAGGGCGGCACACAGGCCGCCCCGAGGCGCAAGAACTGGTGATCAATGCTGCGAATAATGCAGAGTGACATGTCCTCGCAACGGCTGTGCGTCAGATGTTTGACGCCCATGCATTTTGAGTTGAAAACAAATAAGCAAGCTGGCGAACCGCCGTTGAAAAGTCCGCGTGCCTGAACCATGAATGGATGCCCTGTATCCAATGTCATGGGCCAAAAACGGAAGCGAGAGGCCGCAAATGTTTCAGGATTCGCTAGCTGTTGTCTCTAATTTCGATGATGTCTATCACTTACCACTAGACTATCACCTGTCACCCTAGACAAGCGATAGTTGACATTGGACAGGATGGCTGGCCCCATAATATCGATCGGATCACTTCCTATTTGCTTGGATGGCCCCAATTCCTTGGTTTGGATACTTTTCTCCGTTTCTCCACTGCGACGACTGGAATTGGATCTTGGACCAAAGGAGGCGCAAAGGCGGGAAGTTTGCTGTACCCCGGCAACCTTAGCTAAACAGCTACCTCCTTGGGAAGTTTATACGCCATGTGGCGTACGCAGCCCATTAATACGGTCGCTGAAAGCCTTTGGAACCAGAGAGGCGCAATGATTCGAGGAAAATGTGACATATTGTCAATCAACACCGCCATGGCCGATGAAGGGTCTTTATTCTTATCGTATGACAGCTGATTGCTCACATTTTTTTTTCAGGGGGCTTGCGTTGCCGTTTCAATTGACACTCACGAGGACTCGCCAGTATTATCTTATGGAATAAACTGGACTGAGTTGGCGACGGTCTCGATGCCGTTCCAGCTGATTGGTGCCTGTTCCTGAAGGATCAAGGTCCCGACTTCCCGTCAGAGGCAAAGTTTCATCGCACAGGAGGCGAGGTTTAGCCGGTACACTATCTCCCGTTAGCGATAACAGGACGGAGTATCAGTCAAGAAGTTTCCAAAATTGTTCTCAACCATCCAACAAGCAGTGACTGAAGACTGTGAGAACTCAGATGATCTTCGTCACGTACCTGCAGCGTACCGGAGTGGAGCCAAGACAGACTGACATAGATTGTCGCTCTGGAGTCCGGACTATGAGACTGCTGGCCCACTGACAGTCTTCTACTCCGTACCTTACCTAGAGCGAACGGTGTACGGAGCCTACGGAGAATGGACCGAGTGAGCTCTGCAAAGTGGACGTGATGGATAAAGACAGTGGGTAAATAAGGAAGATCGGATTGTGGGGGTTTTGTCTTGGCATTGGCATCCCACGTAGCTGGTCACAGAGACTATTGAATTTGAGCTCAATCCTTCTCCATGACCATTGCTCATTTTGTCGACGGCTGTCGTTGATCATTAGTTGCAGCTAGAGCTCCTGAAGTCAGTCTCAAAGTTGTTCCGTTGGTCTTCACCGTCATCATCCTGACCGCAATTTGACTTTACCGGATCCGCAGAGATCATCCTTTGGCACACTTCACAAGGCAAGCTTTTCCACTTAGTTGGCCAGTCCGTCAGTTGCCCGAAATAGTATACGAAAACAAAAGTCCACGTTCAAGCCTCATCATGGCCGGATTTCAGAAGTGGACCGTTACTGAGGTATGGATCTCAAACACCACCGCTGTAGCTGTTATGTACAGCGTATCTCTGTTGTAGACAAAGGGTGCAATCTCACCATTCCTTGTCGCTAGCCCTACATCGATATAGCAGGTACCCTCCTCGAGGGCCCATTTCACGACGAGGCCAGGAACGAGTTTCGCTTTGTCGACATCTGGGATCAGAAGTTGTACGTTCTGGATTTGGCCAAGGGTCCGGAATCCTTGAAAACAATAGACACAGCTTCTCCACTTGGGTAGGCCTAAGCTTCTAAATAACCCTGATAGCTGATTTGCTGAGCGAGACATGCAGAGTCACCGCCAATATTGCGAATGGCGGTGATGATCACAAGGATAAAATAGTCGTAGCCGCAAAGCACGGATATGCCCTGGCTGACCGCAACACTGGGGAGCTGTCGTATATCCACAAGGTCTGGGACGACCAGAAGGACCCGGAGAAAGCCCATCGGTGAGTCTGGATCATCTGAGAAAACCTATCTCTGGGCATAAAAGTTGACTCGTCCGGAATGCTCTCTGAAACAGAATGCGTTTCAATGACGGAGCCGTCGACAGTCATGGGCGGTTCTGGGCCGGATCCATGAATGATCCCAAAGTCCAGAAACCAACCAACGAGGGCGTCTTGTTCAGGCTGGACCCCGACCTGCAGGTGCATCGCATGGTCGAAGGGGTGTCCATTCCCAACGGGATTGGTTGGAACCCCAGAGACGACACCATGTACTTTACCGATTCGCCCACGGCGAAGATCTTCGCCTTTGATTTTGACGCCAGCACGGGCACCATCAGTAACCGCAGAGTGCATTACGATGTCGGCGAGCCTATGGAACCCGATGGTTTCGCCATCGATGAGGAAGGATGCATCTGGAGCGCGATTTACGGGGGCGGGAAGATCATCCGCATCTCGCCCGAGGGCAAGCTTATTGGCGAGATCTCGTTCCCAACCAGGAACATCACCTGTCCGACCTTTGTAGGGACGGAACTCTTTGTCACCACGGCCAAAGACGATGTCAACGATGACCGGTTCCCAGAGTCTATCCGTTATGGCGGACGACTCTATCGCATCGATGTGGGAGTTAGGGGAAAGCCGAAGAACGAGTTCCGATTTCAGAAGTAGGTTTGCAAATGCCGAGGGGCACGTCAATAGTCATGGATATACGCATGGGACTTTCGATAGTCGTAGATAGCTCCAACATTTATCAGCACAATGTGAAACCTCGTACCCTGCTGGGGAAGACAATTTGTATGAGTGTAGACTCATCAAATATGCGTCTTGCGCACGGTACTTTGAAACACGGTACTTTAAAACGAGGCGTCTGATAAGCTTCCTGGCGATTTCGTAGACTGGTTTGATCTGCCTAGGCTTGGAAGTCAATCAAAAGGTCGACCAGCTGGACCTACACTAGCCAAGAGTCCAATTGCAGATAATGTTGAAGAGAGTCAAGACGACGCAAGGACAGTGTCACACGGCAAAGCAATGGTATGAAAAGCATAACGCAGGCTTCCTCATCCGGGAGAAGACTCACCTGGGATATTCCAGGTTGATAAGCAATACATGAGAAAGAAGACCTATTTCTGAGTCTGCCACATGCATGAGATACGTCCATCTACCAGAGCTCGTGGATGCATTGGAGATCCAACTGCAGGCGCAAGTGCCCAAGGTCGGTGGCAACTCTAGCCATAAGAGAGGCAAATTACAGACTACTGTATGTTGCTGAGAGCCTGTAGCCACCAAAGTCTACTGCTACTAGGCACAGTGTTAAACTTACAATCAAAATCAATTGTTTCCTCCTTTACGGTCGCAAGGGTAGGATTCTAGCATGTCATAAGTTTCACAAGGCACATTCTGCCAACTCATGATACCACGAGCTGCACGAGGCTGTACCGACTCATTTCTCCTCTCGGATAACGGTCTAACTTGCTGGTCTTCTTCTCCGAAAAGAGGTCGATGCCCCATGATCCAGTCATAGATTGTTCGATGCAACTCAGCCACTGAGCTAAAAAGGAGTTCAGACAACCATTTCTAGCTACAGTGGGATGATAGTGCGGCAATATGTTTAAGGTAAATCATTCGCTTGTCTATCCTTCTAGCGCTATGCAAGCCGAGACCAATGCCTACCTATGGCTGGTACCTTATCAAGCATTATCGTCCGTTGTGAGTAGATAGTATCTAGTTTCATGCATGGAATGCCCAAAGGCACGTAGAAGTGACCAATACGGAGCCACTCACAGCGGACGTGGACCCTGCTAGTATCTGATGAAGGCATACAGAGCGTTGGTAAGCCAATGACAAGATATCAATTCATCACGCTCGAGGAAAGTGGAATTCGAAGTTGAGATCATCTCTTGACAGGCGCTTGGAGCGGTAGGTTACTTTGTAAGGAGGGGGAAAAAGCAAAGACGTGGGATGAAGGGATCCGTTTGAAGTGAATGGGAGGGAGTGAAGGATTCGCCTTCTCTTGACGGATTACGTCGGTTAATTTCTCTTCTTCACTTCTTCTCTTCTTCTCTTCTTCACTGACTTCATTAATCCATGAAGGTAAATAGTGGGGAGAGGTAAGCTTGGAAGCATGGGTCTCATAAAATGGTTCAACCTCTATCACGTTGAACCAACAGATAGACACTCAGATTATGTCTGGTCTATGGATATATGGATCATCTTCCAAAAGTGAGCACATGCTAATTTAATCCACTTCTATTTACGAACGAATGAAACAAGGCTCAGGGGCTAAGGTAAGGTTGCCATCTTCGGAGTACAGAGGACTGTCTCTAGAAACAACGGAGTATAGACAACACTTTCCCTGTGGAAGGATTCGCTTTAACTAAAGTTACTAATGCAAGCTGGCACACGCTCATCTGCATTTCAATATTGAGTTCAGCCCCAAAATTAGAGTAGCACTGCCCGCTGGTTGAAGCTAAAGTAATTGGTCACAGTGAGAATTGAGAACAACCATACATAGTCGCCAGGTTGCTAATTGGCATAATATATATCTCCTCTAGGTCAGCTGTGCCTGGATTCTGTCTCCACTTCCAGCTTCCCATAAGCCAGAGATCAGGATTCACGGCTCAGGAGGCCAAGCACATAATAATATATTATTCCATGAGATCTTGATGCCGGTAATTTCCATGAATCAGCTAGTGAGATAGAGCTCTACTACATTTACTCCGTTTCTGAAGCTACCAGTGTGCCACTATTCCCCCTAGATACTCTGGAGTCTGAACGTGGACGTCAAATGCATGGTATCAATTTATCATGATATGAATCATATGAGTGTGAATTGTAAGAGGTACTCCAGTGTGGATCTACAGGGCATACATACTACAGAGTACATACTGACATTCCAGGCTTTCATCCAGCCAAGACAGTGAAAATGACCTAACTTTTATTATTACCAACAAACCACCCAGAATTATGGCCTCAAAGTCAATGCTGCATCTGATGCACAAACCAGTAAAGAAAAGGATCAAGGATCTGTGTATCAAGTCGTGTAACTCACCGGAGCAGGATTAGCTGTAGGCTATCCGAGAGCTTAAAACACTTTCAATGGTGCAGGCACGAGAAAAAGGAATACCGAATAATAGTCAGAGTAGACTCTCCACATCTGACCAATCGTATCTCCAAGATTCACAGGCTCGCTCGGGATTGGTTTTCATTTGGAAATTTCACTGCAGGTAGGTAATTCATCTTTCTGCTGCAGATCATTACTTGCCGAGCTTCAAGCCATCCACCTCATCTGATCACCATAGTCGATCAATGAGGATGTCGCATCTGATGTTGTTGTCAAATACGTACTTCCTCTAGTGTCTTTGTATAAGGCGATCTACTCTCCTTCTAGAAAGTGTACTATGGGACTTTTTCCAAAGTACGAGGTTTCACATCTCGGCCTTGAGATAGGTCACATCGTCCGCGCTACAACAATGCCAATAACAGACAGGAGATCACTCGAAATCCTGCCTACCAGCTGAGATTGGCCTGTGTCGAATCTCAAAAGCACGAGTAAATGCTGCGCAACATGGAAATAAGTACTTTTTGAGTTGTTGAGTTTTAACACTTGGCGTTAGCCTCGCCTCTCCCGCCGTGATCTACGAATTGATTTGCCTATTCTACTGCCTACGTACATATGTATGTTTGAGGTGGAAGCTTATATGCAGCTCATTCGGCATACATTAGGGCATTTTTGCAGCATGCAGCTCGCTGATTCTGGGTCGGCCACATCTGCCAGGAAGTTTGTGCCATCAAGACAACTGATGATGTGTCCACCCATTTTGGTCCTTTTGCTTCGTAGCGCACAGAGAACCGTCGAACTGGGACGCTCGTCAAACGCTTAACAAAGTACAGACTCTTCAAGTCGATGTGGCTTGCATTTGGGGGTTATTTGTCTTGCCTATTTTGCCTTGCGTGTCTCATCATGTGGTGCTCACCAGCATTTCTATTGATGCCCAGATGCCCAAAGATGTAGCTGAAACTTTTGTCCCAGGGACGGTCCGAGATCGACTGCAGAGTATGCTGCTTCCCACACTGATTGGATCTCAGAGAGGCTGCGTTACAGCCGTGTGCCAACTGGCGAGCATTTTGCCATCCTCTTCGAAAGGGGTTGGTCATGGATAGCAGGCTGCAGAACTGTTATGAGACCACTAGCAAAGAGGAATGGTCAGAAAGACCATTTCCTCATCCTGACAGATACAGTTGCCAGAGTGTCTTCAAACAAAGGACCAATTCGCACGTCATAGGGCACAGCGCCGAGGAAGAGAAAAGAGACGGGTGAAGGATCCAACAACGATTGCATGCATGCACAACATCCAAATCAATCCGACCTCGTCAGCTGGCTGGGCCCACTGGGGCCGAGCACTAGGTAAACTTTCAGTCTCTGGCCCCAATCCCATATGCCGTCCCGAGCCTAACGGGGCCCTTGTTTTAGTGCCTTCACTGGCGGCGTGGCATTACGGCATGGCCTTTGTGGTCTTGGATGGTTTTCGAGCTGCATTAGGGAGTATAGTAGGATCAACACTACCGACACATTCTAGTCTATGTGAGGTCTCATGATACGACCCCCGTCCGCCACGAGGCGCGTGTTTTTTTGGGTGGGCCTGCGACAGTTTGACAATTCACTAACTCGTTCAGCCATTGATATCCTGCGACGCGGGATTCATATTAGCACGATCCATCATACTCTAACAACTCTTGTTCACTGTACTACGGAGTATTGTACTTAAGTTTAACGTACTCCTGGACACAACATGCGTTCAAAACGGCGACATGCAAGGTGTAAAAAGTCGGCATAATTGAGGGATTGTTGATTATCAGGACCCTGACAGAGATTCTATCAGAATTACCAATTATTGGGTGTTTCTCTACAGGGAGGCTAGGTAGTGACATGTCTCGTGCACTGTTGATCTTGCTCAATATCTGGATGCCCTCATGGTGATGCTATAATAGCGGTAAGTAACTATGCCTGTACCGAATATGTATCTGAGACAACATCGGTAATACACTAAAATAATGGTACGTTGTGGTACGTACCAGGACTCCACTCCGATCCTGTCCGCGCCCATGGTGACGGCGCCCTTTATCTGGCATTTGGCCCCATGAATTTATGGCCGGGTCAATGTCCCTACTTGTATCTACTCCGTACATACTCAACAGTGGAAAAACCAAACTCAGACTCAAAATATGCATACCAACA
This sequence comes from Aspergillus pseudoviridinutans, assembly GCF_018340605.1. Lineage (NCBI taxonomy): Eukaryota > Fungi > Ascomycota > Eurotiomycetes > Eurotiales > Aspergillaceae > Aspergillus > Aspergillus pseudoviridinutans. Next base: position 2,038,309 of record NW_025091281.1, on the reverse strand, counting down.
AATGGCTGCCGGCAGAAGCGCAGTAGCACACCTTTATCACCTCGATCATCAGATGTCGTGCGCGATCAGCTGCATTTCAACCTGAAGCCAAGGTAAAGTGTCTTTGGAGTAGAGCGGGTCTCTAGTCTCTACCTGCCTTCCGCTAGCTCTCTGTCCGTCATAGCTAGAGCTTCCTTCCCCAAACCTAGTAAGGTACCCAATTTCTGAGTGGGGAGTGACGTTGGAGCTTACAGCCTTCCAGCTCCAGTTTCAGTCCAGCTGTCGACCAACTCGTGAACTCCAACAGAGCTTTCAGCTTTCCGATTCCCCGGCCCCGTTCATATGGCGTTCCCTCCTTTAGGTAGGTAGCTACGCGGTATCTACTGTACGGAGGAGCTGTCTAGGTAAGCATTGGCTTTGATACGTATGTCAAGGAGGTTCAGGTCTACCTTACTACGTGGATACATAAGTAGAAGGGGTTCTGTCTTCATAATTGCGTGCGTAAAGTTTCGAATATCAATGATACCTATGTAGATTAAAGTCTAGAACTTACCAAGACTAAAGACTGTCTTGGATACTAGTCGAATGTGACTAACGGTTAAATAAAGCAGTGCTACCTACATCCAGTTCCCATGCGAGCGGTTCCCGGGCGGGTCCCAGGCTCCCAGGCTCCGAGGGAAAGGTGCCCACTTCCCAGTGCCAGGTCCAGTACTAGTGACCATACCCACCAGGCTCCACTCGATTCCTGCTTCCCCCCGTTTCCCACTGCTCACCGCTTGATCTGCTGCTGTCTGCTGTCAACGGCCCTCCGACAGTCTGGCACAGTCAACATTATTATTAGGTATTATTATTGTCATCTCGACTATGGTAGGTACTTTGGGCCTTGGGCGCTGTGCAAGTGCAATGTTTCTCGAAAATAAAATAAATTAAAATTATAAAAAAAAAGAAAAGTTAATAACGATAATAATAGAGAAATATGTCTGAGTTATCATTCTAAACCTGCCTGATTCCTTCCAATTCCTTTTTTTCCTGCTGCTGCTGCTCTCGAGGTACTACTACTTAATTCTAGTTGCATGTTCGATCACCACCTTATCTCCTTCGTATCCTCTTCTGCAACCTGATTAAATCCCTAGGGTTATATTGAGTTGCTTCCGCTCCAGCTGGATACCTCCTGCTTCTGCACATACTTCCTCTGGCCCCTTTGTGTTCTAACCTTCCTCACCTTCTGTTGTATTTCATCACCCTCCCCCAAGGCAACGAAGACCGAGTGTATATATTCCCTCTGACTTATTACTCATCTTCATCGATCTCATCATCTTTCTTCTCTCGTCTTATACAGTTGACTCTCATCCATCATCCTGGCTACTCTAGGGATCAGTGTTTTGAATACTACCTCCTACTCCAATCCTGTTCATCTGCCTTGTCAATATAAGTCGCTGCCTGGCTATCATATTCCCCAACACACCAGCTTCCTCTCTCACTCTCCTCTCTCCGAGATACAGCGGGAGAGGGGAGGCCCTGCGCCATGCCCCAACCCTCAGCGGCAGTCTCACGAAAGTAAACCGGAGCACATGTCGCACACTCCGCCGGCTTCTGACCCCTTGAAGGACGATTCCCTCCGCACAGACTCATGCAGCTTGTCCGAAAAGAAGCGACCTCGTGTAGACGATGATCCTCACTCGTCCGAGGGCCGTGATCTCGTGCGTCCTCGGCCGTACTCATGGCGCCCTTCTGCTCCAGTGGAACCCCCATTGCAAGCTGCCCAGCTTCGTTCTATTGGAGTGCACTCTATACTGAATTCCCCCGCAAAACCTGCTCCTACTTGTCTGGTACCTTCGGGGGGAGATAACCTGAGCCTGGCGAGACATCAGTCATCCGTCCCTCCATCTTCTTCTGCACCTGCTTCTCATGTCCGACTGCATTCGTCGCCAACGCTTCGTCTTGCTTCGCCCGCGATACATCATGCCAAACGGCGTTCGCTATCGCCTGGGTCGGTGGACCGTCAGATTCTCTCGCCCGTCTCCCCCACAGCTCGGTTTGTCGGAGCCGGAGGGCCGTATGCTAGGAAGCACAGTACTGTACAGTCTCCCCTGGCTCAGGAGTCACGGCCCGGACTGTATCGGTTGTCCTCTGGGTCGCCTCTGCCGTTGGAAAATGCTACAGTGAACCCGAATCATGCACCCGAAACTATAGCCCCAGCCCCCGTCTCCATCCACTCCACTCCAACCTTTCACAGTCGGGGAACGAGCGTGAACCCGACCCCTACTCCCAGCTCCCAAGACAGGAGCCCCACGACTCCTCTTTCCATATACGGTCCGCTCGGTCGAGCATCACCAGCGATCTCTGGGATGCCCATCCCACAATCTGCACCATCGTTCGCTAATCCCCCGAGATATGGAACGGCAGAACCGGTTAGTCGATTGTCGTCGGTTGGAGGTGATAGGCCGGCAGGAGATGAGCAAACCAGCATGGGGGGACCTACGAATGCCCCACCTCTGCCTGGGATGATTCCCTGTATTTTGGACCTCAAGTCCGGGTCATCCAGCCAGGCAGAGAAGCGAAAAGCAAACAGCGATGCCTCGAGAAGGTTCCGCAATCGGAAGAGGAACGAGATGCAGATGGAACAGAAGATCACGGCACAACAGGACGAGATCCGGAAGCAGCAGGAGGCACTGCACAAACAGGCGCAGGAGATTCGGGAGCTGATGCAGCAACGCGATTATTATCGATCCGAGCGGGACTTTTACCGAGAGCATGTCACTCGACTCGTACCGCCGGGGCAGCTTCCAGCTCGGCCACCATCCCCTCAAGCGTACCGTTCGATTCCGGAGCGGGAAGCTGAGACAACGTGGTCCGCTGCAGAGAGCAGAGGTGCCATGAATGCTACAGGAGGATCACCTGGTAAAGCGACAGCCTCCAATGCAGTTTCTGGACTATCTGTCAGACGAGACAACTGGCACAACAATCTCTCATACCCAGTGGCTACTCATGAACAACAGGCTAAGCCACCACACCAGCTGTCTGAGAACTGGACGCGTTCCTAAGCGAAGAGCGAATTAAGGGTATCCAGCAGACCGATTCTGTGAATCGTTGCATATGCCCGCAGAAAGCGTAACACCTCTAGCTCATGTATTATCCTTTTCATTTGTCTTTTTATTCCTACTATGTTGTCCATCAAGATTGTTGCTGTCTCTTTTCCCCCTGAATATAAGCAGCGTGCCTGCATTTGGGCGCGTTCTCTGCGAGAAAAGCTTGCGTCCTCATTTTGACTGTGGCTGAGCGCTTATATTCATCGAGCCCGTTTTATAGATTGTCTTGGGTTTCTGGGAGGTCAGATTGTGATTTAGTTTGCTTAAATTGCCGCAAGTGACCCTCATCTCTGTACATAGCTCAGAAAGCCGTCCTTACGCTGGCAGGCGTTGGAGAAGAACCTGGTACATTACCCTCATGATCTCGTCCGTTTTACGCATCCACAAATTCCCCCCCATATAGAAGGGTTTCCCACTGTTCATTCAAACAATCACACGCTAGTTGCTACATGTTGCAATTCCATTAGCCCAAGCAGTCACTGCTGATCCGTGACTTGAATGCATCTCCTGCATCTCTGTCCCTCGTATGGCGCACGCCACCAAACCAGTCAACAAACAGCTCGATGATCATCGCAGCTAATTTCTCTGAAACATTGCTCCGATGCTAGTTTTAGAATTCCATCTGCAGGGTTCATGTGTGCCATATCACTAGCAAAGGTAATTAGATTGCAAAGCAGGTCTGCATGGAAGATGCTGTTGGGAGCACATTAGCGATGTTCTGGAAGTTGTCTGTTGCACACGTTGCGATGAGAGGGCGTTCGATTGGTGGTGGAAGAAAAACATACTCGCCTTTAAAGAGCAGATTAGATTGCGCGCACTGAGTCTGACTCTGGGCATTACAGGGCTGTTAAAGTGCTATTGATATCTACTTCGTGTTTACTCTGTAGACTGTAGATAGTTTGGTCGTTCTTGATTTACTGCAGAATTGCTTTGCCTGGAAGGTAGCCAGTGTTAAAATAAAGTATTCACAGAGTTCATCAATATGTTTCCTCATCGAATCCAAGCGATCCTCTCCAATATCTATCATGATACTCTACTATAATCAATCTAATCTCCAGAGTATTCAAGGCACCAAGGCCCCCACATAGTCTCCCGGCTCGGGATCTCAGGCTGTCAATCTCAGGCTGCCAGGCACTCTCCAACCACCACAACGGGTGCACCCACGTGGTTTTCCGCGCAGCCTATCAGACGCTCGCACATCATCACACATCGGTTTGGCTCAACACTATGGATCTCTCCTTCGGTCAAATTTCTGTACGCTATCGTACTCGGTTCGGATTCATTCCCTGCTCCCCTGCTCTCACGCGACAGACTTACGAATCGCTCCACTGACGCCATTGGCAAGCTAGCTGGCCCGGACGTCCGTTTCACATGCGGAAGGAAAGTGCGATATGAGTCCGGTGGGAAGAGATGAAGGAGCTATATAATGGCCGGCGTGTTCGGCGGGGTGAGGAGGATTTCCCGCTCAGATTGAGGGTTACGACTTTTAACAAGGGGAGAATCCTGATTGTTGGTATCATGGGTGCTCTTACTTTCCTGCTTTCGGTAGTGTATCTGCTATCTGGGTGAGTGGCTCCATTTTCGTTGCTATGATAGGGCTGTGGTTCTGATTGTGGTACGGAGTAGGGTGTCTTCGGCACCGACTCCGGCTGGCAACGCTTCGTGCGATACGGTAGAGCTCGGGTACCAGTGCTCTCCTGCGACTTCTCACCTGTGGGGCCAGTACTCGCCGTTCTTTTCGCTTGAGGACGAGCTTTCTGTGTCGAGTGAGCTTCCCGAGGATTGCCGGGTCACCTTTGTGCAGGTGCTGTCCCGGCATGGAGCGCGGTACCCTACCAGCTCGAAGAGCAAGAAGTACAAGCAGCTAGTGAAGGCGATCCAGAGAAATGCTACCTCGTTCAAGGGCAAGTTTGCCTTTCTGAAGACATACAACTACACCCTGGGTGCGGACGACCTCACTCCCTTTGGGGAGCAGCAGATGGTGAACTCGGGGATCAAGTTCTACCAGAAGTACAAGGCTCTTGCGCGGAGAGTCGTGCCGTTTATTCGCTCCTCGGGCTCGGACCGCGTCATTGCTTCCGGGGAGAAGTTCATCGAGGGCTTCCAGCAGGCGAAGCTGGCGGATTCTGGAGCCACGAACCGCGCCGCTCCGGTGATTAGTGTGACTATCCCTGAGAGCGAGACGTTCAACAACACGCTGGACCACAGTGTGTGCACGAACTTTGAGGCAAGTGAATTGGGGGATGAGGTTGCGGCTAACTTCACTGCGCTCTTTGCACCTGCGATCCGTGCTCGCGTCGAGAAGCATCTCCCTGGTGTGAAGCTGACAGACGATGACGTTGTCAGTCTGATGGACATGTGCTCGTTTGATACGGTAGCGCGCACCACTGACGCGAGCCAGCTGTCGCCCTTCTGCGCACTCTTCACTCACAACGAGTGGAAGGAGTATGACTACCTCCAGTCCCTGGGCAAGTACTACGGCTACGGCGCAGGCAACCCTCTGGGACCGGCTCAGGGGATAGGATTCACCAACGAGTTGATCGCCCGGTTGACCCGTTCGCCATTGCAGGACCACACGAGCACCAATTCCACTCTGGACTCCAACCCGGTCACCTTCCCGTTGAACGCCACCATTTACGTTGACTTTTCGCACGACAACGGCATGATTCCCATCTTTTTTGCCATGGGTCTGTACAATGGCACCGAGCCCCTGTCGCTGACCTCCGTGGAAAGCACCAAGGAGTCGGACGGGTATTCGGCGTCCTGGGCGGTGCCTTTTGGCGCGCGAGCCTACTTCGAGACGATGCAATGCAAGTCGGAAAAGGAGCCTCTTGTTCGCGCTTTGATCAATGACCGGGTCGTGGCACTGCATGGCTGCGCTGTTGACAAGCTGGGGAGATGCAAGCTGAATGACTTTGTCGAGGGATTGAGTTGGGCCAGATCTGGAGGGAATTGGGGAGAGTGCTTTAGTTGACAGTTGCCATTGTTCTGTCGTATTAATAGATCGTTGCTCTAGTGATTGACTCAGTTGTCATTCACTTCACTTACCTTGAATCAACTGCCGTGTTCCGTCGCACTCTCACTTCAACCTTCATATGTTCTTCTTGATAACTCTCTACAACCTTTCAGCTTCCTCTCAACTTCCAATCAATGCTACCCTCTAGCCCTTACAGCAGTACATGCCAAATGCCCATCTACGACATAACCCACTACCTCCCCATCGAGACCCTCCCACCCCCCGAAACCGACAAAACGTACTACACCAAACCCATCCTCGTACTCATCGTCTCCCTCCGAATAAACACCTGGAACAAATACCTCTCTGTCATCCGCAAACTCCAGCGCGAGGCCCGCCTCCTCTGCGTCACAAACGTCTACGACCTGAATGAGCTGGTCGACGAGCACGCAGACGAGATCGCAGGCTTTATCGTCACAACGAGGGATATCATGCTCGCGGACGAGTACGTTCCTGTCCTCCCCTCTCATCCCAATAAAAACAAACACCAACAGCCCGATCGCAACACCACAATCAAACTCAAATGAAATTGAAATCGAAGAAGGAATGATAGAAGGCCTACCGACCCGCCTCGCCACCCTCCTCAAACACCCACCCGCGGCGCACAACAGCTACTCCCTCGTCTTCGCCTTCGAGTTTCCCCGCGCAGCAGCCAAATACCCCACTTCCTTTACAGCCTTTATGCAGGCTCACTTCGGGTTGAACTGGAGCATCGCAGGGACATCGCGAACAAGAGTAGCGATGGAGCTACAGCAACACATTCTGGGGAAGTTAGCGGCGAGGACGTACCGCCGGCGGTTCCATATCCGAGGTGTGTTTCTGCGGGGTGTCCCGAGGCAGGAAAAAGTGTTGGTAAGCTGCGAGAATGGGGAGATTGAGTTTGGGGAGGGGGAGAGGATGAATCGGTGGACACTTTGGCATCGGAGGCCGTGGATTGAGACGCCGGATACGGTTGTTGGGGAGTGGGATCAGTCTGAGGGTGATGAGGAGGAGGGATATTTGGGTGATAGTGAGGAGATGGATGATGAGGACGATGGAGAGGACGACGAAGACGAAAAGCTTCGTGCAGACTGCCCCGTTGCCATCCACGAGGTCAAACCCGCGAACGAATCAGAGGACGGAGGAAGCTACGTTGCCTTTGTCGGCCACCTGGAGGACAGCCGCTCGATGGCCTCGTTGATACTGGGGATCTGTGGTGTTGAGATGGACGATTCTGAATAGTTTGGCTCTTGCAGTTTGGTTTGGATTTGGTACATCTGATAGCTGAGCCGATACCAACAAGTGACAAATCAAATGTCAACACTAATATACAATACTAGTAACAAAACATATTCTACTCCTTCTCTTTCTCCTCCGTAGACGGTCTCCCCAACCGCTTCGGTTTACTATTCCCATACGCTACAAACATCAGCTCAATCTCATTCGCAGACAAGAAAAGCGCACATACTCCGGTCATACAACACCCACGATGTGTACAGAAATATTGGCAGCGCCACAATAGTCGACAACCACCTATCATCGTCATCAGTTTAGTACCGAAAATAAAAAGCGAGCTTAGGCTTACCGTCTAGCGGCGACTTTGTACTCCTTCGTCTGCCGGATATCTGAGATCTGGGCTTGGGTCCGGGGCCGCGTTGTTCGTCGCTGCGAGAGGGTTTGCGGGTCGACGATGACTCTGGGTTTTGAGGTGGAGGGGTGCGGTGGGGGTGTAGATTTTGTCATTGTTTTACTTTTCAGGTCGGTATATACTACAAAGTAGACCAAGATGAAGTTGATGCAGGAAATGGATTGTTACAAGGTCATGGACCGTGACGGGTGTGCGGTTGGGGGAAAAGTTTGCCTTGGTGCCTTAATGCCTCAGGCATCTTCAAATCGTTTCTACGATCCCGTGTTCTTTGCCTACTATCACACAATCAAGTCTGTCTGATGGATATCGTAATTCTGTTAACGCAAAGGTACATTTTAAATTACATATCCGCTAATATCAATTGCTTATGCATCCATGACCCGTTGCTTGCGCCGGATCCGGTATGCCTCGAAACCCCCAGGATTGTACAGGTAGAAGAAATAATACATACAGTCGCCATCAACGGCACCTCACACGCAGACGTGTCGGTTCCTGCTGATGACTTGAACATCATAGAAATGTCTAGGGAGGTCCGCAGCGTCCAGCTCGGCCCATCACCTTACAAACTTTGATGAAACAATAAGAGCAACGATGAAAATATCATAAACGCCAAATGAAACAGAAGAGCCCAGAGTCCGCCGGATGCTTCGCTATGCTTTGATGCATGTACTCAGTCCGTTAACGCCATGCGACAAAAGTGTGATTAGTTCAGATAAATTATGTTGCCTCCTTGCCAATCAGAGCAGAGGAGAATTCAAGGGGATTCTCTTGATTCTCAGAGAAATGGGGTATGGTTGAGAGCAAGGCCGATAAAAAGTCAATCGACTGCTCGCGCCGATTGTTCATAATTCTGCTGGATGACCAGCTCAGAGGCAGATAGATGTAGTCGAAGATTCCAAACTCAGCCTAGACTGATTGAATTTGCAGTCGTCATCGTGGATGAGGGAAGAGGATAGTGATAGTAAAAGGAATCAGATGATGGACATGTAATGGCTGGTAGATTGACTTCAAATAAAATGCACGAGGCCGACTTCATCCCAAGTGAAGTGCGGTAACGACCTAGTAAAACGTAGGCCAAGCTGTATCAACTCGACAGATAGTCAAGCCTTGAGATGCCAAAGTGACGTGAGGCGGGGTGGAATCAACTGGAGGCGTGACGAGAAGGCAATTGAGGAAGGCGATCGAGAAAGGCAGAGACCAGTGAAGTAAGCGTGATTCGAAGTAGAGTGAAGTTTGTAGAAGGCGAGATAGAATGCAAGTGAAGAGATACTAGCAGGTAGCCGAATCATGCGCTTTTCATGGGCTCACCTGCAGGGTTCCCGCCTCCGTGTTTCGAAGGAGTGGCGGCCTTCTTTCGAGCGGCCCGACGCGCCCTCTCCTCGGCATGAGATTGAAAATCGGCCATAAGAGCCGTTGCCGCACGGCGCCGCGGACGACCATTCGGTGTCTGGTTCACCTCTGCGGGACTGGCTGTCTCTGGCGATGGCTTGCGTCTCTTAGATGAACTGGACTCGCCATTCGTCTCCGCGTTGGCGAGAAGGCGTTTCTTCGATGGGCTGGATGGCATTGCCCCAAAAAGCATTGCCACCGCCGTCGCTTTCTCGGGGTTAGAGAACTTGAACTTCACGGTGAGACTTGGCTTCTCGGCCGTGGCGGCGGCGGCGGCAGCGGGACTGGGAGCACTCTGATTCTGTCGCCGCCTCTTGGTCCCCGAAGTCGAGTCAGGGGTATCATTGACGGGCTCAGTGCGCCTTCTCTTGCGCGAACCACTGGCAGGCTTCTGCTCCTTCGCGGGCTCACTCTGCCCAGCATTGTCATACTGGGCGATCAAGGCCTCAATCTCCGCGGCCGACATCGTCCGATCAACCGGGATGCCCCTCAGCCGGGCGCCCTCTCGTGCCTTGACCTTAGCCTTTTCCTCGTGAACGTCCTCCAGTCGAAAGGGGAGATTCGTTTGCTGTGGGAGATTACGCTCCCCCAGCCGCGGCGGGTACCCGAAAATCCGGTCCTTCTCCGCCTGTTCACGCGATCTGAATCGCCCCGGCGGCTGGGGGAGCTGGTCATCTCCGTAGGTGTTGGTGGGATGAACCCACTCAAAGTCGGAAGAGACGAAGACGTACTCCTCCCCAAACTTGTTGAGAAGACCTGTGTGCGTCCAACCATCCTCGTCAGTCCACGGCTCCGATACTTTCGTCTTGTCCATACCGAATGGCAGGCTCGAGGTTGGCCTACTTTCTCCCTCCGACCTCGCCCCCTCTCCATCTTGCCCCCGCTGCTCCACTTCAAACTCTTTGCGCAGGCTCTCCAGCCTGGCATCAAGTCCGGCATCCAGCGCAGGGTCTGCAGACACAGCCGCCGCCGCCAGCTCAAGCAGCCGTCTGGCAATAAATGCCGTGTCAGGCTGCTGAGCGGCAGACACATGCGCAGATGCCGGAACCTGATGCTCAGGCTGGGCCGCACCTCCCTTCTTCTGCCCTAGACCCGCCGTCGACTCGGGTTTGCTGGATGGAGCCCTCGAGCGGCGGAACTGTCGCTCCGACTCTAGGGACTCCAGAGCCTTCATGGTGGGTTTCCGAATGCGACTCGAGGTCCTTGCAGCAACGGACGTGCCAGTGGATAGACTCGTCGGTGAGCTCGGGCCATCCACCTGGCCATCGAGGCCGAAGCGGTTACCGTACATCTCGGGGCCATATTCGAAATGGAAGTTGTCACGGTAGGCTTGCGCAGGCGTCCCCTCAACGCTGTCGGCGACCTCCCCATTGTATGGGGTGGTCTCAAGGACCATTAGGGTCGCGGGGGAGTCCAGACGTTTATCGACAGCCAGAAGTTTAGCGGCGGTTTTGGCTCGCGAGCTTCGAGTGTTTATCTTGTGAGAAAGAGGTTGAGCTGCTTCGAGGGTCGGATCTGGGACAGAAGAGGGCTGAGATGGAGTCTTGTGAATTTGGACCGGAGGATTGTGATTGTGCTTAGTCGACGTCTCTTGAATATGATCTCCAAGATTGCGATCGATCCCGGTCTTGGACTTGCGATCACGACGGGATCTGGCAGTAGAGCCGCGTGAATTTGTATTAGCCTGGGCGGCGGGAGTTGTCGAGTCGGCTGTTTCAGCTTTTTCAGACTTGGGGGCAATGGGGGTAGCAGGTTTGACTGGTGTAGCTTGAGCCACCTTGTTGGCAGACTTGGTCGCCTTGGCGCTCGCGTGAGATGTTGTCTTGGCTTTACGATCAATGCGAGCCGGAGTAGAAGGGCGCGAAGCGGAGGCTTTGACAGAGGACTTGGGATGGACAGTGTCTTTCTTGTCGCTCACAGCGTTGAGCTTCGCAGGCATGGACTTTCTTGCCTTGCGATCCTTCTGCGTTGTTGCAGGAGTCATGGTCGACGACTTCGAGATGGACTTGTTTCCGGATGCGTTGGCCAGCTCGGCCTCGGTAGCCAGAGACTTGCGTTTCATCCGAGGGTCTTTGAATGTGATGCGCAAATTTGACTTAGACGGCGGAGCTTGCTCCTTGCGCTTAGAATTGGAAGTGGTAGGAGTCGTCAGTTGATGGCCTTGCGAGTCACCTGCATCAGCGGCGTGACCATTTGGCTTGCCTGACTTCCTATGACGGTCGCTGCTTTTGGCATCACTTTTAGACTCTGAATCAGGAACATCGTCTTTCTTTTGCACCGGAGTCTTGGTGATATTTTCTGGCTGGGAGTCCTTGAGATCAACTGGACGTTGGGATTTACGACGCTTCGTTGATGACGCCGATTCTTCGAAAGAAGAGGCGATAGGCGTCGGCGGTAGAGAGTAAGAGGTCTGAGCCATCTTAATCTTGGTCGACTCTGGCTCTCTTGTTGATTTACGTGAGTGATGAGAAGAGCTACGTCGGGAGTTCGTTTTCTGGATACGGTTAGAGATGGAAAAGAAGCGGGGATGGTAAGACACGTACAGGAGTTCTATCAAAAACAGAGTTCAGAGACATCATGTCACGGGGGACGGAATCTCTTTTAGCCACTATATCTGGGTTAGCCGTTGGGTCAGAGGAAAGAAAGATTTGTGTTGAAGCCCTAGTTGAGAGCGTCGACTCGAGGGACACAGCGGGAGACATGCCAACACTCGGTGCTTGCCACTTACTTTTGCCAGTTTGCAAGAGATCTGGAGTAAATATCCAGATCCAGGTATTCAAATAATTCTGTAATGTAAAGTGCTTCGAGACTTGGAGAAGTACGCGAAGTATGCGGCGTATGCGGTAGTAGCAGTTGGGATGAGGAAAGCAAAGGAGGGAGATTCGAATATGTTTCAAGACCCGAGAAGGATGTGTTGTGGTTTTCTCCAAATTCAACACCTGATACACAGTGAAAGGTTAGTGAATGTGTCCAAGGTGAGAGCAAACCACAGGCAGACGAGTCGTAGCGGCAATCCCTGCAGAATGGCCACTCCGCAACGACCGGCCTGTTTGAATAGCGGCAAACAGGATGTTTACATACCAGCACGCCTTATACCCAAATATTTATGACTTTATAGTATCGATATCGATGGTAGGATGATGTAGGAATCGGATGGAAAGGCAGGTAATGACGGTGGCTACCTGTCGGTGCAGCGGAGGCGAGGAGTTGGACAGGTTCAGGTCGATCGATTTGCCAGTGCAAAAGGTTCCCGAAATTAGGTATCTGCATGAAACGACATTCTCGAGCACTACCGGAGTGATAATCGAGGCGATCAACAATGACACAGCGACGCTGCAGGGACGTTGACAGCAGGTAGCAGGCCGAGGGAAGAATGAGGTGTTTGGCCGACAGCCAGAACTGCAGGAATCCGGGAAATAATTAGGGCTTGCGCGGACCAGGTGGACGCCGATGCCCCAACTCTTACTATCAGGGAGTCCCGGCGCTTATCTGGAGGTCCGCTGTTTAGCGCTTCCGCGATTCTTCAAGCCTCCGCAGTTGCATCAGAACATTGCATTGTTCTGTCATCTCGACTGCACTACTTGTTTTTTTTGTCTTTTAGTTTCTATTCTCTGACTATTTGACTCATCATGCAGCTTTGGCATACTGCTCTCCAGCTCTGTCTGCTGGCTTCAGCAACAATCCCGACCGCAGCAGCATCCTCGTGGGGGTTTACTGATGCCACCGTGTCAGTTCAAACCAAAGGCGCGGGTGTCGGTTCTGGACTGAAGGAAAAGTATAGTGATTTCATTCGATTACACTTTATCCAAAAAATTTAACATGCTAATGATATACTAATTGCAGAATCCCCGACAACAAGCCGCTCTCCAAACCGGTCGCGCTCGGAAGCTCCGATACCCTTAAAGTGATCCTCACAGCACAGGAAGGAAGCTCCGCCAAACGCGCTCACCAAGTCTTCCTCCTTCTGCAAGATCCCAAAACTGGCTTAGATATCTCGTATCCCTTTACCGTCAAGGACAATGGCAAATCCAGGGTTGAGCTGGTAAGCAGAGGTCGAGTGTACTGGGGTACTCAACAGCTGACGTGGCCTGCGTGCTTAGACTCAAAAAGACCTCCCTATTCAATTCCTCTCCGTCGCCGAACCCTTGGACGCCAGATTTGTCATCGGATCGTTTGGAACCTCTCAGGCGTACAATGAACCTGCTTTCCAGTTGACAGTGGCTCGCAACCCCGACGAACCAGTACCGAGCGTCGAGGCTTCGCGATATGGCAGACTGCCCGAGATCCACCATATCTTCAAGTCTGACCCTCAGAGCCCGCCAGTCATTGTAACTCTGGTTTTCATTGGAATGGTGCTGGCTGCTTTTCCAATCCTCGGTGGCCTGGTGAGTCTTTTCCTCCAAATAACGGTGTCCATGTGCTGACTCGTATAGTGGCTCTTCATTGGTGTCAACCTCAACCATCTGCCGACCGCCTTTAAAGCTGCTCCAATTCCCCACGCCGTTTTCCTGGGATCTCTGGTTTCCATCGAATGGATCTTCTTCCTCTACTACTCCCACTGGACACTCTTCCAGATTCTTCCAGCTGTCGCTGCGGCCGGTGTTGTCGCGTTCATCAGCGGCAGCCGCGCTCTGGGTGAAGTGCAGGGCAGACGCCTTGCAGGTCTCAGATAGATGCGCATAGTACTGGATACTGGCAGTCTTAGGAGATGGGGTGATGCGCTTGTACTAGTAAGGCCGGTTCTGAACCCTGATATACCATTTATATCCTTTTACATCGCGTGTAAAAAAAACACAACACTATACCATAGCTTACTTCAGTCTCTAAAATATTACTTTTGGTACCTTCTACTTCAAGCCATTAACAAAAAAAGAGATAATCATAACAATCAACGGCCTGACGTCACTTCTGCGGCCACGATGTTGACCAAGACGGGCTAGCCCGGCGGGTCTTTTGATCTTCTGAAGAATCTCCGCAAGCTCTCCGCCTCTACCAACTCAGCTTCACAACTTTGAGAAACATCAGATCGTCACTATCTATATATCCCAGGAGGGAAAATGGGCTCCTCCGCATCCAAACCCGCGCGGTCAGCCGCCAGCGCCGTCTCCCGACGCCAATACCCCAAACAGCCCTCCACAGCCTCCAGGGCCGCACCACAACCAAGCACAGCACCGCAAGCTGCCCCCAGAGAACCAAACCTTTCACAGCCACGCCAAGCTCAATCGCAAGCTCCATCTCTCCCCAAGGAACAAGCTTCCACAACAAAATCATCGGGTACGAATCCCTCCTCCGGCAGCCGAAGAAGAAAGATAGCTAACTACTAACGTATCCAGTCATCGACCTCGACGGCCGCGACCCTGACTTCGCCGCTCACCTCCGCTCCATCGGCCCAGTCGTCCCCAACCCGACCTTCTCGCGTACAAGCACGTTTAACCCCGGTCCTATCCAACAACACAACCAAAACCAGCCCGTCTTTCCGACAGCGGCGAATCCGGCGCTCTTGGTGCTCACTGCGCGGCAGACGGCTGCTAAGGCTGCGCAGGAGGAGGCGGAGCACATCGGGCGGCCAGGGTTTGCGGGTCGGGAGTTTGTGGATGCGTGGACGATAAGGCAGGCGTTGACGATGCGGGATCGGCAGGGATTGAGTCTGGGGGAGATTGAGGGGATGTTGAAGTTGAAGAAGGGGGCTTTGGGGCGGTTGGGGCCGAAGGGAGTTGTAGGGGAGGTTGGTTGATGATGGTTCATGTGTTTGAGTCTGTGTATGATGGGTGAAGAAGGGTTTGTACTATAGCTTGATGTGTATGACTGATTGATTGGACCTATGTACTATAAGAGGATTATATTCTGGCTATGTTGCACGTTTGATCAGCGCCTCCTCGACTGGCTTCAGCTTCCCGGCTAGCTCGAGCATCCATTCTTGTTTGGCTGCATCCGCGAAGAGAGGATATGGTCTTCGACAAGCGGCGCTGTCATCGGGATAACCCAGCAATTTGGCGACGACCCATTTGCTCCCGTTGATTCCTCCCTTTGCAAAGGCCCATTCCGACGTGGCAGCCTTCAACTGGAGCTCCGTTGCTTCCTGGACCTTGCCAGCCTTGTAGAGATCGTACAGCTCCACACACCCCTACCGCCAGTTCACAGTCAGCACGCGATATACAGGCCTGGAAGAAGGATACTCACCCTTGGGTGCAGATTCGCCATCCCCGTAATCGCTCCGAGAGCACCGACCGCCATCGCTGGCCCCATCCAGTCAATCTGCCCGCCGAGCACGCTGAACGGTCTCGCCGCATTGGCCGTCACACGGGGAACCTTCCCAATACCTCCACACGTCAACTTGGCCCCCGAGATATTCGGATGCGCGCTGAGCTTCACTAGCATGTCAGAGTCGACGTCCAGCCCCGCCGCTACACCCGGGTAATTGTACACCATGACGGGGATGGGGCTGTGGTCCGCGACTTCTTCAAAGAAGGACACGATGGCGGCGGAGTCCATGGCGAAATGGTAGTAGCTTGGTACTAGGACCATGGCGAAATCGGCGCCGGCTTGATGGGCTGCGATGGTCTCGTCGATGACATGGTGGGTGGATTGGCCGCCGCAGCCGAGAGTGATGGTTACGTCTGGGCGGTTGAGGCGGGCTGCGAGCTTGCGGGTTAATTGGACGAGTGAGGTCTTTTCGGCGGTTGAGAGTGTGACTGCTTCGCCGTTGGAGCCGGCGAGGACGACTGTTGCAGTTGTTAGGTTGTAGCCTCGTGGGTTTGGGGATAGCTGAGAGGGACGTACTTCCGTGGAGACCGGACTGTATAAGAAATGAGAGATGCTTCTCTTGTACGTCCCAGTCAATGTCCTGTCGCGGGTTATTTTGAAAGAAGGTTAGACAGGGAACGTGAATGCCTCCTGGGAAGACTTTGTTGCGGTTGATCTGATTTGACGCCATGGAGTTCTATATTCTCAAGGTCGGGGTCAAGGGGGAGTAGGCCTGGGAGGGAGATTGTATGAGCAGTTCAATGTGCTAGTTGTCCCCGCACTTGGATTGAGTTCAATTCATCTCTTTAAATATTTGCCGTGGATCTCCATGTTCCCCTCCAATATCCCATATTCTTGAAAACAACATCTCGGATCCTCTCCGAGGATGCAGGTAAACCCCACCATCCTCGGCAATCTGACATCTTAGTTGATATGGGTCGTGGACCCTAGTATACCCGGGAAGAGAGAAAACTACAGATTGATTATAGCAAAGGCACCTCTAACCGGCGGTTGAGCCGTGGAAGTGAGGCAGTACTCTCAGCAAAGCGTAAATGAAAATCGATGTCCGCATATACTGATATCACATTTTCTCGTGCACATTATGGACCCCTCCCTTACTTGATATTCAGAGCTGTCATTAATACCTCCTATGGAATAAGTTGACTTTCGTCAAATATCACTCTATCCATGACTCGCGACGTGAGTAAAGAGGCCATGAAGGCCAAACAGTCCACTATTGTCAACCATATTTAGGAGTTTAGCAAGCCCTCGGATCTGTCAGAACTCGCATTTTGATATTGAGCTCCGTGAGCTACGTTTTCAACCCATAAGGGTTGAATTAGCGCCATGTTTTTTTCCTACCTAGTCTACATCCGTATCGTTGGAGCAATTGTTTTATTTACTCTTTGTATCAGATAGAATGGAATCGCGGAGTCTTCGAAGCTTACTCATTGAATTGCCTCTATCCATGTTGCTCAAATGGTCGTCATTTACTTTTCTTGGAATACAGGGGCGTTGTTTCCCAAGGCAGGCGAGTATTCCTGAAATGAGCATGGTTGCCTGTTTGTTATGTGAATGCGCACCTTCCTGTGGTTGAGTGAATGATGGAAGCCTCCGTAGCTCTGGCAGTTTCCCCTTCCAACCCCCCCCCCGGCAGCTCTCACATCTTCTTTCATCTTTCCATTCCTTGTTAAGACCTGTATTTCTCTCTTATAGCCAACCTCCCCTTCTCCCGTTCTCTCTAGAAATTAAACAGCAACTTGGGCATCCTTCAAAAATCTTAGAATTTTTGAACAACTTCATCATAAAAATGTGAGTACATACGTTGAGCTGGCCCCAATAATGACCTTTTGATTGGATGAATGCATGTCTAACACTGTATAGGCCACGGATTGAAGAACCTGCTGTGGCTTCGGCCACCCCTCCTCCTGGTTCTCCTTCGCCTCCTCCTCCTCCTGCTGCTGCTGCTCCTGCTATGCCGGCCCCCGAGTCAGTATATTGATTCAACCTTCATGAGAAGCACCTAGTGGCAATGCTAATATAGATATAGAGCGGCGAAGATGCGGAGAATGTGGAAATTTCTATGAAGGGGCCAGCAATCCCCTTTATGACGCCTGCGGGCGTCGCCATCTTGGCGACTGCCCCCTGCCCCCGTTTCCAAGAGTCAGTATATCAATTCAACCTTCATGAGAAGCATCTAGTGGCAATGCTAATATAGATATAGAGCGGCGAAGATGCGGCGAGTGTGGAAAATTCCACAAAGGGGATTGCTGGCCCCTTTGTGACGCCTGCGGGCGTCGCCATTTAGGCGACTGCCCCCCACCCCGGCCCCAGCAACCGCCTCCCGCGGCCCCGCCAACGCCCGCCCGCCTCCTCCTGCGCAGCCAGCTTCGGCGGTTGTCATAAACGTATACAACGGCGGGGTGGTCAATTACTCTTCCTCGGCGGGCGCCGCCCCGCCCACCAACCCGCCAACCACTAAGAAGCGCCGTGGTCGTGGAAAGAAGCCCAAGAAGGGCAAGGTAGACGGGCAGAACTGAGCCTTGTATGTATTATTCCTCACGGGGGATTGCTGGCCCCTATGTGACTCCTGCGGGCGGCGTCGCCATCTCGGCGACTGCCCTCCTTATAACTGGCACCACACCTGTCTCCTCCTGCTGCCTACGCTTCAGTCAGTATCGATTCAAACTTTATGAGAAGCATTGAAGACTGGCAATACTAATACTTGGATATAGAGCGGAAGCGCCCCAGCTGTGTGAATTCCCACACAGGGCAATGCCGGCCGCCCGCCACGCCCGCTAACACCACCGCCAGCCAAGAAGGCCCCGCGGTTGTCTGGAACGGTGGTGTTCACATCACCGTGAACGCCCCCACTCCTCGCTCCTCCTCGGCGGACGCTGGCCCCCCCGCGCGCCAAGCTCACCAAGCCCGCCAACAGGCCGCGTCGGCGGAAGCGCCCTGATAAGGGCAATAAAAAGGCCGCAATGGCCAAAAAAAAGAGGAGGAGAAGAAGAAGAAGAAAGAGAAGGAGGCCGAGGCCAGCAGCAGCCCTGTTCGGCATCAAGGTCAACAACCACATTCCCGAACACGGCCGCCCTGCTAGTAGAACCGGCAATACTTCCGTTTGACTGTTCGCCTACGAAGACTATCAACCACTCCTGGATTACTGCACGCACCTCTATGTCAGGGGCAGCAAGTAAGTACACCATTCATCCGAGCTGCAATGTGTTCAGTGACTAATAGCCACAGACTCCCTCGACCATGTTCTGCATGAGCATCCAAGCGGCAAATTCCTCGCCATTCTCGCTCCTCCTTCGATCCCAATAGTGGAAAACCAAGATAGCAGAAACGATCTTCTTTAGGTGCCTTTTTGGCCCAATACAATGCGAGTACACAGCGTTGAGCTGGCCCAGATGGTGATATTTGGATTGAATCAATTGGCTAACACTGGTATGGCCGCCTCTGGCGAGTGAGTCTCGTAACCCTGGACCCGTCCTGCTAGCCCTGCCCAGTCGCCAACAAGAAGAGTCAGTTTAGACATACTTCTGCGGAGACCAAGTCTGGATGAGGAATGAGAGATGCTTCTTTTTGGTCAATATCCTGGCGTGGGTTATTTCTGAAAATGGTCAAACTGGGGGATATGAAACCTCCAGGACCTTATAGCGGCTGATTGTATTCAATGCCATGGTAATCGATTTCTTAAAAAAGGATTTCGGTAATTTATGTTTTAATCCCTTAGTGAGCAGTTATACTTTAGGCCTCCGCACCTGAAATGGGTCCGATTTTCAATTTGGTTACCGTCATACTCCGTAGAGCATCATCGTGTTCTAATCCAATGTCCCCGTAAAGTGCTGTTATAGCTGATATCTCGGACCTCGTACATCTTCTCCGTAGAACCGAAATAGAGATCTTGATCCATGAATAGATTATACATAAAACATGATACCAGTGCTTAGAGTCCGTCGCTTCCTTCTCGGTCTCCTCCTCGTGCATTGTTTCTTGTCCCTACTTTCTTCTTTTTCAGTGCTCGCAGAGTAGGACGGGTTGAGACGGGGGTTGTTKGTAATATGACCAATGAATATGATAGTGGTTATTGATGACACCATCGACCGTTGTCAGGCCGAGGGGCGTGTCACTTGCTGACAGGATGCCGGCATTCGCGCAAGGGCCAGCACTTCCGTTATGAGGGATTTCTCGTATTCGCCGCATTTGTTCTATTCTATGACGGAGTATCAGTACTGAAGTGCTTATGCATGGATCAAATAAACATACTTCCGTTGCAGGTGAGCCGCACGGCAGGTAAAAGGGCCAGTACTTGCCTGTAGGGGATTTTCCGCGCTCGCCACATTCTGGTCGCTATAAATTCAGTGGAAGTGTCCCCACTCTTCAGATGCCTCTCATAAAGGTTGAGTAGATAAACTTCTTTTGTTGAATGGCAGGGGCGGAGGCGATGGCTAGGGAGAGAAATCGTTTGTCCGTAGAAGCCTATACCAAAGTTAGTATACATCAACTCATATCCAGCTACGGGATCGACGATATACCCTCGAGGATCAAATCAGTGCTCTGTACTCACATGATTTTTGCGGCTGAAAAGGCACCCAAAGAAGATTCTTTCAAGAAACGCCATTTGGCGTCTAGCGGATTATGTCGACCAAAGTGCACATATATGTGATTCATGGAGATAGAGCGTGGGACGGAGGAGATGCTGCGGTCTCAGAAGAGTAATGGTTTCCAAGGGTACTGATGTGAAGTTGAGACAAATCGTGCGAGACACTGACGCAGGGTTCATTAGCAACATGATGTGGGTTGGGTTTTTTTTCCACCAGCACTCACCTGTATGCGATTTTCCTTCATAGGGCTATCTTTCTTTGTTGTCTGACAATTTTATGCTCAACTCTTTACAGCTCACTAGTTTTGAAGGAACCTGTCTTTGACTTGCTCGGGAAAGGCTCTCACACCGTCTGCTGTATGGCTGACAATCAGGCTCAGAGTAACACCCAGGACTGGCCCCAGCAGCATCCCAGAATAGCGTTGGTAATCTGGGCTTCTAATATGACGAAATCAAGTCACTTTGTCATTCTGATGAGATAGTAGAATTAGCAAAGAAAGAAACACCCCACAAAGTAGACGATTGAAGCATAGGAGTGCGTATTTATCGAGGAGACAAGTCCATTCTAGAAAGACAAGTTGCTACCATGCTAGCAGGACTTGATGTAAGAGCTGTATGAAAGGGCAACATATTATGAGATAGCAGTGACTTTGTGATAGCCAAACTGATACAGACTGATTATTCTGGATGATATTCTGGATGATGGATAAATAGTGGATGGTGGTTACGAAGGTACCACTTTTCCAACTTGCTATCAACAAGTCTGGCCGCCATGCGACCTTGGTTTCATTGGGTGACGAGTCCGCTAACTACCTGAGCCTCTCGATGAAGAAAAAATCATAACGTATCTTGGCTAAGTACTGCTATGTGCTGGATATAGCTGCTTATTGAATATTCTCTCTCGTTCACCAGCGCAGTTAATCCTTGACTCATCACTGTCATTATTAGAATCCTCCTTCCTCTCGTCCTAACTTCTAACCTCCTAGTCTCACTTTATACAACGCGGTGTTCCTCAAATTAAGCTCCTCATGAAGCATCGTGTCTGCTTATGATTCAAATTGATGCTTTTAGAATGTCCACTCGACCAACAGTCGGTTCTGTTACCGTGGACCCATCTGCGTCTGAAGAGCATTTGTAAAAAGGGACAGGCGAAGTTGCGCCTGTACAGGAATGACTCTTTTAGCCGGTGCTCAGAGCCTGGCGGAGGAGTGCAATGGATTGCACTTCGTACAGCACCGTCTTTGCTGGTCGATAGTCTGTCATAGCCTTGGAAATGTCGAAGAGCAAAAGAAATCTCGAAACCATCTCGAACTTCGAAAGGGAAAAGGCTCGCCGACTCGCCAATACACTCTATCGTGTAGGCTCAAATCAACCAAAGATCTTGTGAGTGGAACAATATGGCAACCAGCGCCCTGCAAATGCTGGACCGTCTGCAGCTTGACTGTCAGGTCACTCATCTTCCTGCCACTATGTGCAGAAGAGGAAGCGAAGATCAACGACTTAGCTTGCACTCAGAAGCATGCCTTATCTGTGGTTCTACCGCGGTTTAACAATCTTCCCAAAGGCTTACACAGAACACCCATCCGAATTGCTTGATTAAGAAGCGCTCTCGGCCAAGGAAGTGGTGCTAAACCTGGATCCTGAGCATCTCAACACACGATGAGGACGGTCAAATTAGTACATACTCCCTATGGACATGTTTCCGGTCTCCGCGTCAACCACGAACTCCAGAGCAGAACAAGACGTGTGATCCTAGCACGAAAAAGGAATCCCTACTAAACAATCTTAGCGTACCAGGAAGACCAATGTTGGAT
Organism: Aspergillus pseudoviridinutans; assembly: GCF_018340605.1. Classification (NCBI taxonomy): domain Eukaryota; kingdom Fungi; phylum Ascomycota; class Eurotiomycetes; order Eurotiales; family Aspergillaceae; genus Aspergillus; species Aspergillus pseudoviridinutans. The sequence goes on along the minus strand of NW_025091281.1, from coordinate 2,016,543 downwards.
TACAGGGGAAACGTGTGTGGGTACTAGTCAGCTGCAATTCGCAGGACCATCTTCAGGCTGACAGTTATTCTGGGGACAATTTCAGACAGCATCTGCTATATCGCGTCCGTAGACTCCATCATACATATCCGAAAGGGCAGCAGCAAGTAAAGGGGAGCATTTCCGACTTCTATTACCAAAGTGACAGAACCACCCTTACTAATTCTGTAATAGGACCACATATATAAAAGACATCAAGGATAAGCTGTAACGAGAGAAAAGAGCTCATCTTAGCTTCGCCTGTACTTTTGAGGGCACAGGTTACTAGACTCCAGCACCACGATGAGGTGTGAGCTCGTCACTGGAGGGCAGGTTCCTCCCCACGTCCCTCGCAGAACGAGTTCGGCGGTTTAGATCTACTGCTTTTGGATGGCAGGTTCCTCCCCACGTCCCTCGCAGAACGAGTTCGACGGTTTAGATCTACTGCTTTTGAATGGCATGCATGCAGGTTGCTTTCGCACTGATGACTCTCGTGCTGGGGGCAAATGGTTGACTTACGTTTGTGGGCTTTTTTCAATAAGGTCGGTGATCTGAAGACAGAAACATCCGATATATAGCGCAAGTTTCCTCATGTGGTTGTGTTCTCGAATGTCGAAGGGGCCGATCTCTTGCATTACCAGAAAAGGATCGTCGGTTGTCTCCTTGTCTTCGAGGTAGTCGACATAGGATGCATCATATGATGCCCAGGTAAGATAGATTTCATGTCTATCTTGCGAGACTAGGAGGCGTCTTAATGACACAGAGTATCAGTATCCGGTTCACAATGCCAAATGGAAGTCAAAACTTACTGGTTGTCAAGGGGCACTTTGCGTCCTGCGCGCGCATCCCTGCGTATCCAAGCGACCATCTCGGCGGATTCTTGCATGTAGATTTCGAGGCCTTTGCCCCATCTTTTCCGGGGATGAGCCTTGGTTTCTACTATTGCAAATGCTTCGTCGCCCCCTTGGGGTCCGTATAGATAGCCGTCTGTGCGGGACTCCATGGTAGCTTTTTTGAACTCGACCTTGAATGCGAGACGTCGTATGCCCCACGTACACTTGTTATTGGGGATATTCAGGGCTACCGCGTCGAGAAATGCCATCAGTGCCTGATTGACATATTGCTCGTCGCGTGTTTTCTCCCATGTCTGCCACACCTGCTCAGCCGCTGGTGTTAATCGAGTTGTCCCTGTGTGGCTTGTGGTAGATGCATCCGATGATGTTCCTCGGCCGGGTGTTGGGCTCATCCTAACGCTGGTCGACATTTCCCCTGGCGCTCCACCTTCTGGGACCTTGTTCTGGACTTCAATTTGACATTTTCTGGCGCCCTGGAATACTCCCAGCTTAGTCAACGGAGCACCATTGTCTTTGATTGACTTCAGGTAAGCTTCGAAGAACATGTTGAACTGTCTATTCTTTTTGAAGATCTTCTCCATATCCTCGAGATTCTCTTTCGTGATCGCTGGATTTGGTGCACCTCGACCAGTGAGACGCTTCAGTTCCTTCCTTGGCGGCCAATAGACGCGGAATGTGAGGAACTGCTCGGGTGTGACGGAGGAACCTGACTGCATGGCTTCGATTGTGTTGACTGTCACTTTATTCTTCTGATCTTCTATTTTGAAATCGTGGGCTAAAAAGCTCCAGCCATAACGGCTTGCGGGGATGGACTTGAATTCAGGCATGATCGTTTCTAGGAAAGCGAATCTCAATGTTTTCTCGAAAAGAAACGTACTTGGAGTMTATTGTAGAAACGTATCGTGTGCTGCTAGAATTGCAAGTGCATGGAGGAGAGAATCAAGACCAGCGACATTCAACAGCTATGAAAAGCTCTGCATCACACGAGTCTCCAGGAAACTCCTAACTCAAGGAAGGTGCGTAGTTACATACATGTTTACCGAATAGAGACCTTCCATTCCGGGAATCCTAGGGCAAAGCAGGAAGAAAGGAAAATCAGACTGTCAAGAAACATGGGTAGGAGCAATTCGATAGTTCAATGAAGCAGGAGTAAAGATAAGCCCCAAAGACCTCGCTTCCATTCTACCTTACCTGATACAGAGGGTATTTGAGGTAAGCCCAATGGGCAAGCTAGCTAGGTAACGCACAAACAGTGACGCCGGGGCTGTTTCTTTATTTTCGAAACTCATAAGAGGGGAGTACTGCAACATCACCTTCTCCCCATCGTAATGAGCCTGAATAATCCTCGCATGTTTGGGACACATATACGATATGGCCAATATCTGTCCGCACAGTTAGAAGAGCCCAGAATCAGTAAAGAAGGCGTATACTCACGGGACCCGTCGCATATTGTTCAAATTCCAGATCATACCAGTGATACATATAATGGAGAAGCCCACAGACTTCAGCATGGGTGAGGCTCGTGTCGTTCGCACGATAGTGAACGCAGAGTATGATCATTGCGTGGGGCATTGCAGCAGATTCGTCTTCGAAGACGGAGTTGTCGAGGTAGGCTGACGATGTGTACCAGTGCCCATTCCCGATCCTGTCCCCTGCGTCGATAGAAACACGGCCCTCCACCCTTGGAAAGATCTCCCACGGGTACCCCAGTGGTGAGAGTGCTCCCAAACATTCTCGCCCGTCGGTATAAATCCCAGAGCGTTTGCAAACCACCTGGGAGACAATGTGCCAAGTGAGACGTGAAAGCTCCGCCTTCCATGGATATGTTTCGTCGGTGCGCTTCGTCTCGAGATCAGGTATCCCGCCCTCCGTAATGGGATACTCCAACATGGATGTAGGCTGGGGCAGGAAAAAACATGGATTAAAGTCTAAAACCTCCTTATCTGGTGCTAATTCAACCCTGACGGCTTTCAAACCCATCTCAGAGAGCTCATCAATCTCAAAGTTGGGAGTTCTGACGGAGCTGAGGGCTTGCCGGAGCTGCTGAAGGTGGTTGATAATGGCGGACTGTTTGGCCTTCATGGCCTCTTTACTCGTGTCACGAGTCATGGCTCAGGGGACCATGAGTAACAGCTTTTAACAGAGGAAGGAGTTGAAGTGTGAACGTGAGATATAAACGGGGACTCTGGGGAGCTCATGAATATATACTTCCACGTATACATGAGTCAAAATGATGTCAACTCAGGCATATGTGTTATGATCCGCTGCTCTCAATTTTACCACTTTTGAAATCATCGACTCTAGAGTTCCGAGATTCCGGGGAATTATAGACTTGAAACTACGGTTGCATGGATGTAGATCCCAATGTATTGCAGCGACCGCTCTCTATACTTAGCCAAATGGGTTACTCCAATCTGTGTTGCTCAAATGTCGTCATTTATTTCCTTAGGATACAGGTAGAAGAGCGTTGTTTCATAAGGTAAGCAAGTATACCTGAAACGGAGAGCATTGTTGCCTGTTTGTTACATGTATGTGCAACTGCCTGTGCTTGAGTGAATGATGGAAGCTTCCGTAGCTCTCGCAGTTTCCCCATCTTCACTCAATCTTTCTACTACTTACTTTTCGTCCACACCAGCATTTGTAACAGTAACATGTGTTTCTCAAAACAGCCACCTTTAGGTGCCTTTTTGAATTTTACCTACGTGAGTATATAGAGTTCAGCAGAATAACAACGCTCACCCCAGGCTAAGCCCCAGCCACACTGTTGTGGGGTACCTATTGGTGCATGTCGTGCTTAAGAACCGCGGCGGAAAATTGGGATTCCAATGACAGGTGGTACGCCGGTTTCTTTGATCTGACCCTAAACTGGACTGCCACTATGCATATTGAATGTGGAGTGACGCAGCATCTGCTCTATCTCCATCCCCAAGCTCCCTTTCCATGCTGCCTACATCTTTTGCAAAACAGCTAAGTTGTTGGTTGAGATATTATCACTCAAATCTTCCGCTTTGAGTCATTGTTCGCTGTACAAGATGTCCGACAATAACACCTCAAAGAAGGCGGGTCAACCATCCACCTCCACTGCCAATGAAAGCACCCTCCAGCCACGAGACGGTACGCTGAATGTTTTACTTCCTATCCATGCATGCAGATAAGCAAACTAATAACATCAGATGTCCGCCTGTGTCCACATTGCCTCCCATCAGACCCGTCACCCGGCCTATCGTTGTCCGTTACGACCTCTGTCGACCGGGGTGGGACACGCTACTACTACTATTACCTCTCGACCCGTCTTCGGGAGCACTACAACACCCGCCCTGGCGATTTCTGTCGGGGAGCTCATATTTGGCACTACAGCGGCGGCAGCGCCACGGTTGTTATCCAGATTCCCGCGGCAGTGGTCGAGACACTGACGGTTGCGATCCAGGTGCGCGACAAGCCAAAACGCAGACGCAGGAAGAGACCCAACAAGGCAACAAGGAGAGCTCGCGATTGCTGGCCCTTCTGTGGGGAATGCTGTTGAATATCATTTTACTAGCTAGAAATGGCTGTCTTGACACCTTTTTACCTCAGTGGTTTGAGTGCCCTCAATAAAAATATAGTATAAACAAACCCTTTGCTTATCCTTACTGAGAGGCTGGGCCCCTCCCGCCAATTATTCCGCTCCCGCTGCTCCTCTCAGGCGCCATCCCCCCGCCCGCCAAAAACAACCAAGAACGAGGCCGGATAAGGCCAAAAGAAGGCGAAGATGGCGAAGAAGGAAGAGACAAGCTTGAATCCAAATGTGGTTAATTTTAATGGTGATGCTCTGCAGGCGCTGTCACATCCCGCTCGCCCCCTCAGGGAGTGATAGGATAACCAACCTGATCCCAGCACTATTCTAGGATGACCTTACGTTGATATAGTTATTCTGTGAAATCATCTCACTAACTAGGCCCAAGGTCAACGGCTGGAAGCAGTCACTATTTTCTACTTCCGAAGTCTGAACGGCACTTAGCTCCCGCCTAGCAGCAGTGCCGTCGGAATATTGCGCCTCTGCTTCAACATTAACGGCTCATCAGACCCGATCCAGGCACTCCTGCTCAGCCCGCCGTACCAGACTCAATGTTTCACAGTGCATCTCACGCGGAAAACTGACAATCTGAAGAGATAGCTGAGCTGGATGGTTGAGCCCCTCGGTCCGCTACAATCAAGACCGAGAGTTACAAGAACGATTAAGTCCGGCCTCTTGTCTACGGGTATGTATATGATTGAGACGATATGAATAAACGCAAGAGCTCCGCCATAAGCTGAAGCATATCCACAACGCATCATCAAGTAGCGTCAAAATCAGACCACTAGGCTACCTTGTCTTGATTATCATCCAATAAGGTAGCAGTGGTATTCAAACATCTTATGGCTCATTTCAACAATATCAAAATCCAATTTAGCTGGACTAAGGGGTCCGGACGATGTACTCCTTGGCCTTAGGATCACATATTCGTAGTCATAGTGATATAATAATAACGTATAATTTAACAGACATCTTTCTCCGTCGCTAGTCTCCCAACAAGACGAAGATCTGCATCTATGATACATAAGATAAATGGAGTATTCGAGCTCGTCCCTGTCGGCTTCTCCTCCTTCTTAATTGGCTTCTTGGCCCTTTTTCATGGCCTTATCGGGCCTTGCTCGTCTTCTCTTGTTCCTGGCGGGCGCTGGGCTTCATAACCTCGTTGGTGGTGAGCCATACTCGATGTCATCATCGAGACCTGATGATACGATTTGGGCGGATGTCAGTCCTGCTGGTAAAGTTACGAGCTGTGCCTAAGTAGATGCTGAATCTGTTGCAGCGACTTGCTCTCCATACTACTCAATCAAAATAGGCCCTGAATGGGCCTGTCTTGCTAAGTAGGTAAGAGAAGTTGAACTACTGTCAGATTGAATAGTGCAGAGCGCAGTCGCCCCATATGCTTAATGATGTGGACGAGGTCTCGATGTAGCTTCAGTCAATGGCTCTTCCCATTTTCCCAGAGCTGTCCTCCTCATGCGAGGTAGTATCGACTATGAGCTGATTAAGGTTTAGGTGTTTCCTGCTGAAGATCAGCTATCGCCTTCCCACTCGTAGAGTAGAGCAGTAGAGCATCACTGTAGCAAGTGTGCTGGCCGTAGCCCTTTCCTAGTGTCCATAATCGTAAGTAATAAAAAGCGTCGTAGGCCCCATGTTGTCTTCCTGTTGTACATCAAAAAGCTCAAGAGACACTTTTTTTCCCCGTTCTTCCTCACAATGTGAGTACATACCAATAGTAAATCGTTGGACTGAATCAATGTATCTCTAACATTTAGTATAGGACAAACGACACCACTGCCGCGGCCTCCGCTCCCGCTCCCACCGCGGACCAGCCTGCCCCCGCCACCAATAGTCAGTACATTGATTCAACTTTCATGCAGAATCATTTGAAGAGTGGCAATAGTAATACTTGGATATAGAACGCAGGCTTTGCCACATCTGTGGCAAGTCCCACACAGGGGACTGCTGGCCCCTGTGTGGGACTTGCGGGCGCCGGCACCCAGGTGAGAAACCATGCCGCACTGCCACCCGCCGCCAGCCCGCTCGCCGCCAGCCAGCAGCCCACCAGCCACCAACGGTGGTTGCCAACTACACCTGCAACAGTGATGGCCATGCCATCACCATATCCGCCCAGCCAACATCTGCACCCCCGCCTGCCAAAAAACAGAAAAGAAGGAAGCGGCCAAACAAGGCCAAGAAGAAGGTGGAAGAGAAGAAGGAAGAAGAGAAGGAGAAGGACGTCGAGCCGGCGCAAGAGGGCGAAAAGCCTAGCTCTGAGTGAGCTTATATAAATTAACAATATACATATTACTCATGTATATAGTATTTTTCATCAATTGACCCAGTTATTCAAAAATTGCTTCGTTGTAGTCCACTATAGATACATCTCATAGTTGCAAGTACGAATCGTCATCTTAATTCCTGTAGACAAGAAGCACGGACAAAACCAACTCGCTCCCGTGATACGGTTCGGGTCCTTGAATCGACTCTGGGGTTCAAAGCATATTCCTCTGAGCTCGGCCTACAATGCATGGTGTAGCCTTCCATGTCCATTTTGTACTCGATTGGCTTCCAGCCCTACTTTTAAGCAATGTACTCCGTCGGTCACAGTCGACCGCTGAACACGTAACTGTGATCAACTCCCAGTCTCAACAGGACCTCAGTCTTCGAGGTAGCAAATGACTATGTGCAGTAAGACCTAGAAGAAGATTGTTGGGTTTGTCTTGTACAAGTCATCCTTTTGGCGTTACCAATAGCGTACGTAGTCCTCGAGCTATTTCCTCCATGACGTGGACAAGGTCTCAATGTAGCTTCAGATGATGGCTCTTGCCATTGCTGGAGCTGTCCTCACATGTAAGGTAAGATAGTGTTGTTTATGAGCTGTTCCTCCCGAACGTTGGTTATCACCTTCCAATTGTAGAGTAGAGCATTGTAGCAAGTGTGGTAGCCGTTGCCCTTTCCTAGGACATAGGCGTAAGTAATCAAAGAGCGCCGTACTCCGTAGAGCTCACGTATTTTTCCTGCTGGACGTCAAAAATCTTACAGATTTTCAAACTGCTACATCACAATGTGAGTACATAGCATTGAGCTGGCCMCAAAAGGAAATCTTCGAATTGACATCAGTATAGGACAAACTCAAACGGGACTCCTCGCCGCCCCTGCTAACAAAAGAAGTCTGTTGATTCACGCTAAATGAGAGGCATTTGAAGAAGGATAAATACTAATACGGATATAGAGCGGAAGCGATGTGCCCTTCCGCGCTGGGGATTGCTGGCCCCTCTGTGGGCAGTGCGGGCATCGCCATCTCAGCGACTGCCACCCTTCCGCCCGTCTCCCACCAGACAGCAAGCAAGTCCCTGAGGTGGTTTGGAACGGTGGTATGAGAATCACCACCTCTGGATCCCGGTCAACATCCCCATCTCCGTTCCCGCTCCCTCCGCCTCCTCGGCGGGCGCCTTACCGCCTGCCAAAAAGCCAAGAAGACGGAAAAGGCCTAATAGACAAAAAAGAAGGAAGAGGGAAAGACGAAGACGGATGAGGAGGTGCTGAACAAGCAGAATGACACTGATGAGCTCCAAGTGAGCCATAGTATCTGCTGGCGAATCCTGTCTCCCGCCCGCTGGCCCCGCTTCCAAAAGTCAGTATATTGATTCAACCTTCATGAGAAACATCTGAAGAGTGGCAATGCTAATGTGGATATAGAACGGAAGAAATGCGCCCAGTGTGACACCTATGGGCGTCGCCATCTCGGCGACTGCCCCCCGGCACGCCGCCAGCTGGCCACGGCCCTCCAACCTCCTCCCGCCCCGGCCACATCGGCGGCATCGGCGGCATCGCCACCAGTAATGGTGGTCTACAATGTTTACGGCGGGGTCGTCAATTCCTTCTGTCCGCCCCCGACTACCTCCTCAGCGGGTGCCGTCCTCCCGCCCACCAACCCGCCCACCAAGAAGCGCCGCTGTCGGGGCAAGAAGGCGAAGAAGGAGGAGGCCGAAAAGAACTGAGCCTATATCATTTAATATTTTACGTATTATTCATCTCGGCCACTGCCGCACTCCGCCCCCACACCTGCCAGCCGCAGGCAATGGTCCTTTTTTTTCTGTGGGTGTGGTGAACATGAACCAACCCTCTTCTTCCGCACCCCCTGCCTCCTCGGCGGGCGCCGTCCCAAAAATCTTAGCATTTTTGAACAAGACCCATCACAATGTGAGCACATACTTAGCATTGAGCTGGCCCCATTAGCGGATCCTTGGATTGACATCAAATAGGACCTCCAACGAGACTCCCGCTGCCCCCGCTAACAAGAAAAGTCTGTTGATCCGATTCAACTCTCCAAGACGCAATTGCAGAAGGGTAATACTAATCTGGATATAGAGCGGAACAAATGCCGCCAGTGTAGCAATTACCACACTGGGTATTGCTGGCCCGTCTGAGGGCGGGGCCCGCAAAAAAACTAAGACGAAGGAAGCGGCCTGATAAGGCGATGAAGAAGGCCGCCAAGGAGGCCGCCAAGGCGAAGAAGGAGAAGGAGGAGGAGGAGGAAGAGGAAGAGAAGGCCAAAAAGGAGAAGGCAGACTTTATTATCTAACTTTACTTTCTAGTTGCTGGTATTTCCTGTCGGCCACGATGATCAGCAGCCAGGAATTCGAGTACAGTTGGTTGTCAGCACAGGAATCCAATGATCGAATGATCCATGCATTAGCTGGTTGCAGCCGTCGAATATTTAGGGTAAACCATACATTATCCCAGTCATCTTTTCCCCTCCCTCGATGCGAAAGTCTGGAGAGATGGCAAATGGCAGACGTCATGACGAGAACATTGGACTTGAATCAGATCACGCTTGCTTTCCCAACACGAAACGCCATGCAATAGCATTCAAGAAACAAAGATCGTGCGGGAAAAAATTTAAAATGAAATAAAAGCAAAAAGTAAAGCATCGCACAAATCTTTACCAGGCACAGTGGCCACCATCGATGCGCAGATCACTTCCTGTCATGAAGCTGCTGGCGTCACTCAAGAGAAAGACTGCGGCACCCCGATATTCGTTGGGGGTAGACAGACGGCCCAGCATGTTGTGCTTGGGCCATTCTTCTCGGCGCTCCGGGAACTGGATAAACAAATCTTCGACCATTTTCGTGACAATGTAGCCCGGCGAGATGGTGTTGACGCGAATACCATATTGACCCCACTCCATGGCCAGATTGCGACCAAGCTGGATGACAGCGGCCTTGCTGGCATTGTACGCGGGACAAATGAGACCCTAGTCAAGTTAGCATTGATTTAGTTCGGTTGAGAACAGTAGAAGCCATGCAATGGATTTTTGACGGCCAAGCGTGACATAAGTCAAAAGCGGGGAAAGGAAGAAATCCGAGGATCCCCTGTTTCCCACACTGGAAAGGAACTGATGGGAGCGTACCCGATTCGCAACAGTGCCACTCATGCTCGCAATTAGTGCGATGCTACCACCATTACCAAAGCGAATCATCTGCTTGGCCACTGCCTGGGCAGTCATGAACACACCCGTCACGTTGACCTCAAACATGGTGTTCGCGTCCTTGGCCGTGTACTCCAGGGCTGGGGTTTCCTGTTGGATTCCTGCTGCGGCKATCAGGCCGTCCATCCGGCCCTCGACATTGGCGATTTGCTCAACGGTGCTGGTCAACAGTTCCGTGTCGCGCACATCAATGCGACGGTAGTGCAACTCCGTGCCCAGTTCGTCCTTCCCTCGCTTCTGAATCTCGAAGAACTCGGGCGACTACCACCATCAAGCAAGGTTAGACAAGATGCGCCACGAACAAGGTTGTAGAATCAGGGTTACTCACTGGCTCCTCCAGACGATCCAATCCGTACACTTTGGCGCCGGCCTCCAAGAGTGCTTCGGCCTGGGTTAAACCAAGACCACGAGCAGCACCGGAGACAAGGACGACCTTGCCAGCCAGACTGAATTCTGGCATTCTACCCTTGGAGCCCAGAGAGACGTCTGCCTGTTTGGTCGCAGGAACGACAGGAGTATCGGCAGTGATGGAGACAGACATTATGATTAGAGTAGATGTGTAGTCGAGCAGTAATCGAAGTGCGAGAAGTTGAGTCGTAGTGTAGTCGTTCAATTGACTTGATTACTGCACAGAGAAAGGAGAATAGACGCTGGATAGAATACAATCGAAGCCTGGTTGATCTAACGAGCAGCCATCCAGCCCCTTAAATACTTCACGATCGTGAACCTACGGATGAACGAATCCAGAAAAAGGTGGGTAGTACTACGACTCTAGAAGCCTTCGCTCAAGCCAAAGAGCTCATGTGAGCAATTGGAATTTGGATAGTGGCCAAAAGAGGCAAGCATGATGGCTACTGGAGAGAATGTCAAGCAAGAAAGTAGCGAGGGAGTCTGGTTGAAGGAACGATGGATCTGGTCCAGACCCTGCGGGGGGCAATAATGCAATTATGCCTGGGATAGAGGAGCCATTGCTTCCCCACCAATTGGTCATTCGCTTGATGTCCGTGGCCCGAACTACATTAGACATTATTGTAGGCAAATGTAGGTTCTATTTTAATCTGACAGGTTGATAACGTCCTGTACAGCCATGGTACGCATGCTTGAGTGTGTTTTGATTTTCCTGCGCGACAGCTCTCTAGTTTATTACAACTATATCTTGAGGTGCGTACGGAGGAGTAGGAATTGGGAAACCCAAACAGAATAATCCAGGCAAAAACCAACTGATGATAAAATAATGATGAGGCGATGATACAATACTCATCCTCCCCGAACTTGACAACCTGGTTTCGCTTTTACAGGCTAAATGACCACAACAGAGTAGTTGGGAGACCCCTCGGCCGTGGCACCATTTGAAGACCCGGATTACCTAATTGAGTAATCCGGGCGGGAGAAAGCCCGACGGGTCCAGATGACTTAAGATGCCGGGGAAGAAACGCCGTGTTTTCTAAGAATATTTGGGTCGACAACGCTAGGGATGGGACAGCTTCTGCGCTTGGGGTCACGCGGCCATGGACTGGGCAGTTCTGGAAAGGAGAATCAATGCAGCAGAAGATTCTACGGAGAGACTACACTGGGTCTGATGATGGTCACGCGTCTTGGGCGATCGTCCTTGGGATGTTATTAATCGATTTAGGCGATTCATCGAAACAGTACTATATGATGCTAGTATGCAGGGGAAGAGAGCGTGATCATGTCTGATTATGTCCAAGTGTGAAGGAGAGGTGGCGGGAGATGATTCCTGTTTGCACGGTCCTGGACCTCCTATGCTGTGGGTTCGTTATTGGTCAATTCTTTGTTGTTTATCTGCCATCACTACTTCGAACCTATCTTGAATTTATGCTAGAATGATTCATTTCATCTACTCTTCTATCTAGTTCTACATCCGGTCATCGCTTTCAGTGCTTTGAGCCTAAATCCATGTCGTCACTACTGTCCAGACTATATACGCTTAACTTTGTCTTTTTCAAGAGCATACTTCCTATCACGAGTTAGGCCGTCCATAATCATTTACTACATACTCAGGTCTACAGCATGGAACATCTACAAAGATCATCCCAATTTCTGACAGTAATATGGAGGACGCAATCTGACCTGGTGTCCTTTAGAGGTCTTAGCCATGTCTCGTTCCAGGGAAGAAACAACCTCGATAAGGTATTGTGGAGAAGTGGGCGAATCCACTTAAGCTACTTACCCTTTCAGGTTACCCGGGAGGCGTTCCTCGGGTCAACCATAGTATGGAAAATTAAAGCTATACAACTGGGGGCTTTGAGGTCTTTGTTATCTCTTCTGTCTCAACCTCTTTTCAATTGGAGGGACGGATGTCCTATTTCAGTCCCAAATAGGCTGTCATCAGGCAGGGATTTGCATAAGCCTAAGCCTAATAAACGAATTCCATTCCCCACACGCATATACACTGGTAGTAGAAAAGTGGTGAAAAGCATAAAATTAAGGATAAATAAGCATTGATACCAGACAGCCACTCATCGCTTTTCCTGTGCTGCGCCAACCACCTAGTCTCGGGTATCCGTAAAAGCTTCTGGCTGCTCATGCGTCAGGTATACTCTGCCAACTCTTTATCGAACTGCAATACTGAAGCTGGAAGATAGTCTGCCGTACAATACCCGGCGGGTGAATGATCTAAATGAAAGGAAGCCAAACATTTCCTACCACCGTATTGCCCGTGAACTGAGCAATACATCGACATAACCAAAATTTAGCATAATTGAACTGTAGATTCAGAAGTAATTTTGCAACAGCTTGAAAAAAATTAAGTCAAATCCAGACATGGCATAGAATAATGCAAGCGTAGTTCCAAGGGCAGATTCGAGATTGATATACGAGGACTCGCTTTGGCGAGATTGAATGACAAATGCCGATATAGGTTGTTTCTAGGCGATAAACTTCAGTCTTACACAGATGCAGCTGCTAATTCAGCAGCGAGATTCAAGAGACTCAAGGCCACCTGTAGGATTTGGTGCCAACTGCAATGGTACCTATATTTGGGACAAACAAGGAGGATAGATCTAAATACCGTAGTCAATGCAGATATGACGCTAGATTCAGTAACAATGCGAAGAGGACTAAATGCTAAGTTTTCAAGCCCAAGGATAGAACGAACAATATATTGTCGGCAGGTCGCAGACAGATGCAATAATATCCGATTCTGTGCAGATCAGAGTGAGGATAGATGCCAGTAAATTTGCCAGTATATTCAAGGACAGCTCCTACAATAGATACAGTGTTCAAATTGGAATATAGGTGCCATGTCCAGACTAGACGGTATATTCAAGGACAAAATCGGTTGTTAATAAATGGATTGATAGTATCCCACTTGTTTTCCAATTGATTGGGGATAGACTGCATAGAACGTGGGTTGAGTCCTCGACAAAAGGACACTAATGATAGTCGTGGGGAGTGGATGACTTTCTCATTAGGTACCTTATCAGAGGCAGTGGTTATCGGAATGTCCAAGCATATCCTCTTTTTGATGGTAACGAGGAAACATATTAGGAAACTCTGCTCTACCTAGACATCCGTTCAATTTCTTCTAATAGGGTCAATGACTATCTCAATCTTAAAAGCCTTCTGTCGTTGGCATGAAAGACAACATGGACAATCAGAGAATATAGGATTGCCGACAGTAAGTTGACAATCAGTCGTGTTCATCTCTCATTCGCCCGTTCCAAGTCTCAAAAGAACATGACATCGGCATGTGATTGAACGATAGGGGAGGGCCTCTTGAGATCTCAGCAACAGAAGTTAATGAAAAACAGGACCCCATCTTCAAGTCCATTGCCCACGATCGTGGCGCAAGTAGTTCGAAGCTTGGCAGAAGGGGACAGTTCCATGACCCGAGTGTGAACTTCACCATCTCAGATTTAAAAGATCGGACCAGTCCGAGCCCCGACAGTGGAAACCAGAATAGCCCTGTTTTGAGAATATGTGATCCTTTTCTTTTTTTTCAACACCTACAAACGATCCCGCAGGCAGCAAGATTGTTGCACTGTTGCACCGCGTTCACCGAGTTTTCCTATGGTTCATTGCATAAAACTACCTTGGATAAACCACAGTAATTTATGCGTGCTGAAACTTCTTCCAAGGCTGGCAAGCAGACGCTGTCTCACGGCTGTAGCTGAGAAAACTCAGAATATTATGGCTGCCAGAAGCTGAACCTCACCTTCCACTAAGACCAGCGTAGAGATGAGCCGACAGCATGATAATCTTTGCAGAATAACAATATAGGTCATCAGAAAAAACGGAACCCCGACTCATCTGCGAGAGGGTGCTAATGCAGAGATGATGCTTCTTTTTTGCCGTTTCCAGCCTAGTCTGGCGGAATGGCCGGATGATCTGTCAAGCTCCGCCATCGTCATCCTCATGCTTTTTCAGCCCTTTCAGTAGGCTGATTTGTGGTCCTCGGTTCAAACTACGAAGGAACTACGAACGCTCCAATGGCAATCACCTATCCTTCGCGAGGGATGAGACTAAATCAAATTGTTCCAATTTCCCAAGGCTCCGGCATGCTTGGCCTTTCTGCTGATCCACCATCCCAAGATGAGGACCCCTGGCTAAGGGACACCGCCCCATTTAGTCAAATACCAAATGACGACTGTCTCACATTGGAGGTTCGGTAGAGAGAGAAATATTTGATCTTATTGTCCTCTCTAGCTGAATCTTCACGCGGATTATAGCGTGAGGCGGCATAATACAACCCAAGATGAAGACCGTCACAGTCGCGTGCGTTGTCTCCGGCCTATTATTTTCTGGTAGGTGAATCGTCGTGCCTTGAAGTGTGGCTCGGATTAGTCGGATGCGTAGCTTTCTCATATTTGCCTGTAAACGGGAACTGATGCCATTGAATTCCGATAGGTGTGAGCGGTGCCCCAGAGCCGTTTCATAGCGAAATCCTTCAGCGTGCTCTTCCCAATGCCCCCGATGGATACACACCCAGTACAGTCGGTTGTCCTGCCAGTCGCCCTTCCATTCGCAGTGCCGCAAAGTTGTCGCCCAACGAGACATCATGGCTGGAGACGCGTCGGGGCAAGACTACTTCTGCGATGAAGGACTTCTTTAATCATGTCAAGATTCAAGACTTCGACGCGGCGGGGTACATTGACCGCCATTCCAGTAACTCGTCGGATCTTCCCAATGTCGGCATCGCAGTCTCTGGAGGAGGCTACCGAGCCCTGATGAACGGCGCAGGCGCGATCAAGGCCTTTGATAGTCGTACGCCGAATTCTACGAGCACCGGGCAGTTGGGTGGATTGCTGCAGTCAGCCACCTATCTGTCTGGCCTGAGTGGTGGATCATGGCTGGTGGGCTCAATCTATATCAACAACTTTACCACCATCTCTGCGCTCCAGACACACCAAAAGGGCGCCGTTTGGCAATTTCAAAATTCGATCTTCGAAGGTCCTGATGGGGGTAGCATTCAGATTTTGGACTCAGCATCCTATTATAAGGACATCAGCAATGCGGTCTCGGGAAAGAGGGATGCGGGTTACCCGACTTCAATTACTGACTACTGGTACTGATAGCCTTCGATCTTCGTCGCAACACGACATGCTGATGATTTCACAGGGGCCGTGCTTTGTCCTACCAGCTGATCAATGCAGCCAACGGTGGTCCCAGCTATACATGGTCCTCCATCGCGCTAACCGACACATTTCAGCAGGCAGAGATGCCAATGCCTTTGGTTGTTGCAGATGGTCGCTACCCTGGAGAACTTCTCGTCAGCAGCAATGCCACCGTCTATGAATTTAATCCTTGGGAATTTGGAACTTTTGACCCCACAGTTTTCGGTTTTGCCCCCCTCGAGTATCTAGGAACCAAATTCAATGGAGGCTCAGTCCCAAGTAACGAGAGCTGTGTGCGTGGCTTTGACAATGCTGGCTTCGTCATGGGTACATCCTCTACTCTCTTCAATCAATTCCTTCTTCAGATCAACTCCACGGCTTTGCCGGATTGGCTGAAATCCATCTTCACGGACATCTTGAGGGACATTGGGGAAAATGACGAGGATATTGCTCTATACGCGCCCAACCCATTCTACCACTATTCCAACAATACCAACCCTAGTGCCGCTCAATCTGAACTGGACTTGGTGGATGGTGGTGAAGATCTGCAAAACATACCACTGCACCCGTTGATCCAGCCAGAGCGACATGTCGATGTCATCTTCGCCGTTGATTCCTCTGCCGACACCAAGTACAGCTGGCCCAACGGAACTGCCCTTGTCGCTACTTATGAGCGTAGCCTGAACTCCTCAGGCATCGCTAATGGTACTTCCTTTCCTGCCATTCCCGATCAGAATACCTTCGTCAACAAAGGCTTGAACACTCGACCCACGTTCTTCGGGTGCAACAGCTCAAACACGACTGGCCCATCACCTTTGATTGTATATCTTCCAAACTACCCCTACACGGCTCACTCCAACTTTTCTACTTTCCAGCCAGACTACACAGAAGCAGAGCGAGATTCTACCATTCTTAACGGATATGATGTGGTGACAATGGGTAACAGCACTCGTGATGGCAACTGGTCAACCTGTGTTGGCTGTGCTATCTTGAGTCGGTCTTTTGAACGAACCAGTACTAATGTGCCGGAAATCTGCAAAAAATGTTTCCAGAGGTATTGCTGGGATGGCTCTATCAACAGCACCACCCCGGCGGATTACGAGCCGGTCACGATTTTGGATAGTGCAGCCTCTGGGATCATTCCAAATATTCTCACTACTGCAATGGTCGCTACTGTTGCCGTTTGGACAATCCTATAGAATTCATTTGGAAAGTTTCGCGAAATGCCCATTTTACCAGATTCTAATGCTGGCTGAGCTATATCTATCCGTCATAGAGTCTTATTAGACGTCATGTTATTCCAATTGGGAGATTTAACGAGCGATATTGTTGTGCAATCAATTTATTTATCGCTTTGTATCCCTCTCGTTTATAGATTATGCAAAAATGAAAAATCATCCTTTGCCATGTCGGCCCTTTGGCTCAGTAAGCTGCATATAAGCTGAAAGATTCGTGATAGGCGGAAAGATGGCACGTGCTTTGGTGTGTTGCTATGACAACATCCACGTGATTTCTCAAACAAGAAACCTAAGGACAAACGCCGCAGCTCTAGTGGGCGGCCAAACAGCCGGAAGTCAACAACACATATCTAATAATCAACGAGCTAGGTCTACTTAATAGCCACAGCAAAGCCCCTGCTTGAGAACTTTTGGCAGGTGCACCTTTGTGGCTAGTTGATTTTGCCATACCCTTGCTGCGAAATTCAGCTCATGATGAGCGCAGCGGGCTTGTCAACACCGACCTATCTTCGTTACTAACAGCAGGGAAACCGCAGAATTGTACCGTCGCTTGAGACACAAATCCTTGGGTGCATATTTTTTTCTCTTTGGCATTGATTCAAAATGGCTCGAGCAGCTATCATCCCAACGTCATCCCCAAAACGGACCACCCGTGGGCGTCCCCCAGCCAGCAAACCGGTCGCGAGAACTACGAGGACAAAGACAGGAACCTCTGCGACAGAAACCCGAAAAAGAACCACGAGAACTGCAACGGCGACAAGCGCGAGGACTAAGCCGCCGGACTCTGACACGGATGAGGCTACGGACGACGAATTGGGACTCATAGATACGAGGGAAAAGGCGAAGCCAGGAAGACCCAAAGGGAAGAGCTCAACTTCCTCTACAGGCGCTATAGGCCGGGGAAGAAGACCTGCGACTCCTGCAGCTGCAGAGTGTGAGAGCGACAACGACGAGGACGAGCTGGCCCAGACCGATGCCCCCAAGAAGCGACCTGGACGACCACGGACAAAGCCGCTGCCAAAGGAGGACGAAACTAAACCCGAGTCAGCACCTAGACCGAGAGGTCGACCAAGGGCAACTGCCGCGACGAAGCCTGCTGCCACTACACGTGCCGATAAAGACAGTACAAAGAAGAAGACTCGAACACAGACGAGCGCAGCCGAAGTATCAAGTAGCGATTCCAAGCACGTGGTTATCGCGACGAACTCCACGACCGTGAGGTCGAACTTACTCCGTGGACCAGCTAAGAAGAAGACCGTCACATTCAAGGATGTGTCCGATTCCGAAGAAGATGACGCCAACGAACCAGCCCCTGCTACGACTGGACGACGACGAGCAGCAACTACAGCATCAGGCAAGGTCGGTCTTGGAGCGAAGCCAGTTCGAAAACCTGCTACAACTACTGGCCGAGGGCGCAAACCTGCGGCCACCAAGAAGGAAGCCAGCAAGCCTCTATCACCCAAGAAAGCCACCCAAGTTGCCAAATCGATTTCCTCGTATGTCAGCTCAGACGGAGAGGATGATGAACTCAGCAGCGTCAAGGACCAAATAAGGCTCGTCATAAATTCGCCTCTCAAACAAGGATCAGAAGGTACTGGGTTGAGCTCTCCCGTGCGAAAAATCAACTTCACCCCAAGAAAGTTCAACCAGTCAGTGGACGAAAATGGTGAGCCCAACCTTCATCCTACGAAGGCAGTCGACTTCAGTGAGTCGCTCTTTATGTCCAGTCCTGCCCGACGACCCACCCCTTCTCCCTTCCACTACACCGTCAAAGAGACACCGAGGCGAGCTCGCTTGTCTTTTAAAGGTAACGAGAAATCGATTGCCCAACCAAGCTTGACGCCGACTCAAAATTCACCACTCAAAGCGTCTCCAAAGAGAGCCCACTTGGAGACCCCCAGACACGGAGGCCTGGGTCTTCGTGAGGAAATCATGCCCTTATCACAGCCGAATTTCACCCCAGGGCACAATTCACCTCTTAAATCGTCCCCTAAAAAAGGCATATTTGGTGTATCTTTCGCCCAGGCTCCTTTGCAGGAATCGTCGACCCCATTTAAGTCCCGGTCGCTGTTGCTCCAAAGCCCTGCCAAGAGAATTGCTTCTCCGTTCAAGAACAGTCTCTTCTCGAGTGTCCATTCAATGCCGGAATTGCATAACAATGAAAGCGGTAGGGGTCTTGCTACCGGTGCCGACGAGGCCAATGATGCAGACGATGTTGAATCGTCTCTCAAGGCTTCTGAACGTCAAGCCCCGATGGATGTCGACTATGGTAGGGAAAATCTAGATCAAGAAGACGAGACGGAACAAGAATCGTCCGACGAGCATCATGTCGTGGTATCTCCCGCGCACAGTGTAGATTCTCATGATATCAATGACGAGCAGCAAACACACTCCATGACCGCAGAAGATGTCGAGGACACTCCAGAACAGCTGTCCGATGATGATGATGTTGTCGAGAGTGCCGAGGATCTTCGAACTTGCGAGTTGACCCACGAAGGTCCTGAAGTCGATTGTGAAGAACCTGGCGATGTAGCGTCTGATGCAGAAGCTGCGGAATATGGCGTCGAGAGCCTTACTGGGGAGGAACCTCGAGTGCTAGACGACAACGACAGTGAAGAAAGCTCTGAGGTTGATGAGAACGATGTCCATCTGGCGGAGGAAAGCATTGTCGGCCATACCGCCTATGTTAACAACATGGGTACCCACGCCGAGCAAATTGACCTTGCGCCTGATTATGATGAAGCAGAGGACCCGGACGCAACGGAATCAGAGCCCGAGGA
Source organism: Aspergillus pseudoviridinutans (assembly GCF_018340605.1). NCBI lineage: Eukaryota > Fungi > Ascomycota > Eurotiomycetes > Eurotiales > Aspergillaceae > Aspergillus > Aspergillus pseudoviridinutans. The sequence continues at coordinate 1,997,033 of NW_025091281.1, read as the reverse complement.
AGAGCACATGATGCAGGACGCATACGGCAGCAAGTTTCAAGCTGTGACAGAGGAGTCAAGCCTGCMGTTTCAGCGACACTCGATTGAGGGGCTTGAAGATGTTTTCACTGACGCAGCAGTGGCTGGTGAAGACGTCGACGGTGAATCGGACACTGATCCTGTCGCGGAGACTACAGGAAGTGCCGCCGTTCAAGTCGATGTCCAACCTGATGAGCTAAACGATCAGTATGTTGATTTCCACGATAGCGAATACTTTGATGATGACGAGGCGACACTCGTCGCATTTGATACCACGGACCACTATATCTATGACGTTCAGCCTGACGCGCAAGCGAATACGCGGTCGAACGCTCAGCTAGACGCTCAGCAGGAGTTGGAAAGAGTGAATAGCCCCCTTCATGGCCAGGATCATTCTCTGGCACCACAAGTGTCGACAACTCAGGATACCATTGCCTACCATGGTAATCTGGAATATCGTGAAGAAGAGGAAATGTCTGAGTCTGAGTTCACCACGGATAACCAGAGTCATTCGTTCGAGCATAATGGCCTGCCCGATTCATCTACCTCCACGGCGGTTTGCAGTCACGACCCGGAAAGCGGATCTCTGATGCAGCAAAACCGTCCTCGCTTCACCCTTTTGGCAGAGCAGCTCAGTCAATGGAAAGCCAGCAGCCCTGAGAAGGCGCAGCCAAAACGCAGCGGGCGAGGGGTGTTCTCCCTCGGAGGACTTCGAAGGTCTTCTCGTCGTGGGTCTCGCATTCCTCAAGAAGTGGCCTACCCTGACATCGATAATCGTCTTGGGCCCCCTCAAGACAAAGCCTCAGATCGACCTCGCGATAGCGAGATCTACGCTGGTGTTCCAGAGATCTACGAGGACCAGGATGGGCAAGATTTGGAAGAGTCTAGTGCTAATGCAGTGGCAACATCATCTCCCCAGAGAGAGCCAATGACCGAGTTGTTCAGCGAGCCGCAACCCGAATTCGCAGAGCCGACTGCATACGAAGAGTTCCTGAACCATCAGCCTACGCATGCTTCTGATGTCGCTAAGAGCCCGGTAGTTTTGCCTAGCTCTCCGAAAGAGGACAGTTTGGACGAGAACAAGGAGAACGAAATAGTTAAATCGCCTGCTCCTGTCACACCCATCAAGGAAAAAAGGATCCCACTACAGACCTTCCACACGGTATCCAAAGTACCTCTGAAGCCGGAAGGTCAAGTTTCACCCTTGAAACCCTCCCGCAAAAGGGGTCGATCACTTTCAATCTCTTCACCTGTCCGCTCGTCTCCTCGACTGCGAAAGCCTGTTCTCGCTCCCCTGGAGCAGAGTACGGCACAAGCCTCTCCTCGCAAGATGCCCAAACTCCAGCATAACGAAACTCGCCGATCTCAAAAGTATGACTCCCGGCGGAGTAGTGTTGGCAACCAGTCGAGTAGGCTTTCCATGGCTCCTTCAACATCTCCAAGCCCCTCAAAGGCTCCTCGTAGGAACATCGCTGCACGTGAAAACGTTCTTGGAGGAGCGGTTGTATATGTGGATGTCCATACAACTGAGGGAGAAGATGCCAGCGGCATATTCATTGAACTTCTGCAGCAGATGGGAGCTCGATGCGTCAAGAGTTGGGGATGGAATCCTCGTGCAAGCACGTCGTCAGGCGATGTGACAAACCGCAGAGACAGCAAGGTGGGAATTACCCACGTTGTGTTCAAGGACGGAGGAGTGAGAACCCTGGAAAAGGTCAGACAAGCGGCTGGCCTGGTCAAGTGTGTCGGTGTCGGTTGGGTTCTTGAGTAAGCAATCTTGTCGCTATAGCTCGGTTATGTTATGCTGACATGGAACTCCAGTTGCGAGCGAGAAAACAGATGGCTTGATGAAACCCACTACGCAGTCGATAGCTCTATCATTCCCCGTGGTGGTGCCAAGCGCAGGAAGAGCATGGAGCCTCGGGCGCTGAGCAACGTCAATGGAACTCTGATCAAAGCGGATAACAGCGCATCGGCATCTGCATCTGGCAGACGCTCGGGGGCTGACTTTAACACCATGGATGATTTTATGAGACAGACTCCTCCACTTTCGCAGGGAGAGTCTTCGACTCCGGAGAGCAACAGAAAGTACACCGTAACCCACACGGAGGCAGATCAGCAATATTGCCAGACGCCAAAGACACCAGGCACATCCGGATACGATTTCAGCAGGATGGACAACATCGGAATGTCGCCTGCCACCCCATTCTATCTTTCTCAAAAATCCAGGCTCGTCCAACAAACGTGCCCGCCAAAGCAGACTCGGCAAGGTCTCTTTTCGACTTCATCATCGATCGAGGATGAGCCTACTCAGAAACTACGATTCAAGCTGGAAGCTGCGCGACGAAAGAGTCTTGCTTTCAAGCCCAAGGTTGGGAGCCCACTTATCAATTGATGATTCGCATTTTGTATGCAAGGCGTTAAGCTTTCTTGGTTCATGGGCACAATATCTCTCCTTTTGTTTTTGGTCGGGTTATACCCTGTACATTGGTTGATTGCATTGTGAATATACCATTGAATACATAATACAAGAATTCATCAATTCTACCTTGTCTCGAATACTGAAATGCCTCAGGCTGCAATGACGGCCGGGACTTGATCTGGCACTCTCCGAGCTCGGCTAAGTCGGCACTTGATCTTGTACTCCGTATCTCCGCACTTCTTCATTGCGTCGATCTTATCGATAAGATTCTGCGGACGAAGCAAATAAATTCGAGATGGAAGTCACGCGAGCTTAGCCTCAATGTCGACAGCACAGATACCTTTTTACTATTGCTGCACACGAAAGGAATTCCTTGTATACTGTTGGCATCTGTATATCTCTCTAATCTTGCTCATTACCAAATAGAAAACTATCAGTCCCTATCACGCCTCGCTACAATTTCTAGCTTGGTTTTTCATTGATGCACGCCGCCCCTACAAATCATCCGCGGCATGATGCCCAACTCCATGTCAACCACGTAGACGCTAACTCTCACGGATCAGCTTGCCTTGGTGGAGACAGAGATGAAGAGCTTACAAAAACTATGAACCGCGACGGTAGTCATCCTTCAACCCCTCCCGTCGCACCCGTACTCGACATCACCACACAAGGACGAACCTCATCGGACACACCCTTCGACCATAGCGACAACCATGACGATGCAGAAGACACTGATGGAGTCATCGACTCCCAAAATGAGAAGCCCGTGACTTGGGCCTCCCTGCCCAAAAGGGGCCAACTTGCCATCCTCACCTTTGCCCGTCTCTCCGAGCCACTGACCCAAACTTCGCTCCAGGCATACCTCTTCTACCAGCTCAAGTCATTCGACCCTTCGCTGCCGGACTCGACTATTTCAACGCAGGCGGGGATCATGCAGGGCAGCTTTACCGCTGCGCAGTTTCTCACTGCGGTCTGGTGGGGCCGGATGGCGGACGCGGAGTGGATGGGGAGGAAGCGTGTGCTGTTAATTGGGTTGCTGGGGACGTGTATCTCGTGTCTTGGGTTTGGGTTTTCAAGGTCGTTTGCGGCGGCGGTGGTGTTCCGGGTCCTCGGGGGCATTCTAAATAGTAACGTTGGGGTGATGCGGACGATGATATCGGAAATTATTGAGGAGAAGAAGTAAGTGCAATTGGTTCGCGCCTGGGTAAAGGTGATTTCTGACAAGTGTGCTTTGCAGGTATCAGTCGCGTGCGTTCCTGCTGCTTCCGATGTGCTTTAATATTGGGGTTATCGTTGGTCCTATTATCGGGGGCTCGTTGGCCGATCCCATCAACAGCTATCCTCATCTGTTTGGCCCTGGGTCATTTCTTGGTGGGAAGGATGGTGTATGGTGGATGGAGCGGTGGCCGTTTGCGTTGCCGAATATCCTCAATGCTATCTTCACCTTTAGTGCCTTTTTGGCACTCTTGTTTGGGCTCGACGAGGTAAGTCTCCATACACACTTCGTGGACGGACGAGATCTAACGTGCCTCGTAGACACATGAGACTGCACGGTACCGAAGCGACTGGGGCCGCCAGGTCGGAAGAACACTCGCCAGGTTCTTCTCCCGACGTCGGGTTCCACGTCATTATCGCCAGTTGAGGAACCTCGAGGACAACGAGTCTCTGTGTATGGATGGTAGCGTGACCAGCAGATCAGCCCCATCTAGTCCGATCCGCTTGCAAGCGCTTCCTCGCCATAAACGGCCGGGATTCCGTCAGATCTGGACCCCCAATGTTCTATTGACATTGGTAGTTCATTTTCTCCTGGCATTTCACACCAGCGCCTTTAACGCCATGACTTTTGTCTTCCTCCCTACCCCGAGGGCTCCAGAGAATAGCCGGAAAGGCTTCTTCCATTTCAGCGGTGGCCTGGGACTACCGTCCTCCCGCGTTGGCCTTGCAACGGCAATTATCGGGGTCATCGGCCTCCCGTTGCAGATCTTCGTGTACCCTCAGGTCCAATCTCGTCTAGGGACGTTGACCTCTTTCCGCACCTTCTTGCCGTTTTCGCCGCTGGCGTATACTCTGATGCCGTTCTTAGTGCTCATCCCTCGGCATCCATGGCTGGTCTGGCCTGCCTTCACGGCTGTGGTTGGGCTGCAGGTCATTTCTCGGACTTTTGCTCTTCCTGCTGCTATTATCCTGGTGAATAATTGTGTTACTGACCCATCGATTCTTGGGACGGTGCATGGCGTCGCTCAGAGTATAGCCAGTGCGGCACGCACACTAGGTCCCTTCATTGGTGGATGGGGGCTGGGACTGGGCTTGAAAAATAATCTTGTTGGTGGTATCTGGTGGGCACTGGCATTGGAAGCATTGGTGGGTTGGTTGCTGCTGTGGACTATATATGAGGGAAAGGGGATAGAGAGAAAGAAAGATCGGAGAGAGGGCGCCCGGGGAGGTTGATGCTATTCTCTAAGGCTCGCTCTGGGCTCGTCTGTTGGATAAACGTGATGGCGTTCGGTATATATGACTATGAGATACGAATTATGATAGATGTGGCCATACTCGTTGTTGATAGAGGTGAAGAGAAATAGTAGCTAATTTTGTGATCATCAATTCGTTAAAGAGACTGTCATTAGATAGACTGCTGCGATCAAAACCTGCGAACCAAGGTTCGTCTGGCTCGCTATTGACAATGCTTGGAAGCCTTGGATCATCTCATCATTACCAGCATCATAGCTTCTGTTCTGCAATTATAGCCAGGAGTAGCACGTCATGCTCCCATAGGGCTGATGAACGCCCTGATTGCTTTCCTTGTATCACCATCATGCGTCTTCAGCAACTCCGTCGCCTTGATCTTACTCAAGTCCAGTTCCTGTACCTGCAGGGCATTAACACCGCCATGATCCCAATTCCCCAGCATAGCCTGTATTATGAAAGGCAAGGGTACACACCAATAGATTCACATCCTCCGCCGAAACCTTCACAGCCTTCTTCGTCACTGCTTGTGTCTTCTTGGCGTCTACCGTCGTGGCCGCTGCATCCGTACCCGGCGCAATCTCCAACCTACTCATCGCTTTCCCGAGTGCCTCCTGATCAGCGGACGAAGACTTATTGCTAGGTTCTTCCCCGATCTCATTGGCGTGCAGGGAGGAAAGGGCGGCAGCGGCTTTTCGGTCTTCGGCGTGGGCAGGTGGAGATCGCTCGATAGAGTCCGGGTCATGGGATGCGGAGGGGAGTGAGTCTGACATTTTCAATGCGCTATTGAGAGTATATAATTAAACAGTTGAGAGCAAGATGATATGATGTCTCCAAGAGCGTTCCTTACTCCGCACGGATGACGCGATAAGAAAGTGGCCGATTACGATAACAACGCGCCTTACTTAGTCTGGACTAGGGGGAATAGGTTGATGACTCAGGCCGCGAATAAGCGCATATTTCTTTTTTCCTAGGCACATTGCGGGCACTCTTATGAGACTGTGACTGTGAGGCTGACTGACAGCAAGCGATCCCTTGCTTGCATGTGCCATTCTTAACTGCTAAGCTCCCGGACTGAGACTTGATTCCTTAGTCGATCCAGCGTCTGATCTGATACTGAAGAACTTTAAACAAGCTTGTTTATACTAGCAAATAAGGTTGATCATTGCCCCCACCATGGAGGACTGGACTCCAAGCTGTAAGCCGTCTGCCCTCTAGACATACAGGAGAAGCTGCTGAATCGTGTCTCAGCTTGGGCTACGAAACCCATCAAGCAAGACGTTGTCTATGACGACAAGGAAGGAGTACGAGCCGCTCTGAACAAACTGCAGAAGCTTCCCCCGCTTGTCACAACGCAAGAGGTACGGCGTAATGTCCTACTTTACTCTTGATTAGCGACAAGCGTGATGCTAACCGTCGAGTGTCAGATTCTGAACCTAAAAAAGAGCTTGCGAAATGTCGCCTTGGGCAAAGCTTTTGTTCTACAAGGAGGTACATCGTCCTGCCTGAACGCGCAATATCGGTCTCTAACCAGTGTCTAACCGCTATGTTGCTCGTAGGGGACTGCGCCGAACTGTTTGATTACTGTAATCAGGATATGGTAGAAGCGAAACTCAAATTGCTTCTACAGATGAGTTTGATTTTGATTTGGGGTACATTTACGCCTTCTGTCATCCATCGACACGTACTAATGGCGGCCAGGCGCAAACAAACCTGTAGTGCGAATTGCCCGTATAGCCGGGCAATTTGCCAAGTGAGTTGCCTTATCTTGTCCTTCACTCGTCCGCTCCTTTGTTGCTGACAGAGTCAGGCCCCGGTCAAGCCCTATGGAGGTGGTCAACGGCGTCGAGATGCCCTCTTTCCGCGGTGATAACATCAACGGCTTCGCTGCCACCCCAGAATCTCGCAAGCCAGACCCGTCACGGCTTGTCTCGGCGTACTTCCACTCCGCTGCCACGCTCAACTACATGCGCGCCTCACTCTCGTCTGGTCTCGCGGATCTCCATTCCCCACTGGACTGGGGACTCGGTCACGTCATTGAGCCCTCCATCAAGGAGAAGTACGAGCGCATCGTCAGCCGAGTCAAGGACGCGCTGCGTTTCATGCACACCGTCGGTATCGACACAGACCGAGGCGTTGAGACCGTCGACGTCTTCACCAGCCACGAGGGTCTCCTCCTTGAATATGAGCAGAGTCTCACCCGCCTCTTCCGCAACCCACCTACCACGACCCCACAGCCCGCAGCAAGCTACTATGCCACCTCAGCACACTTCCTCTGGATCGGCGACCGCACGCGCCAACTCGACGGCGCCCACGTCGAATTCTTCCGCGGCATCGCCAACCCCATCGGCATCAAGATCGGCCCCAGCATGGCCCCCGACGAGCTCGTCCGCCTCCTCGACGTCGTCAACCCCAACCGCGAAATCGGCAAGGTAACCCTGATCTCCCGCTACGGCGCCGCCAAGATCAGCCAGCACCTCCCCGCCCACATCGCTGCCGTCCAACGCGCCGGCCACCTCCCCGTCTGGCAATGCGACCCCATGCACGGCAACACGCAGACGACCCCAACAGGCGTGAAAACACGACACTTCAGCGACATCCTCTCCGAGCTGCGGCAGGCGCTCGAGATCCACCGCTCCGCCGGCTCATTCCTCGGCGGCATGCACCTCGAGCTCACCGGCGAGGCCGTCACGGAGTGTGTCGGCGGCGCGGGCGGGCTGACCGAGGAAGGGCTGAGCGAGCGGTACACGACGTTCTGCGACCCGCGCCTGAACGAGAAGCAGGCGTTGGAGCTTGCCTTCCTGGTCGCGGGGTTCTACCGCGACATGGATGATGTGGAGGGGATGAACTCGATCTAAGCTCGATTGCTGCACAGTTATGAGATATATAGCGCATTGCATTGGATATGCGATGCAAACATGCTCTCCTACTTTGGTTCGCTCCACTTGGTATGTTTGGTTATTGATGCTTCATACCTGGTTCCGGGTTATATTTCGGGGTCTTAAAAAGTCGTATCTGCAGAACTGCATTGAAAAGAATCAATAGTTGCACTCTCGGGAATTCATGATTAGTTGATTATATTATATGGCGCATGTTCTTACTCTTTTGTCTATCGCCACAGTACCATGCGTGGGCTCTTTACGAGTTGAGAGGTTATAGTCCTATAGGCACATATTGCAGCTGAAGAAAGTGCACAATGAATGGGCGCATTTCGTGCATTGAACCATTGAAAGCATAACATACACTCAAAATCCAACCAAGTCCCTTGCCCAAATGCCAAGAGAATTAAATAGGACACGCTTATAAACTCCGCCAGGACACCTTTCACAAGCTAAAATCTCACTAGAGAAAAAGAACAGAAACAAAAAAACAAAAAAAAATTTGAAAAGAATGTGTCCTAAGCTACGAGATCGAGGCCGTGCAGCGGACAGTTCACTTCTGATCAGTCAACACTGCTAAGCCGATCTCAAGTAACGAAGGACGTTCCCAGTCCATGCTTCGAGGACACTTCGACGCCGAGTCTATCAGCGGACCATACCTGTCAGACAGGAAACACCGGGAACTGTGTCCCAGCCCAACGCATAGTTCTCAAGGTCAGGGACATACACCTCCGAGAGGTCAGTCGGAAACCTGAACCGAGATCCGTGCGAGAGAGCATGAGAAAGTTGAACAGAAAGGTAGATCAATAGGGAATGGAAAGAGAATATGCAAGGAATGAGAGAAGAAATTCAGCGGCCTGAAGTGAAGCTAGTTGCCAATTCTGCCTGTAACATCCATCGTGCTCTCAATGCCTTCCCATGGTAGCTCCTCATCATCCTCCAAGTCGGTATCGTTGTTTTTGTGGGAAGATTTATCTGTGGTAGCGGTCACATCCGCGGCCCTTTGGGTGGCAGCGGTGTCGATCCCAATGGATTGAAGCGTGACTTCCATCTCTTGCTCAGTCATCTCATGTCCGTTCTGTTTCTGGCCTTCGAGAACGTCATAGAGCGCATAGATTTGATCAGCTTTCAAGTCGATGTCCTTAAGAATCTTTTCAATCTTGGCGGCCAACGATTTCCTCTGGCGTTTGCTCAACGAGGCATCCAGCTTGTTATAGACCCCTTGATAGGTTACAAGCTGCATTTTCAGATGGGACAGTTCATCCTCCAGTGCCTTGAGCACAGTCGCGAGAGCAACACCGGGAGATTGCGCAGGGCGCAATGTAGGCTCCTCATTGTAGACAGAAGGCTCAGGCATGCGCTCCGAAACGGGGACAGGTTTTGGGATCTTTACAGTCTCATGAGTATGGTCGCATTGCGAGTCACCAGGAATGCAGCGCTTGCAAACCGTGCAGTTCTTGCCATCATGCTGTGTAGCACTGTCCAAGGCCTTTTGTGCAGCCTGGGGCAATCGGCTTGGGTCCTCGGCTGCCAAATCAGCGTGATGGATAGTGATATCTGGCAGGATGAAAGCAGAAGTCATGTCGTCAGTAACAGGGCGACGTCTTCGCTGAGTGGTAGAGATGATGGAGTGCTCCGAATGCCGTCTTGGGCGCTCAATGGGCACAGAAAGATTACTGTCTGCCTCAGCCATGCTGACTTTCGATGTGCCCGTCAGATCACCCATTGCCGAGGCGGGTCTTGCTATCGGGGCTTTACTCTCCTTCAACGAGGACTTGCGAGGCACAGACGATTTTGATACACTTTGACGGGTAGAGTTTGCGGTCTCGTCCGCATTTTGAACTTTGGTCGAGATCGACTGTCGCCGTCTACGCGCGAGTCGTTCTTCTTCTAGAGCCTTCCGCAGTTGAGCGATTTCACGTTCCTATAGCAATCACATTAGTGGCAAGCAATGGTAAGCAAAGTAGCAAACTCACGTCAACAAAGCTCAACAAGGTCAAGTCTTGCTCTGCGGAAGTGGATTTCTTGGTGTGGCCCGTGGCATCCTCAGTGGCTGAATCCAAAGGCTCAGTGACATCGACTTCTTCCACAATCACCCTTTTCACCCGCTGCTTTCCTGTGTTTGGCTGTTTCTTTGTTTTCGTGTTGCCTGTTCGCGTCTGAGTCTGGGATCGCTCGGCTCGGGAGCTCGAGGCCCTGGTCCTCGGCAGGTCAATCGAGAAAAGAGCTTCTTCGGCTCGCTCTTTCTCAAGACGGGAAATCTCCTTGTCGACCTGTTTAGAGATTTTTGTGCGCGAGTCTTCCACGCCGCCGGCCCTCTTCGATCTTGTACTCTTACCAGTAAGATCTTTAGTGGGCTGACTCATGTCCTCACTTCGCTGCGTGTCGAGCTGGCCGCTTTCAACGCTTGCTTCAGTCGCGGAGGTTGCTTCTGAACGACCAGTATCCTCGCGAGATTTTGAGGCCAGCGAGACAAATTTAGCCAACTGTGCCTTGAGTTCAGCATTCTCTTGTCGTAGGCTGTCGTTCTCGCTTTTCAGATCTCGAGATTCGAGATAGGCTATTCCCAATTGAGAAACAGCCATGTCTCTCTCACGATTCAATTTCTTCAGCGTCGCTTCGCTCATCTGCACCTTCCGCTCAACGACATCCAATTGGTTTTGCAAAGCCAGATTCGAAGCTTCGAGTTCTGAAGCAACCGTTAGCATCTTAATATTCTCGAACTACAGCGATAAAGTAACTCACTCTGATAATGAGACCCAACATCTCTTCTGTGGTCATCGTCTTCGGATTCATACACGCGAGAACGGCCGTGTTTGTCCTTCCGGTGAGACCGGCCAGCTTTCAAAGCCGCATTTTCCTGTCGCATTTCATCAATCTTTCTCTCGGCATCCGACTTTGCCCTTTCAAGCTCTGACACTTTGTCCTGCAAAAGTCTCAGAGAAACAAAGAGAGCCTTTTCATCTTCTGGAATGGGAATCGCGTCAAGGGGAATATGTTCACGAGTTAGGGACACATCGGCGCCGTCATTCGGAGGAGATACAAATCGCGTCGCCCTGGCTCTGCTCTGGCGGGTATAAACTGGTGTGCCGTCTTCGTAGACTCCCGAGACCAACTCCGACAAATTGGGAAGATCGGGAAGAAGAAAAGACTGCATAGTGCCCGTGTCACCAGCACCATTGCCGGACACGTTGCGCAGGTTGCTGGGTAACTTCCCCCGGCGCATTTCCTTAGCATAAGCCTCTTGTGATGCTCTCTCCACCGCGTCTGCTATCTGATGAGAAAGGTTGACGTTTCCGAATCGCGTCGCACGCGTACTGGTTGCCGCAGGCTGAGGTCTCTCATCGACAATGAAGGAACCGTCGTACGCGTCCCGGACCTTTGCGTGCATTTCAGACAATGTCCGCCGCTGGTCCTTGCGGGCTGTTTTGGACGAAAGAGGGTCACGATTTTCCTTGTGGGCAAGACTGGCTTGTCTCAGCTGAGCATCTCTTCGTAGACTCTCACTGGCGGCTCTTCTCGAGGAAACGCGCATGGCGGATTTCTGAGGCGTATGCGACGCAGGGTAATCGAGTCTGACGGCAGGCGAGGACGACCGCACACTATTTTCTATACTCATCAAGGAGTTTCGCGAGTCATCGAGCCGACGTGTAGGCTTGTTAACGCCCCGTCCAGCTTCAACCGATATGCTTTCCTCGGTGTCATCTTCGGAGGTGCCCACAGGGGAGAATTCAGGGAAGGCGCGCTCCAATGCAGAGGTATCAATGGCGTAGTCAGGCTCCTCGTCTTCAAAGTTGTTGATTTGTTTCCTGGCACTGCCTTTCATCTCGGGCAATTTGGGACTGTTTTCAAAGTGTTTCGTAGACGCGAGGGCTTCATGCTCTGGGTCAAAATCGGAGCCAAACGACGCGAAGCTGTTTGTCGTGACTTCAGAGCGTCTGGTATTCTCGCGCGACATGGTCAAAAGGTATGACGCGTCTTGTTCCAAAACAAAATTAGCAATACAAGTGAGTTGAAGCTTAATTGACTTCAGGCATGAATAGTTATGCTAAAATCAGGATTGTCGTTATAACTGCCAGGAGATGACGGGTAATCGCTGGGTATGTTTTGGTAAAGCGCGTCGGCGGCCACGAGCGTCCACGCGAAAAAAAAAAAATGACAACCAGGATATGGGTATCTCAACTGAGTTTATAGAAGACTAATGCAATTGATTAGAGTCGTATTATTCGCATCGATCGCAAAAATGATGCGATGGATGATCAGAAAGTCAGTTTTGACACTCCGCAGGACGGGAAAAGAGGAGGCTGGGGGAGTTGTTGATTTGTTTACTCCGCCAGGTGGAGCCGCCGTCGGAGTGACCGCCTAAGGATAGGCTACCTTACGGCGTACCGTGGACCTCTCCTACTTCGCACAACAACCAAAAAGCGTGCTGCAAGTATATGCACTTCGCTATTCTCCTCATACTTTTGGATACGGGTGGAATGAAGGCAAAGTAGCAATTTATGTAATTGACTATTTTCGTTCGTCTCCTCCAGCCGCGCGCGATGAACTCCTCGAGCAGCAGCAACATCATCTCAATGTACATGTTGAGATAAGGAACCAGGAGAGAAATACAGAAGAATCAGATGAGAACAGTTAAGACAGAAATTTCTCGATGTAGCTCCAGACGCCATGCTATTTAGACCTCTCAGACCGTTATGAGAGAGAAAATGAATCGTCGTTAGTCATGCACGTAAAACCGCCGTCCGATGCAGGAGATAAAACGCATTCGAGGTGCAATCAGCGCTGCACACCTCTGAGATGTAGGTAAGGGGTTAAGTAGAGATAGCGAAACCTCTGTGGGCCGCAAAGCTCTAGCGAGTTTCAGGAGAATCACGCGCATCGTGCTGCTCTCTGGACGCAAGAGGAGCAGTCGCCGGGAAATTGTCACTGACAGGGCTTGCTGCATCAATATGAATGGTAGGCACAACTGTCAGCTCCCGAAGAGGGGCGGTATGTCCGTTCCTTTCGGTGACGGGGCTTTGATACGGAGGGGCCTCGCCCCAGTCCAGATGATCGTATTCCGGCGGCGGAATGCTGAGAGCGCCAACATCGGCCTCCTCACCGCCTGGGGTGGATGGAAGGGTAGAGACGGTAGAATGTGCTTGGGAGTGCACTCGAGTCAAGGCATCCGGATCGACGGGACCAGTCGAGGCGGATGAGTAGGACTCTCCTCGAGAGTGAATGCTCGGGGTATCGACCAGGGAAGACCTGTTAGAAGCATCAAAACTGCCGGAAGGGCCGTTCGACAGTAGGGGGCGACGATCGGAATCGGGTGAAGTTGCTCGGACTCGCGATCCATCGTGACGGACGTAGCCCACGTCCGCGTAGCTCACACTAGCAATCCGCCTGCCGCGACCACGAGTCTGATGCTCTGCTAAAGCCGTAGCGAGGTTGGTTGCACTATTGCTGGCATTGGTGGATGACCGACTTCTTGCTTGGCGAGCACGGAGTCGATCCTGTTCCCGTAAGATCTCTAGCTGAGAACGGTCTCCACGCTCGCGAGCCTCACGCCGTGCCTGTCGCCTAGCCTCGCGTTCTGCGAGTTCCTCGCGCCGGCGCTGACGGATTTCGTACAACGATGCCATGAGTTCCTCCCGGCGAGCCTCTTCTTCTTCAGCGGTCTCGGGAAACTCGATCACGGTATCCATGCCATCTCGTTCACCTTCACGTGCAATAACCTGTTCCTCAGGCTTGGGATTTGGAGAATAGGCAGGAAGAGTGGCCACGGACCGAATGGAAGCATCACGACGGATGGGATTGGTCGTTCTCGCGGTTGTCATCTCCGTGGCTTCAGCGCCCGTAGCCAATCCGTTCCGGACGCCATCTGACACTTGGTTATAGAACTTTCCGGGGTCCCAGCGGTTCCATTTGTCTTTCAAGTATTTTCCTGGGATATATTTAGGGGAGCAGCCCATCCGACGCAAATATTTCAGGCCGAAGTAGGAGGCGCCGAGCAGGAGGAACGTGACAACAATAGCCAGAGCGACCTAGAAGTCCAAGCAATTAGCTGAGAACAAGTATTAAAGCAACATGAATACAAGGACGAACACTCACAATGACAAAAATGATGTTCCTATCACTCCCTTGGGAGTTAGTGTCAGAGGTGGTGTTGCCACCATTCTGACGGGCCATCAGCCCACGAACCTGGGGTGAGATATACATCACAGCTGCCCGATCCGCTAGGTATTAAGGATATAGCGTCTCCTTCTGAGTTGCTTTTAGAACGAATCTTGATGTCTTTGTTGTTAGCGAAAGAGATACCAAGAGGAACTGAAGTCAGAGCGAAGAACACTTCGCGGAAGAGACAGCAGAGGCAGTGCTCAAGACAGTGAAGGCAAGTCTCGGCGCAGATAAGAGGTTATATATAGAATAGAAGCCAATAAATCGCACCGGATCATCACAGGACAATAGTATAGATTTGAAAGATAGTGTTAACAATCACTAAATCCATGATTGAGGACATGGACAGTGCAAATAAGCATGGAAGAGAAGGAGGTGAGAGGAGAGAAAAAAGAAAGAACAGAAAAGATCCTGAATTATGGTAGGATCTGTGATGGTTTGGCTGGAATAATATGGGGTAGATAGTAGTACTGGGGACAATGAGCCAACAGCAGCCGTATGCCTGAAAGCAGAGCAAGCTAATCAGAGGCTGTCATTAACGGGCTGAAAAGGAAGATCCCTTTAGTATTAATACTGCCAGGGTGGCTGGTGAGGTTGAAGGCGGAAGGCCTACAGATTGGCACCCTTAGAGAGGTAGGCCTCAAATTTTTCCTATTTGAGAGACGTACCTGGTGCTTACGCGCTCCAGCGCCCGTCCAGCTCCATAATTTTGTCATCGAGCAGGAACTGTGATTGTTAACCATGGTAGTCTACGGAGTACGGAGTACCAGACAACTATACCATGGTCATCACGATCCGCAGAAACACCCGCCACAATCCAGTCCTTGCCAAGCTCGTGCGGTTTCACAATGACTGGCGACTAGCTTATCATTTCTTGACGGCCGACGCAGCCAAAGATCCATTTTTAGAATTGTACCGAACTGTCTGAAGGATCCGTCCATGATTTGTCCCAGGCTATTCCAAGGTTCTGCTAGTGGTCTTAGAAGAACCGAAATGTTCATACCAGAAATCTGTCTGACAGTGTCCTGCTGCTTCAAGTCTACTCTGTAGATAGATCAAGACAATTTTCACTCCGTATTGAGCGAAACGCAAAGCACTAATCGTAGATAGTCCGTGTGTATTGACAAGATCCACCAAAGCTCCTTTCCTACTCTATTCAACCACAGCGGAAATAAGCAATTAGTATGTTTCAGCAGCATTCCGTCATGAAGCAACCATTATCTTATCGGTGGGAAAATAATCTTCTTCGTGTAGAGATGTAGGAACATGGATTTTTAGAGAGGAGCAATCCAAGAGAACACAGCTGCAACTATGACAGGCCACCATGTCCTGCTTTGAAACAATATAGCTAGTAGCTGCCAGCCTTGCAGCCTGAAAATTAAGGTTGCACTGACAGTACCCCTATCGTGGATGAGGACATCATCAGTGTCACATGCTGTCAGCTCAATTATCCCAGCAAATACGGAAGCACATAATCCTAGCCTGCTTGTAGATTTCCATCGTTCTTCCTTGACTTCCATCGACTCGGTCAGATAAATAAGCAGTCAATAGTAACATATTCATCTGCAGAATACATCCATGTCCTGCCCCGATTGCTTCAGCGGCCATGTACACTCCGGCGAACCAGAGGGCGAGGTGACCAAAGTGCACGGACTCGACGTCTACGTCGCATCGCCAGCGCCAGAGCCAACAGGTAACTCAGCAATCAGGGGGATTATCATCATTATTCCGGATGCCTTCGGCTGGGAGTTTGTCAATAACCGGATATTGGCGGATCATTATGCCCAGAAGGGCAGGTACAAAGTTTATCTACCGGATTTCATGAATGGTGAGAATCAAGCATTCGGGATGTAGTTTGGTGCTGGTAGAGACGAGAAACAGGATTTGACTTTATGCTCACTTGAATAGGACACTCGTGCCCTGTGTGGGCTATAAACGTGATGCCGAATCTGTTCAAGACAGATACCCTGTACGACTGGCTTGTCAAACCGTAAGTCTCTTTCCTGACAAACGTATGTCCGAGAATATTGAGGCAGTCAAACAGCTATTATATCGCTGGCGCGATGTACTCCATGATCCCATTCTTGTACTTCAACCGATTCGGCAAATCCTGGCCCATCGTCAAGTCATTCTTCGCCGCTGTCCGCCAGAACGAAGGAGCTCAGCTCCCCATCGGAGCAGCCGGTTTCTGCTGGGGAGGCAAGCACACTGTCAATCTGGCTCACGGAGCTGAAGTAGACGGCAAACCATTGATCAATGTTGGATTCACGGGACATCCTAGCCTCTTGAGCATCCCCGGGGAGATTGAGAAGATAAAGATCCCCGTTAGCTTTGCCCTGGGGGAATTGGATAATGTTCTGAAAAAGCCGCAGATTGAGCAGATCAAGAACATTATGGAGAGTGAGGGTAAGGTTGGTGAGGTGAAGGTTTACTACGGGGCTAGTCATGGGTTCTGCGTGCGAGCAGACCATGCTGTGAAAGATGCAGAGCAGACGGCTACTGAGGCAGAAGATCAGGCTCTGGATTGGTTTAATCGCCACTTCGCTAATGTGCAATAAAGCCCACTATGTTTCAGTAGGTGAGCTGTTGGACTATGAGTTTACGTCCTCGCTGTCCTGTATCAAAGCTTTCAATTTTCCACCGTGCCGCCTTGCAAGAACATCGTAAGGGCCCTGTTCCACAATAGACCCCTGTTGAAGAACGACGATATTATCCGCAATCTCCATCATTTCTCTGGAATGTGTAATGATTATCACGGTAAGGCCTGATCGAGTCGACACCAGCCTCTGCATTGTCTGCCGAATCACCTTTGCACTCTCCGGATGAAGGTTCGAAGTTGACTCGTCCAGGATCAGCATCTGCGGTCGGCGTACAAGAGCTCGTGCAATCGCCAATCGCTGCGCCTGGCCGCCGGACAGGCCCACGCCACCGTCCCCAATGGCAGTCGAATAGCCGTCGGGAAGTGACACGATGAAGTCATCGATGCCTGCAGCTTGAGCTGCAGCACGAACACTGTGTAACTCACGGAGGGGAGACTCATCCCTCAAGCCGTAACAGATATTGTGATGTATGGTGCCTGGGAATATCGTAGGTTGCTGTGACACGATCGATATCAGGGAACGAAGGGACGGCGTGTGGAGGCGTCGGATATCCAGACCCCCGATTGAGATGGTCGGCGTCTCATATCTGGATAGCGGTGTTTCGTAGAGAGAGAGAATCAAGGATGCTATGGTCGACTTTCCTGATCCAGAGCCACCTACAATTGCAGTGCAAGAATTCTCAGCTATAGCGAGCGTCACGTTTCGGAGAGCAGGAGCGTCGGGCCGCGATGGATATCGAAAGGTCAGACTTCGTATTTTCACCGGTGCTGCCTTCAGAGGGCGTTTGTCACCCTTATGTTCATGGGATTGCCCCACAGGTAGGTTAGCCAGTCGTAGCAGCTGAGTAGCCATGTCTTGAGAAGCACTGATTTGCGGAACTTGAAAGAAATTAGCAATCGTACAGGCAAGATTGTCTAAGCATGTGTAAGGAATGGACAAGACTTACTCCATGAAAGTACCGTGCTCGCATATCCGATGCTAAATAACAGCATCGAGAATACGGTCATCACATTTTCAACCGCGTATCCGGACGATGCGAGAAGCGCTCCGTAGTAAAAAATCAAACCTGCGATACTCTCTTAGAACAGTCAACGGAACGAGGGAGGCGCCTACTCACCACTCACGAAGATTATTGTAGACTCTACAAGGCCGAACAAAATCCCAGTGTAAGCCGCCCGCTTGAGGCACATTTTCATGCATTTTGACGCCGCCTTCAAGTATTTCCTGTGAAAGAAGGGCTCGAGCGTCAGTGTCCTCACAGTACGTATTTCTGAGAATGTCTCGACTAATACGTCGGTTGCATTCCTGGTAACTTCATTGCACCGCCCCTGCCATAGTCCGCTGGTTCCTTCAAATCCTCTGGTAATCGCATAAATGATGGGACCGCAAGACAGCGCCACCAGGGTGAGCTTCCAGCAGACCACTAGACACCAAATAACTGCGGTCACGGTAATTGCCACAGCTACCAGAACATAGCCGCCGAAACGGCCTACTAGGTTCCGCATATCTTCCCCGTTTTGATCAAGGCAAGCAGTGATTCTGGAGGGCGAGTTGCCTTCTTCATCGAACCACTGCCGAGGCTGGTCCAACACTCGTCTGAATGCCTCCTTGCGAAGCTGATCAACCCAGACCTGGCCTGATGCTTCCAAAAGATAATGCATGAAGTAAGAGGCAGTCCCGTCAATTGTGGCGACACCTAGAACAGCCAGCGCCCATCTCAAGGAGCTGACTCTCATGTCGTAGAATGACTGGAAGAGCTGAGATAGGCAGTAAGAGAAAACAGGTGTTGCAGTAGCATCCACCAGTGCAGATATGATTCCGAGCAGGAGCAGCAACCGCTGTCTTGGGGTGAGGCTGGGCACTAATGTCCGCATGATCCGGTTTACAGAGAGACGATGCTGCCCTGAAAGCGGAGTGTCCCCTCTTGCGGGTTGAGGCCGCTTGAAAGTTTGCGGATAATTTGTTGCTTCTGCTTGAGGAACAGGGAGAGTCAGAGAAGGGCGATGTAATCGGTATCGATTGGCAGAGACGAATGATGTGCGTGACTGCGCCATACTTAGTTCACGCATCGGTATAGCAACTCCGTCAGGCATTGAGATCTCCTCTGCTTGAGACGTGGCCTGTGCCTTGTCCATGTTACTCAATCCTGTGGAAAGCTGTATTTCTTCGATTCTGCGGTGGTGCAGTTGAGCGTTCTTAAATTGCGAAGGAGTTCTCCTTGACAGAACTGATGTTTCTTTGTGTTTCGGGAAGCCAAAGTCACTTGCGCAGATAGTATTTGGAACTTCGACTATCTCCCGCGTCTCGTCATTAACGTAGGAGACTTCCGGCTTCGCAGGACTTTTCGAGGAGATTTGTCCCTCCCTGAAGGGAAAGTATTTCTCCTTTGCTGGGCTATTTTCTAGCTCATGCCTGTATCCTGATTGCACAACAGAGCCATGCTCGAGGACGTAAACGTAATCCTGGTCCATGATGTGTGACATGTCGTGTGTGATAATGATCGTCGTCTTCCCTCTTCGCCATTTCCGTATCGCTTTCATCACTGCTATGCGGTTTATGCCATCCAGCGCACTCATGGGTTCGTCCATGATGAGAATGGGAGTGTCCCTTAGTCTAGCTCGTGCAATTGACACTCTCTGTCTTTGGCCTCCACTCAAGAAGCTTCCCCCGGGCCCCACGCACGTGTCGAGACCATTTGGCAAGCTATCAATAGTGTCCCTTAGCATTGCCAAATCAATGCATTCACGGACGTCTTCTTTTGTCACTGTCTCGTGTGCTCGACGGCCGAAGGCAATGTTAGTCAAAACGGACTCGTTGAAAAGCACACTCCGTTGCTCGACAAGTGTGATGTTGTTCCTAATCCAATTGACGCTAAGAGTCTGAATTGCGTTGCCATCAATTAGTATTTCGCCTGAGGTAGGCGTATACAACCGTGCAAGTAATTGTCCGAGTGTACTCTTTCCCGATCCGCTTTCTCCAATCACGAAAGTCATCTCACCGGCAGGAAAGAAGAGGCTGACTGAATTTAATATGGGCCTTTCGGGCTGGGACGAGTACGTGAAAGTGAGCTAAAGAAAGGATGAAAAAGTTAGAAATTGGGCAGTACTCGTCCGCTGGAAAACTTACATCGCACACCTCGATATCGCCGTCACAATATCGGGGGTATGAAGCTCGTTTCAGCTCCTCCAGGTGCTTCTTCACTCTTCGGCCGTTCAGAAGATCCTTTAACATTACGGCTGCAACCTTGCCTTTCTCCATCACTATTACTTGCGGCAAGACTAGCTCGATCGACTGAGCTGCCGTCAAGCAGGCCCAGAAAGTTCTGAGGACTTCTCCAGCAGTGAGTTTCCCAGATGTCGTTAGAGCAGTACCATACCAAAACCCTTGAATAAACATGCCGAACATCATGAATCGTATGACTGCTATCTGTAGGGAGTTTAGGTGTGCTTGTTTGAGGTATTGAGCAGCAGCAATATTTATTTTGAGGACAAAATCGCGAAGCTCGAATCCCTGTCCGTTGAGACATTTGACCATGTCAATCAGACTCGTAGCGTTGTTGGCGACTTTCGAGGCAAGGGTAAGCTCAACCTGCTGGGCTTCGATTCTTGGCTTGATTCGAGAAGAAAGAAAGGCAACGACGCATAAGAAAATTGGGATCCCTGCTAGAGTAATGAATGCAAGACTCCACGAGGTATAGAATGCCACTCCGAGCGCAATGATAGTTCTGAAGGTGTATTGCATGATGAGCCCTAACGGCTGCGAGGTTGCTATCTGCAATTCGGAAATTTGGCTATGACGGAGGTAAGATAAACGAAGCTTAACACAATAGACATCAGAGAGAAATGACCTACGCTTGAAGATAAGACAAGAAAGCTTTTGTGCCATCCTTCTGTGTTTCGAACCATTCCTGGTCTCTCTCCAGCAGTTCTTCGAAGATCCTGGTTCGAGCGTTTGAGACTTGTAGCTCCCCAAAAACAATGAAGAGACTGAAGTACGCTCCATTGAGTACCCAGCTAGCGATACCTAAGCCTGGAAGCGCGATGCCGTGTCTAGCTACCTTCCGGAGTAGGTCGTCGCCACTAATATCACCACCGCCGAACGATGTGAACGAGTTGAAGATGTCTCCAAGAAGGATGGCGAATATAGGCGTAACAGAACTAGCAAGGAGAGCGAGCACCGTCGCGAGACTCAAAGTAGGCAAATGTTTCTTGGTGGTAAAGCCAAACAATGACATCCAACTCCATCTCCAGGGCAATATGCGTCTGAAACTGCGGAGTGATATTGACAAGGCAAATGTCATCTTGTAGAGGCTGGTCGGAAACCGTCCTCGACCAGTTGTTTCAGTTATTTCGAATGAGATGAGAAGTATGAGAGAAGACCATTACTGTGAGAATGATACATAAAGTAGGCAAAATATTTACGCAGACAAGAAGGACACAAACCGGAACGCTTCACCGTCTCCATGCTATCAATGCGAAGCAATACTGGGATCCTTTTCATTTTTCTTTGCATTCTTTGCTTCGATACCAGATGCGGTAATATTGAGGCATTCGTTCCAGCTCAAAGAAACAAAGGAAGTTGGAGGCTCGGCCGTTAACATTGTTCTTCGCTTGCGAGAGACAAATGGTCACGTGCCACCTGATGCGCAACACAAATCAGATTATGCATCCAGAAATCTATGTACATGTGACATCTCATAAATTGCGGTCAAAGGTTATATCGAGTAAATGTATGCATTTCCCTACAGTATTGCGTCGTATGCGAACGGTACACGGATTCATCGCTTTCTGGATAGCCGCTTTGGAGAGTCACTGCCACTCGAAGCGAAGTTTGAGTAGGTTATCGCTCTAACATGACTCAAGGGTAGCAGAGCCAAGTAGAAGCGACATTTCCCGACGCCCTTCACGTTACTCAACAAAGGTAATATCCCGAGAAGGTGAACTTGAGCGACCGACAACGATCAAGGACGCACTGTCTGAGGAGCTCTTTTGACGTTACGTCGCTGGCAAGGCAATCTCGAGTACTCAGACACTTGCGGTCCTACAAGGACCAGAGAACAAAGTTATCCAAGTCGGTCTTACGAGCTGGCATTTTTCTCTTCAGGATGCGCCCTCTCATAGATCCAGTCATTCAGACCGGCCCGGTTTCTGGACTCGTCAGAATTATGTGCGTACAATATGAAATGGCGCGCAGTGACTTACCGGGCAATCTCGACAGCGTAGAATTGCATACGCATTGCTTCAGGGACGATTAGTAGCTATTCGTGCTTTGCCAAAAAAAAATTGACCACAGAGTAACAACTTACCGAAAATGGTTGTGTCTTGATCATACTCGACACCGGGACTGACTCTGAGTATGGTTCCGAAGTTGTAGTCGCTAATCTTCTTCTCGTACTCGTTGATAAATTTCCGCCATTTTTCCTTGCCCTCCTTGCTCTTCATACTATCCTCGTTAATGGGTGCGGCAGGATCGAAGTCGGGAAATTCCTTCTTGAAATGCTCGTAGATATCGTCGTCCATCTTTGTTAATCTGAGCTGCGAACCGCGGACCTTCTCGAGAATCGCCCAGTATGTCATCAAGTGTTCGACGGCTACACCCGGAAAAGAATAAGTATGAATGCGAGTTTCAATCGACTGAGGGGTACTGACCCTTCACCGCGAACTGCTTCTCCATCTGAAGTCATGATTAGCGTCAGTCATCGTCGCACTGCTCAGATGCACGAGGTCTCAAACAAGGACTTACATCCTCCAGGTTCTCCGCCTTCTCCGGGTCAAATGGCTTCGACATTTTGTGGTTATTGTAGCTTCCGGTAATATAGTTCCAAAATGTAAATACTGTAATGAGAATTGGGTACAGAGGAAGGGGTCTTAAATCGGTGTTAGATATGTGAAAAGTCTAGTCTGATGATAAGTTTGCCCCGCGATCTTTTTTCTTGGGCGGAGATTTTTGCACGGTGGCCGCGAACCCCACCAGGCTAGGACCGTACGTCATCAGCTATCGCAGAAGATAGTGGATGATAGTAGATGGTTCMTGAAGATCATGCTACAATTTGTAATGATATGTCTAAACAGATTACGGAAGATAAATTGAGCTTCTGATGCTGCAGTTAAATCACATCACGCATTGACAGGAGCAATTACAAAGCGCGACTTGTGCTGGAAGTGAGGAATATAGCTGTAGTACCACATAATACAATGAATTTTAGATAGATGAATTAAAAGACAGGTATGGCAAAACGTGAATGGAAACTGATAGCTCAGAGGTGGCGCATCAATCGCTTTCATCGGAGTCGGGTAACTCTTCGAACCGTCCACTCTCAACAGCCTGTCTGACTGGATTTTCAACATCCAAAACGCCGGTAGCTCTGGCTCTGCGATTAGGATTAGCATATGGTATCAATGATGTAGGAACTTTGGCTTACCTCTCGAAAAGCACGAATAACCTCTCAGCTTCCCTTTCCTTCTCCTCTCTGGACATTGGCGGGCCCGTGTCCGGGTTCTCGGCATCCCATCGTTGGCCGGTGATAGGGTTAATCTCTGGGTCAAAGCCATTCGGATTGGTTGCGAAAGCTTCACTTGCAGATTGTGGTATCTCAATCCCACGAGAGGCTAGTAGACCGGCGGCAAATCCGTATCCGATGTTCTTTGTCAGGTTCTCTGCGTCTTTGCCTGAGAGAACGAACATGAGCTCGGAGATCGCGATTTTTAAATTCTGGTATGGCGTGGTTGACAGTCGCAGCAGCTTGGATGAGAGCGTATCTGATGTTCCAATTGGTTGTTTCCTATCACTGTCTTCCGGCAAGAGGAGCCACTGCATGTATTTACGGGGCCCATCAGGTGCCACTTCGTAGATGGTGACAAGTGAGTGGAGAAGTGGGATGGCCTTCGTTGCGAGGTCCTTGGCGTCATATGCAGATACTGCTTGATCAAGGATGTTGATGAGCTTGTCAACATTGCAATTTTGGTTGAACGTCGGAAAGATGGGACTGCTCTCGAAGTGCTTTCCCTTCTTATTCTCGAGATCGAGAGTTGACAGGCAGTTGAGAAGGTATCCCAATAAGCCGTCTAGAGGTTTAGGTGGAATGTCAATGCGGCTAATGATCTTGAAGATATAAGGAATCGAAGGGGAGAAGGTTGCGGAAAGATCTGGATAGACCTTTGAGACATTAAATATCAATTTCAACGTGTCAGTAAGCGCCAGCTCGTCTATCTGGGCCAACGGCTTTTTGCCAGATTTGGGAAATTGCTTTGCATGCCGAATTATTTGCTGTAGTTGTCAGTAAAACGCATCAGCCAGAATGTCAGTGGACTCACGTAATTGACATTATCACCCAGTGAGTGATACTTGATAAGCTGCTCGTAGTCCATGGTAGTGTCATAAGTACATATGAACAGTATACGGCTGATCACCATCTCGTCTTCCGAGTTGTCGCACTGGAAAATCCCGTCTCAGCTTGTCCGGGAACTTAGTCAGACGGCGGTCATACCTTGAGCATCTCAGCTAATTTGCTTCCATAGCCTGTGTCCACAAAAATCTGACGCATGTTTTCATCCAGTAGAAGGGCGTTTGCGACGCAGCGCAGTGCCGCGCGACGCACATCTGGCGTGTCTCCCTCAACACCGTACCTCCCCAGTACTTTCATACCCTGTTGTGAGAGTTAGAACGTACGCATTATAAATATTGTTATGAGCTGCCCTTACCCATTCTGAATAGATGGGGCCTGCATTGCTTGGGTTTGTGCCATACTCTCTTAGACGAAGGAGTTTCTCGGCCTTTTCTGCGCCAGGCAGTCCGCTAAGTCAGAATGATCAGTCTGATGGCTAGTTTTGTACGACTTACGGGCGGATGTGAGAGAACTGTCGTTGAGATCGTTCTCAAGAGATCTCAAAATGTCTGTTACCTCTTTCGATTTGTCTGTATTGATCAGCGGGTTTCTTTGGGTACCTTTTCACTAATGGGATCATCGAGACATACCTGCCATCATGGTCGTGGGTCTTTATCAATCGAGCTGAGTTCTGTACGCCCTCCGAGGAAACCCCCTGCAAGCCTGATCTCGTACGAGTGACCCAAACAGGATAACGACCGCTAACGACAATCCCAGTTCACAAGAGATCACAGACTCAAGGATATCAGGACTAATGTTTGAAGAAAATCAAGTGAGATAATTATCTTAGGCCGCCTAGGGAGTCAAAGAAATGGGGCAAAGAGATGCGGCTAGTTGAAACAATGAATAAATAGCAGTATGGTGGATAACCGTAACCCCACATATAGGACTCCGTACGGAGTAGTCAGTCGAATCTAAGAGCTACTTAGCCACAAATATTTTATTTCATTCGGTATAGACATAATACGAAGAAGTCTCGAGAAGGCAGGTAGCCATCTCAGATCCCTTTAGACCTGCTGCGCATATAATCTCCACCAACCCTCGACATCATCATCGGGTAAGGCTTGAAGCGCTGAATGCCTTGGTGCCTTAGGCATCCCTGTAGCCGCCACTTTACGCGTGCACACGTCGCGATCGCAGATTTGGAGCGCGTCTTTTCAACTTTAACACCCAGGCTTGGCGCGGCCCTAGGAGCGATCTACCACTGAAAACAGATCGCAAAGGGCATCAAGGCGCTGGGGACTGCTGCTGAACATCTTTCGCGGGGATTCGCATGTTTAACTTGGCCTGAGTCTTGTAGCTTGACCATATCGCGATGCTTCTTGGTCTCTTGCCATCCCTGTCCTCATTTCCTTGATCGTTCGATCTTCCTGAAATATGGTGGAGGTTCTCGGCCCTTTGTCTGCTCGTCCGCCCACTCCACCTAGGACAGGTTCTCGTATACTGTCTGAGAATGATCGAACAGAAGATTCTCCAATCGTCGTACAGACTCCCGTCGATTCTCCTTTCGCCGCGGACAGTTCCGTCAGTGCTCCGTCTACTCGACAATCCAAGCGGGTGAACTTCTCGCCATGGACCAAGTACATCAAACCTCCGTCTTTTACAAATTCTACTCTCAGATTGAAGTCAGAACTCAAGGAGTTGCCCCCTTCGAATGAATGCAAACCTACGAAGTCGATTCTGAAGACGACAAGTGCGCATCCTCCGATCGACACAACCGACGTCGCACCTTGCACTCCCGAGTCTTTCGCCATGCTGCTCGAGTCGATCACACAACAATTGGCTGGGGAGTCGATAAGCTCCAGACTGGATGCTTATATGCAGTTCTTTGGGGCCCTGAGGGCTTACGAAGGGCTTCCCAGTGAGCAAGAAATCGGGCAGAAACTTGGGCTCATTACCCAGTTCATCCAACGGGATGTTAGCACAGATCTTGGAGATGGTGTGCCTCTAGGCACGAATCTTGTCATTCAAGCTCTCAAGTTAGCCGCTGCGCTCTCATGGAACATCGAAATAGCTGCGCAACTGTCAGACGAATTCAAAGTCTTCCTTGTGGAGCACTCCATCAACGCCCTTGACAGCGCAAAAGCACCCAAATCGATATTGACACATTATATGTCCATTCTGTCTACACAAAACTTCCATTCAAAAATCATGACAAACGCGCGGATTATTCGTCTACTTACCGTACTCGAAGACATTACCAGCCGTGTGAATGGAAATGCAATAGTCTTTCAGCGTCTAAGCATTTATCAGCGCCTTCTTACTCAGTCCAAATCGATTTTCGTTTCCCAGGCAGGCCTCTGGGTAGAGCATCTGATATCCGGTCTTCTTCACCACGTCAAAGATACCAGGATTAAGGCCATCTCTTTGGGCTTTCAAACTTCGATGATTTGCGGTCCGAATCCCAATCTATCGAAAAGTATTCGTGACCTATTCGATCGTCCTCTGGACAATGGCAGAAAATTAGTATCGGAAATATGCGAGCGAATGTCAAGGATGATGGCAAATGTCGAAAGTGGCGTGCATGTGCCCCAGGTTTGGAGCATCATAGTCTTACTTTTGAGAAGCAAAAGGCTCAGTATCGACCAATGGGAGCACTTTAAAGAATGGGTACTTGTGCTGCAGAGGTGCTTCAACTGCAGTGAATCATCTGTTAAAGCTCAGGCTATTCTTGGCTGGAACCGATTTGTCTACGTAGTCAACCCTAGCGACACGACGAGTCGGTCAATGCTGAGAATGCTAAGCAAACCCATCATGTCCCAGTTCGAGCGGAAGAAGCAAGAACGACATGGATCACAGCCCGGACAATTAGCTTTGTGCAGCTATCACAACCTATTATACTATGCATTTCGTCCGTCAGCAACGTTCCAACACCTCGATGTTGTCTGGGAAGAGTACGTTACTGGCCCCTCAAACGTATTTGCCTCATTTCCTCACTTGAACGATCGATTCTGTCACGCTCTTTCCAACCTACTTTGGAGCCACCAAGCCAAGATATGGACCGAGAACAAAGTCAACGAGAGCACGAAACTCGAACCTGAGGAGCTGCCTTCCATCGACTGCAGATGGGTGAGGTCAAGAATCACGATTATCCTGAATGTCTTCGAAGCCCTCTTGAGAACTTCCCTTTGGGCTGATGATTTGGATAAATCGAATATCGCCGCTGCCTGGGTCAGCCTGTCTCAAGCTTTGTCCTATGCCTCAAGTAAAGAGATCACGCCATCCCCAGAATCCATGCAAGCTGTTGCCAGCGTGCTTGGACTTCTCCAACGGCTTTGGAATGCCGGTCCTTCCTCGCTAAACGCTCTTGGTAACGACTCGGTGGATGTTTTCTTTGATCGTTTTCGGTTCCTGTCCACTACCATGATCTTTTCTCTGGGAGGCATCCCATTTACTGAGAAACTACTCCTGAAGACAGCCAATGAGAGTTTCCAGGCTGCTAATACGCCGACCCATCATCCTTTGCGGGCAAACACTAACCTGGACAGCCCCATCCTACATCTTCTCCGATTCATAAGTGACGTGACTGGGGTCGCTGAGCCTACACCCTCTTACTTGCGTCTCGTTGATGGTACGCTTGAGGCCGCTTGCAAAGGCAGAACATCCCGAGGCTCCCGTCTGGAGCTCCTTCAGCAATGCGCGCGTCTGTATCCGAATGATGCCGAATTTGACTTTGGCATCCAAAATTTTGCTCAAACAGTGTGGAATTCAACTGCGCAGCTGGCTGCGGAGTCTCTAAGGTCTTTCCCCCTTGAATCTGCGCGCGAACGCGATGGATCCGTGATTCGTGATTACGAAAGTGTTGTCAAAATCCTCTCTACGGGGCTCAAGTTTTCCACTATTTTCCCGACATGGAATCAGCTACTTGATGCCCTAGTTCGCGTCATGAGAACCGAGAAAGGGGACCGGGCCATTGCATCGATGGCTTTGGAACCTTTGGCTGAATGCATGATGACAATTGGTGCTCGGAACACCTACCTTCCCCTATCGTCACTCTTTACCCAGTCACTATCCATCCCATACTGCCATCAGAGCGATTCTGGAACGAATGAAGGCGAGGCCGTTACAAGCGTTTCCAGGGGAGACGTAATCTTCCCGCATCGATTGGTACAGCTGGTGAATCGCACACTCCAAGAATCCTACTCAACATTCGATCCATCGAAGACAAGCGGTGTCGCGGATTTTATAGAGTCTTTGACATCCTTTTTAGGCTCCGGTATCTTGGCTTTTCGACGGAAATTACTTGAAAACCTCCAGGGATCCCTTGCGCTTTGGCTCAGAGATGAGGCACGCAAACTCAATATCGAGAGTGGCGTTGAAAGCAGGATTCTTACAGCTGTACGTGTACTAAGCAAGGGGGGCTTTTTAGATGCATACTAACTTGGGTTTAGTGCCGTGCTTTGTCGTCAGCTGTCATCAATATTTTGCAAAGTTCTTCCCCCCATGACGCCTCGTGTCTTCATAGATTCGAATTCATTATCGGTGCGGGGCTCGAATCCTCTCATACATCAATTGCGAAGAGATTCTTGGAATTCTGGAATTCTACATTTGGATCGCAGGAGGCCCTGAAGTATCCTGAGGTCATCTCTCGTGCCCTGGCGAAACTGTTCCAGCTCCAATCTGTGCATCGAGCTGGTAATACACAGGTGTGTACCCCAGCAGTCTGTCTGAAATATTTTAATGATCTAATTTTTTTTAGGGCGGCGTACGCACCAATTCCGTCTCACCAGAGGGTTCACTTGAACCGGTAGATATGTCAATCAAGTCTCGCATTTCGTATATCCTAGATGACACATTCGAACATTCTCGTTCTCCCAGCTTCCATTCGTCGCCTGTCACAAATGAACGAGAGGTTACGGCCTTGCCGTTGAGTCGAAATCCCGATGTCATTAGACGGCAGCCTGCGCCGCCCTTCAAGGACAGACATGTCGGATCTGCTATCGGGATTGAGTCGGACCCTTTCACAACAGGCAGTAAAGTCTCTAACAAGCCTAATGACGTGTTCTCTATAATAGACAGCATTCGTTCGTCTTCGCCCCCTGTGCAAACTCCGAGAGAACTGGGATTCATGACTCCGCCACATGCGCGTCAACTGAGCAACCCAGACATGAGTACACATTCACCTCTGACGCCTACGTTTCCAGTAGTTGCAGCCGAGAACGAGGATGGCTTTTTCGGCTCTTCCCCTACCCCTAGCACCAGAGGCAGGACGCAGGTGGTCGGCTCAACTATTCCCTCGTCGCTAGCGACAGAGGTGATGGATTCTCGTATGGATATCGATCCCCCCTCCTCGCCTCCAGGTATAAGGTCTCTCAGTCCGAACTCACGCAACAAATCCGCCCCTTCAGATCGCCCTCAAATACCTGCAGACGCAGAGAACGAGAATATGAGTCTCAGGGAGAAAGAGAATATCCGTGCAGTTCCGCCTCAAGAGAAGACGACGGTCAATAATGTCACATCCGAGTATACTAGTCTCTGGAAAGAGAAGCACGATGAGCCTGATCAATCGGAAAAGCCTCTCAAGCGCCGCCTTCGTTCTTCTACCGGCAAACAGCCGATCGTGGAAGCACCTGCCATTTTAGAACCTGCACAACCTATAGCACGTCAGGAAACGGAGTCTGTACCGGAACCTCTTGACAATGGCAAAGTGGGGTTCTTAGAAAGCGTCCATGTCCCCGAGTCTGCGCCCAAGATAGGCCAAGAGATCATGGAACGCAATTTGAATCAAGAGGAAACACTCACAAATCCGAACTGCATTGCAGACTCATTCAGCGATGATATGGAGACTCAGGTAGCCTCACAACTGGAACAAGACTTGGAGTATGCGGGCAATATGAATGAGGAGCCTAAAAGTGAAGCACCTTCAGAACCTCCTAAACAACAGACGACAAGAAAAAGAAAACGGGACGCTAAGGAAGCTGACGCAGCTGAAACACCTTCTACTCAAGAGCGGCGTCGATCTTCGAGGTTGTCATCGACCAAGACACCATCTGCTGTCGAAGTCCAAGAATCCATGAGCACTCGTGCCACGAGATCCATGACCACTGCATCATCGCAGAACCCCAAGTCTTCGCCTGCCGAGTCTGTTGCAAAGAGACGCAAGCGTCAGTCCAAGGGAGAGGGGGAGACTCCAGCCTCCGTCATTCCGGAAGCCTTGGAACCGGCCAAAGAGCAGGGTACATCGCAAGAACATATTGCATCAAGTCACGACCCAGTTGATGTCTCAGGTACCACCGAGATTTCACCTCAAAAGCGGAGATCATCCCGTCTAGGAGGTCATGCAGCACCAACCATTGCGGAAGAAAGTCCGTCTCGGAGGCAATCACCACGTACTGCCCGCTCACGGAGACAGGCTAAGAGCAAAGAGCTTCTCTCAGAAAGCTCTTCTGTTAGAAAGGTAGAAGCCAGTACAACTGATTCTGTGACGGACACACCAGCAGCAGAAATTCCTGATCAGAATCTGACTCACACCCGGGGGTTGACCCAGGAGACATCTGTTCATGGCAGCAATCTTCCAGAAACGATTACACCTGACGCATCAGTACAGCCAAGCACCGGCGGCTCCGTTGATACCGAGATGGTTGAAGCAGACTCAGCGGCCGCGCGAGACCCGACCGACGAGCATGCCCAAGTCGACGCTGCTCAGACAACCACTGATGTTAACGATCATGGCCCCGAGGACAAAATCATGATTTCCCATTCCGTCCAGACAGGTACCCTGGTCGGTCAAGAAGGCGTAATATCCTCTCTACGAAGGGTACTGGATGATGTCAAATCAATCACCCTGAATTTATCCGGCCTGAAAGAGATCGACGATCTCCTATTCGATATTCGGGTGGAAATGCACGAAGCACTGAGAAGACATGCAGGGTAATTTCTTATTTGCATAGCGCTGGCGTTTCATTTATGTCTCCTTGTATCTACCATCCTCTTTTGATTTCCTGTTTTGGCAATAATCGTCTGGAGGAAAGCTGCTACTACAACGATTTTCTGGCCAGTTTTCCAGGTTGGTCTGTCTTAGTGTGGCCTTTCAGGGATTGGGGCGAACGGGCTGGACCGTACGTAGTATATATAGAATTCCATTCATTGCTCTGTTTCCAGGCAGGTGATCGTTCAAGAGGTAGAGAGGCCCCGGATGGGGTAAACAGAGTCCTTTGTCTAGAATCGGTGTTTGTGCATTTCTGTTTTATCATCGATTGAGGTACGCAGGAACATAATATATATCATGGTCCACCTTGAACACTGAATGGCAATACATCCCCAATTTCACACCGATTATTCCATGAAGAGCCCTCGGAGATACACGAGATACAGAGCAAAGGACCCAGACACTACTCACGAGCTAGAGGAGCATATACAGCAACCATCCCCATGCCAGCACGCCTGGGCATGATCTTGGCAGCATTCTGTGGCATAACTCCGCCCGGGGTATGACGTCCTGCCCAAGAGCCATCGATTAGGACGCAGTACTCCGTATGAGAGATCTGCGGGATCCTGGCATGATTCGTAGATAGCGTCGCCCTTGGTAGTACACTCCCATTCGTGCGTAATGTTCCCGGTGACAAGTGACACGGCTGACCCCAGAGGTAAACGTGGCTTAGCCTCCAGCCTGTGCCACAGAGCTGTTGAAGGTTCGCTCCGCTGGTCAGCGTGGCCAGGCTCGCGTGGTTGTGCATGTAGACGCTGAAACCTTTTTTCTTGTCATTAGGATCACGTTTGCGGGGTTGGCTCTTGGCAACTGGGGGTGATGAGGATGCTGACTCGCTTGAATAGTCAGGGAACCTCTGAAGTCTCGAGACCAAAGGGTGACACTAATATTCCCTTCATGTAGAATTTGCGTTTCTTACTGTGGTAGTAAAGATAGTTCCACTTCAATGATACCCTCTCATCATCTGGGATGGCTGATCACTCAGTCGAGTCCTCGTCCCTGTCCTCGACCTCGTCTGCAACGCCTCTGGGATATATTGCGCCTCCCGATCGTTGCGTTTCTATTCCTCCTCGTCTGGTCCGTCTGACATCACCTATCTTGTTGTTATGTATTGATTTAATTCAAATTAGGGCAGTTATCACCATAAGGTATCGAATCCACAGACGGGAGAGAGAAACAATGCTCCGCGGAGACCTCTACTTCCTAGGAAGAACAATAATCGCCAATATCGATGTCGATAGACAGTTCCCCCTTGTCAAGCTCAGTATCTGGAGGACCCTCCACCGTGGGAAGCAAGCCCTTGGGGCAGAGAGCGACGCCCCGGACCCGAGCCTGTGTTCTATTTGCATGGAGCAGCTCAGTGATGATGAGGACGTCCGGCCGCTGCCTTGCGAGCACATTTTTCATCCGGCCTGTGTGGATTTGTGGCTGACGAGATATCACACCTCGTGTCCTCTGTGCAGAGTCAGCTTGGTAGAACACGCGGGGAAGTTGGATTGGGGAGATGTGGAGGATGGGAGACGACCTCGATTTATGGGTATGTCAGTGCCTTCCCAGTCTGCGTTGATCAGTTTTGCAGGACGGTTTGGGTGAAGTCCTCTCCAATTTCATGTGCCATGTAATTGCGGTTAAGTCTAGCGGGAGATGGTTCTATTCCAGGCATCACAACAGGCGTCACAGGAATGAGTCTTCCGGCCTAGCTTGTTTGATTCGGGGCGTTCATAGTGTATTCAGTTATTCTATTGTTTGCCATGATTAATTCTTAGAGATTCATTCATTCTAATTTCTAGGTTAAGCCCTCCATATCCCCGTCTGGTAACCGGCTATTCGCCCTGGTGAACCCGATCTAGATCGTGATTCCGATATATTGTTATCCTTGGTCGATCCAGCTTCAAGATCGACTTGCACACGCCCCTTCTTCACACATTCTTGTTGATAGTCCCATTCATCCAAGTCTATTCCTTGGAGCTCTGCGGAGTTTTCCAGGCGTTCACAGGATGGTTTGGCGATTGCTTCCTTGCTTGCTTCTCGTCCATCCAGTCTGAGGGACGGCATAAGCTCCTTGATAGCCCGTCGATATCCGGATCCTTTGATCTTGAGGGCACGGTTGAGAGTAAACGAAGGTCGCGACTGTGAGCCTGAGGATTCCTTGCCGGCCTGAGCACCCTGCTGTCGGTACTGCCTGCTTCCGTATAGGAATGCTTTCAGGCCGAATAGCTTGCGGAGCAGCGGCCATAAGCACGTCAGGTTGGCCACATAAATTGCTGTGCTGGCCTCCCGAATATACCAAATCTGATAGGTCGTGGTCAGAGGGGACGCGAAATTGAACACTTTGTTCAAGATGGCCGCCACAATGGTGAATACGCCGAGGCTCATGATGCAGATAAGCAGTAGCTTTTTTCTCATCTTCATCTGTGCTTTAATGAGCAGCGGGACCGGGACCGCTAGCATAGCTGCATCCGACGATATGTTGAAGACAGCCTGAGTGATGGAGTAGTTCTGGTAGGTCGCACATTGAAGGTTCTTGACAGGCATGGCCCAGTACTGGGAGAATGGTCGGCAGTAGACGCCATAATAGGTGACCATAATGACAACGAACCCAACCGCAACATACACCGCGATTATCTTGACATAGAGATGTAATCGGAGGTTCTTGGTTAACCGCCAGAACAGGGTCAACATGCAGATCTTGACTCCCCAGGTCGAGAACAGCATGCACTGTTCCAATCCAATGACAATCTTACTACCAATGATCCTGTCCTTGACTTCTTGAGGGTTGGCTAAGACTTTGTCGTAGTCGGCTGGGTCCATCAGGTTCGTTGCATAACGGGCGGATATTTGGATCAGAATCAGTAGACTCGTATAGATCAACTAGGATGAGATCATTGCCATGTCAGCCGTTTGTGATAGAGGACGAGCAGACGGTCGACACTCACAAATGTTGCACTCATGACATAGTCATCAACTATTGCACCAGTTACCGTTAGTAGCTGTAATACGGGTTGGCGCAAACCTACCGGGGCATACAGTATAAGCGCTTGGCCGATCCATTTGAGATAACACGAGATATCCTTGGCCCGGTCAGACATTTACTACCTCCCAAAGGCGTCTCAAGGTACGTACATTCTACCAACGTAGAGGACAATCGCAATGCTCCAGAAAATGACAGACTCCGTGAGCAGCTGTTGTGGAGTGGGCGACACGTTCCCCATCGTGACAATGGAGCGCAACAAATGGGCAATCCGACAAGGAGTGCTTTTTGCTCATCCGAAGCAAATAGCTTCAGTTCGTACGAAACGTCAAGGTTGCATCGCCATTTACGGGTTTTAAAGATCAAGCCATATCAGCCATTTCACTGTGAGCCATGATGTCTCAGGTCTATCAAATGGTCCGCGTATCCAAACATTGATTGACCGCATTAACATCCTGAATTTTTGTGTCAGAACTGAAACGGTACAGCTCGCAGTCCTTCATTTGTTGTCTGTTGTAATTTGTCAGACTCGAGACCCAGATGAAGCAAGGGAAGAAAGGGAGGGAAGGGAGAGTTCAACGCAAGGGATGCTGGGACCACAAGTCGTAAGGACCTTGGCCACATCCACGCTCAGAGAAACATCCAATGTTCGGCAACACCGTTTGAGTGCATTCTTCCGCACCAAAGAATGCTTGAATGCTTCCCAACTCCGGCCACTCCGAACAGGATGACAGGCTGGGGAGCACGAGCCACGAAATTGTATGACCCACTGTTGTCATTCACACTTGAATCATGTTTGACTATTTATCTTTGTCATTATCTCCCTTGCACGTCCAACCAATGCCTTTTCAAGTGAGGGAGGTGGTTGAGTGCCGTCATATACGTTTGCCGTCTTAAGCGCAGCCAAGGCTACTTGGAGAAACATCTGCATAGTTCCCCATTAAGCGTCTGTAAGCGAGATTTCCTCCCTGGGTTGATCTCTTCTGAACCAAGGGTATTCGAGTATGCAATTTCGCCCGTAAGGTCTCCGGCACTTCGACATTTTGCACCCAGGCCCGAACAGGGTTCGCTTGTCCTGATAACTTGCACAAGACGGTCAGGATCAGCATAATGGCAAGCTTAAATCAAATAGAACGCAAACTAGTCTTTGAGCGTGCGTTTAGAACGCTCAGTGGTAAGCTATTCCACGCTTTGCTTTCCCAGCAGGTGCTTACATTGCTCACCTGGTAATGCACAATAGCCGTGTTGTGATCGGTTGAGATCAAACTTCAATCGTCGTCAGTCCATTTGTCCAAATGGCGGTCAGGCATTGATTGGAGTCATTCATACATGTCTCGTACCAGCCAAAGCATTCTCCAGTATGTAAGGCTTCATTGCCAAATTCAATCTTGGTAGAGGCATATTTTTCCACAAATTGTTCAGAAGAAGAGGGCAACAACCAACATGGCGCATGTACGTCATCGCCAGAGCGGTTTCAAAGAGTCATTCTTTGCCAATACCTCAGGTAGAGAGGCTCCGAAAGAGAGGAAAACCGCAAACCATGATTTCCAGCCATCTCTTCTGGAATGCTTTATCGCTCCGAGAACCACGCGTATGTTTAGCCAGTGGAGAAGTCCTGGAGCAACACCTCCGAACACCTCTCACTCCAACGTAGTTATCTACGGCCGCCACCTTAGGTGTCAGTAACTAAATCCAATTCAGAATTGAATAGGTTCCATCATTCGTTCAAGTGTTCCAGATCGTAGAATCGAACTGCGTATCTGCAGTCACTGCACATCTGTAGCTATCATCCACAATGCGACTGAATAATATCTCTTCAATGGAAACATCTCAACTCGTTTGAGTTTCAAAGCCGACCTAGTCGAGTGGGAGAATTGAGTCCGGGCCTACCGTGAGCCTTGTGATTGGTGATAGGATGCGATTTTTGGGAGAGCCACTCTTCCATCGTGGATCTCTACTCAACTGGCTGTTCTAGCCAGCAAACGAGGACTCAAAAGTGATTCGTCATCCGTCAACAGGATTATCGCCACGATTTTGAGGTATAATGCCGAAGCTGATCGTCTCCGTCCAGCTGCAGTATGCGATGACTTCGTTCTGTTCGGAGAGAACATATGACAACTTGTTTTCAAGAGGACATAGTCAACGAAAATGGACGTCGTCGTCCGATAGATATGTAGTCTGCGTAGACCCAATAACGCAGCAAAATGCTATATTTTAGAATCAGTGATGACCTTGAGTTTGCGTCATGACCTGTCGAGCTTACAGAAGGGGCTCAACCCTCGTTGAGTATACCTTCCAGCCGTAGAGTCAACTGTGGCAATTCGAAGCTAGATCAGTCCTTTCTTGCATTATGTCGTCCAGATAATGGCCCAATATGCTTGGAAAGGTTGTCCTAGAGGAGACATATGAACACGCTGGCCTGGCGGAGGAGTCGAAAGAGACGCCGATTTGTATGTCGCTCCTTGGGACCGTGAGCGTGAGCGCTATGTGCGCCAAATCCATGTCACCGGGTGAGCGTCTCCAATTATCCAACGGACATGGTATCGCATATACAGTGATCTTCTTGACTCTCTCCGGGATCCAGAACATTGCGGACAAGACCGAGGCGGCGAAAGTAGCGACTCTGACGAACAACTGGATCGCAGAGCAGATCAAGGAGCATCAAGACCGTGTTGGGAGCTTTTTCCTGGATGTCAATTCATGATCCTGTTCAGGCTGCTAGGAACTTCAGTGATGCATCAAGGATCTCGGCTTTCACGGCGCTTCGCTCTGTGATTTCCAACATGCTGGTCCGAATGGCGAACATAGCTCTTCAACGACCAACCTCAGTGCGATTGGAAGGTCCTCATGGAGCTCGACGTTCCCCTTTATATCCACCCTGCAGCACCAGCCTATGTGATGCCGGAAAAACTGTACAGTCAGCGTCCATTCTTGATCGGGCCACCTGTGTCTTTCGCTAATGGGGTGAGTCTGGATACTCTGGGATTGATCAGCAATGGCGTGTTTGACCGATTACCCACAGCTAAGGTTATCATCGGTCAGCTGGGACAACGCATTCCCTTTGACTATTGGCGTATAAACCACTGGTTCGAAGGTGTAGAGAAACCCATTGCTGAAGAGAAGGGCAAAGTCATGTTTAAAATACCATTCTAAGCAGAATATCTGGATCACCACCAGCAGACACTTCTCTACGTCGACACTCAATCATGTGGTGGACGACGTAGGCACCGACGGCGCCCTCTTCAGCATCGACTACCCACCTGCGACCATCTAAAATGGCTGTGGCTGGTGGGATAATGGTGCGAAGGCCATTCAGGGGGCAGTGGTGAGATGTGAGGCGTATCGTTGCATCGGCCAGGACAGTGCGAAGAAGCTGCTGAAGTTGGGCGACTTTCAAGATTCCGAAGCGCCTGTCAATTGAGAACACCTGGCAATTAGTGGATTTCCGGCGCTTGTATGATGAGCATGATATATGTGACTATGGCAATTACCTGCTCCTTTCAACTCAAATAAATTCAAGTACGGTCAGTTAGACGGCCTACCAAATAATCGGGCGAAGAAATGATATAAACAAGGCTGCGAATTACATGATTCAGTGACAAAGGCAAAGACCATAATATTGGACGAGATGATGATCCTAAAGGTAGTCACTTTGGCGAAAGAGTTTGGAGAAGACGAACTTCATCGAGCAGCATGTGGTTGGGATATATAAGTCGGGCTGCATCAGGTCTCTGATCTTTATCGTCCTCTTTCTTGTCACAAATCCACCACCATGCACCGAAAGCGTTCTCGTTTCTTTACCCAAATATGGAAATAGCAGAGAACAATCGAAAGGCCAATGAATATGCCCGAGAATGTGGACTCAGTGGCGAGGATCGACCCGAAAATACTACCTGAGCTCCCCCTTGCGTGGGGATCGCAAGAGCAAAGTTCCCTTACCCCTCTAGCGGTTGTAGCAGTAAGTA
Source organism: Aspergillus pseudoviridinutans (assembly GCF_018340605.1). NCBI lineage: Eukaryota > Fungi > Ascomycota > Eurotiomycetes > Eurotiales > Aspergillaceae > Aspergillus > Aspergillus pseudoviridinutans. The sequence continues at coordinate 1,959,241 of NW_025091281.1, read as the reverse complement.
CTTGCAGACGTTGTCAAAGATTCTAAGAGACTGTAGTCTCTTGGATTGTTCATCTTATCATGCCACAGCTCGTCAAATCTTACCATATCTCATGGCAACTCACGGCTTATTCTCGGGAAGGACAACATGATATTCTACCGCTGGCCATGGCATCAGCGATTTGATGACCAAGTAAGCCTACGCTGTTCAGATATGCAACCCACGTGGCGTCCATATGGGGGCAGCCACAACTCCTTGCATGGAGTAGGAGGTAAGAGTTAGGAGGTAGGTGGTTTAAGGAGCACATGCCACCGAGTAACTCTCCTGTGGCACATCGAGAGCACCAATATTTGTGGTACAAGAAGGATTGGCCTTCTCTTCTCACCACTGCATCTCTTCACCCAGTCAACCAGATGGATACTTCCCATGATCCCAACATGATGGACGATGCACGTTTAGAGGCTGCCTTAGGACACAAGCAGGAGCTGAGAAGACACTTCGATCTCTTCAGCCTGGTCAGTCTCGGTATTGTCATTGCGAAGTAGGTCAAGCACAACGCTGGCCATCTGCACAGTTTGCTGATATGTTCGCGTAGCTCCTGGGCCGTCACTGGAGGGACGATCGTTGCAGCTCTGCAAGATGGAGGCCCCATGGCAATACTTTACGGCCTCATACTTGTCAGTATATTTTATACACTCATATCCGCGTCCCTGTCCGAACTCGCATCTTCTATGCCATCGGCCGGGGGGGTTTATTATTGGGCATCGGTGTCGAGCCAAGAATACGGACGGTTTGTTGGCTTTTTAACGGGGTACCTGAATGCTTGTGCCTGGCTCCTCTCGGCTGCATCGATTAGCTCCATGCTCGGAAACGAGGCTGTGGCCATGTACATGCTGCTCAATTCAGGCTCGCAATGGCATTCATGGCAGGTGTTCATCGTTTTCCAGCTGCTCGCTTGGATATGTTGCGCGGTGGCTTGTTTCGGGAATAAACTCATCCCTATGTTGAACCGAGTTGCACTTGTGCTCTCTATGTGTGGTCTATTGGTGACGGTCATTGTCCTCGCCGTCATGCCGAGAAAGCATACAAGCAATGCTGAGGTTTGGAGAAGATATCACAACAACACCGGCGGTTGGTCGGATGGTATTTGCTTCCTCATAGGTTTGATCAACCCAGCCTTCTCAGTCGGAGTCCCTGACTGCATCACCCATCTCTCCGAAGAAGGTTAGTGATCTTGCTCTTTGAGGCTACTACTTTCCTAGGTAACAATGCTTCTACTTAGTTGTGAAGCCCGAAATCAGAGTACCTCAGGGGACGATGCTCCAGATGTTAACTGCCTTTATCACCACCTTTGTCTACCTAATTGCTTTGTTCTACTCCATTGAGGACCTCGACGCTGTCTTACATAGTGAGATCTCGGCTTTCCCAACAGCAGAAATCTATCGACAAGCCACTGGATCAAGGCAGGGGGCAGTCGGACTGGTTGCGGTGCTCTTCCTGACCGCATTTCCAACCTTAGTTGGAGTCTACATCACTGGCGGCCGCATGTGGTGGAGTCTTGCTCGTGACAACGCAACGCCTTTCGCCTCATACTTCAGTCATGTCCATCCAACACAGAAGAATCCAACCCGGGCCACTGTAGCTATGGCTGGTATGGTGAGTTTCCTGGGTTGCATATACATCGGCAGTACTACCGCATTCCAGGCACTACTATCGTCCTATATTGTGTTGAGCACTCTGTCTTATCTAGGCGCTATACTGCCTCATGTGCTGACAGGCCGGAAGAATATAGTGCCTGGACCTTTCTACATGGGAAGAAAGATGGGCTTGATAGTGAACGGAGTGACTGTGGTCTATATTCTTGTTACTATTGTCTTCTTTTGCTTTCCACTCACCCACCCGGTCACAGTTCACAACATGAACTATTCGAGTGTCATTGCTGTAGGACTAGTCACTTTGACTGCGTTATGGTGGTTTGTTCGCGGAAGACGTGATTACAGGGGGCCACAATACAGCGCCGAAATCGCGCAAAGTCTTCCTGCCGAGTTGGAAACAGAGAAGAGGGGCCTATCTTGACCTGAAGAGCGCCCGGACCTGCCTGGAAACCACATGAGTGTTTGAATTTCTATCTCTCAAGGGCCGCAACGTGTAATAACAGCAATTGAAGTCTATCCAAGGCAATGGGCGAAACCCAGCATAAGCCCAGCAAGAATTACTTTCAATTGACACCTTACTGCAAGTTTGTTCAAGTTAGTTCCTTAAGGCATCACAAGAGTTCGCTATCATCATCATTCAGTAAAAGAAAGGATCAACCCGGCCATTGCATCCTTGCATCTACAATCTCGGCCGAATTGACTGGCTCCCCTCCCAGGACTCGCCAGCCTCCAAAGTCTGCCAGCCAGCAACGGAACCAGCCTCGATGCAAATCATCTTCTTATATGCATCATCCGGGGCAAAATCGGCCATGCCCTTCGCCTTTTCGATCCAAGGGTTCCAGACAACGACATCGTTCAATCCCTCGCGTGTAACGGAGAAAATAGGCTTGTCGTCAGCGGCAGATGCCACGATGATGGGAACCTTAGGGTCCAATTCTTTGTACACACGATCTGTCTCCTTGTTGATCTCCAATGCAGGCGAAGTCTCGGTGTGCGTAGTAGCGTTTCGGGTCTTATCKATGTAGGTCTTGGATTCGAGGTTCTTAACCCGGATTTGCGAGACGTCCTGAGACGCATTGGTAATTAGCAACGTCACGCAGCAGCATCAGGATACAAATGGCAGCTTACATCAATGCTGAGATAGGTGTGCATCAGAACCTGGAAGTCGAAATTCTGGTTGCCCTTGTTCTGCACTTGCAGGGATGTTTCCAGGCCTTCCTTGGTCAAGGTGACACTGTACAAAAGGCCAAACTCATACGGCCAAGCCTTCCGGAATTCCTCGCTCAGCATAGTATGAGACAGACCGAAGTCCAGCTTGACCGAATCATCACAATCCTTCTTCCCTAGCGATTCGGACGATGACTTGCCCAGGAACTCCCAGTTGGAGTTGCGCGCAAAGCCATGCTGCGGGAGGGAGGAGGTAGCGTGGTTAGGAGGAGGAGGACCGAAGACCTATAGCAAATGGAAGATTTCTCGGATCAGTGCTGCTGTCCAGCTGCGGATAAGGAGGTCTTAGACGTACAGGGAACACAACAGGGATGCCACCACGGATAGGCTTGGAGCCATCCAAATGAGCCTTTTCGCTCATGAACAGCTGTTCCCGCCCATTTGCAAGCTTCCACGAGGTGACCGTTGCTCCATACAAATGAACAGTGACGGACTCGCCGGTGGGCAAGGTGGCCTCGATCTTGTTCTCGCGGAAGGTGATGGTGGGCTGGGGTAGTGATGCGGCCACACCAATGGCTGAGGGCTTGTTAGACCGCTCCATTTTTCGATGTCAGATTCAAAGCAGATCTTAGGCTAGATTTGTGGGTTTGAGAGTCTAAAGAGCGAAGGTGCTCGTTGGGCTTGCTGTGATGCGGGGAGTGCCACGACGGAACTGAGGGGAGGGCGGGGCAACAACATCATAATCATCGCTCTATTAGTTCACCACATATGACTCCCTCTGACATCAAGCCAACCCACAGTCGAGAATCTTTCTACCATAACCTACAGTGGTAATTGAAATAATTCACCGCATTTTTCAATGTTTACTTTTCATTTCCGACTACTATACTGTCATAGCTAAGTTTCATGCTTAGATTGACCAAGAAAGCAATCTGATTGTAGAAGTGCATGCCTAACCATGCTGCCACAATACCGTGGTGTGTCCCTCGATACTCACGGCCTCAATCCGTCGCATCTCGTCTGGTGTCAAGCGCCAACCTAGAGCCTGCATGTCCTGCTCCGCTTGTTCAGCACTCCGAATTCCCACCAGAGGAAGAACTCCCTTGTTGATGCTGAAATTCAATGCCACCGCGGCCACGGGGACACGTCTTTCTTCAGCAATTCGCTCAAGCACGTTCAGGGTTGGCTCAAGCATGTGCATGGGATAGCTACTGAAACGGTAAGTTCGCGGAGGCTCATGAAATCGGGAGTACTTGTTCGACAGGCGGCCCTCTCCCAGAGATGCATATCCCTGAAAGACGATGCCCCTCTGGCGGCATTCACGGATCAATCCATGCACTTCTGGATGTCTTCTGATGACGGAGTACTCGCACTGGTTGACCGCTAGGGGGATACCATGCTTGTCGAGCTCATTGGCCATTCTGATCATATCGTCTTTGTCATAATTAGCAACGCCAACGGCCCGTGCTAACCCACTATTGACGCAGTTCGCAAGGCCCTGCGCGACAGTCGATATCATGCTAAGGTGGGTTGGTCCATGGACAAGGTAGACATCCACATACTCAAGGCCAAGCCTCTGCAACGAGCTCCTGAGCTTGTTTTCCGGGCCGTGCGATTGGAGAAACACGTTCGTCGGGTCAGGCCATGACATCCACTTTGTTTGTATGATGAATTCCTCCCGCCTCATATCCTTGAACAGTTGGCCACATATACGCTCGCTTTCTCCGTCACCGTACGCAGGGGCCGTGTCAACAAAAGTCAACCCGACCTGTCGCAACTTCGTCCAAGCGGCTCGGATCCGCGGAAGGTCACGTTCTGCATCGTATTTCCACGTGGCTTTGTCGCCCCAGGACCAGGCGCCGATGCATATGTATGGCACTAGAACGTCGTGGGCCTTTCCTCGCAGTGTGATTCGTGCCTGCGAGTCTGGTATGATCTCACTGGGCAACACGTAAGACTCTTCGCTCATCTTGGGGTCAACGGGATTCGGGTGTGGCGAGTGCATTGGCCCTTCTGTAGCGGACATGCCGGAGGCCAGCCCTGTCTGCAAAACATACTGACTTCCTGCGACTGACATCTCGCGCAATTAAGGGTATCAATATATAAACGTAACTGTATTCTATGTGTGCTCGGACTTGGCTATGCACGGAGTAGAAAGCAAATGTCATACAACGAACGGCACAGGATATCCAAGTACTCTTCGGCCAATATATACACAAGCATTGGCCCCCTTCGTCATTGTGGTGGCCAGACATCTGAGAGTTCTCGGAGGGCATGTCCGAGCTCGCCTCCATCCACCTTGTATGGTACATTTACCGGGCTGATGGCGAGGGCACCATGATTCGTAAATACTCATTAAAGCCCACGTCCGTCTCACAAAAGGAACATTATCAGAACAATTCAAAAAATTATCTAGCGATAAATGGAAGCAAAAAGAGTGCGCCAAACGGGATTCGAACTCGTGTCTCGGTCTTGCCCAGTAGGGGAATGGGAGGACCGCATCCTAACCACTAGACCATTGGCGCGCTGTTGTGGTTAGTAAGGCAACCTTACTATTAATGACACATTCGAGCTGCAAATGTCTTTAGCTTGGGCAGTCAAAATTTCTCTTTCGTCGTATCTCTTTTCTGCATCGAAAATTCCTGGTTAATGAACAAAGACTGATAGATTCATCCTGTTGGTTTGAAATTAATTGACTATGACATTGGCGTTTTTCAGATATAGAGACAGGCGAGTGCAGAGAGATGAAGAGGGAGAAAAGAAAAAATCTATTCCAGAAAACGCCATCGCTATGCTCTAGATATCCAACCCGATAGCCTATGCCCGAACTCCGGTCCAAAATTGTGGGTCAAACCCCAAAAAAGTCAAAAAAAAAGTCCATCCATGCTCGCTATCACATCAGAACGAATGGTATTCATGTTGTTACCTTAGAGCTCGAAACAGCAGCCATTGCTGCCCCCTCAGTGGCCACAGGCTTGGAGTTCTCAAGTGTACTGGTAGCATCGCGTTTAGATACTTCCTCATCAATAAAGCATCCTAAGCCTGCAAACGCCTCGAGCAGGGTACGAGAATAATATTCCCGTAAATCGTACCCACCTGCCTGCATGCGGGTGTCCTGTCTGACTGGGTCGAGGTAACTCGATGGGTAGTGATCGCGCAGGGTATAGTAGTCGCGCTTGTTGGGAACGAAACCGTCAAATGGATCGTAGGGCTTCTCGGGCTCCGGGGTCTTGATCTTCTTGAGACCCTTGATGAGACCTGTGTCTGCTGGACCGGCGCGGTCAGCAGTGGTGGCAGCCTGGCCGAGTTTCTTGAGCTCTGAGCTGCGCAGGGCGGCCTGTTTCTGACGGATTCGGTCTTCCTCGCTACGCCGCGCAGATGATTTCTTGAGAAGGACTTTGTGGTTCTCGCGGGCAATGGTGGCGGCATCGCCTGGTTTTCCCGCTGTAAGCCGGGCAAGATAATCTTCTCGGCCAGCGATGACTTCTCGTCGCTCGTTCTCGTATTCTTGCCTTGCTTCCTCCCGGCGGATACGTGCGAGCTCCTGTTCCTGTGTCTGTTGTTCTTGGAAAGACGATGCCTCCTGGGCTTCGAGAGCGCGGTTGGCCCGAATGGAGTTCATGTTCTCTTGCGCGTACTTTTGGAGATCCGCCTCTGTCTTCGCTACGTCTGTACCGTGGACGAGATTTGCAATAATTTCTTCACGCTGTTCAAGGAAATCGTCCCAGGCTCGTTTCGAGTCGAACTCCTCCTCGCGGCGATTGAGACTGGAGGTAGTTAGCGAAGCTCAGGGGATAAGAACTCTGAGTATTGAAGAACCTACATCGACATCACTCGGCGCCGTATATCCACCTCCCTTTCCACTCCGATATCCTCAAAGGTCTGCTTTCTGAACCGATTTTTCCGTAAAGTTCTATGGCATCCCGCGACAGGGCAGTTGGCAGGGCCCGATGAGAAAATCCGATCCACACATGACTCGCACATCTTATGGTAGCATTCTGGGTTGATGAGGAATCGCATATCCGGGTTTAAGTAGCGGGATGATTTACAAACAGGACAGACCTCTAAACAGGGTCATTCAGCATTTAATCATAGGTAGATCTGACAGATATATAAGGTAGTTACTTACCATCTTCATCCCCGCGATGAGCGAGGGCATCGCGAGCAGGAGACATGATTCACAATCAAAAGGTCAGACGAAACTAATACACTCGATGATGTGAGAGTATTCATAGAATGTGAGCAAGATTCAAGAGCGGAGAAAGATGTTCATGGCGATGACGGCGTTAGCTGATAGTTGAAGAGCTGGAGGGACGGGCCAATCAGAAGCATGGTTCACGGTTCCGCGCTGCGGAACTTCTTTTGTCTTCTTTGCCTCAGCCATCAAAATCTGAGCATACCTGCAACAAATCTTCTGGCCAGACAATTTTGCGTCAGGTCGGATGCAATAAAACTTTATGTGATGATTATATCTACTCTTACAAAAAAGACATTTGAGGATCTCTACCATGGGCGTGCCAGACAGCCACTTACAAGACCTTGAGCGTCAGCGCCTCGAACTCGAAGGCAATATCTTGAAACTTCAGGAATCGTTGTATCATTGGCGGACATGGGAGGCCGAGTACGACGGATTGAAGGAGGAAATCAGCAATTTAGGCGACAATGCTACAACGAGCGATTTTCTCCGTATAGGCCGCAACTTCGGCGGGTCGCTGGTTAATGAAGACGAAGTCAAGGTGATTCTGGGTGAGAAACAAGGCGTGGCACGATCGAGGCAACAAGTTATCGATTTGATATCGAGGCGGATCGACTACGTGAAGGAAAATGTTGCGACGATGGAAAAAAGGCTGCGCAAAGCAGAGTCTCAGCTTTATGCGCTGCAAACTGCCGAACAACTTCCCTCAGAACCTACCGCGGATTTTCCCATGACGGAGATCATGGAGGAACTCGACGACAATGGCAATGTGATTTCCAGCTCCACCTCGACGCCTGGGAACCAGGCCCCGGAACTTCTAGAAATTCTGAAAAAGGCTGGTGTGAAGGACATTCCAGAGGTTCCGAAGCGGAAAGACACAGAAAATGCTGCACCACCTGTCAGTGCTGAGGATGATCGGACCGGGGCTGAAGAAATTCAGGCTACTGGAGCCGAGGATCAGCAGGCCGAAAAGCAGGATGAGAGCACCATGCCATCGAAATCGCTGGCGGAATCGCAAGAGGAGCAGCCTATCACTGATATCGATGAGCCCCCGGAAGACGCAGAACTACGCCGTGAGATGCTACGATACAGCTTGGATGAAGTCGGAGCTGTCGTTGCCGAGCTTGAGCTAGACGAAGACGCGGACGAAGTCTCCGTTGACGAAGAATATGACTATGATGACGACGAGGAAGAGGAAGAAGACGAATTTGGAAGGACGCGTCCTGTCCTGGACGATGACTATCATCGGCAGATGCGGGAGCTAGAGAAGAAGTTGAATGCCAAGGGCATGTGGAACGTGGGCAAAGATACCGCTTCCCTTCCGGAGGATATCCAGAAGGAACTTGAACGGCCTGCTGTTGTTCGCATCGAGAAATCCCACGAGTCAGTTGATGCGGCGGTGCAGGAGAACAAGCCGAAGAAAAAGGTTGCTTTCGCCGAAGAGCTGGATATTGCTCCCGCCCCCAAACCTACTGTCCCCGAGAAGAAGACTCTTCCACTCAAACAGCCTGAAGTGCCTACAATGGCGGAATCGATTGTTGAACGCACCCAGCAGGCCGGGAAGACACAGGCGGCCAGCAACGGTCCAAAGAAGGCCTCGCGCTTCAAGAGCGCCAGGAAAGCAACCACGGAAGAGGTGCCCGGCGTCGTTCCTCCGACCAACGGCATCCGAGCCTCAGATCCCCGCCCATCTCATCGGACGCCCACTGCCCCAACACCAGATTCCATTCCTCTCTTCCCTGCCAAGCCGAGGCAACCCAAACCATTCTCACAACCAATCTCAGATATCGTTGAGAAGCCATCCCCGCTACCGCAACCCGAAGGTCCGGAGGGGAAGATCCTCGCAGACACCCTTGTCGAGCGAACCGTCTCAGAAGGAGCCGCCGTGGCTCCCGAGCCAGACGAGCTCGACGAGCAGCTGCACAGGAAAGAAATCGCGACGGAGTTCTACAGGATGCGAAACCGGAAGATCCAGCAGAACGGTGGGTTCGTGGACAACGAGCCCGAGATGGTTCCCATAGACTCCGAGGAAGGCCCCAAGCGCGTGAGCAAGTTCAAAGCCGCGCGCATGAGGCCATCGTAGATGTACCATGGCCATGAGATTATATACCCATTCTATGAACATTTGTCCTTTCTCTTTCTTCTAGTGTAGAGATCTATTCCCCGAGTTTAGATGGAATTCTCACTCTGCCACTTGCTCTTCCGGCGCTCTGGCGGAGCCATGATCATATCGGAACCAGTGGTATGATCATCTCGAGAAGATTCCGAGATCGAACCTTAAGAGGGCTCTCTGACTGTATTTCGTCCCCGGCTCATCAGCTGCACGTATAGTGCTCAAGTAGAGTACTTACGGACGGTTGATGGGTCGGAACATGTGGAATCTGGTTACGTTTCACCCTCTACATGATTGTTCAGCCTGGCATCGCCAGTTTCACTTGGAGCTGGCTCTGTAGATACATATGATCAGATTGAATTTCCATTGTTATTCTTCGCTTTGTGGCTCGACAGGACTATTGAACATATTATATCTTCACTCCAAGAGTCCCACGAAAACATTTAGGTATCAAGTCCTGAGTAGACTTCTACAGTCGTAACGTCATGAGAAAATTCAGAGGCCTTTTACAGCACCCGGAAGTTTTTTTGGTAGAAGCCATGACGGGATAAGTAGAAAATTGTTGCATGAGCCCAAGCCCACCAACGGATTTCCCGCTCCATGGACAATCAAAGAAGCATTGCCTCTCCAGGGGCTTGCCAGAGACATAATTTATGGAATCGCACGCTGAGGCTGACAATGACGACGTGGACACCGAGAGCAACAAATTGTGCCAGTAAACTCCGGGACCGCAGAATGAATCCCGCGAGTAGAAGCAAGGGGTAGAGGACCCAAGGGTTGACAGCTAGGGGAGCACACGGCTGAAAGACTGAAACAACTTTTACGAAAAATAGAGACAGGGCCAGAAATGGCATAGTGGGCAATCGATGAGACGAGACTACTCCGAAGAGCCTGGACAGAAAAGGACGAGTTGGCGGCGGAGGTAGCAACTGCTGTAGGGGACGAGTATCTCGGTTCTCATTTGTCTGTTCAGCACGGTCGATTTGATCCTGCGTAGGGGTAGGGGTAGCAGAAAACCTGGGTCGGATCATCAGCTCTCGCTCGGAGGTGAGAGAGTCTCTTTTCTCTGTTCCATTGCTGTGGGATTCATAGTTAGGGCTGCGCCGTAGAGTCATCGGGCTTCCAGCGAGTGTATTTCTTGGAGAGACAGATCGGGCCACCGATGAAGCGTCGGGGCTATCGACTGGATGAATTCTAGAGTTGGTAAGAGGGTCGGGACTCGTGGAGCTAGACCTCCTGAAGCGGAAATGCTCATTCCCATTGACACCGGCCTGAATGCCGCTCAAGACTTCATCCGCAGTCGGTCGTCGGTCGGGATCCACAGATAAGAGACGCTTGAGGAAAGTATAGAGCTTCTCAGGCAAGTCCGGTCGCAGCCTACGTTCATCATCAAACCCGGTCCACTGGCTGATTTCTGCGCGAAGTTGATCAAGATCCTCTTTCTCCTCGTGGATCAAGTCAGCATTGCGGTAAGGAAGTTCCGCAAAGCATAGGAAATAAAGTATCATCCCCAAGGAGAAGATATCTGACTTGAACGTGAAATTGCCAAATGGTCCTCCAGGGAACTCTCGTCGTAGGACTTCCGGTGCACAATATGAAACAGTTCCGGTCGCCCCAGTCGACAATCGGGTGGTATCCTGAGCCTGGACCTCGCCGAAGTCACTGACCAACACCCGTAAACCATCGCTCGTTTCATGAAGTAAGCAGTTATTAGGTTTGAGATCCCGGTGTATATAACCATTCACATGTAAGTGCCGGAGGCCGGACGTGATGTCCTTGAAGAACGAATAGATATCCTCGAAATTCAGCTTGCGAGGTCCGCCAAGGTCAATCTTAGGTTCCGGCTCTCCCTTGGATTTTCTCCGCAGACGCTCCTTTAATTGATGTGGTGTTGCCGTATCTTGCACCGAGCCACAAATATAGTTGTGAAGGTCTCCGGCGTTGCAGTATTGTTGTAGGATGAACGCACACGGCACACTTGGCCCAAAGTTGCTGATTTTAGCATTCTCAAGCCATACGTGCCGATAGGATACGAGATTCTGATGCGATAAATGTTGCAACAATTGGACCTCGCCCAGGACCTTTTCCAACCATTCGTGATCGTCACCGACCGGAACACGTTTGCAAGCATAGTGTCCCAAGGATACACCATCAAGCACATGCTTTACCAGAAGCACCACGCCTTTTCCCCCTTTCCCTAGAATCCTCTCCTCAACGAAGAATTTTCTGAAGTAATCCTGGGTAAATGCGGCAGAGGATATCCCCTGAGTTCCACTTATGGAAGGAGCTGGCTCGTTCGTGGACCCATCGGCGAGAGCAGGTTGGACCAAACGCCGACGCGGAGAAGGGGGTGTTGACGAGTCCGCGGAGCCAGGCAAGCTATTATGGAGCATGCGGAAATAGTCCGGGTTGACAAATTCCGGCTGGCCTAGAGAACTAGCATGGTGCCCTTCTTGACCTGCATGGCTATCACGAAGCGGTCGATGGCAATAGGGACAGTCGGTCAAATCAAGGCCCGCACGGCCGTCAGAGGCACTCCGCAGTACCAGCTGTTGTGAGTCTCGATCAAAGACGACGACTGAATCGTTGTGACGCCTGCGATATTGAAACCATTAGATTCACCTGGTTCGAGCACAGATCAGTGTAGTAGAGCCCTTACAGCACAACGTCAAAGTTAGAAGATCCGTAGGGAACAATATACATGCCCTCTTCCGCCATTATTGGGGGAACGGTCGCACATCTCTCTAGGGATCATAGACATGAAGAATTATAGTTGTAGTCATGGACACTAGTTTCACAGAAGACAACACACAGCCGACCTTGCTGTCTTGAGAACCATATGATGCAAACCGCAAGGGCTAGTGGTATTGGGTGAGGGGAAAGTGAGGCTAGAAGGCCCCACACGAGCTGCAGGCGGTGAGGCTCACGCTACTAGAGACCGCCCATTTGTCTTCTACAGTCTTTACAATGGTACAACAAACTGAAGGAGCTCATGTGATATGTTAACTACCTTTTGAATATGGTATGGGTATCAATAAAATAGTACCGCGATGCATTGAGCACCTATTCAGTGACCATTGCGTTGTCACGATGGATTAACTGAAAGAAGTGTTGGCGAGTGTCACGCCCGACTCATGTCGTGGAAATCCACGACTGGGCTGAGTACACGCGTCCAAAGGCCTCGACTACATCAGACAGTAGACTCGGATCCTGATGGAATGCGTGTGCCGGAAGGCGGACTCTGAAACGCAACCCGAAGGTGAATCCGGAGCCTGCCGGGCTATGCGCCGTTGGCCTGAACAGCGATCGGCGAGGAGCCATAAGCGTAATGATGCAGCCTTGGCAATATAGTTGTACAAGCATTAGCTCGCATGGAGTAAATTGTTGAAGGAGAGCTTCTGTTCACTCCTCCCCGCTTTCTTCATCGCTGATTTCAAGGTTCGCAATTGAGTCATCATCATCGTCGCTTTCGTCGAAGCMTTCGAATTCCTCATCTTTGGACACGGAGTCCTCCTTGTTAGAGGCATTCTCGGTGGTTCTCGCAGGCTCCGAGTTTGTCTCGTCAAGCTTCCTCTTTCGACCCATCTCACCAAGCCGACCTTCGCGACCTTCGATCTTTGCATTGCCGTCACCGGCTGACTTCGGAGGCGGGGTGAACCACGGTATCTTGCCTCGAAGGAAATCATTGATGACCATCTTAGCGACACCATCCAAATCAGGCTCGCCTCCACGGAGGAGTCTACCGCCCTTGCGGGCGAGAATACTAAGAAAGTCGATTGGATCTCCAGTGCTCTTGATGCCATAGGTGCGTTCAAGGTGTTTAGGTTGAACCTTTGCCAGAACAGCAGGGATATACTGTTCAGGGTTGTGAACATTCTCAATACGAACGACGCCACGAAGGAGAATATCTTGCTCCGTGTCGTTCTGGTTTGCTGGGACCACACCAGGGCAGTCGATGAGATAGATTCTCTTCATCAATGTCACATACTGCCAAACCTTGGTCTCTCCGGGGATGGGAGCCACGGTGCAGACTTTCTTTTTCCGCAGAGTGTTGATGATGGATGATTTCCCAGTGTTAGGATAGCCAATTAATCCCACAGAGATCTGCTTCCGGTCCGAGTGCAAAGAGGAGAATTGTCTCAGAAGCTGGATCAAAGAACCTTTACCAAAGGAGTTGTTGATCGAAGCGTGGAACGCCAATGTGGGGTAGTCCTTAGAGAGATGCCGTACCCAAGATGCCTGGTATAAGAGTTAGCGAACCCTACCAGCGTTTCTCGGATAAAACAGATAAAAGTTGAGATCAGAGAATAGTGAGATGTGTGAAATGTTACTAAGAGGACTGCTACAAAGCCGCCAACAAGGCAGAAGCAGCACTCAACTCACAAACAGAACACAGCTTAGCCCTTTACGACCAGTCTTCAAAACGAAAACTGGTCAGCCTAGCTTCAGAATGAAATTCGGCACGGGCCAGCGTCAATCTGCCAGAGCTGTAACAGACAAACTTCCATGGAGAAAAGCACGACACAAAGTCGCAGGAAGAAGACTTGACTTAGCAATGGCATATAGACTCTTCAAGAGCATGAAGATGCAATGTGATAATCATACTGGGCAACAGCTTCGAGGGTAGGAATGAATGAACAGAGAATTACTTACTGCCACGCTGGTGGGAACCAAATCACACTTGTTAAGCACAAAGATCAAGTGCTTATGGGGAGCTTCCTCACGAATATACTTCTCAACACTCCGGCAACGTGTGCCTTCGGGATCACGAGCGTCAAGCACGTGAATGACAACATCTGAAGAATCGATGACCTTGTACAACTCGTTCCAGATTCGCTTGCTCTGTCCTTTGGAGAAGACCGACTCTCGAGCAGTGGGTGCTTCACTGAAAGTCTTGTCATCGGTCGACACATCGCCGGAAGCGATGATTGTTCCATCTTCGTGAGTGGCTTGGTCCGTCTTTTCCACGTAGGCGTCATGCATCTTGACCGTCTCTCCAGCCAGGTCTTCCAGGGACGCAACACCCAGCTTGACTCGTTTTCTTTGAGCCTTGGGACCAAATGTATCACTGAAAGGAGTAGTCTCAATGGCCATCTTCGCTTCATGCTGCTTCAATCCATTCACAGTGTGAACGTTGTCTCTGATTAAGCTCATAGGAAGCTTGTTGGTCTTGAGGAGGACCGAGTACGGGTCCGAGGCACGTTCAGCGACCGCCTCGCGGAAGGACGTTAAAGCCTCCTGAGAAATCACTCTCGTGTTACCGAACCATTTGCGGTTGGGTTCAATCCGAGCCGTGGGTGCGTCTCGAGACTGGTACGAGGCGGCGACGGTGATGTTTCCAGCAGCGTCACGTCGAGGCTTGCCATCCTTGAACATGTTCAGATGCTTGACCTTCTTCGCATCTCTTCCATTAAGTCAGCAAAACATTTTTTTCACGCTGAATAAAGCACACAAAGCATACCTGTAGAAGTTTTCACCCTTCGTTCTGACGTTGGCCATGCCATCTCCAACCTTCCCCTGGCGTACCTTACGGTTCGCCTCCTTCTTTCCTGTACCCATAACGAATGCTGCTCCTTGATAAGGCCTTCAGAAAATAATTTCAAAAAGTCCCAAAAGCAGGAGTAGAAAATTAAGAGTTGGCAAAGCGCAAGAGAAGGAAGAGAAGGGGAAAGGAAAATTTCAGTGAGATTATTTTTTCCCGGCTGGGTGCCAAGCTCTGTGGTGCACGGACCAAGTGCAAGAAAATCCGCTTCATCTTTCCCGACTCCTCTGAGAATGAGACCGCCGTCTTCGATTGTTCATTGCTTGCTACGTTCTTGTCTGGCCACTTGCGAAGATTTGAGATTGCTCGCTCCTCAATCTCCGGTGGCCTCTTTTTCCATATTCAACAGAGACTTTCCGCTTGCTTGGGGGCGTGAGCGAACGGCATCAGTCCAACATGTCACTCTTCCGCAACTGCAGGGCTGCCACGGCGCAAGTCCGTAGCTTCTCCTCTTCCTCCTGCCGTCGAGTCGGGCCAGAGTCTCCAAATTTCGTTGACGTCCCTCGAACAATTCAGCCGGATCTACGAGTGAAACCCCGAGTCAAGGGTACGCTGCCCGTTCCTCGAGAGCTCTTCCCTGCCCGCCGAGTAGACAAGCCGACCGAGGAATACATTGCTGCTGCGACACCACTCCCATCGAAGGAGATCAAAATCGACCCCAATGAGCCACACGCTGAATACAAGGATTGGAAGCGGCGAATGGCCGACATGAGGCGGCAGAATCTTCGGGAAGGTCTTCTCGAATTGCACAGCCGCAAGCAGCGGACCGACAAGTTCATGGCGTACCGCAGCATTGAGAGACAAAGAAAACGCGAGCAAGTTCTTCGGCAACCGGAAAGAGACGACGAGCGCTTGACACGTCCCTCTGTTGTCCAAGAGATGCTTCCTAAACATACCCCGGTGCTGCCTGATCCCGAGAGAGAAGAGCGCCTTGCTCAGTCTCGTGCAAAATTAGAGAGCAAGAAGGCTCGGGATGAGTTCGAACGTCAGGACTCGTTACAAGCGCTTTACATGAATGCTCGTACCTTTATCACCACCGAGGCTCAACTTGCCGCCGAGATTGAGAAGGTGTTCCCCGAGGGCGAGAACGAGGCGTGGCGCAGTGATCACCAGCAGGGTGAGAATATTTGGAACCTTGGTGTGCCCCCGACAGTGCAAAACATTGTCAACGATTCGAAGAAGAGCGAAGCAGCTCGCTGGGATCTTATCCAGGGCAGAGTCAAGAAGCTGGGAGAGCAGATTACTGGAGGCAAGATATAAAGCGGCTGTTTATCAGGTATTGTACAGTATGGGTTACTCAAAGAATTACAACAGCTTTTGTTTGTATTATTATTATCACATCGTTTCTATTGAGTCTGGATCAATGTCTATATCATGTGTTTCGCTCACCCCCGACAGCGGCGTGCCGTTGCCCCCTTTAATCCGGTGTATTGTGATAACGAGGATTCGGACAGTTGGATTCGCACTCTTTGCGAACGGTCACTGTGTCTGTCTCTTGGGTTGAAGGCTTTGACTCTCCAGACTCTCACTCACTCCTCCAGGATCGAGAGCTAGAGCTTTAAACCTGCATGCAGCACAGGGCAATGCTGATCTAAAGTTTGAGTACCTCCCATTGCCTATAACATAGAGAGGTGCTTGAGAGCCAGAAAATTCCAACGTCAAATCAAATGCTAATGAGGGCTTGCTATATCCTACACCTCGCAGTCACACATAGCCAACATACCCATGACCAGAACAGAACACTACATGGGTGTTTTGACAGCTTCAGGGATAATGAGCTGTAAGTGATGCAAGGCTTACATCGATCGAGGGATCGGCATTACTCAACTACATCAGTCCATCTATAATCCACACTAACGGGCTTTGCGGGAAGATCAGGGCCATCTTGTTTGCTCATGATGAAGAATGACGCTTGAATTGACGCTTTGTCGGGGGACCCATGCGTTTTGAGATGAAGTCTCTTGAGGTCAAGGCTTGGCCTTCTATCAAGACATTGGGGCTTCACATGCTCAGTATCATGGTTAAAGGTGTCAGGTATTAGATCATAAATGTAGTATCCCTTCGAGCAGGCGCTGCTCGAGTCAGACGGCCTTGTAGCTCGCTTAGTGACAGTGAAGAGGGAACACAATACATCAGGCGAGTGGTAGTATTGGCAGCCACAACAAGATGGTCGTCTTGATCCAAGGGTCAAGCACAATACCAAAATGGAAAAGATGAATCCACCTAGGTAGCATTTTCATGATCAATGAGCACTGATTGACCAATCTGAGGCTGTCTGCTGCATTATCGGAACAATAACAGAGGAACGCACTGTGGGTATTCTCGTACCAGGAGTATCTACTGTGTATGTTGGTGCATGGCCGATGTTATGTTGTTGTTGTTACCTCGGTTACTCGACTCTTCGCTGGCTTGCTTGAGAGAAACCGATTTGCAGAGCAATAATTAATGAAATAATAACTTGATCCAATGACGTGGCTAAGATATAGATCGGCATGATGGAAGATGAGGTGTCTTATATCTTTTGGATTACCTAGACTAATATTATTGGTTATTTTATAAATCTCATGAATGCACAGTTTTCAAATTGATAACCCCACAGTGAAAAGGCCGTGGAAAGCCAACAAACAGCGTTCTTGGCTGCCAGTGGTGTCGTCACTTACCCACTGTATCCTCGTCAGGGAACCTCCATCTCGTCCCACTTGAGGGCCGCTTACTTGTTCTCGCTCTTGTGTACCTGTCTAGTGTGGTAAACTTGTATAATTTCCCACCTCCACAAGTCCATTTCCTTGGTTCAAAATCCACTCTCTGGACTACAATAGTATTGGTGACCACGCCCAGGAACATAGATGATAAGACCCTGTTTCATGAGGCGCAAGCCATGCCCCGTTGCGAAAGCGACTAAGCAACAACAGGATAAGGCAGCCCAAGCTGCCCCATTTTGCGCTCATGTTATGGAAGCTTAAGTCAACCCCAACAATCTCTCATGACGTTGGCTAGATGCAAGGTACCTTGAGAGATCTCCACTCTACTCGGCTCCACTGCTCTTTTCCGTTTTCTTCCTCCAGATGTATAGGCCTTGTATTTGGAATACATCACTAATGGTGTGGAAAACGCAGTAGTCCTTAACTGTGTTCAATGCATCACTGACCAGCCGTGATAGGAGACTATGAATAGAAGTAAAGAACCATGGGAGCTCAATGCTTTCTTCCTTGAAACCTCATCTAGCAACGTTTGTTGTCTTTGGCCAAACCAATCTCCGGCTGTGCCAGTTCCGTGGATCAAATCTGATATCGCCACCTCAGTCGCTGGCCTCATGCCCTGAGGTTGAGAGAACCATGTATCAGGCAGCATTGAAGGCCCGCTGACACAGGGCAGGCTCTCTACGACCAATCCAAGAACCTTTCAGATGGGTCCTGATCCACCTGCAGGCTTACGCTTTGCAACAATGTTACTAGATATGGCCGCCGTTGTTGCCCGTGCTGCACTAGGATCGTAGGTGGGCCATGCTATCTCAATCCTATTCACCATCTCCCCACAATGCCTTGTCCACCATGACGTCCTCCGTATCGAACGCCGTCGAAATCCGATTACTTCCAGGCTCGCTGGTAGGTCCGTGCAATATCGAGCTTGTTGAGAGAGATACTTGCTCTGGCGTGTGTATGATGCCAGACTGGTCGGCATTGGTCCACCTGCATTACATGAGAATGCATTGCTACTGGCCAACGCTTTGTTTCTATTTTTTGCTTTTCATGCGAAAGTATGAGCTGTTGATGACCTACCTTGACCCGGGTTCCAGTGACATGCATGACGCTGATATGAAGGGTACCCACCACGGTTTATAAGTAAAGAGTACTTTCGTCCTCATCAGTGTTTGTTGTAGTCCTCAAACAGACAAAAGATAAACAACCTAGGTCTTAGCCGATTCAGACCAATCAGACCATTTGTCCATTCGCTTCACCTTTTGTGCTGCTTTGACTCCTTACGTTCACTCTCACAGAATGAAGAACTTTGCCACTCTCGCGGCTCTCGCTGTCGGAGCTAATGCTCTCGTCACCAGAGACAACACCTGCTGCTTCCATCTGACTGCTTCGGGCGGTGCTTCTGGCCCCATTGGCCAGCTTGATGACGGACAGAACCGTGTCTTCGGCAACCTTCCTGAGGGCCAGTTCTGCATCAACTCCGCTGGCGGTATCATTGATGGTCACGGACGTGGATGCATCTTGACCCGTGAGTATCTGATTCAGTTCTGACAAATTTGACAACGTCTTAACAAACATCGATAGCTCCCACCACCCAGTTCCAGTGTGACGCTGGAGCCCAGCCCACCACCGGCTTCTCTGTCAACTCTCAGGGCCTGCTTACATTTAACGGAAAGACAGACTTTGTCGCCTGTGAGACTGGTCAGAATGGAGAACTGAACGTCTACACCTCTCCCAATAGCAACGATGTGACTGGMTGCAAGAACATTCAGCTGCATGCCGATAACTGTGCCAACACTGGTGCCGGTGCCAGTGCCAGTGCCAGTGCCAGTTCTTCTGCAGTCTCCAGTTCGGTCATTTCTGTCACTCCAACAAGTTCCGCAGTGCAGCAGAGCACCCCTGCTACCTCTCCTGCTCCCGCGTCGAGCGCTCCCGGATCTACCACCACTGTCAAGACAACCATGACCACGACTTTTTGCCCTTCGACAACCACCCCAGCTGGCTCCGGCTCTCAACCCTCTACTCCCGCTGGCTCTGGATCTCAGCCTTCTCAATCTGCCTCTGCCACCCAGTCTTCCAGCCGCAGCTGCCCGACCAATCTTTCTGGACAGTTCGAATTCCCCCACCTGATCATCCCGATCGACTCCTCGTCTCCCAGCAAGGCTTCTGGCACCTCGTTCAACGGCACAGTCTCTTCCACCGTCTCGAGCATCTTCAACTTTGACATTCCTTCCTCGGACGCCGGCAAGACTTGCAGTCTCGTCTTCTTGTTCCCCAAGAAGGAGGACCTGCAGACCTCTTCTTACTCCTTCAGCGGAGACGGCAAGATTGATTTCTCCATGCTGGAGTCTGCCGCTACTTCCCAGACCTCCTTCAGCAATGCTCCCAAGGTCAAGCAAGACTACGGCGTTACCACCGTCTCCCCTGGCAACTCTTACCTGATTTCTACCTTCCAGTGCCCGGCTGGACAGGCAGTCGGCTTCGAGATGAAGAACGCTGGTAGCACCAACCTCAACTTCTTTGAGGACTTCAACCCCTCTCCGTAAGTTTTCTCTGCGCGTCTCAGAATCTGAATCTTGGCTAATCAACATCCAGTCTTGGTCTGTTCATTACTGTCTGCTAAGTCAGTCGGCTTGGCAAAGGACTGCCCGACATTATGAGAACATGAATGATGGACCTATGGTAATGTCTTTTGAAAATTATGGCTTTTTATTCGTGAAACGACAGATTTCCTTTCGAACCCAAATTGATTCAATGTCGGGCATGGTCGGGATTGCAGAGAGCATAATGCATCTTTCGAATGGGTCTAGTGAGTTAATTATGAACAGTCATTCATTAGGTACATAGGAAGTTACCTTTAAATTGTACAATACAAATAATTCTTCCGAAGTCGATGATTACAAGAAAAGGAGATAAAAAAGAGGCGTAAGATTCTGGCAATAGCCAGTCAAGAAGGATATATACAGTCAAGCATTCCGAACTGGACATTATGTTTGCTTAGCTTTGGAAATACTAATAATAGAATTACCCTAGATTAAACCGACGAAACAGAACTGCAAGCTACAAAGTTATATTTCAAGGAGCAATAATCTCTCGTTCTGACAGATATCCAAGGTCGCACTCATAAGTGACAAAAAATAAATGTTGCCTAGAACAGCCGCTGTCGAGTGCCTCAGGTTGCCAATTAAGTTACTGGACGGGCCCGCCATGCAGAATGGTTGAGCGCCATGGAGACAGAGGACTTAGCATTTTGACTTAACAGGGCATCTTTGACTGTCCCTCTTCATTCTAGATCACAAATTATTAATTTCTCAGTATGAAAGAAACAACAACATGGAAGAAATCAAAATCAACATGAGGGAGACACACGTGCCCTCAATGGTGGGTGGCTTAGAATTAGACTTTGACCCTCTAGAACTAGGTACCCAGCTAGGTAAGAACTCGTTTGATTCATCTGTTGTCTACGCCAGGCCAGGGTCCCGTTGTGGATCCTTAGTGACAGCCTCAGCGCTTCTCATTGAGCGCAGTGGGATTCTGATTAGTGTCAGGCAAGCTGAATGGCTACGATCCACGCCACAGGAGACGCTTTGAAGTCTTAGCCGTCGAGGTGGCAGTTTTTTTCCCGTTATCGGCATAGTTCAGGATTTCGTTCTCCATGTTTGAATTATTTTAGGCACCCTTAGATTCGGCAGACTATTATATTAATATGACTGCATTCTTCTTTTCTGCCATGCCGATATCTCACAAAGCGCTCAGTCTGGGATACTCTGAAGATTAGGATTCTGATTCACATCGCCGCGCGGGATCGCGGGATATTCTGACTTGTACAGTAAGTTGTGGATCAGTCATTTCCCAAAGGAACACAAGGATTTGTTTGCTGTGCTCTCCAAGAAATAGCCAAGAGGCTATCTGTACCAGCCCAGTTCGTGCCCGAATTTAGGAAATATACCACTCTAATGCGTCTACTTGTGCTATCGTGCGTGCAGTGAGAGCTGATTTGTCATGCTCAGCTTTCCTTCAGAATCTTCAATTCACCAGAGACCTTTTATGCTTGTGGTCGAAGAGCTTTAGCGTCAAGAAAATGGACCATCTTCCCACTAAACTACCGTTCTCGAAGCGGCGGTTACGGGCTCGTGTTGTAATTTCGTGAGTGATGAAAATTGTCAAGATTGACTGACTCGAATTGCGTTGCTAATAGCTTCTGTTTTGCTATACAGGTACATTGTCGACTATGTCATCCTCATGTTCGTATTTCATTCCCTTTCACTCTGAGATCGTCACAATCACTTATCGATAGTCTCACTATAGCGCTTGCATTGCTGGTTTCTACATTTTTGATTCCATCGAACCCTATCACCAGCATTTCTCTCTGCGAAACATATCCATCCAGTATCCCTATGCCGTCCACGAGCGCATTTCGATCCAGGAAGCCCTGCTCATCTCCGGCGTTACCCCCCTCGTCATAATTGCAGTGTATACGCTGTTCATTGACGGTCTGTTCTCGCATCACAAGCCGCACAATCCGGCATCCGGGAAGAGAAAGCTTACCGGGCCATACCGGTGGAAGGACCGCCTGTGGGAGTTCAACTGTGGCTTTTTGGGTCTTTTGCTGTCGCAGGGCCTCGCATTTCTCATCACCCAGGTGCTGAAGACCGCATGTGGGAAGCCCAGGCCTGACTTGATCGATCGGTGCAAGCCGAGGCTAGGAAGCGAAGATCTGATTCCTGGGTTGTCCAATTCGACTATCTGTACGGGAGACCCTGCAATAATCAAGGATGGATTCCGTTCTTGGCCTTCAGGTAAGTTGTACCCTGGCCTTCTGATCTTTTTTCTTGAGCTATGCTGATTGATAGTATAGGTCATAGTAGCTGTAAGCTTTTTGTCTCGGAGTTTTGGTGCTCCTTTTCATTGTACTAATATCGGAATATAGCATCGTTTGCCGGTTTATTCTACCTGACTCTTTGGCTGTGCGGAAAACTGCACTTCATGGACAACAAAGGCGAAGTTTGGAAGGCCATCATCATCATAATGCCTCCTCTCGGGGCGACACTTATTGCCGTTTCACGAATCATGGATGCGAGGCATCATCCTTTTGACGTGATCAGCGGATCCTTGCTGGGCATTGTCTGCGCCTACATCTCCTACCGCCAGTATTTCCCACCCATTTCCGAGCCGTGGAAGAAAGGGCGTGCGTATCCGATTCGAAGCTGGGGTACAGACCCTGTGGCACCCAGCAACGCCTTGCCTCTGTCTGACCACTATGGGAGCACATCAGCTCTTCGGAACCCCCAGGAAGACAGGATGGACCCATCTGGTGCTCCTGAGATCGGCGGTCCGGCGCGAATCTCTCCGACTTACATGGGTTCAGCTAACCCGTACACCTCGGACTTGCGCAACCGCCGATCCCACGACAATAATGGGGAATGGTCATCCTCGAGTGAAGATGTTGCAGATGGATACGAGATGCAGCACGGCTATGCTCGTGCACAGAATCCGGGAATGGGCGGGCTTCCAAGATACGAAGCCGACACTTCGTACCATTCTCAGACACAAACTGTGCTACCGGGCGTCAGTGCTCCTCACGTAGCGCCGGATCCAGTAGCTACTCGTCCAGGCAGAGAAGCGCAGTAAGAGTCGGTCGGATCTGCAGTTTCGGGATAAGTGAGACTGGTTTGGAGACGTGCGGATACCCGCGCGTTTGCTCACAAACTGCTAAATCCTGAAGTGTACATGTGCCATGATTGATGAATCTCTGTCCGAGTATAAAAAAGCGGTCATGTTTCTATGCATATGTCCCGCTGTATTTTGGTTAATCTGCTTGTCATTTTGGCGTTTGATAGATTTTTTGACGATTCTATTCAGAAACACAGCCGAATGGTTGTCGATCATACCAGGAGCATGAGCATATAAGGATTCCTTAATCAGTCAGCTAAATTCAATCTATTGGTGTACTGCATACAAAGTACAGGTACCATCTCTATGCGCTCGTACCTGACTGCTTGTAGCTCTCAGTTTAAGGTACTCCGGCAAATAAGCTACAGATCAACCATGGCTAGAACCGCGTGGGAAATAGACCGCTCGAGCCAGCAGTGGATCGGTTACATACATGTGTCATACTTTTCGACATCACTGCAGATGGTAGAAGGACATATCGATGTCTAGGTAATCGATCATTGGAAAATGGGAATGCAGCCCTGAAGCAAAGTAGCAACCAGGCACCGCATCTACCCCACGTGTGTGTGTCGATAATGTTCCATGACGCTGGTTGCCCAGCCACCCCGCAACCCAACACTCTGAGTCGCCCAGCCTCCCCTCCATCATCGATCAGCTCGGAGAATTTCTTCATGAAGAGGCATTTTCTTTTCTTGTCTCTCTTTTCCCCTTTTTGAATTTATGTGTTGTCATTATTTGACCTCATTCTTGCCTGCATAATTCCCTGATTCCACGTTGAGCGTTTCCTCGTGCTTCGTGATTGCTCAACATATTTTCTGCGGTGGTGTAGTCTACACAGCCTAACAGCAAGGAGTTGGATAACACGAGTCTCTCGATCCGGCGCACATATCCTGGTTCTTCTCTAATCATCTATCGCTGATGACTTCGTAACGACACTATCGGCTTTGATCAAAATTGCAAGCGCATTGTCTCCACATTTGGACATTTGATCTGCTTCACATACCTCAAGCCCGCATTTGATTTTATCCATTGAAGCAGCAGTCGGAAAAAGGCAAGCGGACAAGATGATTGGAAGTCTGTTCTTCATCTTCAACCGCCTGGTGCAGATTGTATTTCTGATTCCGATCATTGGCATGATGGTAAGCAGATATACTCTTTTTTGGCATATGCGTTTACGGGAGCCTAACATGCCAAACAGGCCTATTTCGTCGACGGCTATCTCAAAGCAAACCAGATCACACCGCCCTACATCCTGGTGCTCTTCATTGTCAGCGTGATCGCCGTCTTCTGGGCTTTCGACACGCTCATCCGCCATTCGACCACCAAGCGCTCCGCGTTCTTCGTCGCCTTCGTCGACCTCCTCTTCGTCGGCGCTTTCATCGCAGGAGTCTACGAGCTCCGCTTCATTGCGGACGCCGATTGCTCTCACTGGAATGGCGGCTCTGTGTGGGTGTCGCTTGGCCCGTTCGGGTATTTTGGCTACGAAAGCCAGAACCACCTGTACCTGGAGATCAACAAGACCTGCGCGATGCTGAAGACTTGCTTTGCGCTGGGGATCATGGAGACGATTTTCTTCTTCTGGACGGCTATCCTGGCGCTCTTTATTTACAGAGGGAACAGGGATGTGGTCGTCAAGGAGACGACGACGGTGCGGAGGAGGAGCCACAGCAGCCGACGAGGTCATGGCCACAAGCATCGCAGCTCCTCGAGGAGTCGCCAGCACTATGTTGTCTGAGTATGATTGATGATAATGTTTATGATTTATGGATATGCGATGACGAGAAAGATATGCAATTTGCACGAAGAAAAGAAGGGAGAAACAAGCGAACAGCGCAAAGAGAAGGAGGTATCAGGATTGGTGGTGCTGACGAAAGTTTGCCTTGATTCCAGGGTGTCCCCTGAGCTGACGTACCTTGCACGGGCGTCGCCCAAATATTACGTATGAATGTTTCGCACACTGTTTGATCTTTGGCGACGATTTGAATATGATAAATCACGAGTCACGTTGGAATACTCTTTTCAGCTGCCTGAGCCCTGTACGTTATGTCTTTCCTGACACTGGCGTCCGCTATGTCGTATCCATCTAATGCTACCTGCCTACCTGTTTTTGTTCCGCCCAGCGCGTTTCTACATAGTCCTCGCTTGTTTCTTTTCAACCGGATAGGCTGTATGCAAGATGAATCACGTCTCAAGAACCAAGATCCGAGTGCATTGACAGTCATGGGGATCCCTACTTGAGATTTTGTGCAGGTCGAACCCGAACCTGGATCTCAGTTTCATCGACCTAGTCCATGACTAGATCAATTGTTGGTTCGTCTGTTGGCGACGAACCACGCCACGTATCGATATGTGATTTGAAATTTCTCATGACCGCAAGGGTTGGAGGCAATAATCTTCCGATCATAGGTCAGCTTCATATTAATTGCAGGCCCAACGGTGGTCAGACACAGCCGCTCAGGGAACCATCATGGACATGGGAATGCCTGCAGTCAGCTGCTGGAACGAGCATCTTATTCGTGGTTTGAAGCGAGTATCAGGGGCGAAAACGAGTTCAGCCACCCACCGTCAGCTCAGCAGTATGAACCATGTCGTGGTAAGTGTCCGACGATGTTGTGACAATGCATTGTTAGGCAGCGTGGTTCGAATACACATGCATGAACTATAGCAGGCTGTCTTTTGGAGACCACTAACGGGCGTGATAAGTGCGGGGCTTGAGGTGGCCGATAAGTCGATATTGTTGTTTGGGGCGTGTCGCTATCGCTCTGCTTGTTTTCCTGGCGGAGCGCTACCTGAATCTGTAGCTGTACGAGTTATTGCCACGCCGTCGGGGATTTCCGCCCCCTCGCCCATTCTTATCCTATTGTGGGGAAGCTGACTTTCGTCGTCGCTGAGCACGCAAATGCAACAGTTACCATCATCCCTGCTTCCATTCGAGTACTGGACATATCCGAGTTATTTAAGGCAGAGAGATGTCTGTCCTGAAGAGGTCTCGTTGCTCAGGCCTTTATTCGTACTCACTGAAGTGGGATTCATACGCTCTGGACACCGGTCAATGAAGTTTTCGTCCGTCGGTAAGCTCCGACGAGAATCTTATCTGTATACCGAACGTTGATTGAACGTCGACCCATTTCTTTTGGTTTTCATATATCGGGTGTCGGCCTTTTCTTTGCTATAGTTAACCTCGAGGTGATATATTGCTGTTTGGGTGCGATACCTTCCAGTGCTTGGTTGATCGCGTGCGGAGTTAGGTTGTCGCCACCTTATACTCGCAGCGGCGCAACACCTCGATTGGATTATTCGCAGCCGTATTCTTCGAGGCAGAACTATCCGGGGGCGACAAAGGTTTCAATATGGTGGGAGTCACAAGCTGCGAAGAAGAAATACTGGAGTATGGAAGGGGATACTCGGAGGACGTGGACTCAATCCGAGAGCGAGAGTATCCGCAGCTCAAAGGTGCGTCCCTTTCATTTGACGAAGGTCATACTGTATTTGAGTTCTGTACTCATAGGTATTGCAGATACGACATATCTGGACCATGCGGGAACCACGTTATATGCCAAGTCATTGATCGAGTCCTTCTCTCAAGAGTTGACTTCGAATCTGTTCGGAAATCCCCATTCCTTGTCCGCCTCCTCACAGCTGTCCACGCGGCGCGTGGATGACGTCCGTCTTCGGACCCTCCGCTTCTTCAAAGCAGATCCGGAAGAGTTTGATCTTGTATTTGTGGCGAATGCCACAGCGGCGATCAAGCTGGTTGCGGATGGAATGAGGGATTCGACACGGCAGGGATTCTGGTATGGATACCACGTGGACGCTCATACGAGTCTCGTTGGTGTACGAGAACTCGCAGAGAAGGGAGGTCGGTGCTTTACCTCCGATGACGAGGTCGAAGATTGGATCTCAAGGTTGAGTGATGTTCGATCTGAGTCGCTCAAGTTGTTTGCGTATCCTGCGCAGTCGAATATGAATGGTCGCCGTCTGCCATTGTCATGGTGCAAGAAGATCAGGAACCAGGGTGAGACTGCCGGAGGAAACGTTTATACTCTTCTTGACGCGGCGTCTTTGGTTTCGACCTCGCCTCTGGATTTGAGTGATGCATCCGCTGCACCGGACTTTACGGTCTTAAGCTTTTACAAAATCTTTGGGTTTCCGGACCTTGGTGCGTTGATTGTCCGCAAGAGTGCTGGACAGATCTTTGAGCACCGCAGGTATTTCGGAGGAGGCACTGTGGATATGGTTCTGACACGGGGGCTGCAGTGGCATGCAAAAAAGCAATCTTCGATACATGATCGGCTGGAGGACGGGACTCTCCCCTTCCATGATATTATTGCTCTCGACGCAGCGTTTGCAACCCATGAGCGCCTTTTCGGCTCGATGCAAAATATCTCATCTCATACCCGCTTCCTAGCAAAGCGCCTGTATGACCGGCTCAACGCCTTGAGACACTTCAACGGGCAGAGAGTCTGCGAGCTTTATACGTCTCCACTGTCAGACTATAATCGGCCCTCCACACAAGGCCCTATCATCGCGCTCAACCTCCGCAACAGCCAAGGGTCATGGATCGGGAAGTCTGAAGTTGAGAGACTTGCCGCAATGAAAAACATCCAAATTAGATCCGGATCCCTGTGCAACCCGGGAGGAACATCGGGGAGTCTTGGGTGGACGGGAGCTGACTTGCTCCAGCAATTTTCAGCGGGTTTGCGTTGCGGAGACGACCACGATGTCATGGACGGGCGGCCGACTGGCATCTTAAGGCTCAGCCTGGGAGCAGTGACTAACATGGAGGACATCAATACATTTGTCGAGTTTGTGGAGGAGTTTTATGTCGAGAAAATGGCGACTGTGGACTCTCTGGTTGCACCAGTACACAGTGTGCCACTTCAACAACCCCGCTTCTATATCGAAAGCCTGTCTCTCTATCCGATCAAGAGCTGCGGGCCATTCAGAGTTCCTGATGGAAAGCGGTGGGAGGTCAGAAGGGAGGGGCTAGCTTGGGACCGAGAATGGTGTCTTATCCACCAGGGTACAGGTGCTGCCTTGAACCAGAAGAAGTATCCTCGTATGGCTCTCATTCGACCTTCTATCGACCTTGACCGCAATGTGCTGCGTGTCACTTGCGGGGAGCCAGGTTCAACTGATCAGAAGCTCCTGGAAGTTTCTCTCCTCCGTGAGGACACAGAATTGGCTACGACCTCCCTTTGCCAGCGAACATCAAAGTCCTCTACAGTTTGTGGAGACCAGGTGACTGTACAAGCTTATACTTCTCCCTCCGTCGCGCAGTTTTTCTCCGATTTCCTTGGTGTGCCTTGCACATTGGCACGATTTCCACCACATTCCTCAACTAGATATGCTTCACCCCGCAAGCCTCCAGGGGCTTGGAAAGAGTACCTGAGGGAGTTCTTGATGCCAGGTTCTTTCCCTCAAGACCCTTCGCCGCCTCCTGCCGAGAAAAATCCCATTCTCCTGTCCAACGAGAGTCCGATCCTCCTCATCTCGCGCTCTTCTGTGAATTTCTTGAACGAGAACATCAAAGCCAATCAGAAGAAAAATCGGGCGGGGACAAGCAAAGCCGTAGCCGCCGACGTCTTCCGGGCCAATATCGTCGTCGCAGAGACTCTCACAGACCTACCCAAGGTGGAACAACCATACATCGAAGACCAGTGGGAGGCCCTCAAGATTGGACCTGAAAAGCTTTGCTTCGATGTACTTGGTTCATGTCAACGGTGTCAGATGGTTTGCATCGACCAGTTTACCGGCGTTCGTCGCGATGAGCCCTTTTCGACACTGGCAAAGACCAGGAAAATCAACAATAAAATTGTTTTTGGGAGACATTGCTCCCTATCTGCGTCAGAAGTTACGCAAGAGCGGCATGATAACGCGGAGCGCTGGACGCTGATGGTTGGCGATATCGTTACTCCTTCATATTGATTATGACTTATGAGAATCATCTGGTTGCCTAGTTTGGATTTGGCGTTTTGATCCGAGCGTCTTGTTTTGGTGACATATATATATACAGCCACTTAAATCTTCTGATTATTCATGACCAGTTATAATAGTGCTTGCATAGGGGAGGTTGTTGAGGCTACCTTCCAATCCTGGAGTTTGTTGATTTTGAAGTGTTCATTATACATACAAACTAATACTATGAAACATGGAACGCTTTGTGCAATTTTTGCTAGAACATCTATTTGTACAGTACATATGCAAACAAGAACTCCCATCCCAAACCCCTTCAATGATCCATATAGAAATCTTAGCCAAGCTGTGAGTCTCGAGGATTGGTAGATAAAAAAGATGCGACATGATGAAATCCCGTGCGATAGCAAAGATATTGACATAGATTCGTTCACCTCTTGGGCCATTGCCTCCAGCCACGGCCATGACCTCTCTGTGCATCGCATCAAGTTAGCCTCGATACCTTCCAACCGCACACTCAACGTCAACTGAATGCTTACCTGCTTCCACAACCGGATCATCTCCGGCATCTCCATCATAGCCTTCCGTCTGTCCTCCAGACGAGCCTCCATCGTCCGTTCCCACTTGTGACCCTTGACCTTCTGTCCAACACCGGTACCCTTGATCGCCAGTCCGCGTTCCGCCCGCTTCGTCTCCTTATACTCGGTCGACTTGCGCCCAGGCGGCAGTAACGCCTCCACGTTATACTTGATAGCCAACTTGACCAGCTCCGCCTGTCTCCTCAGCCCGATGGGCGGGCTGATCCACTTGCCATTGCGGAAGTTCTTGCGAGGCAGGAAGGGATTGGGATGTTTCGGGTCGGAGTAGAGGATCGCTTTGGACGGGGAGAAGGCTTTCGGGTCGGGCTTTTTGAAACCCTTTGCATCTCTGTTGGGCGTATATGGCGATGGAAGGGATTCCTCGGGTGCAGCGGCTGGCGTTTCGGGCTCAGTGACGGGAGGGCGTACGGCCGCGGAGTAGATTTGCGGAGGATAGCGGGCGAAGAAATTGCGTAGGCGGAGGGGGAGCTTGCTCACCAGGTCGGTGGCTGCTGTTGTGGTGGACATGGTGGGAGGTAGGTAAGCCCAAGCCAGAAACCCCGAGTAAGAGAGTGAGGTTGGGGACTTGGGATGGATAATGTTCTGTTGGCGATTGGTAGCTTCAAAGGAAATACCTTCGGATATGCTATGAGAAATTCCACAGCCCGGGGTGCGCTAAGCCACATTGGTTGAGGCTTGGCAGTGAGAAAATGCGGCCGCTCTGTGGCTGGTGTCGGTGGCTTCTCCTCACTTGGTGAACCCTGGCGGAACTCTGCGTCTCTCTCGCAACTGTCCTACTTGTGTTATACAGGAGTCTTCGTCTCCTCCATTCATTGCGTTTTCCTCTTTGTCAAGTCTCTCCAGTTATCACGTATCACTCCTCTCGCTTGTCTCCGCGCTGTTTGTACCTTTTAGTGATTGCCATTATGGCGGACTACAACTATGGAGGTTCTGAGGAGGAGAACGCCGAGTTGAGAAAGCTTGAGACTGAACTTGTATGGTCTTGATTCGCCCTTACTGGTTGCGAAGCGCAAGTCTAGTAGCTGACAGATCTTTTTTTAGGCCGACGACCCTGACAACTTCGAAACGTGGGAGAAGCTTGTTCGTGGTGCCGAGGCGCTGGAGGGTGGAATCAATCGCAACTCCAATCCGCAGGCCATAACAACTGTCAGAAACGTCTACGATCGGTTCTTGGCTAAATTTCCCTTGTTATTCGGATACTGGAAGAAATATGCCGACCTGGAATTCTCCATCACGGGTACAGAAGCAGCGGACATGGTACGAGGGCGCTTTCTCTACTGCGCATGTTGGTGCTAACTCCGGGTTTTCTAGGTCTACGAACGGGGAGTTGCTAGCATCTCATCCTCCGTTGATCTGTGGACCAACTACTGCTCCTTCAAGGCGGAGACCTCCCATGATTCTGACATCATTCGAGAGTAAGTATACTATAGCTGGTTTCCTTTCCTTCCCTGTAACCGTTACCGACACAGCGCGGACCTTATCGTGGTGCCGAATACGCATGATGCAAGATTTCACTGGCAACAAATCCCTTGATGATGGGTGAGATTGTCGCCTTACCCAGGTTCAGCTGAAGTTTACTTCTCACCCTTGGCTTTTTCAGGCTGTATCCTTTCCCTTGGTGAAATTGATTTGACCTCAAGCACCACTTCCTTGCACGGACACCAAGACCAGTAACTCTGTTCGGAGACTGCTTCTTGCGCGCACGATGCGCAAGGAGGGGGAAAGAGTATTCTTCCCACAGTCTGATCATCCTACTCGTTGAATTGTTTGGGCTTACGCACTGATTAGCTAAAACTGATGTTTGCCATCCTTGCCATCCCCCTTTTCCGTATACCCTCCTCAACCCCGTTTCTGCTCAAACAATGTACTAGTTGTCGGTGCTAACATACTTTTTTGCAGGTTGTTCGAGCGAGGAGCGAGCAGCGTTGGATTAGATTTCCTGGCGCATCCCTTCTGGGACAAGTATATCGAGTTCGAAGAACGGGTCGAAGCTCCAGAAAAGATCTTTGCCATTCTTGGCCGCGTTATTCACATCCCCATGCATCAATATGCTCGTTACTTCGAAAGATATCGCCAGCTTGCGCAAACTCGTTCGTTATCAGAATTGGCGCCTGCGGAGACTCTGTCTCAATTCCGCGCCGAGCTTGAAGCGGCCGCTGGCCAGATACCCCCGGGCGCCAAGGCAGAAGCAGAAATCGAGAGGGATCTTCGGCTCCGTGTCGACGCTTACCACCTTGAAATATTCTCAAAGACGCAGACAGAGACTACCAAGCGGTGGACCTACGAGTCGGAGATCAAGCGCCCATATTTCCATGTCACAGAGCTGGACGAGGGTCAGCTAACCAACTGGAAGAAGTATCTCGATTTCGAAGAGGCAGAGGGGTCATATCCTCGAATTCAGTTCTTATACGAGCGGTGTCTCGTAACGTGCGCTCACTACGACGAGTTCTGGCAACGCTATGCTAGATGGATGTCTGCCCAGCCTGGCAAGGAGGAAGAGGTGCGGATTATCTATCAACGTGCAAGCTGCTTCTATGTGCCTATTGCAAACCCCGCCACACGCCTTCAATACGCATATTTCGAAGAGATGAGCGGCCGAGTGGACGTTGCTAAGGATATCCACGATGCGATACTTGCCGTCCTACCAAACCATGTGGAGACTATTATCTCCTTGGCGAACATGTGTCGTCGTCATGGTGGCCTTGAGGCTGCGATTGAAGTATACAAGAATCAGTTGGATTCACCTCAGTGCGACCTGGCTACCAAGGCTGCGCTTGTTGCCGAGTGGGCTCGCCTCCTATGGAAGATTAAGGGCTCAGCCGAGGATGCGCGTCAAGTCTTCCAGAAGAACCAGCAGTACTACCTGGACAGCCGTCCATT
Source organism: Aspergillus pseudoviridinutans (assembly GCF_018340605.1). Taxonomy (NCBI): domain Eukaryota; kingdom Fungi; phylum Ascomycota; class Eurotiomycetes; order Eurotiales; family Aspergillaceae; genus Aspergillus; species Aspergillus pseudoviridinutans. Next base: position 1,926,823 of record NW_025091281.1, on the reverse strand, counting down.
CTGGAACAGCTATCTCATGTTTGAGTTAGACCAGCCCACAAGTGCTGCCACTGAGAGCGTCCAATACGAACGTATCAAGCAAGTGGTTGATGACATCCGTTCTAAGAGTGCCCTTTCGGCCGACGTCGTGAGAGACCTCGTTCAGATCTATATGGTCTACTTGCTTGAACGGGGAACCAAGGACGCAGCGAAGGAGTACATGACTCTTGATCGCGAGGTCCATGGTCCTGCGTCTGTGGCTCATACCAAGACTGGAGGCGCAGTGCAAGCCCCGCAGAACGGCAGTCAGGCGGCACCTGTTGTTGACCCAACGGTCGCTGCCGCCCCTGCTGTTCCCCAAACTAGTCCATATCCTTACTATCAACAGACTCCGGTCAATGGTGGTGTAAGTGCTTAGTTGGCATGTGTGATCTCAGCAATAGACACTGGCTGACTACGGACATGGGTTAGTACCCGTCTCAGCCCGTCCCTTACCGATAAGGTAAATGGCTTCCTCGTGTTTTTCTCTTTTGTCTCCGGTAGGAGCCATCTCCCATGTAGAACAACTACTTCAGTGCTCGCTTTTTGCAACAGCAATTGGGGTTCTGTCGCATCAAACGCAGAGGGTCATCACAATCTCAGTGGATTCTCTGCTTATCCGCCTCTACTTCTCGAATGATATCATGCCAGCTTATTGGGTGGAAAATATGGATTTGGACATTTCGTTTCAATCGTGTACTCTAATTCTAGGTCGCAATGCCACTGAGACTTTATGAACTCCCTGCTCCTCTCACTGAACACTGGTGGTTGATGTAATACGGGTGGTAGTCACGTGACTGCGCGTCGAGCTTCTATGCCTTTCCGTAGAAATTCGAGATACGCTTCACTTATCAAAGGGTCCGCAACCGCTACTTGCGACATAGTTCTCCGCACAAAAAGATCATGGACGGCATCATTTCAAACGGCTCTCCGGGTGTGCCTGTTACCCAGCCCCCTCCTGAGCCCATCGAAAGACCTCCTACACCACCTCCACCTCCCCCAGAAGATTCCGCCGCCCCTCCTCCACCCCCAGACACTTCCGTGCCGCCACCACCGCCCGAAGATGCTCCCCCAGTTCCGCCGCCAGAGAAGAAGAAGAAGTTAGGGTGGGGCGCGAAACGCCCTGCAGCGACGCCGTTGAGTGTCGAGGAGCTTGTGCGGAAGAAGAGGGAGGCAGATGCGGCAGCGGCCAAGGTAGGCTTTCCCCCCGAATACGCCGACTACGCACTGGACACAATAGCTGATACCCTGACCTAATGCGCAGCCGAAATTCTTGTCCAAAGCTGAGCGCGAGCGGATTGCTCTAGAGAAGCGCGCCAAGGAGGTGGAAGCAGGGCGACGATTGACATCAGAACCATCCACCAACGGTACAGATCGAAGCGGGACGCAAACACCATCAGTTTACTCCGAGACTCCCAATGGCGATGAAAGGTCGATACCCACCGGTCCCCGAGCTATGCGCAATTCAGAAGTCCCGACTGGCCCCGCCGCGATGCGCAACAAGAACTACGATATGTCGCCGCCGCCTCCGCCGAAACCTATGTCGTTCAGTCTAACGGATGGGAAAGGAGACAGCAAGCGCCAGGCGGAGGAGGACGAGGTTTCGGTCCAAGCTGCCTTGATCAAGCATCGATACATGGGAACGGAGAAGACGTCGAATTTCTCAGCGAAGAAGAAGCGCAAGAGGACGACGGATCGGAAGTTCAATTTCGAGTGGAACGCGGAGGAGGATACGAGCGGGGATTATAACCCGTTGTATCAGAACCGGCACGAAGCCAACTTCTACGGGCGTGGCCGGTTGGCTGGTTTCGGAGACGATGTGGCCGATACATTAGCGCAGAAGTATGCCAGAGCTCTGGAGGATCGTGATCGGGAAGCTGGAAGCATCAGAGCCCGAGAGATGCTGGAGATGGAGCGGAGACGAAGGGAGGAGAGTACCCGGAACCAACTCGACAAGCACTGGAGCGAGAAGAAGTTGGAGCACATGCGCGAGAGGGACTGGCGTATCTTCAAAGAAGATTTCAACATCAGTACAAAGGGCGGCAGTGTGCCGAATCCCATGCGGTCATGGGAGGAATCTGGCCTGCCTAAGCGGCTCCTCGAGCTTGTGGACCAAGTTGGATACAAGGAGCCCACGCCGATTCAGAGAGCTGCGATCCCTATTGCTCTGCAATCACGAGATCTCATTGGTGTTGCTGTTACAGGTTCGGGTAAAACAGCGTCATTCTTGCTCCCGCTGCTGGTATACATCTCGGAGCTACCCCGGATTGACGAATTCGAATGGAGGAAGAACGACGGTCCATACGCCATTGTCCTAGCCCCTACTCGAGAACTGGCACAGCAGATCGAGATCGAAGCCAGGAAGTTCACACAACCGCTTGGGTTCACCGTCGTCAGTATCGTCGGTGGTCACTCCTTCGAAGAACAAGCGTACAGTCTCCGAAACGGCGCGGAGATCATCATCGCCACCCCCGGCCGTCTAGTCGACTGCATCGAGCGCCGTCTCCTCGTGCTCAGCCAGTGCTGCTACGTCATCATGGACGAAGCCGACCGGATGATCGATCTCGGCTTCGAAGAGCCCGTCAACAAAATCCTCGACGCCCTCCCCGTCACCAATGAGAAGCCCGACACGGAAGAGGCCGAGAACTCCGCCGCCATGAGAAGCCACCGCTACCGCCAGACAATGATGTACACAGCCACCATGCCCTCCGCCGTCGAGCGGATCGCCCGCAAATACCTCCGCCGACCCGCCATCGTGACGATCGGCAGCGCCGGCGAAGCCGTCGACACCGTCGAGCAGCGCGTCGAGTTGATCGCCGGCGAAGACAAGCGCAAGAAGCGGCTCGCCGACATCCTTTCCTCAGGCGAGTTCCGGCCCCCGATCATCGTCTTCGTCAACATCAAGCGCAACTGCGACGCCATCGCCCGCGAGATCAAACAGATGGGCTTCTCCTCCGTCACGCTGCACGGAAGCAAGACCCAGGAACAGCGTGAAGCCGCCCTTGCCTCCGTGCGCAACGGCTCGACGGACGTCCTCGTCGCCACCGATCTCGCCGGTCGTGGTATCGACGTCCCCGACGTCAGTCTCGTCGTCAACTTCAACATGGCCAACTCCATCGAGAGCTACACGCATCGTATCGGTCGTACCGGTCGTGCCGGTAAGAGTGGTGTGGCCATCACTTTCCTCGGCAACGAGGATGCAGACGTCATGTATGTTCACACCCCCTTTCTTCCCATCTCAGAATCATTCAAAGGATTTGGTATACTGACTTTTCTACTTCTACAGGTACGATCTCAAGCAGATGCTCATGAAATCGCCCATTTCCCGCGTCCCCGAAGAACTGCGCAAGCACGAAGCCGCCCAATCCAAGCCTAACCGGGGATTTGCGAAAAAGAGCGACGACAGTTCGGGATTTGGGAATAAAAGTGGGTGGCAGTAGAATAAAGTAGACTCATTATGCTGTATACCCTTATGACAAATGTACCTATATGCTCAGTGAAGAAACGTTTTTATGGTGCTCCAAGATGCATTGGCCCTTCAGGTTCGAAGATATCAAACTTAGGACTTGTGGTGCGAAGACACACCTGTAAGAAGCAGCCTTATTTCCAATTTCAGGCACTATGCTTTGTCGCCTGGATCTGTATCAAGCTCCAATGCTCTTCCAATGTACGCATCGTAACTCGGGATCTTACAAAGCTGCACAAGTGAGATGTCTTACAAGACTTAGTCTTGGTTTGTAATAACTCTAGATCTTTGGTATATCTCTGTTATCTTTACAACTTCCCATCCCGGAGGTAACCGTTCGACTTCAGCCAAGACTCAACATCAGCGCGGTCACGCTTCAGCCATTGGACCTTGGCCCGGATAGCATCTAGACTCTGCTCAACCGCACGGTCATAGCCCTAGATATTCAATTAGTCATATATCCTTTAAAATTGACAGGCGCCGAGACTCACCTTGGTATCCTTGTTCTCAAAGAATGCCTGCACATCCTTCAACTGCTCCTCGGTGCAGAAGCTGGCAGTGCAGAGCTGAACGACTGTGCCCAGCATACCAAGTCCAGGGGGCAGACGCTTGTAAAGGGCGTCCCAGTTCGTCTTCATCCAGTTCCAACGGGCTTCAATGGCCGCAGTCGACCCACGGAGTCCTCCGAGAGGCATGTAGATATCCTGGTTCTTCACCTCGTCACTGCTGGCCAGGTCCAGAGTACGCTGAATCAAAGCGGGATCTTCGGCGGTACCAAGGCAGCGCAGCGCGGTTGTCTTCTCGTCCGAGGTGGGAGCGGTGCGGAATCGGTCCAGTACGACGTTGTATTCCTTCTCTCCGCCGTTTTTGAGGACGATGGAGAAGACGCTACCACGTATGTTAGGGTGGATAGCACTCAGGTCACCAGCAGCAAATCGCTGGAACATGTCCTGGGCGGCCTTGACGACAACAGGATCTTCAGCCATTCCTGCGCTACCGAACATGAGAGCCTTGAACTGTTGCAGGATATGGCCGTCCTTCTCAGAAAACTCCCAGCCAAGCTCCTGTGCCTTGCTGCTGACAAGAGAGCGCTGGAAGGCCTTGAGAGCATCCTTTGTCTGGCTGTCCTCAAATATCCAGGCGGCTCTCAGGGTACCAACACGGGTCAGGATCTCGTTCCAGACGACGAACTCAGCTTCACTATCGAAGCCCTTCAGGAGGGACAGCAGACCAGAAGTGCTCTGATAACCAGACGCAGCCAGAGCACCGGCATCTGCAATCATACCTGCACGGTCCTCGACKGTCAAAAGTCCCTTCTTGGCTGCTTCTCCCAGCTTGCTGAGCCGCTCGGGTGTGTAAGAAGTGCGGTAAATGGCGGAATGATCAGCGTTCAGCTTGTAAAAGTCAAGGTCGGGAACCTTGAATTCGCCCTCACGTTCAGTGAGCATCGTGTCCTCATCGACACCCTGCTTGGTACGCAAAGCCAACATGACAGGGTACAGTGTTGTGTCTTCTTCGGGACGCACATCGCCCGTGCGCAGGAAACGATTTTGCTTCAGCTTGATGGAGGAAGCGCTAGGATTTTCCGTCACAGAGACGACGGGGAATCCAACATTCTTGGTCCAGATGTCCATCACGTTCTCCACCGGCTTTCCACTGGCGTCGGCAAGGGCTGACCACAGGTCACCGGTCTGTGTGTTGCCATATGCGTGCTTCTTAATGTAGTTACGTACCCCCTGGAGGAACACATCTTCTCCAAGGTATTTCGAAATCATGCGGAGAACGGAAGAGCCCTTCGAGTAGGAGATGGCGTCGAAAATCTGATTAATCTCATCTGCCCGTTTTACAGGCACCTCAATTGGGTGACTGCTGCGCAGAGAGTCTAGAGAAAGCGCGCTCTGCAGACTGTCGATGACATAGGTCTGCCAGACCTTCCACTCAGGGTAGAACGCGTTGCAAGAGTACCACGACATCCATGTAGCAAATCCCTCATTGAGCCACAAGCCGTCCCAGAAATCCATGGTAACCAGGTTTCCGAACCACTGGTGTGCCAGCTCATGCTGAACGGTCTCAGCAATGCGCTCCTTCCGAGAGGCACCGCTAGCCTTCTCGTCCAACAAGAGATCAACAATACGGTAGGTGACCAGACCCCAGTTTTCCATAGCTCCAGCACTGAAATCGGGCACAGCTACCATGTCCATTTTGGGCAGCGGGAACTCGCTATCAAAAGCCTTTTCGTAGAATGCCAAAGTTCTGGCAGCAAGATCCAGGGAGAAGCGACCATGCTCGATGTCCTGATCTGGAGTTGCATAGACACGGATAGGGACACGGAAATCCTTGGCCTCGATATGCTTCAGATGGCCGACGATGAAAGCAACGAGGTATGTGGACATCAGGGGAGTGGTGTTGAACTTGACGGCCTTCTTGGCACCTCCCTGAACTTCAGTCTCGGAAGCGACGTCCATGTTGCTTAGGCAGGTCATGCTCTTATCAGCTATCAAGGTGATCGTGAACTTGGCCTTGAGTGCGGGCTCGTCGAAACAAGGGAAAGCCCTGCGGGCATCGGTAGGTTCCATCTGGGTTGAGGCGATGTACTTGGTCTCCCCATTGGCCAGCTTATACGACGAACGGTAGAAGCCAGCCATGTTGTCGTTGAGGATGCCAGTGAAGGTGAGCTTCAACTGAGCCGAGGATCCGGCCGGGATGGTTTCGGCGAACTTGATGGTAGCCGTCTGGTTGTCCTTGTTGATTGAGACATCGGGGCTTGATGTGACAACGGAGCCCTGAGACGAGATGACGGCGTTCTTAATATCGATCTCGTTGGTGTTGAGGGAGATAGAGGTCGTATCTTCGGCAACATCGAGACTATACGAAACATCAGTGTCCCGAACCTCCGTAGCAGGCAAACAACGAACAGAAAACCTACTCAATAGTCACGGTTCCGTCATATGTGAACTTCTCGAAATTGGGTTCAAGAGTAAGGTCATAGTGCACCGGCTTGACGTTGGTAGGCAAGACCTCACGACCATGGGTGACGTTGGTCGAGCCCGAAGGCACGTCAGCGCGGCGGGAGATGCACATCCTTCGGTAGGAGCAGTAGCGTTTGGCAACTTGAGAAAGGGGGAAGCGACGGGGAGCGATTCGATTGACGGAAGTTGATGGGGAGGAGACAAGGGAGGACGATCTGGAGAGGAGAAGGAGGAGCTTTGTAGAGGGTGAGGAAAGCGGTGGCCTTGCTGAGTTCAGAACCAGCGGTAACCGCGCGGAGGAGAATCGACGCATGAACCACGCCGGACGAAGAACACGGAGGAAAGAGGGAGAAAGGGGGTTAGACGGAGGAAGAGGGAGGAGAAGACTCAATTGATCAGAATGACAACAAGCACAATGAAATCGAAGAACCGCGGATGGTGAACAATGGTAGAGACCGATCTCTAGAACAGGCTACAATCGGCATCATGCCAGAAGAAAACGACGATGGCTGGCCCGACATGGAAGGCGGTGAAAATAAAACGATCATGATGGGCTCGTAACTTACACTATACAGTACATTACAAGCAGATGCCCTCACCGCTTTAGAACTAGAGCTTAAGGCTGCAAGGCACTGCAGCTCGCAGGTAAACTAAGCCTATGCGAGACATAGCCGATCACGTGACACATATATTTTTCCTCTAAATCTTTAATGCCTGATTCTTTCCTCATCATCATTCTTCACGCAAGTCAAAACAGCATATGCCACGTTTCCTTCTGAGGAGCACATTGTGACAGATGCCTTTTCCTATGCCCCTGCGGCATTACTTGCAAGACGGTTCTCCAGTCAGTTTGAGGGGTTCATGACAGCAACTTATGCAAATCTCGTGGATGGGCTTCCATAGAGGACTGGGACAAGCAGCAATCTTAAGATGAAATTTTTGAGTTTTATCTTGAATAAACAGAAAAGTCTTTTGGGATACTCTCTATTGGGGTACATGTGAAATATGTAAATGTGTTTTGTACAACAAAAATCAAGATGCTTGTTGAATGCTGTCTATAAATGCCTCCAAACTCCGAAGATATGCCAGGGTATCCAGTTCGTCCCTTTATACACATTAAAATTATGCCATGAAGGCAGATGTTGAATCATGTCGTCGTAACAGGCGAATCCCATCTGACGCCGCTTGGCTGACAAGAAAGAGAAACTCAAGAGCGAGATCAAACTCGCTCAGCTTCCGCGAGCGGCAGCCGAGTGAAAACGCTTCTGGACCAGCCATCAGCGTCGACCACGGTTTCTTTGACCAGCATGTAGCGACCAAAGCGTGGCATCAGAATCGCCCACACCACATAGTAAATCGCGCCCAAGGCAAAGATGCCGAGCGCCACGACACAGTGAAGGTAGTAGGGAAGTGACTTGTAAACACTCTGTCCCTCAGAGGGCGGAATGTATGGTGCAATGACCAGGTATACGTTTGACAGGAAGAAAAAGATGGTGACTGGGAGGGTCGCGCGGATCCCTGGAGCCCAGTCAGGAAAGCGTGTTGAACGTGTGAGGTAAATATAGATAAGACCGCCGGACACGAAGACGTTCACGATGGATAGAGGATAGGAGATCAGGCTTTTTGATGGATTAGCAGAACCCTCAGCTGAAGTGATGCAAAGGACGGACTCACTTGAGCAGGAAATTGTACGCATCACCCGGTGGGGGAGCCAGCATAATGATGACAGAGACGACCCAGTGCTCAAACAGACCGGCAGCTGGCGAGTGGAACGGCTTGTTACTCGCCCAAAGTTTCGAGAAGGGCAAAACACCCTCACGACCAAGTTCTTGGACAACTGCCGACCCTGTTAGTTCTTGAGACGACACCATTGGCAACGAGCTTGAACATACTTCGTCCCTGAGAGAAGATCACGGACAACACATTTCCAAAAGCCGACAAGGCCACAAAGACCGACATCACCTTTTCCGCACGAGCACCGAACATGTTCCCGAAGAATTTAGCTGCCACAGTTTGGCCCGATGAGAGCATATCTTCCTTGGACACGGCAGCAAAGTAGGCGATGTTGCACAGCATGTAGAGGATACCCACGGATCCAATAGCGATCGGCGCCGCAAGCTTCAGCGTGCGTACGGGGTTCTTCGTCTCGCTCAGAGCCTGGCTCGCAGTCAGAATACCGGTCAAAAGATAAGTCACGACTGCGAATGACTTACGTAGTTGGCGTTGGAGTATCCGATGAACGACCAGATGACGTTGTACAGAGCCATGACAATACCATAACCGCTGCCAGTTGTGCCCTCAAAAGCATTCTTAAAGTTATGAGGCGTCTCAACCTTGGTATGACCGGCGAGGGCTACCCAGCCAGCGACAATGACAAACAGGATAATGACCAGCTTGATCACACCAAGCAAGTTCTGAAGACGGAGACCCCATTTCACAGCAAAAGAGTGGATGAGGAAGGCAGCAGTGACACAAGCCAACCCGATACCGCGCTGGTTCCACCGACCGACCTCCACATCGGCAGCATTGAGGATATACTCGCCAAACACGACGCTGTTGCTGGCGGCCCAACCCAGCAAGACGGCGTACGCAGCGAACATGGCCGTAGCCAGGAACTTGGGTTTTTTGTAGACATATTCGAGGTAATTCTTCTCGCCACCGTTCCTAGTAGTCATCATGAGTTTGGTGAAATCCATATACGTGCAGGGGGACATACTTCGGAATAGCAGTACCCCATTCCAAATACACCGCGGTACCTGCCATGGCGATGGCAGTTCCTGCGACCCACATGAAGAGCGACAGACCAACACTACCACACAATCCCAAGATCGTTGCCGGAGTTGCAAAGATACCCGTACCGATGACACGGTTGAAGATCAGGAAAGACGCACTGACGACGCCGATCTGGCGACGGTCGTCTGGTGTCGCATCAAAAACATTGCCCTCATCTGTATAGAAACATCAGCCCCGATGTCTTCGTTAAGCAGCGAACAGAGAGCAGGACATACACAGCTGGGAGACCCCGTCCGCCCTCCGTGGGGTTTCGCTGAACGGCTTGTTCTCAGGCATGGCGCCTTTCTGATAAATCGACTCTGTTACCGGTTCGCTCATGGTGTAGCTCGTGTAATAATGCCTACTTCGAAGGTTCTGTTTTTCTGGCTCCTTGAGCACGAGAGCAGCTCAATTTCAATGCAGGAGCAAGTAGGCACTGTGCAATCATGGGCGGTTAGCGGTGGTAAGATATGGAGTAAAGATGATGATGTGCTGGGTCTAAATATGATGCAATTGCCAATGCCTGTCAGCGGAGCAGATACCTTGTCAGAAAAGAGAGCTCAAAAAAAATAAAGAGTGAATAATGCTCGCCGGCATCAATCGGAGGTATAGTTCGGGATGCCGAGTCGCCGTCAATACTTCATGTTCGAGTCCAACGAAGCCGCGAAAAAGGAAAAAGAAAATAGGTAACAAGAATGAACAAATGAACTACAGAAGAGAAGAGAAGAATACAATCAAGTCAAAGAAAATAGAAAAGGAAAGGGAAAAAGGGTACAAAACGATATCGATGTAAACGCACGTTGCAATGACTGTGATATTCGCCATGTGGTCGGCGGATGGTGCCAAACTGCCAATGGAGTCGGAAAGAAAAAAAAATTTCCTGGCGCAGCGGAACCAGAAGGCTTGGGAGTCTCCACCAACAGCAGGCTCAGCAGCTGTTGAATCGTAGAAGGCAGTGGCCATGACACATAGAAATCGATCACGCAATTTTCGTCACTTCTCGAAGCTCGCCAGCTGGGGCCGATCACCTAGTGCTGTGAGCCTTTTTGACGCCAGTCCCGTCTAGACTGAAGAAGGTAGCATCAGACTAAGTGCAACTACGGATAAGCCGTCATTGTTCAAACTTCCATCCGCTGCTCATACAGGACAAAGAGCACCAAAATCAATGTAGGAAGATAGATAATTTTCCTCTGATTCTTTATGTACAGAAATGTAAAGTTCATCGGACTGGTAATAGGTAAATAGTACGCCCCGAATCAATACCATGATCATGCATCCTAGACTCCCAAATCAATTACTCGTAGCCATGAATCGTACCAAGTGGTCTGACAATCTGTGTATATCCGTCAAAACCTTCAACGCCGGAAGGCTCAGCCTGTAAATGAAAAAAAACGAAATGGATATAGACCAGTCAAGAAATATTCGATCCGAGGCAGTAAAAATGAGCCTCGATCGATCGGTAACCAAATGCGCTTGGAAACTAGGGTCCCAGCGGAAATGAATAAGAAAAGATGGCCAGAAAGGGAGAAGAAGAAAAGCCGGCGGCAAGCCGATAGGTAATAGGTAGAATGGTCATCGAACACATGTCGCATCAAAGACATAATGCGGCTGAAGAGTCAGAATGCCTTCATGGAGAGCATTCTGAGCACAGGGAATAAGTCGGAGCGGACTGAGATACTCAATGGAGGTCCCATGCTTACTTCGGCGGTGTTGCACCCACGGAGACAGGATTTGATGGGGCCATCTTGCCGGGAACATTAGCAGAGGGTGTCGGTGCTCGTTTCGCAAGAATCGCCAGCTTCTTGCGAAGAGCTGCCAGCCGACTCCGGATGCTGGAGACAACTGCGTGGATCGTCAGCATAAGTTGATTCTTGCCCGACAGGGAGGGACTCACGCTTTATCACGACTTGCCGTTCTTCAGCCTGTACCGCATCAAGCACGATTTTGTCACTATCCTTCGACGTGTCATCTTTGCCTTGCCCAAATCGCGGTACTTCGCCATTCTCCAGTACAGCTTCCAGCATTCGGATGGCCGTCACGTACGCTATTTCGCACCCAGAAAGATCCTCGCCAGTGAGCTCGTTAATGGCCGCCGTGCGACTCATTTCCAGGGCACGGTCATACATAAGCTTCTCTGCGGAAATACCGGGGCTCACAACAACGTCCACAGAGGCCCCTGAGCCCAGCGAAGAGCCAACCGAGTGGTTGTCGGGATGGCTAGGATGGTCGGGCGGCAACCGCTTTTGTGCCTCGATTAGCTTAAGACGGACGAATTCTCCCTTCTCTAATACTTCGTTGAATCGGTTTCGCACCCACTGAACGACATTGTTGATGCGCGTTCCAGCAAGTGTACTTGCCCCATCAGCTCTGCTCATGGCTGAATCCCCAAAACCATCTCCGCGATTCTTCCGCGCCCACCAGGCTCCTGCTATGTCCATCGATTTCGCCAGCAAAGAGAGCGCTTTGACATAAAGAACCAAGGCTTCCTCTGACAACGTCACAATAGCATCTATCGTGAGACCTCCATCAGCCGAGTCAGGGTTCTCCCTCTCTCCGGCCAGATTGCCTTTGGATGATGGGTCGGTCTGGACCGAGGGGGCAAGGGGAACGAGCTGCTTATATTTGACTTCAGCAAATCCGTATACGACGTCACTGCGAGTAGCACATTCTTCCAGAATTTGGACAGTCTTTGTATCCTCATCCAGAGCCACATTATTCTTCGCCCCATCTCCAATCATCAAGTTGCCATGGGCGGGATATGCGGGAAATGGATTGTACGCGAGAGGCGGCGACCTTCCCCCCTTCGTAATAGCCAGGGGCGGAGAAAACCCCATGCCAAACAAGCGTCCACTAGCCATATTGAGCGCCTTCGAAATGGCAGAGGTTGCAGAGGTGGGACTCTGTCCGTATCGACGCTCATATGAGCTCTGACGGTTGTGCATTGAATCGGCACGGGAACGTCCTGAAAGGACCTGCATGGCCTTGCCGACAGTAGCTTGAGGTGGTGATGGGTTCAACGGCGTTGGGCCGTGCACTGTTGATCGACGGGATAAGGCACCCGTCTGCGCACCTCTTGAAATGCCACCCTGAATGCGGGGGCTATGCGCCAACTCGTCAGCAAAAGCGTTCACTTCCACCGCACGCTTTTCCACAACGACATAATCCCTCTCGAACGCAACATCTTGTGCTGCGCGTTCTCTTTCTTCTCTCAATTTGTCTGCCTGTTTGTCCACCTGCGGAGAGCCTTCAGAAAATGTATTCCGATCTCTCTGTCGTTCCATGGCTGTAATTGTAGCATTGCGATCAACAAGTTCTTGTCGTCCCGGGGTAGTTGCATGACTGACAGCACTAGGCCTTTGAGGGTAAGTCATCGGTGGCGCTGACTCTTTGGGAGTAGATGGAGGCCTATCCCCGCTTCCTATTCGGCGCATAGGTGTTGTAGTCGGGGGAGTGCCCAATTTCTGATACTGAGAGGGGGCCCGCTGTGTAACGCCATCATCCCCCTTTGACAAATACGAAACCTCTCTTTCGCGCTCCGTTCCGCCTGGCACAATGGCTCCAGATCGAAAATCGGGTCTCGGTGTTGATTCCGCAGTGTCAGGATCAGCAGGAAGGCTCCGGGGTATCGATGGTTGATCGTCGGCCACTAAGCCAGGAATAGGACTTGTGATAACGCCATTTTCAAAGAAGTCGGGAAAGTTTAATCTCTCAACGGGGTTCCTCTTCAAAAGAGCCCGAATGAGCGCCTTGATTTCATCAGATGCCGGGTTCTCCTCGGGAAATTTGATCCTGTCCTCTCCTTTCTCGATCTTGCGAAGCAGTTCCACATGATTTGTCGCTCTGAAAGGAGGCTTGCCTACGACCATCTCGTACAGCACCGTGCCCACAGACCAGAGGTCAGCTTTGGCATCATACTTTTCGTACCGGAGAATCTCAGGAGCCATGTATAAGGGCGAACCACATAATGTTTCCGCCAGTGATGTGGCAGGAAGTGATCGAGCGAATCCAAAGTCCGCAATCTTCAGAAGAGGTAGTGACTCGAGCCCGGTTGCAGGGTTGAACGAATCTTCGCTACCTTTGAAAGGAACTACTTGAGTGACGCCACTGCGATAGGACGAGGGCGAAGGACAAAGCAGAAGGTTCTGTGGCTTGATATCGCGATGAATGAGGTTCCGGTCGCGAAGAAACTTCAGGGCACTCGCCAGTTGCTTGAGGAAATGCCGGACAACGACTTCGTTGAGGGCGCCACCGGGAGGATTCGGATACTTGGCGATCATATCCCGTGTGTACCTATGGTCTCCAAGAGTATCTCGACGCTTGATGAACAGGGACAGATCGCCCAGGGCGCAGTATTCCATCACTAGATGAATGTGGGAGGTGGTTTCATGGCAATCGATTAGCGCAACGATGTGTGGATGGTAGAGGCCTTTGAGGATATGAATTTCAGAAGACAAGTTGTCCTTCAACTTCTTGTTCAACTTCGAGAGGTTGACCGACTTTATGGCGACATAGGTGCGTGTTTTCTGGCAGATTTGAGACACAGGTTAGCAAGAGATGCTATGAATCAAGGTATTATCATCGCCAAGAGGAAGGCGAAGGTGGTGATAAGGCTGAATCCAGCAAAACTCACAGTATGAACACCCTGGTAAACCGTAGCAAAGCTCCCTCGGCCGATTTCATCCAGCCTTGTGTAGCGACCGATAGACATCTCGGGTTGAGGGGTCTCCCTCGACCTCCTCGAGTGGTGAGTAGATGTCATAGTCTGCAGCAACCAAACACGTCCCGTCAACTACACGACTACCTCAGCAGCAGCAGTAACGTCGACGAAGGACGATGGAGGCCCATCAGGGGAGTAATAGATGAGCTCTAATGTGCCAGTGAACCGGGAAGGCTGGAGAGTATAGGTAAAGATGGAACTGTCGGGAGACAAGTATGGAAGGAAGAAACAGGAGGGTGAGCTAGGAGCCGTAGAACTGTGGCGGAAGAGTTTGAGCCGGCCTTTTGAGATCAGAGACCTGGACCGTACAAAACCAAGAGCCTTTATAATAATGAAGTTATCGCAGCGTTCTGGATCGAGACAGCTGAAACCAAAGATGCAGAGGTAACAAAGCGGTGAGGGCGCAAGAGGAGCTGCACGGTAGGCGGCAAAAGGACAATGGTTGTTTGATAAGGAAAGCTCCAAGGTACGCAAAGAGTTAGGAACACCAAAGCCGATGGGTATTCATGAAAGAGCCAGAGGCGTTCAAGTCAAAGGCAAAAATAGGCTGCGAGATCGGCTAGTAGAGAGATAGGTGGGAAGCAAGCTTGATCCAAGGAACGTAATGACTATCAACTATGGGGAGGGAAGAGTCGACAGTTCAGGTAGGCAGTAGTGGGCGTCGGAGGAGCGTGACCCAGCGATAACAGATGTTTGGAGATAAACCTCAGGCAAAAATCAGGTAATGTGACTGGGGGGAGGTCTTAGGTAAGGCGGTCAGAAGGGCGGCATCGGATGGAAGACGATCAGGGCCAATCAAGGCAGATGATGCAGAGATAAGCAGGAGGCAATGGAGTTGGCTGGGGTACTTAACGTAGGTACACTTAGGTGACAACAGTAGTACGCCCGTGGCCACAGCTGCCTTATTGTTATGGACAGAGCAAGTAGAGGAGTGCTTGTGATGACAATGATGCAAATGATGCAATCTGACAAAAGAAAGGATGGAAATGATGAAGAAGATGAGCAATAGAGATGACTGGGGGATGATGATGAAGACGAATGACAAAAAGCGGCTAAACCGCTTAAGGTAAAATAGCTCCCCTGCCTGGATCCCCACCCTGGAGATCCATGATCGACAATGGCCCGAGGCCGGAATGGCTACTTATCGAATCTTACAATTTCCATGATTGCGTCGCCCTTCATATCGACCAAGCTAGATTTAGATCCACGGGTGCTACATGTATGATGTACCTTACAATGTAGGTGCTCCAGCTCTAGGTAGAGAGGTCATTCCTACCTGTACAACTTTCGCAGGTATCATCTGTCACGGTCTTGGGTGACTCGACTTTCCAAGCACCCTCACAAGTATGACTCAGTCAAATGATACTTCGAAGCTGCGGTACCTAGTTCAGGGCACTTGAAAGTACTGGAACTGATAGTAAATCAAGTGACTCAATAAACTTACAGGTTCATGCGTAATGTCATCTGCTAATTTGATTTAAGTTACTGAAGTAACTGACTGCTTTGAGTACCTCATACTTTGTTGTGATGCACCCACTGCATCATTGGAATGGATGAGCAGACTTCGCTCATCTCTGGTTCTCTGTTGATGTATGATTCCAGACTTGTCCGCTCGAAGCAAGAATAGCTCTATGAAGTAAATTGTCAAAAAAGAAAACACTGTCTAAGCGCTTCAAAATCAGGAATCATGTATTATGCCTAATAACATCAATAGAGGAAAATTCGGGTTCATGAATAGGTTCATATCCAGTAGTATCATGCTCATTTCAAGTATTGGATGGCTCTGCGCTCTCTTCCAGCAAGCCAAATTGCCAGCGATGGAAATCGAGAGGGTAATATAATACGCGAGCATTCAGACCTGCAACTCATTCTTCCGGAGTCCCAGATGAGATCCAGTTAATCAATCATAGACCAAGTCCTCTGACCACCAACCACAGTATAATCGGCACAACCACATTATCATTGCATCCAGTGAGAATGGCTTCGGTTGCACTGGTCGCACCAGCGGCCAGAATGGCTTTGAGAACCGTAACCGGCCAGAAGTATTGCCCCGGCTCATCCGATCCGTTCATGGCCCATTGTCCTACCGCGAGCCAGATGCACCCGGACAAAAGCCCACAGAATACGGCGACGGCAAAGGCCACGCTGCCCTCGATGGATTTTCCGCCTCCCCAGAACCACTTGCGCCGCCCGAATCGCCGTCCGATCAATGAGGCTGCTGCATCTCCCATGCCGACGCAGATCACACCACTGACCATACTGACATCCCTTGAGCTGATATTCCACCCGCTCCAAGGACTATCTCCCGTGCGCGAGACATCAGCCAAGGAAAGCCATAGAGGAATGGCGCATCCGATAAGGAGAAAGATATGAGAGATGATAACGGGGCCCCGATGGTCACGACCATCGACATAGGGCGCCAGGAAGTACGTCAATGGCCGAGATATCGGCGGAAGTTGGGAGGCTCGGAAGAGGTCTAGAAGGAGAAAGACCGCCAAAACTAATGCAAGAGCCAGAGCACAGAATGAAGGGTCGACATAGACCGTCGGGAGGAACATCAACACCATCATGCCGTGGAAGACTTTGCGTCTTGTATCTACTTCCGCGACGGACCTGAGCTTGAAGACGACAACCATACCTGTCAGAAGCACAAGGATGCAATAAGCAGTGATGATCAGGCGCGTATTCGCTTCGCCAAAAGTACTTTGACGAAGGTGCTCAACCCAGCCAAACGAGCAATAAGCGTGGAGACTCTCCTCGTCCAAGCGCGCCGGTAGAGATATCCAGTGGTCCAGGTTCCACATAACCACCCAGAACCTGAACCACGATATATTACCCAACAGATAGCCAAGGGCCCATCCAAACGGCTCTTTTCCACCTAACGCTTGTTCACCAACGTATTTTCGAATGGGACCGAGGATTATAACTAGTACAGCAGCGTACACGTAGAGAGCATAGAGCCACTTGCGTACTTGAGCCTGCGGTACGGTCATTGTAAGGAATGATGAGAGCCCAGGGGCTATTGATCGCTTCCGCCTGCCACTGGGTGTCGTCCGGACTCTATCGGTGCGCACAACTTCCCCAAAAGTTGAGATGGTGTGCCGCCGGCGGTGTGTGGCAGGTCGCTCAAAGATCTCCTCCGCGCTCACTTTGTCCACGGCGGAGATAGGTTCCTTCATAGGGATATTGTTCCGAGTTTCCTGCATAGTCTTGCGTGATTTGAGCAAACGACCTGGTGAGTAATCGCTATCCGACATGGCATCTTCGGACGAAGCGGTCCGACTCAGCCTCTGGCAGACCTTGTGGTCGATCAAGTTCAAGATATGCTTCGGTGACCGCGGTGACCGGGACGACCAGGGGGATCGCCTGAATTTCCAGGTAGGAATTCTTGCCAGAACCACCTCCCAGCGAAGGACATGCCGACAAGAGGCGAAAAGGCAGAGACCACCGAGCCAGAGGAGTGCCTTGAGAATCTCTGCTTGTGGGGAGGCCGCAAATAGAAACAAATTAATCAAAGCGGTCGCCAGAAGCTGCAATTCCGCTGGAAGAATGCTAGTAGTCAACAGGAAATCTAGAGTGGGTATCAATGCTTGGTGCAAAGGAAAAACAAGAGTCAATAGCTCCGAACTAAGACCACGAAAAGAGAGAGGTGTAGGTGTTGAGCTGTCTGCGGACCAATGCTCCGAAACCAATATGGGTATCAAAGTAATGAACCAATGAGGAATGCTGTGACCATTAACCAGACCGTGTAGAGGAACGACCGGGGCAGGTAGCGACGAGAGACTGAGGAGGATGTTGGGTAGTATTAACGGAGGTCTATGGTGTGACAACGACAACGAGACGAAGATCGGTATTAAGATCGGATAGAGGAGAGGAGCGGGCTCGAATTTCGACGGAATTGTGAAGGAAAATAGTTTGGAGAACCGTAGGCGTCGTGTCTGGTGTAAAGGATACACCGCATAGAGCACAGTCACAAGAAGAGTATGAGCAAGGAGCTCTGTCCCAAATCAGTAAGCCATACATAGCACCGACACGAGACAAGAGCCAGTGACAAACCTTTTCTCCACGTCCCCGCAATCGTCCTGGCGCCGTCCTGCCATAAGACGACACCACCTACAGAGAGCAACAACGCAGTCTCTGAGAGCCTCCGGAACACCTCAATTCGAACTTTTCTGCGGGCCTTATCTCTCAGCTTGCGCACTTCGGCTTCTGCTTCCTCTCCCGAGCTCCTTCGAGAACTTCGCGCCGATGTCGACCGGGCGAATGATGGCCACGTCCGCAATGTCGGATACCACAAGTCACTATCGTCCACGCCATTCCAGCTAGATCGAAGCCCTTTGCGTGCCCGTGGGGGTGGGGCTGGCAGGCCTTTTAAGATCCCTGTACTCTCATCGTCCGCTTCTGTCCCGCTATCGCTGGAGGTCTTGGCCCATTGTGACAAGTTCCGAGACGGTCGATCGCTGTGGTCTGTCAACACCGTCGGTGTCTCGGCACATTTCAGGCCCTTTCGGTGATATGGATGGGGTGAACGAGATAATAGCCGGACGGGATCAGCAGCAGGAATGTCTAAGTCGCTGGCGTTTTGGCCCGGGATAAGTCCGTCTTCCTCCTCCCTCAGCTTGGAGGCCATGGCGCCATGAATGGTTTTCGGGAAGGTCTCTATAATAACAAGTACGTCATGTCGGGTTCGGAGTGCGGAGAGAGAGTCACTATCGTAAATTAAATCAGCAAAACCAATTTCCGGGAAACTATAGAGTATCGCTTCTTTTCACCCACGCAATTGTCAGAACTGACGGATTGGCTTATAGCGACT
The DNA here is from genome assembly GCF_018340605.1 of Aspergillus pseudoviridinutans. Lineage (NCBI taxonomy): Eukaryota > Fungi > Ascomycota > Eurotiomycetes > Eurotiales > Aspergillaceae > Aspergillus > Aspergillus pseudoviridinutans. The sequence continues at coordinate 1,908,068 of NW_025091281.1, read as the reverse complement.
GAAGCGAACGAGGCGGAGGGTTGTCGCTTGTTATCGGGTTGGACGCAAAAGGCGGAAGAGCTACTATTTATTCGCTTATCACATGCTTTTTGACTTCGACGATGTTTCTTACAGTACTAGTCTCAGTAGTAGCACCACTCGAAAAGAACCTAGCACTAGCAGACAGGAGGGAAATTGTACCACAAGATCGGTGACTAATTCATATGAAAAGTCGTGTCATCAAATTTTCTATCTTTGTTGAGTCGGAATCCCTGTCAGCGGTTACATCCAGTCAGCTGCCAGATTAGGTACAGGCCTGCTGTTGGTGCGCCACGCGTTCGTCCCAACCATTCTTGGCCGTACGGCCTACGAATGGAAGCAGAGATGCAAAGACAGGTTCGAGATTGCGGCGCAGCCGTAGAGTACCGTTTCTTACTACTGACGTCTGATCACGCTTATCTCGGATTATTATGCCCAATCAGCCTTGAAGGGCGCTCAACGGCGTCATTTGTGGTTGTATGCATGTTTTCGTGAAACACATCTTCTCGATTGATACTGCATCAATAGACCAAGGCCCCTATCACTCAAGGCTCTGGAAAATAATACCAGCTGCCAGCCTGCGTCCCTTGTGACCCCAGACTGACTTGCATGGGATGACTTCCCCTGGCCAGGTATCCAGGGGGATCCCCTTTGTGGTATAGATCACTGCGTGCGTTAAGCCTGGAGTTACCGTGTGGGCAGCTAGGATTTGCTGCAGTGATGACTTCAGATCGCATTCTGACTTCTCCATGTCGATTTCGATAGTAGTGTAGGCCACTTTCTGTTCTGTGACTGTCTTGCTAGTGCGTCCTTGGTCTGTTTCTTCTGCGTTTAATTCCAGTTTATCGCAGCGGTAGCCCAGACCTTGCCATTCAATATCACTGGCGCGAGGTAGTTCTTCAACCTGTACGGCTAGGAAGGGAGGAATTACTCCGCTCGATCGCAGCACTTCGAAGTTCGGTATGGGGGCCGAGGCCGTCGCCTTGGTGGTTTGCTCTTGTGCTCTGCCTCCGTATTTGATATCCCACACGTCAAACGTAGACTCTTCTTCGTCGACCGATTCATCGTCGTATTGAGTGTTCATGGTCTCCCAGATGTGCCAGGCAACTCGAGCCTTAGCAGCGACGTTTTCTGCACCTGTCACAAATGCAACTGCTCCAAGCCACCAATCGACCTGCATGGCTGCACCGATCCTCCACATATGCTGAAGAGAGAGAACCGCCCGTAAAGAGTAGTCCGAAAGCCACGACTGTTCCTCAGTAGGTGCGCGGTCACAGACCATTTGCATAGAGGCTGGCTCTAGAGGGATCTGCCCAGCAATATATACTATACGCTCGGCTCCTCGCAGAGGAATAGACATGGCTTGCGAATACGGCCCAATGTTGGCCGGCGCCCAGTACGAACGAGACTGAACATGAAGGCCTTGTCGCGAATCTCTGTCTCCCAAATCAACTATGAATGAGACCATGACATTCACGCCTTCAGGGAGCTCATCTCCGCAGGCCACTGTGGCCCTTGCCGGGGGATTAGGTTTCTTGAAAAGCGAGACATAAGTGTTGTTCATCGATGCAAAGTCCGCCATGGAGCGGAGCAGCACTGTAGTGAAGACAATATCCTCAGTAGACCGAGGTACGTCTGTGGAGGACTGCAGGATCGTCCTGATCTTCCTGGCAATGCCTTTCATCTGTTCAGCGGCCTCAGTGCCTGCCTCAGGCGCTGTGATGTTGCAAATGTGCCATATCCCGCCGTTCTTCAACTGACGAGGCTCGCACTTGATACCTCCAGCCCTGATCGATCTAGTCAGCGCTTCACCTCCGTAACTTCCTGAAACCGACCGCACATCCTCCAGGACACGAGCAAAAGCCTCATCCAGCAGCATCGGCCGTCTCACTGACTGCGGCGTGATCGCATCTCCCTCCGCAGCCGTCTTAGGCACGCATCGAGCCCCCTTCAACCTCACATACCCAACGCCACCCTCAGCCGTCCGCACCTCCGTCTCGCAAACTTCAATCCTCGATCTCCAAAGAAACCCGGGCCCATCGAGCGCCAAACTCTCGTACTCCCCGCCTTCCCCCAGCACTGCGCCCCGCAGGTCCTCCGGCGCAGCAAACCGCTTCATCCCATTCACAATACGCCTCCGCAATGCCCCGTCCGCCGACGACACATCCCCCCACAGAAACCCCTCATCCAAACCCCCAGAAGCAACCTTGATAATCCGCGCCTCACACCCGCAAGCAGCCATATCCTCCAGCAACCCCGCATCGCCCACCACCGACGACACCGCCGAAGCCGCCCTCCGCTCCGCAGGGGCAGGCAGCACGGGATACTGCCACAGCCAAGCAAGCGGCACGAGCCCCAGCCTCGCAGCGACATTCTCAATCCTCGTCCGCTGGTACGTGGACAAAATGGCACCCGCCGAGACGGCGTTCGCTTCAGGATGAGCCGCTTGTATCCGTCTCAGGAGGGGAACAAGCGACTCCGTCTCGTCCTGCAGGTGCTGCCTGCTTTCCTCGGTTGAAAACTCAGGCTCAGGCTCGTCGGCCATTTGGTCTGCGGCGTTGTGCCGGTAGATACGGGAGGTGTCGACCGCGTCGCCGGTGATGGGGGCCCGGTAGAGCGGGATGCCCAGCGCGGCTTCGTAGAGGGGGATCACGCTGTGCCCGATTGTTTGATACATGAAGCTGTCGATATCTTCTTCTTCCTCTTCTTCCTCTCCCTCCTTGGGATGTTCATGATTATCCTTTGCGGCGGTACCGGCCGCCTGGCCGGATGTAGATGGGTACAGGTTCGCTAGAGCGACCACCTTGTGTCCGTTTCTGATGCAGTGCAGGATGGAGTAGAGCGAGTCTTTCCCACCTGATATCAAGGCAATCACGTTTAGCCCTGGTGTTGCTGGGGGATTCTGTGTTGGTGGCGACATTGTCGCTGGAGGTTGTCCCGCTTCGCTTTGTAGCGCAGGGAGGGGCGCATCCGCAAGAGCACCCTTCTTCTATCTCTACGTCTTCTTGAAATGTGATATTTCTGACTTGAAATTGACGTTGAGCGGGGCGGACTATCAGGTGGTGATGAGAATCGCCGACTACTTTAAAGGCAAAGCGCTAGAATGGAAACGCCGCACTTTGCAAAATTTTGAAAACTGGATCTATACGTGCCAGTTGCCCCATCCCAGATATAGGCCATACAACTGACGCCCTCACAACAATGTTCATGAAGTTAAATGATACATGCCAACTTGGCAATATGACATCTATTTTTTGCTTTGCTGGAGTACTATCTCACTTTCAGGCAGGAATTCTTTCACCAATTCTTCAGATTACCACTAGCTCTGCCACTACAAATGGTATGCGCAACAAATTATTAGATCGAAGGGAATAATGCAAGGTATAAGTAAGTTCAGTCACAGCGAGGGAGGTAATACACACAAGGGGTATGAGACGGGTGGAAAAATGACTGCTTAAAGGCAGATTAGATGGTACATGTGGCCAGCACAGTAATGAAGGGGCAGGAACGAAAGCATGTGGAAAAGATATTACAGCGAATAAGTCACAAGAATGGAAGATGAAAGAACAGTATAAGGAAAAAGGTGAACAGACGAAAGGTGGAAAAGCTGTAGGCCTCCAATCCTTCGCAGCGAAGAATAAATAGAAAGACAGACAAGGAGAAGGGGAGAAAAACGAATAGTGCCCAAGTCAACCGTCCGCGCCAGAAAATGATAGGTATCGTCATGCGCTCTATTGATTTTGGTCCAGTACCCTGGACTCCAAGTGCGCCCAAGCTCGATTGCAGTCCGGGAAGCCCAAAGCCTCCGTCCTTGTAAGAGCAAGGAGCTCGTATGCCTGGAACCTTCCCCCCTCTTATAACCCACCGATGCAAACAGTCCTGACGCCAATCCAAGGAAACGACCAAGCCAGATCCACCCAGCCTGATGTGGAAGAATGATTAGGAAAGTATATTAAGTATTAGGAGAGCTCCTGGTCGCATCGCATCATTATAGAGCTTCTAGTAGTCTCGCAAACGGAAGTTCAGACAAGGTCCTCCCGTCGGCGCTTCTTGGCAGGCCGCCCACCGACGGACGACGTGTCTGAAATAGTTCCGTCTGATGACTCGCTCGTCGTCGACTTGCTCGTTGCGGCGTTGGCGGCCTCGTACAGAGCGAGGCCCAGAGACCTCGGCTCAGGCTCATCGAACCCGGGTTGGGTGTTCGAGCCGTTTGTGTCGATGACACCCATCACAATAGAACCACCGCCATGAGTCCTGGCATGCTGAGCAAGGTTGTCGCTGCGAGAGAACTTCTTGCCACACTCATGGCACTCAAACGGCTTGTCCTGAGTGTGAAGCGAGCGGTAATGACGCTTTAGGTGCTCCTGACGACGGAAACGGCGAGAGCAGAGTGAGCAGACAAAGGTCTTCGAGGGGTCGTCGGTCAAGGATTGCTTGCGACCGCGACGATTGACAGAGACAGGAGCAGCCGGGGATTCAGAGCCGGATGCATTGGCAGTCGAGTTTTGACGGGAAGAAGCAGTCGACTGCTGGACTGTGGAAGTCGTCTCAGAGTGGCCAGACCGGCTGTTGGCGGAAGCCTGAGTCTTCTTGCCAAGGCTACCCGAGCTGCTCTCCGACGTGCTCGCCCTCTTAAGCGACCTGCGAGAGGTGACTCTCTTCTTCGAGCTCATTTCCTCAGTGTCCTGTGTATCATCACCCTCGGCTACGGTAAGATCAGAGGGCTCCACGGAAGGAAGACCGGATTGGGCAAAGGCCTCTTGGTCGTCCAAATCTTCCAAGCTGCGGTCACTCAAGAACTCGTCTTCATCAAGGAGATATGTGCCCAGACGTTGCCGTTTATCTCCCAGGAAGTAGGTGTTTCCAATAGGGTGGAAGTCGACGAGCTTGTTGGCAAACTCGTCCTCCGAATCAAGGTCGGAGAAACTGTCGAAAGTGGGCAATGAACCGAGAGGATCCTCGGAGGAGCTGGAGAATGAAGGTGACAAGCCCTCGTGAACCGGCAATGTCACAGTTGCGCTGCCCAAAACCACCTTAGGTTCCTCCTCATTGCAGGAAAGAGTAGGCAATGGCGGTAGCTCTGCAGGTGCTCCGGCTGACGATTCGACGGTAAGCTGTCGAGGATCGCAGAAGTCGGATCCAGAGGGCTCAACTGAGAGAATTGACTGAGGATGAGAGATGAAAGTTGACGAGTCCGGAGAGGGCGATGGAGAAAGGGATGGACAGGACCCATGAGCCGATAGAAGATCTGAGCTCTGGCTGGCGGTGAGGGATGGAGGTTGGATAAACACTGGAACGGGTTCAGTTAGCCCCTGCTTAGCCCTAGATTCTCCCCAAACACAATCCCCGCAATATTATCTTTCAACACACGCGTTCAATGTACAATGATCAAAAAGGGAACAAAACACTAGACTGAACACCAGAAAATCTTTAACTCACCAGGTGTCAAAGGAGGCGAGTCAGACCGCGACCAGTCAGTGTTGGCCAGGAGCTCACAGTGAACATCGCTCTCGCAGCCCTCCTTCACCCCTTCCACCTTCTCAAATGAGAAGAAGCAATCGTTGATCGGGGTGTGAAGAGAGCCATTACTGGACGGGGGGCTGCTGATGGTGCTTCCAGATGTGGACAGAGGTGGGGTCGATGGGAACCCATAGAAGTCATTACTGACGAATCTTGTGTCCAGAGGCATGAGGACTGGGGAGTCCTGCTGCACGATGATGGTAGGCTTGAGATGGGTTGGCTGTGGGGAAGCAATGGGAGTCATGCTCAGGGCACCTCGGAAGGCATTGGTTGTGGCCATCTGATGCATGTTCAACACAGATTGAGCAGCGTAGATGGGCTGTTGTTCTGGCATGCTGTGTTGTTGCTGCGCTTGTTGCTGTGGGAAAGGCGGCACTTGTCCATAGTACTGCATCTCGGACGGGTGACTGGTGAAATGTTGCTGCCGCGATTGCGACTCTGTTGGGTAGTATGCAAATGATGGCTGTCCCTGCACTGGGGTCTGTGCCATGGTGTATGTTGCGTCCATTGTTGTGGCTTACTGTGTCTGACTTTGAACAGGTGTTAGTTATTATACCGCAGTCCGGTAACAGTGGTGAGTCAGGAAAGCCACGAACAGTTGATGAACTCGACTAGGACTCAGAGATGAAGCTCTAATCCTTGGCTTGCTGTTTGCTGATTATGCTATATGTATAATTGAGCTGTATGCGTCCTCCAGTGCGTTTGTTGGCGATGTCGCAGCTCGACGAAGAGTGACGAATATTAGGCGACAATACTGGAGATGAATGAGTGTATATAGAGGGAGTGTCTCTTCTTTTGAATGAAGGAATGACTGGAGGGATCGACAATAAGATCTTCCTTCCCAGCCTTGGATACTGATGTTATATCCAATGTAGACAAGTGTCTGAAGTCTGTTAAAGGAAAGACAGGGACCTTTTGTCGATACGAGCCAAACCACAAGATGTATCTATATGATTTGGAACGCTCTCGATCAAGGTACCGGGAGACAGATAAATGACACGGCAAACAGAGAGAGATATAGGAAAGGGGAAAAAAAGAAGGCAAAAGGTTAAGTAGTAAAAGAGAGATAAAAAGGAATGGCACGAAAGGAATTAAGACAGAATCTAGAAAGGGAAAAAGTAAAAAAATAGTTCAGAAATCCATAGAGAATAAGAAGAAGATCAATGCAATGGAGACTACACTAGAGTACAGTACAGAGAGGAAACTAAAAGTCGCGGGGAAATAACGAGAGACAGGCCAGGCCGATAACTATGGGACGAGGAGCGACGGCTAGAAGAGGTGGGTAGCAGAGTGGGCACTGGGCAGTGGATAAAATGAGCAACTGATCTGCCTGTGCTACAGCTTCGTAGCGCAATTGGTAGTGGCTTCTTAGTCGTACTTTTAGTTCTAGTATTAAAGTACTTAGTTTCTCTCTGGAGGTGCACATGTGGGAGTAGTGGCTTGTACTGAGGTGGTGCCAGAAAATAATCCTATCGTAATAATTTATTAGTAGTACTACAATAAAAAAAAATCATATATATATTTAAAACAAAATAAAAGCAATTTTAAAATACTGTACCATTATTAGATATTATTATTATTAGCAGTAATTTCATCCCACCCTCCCACTCCAAGGTTTCGACCACTCCTAATAAAAATACCCAGGAGATATGGTGTCATAACGGGACATGAACCAGACTTTATAAATGATTCTAAATTTTGATCCTACGCAAGAAGTATGCAGTATGCGTGAACCATTAATAACAAGGGTACCAAGGCCCGGAGGGTACCGTGCTGGTTTCCAAACTTTTGTCGCCTTCGGTTGCAACGCTACAATCTGGGGCTGGAGAAATGCACGTCGCAGCCTACAAAAGGTCAGAAATGCAAAACTCACTTTTCCTTCAGATAAAATGTCAACCGGCCAGTTACAATTGAAATCTGAGAAGCGGAGACCCGTGGGAGGTGGGACTTGTTCCCATAAAGGTAGGTAGGCAAATAGTCTGAAGGCTTTAACAAGAGCCTTTTCATCCTCGCCATCACGGCAGGAGAAGACAATCATAGTTCGCCATCTCCAACTGACCCAGATACTAAGTCGCAATGCAAATTGTTGTGCTCTTCCTCAATTGGGTCACTGATGGGTAAGATCAACTACCCTAGACAGACTGGTCGGAGAGTCAGCGACGGATCCCGGTCTGTAGACCTGTACTAAAGAGCAATCTGCCCCACCACTTCGGCCGGGGAACCCAAAAAGGTCTTAGTGAGTGGCGCGCAAGAGCACGAGTAGGAAACATTAGTTGGATTTGGGCCAGTCCCAGGCCCCGTTGGGAATGGAAAGTTGGCTTCGATATTAGTACGTAGTTAGATTGTTACAGGAGATACATGGTACTAGAAGCAGAGTTGAGAGAGGTGGAAACGAGAGCGTATCCTACCAAGAAATGCGGAGACTTTGTTCTTGCTGTCTTTCCACCAGATATGGACGCCTTGTCTCACCGTACACCAGCCAACAGAAGGGGCGATAAATACAGTTAGTGGTCGGCAAATACCGCAGCGGCGCAGCAGTGTCTGAGGGCAGTGGAGGGACCTAACCTATGGGACTTGAAATGTCGACGAACGCCGTTGTCACCTTGATGGTCTTGTCTCATGTAGAAGTATCTGATGGAGATCAATGATTGGTGTGTTCAGAAAAATTGGACTGTGAATTGCCACTGTCCCCGAGACCTCAGCTTCAAAGACAGTAGAGAGATACGCAATACTACTGCTGGAAATGAAAATGCTCCTATTGTCTCTCCCTCACCCCCAAAATAGTTGCCTCCAGTAAAGAACGATAATTCTGTTCTTCCTTCTAACCAGCTGACGCGCGCATGCCGATGGAGCCACTTCTACACCCATCTCTGAGGAATAACCTTTTCAGCTTCATATATTTTTTCTGCAAAAACTGACTTTGAACGTCCCCATTTGCCAACCTTAGCCTCGTTCCAACAGAGCACGCATCAACTTCAGCTTATCAGTGGACTATTTCCCATGGGTTTGGTGACTGGGAGCGCTTGGGGTCCAGCCAGTCACAGAAAACCCTACGAGAATGGATGAAGTGGGGGCGCTCTTCCTCATGCGCAACTTTGCAGCAACTGAAAGGTGATGTGGCAGAGTGGCAGTACTCTTTTTGACGCCGCGCTGATAGTGGTTACTGGTTAGCTAGAATGCAAGATAGAAAGATAGTAGTGATAACCAAGGCTTTTCCTATATTGTTCAGGGTGGTCCATCCCAAAGATTTGAGCCGGTCAACCTATCAGGAGATAGCATTGTTTCTTTTCCACTTCGATTGAACCAAAAGTTGGCGAGACTAAATGCGCTCGAGCTGCATTGAAAGCCAATAGACTCTGCCCGTGATGGGAAAATTGACTCGCCCGGCTAAGCTAGACGGCCCCGCTGGCATATCCCGTCCGCCATTTGGGGAACTCCGTCATTCCAATCAAAGAGACAAATAATCCACAAGCAGATCAAATGATGAAAATGGTAGCTTGATAGTTTAGATACGAGACTGATGGGCAGTAGATCAGCATTGCAAAGTTCCAACGGGATCAGCTCTGTTACATAAGGGCAAAGTCGTCATCAAGCCAGTCGCTAATCAGCATCAAATCCCCGTGCAACAGCAGTCTGCCCATTTAAATTTCAGAACACTGCTCTGATTGGTTCAAACTGTGACCACGTCGCTCAGGACTTTCCTTGGGTTTCGGGAACAAACAATTGCGCATCATCTGCTTGATATGAACCCAATTTACGTCAGCAATATAAAATGTGAGAACCGAGAATCACTCTGAGAGGCATGATTGATTACTTAGAGCAGTGGTGAAACGGTAGCGAACAGGGTCCACTGCCGCGGAAGTGATGGCATGTTCTTCCAGACCGACATTCATATTACCCTATTTGCTCTGACTCTGGGAAAGGCAGAAGGCATATATGATTGTGGAACTACACCAATATGCGATCCATATTTCATATGCTGCAGTCGGATACCGAAGTGCCTAAGGAGGAATACTATTGAGCTCATCCTGAAACACCACGGTCAATAGTTACTTTTATTTAATGGAGGCGATGTAGACACTGGAGTATCTCATTATGCTAGCCAAGGATTAGACCCCCAAAGTATTGAACCTATTTGTACTACGTTTTCTCCGTATGGCAAGAATTGTCGGTTGTCGAGCACTCTCAAGATTGATTTTCTGGGGAAGAGTGAACTAGAAGGCCGGACAAAAACTTTCTTTTGGGATCTGAAATTTGAGAGGTGTTGATAGGCAGTTAGACCTGATAGTTGTAATTGCAAGGTGGTAACTTAGGCGCTGTTGCACATCATGTGAACAAAGAGCTGCCTCGGAAGTGGAGTGCTTGGGCCTCAGGCAATCTTAGCCTAAGTTTGGGATTCGACCTGTTCAACGGTAGATGGATCAATTTTTTGTCGGGCTACTGCAGGAACAAATGCGGAGAGACCATGCAAAGAGAAACAAACATATGTCAACCCTTGCTTGATCGGGCGCAAGCTCTTGCTTTGTCTTGTGATATCTATACATGGGTGTATACACCTCTCTAGAGGTGCATCAAAAAGTGACTGTCAAATCAATGATCTCTGCTTGGCTGCCTCATTATTCCAAATCGTGTTCATGGTTGACTCCGCCTATCTAAGGAATCTGCTTTGATTCCGCGACATTGCCGCAGAAACGCTCGATGTTGCTTCCTTATCAATACAGCCACTATCTAGCCACCGGTATTGACTGTTGGATCTGGAGTTGATACATAAAGATCCGCGTTCACCGCCTCCACCTAAGAGAGCCGTCATGGACTCATGATCAACACAACTGAAACATGATGGGCGATTACTGTTTAAGGCTCAGATGATGAAATGATTTACCGTGCATAGCAAAGTGACAGGACAGAACCTCAAGCAAGGGACTCAAGAAGAGCTGTCATATCTTCGTGCCGAAACTGACATATATTCTGGGTCCAGTGAGGAATGCAAGCCAACCAATCGCAATCTGGGCTTGGATCAAACCCGCCAATTGCCGCCCGAGACAGCACAGACTATTACTCCGTAGGATATCCCGCATGCMTCTTCTCAAGAGTACCTGACATATCTGTGTAACACAAAGGAAAGTGCTGGGCCGCGTTTCCGGTCGATTTCCCAAGTCTATGGTTGAGATTTCCCACGTACACACCGCACTGTCGGGTACCTTACTCAATGACACATTGAGAAATGAGACGCGCAGGCTCCCAGTACCTAAGGTACCTAAATGCTGGACATACCGGACGTTCATGTCCATTGGATGATCTAAAGATAGAATCAGACTTTATTGGTCGACCCCTGACCTATGATGACGGGAAGGAAAGCTTCCGGGGCCCGGAACGGTCCACCGGGCTGTGTACACAATTTCCAGTGATAAGACATGGGTCGACATCTACGGATTACAGGAAAGATTGCTGGAAGATGATACAAAACCACTACGAAACGAGAATTTTGGTAGTATCTAGGATCCGTCATCGATGCAAACGATGCCAACTCGGCCTCGATATTAAAATCTCCACTGCAATTTGGTTTAGGGTCGGTTGTCAGCACTATGGGATCATTTAGATGGACAGTCTACCCACCTAGGCCTCCTCCTCTATGCATGGAAGCTGTACCAATTCTTTCGAGAAGGTATCGTCGAAGGCTCCAGAGTAGCACTAGACTGCTAGTACTCTGTACTATTCTTCCAGATTCCACACTCGAGTTCGAGAATAAATTGGTCTGTATGGACTAGTCTATGGAGACCTACTTTCAAGCGTCTTCTACGCTGTCGACCGCCGGGTACACCATCCGATATCCGTCGAGTACCGACTGCAGTCACTACTAGTAGTACTACTGTAATATTCCGTCCTAGACTGATGCTGTTTGCCTCTGCGTCCCGAGGGCTTGCAGCTGCAGCAAGGGCTATCGCCACAACCGGAGTGCCACCACACAAAGAAACAAAAAGCCGTTGTCGCACAGACGAAAAAATGAGATCGAGGAGTCACATCTGTCATTCTTTGCTTGCTGATGATGAACTCAAAAGGATCAACGCGAAGACTGAAATTTGAGAATCTCGATTTTGGATTTCTGATATATCATAAACGTTGAGCCCATGGCATCGGGACTGTCAATCGGTGGTTCCTTACGGAGCACTGTAATTCGCCCGTCCGATGCGTGGTTGACATCCTTCCGAGAGTACCTTGCTTGACGGCGGACTGACTCGGGGCGTCCATAGTCCACTACGTACTTAGGAGTCGATACCTACTATGACAGGTACCTCATAAGTCGTTACCTACTGCAGACTCCCCACAGTCCGAGCACAGCATGGCTGGAGGACTAACATAGCCTAGAACAAATGGTCGCAACCGTTGTTTTGCAAGAGTGAAAATTTCGGTCGGTCGCCCACTTTGTGGAGTTGCAAAGTATGTACAAATTACGTAGCTGCTACGGGATTTGCAAGAAAGAAAGATAAACGTGTCGTAGCATCTAACATCACACTTTGACAAGACACTCACTTTCCCTTGACGATAGCTACCTAGAAAGGATGGAATGTGGGTTTCGATGGCGCATCCGGGGGCGGCGGATTGGCTTTAGTCTGAGCAAGCGGCTTCGCGGGAAGGTCCTCATATCCCCTGGGACTGGACATTGCACCATTGAACGGTAGGTGACCGTGCAGTGGGAAATGGGCCTTAATTGAGCGGTTTTCTCCGGGCGAATCAGCTATGGACTACCAGAGCATGCCATTTCGTCTTGTTTTGATGTTGATGATGAGGTTGTTGTTCTGGTTGCTATGAGCTTTAAGGTTAGGTATTAGCTTCGTAGTATGCTGCCGAATTAGACTTCGCAGCAAAGTACCTATCTCGGCTGTTTTTTCTGTATCATACCCGCATCCAAGAACTGCTCAAGGTAGCAAAACATTCAAACCTAGAAGCTCGGTGTCTGGAAGGAGAAAGAGTAGAAAAATCATATCATCATTTCAGACAGTCATAACTCATAATGGCAAGGCCATACGCAAGTAGCCACTCGGGTTCTAGACTTCCACTCACTACCACTGTGGAAACTACAAAGGTACATTCGAGACGTCAAAACTCTTGACATATCCTGATACCAATCATCATGCAATCAATATATGTCCAGTGTCAATCGACAGCGCCAAGCCGGCTCCCACTGTCATTTCGCACGTAGTGGGAATGGACTATCTAGTGACTCAGGGTAGGACGTCCTTAGACTACGGATACTCTCTGTGACACTTTTCCAAACCGTGATACCATGCATGCGACTCAAGATCAGGATTTTCGGTGGCGAGAGTCACTGTGCCCTAAGTTAGGCTACTTGACCCTGCCCAGTGTTCAGTAAACTTCAGCTTCCCGTCGACCATGTGAAAAGCTTATTATCAACGTACCGGAGCATAGGGTTCTGGGATACGAGCATGGCTGATATGATCCCCACAGCGTAAGATGTTGCAGAGTCTCAGGGCAGATTGCGCTGTCCAATCTGCTGATTCAAATGCTCATACGATACTCTGTGCAGCTATTATTGCACAATCATACAGGTAGACTACGAATCTGTATTGTCTGACACCATCCTTTCACCGCCAAGCAAAGTAATTACAAACATCAGTAGATCCCCCACTAAACCGAGAGGAGCAAGTGGAGGCATGACCGTACCCGACCCGAAAAGACTAGTGTTGCTGGTCTGTGGAGGTTTACAAGGACCTTGCTGGAAGGAGCTAAGAGCGCGAGACTAGGACGGAATTAGCCAGGCTTTTGGTCGAGCTCCATATACGAATGTCGGCAAGCTCGAAATCTGAAACAGACTACGCGTACTCCAACCCTCCAATTATACGCATTGCTGACTCGGGAAAGGTGGCGACGAGGCCTGTCCAGTTATGGTATGTCGTGGTCCGTAGTGCCTGTCTTGGACTCTTGGTACTGACAGTGGTAGCTAGATATCGAGCAACACTGGCAAATTTCTGGTACTTATTTCCGTGCTTGAATGCAGATCCTCATTGATGGGATCCATGGACAATTCTTGGGGAAAATTACCAGAGAATATGTGTTTATACGTTCGGGGAGCATCCGCAGAGCTACTTACCTTGGAAGAGGATCCTGTGAGCTAAGAGTTTTCCCTTTGGAATCTCTCTAGCAGTCTTTCAGAACTAATGATCGGCCCTCCTTCATAGACTTTTCAACTAGAGCTCTAGCTCACTGGCGTGGAAGACACCTCGAACATTGGACTCTTCCTTCCAGGGCGGCCCGCTTCAATACCAGCCTAGAGGTTAGAGGACCGAATCCAAACTTCACGGCGGCAAGCACGTGCCTCTAGCGCCGAGCACGTGCCTCCAGCGTCGATAGTAAAGGTAACATCTCCGTCCTCTGCCGCCACCATAATCAAAGATCTGGCCACCATCCCTAGACAGTGGCTGTCACTGTACGCCGGTGATTGGAAGGGATTGCTAAAACTGAAGCAATGGTCATCGGAGAATGATTCAAGGTGCAACAGTTCTACTAAGTGCCATCAATGCCAAGCAGTTATATGTCCTTTTAGGATATTCCTATACGACGGGAGCGGATTCGTCACGGAGAGTTGAGATGGCACCATGCTTCTCGGGCTAGCTATTTTATCTAAGGCGATCCGCGAGGCTATACGGAGTATATTTTATACTACACCACAACTCTGAAGTTTGGCTATCATCTCAAATGTTAAATAGATTGCTACTGTCGAGTATTGGCAGAGCTAAATAAGCCATAACGATAATAGCCCTGGCTACTAGGAGGACACAAATGTCATTGGTTGAGGGGGCTTGCCGCTATGGCTGGTCTAAAGCAAACCACAGTATGCCGAGTGCAGTCCGGCACTTACGTTAGGCGAAACACCGCACAATAAGGCCACAGAGCAAGGATTAAGGAATCACTACGTACGAAAGAAGCTCGTGGTGAAAATCGTCCTTTGTTAGTCTGATAGAACACTTCTTTGCGCTTTTCCCAGAGGGAAAAAAATAGCATGTCATTAGTGGGAGGACTATTGTGTTGATCCTCATCATCAGAGAGCATCCTAGGTCGAGGGCTCGAACACGTGCACTCATGGCGACCCCTCAGCGCTCACAGCCGGATTGTGTTCGCCGGGTGAGGCTACTGCATGCTAAGTCTCTCCGGAGGACGCGGGATGCAGATTGCCCTTGGATTTGTGGAGGTGGACATACTAAACCATGGCGCTAACCCGCTACTGTACCGTACCATAGAGGAAAGGGAGGGTTATGGAGCGGGATTTCCTGTGTGGTCGTTTTTCTGTTCCTGCATCCTGAGTGCATTGATGGGCAACTGGTATTGGTCGACGAGGCCGAGTCTAAGCCATCTACGGTATGTTGTTGATCTTTCTTGGATGGGCGCAGCCGAAACGTGGGAAGAGAGTTCCAAGGTTCCCTAGTCCTCCATAGTCCATACTACCAGAGAAAGTCTACAAGCTCGTACCTCTCTCAGATACGGATACAGAGAATCACTAAACTCTCCTCAGGTGGCTCTAATCTCCACGTTTAGAACGGACGGCAAGGGTGAAGAAAAACAGAGTTTGTCCGGCGCCGCTCACCGTCGACATGACAATGCCATCCCTCTGGTAACTCTCGTGACGGAACTCTAATCTGGAGGTTACTGAACGCTGGGATGGACTCTGCAGCTGTGATGAAGACATGTTTGCCGAGGACCGAGAATATCAGCACATATTATCAAGGCAAAGCGGGGTTAGGCTGCTGCTATCCAGAAATCGGAGCTTTTGCACGTTACATGACTCGACCCTGCTACCTAGCCTCTTAATTCTCTGTTTCTGAGATTGGATCCTGGCCTATCACGTCGCTGGGCTGGATATGTGTCATACCTAGACGGATGGTGGTCCATAACACCCAACATCCATAACGGGGAGGAAGTTATGTGTACTGGTTCACTACTACAACTGCAAGCCTAAAGGTCACCAAGGTTTGTGGAGAGTCTCTGGAGCCAGGCTATACATTTGATTTTCAGCTCCAGGTCCGGATTTGAGAGAAGTGGTCACTGTTTGCTGATACGGGGAGGTGCAGACGAATCGAATCTCCACATACGAAGCTTGGGCAGGCCATCTCAAATAGTGCGATCCCGACAAATCCAGGCGTGAACTCTATCTGGAAGGATTCACTGTCGCGCTACTCCACATTCCAAGATACCACTTTGACTTCTTTGAGTCCTTGGCCGAGAAGCTCAGAAGCTAATCAACTGCGGTGTGCTCGTCAGACCGCGATGCTCCAATCGAGTGAAGGCGCGGGTCGCCAGAGGGACCATGCATGAGACAACTGGAACGGTCATTGGTCTGGAACTGGAAAGAAATGCGACGATACGGTGCGCTTTCACTGCTTTGGGACTTGACTGACGGCGTCTCCAAAGTTCAAACCCTTGTTCCTGATCGACGTCCGATTCCGCTTCGGAAGTCCTCCCAACCACTGGCTCAACCACTGGCTCCAGATAACGCCATTTTGCGAGGCAGAAACCAATTTCTTCTCCCACTGCTGCTCGGTGTATTGCCGAGCAGCACGACTGATTGTCGGTCAAGGAATGATCTAGGAGAGAAGCGATAAGCGTGTAAGGTATTCCATTGGCAGATCCTTCAGGACGAGACCATGGTGGCTGTACGGTTCCTTGGGTCAAAGTGGAAATCATTGAAGGCTAACCTGGATCATAGCGCAGAACACGAGGACATTCCAAAAGGTGCGCTGTGCGTACGGGGTATTTGCGTAATGACCCGGCGCAGTGATCAAGTTGTGTCCTCGACTCCTCGCCCGTGCTTGGTACTCTGCTTGAGACTTTGGGTACTGTGGGGAAGAGCTACCTTGAGAATCAAGCTCATGAGCAGCCGTGATGCCACGTAGGCTTAACACAGGAGCACCAATTCTGAGTACCTGTGGGATGTCCCTGGCTGACACTGGGCCTTGCCAAGGTGAGCAAGGCTGCACCTTAAAGCAAAAGACGGCATGAGAACCATGCACCTTGTCCAACTTACACATACAAGCAGGCTTATTATTGAGAAGTCCAACATGGCAATGCAGCACGAGACCATACAGCCGTCCAGATCATGGAAAGGCTTATGCTAACCTACATGGTTCAATACCACACAGCAGCCGAACCTTGTCGACAGTGCTGAAAATGGCTGCATCTGCAGGTACTCGAGAAATTAATGACCAGCCACAGAGAACCAGACCATTAATCATTGTCCCCCGTACCATCCAGTCCTCATTTCCAGACAAAGAACAACTGCTTTGTTCCTGTCTTCTGGGGGTAACGACCAGCACAACCATACGCGTAAACACTAAACAAACAATCCTCGAACCACCACTATCTACATTACCACCAGAAATAAACAGGTAAATGCAACAGCCTCAGTGGATGTAGAATGTTGAGATCATGCTCCCAGAGGGAGACTCAGTCTCTTCCTATCATATATTCATCCAATAGTCTCATCACAGGCGTATGTCATGAAGAAGACAAAAGAAGAAGAGAAGGAGAGAAAATTTCTATGGAGGACTCTCCTCGCTTGGCATTTCGCATCCACACACAGAAAAAAAAAGATTACGTAATACTCATATTCACCGGATTGTCCAGCCTCATACGGAAAAAGAGTATCTCCATCCTCCGAATCTCGCACAAGGATAAATTTCGTCGCAGCCAGCCAGCATTCTTACTTTTTTTCTTTTTCTTTTCTTTCTTCGTGCGGCGACGCAACTACTATTTCACCCGTGTTGCCTGGACATCAATTCTCGTGATGTTATCCCAGGTGTCAGTTGTGTCACAGAGCGACGGAATTGCACACCGGTTCTACTTTATTGGTCTTTCTGAATTTTATCAAGGATGAGACCATTTGGTTTGGGATCGGACAAACTTCATTTTGCGTTTACGTGGGATTGCGATAGACTCGTAGCGATTAGCGAATGAAATATAATGTCTTGGGAATTGGATTTCTCTGAAGTCATCGTAGGTCGTAAATCTAATCTCGTATGCTATGTCCGACACTGTCCTCCATACGGAATTAAGGTACTGTAACTACCTTCCGTTTACAATTCATGGAATAGCTTATTCGCCCGGCTCATCACCTATCTTCTCCAATTTGCCCATTTCTCTCTTCTCGCCGGCCTCGCCAAAGATCCTGATCCTATCCACGCGCAGCTTCTCGCTGTCCCCATCCCCATCGACGAAGAAGAGGACCAAGGACGTGACGCTCTGGAACTTGACAAACCGCAAATCGATCTTGGCCGTCGCTGTCTTGGGATCCCAATCCTCAGGCTGAATCGTCACGGTCTGCACCGGCGTGATGTCATCCGCCTCGTCGAACCCGAGGACATGCGAGCGGTTGGTGTACAGCTGAATAGTCTTCGGGCGCATAGGCGCCTCGTCGTCGTCCTCCGACGCAGACGCAAGAGAAGTCACCTGCAGCGAATGGACCTTGCTCGTCGACTGGAACGGAACAAAGAGCATCAGCTGCTCGTCCGTATCACTCTCCACCCAGTCCGCGGGGGCGCCTTCCTTCCTCTTCCCGTTGTCACTCAGCGCGGACGGCTTCGACGGATCGAAAAGCGTCTTCGCGGTGCCGAAGTCGCTATCCCGGTTCAGTAGCTCCAGACCCTTGGGGTCGTGCTGGTCCGTGATATCGCTGTATCCCTTGGGCACGGCGGCGCCGATCCAGCCGTTCCCGCCGCTGAGATCACCCGAGGCCTCCCCGGAGCCGGAGTTGTCGTCCTTGTTTGCTTCATCGGCGAGCTTGCGGACGGCGTCGGAGAGGGCTTTGGGGTCTGCGCCGCGGACGGTGGAGATGGCACGGCCTTGTTGGAAGACGATAAAGGTGGGCATTCTGGTGGGACTGTTAGTATCTATGCATTTCTCGGAATCTGCGTCAGGCATGGCAGGTCGAATGCGTTTGACGTACGCTGTAACTCCATATGCACGGGCAATGTCTTGCTGCTCGTCAACGTTGACCTTGGTGAAGGTGATCCGGTTCGGGCGCGAAAGCTGTTTGGCCAGCTGCTCGTACGCGGGGGCGATAGCTTTGCATGGTCCACACCAGTCCGCGTAAACTTTGAGGAAATAGTCAGTAGCTGTCCGTAGCACGGGGATAGGTAGGCTTAAGAGCTCGCGGTCGCGGGTAGCAAGACGAGTAGCGGGGGCGGGGAATCAGCAAACAGGGAGCTTACAGTCTGCGACGACGAACTTGGAAGTCGATAGAAGAGTGCTAAATTGCTCCTTTGAGGAGATATGAACAGGTGCCGACATTATGGCGGCGTATTTTGACCAGCTAATAAGATGAATGGAAGAAGGATGAAGTTGACAGTGGGAAGGAGAGATACATGGTGGTTTTCTTCTTCGGGCAAAATATGTCATCAGCTGAGCCCCTCCACAACATCACCGACAGCACCAGCAATGCTTCTAGCCAGGAACGCATAGCATTAGTCTAGAGCTTGTCATGCTCCTGCTTTATCTGTAGCATCTTGTGCCTGATCGATTGATGACCGTGATTGGATCTGTTATTTTTAACGACTGCTTATAGTTATTGACATACTAGCTTATATATAAAAATCATTCCGCCCCATTAACAGTGCATCAATCCACAAGTTATCCTCATGAAACTCATGGAGCAACTTCATTCTCCGTTCCATATCGAATGTCGCATAGACGCGTACAGATCTCTATGAGTGTACTACACGTTACAGTCGGTCGTTAAAACACCGCCCAACGTAGGGACAGAGGCCAACTGCCCCGTACTGGCACAGCCTGCTCTGTAAAGGAGCCACCGGGCCTCTATACCCAGAAAGCTCCCTGAGCAGCTCGTCGCCTAGACCAGCGATGCGTGCACGGCTGTTCCTGACATGCCTGGATCCAGTCGATGACTCTGAACGAGACACCACGCCTCTCAATCCTATCCAGTGATGGACAGTCAGCGAGTATCTAGCCTCGATCTCTAACGACCAGGGCAAAAGACAGGCCATATAGCCAATCTCAATTCCAATTCAACCTCCAGCATCCAAAGCTCAACCATCGCCCTCTTCCATCGCAAACAGAATCTTCATCCAGAGACTACACCCCCGGCATCCGATAACAACCTCCCCATGCTCGGCCTCCTTCTCCAAATCCAGCTCGGTAACCATGAATCCCCTCTCATCTCCGCACCGACAACCCCGATACCAGCACAATAGGCCCTCCCCATCGCCCGTCTCCTCGCAGACAAGATCCTCCAAATCAACAACCTCAAGACCCGTATGAAACGCCGCCCCCGCGCTCTTCTCTCCCTTCCCCGCCGTCACCCGCTCAAGCCGGAGGACACGGTCATATTCCGCGCGCAAGCCAGGGTCAGAAAGCGTCCTGTAAGCCGCTGTTATCTCGTCAATAGTGAAGGTCGGGGAGGCATCAGCGTTACGGTCGGAGCTCGGGCGCTGGGCGGTTTTCGTATCGTGTGTGGGTGCGGGAGTGGTCGCAATTGAAGTCGCCTTGTCGGGATGATGTTTCAGGAGAGCCTTGTGGTATGCGACCTTGAGTTGTTGTTTGGATAAGGCTGTTGGGGGACTTGTGAATGGGAGGTTGAGGATTTCGTAGTAATCGTGTCGCGGGGTCTGGGATCTGGTCATGATGTGGGCGGCGTTTTGGGGGGTGATGGTAGCGTTTGAGAAGAGAAGAGGATGGTTTATTCGAGAGGTACCCGTTACTTAGGCATAAGTGTTCCTTGATCGTAGAATAAGTGCAAAAGGTGAGTGGATGAAGCCCGCGGAGGTTGAATCGGAACAAAAAATTGAGGTCGGATTACCGCCACCTCTCGACTTGAAGCGGTTCCGCCGTGTTTTGATCATGGGTCTTGCCAGCGCAACTTGAACTTCTTAATTGAATGCAGACCAAGCTTCTACGCTCTGCAGGTGAAATTCAGAGTATGCAACCAAAAATGAAATCTTGTTGATATTGTTAATGCCAGGTATATGTCTATTGGCACCAATGTACAGTTTATAACCCAATTTATGACGTGCTCTAACTCGTCGCCCAAGTTTCTCGGAGTGAATCAAGCGTCACGCAATGACACGGCCATCAGCAAACGACAAATCACATGTCGGATATCAAGATACGAACAAACGAGAAATGCAATGCTGTCTAGACAAAGGAAAGAGATCGAAGTAATAACAGTGGAGCTCCTTACTCAGAGGTCTTGAAGACGTAGCGGTCCTCAGCCTTGAAGGGAACACCAAGCTCGAGAAGCTTGACGAAAGAGTCAGAGAAATCCTTGAAGAAGGCATCGTTGTCCTTGGCATAGCGCTCGACGTGCTTCTTGAACTCCTTGTCCTTGACCAGGGCAAGATCGGCGGGAAGCATCATCAGGGTCTTGGTGGTCTTGTCCGTGAACTGGGCGGGGCCGTTCCACTTCCGGCTCTGCCACTTCTCATCAACAAGCAGTCGGAAGAACTCGTTGGTGAAAACGGTGGGGCTGAAGTCCCAGGGGCCGTCGTAGCCAGAACGGTCGGGGTGAGCACGGCCCAGAGCGTGGGCACCGATCAGAGCAACGATCTCCTGGTCGTTGAATCCCATGCGGTAAAAGATGTCGCGGATGTGCCTCTGGTCCTTGGAAGCATCGGGGAGACGTCCGTCAGGGGTGCAGGCAGCTACGTCCTTGTCCTGACGGCCAGGGCGCCAGGGAATGGCAGGACCACCGGCCTCCTGGATGGCGCAGGCGCCAGCGAGAGTCCAGAGATCAGAGTAGGTAATCCAAGGGAACTGGGCCTTGATGGGCTCGAGGAAGTCCCGAGCAATCTTGAGACCAGCGTTGGCGCCGTGGTCGGACTCGGGGGCGAATCTCATGGTAGCGCCGTTGCTTCCTCCAGTGCCGGTTTCCTTGTCATAGGTACCACTTGCATGCCATGCGAGACGGACGAGGACCTATTAAAACACCAGAAGTCAGCACTCTGTTCATAGCCCATATATCTTTTTGACAAGCGGGGGAAGTCTTACTGGTCCGTAGCTGCCATCGTCATAGTCGGTTTCGTCGGCAAGACGGCGAGCAATGGCATCGTACACCTTCTGGTAGTCCTCCTTGCCAGGAACAAAGGTCTTGGTGCTAACGGAGTCGCTGCCGTTCAGGTAGAAGTAAGCACCGGCACCACCAGCCACGGCGAGACCAGCCCAGAGGAAGACGTTAGACGAGGATTTGCCCGAGTTGGCTTCGGAGGCATAGCCACGACGAGCAGCGGCGCGGAAGCCTTGAGATGGGAGAGCAAAACGAGCGGCGCGGACTGCAGGACGGACGGAGGAGGTAGCAGGAGTGGAGCGTAAGAAGGCGCGCGAAGCAGATCTAGCAGCCGAAGCCATTGTGAAGTAAAGGACGCGACGGAAAGGAGTGGATAAAGGACAGGAAGATGGATAGATATTTCTAATATACAAAGGTCAATTCGAGAAGAACAGACTGAATCTGACAAAGGGAGAGGGAGGGAATAAGAAGGATAAGGAGGAGGGCAGGGTATAACTGCTAATAATAAAGTGCAGCTCTTCCCATTGCATAAGAGATATCCCCTCATCCTTCTACTGCCGCTCCTCCTGCCTAGATTACAGAAACGCCGAAGCCCATCGAAGCCCCAGGAGGAGCCGTAAGCACCAATCACAATGTACAGATTTGTGAGCTCTGGACCCGATTCTTTTGACTCAGCAGATATTCTCTCCGCATTTTCCCAGAGGTTCTGGTTTTCTTTGGCACAAGGCAGATAGATAGACCGAGCATAAGAGGGGATATCGGACCTGAAT
Organism: Aspergillus pseudoviridinutans; assembly: GCF_018340605.1. Lineage (NCBI taxonomy): Eukaryota > Fungi > Ascomycota > Eurotiomycetes > Eurotiales > Aspergillaceae > Aspergillus > Aspergillus pseudoviridinutans. Next base: position 1,885,733 of record NW_025091281.1, on the reverse strand, counting down.
GGCCGCGGCAATAGCCGATCCATGGCTCCCAATTCTCATTTGCCTCCTGCGCCTGAGATACTACTGATTCATTCATTCTCGAGAGATCTACTGTTGCTTGCGTTGATACCATTGTCTTTCTGTCAGAACAAAGATTGACTCCGTTATTATTATCGTCGTTGTACTAGCAACGATGATAGCCGAAGATGGCTCGTCGGGGCGGATCAGCACCCGTCCTCCATCACATTATTATTAACAGGAACACGCTCTTTGGCAGAAGTCTCAGTTACCGCGGCAGATTCCGATCTCCACTCTCCCTCTCAGGCTCATTCTTCATTGGTGTGTCCCTGCAATGGTTCCTCAATAATCTCACTCATCCTGAGTTCGAGACTGGCTGCGATTTATCATCAACTCAAGCTGATTGAACAGGTCACAAAAATTCATAACATCGAATTGGGTGTGCCGATTATCGAGAATCTTAGTCTAGACAGAAGTCGGTCAAGATAGACCAGAATGATACTAGAGACCATACGGAGTAGTAGAAACCAGTTGATAAGGCAACGGACTGATGGTTTGGAAATCATTTAGCCCTCGATTGCGCTATTCTCAGCACATCTTACGTCGCCAAAACCTCCTATAGAGCAATGCAACCGGAACTAGATAAGCTATTACATTGAATTGCTGTCTTCATGAGCAGAAAGCCTAGAGTTTCTGCTTGGAGACTCAATATACCTCCATATCAGGACATTCATCTAGGGAACAATATGGTTCGCATTGATATACTCTCGTCATGATATAACAAAGGTAAGATGTCCGTCGTAAAAATAGTCCTGCCGTTCGAGAAAGACGAACACCAGGGTGGAGTAGACGCAGCTCTGCTAAAAACTGTTTGGTTTTGATCTTCCACTGAACGAACAAAATAAAAAGCATACGACTTGGCCACTGAGAGACTAGACGCGTGCTGTGTGGTTATAACAACATTGGTACAGAGTATAGAGAAGACAACATCGAGTCTTGAATCGAGACTACAGGTAACAGCTCATACATCAATGAGCATACAGTTCGCGGTGTGCGAATTGTCCCTTGACGAGTGTTTTGTTGAAGAGAAGGAGAAAGAGCGTCTTTGGCGAAAGAAAAGAAAACTTCGACAACGGGGGTCACCTGACTTAGCACCTCCTAGTGCTAGGTCCACATACCACGTGACGCACTTCCAGCATTCCCTTTATATCCATCATCCACACAACAATTTTCTCTCTTTTCTTCTTTTTCCCTCATTACACTTTTCATAAACTACGAACGCATAATCAACCTCCAAATCCTACTCTTTCCTACAGGTTGGTAGGTCATATTGGCGTACTAGAATAAATATTTCGGGGCATAATAAGGCTCCTCTACCGTGCTGGAGTTTCTTCCGAGACTCTGAGTGCGATGGTGGGGTGAGTCACCTGCTGCTCATACATTCTATCATAACCATCATGGCATGATATATTTGTAGTGCGAAGTGTAGATTTTCCTGTGTAGTGCATCAAGATGATTCATGTTGATGGTTACTTTGGAGTTTTTTCGCAAAAGCTTCATGAAGATCCAGCTTGGCTTGAGACCACCGGCCAGAGGCATTTGGCATCTCTCCATGGCTGTTGCGGCTGTCTGACAGCCATACACCAGTGGACATTGGGCTCAAACAGTAATTGGAGGGAATTGAGAAAATCAAGAGACTGTCACAGACGTTTTCTGTGCTTGGCAGCCAAATAGTCAAGGCTCGAAACTTGGTTCCTGTCGGTTGCCCCTGGCGCGGCCTTGACTAGGGGATCCATACCAAAGGCTGGAATGTGTAGTCCTCCACGAGACAGTTTACTCTAGATTCTGCCCAACAATCAACGGTAAAAATGCCATTGTCCCTCTAATTATAGATCCAAAAACATCGGTATATTGATATCAAATCCATAAGATCCAAGGGATGTCTATCTAACACACCGAGCGCAGAGAAATCGACGCGGTGACGGTCGTCTGCCTTCCCCACACCACCGCCATCTTATCATCCCTGACCACTTCGCTTTCTCTCGTACTTCTCCTGGATTATCGAACTCCCGCGATTCATTCCCCCCTCCTTCTTAACATCTCTTCTTACGATCTCGGCCTTCCCTTTGCTTGTATTCTTAGAAGCCATTGCGTTGAGCTTTGCATTCATATCGTGTAAATATGATTTGCCTTCTTATTTAAGATCCCACTATCTCCCGCATACGGAAGATCGGCCCGGCTTCTGCCACTTTTTCTCCATCGTTCGTGAATAGCTTCTCTTCCCAACCCAGTTCATCTTTTCTTTGGACGTTTGATACCCTCGGCTTCAGTTCGTTGCTTCATCAACAAAGAGACTGCCAGGTGGTCTCTCCGGATTTTACCAAGATGCCCAGCATTGTCAGTAAGCGGCAGCAGCAGCGAAATGAGAAGGCCTTGCAGGATCTCGTCCGCTCAGTGCCGGGCAATGATCGATGTGCGGACTGTGGAGCCTTTAACCCAGGTATGCTCTTGGAGACCTGTATATAATTGCAGGCCAATCGCTGACAAGCCACTTGCACACAGGATGGGCCAGCTGGAACGTACGTATACCACTCGGTTGCACACGACTTACCGCTACGATACGATAACTGATCCGATGGAATACAGATGGGAATTTTCTTATGCATGCGGTGTGCAGCTCTGCATCGTAAGCTGGGCACGCACATTTCCAAGGTCAAGTCCTTGACCATGGACACTTGGACGGCCGAACAGGTTGACGTGAGTGAACGGGCCAAGTCAACCCCTCGAGGACGCGTGAGCTGATTGTCTATGCGACACAGAACATGAAATCACACGGGAATACCCTCATGAACAAGATCTTCAATCCCAAGAACGTCAAACCTCCGGTCCCCAAAGATATCGACGAGGCCGATTCGAGCATGGAGCGGTACATCCGGCAGAAATACCAGTATCGTTCTCTGGAGGATGGAAAACCAAAACCCCCAAGTCGTCAGGATTCCAGTTACGACATGTCGCCGGAGGGCTCGCCTCCTCCACTACCTCCAAAGTCTGGCCGGTTTCCGGGTCCTGGGTTGAGGTCCGCTTCCTCCACCTCCAATCTCCAGCGGTCTCATAACAGACCCTTTGCGACCTCACCTCGATCCGAAAGACATGATTCTCCTCCACCGCGAAGCGTCTCAACTTCCGGCTCTCAAGGGTTTGGACTTTCCGTCCGTGATACAAGTGATGCATCCTTTGAGTCGAAGCTGGCCCAGCTGAGAGAGATGGGCTTCACCAACGAGCGCCGAAACGCAGCGGCCCTGAAAGGGCTTGACGGTAACTTGAAGATGACCATCGAGACTTTGCAAAGATTGGGGGAAGGGCCTGCATCGCTGGGACGACCTCCAGCAGCTGGCATTTCCACAGACAATTCGACTAGAGGGGACAGTTCCGCCAATCCGTTCGACCAGCTCGACTCCAAACCGACTCCCCAGACGAGCAGCGCGTACAATCCGTTCGATATGCAACCGCCACAAGCACAACAGCAACTCGCACCTACGCCTGCTCCTGTACAGTCTTTCGAGTCGTCTTTCCAGCATTTACAAGTTTCGCAGCCGTTATTCCCGCATCAAACCGGAGGATATCCTGGACGTCAAGCTTCGCTTCCTCAGCCCCTTTACCAGCACCCTCTCACGCCGCCTGTCACCTCGACCCAATCACAAGGCTCGTACATCTCATCCCCACAAGCCTTCGATGGAAGCCAAAACCCATTTTTCCAGTCGGGAGCCCTGCCGCAAGCGCCCTTCACTAGCACACCACTCACCCAGAGCCCTGGCGCTGTTCAGACAAACCCCTTTTTCAGCCAGTTCGGAGCGGCGGCTACCTCAATGCAGTCGCAAGCCCAAACAGTCTCTGGAGGTGCACAGCCTAATCCGCCCCAGCATGCGAACACCATGCCAGCATTGTCCTCCACATCGCCCTTTAGCCAAGGTTCTTACCAACAGCAACAACAACAACCGCAGCAACAGCAATTCATGCAGAATCAACCACATTTGCACGGGCAGGGCTTTGCCTCCCAGAATCCATTCCAGTCGATGGCAGCCCCAAATGCACCACAGAATGCGGTCTATCAATCCCAGTATCAGTCACAACTACAGGCCGGGCTGCAGCAGCCTACTCAGTACATGGCTCCTCAGCCCACCGGCCGCGTGGACAAGGGGAGCATCCTTTCTCTGTACAATACATCCTCCGCACAAGCATCCGGGATGCAGCAGCCCTCTCAAATGCAAGCTCCGATGGGAATGTCGCTGAACCAAGCACCCCAAAACCAGCCAATGCCAAGTATCAACGAGCACCAGAGCAACGGCCCACAAGCCTCCGCTGCTCCCCAGTTAGCCGGATCACGCAATCCTTTCATGGGAGGGCAAGGCACCCCCGGTGCTGGGATCGACCTGACACCAAAAGCTTCTCAGCTGAATGGCAATTTCCCAAGAACCCACATGAGCCAGCAGAGTGTAGATATCAATGGCTTCCAGAGCGGACGGCACAGCCCCGACGCCTTTGCCAATCTGAGCGCCCGTTACCGGTAGCCGTTTCCCCATCAGCCGTCTTCTCTGAAGACATAAAATATTTTCTTCTGTGTATATTCATCTACTGTATCTGATCTTGGCGAACGTAATGGTGAACAATTGGTTGCATCATTGGCTGGCGTTTGTGATTTTGGCATTAGAATGAAGATTGCGAGCCTTGTTGCGCTCGGTGTATGCTACGGTACAGCTGGGCATATCAGCTAGGGTATATAGTACAATTCAGGGACAAAATGGATAGCGTCTGTCAAAGACGAAGTCATCAATAAGGGGACAATTGCTATAGAATCGATCCAAGTTTAGCTATGATCCATTGAAATTGCAGGGAGAACACGTAAGATCCAGAAATCAAGGAGGTATCACATGCGCGTATTTCCAACAAGTTGACCAATTTGCAAGAAAAAACAACTCTTACAACCACAGATCCCGCTCAAGGAGTGTCTTAGTCTTCTTCTTCCGCCTCCAGTCCCTGAACCAGTCCCCTGGCCAAGCCGTCCATGACGATTGTGTCCTTGTCCACTGCGGGATCTGTACACCTAACCAGGATGCCCGCTTCCGCTGGCTCCACGGCCAGCGCCACGACGACGGCCACGACAGAGACAGCGAGGACGACGGGGCGACAGAGGAAGAAGACGAGATCCACCGACGGAACGAAGAGAGCTTGCCCTCGCGCTTCCCGGTCGCCTCTTTCCGGAAACTCTCGATGATCCGGTCGAATTGTCTATCGCGGTTCTCGAGGTCGCGTTGCCGGGTGGCGGACCGCCAGGCCTGTTGTTCGGCGGGGTCAAGGCACCAGACCACGATGTCGCCTTTGCGGCGCCGGTCGTCATGCCAAGCTGTGTTGAAGGAGCGGTAGCATTCGGCGTAGGAGCTGGCGCGGAGGAGGGACTGGAGGGTCGGCTCGAGCTGTGCGAAGAAGATGAGGTAGTCGGGCCATTCGTGGATGGAATGGTTGGTGTTTGTATTCGGCGACTGGGGGTGTGGTTGCGCGGAGAGGTAGGATGGTTTCCGAGAGATGTGGCGGAGGCCGCCGGCCATGTGATCGCGGAGGAACTGGGCGGGGTTGGCGTAGAATTGATCCGCTTCGTCCATATAGGTAGCTTTTTGGGCGGCGGTTTGGTCAACGGGGGGCTCGCAGGTTAGAGCCCAGGCGTGGATTGTGGGGTAGACGAGGTGGGAGCGCCAGGGGGTGCTGTGGCAGGGCATGAGGAAGCCGGCTGTGATTCCCCGCTGAGAGGGGTCTTTGACTGAGGCGCTGAGGTTTAGAGGAGCTTGAGCGGCCGGAGCATGTAGCTCGTGCTGTTGCCGGAGGTATGAGAGCACGTTGGACGGTCCGGATGCGTGGTAGATGGTCGTGTAGAGGGCAATACCAATATTGACCAGTAGTAGGAAGATGAGCGTAAGCCTCTTGGGCATATATGAGCGGGACGAGCGGAGGATCGCGGGCAGGAAGTAGTCCACAAGAGGTGGTGCACTTAGGATGTGGAGAGATGGTAGAAGGGGATAGATGAACCGCACTTCCTTGTGAGAGACCAGGGATAGGACGAAAGGCATGACCACACATATCAGCGCAAGCTGAGCTTGCACGGGAGACTGCGACTGCCCCAATCCGGACGTCCGAACCTGGGTCAGAGCGCGGTACAGGCCAACGAGAGCGAAAGGCAGTGCGGTGGTAAGTAGTAGGGGAAACCCCTGCGAGATATAATAATGCCAGTCATTTCTCCCGTAGAAGACCGCTAGAGACTGAGCAATGTTGAAATATAGGAATCTCAAAGGAGGAAACGTCCAGCTTCCGTAGAAGAGCCGATCCACCACGGACGATAAACCCAGAACGGTACAGCTATGAGCTTATCAGCTATCATTTCGCAACGTGCCTGGCAACATCAACTCACCCGCAAAGTAATACTTCGCGCACGAGAATCCTCCTCCCGTCCCAAGAAGTCCGAAACCATGCGACACTGGCCAAACTCATCCAGATGAGGATGTTTGTCGGTCGGAGAATACAGGCGACAGCCGCTAGGGACAGACACTGACGTAGCCTGCGGCGCAGTGTGAGATATATATGGATCCGAATAGACGTCCAGCGTACCTCTGCAGCGAGTCCGACACCTCCTGACCCCTCTGAGCACGCTCCCTGCTGGCCGCGCGAGTAGCCTTCTTGTGACCAGGTGTCACAAACGACCAACTCCAAGGCCACAAGTAGAGAGCGACAATGGTAATTGTTGTTTCAAGGCAATTAGACAATGTCCTGGTGGAACAAAACCATTGCCATGGGCTAACAACAGTCAAGGCAAGCTTCGATAGTCAACCTCGGTCCTCATATCGATTATTAAGCGAACAATAACAGAACATACAGTAGCCCAGGTGTCGTAACTTTGAGCGCCATAGACATAGCGAGCCAACTTCCAAGTATAAAAGTCCCCGAGGCCCGCGATTATCGCCTGCGCAGTTTTTGGAGCGGCGACGAGGAGATCCGCACGCGATGCGGAGGAGAGGCGGAGAAGCTGGGCGACGACATCGGCGGCGGAGTAGACGGCGGCGAAGAGGAGAGGATGGATAGACGATCTCAGTTGATGCCTCCATTCCTATATTGGTGACATCCAGTGTCAGATTTTAGTAACTGAAATGATGTGACTGGTTGGAACAAAATCGAATGCGACGCAAGGCAGCACAGGATAATGTTGGGGGATTCGACTCCACTAACCCAGGTTATCCATGCCCCCTGATTTTCTCCAAATGCGATTTGCCAGGCAGGCTCAAGTGATTGAAAAAATTCATCGGGCTGGAAAAAGGTGCGAACAGTAAATGCGTTGACCAGACGAAAAGAGATTAAAAACAGAAGGATATTGGTTGACAAGGGCGTTGTTGATGACGGTGATGTTTTGGTGTTTCTTGACGGAGACCGCGGCCTCAGGCGCGAAGTCGGCGGTGATGGGGAGTGTAAGGACGGAGACGACGAGGAGGACGACGTGACGGACTTCCTTCGACGCGACGAGGACATTGTCGCAGGCAAACGTCGCAGGGCGTATCTATCCCCGCGATATACTCCGATGCCAGCGAGAGCAAACAAAATCAATAAACTACCTAATAGAGAGGCCAAGAGGACAAAGTGTCCGGGCCGGCAAAAAGCGATGGGATCCGCCCCGGTCATGCAGTGGAGGCGCGGAAACGATGAGTAATGGACCGGACGACAGTCGACAAATGGATGACTATGGACAAAAGGTTGACGAACCGGAAGCCCCAGATCGGCCAGGCGAAGAAGGAATAAAGTCGGGTGGAATGCAGTCTGACTGGATCACTGCAGGAAAGGTGGATCGCCGACATCATGGTCGCTGGGGATAGCGCGTAGACCTGCACTTAGCGATATGCAGCGGGTAAACCTGCACTTAGGGGTCTAGTCCTTCTTCGGAGCCCATGTCTATCGCCTCAAAAGTGACACCAGCGGGTCTCAAAGGGCTACGGATTGGAATGGTAATTTCTACCAATTTGCTCTTCTGCCGTTTTCCCTTCTTTTCCTACAGTGCTCAATTCTGACAGGTGTTTCCCATCCTCGTGCTATTAAAGGACGGTGACTTGCTCGTCTCGGACTGTTTGCGGACATTTCCTCCCCACTTTATCTTCCTCTGTTACGCTTCTCACATCTTCCTTCGAATCTTCCTACTTCCATATTACCCTTGATAAATAATACTATCTCTTTCAAGATCACCTTGTCTCTTCTTTCCGCCAGCATGTCTGCCAACGGAACCAGTTCTTACCATGCGTCCTCCACCAAGGAGGCCATTCAGGCGGAGAAGGAGTTCGCAGCCCACAACTACCACCCCCTCCCCGTTGTCTTCGCTCGTGCTCAGGGCACCTCCGTTTGGGATCCTGAGGGCCGTCACTACCTTGACTTCCTGTCGGCGTACTCTGCCGTCAACCAAGGCCATTGCCATCCCAAGTTGGTTGCTGCACTAGTCGAGCAAGCCTCACGGTTAACCTTGAGTTCCCGTGCCTTCTACAATGACGTATTTCCCCGTTTTGCCGAATTCGTCACCAAGTACTTTGGTTTCGACATGGTTCTGCCCATGAACACAGGAGCGGAAGCCGTGGAAACGGCTATCAAGATTGCTCGTAAGTGGGGCTACAAGGTTAAGGGCATTCCGGAGAACCAAGCCGTTGTTCTGAGCGCGGAGAATAACTTTCACGGACGTACTGTAAGTGCACGAGAATCAATTAACTCGATCATTAGAGATTGACCGAGTCTTTTTAATCTAGTTCGCTGCCATCTCTCTGTCTTGCGATCCTGAGTCGCGTGAAAACTACGGTCCCTACCTGCCAGGTATCGGATGCACAATCCCTGGGACAAATAAGCCCCTCAAGTACAATGACAAGGAAGCCTTGCGGGAGGCCTTTGAGAACGCGGGACCCAACCTTGCCGCCTTCCTGGTAGAGCCTATTCAGGGCGAAGCAGGCATTGTCGTTCCCGACGATGACTATCTGCGGGAGGCGAGAGCTCTGTGTGATAAGCACAATGTCCTCCTCATCTGCGATGAGATTCAGACGGGTATCGCCCGTACAGGCAAACTGCTCTGTCATGAGTGGAGCGGAATTAAGCCCGACCTGGTTCTGCTGGGCAAGGCCATCTCCGGCGGCATGTACCCTGTGTCTTGTGTCTTGGGTCGCAAAGACGTCATGCTCACCATTGAGCCTGGTACCCACGGTTCCACCTACGGCGGTAACCCTCTAGGCTGTGCAGTGGCTATCCGAGCCTTGGAGGTCGTTCAGGAGGAACACATGGTTGACAGAGCTGAGAAACTCGGTCACGTCCTCCGCAAGGGTCTGGAGGCTATCCAGAGCCCAGTTATCCAGACCGTTCGTGGCAAGGGATTACTCAATGCGATCGTCATTGACGAGTCCAAGACCAATGGACACACTGCTTGGGATCTCTGTATGCTGATGAAGGAGAAGGGCTTGTTGGCCAAGCCCACCCATCAGAACATCATTCGCCTTGCTCCTCCGCTCGTGATCACTGAAGAAGAGATCCAGAAGGCACTGGAGATCATCGCACAGGCTGTTTCTGAGCTTCCAAACCTCAAGGGTGAGGCAGAGGACAAGATCATCCCAGGCCCAGAGAAGAATGTCAAGATTAACCTTGACAATTAAGGAGAGTCTGGCAAAGTCTTTAGAGTTCCTCAGAACTAAGGAACACCCACCACGCAACGCATTAAGCGATCGACCACGATCCCAAAGCGTGAACGCAACCCGACCAGAGACGGTAACGTCTGCTGGCCGCTGGAAGTGGAGAATGGAGATACTGTCTCGCACAAGGCGACGAAAGTACTCATTCGACCCGCGATGCTTTGCTTATTTCCCATAAGGATGGGACAACAAGTTGATGCCAGTTATGAATGAACTAGTCTATGTTTGATAATACGGCTCAGTTTTATTTAAAATGCAATCAATTTTAGCGTCTTTCATGTACTTCTCAAGTTTCGCTTCAAAGAAGCAAACAATAAGCTAAGTACGACGTAGGGCAAATTCCATGAGATAGACCACATGTCTGCCTTCTTGTCTACATGCTCTCTTCCTCCTCTCCTTTCTCAACTCACATTTTGTCCCCCTTGCTATTCCCTTTTTGAGAGGTTGTGAGGAAGAACTTAGATCATCCTAACCTGGAAAAGCTTAGCCCCTTGTCGGAGCCCGATTGACCGATTCATTAGTGTTATGTGAGTAGGTCTCGATTACGGATATGCGGCAAGTCGGCGACGGGAACAACAAGCTTCCTCCCCGCATCAGACACGGCATTCCAAGAAACGACCTGTGGCTGTCGCTTAACGACCAAGAGGTGGAATCATGTAGAAGAAATTTATCACCTCCGGATTTAACAATGGTTATCTCCCTTAAATATAACAGGTTAAGACTTGTCGGGTATGGCTTGCCAGGTTATTATCACGCTGTTTTTTGACTACTAAATGCGTTATTCCCCGGCCATGACTGCGCAGTGATCTGACTCAGACAACCCGGAGTGAACAAGGGAAAATACAAATCACATCCGGTGAGTCTTATCTGGATTGATCGCCACATCCCTTGCATACTCTCTCTCATTCTCAATACCAGTCGATTGTACAACTGCTGGCCTCTCTTTCATCCATAGTTCCGCAATGACTGATGAATTTGTTGTATTGAGCAGGTCAAATTATCGCAGTCCTCGGCAATTCATCGTTTAATTCTTCAACTGACTCGTGCACCGTGCAACCATATTTCTGGTGAATACTTACTACCCGGTTGGTTGGGTATTGTCTTTCAGGTCTGTATCCCTACTGCTCCAATGCATTTCCGTTTTATGATAACTCGTGGGCGGTTACTGAACCGAGGCAAGATTCATGCCAGACAGTGTTTTCAAGCCGTCGATTGACTCCATACACATGAACAAGGCATGCAATCGCCAGAATTGCGCCAATTCTTAGTTACGGTTTATCTGGGACCAGTGATCAGCCACGGAGTCGACCTGAGAAGCTTGATCAGCCGGCTCAGCCAATGGCACTGAGGTTCGTTTGGTAAAGAGAGTAAGTATTATTTTCGTGTTCTAATTCCAGTGTAATCGTCTGTCAACCCTGCATTCGTACGACACCGTAACGTGGTGGCAGCGGCATCATGTTCGTACAGAACACAGTTGTAATGGCTCGCTAATTCGAGGAACTTCGCAGAGCATTGGGTAGCAGAGAGAATACGAAGCTTGGTGCTTCTTATCACCTACGCCGGGGACGCTCTACACGCACACCACGCGGGCTCTCGATACATGATGGTGTCTGAAACTTAATGTTATCTCAGGCTGATTCATCCACAATCTCGTAAAACCACATCGAGATGAGCAAGACTCCCCAACCTCCATTGGAGGTGGTAGTACCTCAGGCGAAATTACCGCTTGAACAAAATCAGGCAGAGGGAACGAAAGACCAAGTTACTCCCCAACCACAGCTGTCCAAATGGCGCAAGCTGAACCCTTTGCGACTGCAAAAGGTACCTCCTGTTCCCAGTGAGAGACAAGTGACTCGGGAATATGGGGCAAATATCCTTAGTCGCATCTTCTTTGAGTGGATGACCCCCTTTATGAAGGTTAGTCTGGAAACCTCGAAACCCAGAAAGTCAGCATGTTTACAGAATCGAATAGGTGGGTTATCTCCGACCATTGGAACCCAAGGATATTTGGACCGTCAACCCGGACAGAGCAGTCGACACCTTGTCGGACAAGCTTGCTGTGGCTTTTAGGAAACGAATCGAGCAAGGGAGCAAGAGACCTCTGGCGCGGGCTCTTATCGACACCCTAAGACATGACCTTGTAGTTGGTGGTTTATGCCAGCTTGTTGGCATGATGTGCATGATCCTATCGCCATATGTGGTCAGGCACCTGATCACTTTCTCGACCGAAGCGTACGCGGCCCATATTCGCAAAATACCTGGCCCACACATTGGACCGGGCTTGGGTTACGCCTTTGGCCTTTATGCCATGCAGGTGCTGCAGAGTTTGACTATGAACCAGGCGTTATATCGAGGGATGGTTGTCGGAGGAATGGCCAAAGCGGGCCTTACATCTCAAATCTTCGCCAAAGCGATGAGGTTGTCGAATCGTGCGAGAGCTGGCGGGAAGCCCATCAATGACACAGGACAAAAACCCACCGAAGGAAGTCCATCTAAAGCAGCAGCAAACGATGCGGCGAAAGAGACTGCCGGCTGGAGTAATGGACGTATCACGACGTTATTGGGCGTGGATGTGGATCGTATCGATACAGCTTGCGGCATGCTTCATATGATTTGGGTTTCACCCATCGGTCTTATCGTCGCTCTGATCATACTGATTGTCAACATTGGGTACAGTGCACTTGCCGGGTACGCCCTCCTGGTCGTCGGAGTCTTTGCTCTGGCATGGGGAATGCGCCTCCTGGTGCACTTTCGAAGGGCCATCAATAAAATCACCGATCAGCGAGTCACTTTGACCCGAGAAATATTGTATAGTGTGAGGTTCGTGAAGTTCTTTGGCTGGGAAAGCAGCTTCCTAAAGCGACTCGAGGCCGTTCGCAACCGCGAGATTGGGTCCATCAAAAGACTGTTATTTGTCCGACACGCTGTTGTAGTGTGCATGGTCTCTTTACCAACATTCGCATCGCTGCTGTCTTTTGTCACATACGCTCTGTCGGGTCATGGCATGTCCCCAGACCGCATTTTTGCGTCCTTGGCATTGTTCAATGTGCTTCGAATGCCGCTCATCATGCTCAACCTGACTATCACGCAGATGACTGATGCCTGGACTGCTATGAATCGAATCCAGGAGTTCCTTCAGGCCGAGGAAAAGTCTGACCCGGTCGAATGGGACACAACCATGGATAAGGCTATTGAGGTCGAGCATGCATCATTCACCTGGGAACAAGTCCAGAGCGACAAGGGAGAGGAGAAGAAGAAGAAGGAAGAGAAGCCGAAACCTAGCCAGGTCTCGCCGAAAGTCGCAACGCCCAGCAGCCCGCCCGATGACAACAGTGACACAACTGAGCACGCGCCGTTCAGACTCACCGATATCAACTTCGAGGCGGGGCGCAGTGAACTGCTTGCTGTGATAGGAACAGTAGGGAGTGGCAAGAGTTCGTTGCTTGGGGCTCTGGCGGGTGACATGCGCTTGACGGAGGGTAAAATCCGAATGGGTGCGACTCGATCATTCTGCCCGCAGTACGCCTGGATCCAGAATGTGTCAGTGCGAGAGAATATCCTCTTTGGAAGTGATTACGACGAAGAATTCTACGACCGCGTGATTGACGCATGCGCTCTACGACCCGATCTGGATATTTTCCCGAACGGGGATCAGACGGAGATTGGGGAACGAGGCATCACGGTCTCTGGAGGCCAGAAGCAGCGGATCAATATCGCCAGAGCCGTCTACTCCAAGGCGGATATCGTTCTCATGGATGACCCGCTTTCAGCAGTTGATGCCCATGTTGGACGTCATATCATGGACAAAGCAATCTGCGGTCTTCTCAAGGATAAGTGTCGTGTCTTGGCAACCCATCAGCTTCATGTTCTTAGCCGGTGTGATCGAATTATTGTGATGAAGGAAGGCTCCATCGACGCTATTGGTACCTTTGACGATCTTGTGCGAACAAATGAACACTTTAGGGAATTGATGTCAAGCACTTCGCAACAGGAAAAGCAATCGGATGATGATGTCGACCAAAATTCGGGCAAAGCCGAACCGGCGAAAGACCAAATTGACAAGGCTAAACCTGCAGCTGCTTTGATGTCAAAGGAAGAGGTAGCGACCGGGTCAGTTGGGTGGGCTGTTTGGAAAGCTTATATCACCGCCTCTGGATCTTTCTTCCTCAACTTCATTGCTTTTCTCGTGCTGCTGGCCTGTCTCAACGGCGGCCTAATTATGACAGGCCTGTGGGTCTCTTATTGGACGTCCGACAAGTTTAAAAACCTGACCCTTGGCCAGTATTTGGGAATATATGCGGGAATCTGTGCAGCACAGGCTTTGGCCATGTACGGCTTCGCACTACATGTGACCATTTCCGCAGCGCATTCTAGCAAGACAATGCTGCAGCGCGCAATATACCGAGCCCTGCGGGCCCCGATGTCCTTCTTTGACACAACCCCGTTAGGACGGATCACAAACCGGTTTTCTAGGGATGTCCAGGTGATGGACAGTGAGCTTGGCGAATCTATTCGCATGTTTGCCTTCACGTTCACTCAGATCCTTGCCACGATGGGGTTGATTATCGCATTTTATCATTATGTGAGTACCAGAGGGTGAGGTGCGTGAAAAGAAGTTGCTAACCATCATGGCCAGTTTGCTATTGCATTAGGGCCCCTCTTCGTCTTGTTCTTACTCGCAGCGACCTACTATAGAGCTTCTGCGCGGAATCTGAAACGGCATGATTCAGTGCTTCGCTCGACGGTGTTTTCACGTTTTGGCGAGGCCATCACCGGTATCGCAAGCATCCAAGCGTATAAAATGGAAGGGTACTTTCAGCGGAACCTGCATGAAAGCATCGACTCAATGAATGGTGCATATTTCCTGACTTTCTCCAACCAGAGATGGCTCTCGATTCGCCTTGACGCTATCGGCAGTCTAATGATCCTGGTGGTGGGGATTCTGGTCGTCACCTCTCGTTTCAACGTCGGGCCAAGTATCTCCGGTTTGGTACTGTCATACGTTTTGAATATCACTCTGAGTTTGCAGTTCACCATTCGACAGTTTGCTGAAGTTGGGAACAATATGAATGCTGCTGAACGGATCCATTACTATGGCACCAGCTTGGACGAGGAAGCGCCCCTTCAGTTGGCCGAGGTACCACCGAGCTGGCCCGAAAAGGGAAGAATTACGTTCTCGAATGTGCAAATGCGGTACCGTGACGGCCTGCCTCTGGTGCTCAAGGGGCTCACGATGGACATTCGAGGCGGGGAGCGTATTGGCATTGTTGGGCGAACAGGTGCCGGCAAATCCAGCATCATGGCCGCGCTATTTCGTCTCACCGAGCTTTCCGGAGGAAGTATCAAGATCGATGACATTGATATTGCGACAGTTGGGCTGCATGATCTTCGCACTCGTCTTGCTATCATCCCGCAGGATCCGACGCTCTTCCGCGGCACGATCCGCTCAAACCTGGATCCTTTCAATGAGCATACGGATCTGGAATTATGGGCAGCGTTACGCATGGCACATCTCGTCGGCCAGGAGCTGCCAGAGGACGAGTCCCAGGAGGGCACAATTACGCCATCATCGATGAACGAAAAGCAGCAGACTGTGCAGCGACTGCACCTTGATACCATCGTCGAAGAGGAGGGACACAACTTCTCACTCGGCCAACGGCAGCTGATGGCTTTGGCGCGTGCTCTCGTTCGCGATGCCCGCATTATCATTTGTGACGAGGCAACCTCGTCCGTGGACTTTGAGACGGACCAGAAAGTCCAGGAGACGATGGCGCAAGGATTTCAAGGCAAGACGCTGCTTTGTATTGCTCATCGTCTACGGACAATCATCAATTATGATCGCATCTGTGTGATGGACCAAGGGCAGATCGCTGAATTCGACACCCCTCTGGCGCTGTGGGAGAAGCCGGGCGGCATCTTCCGCAGTATGTGCGATCAGAGTGGAATCACCCGGGAGGATTTTGAGACTTGATGTGATTGTTCGAGGTATATACTTTGATAGTATTCATAATATGATAGAAGTTGTAAGCTCTTGACTTGTCCCTAGCATGCTACTTGCTATCAGGTCACTTCCTAAGCTGCAGTAACACAATCCTTAGCGTTTCCCTGGGTGACTTCGGCAGAGGTGACGCTGTTAGCTTGTCTGCTGACCTTGAAGCAATTCATCCTGATGACCTTGATAAAGCTTCATAAATATCATTACTGCACAGGCGGATCCAGAAATTACCTCCTGCTCTCAACATGTTAGCACCGTCGGACCTAAAGTGGGACTGTATCTAGCCCTAGTTTTGGCCCTCAACGTCCGGGACTAGTTAACTTACGGACTTCCCTCTCTTTTCCTTTTCAAACAGTCTCGGGTTCTACTCCGTAGAAATAATCAATTCCTTTCTCACAAGCTCCCAAATGTCGCATCCGACATGGCAATCATATTGGCCTGGCGGGATCCCAGCGACTTCCATCTTCATCCAACCAAGTTATGCCCGTCAGACCTTCAAGAAGAGACCAAGGGGTGGCTGCAATTCGTAAGAGTATGCATGCAAGCCATCTATCCATTTAATATCAACTCACATATACACATTCCGTCTAGGAAGAATGGCGCCCTGCATCGAACGTTGAGGATGAAGTACGTCAACGACGCCTTCTGGTAGAGAAATGGGCAGCAGCCAGCCAGGACTTTCGAGAAGTCAGTGTGTAAACTGCCAGTCAGCACCTGAACGGAATTAACACATCGCAGTCCTACCAGCTTCGCACACCATCGCTATCTTTATATTAGACTACCCAGCTAGTGCGCTTGCACAGGATCCTCAACCCGACAAGCGGTTCGTGTGTCTCGCTCCAGTAGACCGCCAGACGCATCCACGCAACTACCTCCGTCTCATCAAATTCCTGATCCCACTCTACCTCCACCAGGACGAGTAAAACGGCGTCCATCCCTTTGATCGATTGGACACTGCAGGGGTACGGACCCTGGGGTACGTGGAATTTTCGGTGGGTCCTCCTTGCATGAAATGCTGGAATAAGCACGTAGGAGAAAGGAATGCCACTCAGGTATACAGATTGCTAAGGTATATACACGCTCTTGATATTCTATAGCTTTTGATAAAGGACGGTGAATGCCATCATCCGACTTTGACGGTGTCTATCCATTATATATACCCATTCTCGCTTGCACCAGCTCAGTGTAACTATTCATCAAGCCTATCTATACGACACCTGGACCTCTGCAATGGTTTGACGGATAGATATCTCTGCGCAGCTCAAGATTGAAGATCATTAGCCGCAAGAACAGGCGGTACCAAAGCTCAATATAGCTTCGTAAGATCACAGCACTGACCTGCAGGGACACGGTAGGTACCCAGACCATCCTCGAGAGTTCGCTGGTCATGCTCGGTATCCATTCGTGTCAACGCCCATGGGAGCATGGCTCGAGACCGTGGTCGGCCTAGATGAGGATCTACGTTAACGTTGTTTCTTTATATTTGCTTCTTGTAGTAGGTAAATAAAGCACTCACCTCTTATAATCTGTCTATTGCGGTTTTTGAAATGGTTCCAGAGTAGAAGAAGGGATGGAGGGCCAGTAACGAGTAAAGTGACAAGTCCAATAATAGCCTCCACTGACCAGCCCATTCTTTGGTCTATTCACACAAGACAGACAGGCAATGGAGTTGTCGACTGTGTCCAGAAAGAAAGCCATGCTGAGATGGAAGAGCCTTTTATCCTCTTTTCCCTCCATAGGAAGTGACATGAAGAATTGTAGACTGTGTATGCGAATCCATCTAGAGATGAAGCTTGATAATTGATTATGGTAAGCACCAATGATATAGCTTATAGTAAGTGACCACGAGCAGAATACTTAGCCGACCAATGCATGTTCCTTGTGGGGCGCAGCACTTGGCGACATCCACTGGATCTCTTCCGGTTAGGCCTAAGGAGTAAGGAGTCTACTCAGTAGGTAGGTAGGTAGGTAGGTAGGTAATTAGGTAGTTTTCTAAAGAAAGGTACCACTAGCTTTGTCTTAAGACTCGAGTTACCCGAGTACTCGAACATATTATTATTGTTGCCCTGCCTTGTATTCTTTGGTCTAGCCTAGTCTACAGTATTTGAGTATTAAAACACGACTATGAGCAAGTCAGGGCCACTACATGACGCTGTCCTGCTTAGTGCTTGGCTGATCTTCCATCGAATCCACTTTGGGGATCTTCGTTATTCCTGTTGATAATGTTGATGGCTCGATTTTGACAAATCCGACTTGAACCCGGGAGCCCGAGACACTGGTAGACTGAAAGTCTGGTCTCGACCAATAGCAGCTGAGCAAGCTCTCCCTGACTAGCCACTCGGAGTAGGTATGTAGTCCACGAACGTACGGAGTACCTTTAGTGTCCATCGTTTCAGAGTCGAGGCTGTACTGCATGCCTAGGAGGCTAGGTCATTCCAGATTTGACCTGGCGATTAGGCCACATTTCCACCTGTACCTTATAACGGTGCCCAATGATGTCTTTTCCTCCAGATCCGGAATCGTGCACGCGGGTCTTGGAAGCACCGACAAAGCAAATCATATTTGGAGCACAGTCGTGCTGGCATTTTGAGCTGCAATCCGCTCTCCACCAAGATGCCTGTATCCAATCCTACGAAAGGCTTGCGACGTATCAGGTTTCTCCCGGGGATCGCTACCTTTGTGTAGCCTAGGGATAATTTTGGCAACCCAGGTCTGTCGCGAAAGCCGTGAAGAGAGGAATAAAGGGGCGATTACCGAGGTATGTGAGATACCATAACTGTGAACTGGCGGTGTGGCTGGGGAGGAAAAAAAGAAATAAAGAGGAAATAAAGGAATAATGAAAAACTTGGATGTATAACGCCCCGTGTCAGGGATTAGGCTTAGTCCGGCGCGACGTTGCCTGCTGTCATTTGTCGAGGCCAGAATATACACAGCCGCGAGCCATTATTCGACAAGGCTGTGAGCTTCCAGAAACATAATCTGCACCTTCTGGCATGGTCCAATGAGGATTCAGCGAGAGAATTCTTCCCTTTCGTATGGCGCTGTCTATGCCCTTGGAGATGGAGTGATATAAACGAGCCATGGACAGCCCAACTCGAAAGAAAAAGAGTCATCAAACAAGCAACGGAAAACGAACTCATGGCTCGAACCAAGGAAGAAGAGACCGAATGGCAGAGTCACCGCGACGAGCTTAGGGCCTTGTGGCTGGATCAGCGATGGACTTTAGAGCAGATCCAAGAGCATATGGCCCGGAGGCACAGTTTCCGCAAAAGGTCAGTCGGTAATGCCCCTCGAAAGTCGCCCAGTCCTGGCTGAGAAAACGTCTCAGCGCACCTCAGTACACCCGGCAGTTCAAGAAGTGGGGGTTCAAAAAGAATTTAACAGATGAAGACTGGAAATTTGTTGCGCATCGTCGCGAAAAGCGAAAGCGAGACGGAAAGGACCCGGGCTACGTCAGGGTGCACGGCAACCTCATCCCTGAACCAAAGGTGAGAAAGGAAACAGCGCGTCATGCTTCATTATTGTCGCAGTGTTTGTGGATGGGAGACTCTGGTGCGTACCTGTATATGACTCCTTTCGCTATCCTGCCTTCCCTCTCACCTCGTCGATATGCTCACTTGTTCATCATCTCAGACCCCAAGACCCCTGACGGGGTTGTCGTGGGTACGCCCCGATTAGACATAGACGGTACTGTGTCCGACAAATCCGCGGGCGTCCTTGCGATGGACTGGTACCAGGGCCTGAGGGTGGATGATATCAATGTTGAAACTTCAACAATGTTCCAATTCGCGCATTGGGACCCTTTCGCCTTCCCCCTTGAGCTCCCCGAGCTGAGTTGTTTACAGTTTTCTTTCCGAGGGACTGAGGAACCCACCGCAACTCCTTCCCATCTCGGGAATGCTACCTTGGACCATCGTCTGCCTGTAACGTCTGCTAGGACACCAACATCTACAAATATAAGCCCACATATCCAGTACGACATTGATTCCATCAGCAAGGCCATTGATGAAGACACCCGCTGGACACTCTTACGGCAGACCTATCTGTCTGGAGATCCTGATCCCGACGATCTAATTTCAGTACTAGAGCCCATCACCATAGGGGATGTCAACCGCGACTTGACAAGAGGAGTCGAGGCTATAATTCGATCGCCCTCCCCGGAGAATTTGTCTCACTATCTCAGTCTCTGCGTCTACCTGTCATCCAATAACACGATGAGCCAGTTGTCAACGTACAGTCTGGTATCTCTTATCAAGAAAAGCGGCTCTCAGTCAAGACTTAAAGCCCTCTTGAAATCAACAACCCCGACAACCGAGATATTCATGAGCAACCTATTAGCTGGTGCGGCGACCGTGGGAGACATTGAGATCTGTCGAATCCTTATCGAGGCTGGAGCGGACCTAGATGCACTTAGTGGGCCGACAGGCATGCGAAGCACAGCTCTTTACCGAGCATCCAAGAACAATAACACGGAGTGTGCGAGGATGCTGCTGGAAGCCGGTGCAGACCCCAATCTGGCAGTGGAGGGCGAGACACCACTACACACTGCATGCTTAAGTTCCAAAGCACTTGATATTGTGGACCTTTTGCTCCGGTTTGGAGCTCATGGTAATCCGCCACAAGACTGTGCCCGACTCACGCCTCTGCAACTTGCTGTCCAGAAGCGGGAGCCCGACTTGGTGCAACTCCTTCTTGATAACAAAGCGAACCCGAACTCATTTACAACCTCCAGGAGTGGTACACCTCTGCAAATGGCATGCGGTAACTCTGCCGATGCCAAAATAGTCGAGCTTTTAATCGGTGCAGGCGCGGACATTGATTGTCGCTCAGGTTACCGTTGCGACAAGCGATATTGCGATTACCTTGGGGACAGCGATGTAGACACCGATGCAGTCTCTGAATCAAAAGAAGAGCCAGACGAAGGCTGCCTTGTGGGTTGTACTGGCCTTCCTGATTCCTTCAAGCCAGCCATCCTTATAGCAGCGGAAAACGAGAATTGGGAGGTAGTCCAGCTTCTGTTGGAAGAAGGTGCCGCTGTCAACCCCAGCTTGAGAGAATGCCCGCCTAGACACCTAGATCACGAACTTGACAAACACGGCTGGGGTCCTGACAATATTCCGGCCGTGTTTACACCGTTGCAAGCAGTTGTCCGGAAAGAGAATATTACCATGACTCGCATGCTTTTGAGCGCTGGAGCTCATAGCGACGCGAGGCCGGAAGGAAAGTATGGCCACACCGCGCTCCAGATATCTGCCATGGTCGGGAATGAAAGAATTACCGAAATTCTCCTGCGGGAGGGAGCGGATGTCAATGCCCCAGCGGGTGTCTATCGTGGAAGGACGGCACTTCAGGCCGCTTCTATACATTCGGATACGACGGTGTTGAGCATCTTGCATAGACAAGGGGCAGATGTAAATGCTCCGCCGGCCTTACGCAAAGGCAAAACTGCCCTGCAGATAGCAGTCGCCGCGGGTAACACCGAAGGGGTCAGGATTCTTCTTGATGCAGATGCAGCTGTCAATACCGACCCAATTCAGACTGGAGGGGTCACAGCGCTCCATGAAGCTATCCAAATCAGAGACTCGGCGATAAGGAATGAAATAGTTGACCTACTGCTGCGCGCAGGCGCGAATCATGAGGGTCGCAGAGACCAGAAGGAGTCTGCGCCTCTTCATGCCGCAGTCCGACAAGGAGACCTGGAAACGACGAGGAAGCTCCTGGAAAAGGGTGCAAACGCAAATGTAGGATTTTGCGCGCAGACAAGACGAACCCCTCTGCAGCAAGCTTCTTCCCTAGGCAATGAAGGTCTGGCCCAGATATTGATAGACTTCGGGGCAGGCATCAACGACCCCCCTTGCTGGTCTGGAGGGCGTACAGCCTTGCAGGCAGCAGTTGAAAACGGCCATGTGTCTATGGTGAAAGTGCTATTGAAGCATGGCGCGAAGATCAAGTCAGACAGAGCTAGATTTGACGGGATCTCGGTGATGGAAGCCGCCGCCAAGAGATGCAATCAAGAGCTACTCCACCTTTTCCTCGATAAAGAACCTGACATCATATTATCTGACCCCATCGCGAAGAGCCAAGTTATAGGGCTAGCTCTGGGCTGCTGGAAATGCGACGTGCCTTTGCTGGAGCTGCTGCTCAAGGGAGGAGCAGCCGTTAACAATGATCGGGACCCTCAGTCGAAGAAGCCATTTCTTCAAATTGCAGCAGAGACACACAACTTTAGAGTGGTGCAGTGTCTGCTTTCTGCAGGGGCCAACGTAAACCAACGCTGGGAAACCAGCTCTGATGGCAGCGTCACGGCCCTTCAGGCCGCCGTTTATACGCGCAATATCGACGTCGTCCAGTTACTGCTCAAAAGGGGTGCCAACGTCAATGCACCGGCAAACAGAAATGGAGGGATGACTGCGCTGCAAGCAGCAGTGGCACAGAACCATCGAGTTATGACGGAGCTCCTGGTGCATCATGGGGCTGATGTCAATGGCTTGCCCAGTCCAGCCCGAGGCCGGACAGCTCTCCAAATGGCTGCAAGGTGGGGCTACGTGCAGCTCTCTGAGTATCTATTGGCTCAGGGAGCTGATGTCAATGCTCCAGCAGCACATTTGGGTGGTATCACAGCCTTGCAAGGGGCCGCGATACACGGCAACGTTCGCATTGCGATGATGCTGCTTCTGGCCGGGGCAGATGTCAATGGGGCACCTGCCATTGAACAGGGATTAAACGCCATTGAAGCCGCTGCGGAGAATGGCAGGCTTGACTTTCTACATTTCCTGTTTAACTATCAACCGGATATCGAAGAGTTTGAGATCAAGAGAAAAAGAGCGGCGAAACTGGCACTGGCAAATGGTCACCTGGCCATTGGGAGATTTCTGCTGGCATATCGTAAACATCCTTGAAGAGGTGAATAATGCTATGTAGGTTACTCAAGCGAAAAGTTCATGTTGTTCTTATTCACACAGATCGTTCTAGTATTTGAGTGTTCTAACTTGTACCTCCCAACGCACGCTATTTCTCTCTTGCATCGTCTCTAGCAATACATCCCACACCTAACGACGAATACTACCCGCCCTCTGCCTCGCTGGCCCAAACCTCTGCTCCGAATAGCGCCTCTCCTGCCCAAACCTCTCATGATCAGGCTGTCCCGGAAACCGCGGCGGACGTCCCAGACTCGCCAGCACCGCACTATTATTCGCTGTCAAATCATCCATGACATCCAGCTCCTCCGCGCTGAACCACCTCGGCATAACCCACGCCCGAAACGGAATCAACGCAATGATCAAAATCGGGAACCCAATCGCCGCAATCGTCTGCGAGATGGCCACCGTCGCCGCAACGCCCACTGACTGGCAGGCGATATACAGCGCGATCTTGCGCCTGCGCACGGTCAACAGCGGCTCATCGCGCTGGATGAAGCGGTTCTCCCGCGCCAGGAAGATGACCTTCTGGAGGACGCCATTCGACTCGATGGAGCCCCAGCCGACGGTGAAGAAGACGCCCGCGAAGACGGCAGCGGGCATCGTGTGCAGGACAATCAGCAGCGGGCGGGTCATGGTGCCGATGATGAGCAGGCCCATGAGGAAGTGGGAGATGCGTTGCTCGACGACCGCGGTGGCGGTTACGATTGGGCGGCGGATTTCGGCGCCCTCGCCTTCGGAGGTGGAGATGGTGCGGAGGGAGGTTTCGTAAATGGTTAGGGAGTCGGTGTGTACGGGGGCCTGGATATCGATCAGCTATGATGAAAGAAAGAGGGGGTAGGGATTACCTGGGGACTAGGCCGTTTGGCATGGGGATGCCAGTGATGCCTGCTAGGAAGGTGGTGCAGCCCAGGAGGAAGAAGTCCCAGTGAAACCCGGCGGGCTTCTTGAGGGGGAATTGTCTTGCCTGGGCGGTTAAGCTGCTTACTTTCTTTTCGGATTAGTGCTGTTCGTTTAACAAGATGTAAGGAGGCATACGTGGTCATAGTAGAAAAGGAGCATCACCAGGAACCCAAAGGGCAGTGCGGCGAATACCCATTTGGCATCGAGTTCCCAGAAATGKATGAGCCAGCCGCGCGGCTGGGTAGGGTAGAAGGCCCGGGTGATGGGGACGAACGAGACGTGGGTGGCTTTGAGGTTACCGGGTATATGCGAGAAGCCTACCCAGAAGATGGTCCCGATCTGTACGATGTGAGTTGATGAAGATCTGGCGAACCGGGGATACATACCACATAGGCGTAGTCGGCCAGTAAGCCCCTGAACCAGGGTTTCCAGATGGTACTGGAGCCGAGCCGTTCTAGGCCGTAGATGGTGAGAAAGTATAGGATGGCGATTATGATGCTCATGAACCCAGCAGTGTTGCCGTGAGTGGTGAACTCGATTACTAATTCCTCGACTCCTTTGACTACTACTGTCAGTACGTTATCATTCCCGTAACCGCAGGTGAACTCACTGCAGTAGATAATGCCAACATAGGCGCCAAACGACTCGGACGAAAAGTCCGTGACGTAGCGCATATAGTCACACAGGTTACAGACAGCCACGATCCAGTGGAAGATCGCAGCCCAGATGGCAGTCCAGCACATGAAATTTGGGTAGATGACCGGCTTGTAGATAGTTACGATATCGTAAATGGTGTAGTTGAACAGGGAGATCAAACCAGTAATACCGACGATGGTCAAGGGCTGTGCACCCAAGACACTGAAGATCATTGCCGCCATCGCAGACGAGAAGAGCGCTTCGTTGATGCCGTAGAACTCGCCAGTGCGGCGGTACATATCCAATGTGTATGCAATGGCAGGGAGCATGCTGCAGCGTATTAGTAGATGGCTCAATGGCTAGTAAAGAGAAGCGCACTTGACAAAGTACATCCGGATAGTACTTGCGACAACGCAGTATGTCCAGGCATCTGTTATATCACTCCAGTAGTAGGGTAGTCGACGGCGTACGTCGTGATACACGCCCCGGAAGAGATTGAGAGCACGGAGTGACTTCCATCCTTTGCGGCCTTCGTATGTATATGACAGCCAGGATTTCTCTCTTGTTAGAGGCTCGTCGGAGGACATGACGGGGTAGATGATGCATGGGATGGACTATATGGAGGTGCTAGGGTATGACTTGCGATGGAGGAGTGGACTCAGAAAAGGGATGGGAGGGCTTTTATGCCAATCTCTGTCTCGGGGTTTCTTGGCCTCATCATCAGAGGATGATCGAGCGTTCCTCGAAATCTCCCGGTGGGGAGGATGATTGGCTTTGGGTGACAATGCTGGAGAATGTATTGGAGCGATTGGGTGATACTGACGGCTGAAGAGTATTGATACACAGTATAGGGTATACCGCAGTCATCTCTCTTTTTGTCTACCTTCATCTTAAAACTGCTCCTACGCATCTTCTCATGAACTTAACGGCCTCATCAGTGTGTGTTGATATACTCTGCAGCCAATCAGGATGCTTAATGTCATGGCGTTGAGGTTTCTGAGCGATGAGTCAGCAGCTTTTCTGCGCGGGCAGATTCCAAGGTACGGACTACGGACGAATAGGGGCGCCCAGTATACACAACAACTTCATCTATGATTGATTTGATATCTCTTGAATCAATGGCATGGCGGGTCCGTTGGTATCGCAATTGTGCGCACTGTTGGGCAACCAGCATTTTCCGTCGCAGCTGGCATCTATTTTGAGTAACCATAACGCAAACCAGAGCTACGAGAGCAAAGATCATCTTGTCCTGCGCATAGAAGGGTCCATCTGTACAAAGGATGCATCTCGTTCGGCCCTGCCTGACTCGATACTTCTGGTAATTAACTTTTGAGTCGTACGAGGCTATATACTATATTCTTACATTAATCAGGGCTCCATTGATCTAAAGGATGGACAAGTGATTCCATATTCCCAAATCACCCCCACTGCTACTCCACCTCGAGTATGACCATCTCCGACTGGTAAAATTGTATACTGATTTTCTAGGACAATGAAACGGACGAGAACACACCGCCGACCCCCAGATCAATTCAAAATGAGGAAGTCCATCCTCCCAAACGTCATAAGACGGTCAGCGGTTTGCGACCATCCCGGCATCTTCAGCCCGCCGGGACAACAGTAGAGTCTCCAGAGCCGGACCATAGTGTCGATACTCACAGCGAGGATCAAGACACAGTCTCCGGATCAGTACGGCAGGTCCATAGTGACACCGGGTTTCCACAGCGTAGAAAAGCTGGACAAGATTATAACCCGCCAGTCTTGGAGCCTACATCAACCGACAAGTTGATCGCGGGAATCTGGAGACAGATGTATTCACCTGTGAAGCTGAGCAGAACCCCTACTGTATGTCTCTGATCGGCTTGCATGTACTTTGCTAATCGGACAGGTGGTTGAACCCACGATTAACATCCGGACTGGTGTCAGCGGAGATGTGAGTGAGCGGTGCTCGACTTGGATAGAACTTGGCTGACAAGAAAGGTCTTCCGAGCTGTCAACACTCTCTGCATGAAATACTACAATCAATGTCAGTCGTCTCGCGCCTTGGAGATGATCGTCCAGGCCTACTGGATTGAATGCTATGAAGCGCGCATCGCCGTCATCCGGCTGGAGAACCCGCATTTATCCAGTACCGAGGCACGGATGACCGCGCTGAAAGAGGCCTGTGCAGTCCTCAACTGGAAGGAGAAGGATCTCCGAAACAGAATGTACTCAGTCCACCATTTCGTTTCTACCACACACTGACGATATAGGGCAATCTGGCGCGGCTACAAAGAAATCAAAGATGCAGGCGGCTGGCCCAGCCTGATCTTCGCCAGCTCCGGTGTCTACCGGTTCTGCAAATACCGCACCGGCTTCGGCGAGGGTTTCTCGACTCGTTTGCGCCATATCCGGTCGAGTCTGGAAGTTGCAGCGGATACTCTCCATCCCGAATGGAGGGATCTGTTGCACGTTATCGGCCAGGGGGATACCCCGCGCCAGTATCATGGCCACCCCCACGAGTGGGTGACAGTGACAGGAGAGCCTGCACTACCCCTGCACGCGACCTATGTACACCTCAACCTGCCGAACGGGTTTCATTATCGCTTCATCGACGAGTGTGTGCTCGATGCGGCAGTCTTCGGCGAAGAAGATCCCCGTCGCGTACCCGATCTGGATCCGGATATCTGCCAGGTCTGCAAGTCCAAACAGGCGGACGACGTCGAACAGAACCAATGCTCGTGTTTCCCAGTGCTATTCGGAGGCGTCAAGGGACCTGCTCCGGTACAAATCTTCAGTACCGCCAGCGGAAAGAACAATGGCGTAGTGGCGCGTGTGGTAAGTCCACGTTCTAGGGGGTTCTAGGCACACCAGCTGATAAAAGCTGCAGAACTTTGACCGCGGGGCGGCAATCGGCGAATTCGTCGGGCTCATAACAAACGGTATCTCTGGCGTGGATGTCATGGTAGGCGGCACGAAAGGCAGAACGTACCAGATCTACCAGGGCGAAATGGGCAACTTCACCCGGTTTATCAACCATTCATGCCGGCCCAACAGCCAGTTCCAGCGGTTCTACTGGCGAGGTCAGGAGCGGATCATTGTTGTTTCGCGAGGTATAGTAGCGGGGAGAGAGATCACGGTAGATTACTCGGATCATTATTGGAAGCAGTTGAATAAGGTGTGTCTGTGTGGGGAGCTGTGCTGTCGATTTAGAGGGTCGAATCGGTGAGTCTGTGGACCGAGTCAGAATCAAACGATTTATATAGGATCTGGCTATTTAGGGTGATGGATAGATTATATTAGAAATACTCAGAGTCAAATTGACGAATGAGAATTCTCCATGCTTATGCCGGATTGTCCTACCTGTTCCCTTTCCGGCATTGCACGGAAATCTAGTCCACTCCAGAAACGCAGTGAGATGTCATACTGGATGAGTCATATAGGTCACTGACTGACAGAGTGGAGATCTTCTAGCTGGCGAATGTAGCGTTGACACAGGAGACTTTCAAGACTATCATATACAGGCTATGATTGGAACTATACTCCGCAAGTCCAGCCTTCTTGCTGATATCTCCCTTGCTCAATTATATCACAGATACATACTATGTTCAAGCGAATGATAAATACTCATGCTTTTGCCAAGTCAAGTCCATCACAGGCCAATATCACTAGCATGAAGCCGTCAGAGACGTACTCAAGACGAGTACAGTACCTGACTTCTGTGTCTTCTCAATATACCAGACCCAGTGCCAGTGCCTCTCTACCGCATATATCATCTCTTCTCTGCAACAGCAAGCCCAAACGGACGGAGCATAACCCTAACCCTCAGGCAGCAGGCCACCAACCAGGCGACCCCCCAGCACACCACGGAGAATGAGACACATACGTAGACCTCGAGTCCAAGTACCCGATACCTCACCACCACGATTAACTAAGCCACCAGTCCGATAGTCCGATCCTCCCGCCTGAAAACGCTGCTACCTAACAGCCGAGCGCCACCGGCCTCCCCTCCCCGTAGATCGACTCCAGTCTACGTTTGTCTTCAGCCTAAGCAACACCTGCAGCTAACGGTGGGCCGTCCTCGTCCTTCGGTTCGTCATTGCAGGGGATTGCCATGGAGTCGGAGATTATCTTGGCTATATATAAGCTCTGTCAGGAGATTCGGGTTCATCTAGACGGGTACGGGTTAAGCTTAAGCTTATCTGAGTTTGTCCCGGGATATTGGGACTGGGTTCCTGCGTTTGTTGACTTCGGATCTTGCTGGCTATATATATACATAATTGATATACAGAAGATACAGTAGAGATGCTCATAGTTTGCGACAATGATTCTATTCAAGTATACTGTAGACACGTGACCATTCTGATAGATATTATACCAAGTTACTCCGCAATGTCTACTAACATATTTTCGGTTTATGAAATTAGCGGACATTATGTTCTATTGTTCTTCCAGGGCTGTCTCCATAACCCCGCTCGAGAGATCGGACTCTGCTCCGTAGACTACAGACAAATACAAAGTACCGTACCCTGGCCATAGGGCGTGAGTCAACGACAGGGTTGATCTATGAAATGACGTGGCTAGCGCGGATAGTACGTCGTATTGCGGTTGTTGGCGGGTAGACAGCGGTGTTAAGACTGGCCAGACTATCCTTTCTGAATGGAGAGAATACGACGAGAGCATGTATGGATCGTCAGAGGTCCGAGAGTGAACCATAAGATCACAAGCAATTTTGATAATAGGATCGGCAGGGCTGGATGATGTAACCAGGGCACTGTGGATCAACCACCAATTCGACTGTTATAATCACAGAGCATGTCGCCAGATACGAATATCTTGACGATAGAATATATGTGAATATCTCCGGTAATAGTGGCCTGGGTATGTATTTGGAGTCTTGGATTTCTGATCCATAGTTCGAAATGATCCATTCGGATATCCGGGTTTAACCAAAGCACCAACATCGATGATGACAGCGAGCCTGACTAAGCATGGGGCAAGTGCTCGGGACGCTGTCCGAAAATCGGAGCGAGTTGCCTTATTGGAGTAATCCTCTCAGCAGACTAAGCCTTAAATGGATGCCAAGCTCAAAGGTCCACCCTTTCCATCAATCAGAATGTCCAAGGAAGCAAAAGCCGCACCGAACCCGAGCCGAGACATCCCGGTAGGGTTGAGTTACTACTATGTACAAGATTCTGTGCATAGCTTCTTCCACTGTAAAGACTAAGCCCTGTCATAGAGCTAAGATGGGGCTTCGTCTTGGTCTTGAGAGGAGTGTCTTGGCAGGGTCAATTGCAGAGTTATGTCATAGACAGTTAGTAGTAAGTAGGAGTAGAAGACTACGGAGTACGAGCAACCCCTCACGATAGAGGGGAAGCAGCGGTCTGTGAAGCCTTACCAACCACCAGCTTACTTGAGTCATCTCGCAGGGGTCTGTTCCTGTGAGGTGACAATCCCAGCGCCATTGCTCATGCTCATGCCCGTTTCCGGATCATCTGCCGTCTTATCCCGTCCTTTGGATTATCAGCACATTTTTCTTTTTCCAATACGACGGCGGATGGACCTCCACATCCGACCCTTCCGTGAGCTTCCAGATCTGGTGACAAAGAAGAGTAATTAGCCCACTGCGACCATTGCCTCACCCTTTAGGGTCCCCGATTACCCATGGCAGGTCATATGGCGGTTATCCAAATTAGATAGCTTAGCTTGCCCCTCATGGAAAACAAGCCGATGTAGCAAAAAAATTTCTCTTTGACTCAACCGTGCTTTAACTGCTTATAAATTCAAAGCGAGCCCCGCTCTCTCAGCCGGGATGCTTGCCCCGTCTGCGTAGGATGCCTCCATAATAATAGATATTCAGCATATCCCACCCGCTTTGAACTTCAGCTTCTCTTTCCCAGTCCGCGACCACCGCCCCAACAATGATGGAAACACAGACCCCAGCACCGGCCCTGGCGTCATCGCGCCAGTCCGGACGCAGCTCCGAGAGCAGTAGCTCCGTGGATGTCATTGCCCAAGAGAAGCAGAAGGTAGCAGCAGCAGCAGCAGCAGCAGCGACCGCGACCGCAAGTAAAGACCGTCCGGACCTGCACAACTCGGCTTCCCCGAAGCGGTGGAAGACCTTCTGGACCGCCTTCCGATACCTGCAGCACTTGACGCCAAAGCAGGTTGACGACTTCATGGCGTCATATGTCATCTATAACCTCGACTGGTCGGACGAGAAGCAGATGATCGAGACATTAGGTCCCAACTACCAGGAGAAAGTCGGCGACTGCCTCAAAGCGTACTACGGGGTGTTGAACCACCTGTGCGCGCTGGGCGACGTGGAGAAGATGTACATCCCGCCGTTCATGAGCAAGAAGGCGACCGTGCTGGAGAACCAGCTGCTGTACGAGGAGTCGATTGCCCGCGACATCGGGCTCGGGCCCGGCGACAAGGTATTGGATTTGGGTTGCGGCCGCGGGCGGGTGGCGGCACACATGACGCAATTCTCCGGCGGCGCGCAGGTCACCGGCATCAACATCGATCCCAACCAGATCGCGCAGGCGCAAAAGTTCAACGACAAGCGCGGGTTCCAGAACAAGTTCGTCGTGCAGGATTTCAACTCGCTGCCGCTGCCGTTCGAGGACGAGAGCTTCGACGCCTTCTACCAGATCCAGGCCCTGAGTCTGTGCAAGGACCTGACGGCCCTCTTCCGCGAGATCTACCGCGTCGTCAAGCCCGGCGCAAAGATCTCCCTGCTGGACTGGGTCAGCCTGCCTGCGTACGACCCGTCGAACCCGGAGCATGCGGAGCTCATGCGTCGCGTCAAGCCTCTCATCGGCGCAGTCGGCACACCCACCCCGGAGATTCTCGAGCGGGCGCTGGCCGATGCCGGCTTCACGGTGTTGCGGTCGGACAATGCCAGTCTGGACGGACTGCAGGCGCCGCTGATTGACACGGTGGACTTTTACTTCCGGTCCATGCGACAGGTGATCCTGGGTTTGGTCAAGGTGCATGCGCTGCCGCACCACTTCAAGACTCTGATCAATCGGCTCTGTCTGGATGGTCAGGCGTTTGTCAAGATGGACCGCATGCGCCTCTGCAGTACGAGTTACCGCATCATTGCCCAGAAGCCGTTACCGTGATCTGGTCGTTGACACGCCTCACCACAAGAGCATTGGCGACCGTGGCCTCGCGGACTGGAGCCGCGTCAAAGTCAACAGGTCTGCTGGCAGGATGAGACCACGCCACAAAACCTCCATTGTCCTTTTGATGACAAACGAAAAATCGATCGCGACCATTCGCGAAAGTCTAATCTAATTTCAATTCTCATTCGATTCGGTATCGATAGATCATCTCGAACAATCGCAGATAACCGGCATTTGCAGGCACCACGCGTCACGGCCGAAGGATGCGGCTGGGGTAAGGAGTATTGAACTCAATGCGCGGAATCATCGAGTCATTACGGTTTCGTTCCTGGCTTAGTCTGAAGCTTCTGGCTTAGCTTGAAGGACCGTTGACACCGTGGTCAGTGTGTCTGAGACAAGCCACCACGTGCGTTGTAGTGCCGGTTACCCAGGTTTTCGGCTTTTGGTCTAGATACTCCAATGTTTTAGGTGTTTTCCAGAGGGCCGTAGCGTGGCCTATAGATTGCATCGGTTTCAAGCATGCTCCGTGCGTTTCGTCGTGGTTTGATCGATATGGATAGTCATTTACTTCTTTTCATGCTTGGTCTCCAGTTGGATACCCTGTTAGAGCGGGAGTCCACGGGGTTGACTCTGTATATAGACATTTAATATATGACTGATCAAAAGGACCCATATTATTGTTGCCTGATACTGACCTGATGGTTATCTATGAGAGTGCTCGCAGGATCTCTGTCTCACAATGTGCGGCTCTTCTTCTTTTCTCAGCAGTAAATCCGACGCGGACTGATCCACAGTGAAGAAAACCAAACTTAAAATTGTTTCTGGATCAATGATGATAATAAGAATGGACCCATGGAAGCGCCAATTGATAGGAAATAGATTAATTCACTCAGCTAGGTACCTAACTCTCTCAGCTATCTGGGAAGCAAAGAAAAGCAAACATGCGACCGCCTACCAGGATGATCAGGCTCCATCGTCATTGCACATGGACTGAGCTCTACCTAGCTTGAAGCTTGGACTCCATGGAAATTCAATGTGATATCCGTGCAGGACGCACAGCCATCCAGGCGATATCTGAGTCAAGAGGATCATGCTATAGCGCTTATGGAAGGAGCGCTATTCCTAGCTGTCACCAATAGTTGAATTTGAATCCATGGATATACCAGTTGACGGATATATTAAGTGCCAGGACACAGCCGAGGAAGAATCGAATGCCCCGTCATCACGCCGTTCCAGAGGCTGACAAAGGCCCCACCGGCTTATAAGCTTTTCACCGCAGCCATCCATTTGCGCACGTTGCGGATAACCCTGTCGATTTTTTACAGTTGACTCCCTGCGCCTGGATGCATGCACATTGCGCTAACTATGCACTTGTTGAGCAACTCCACAACACATCCGATCCAGTTGTCTGCTCCACGAGGGCTCAGTCTGTCTATCTATTTACTCCAGTCGCTCCAGTAAAACGCTCGACATTCGTTACTATTGACATTTGACGGCCTAACTGACTAGTTACTACTACTCTCTATTTAAGTTGTGGTCTCTTTTCAAAATCCCCGTCCGCCCTAAACTGGAGCTCCATTTCCGTTATGGTCTCGGTCGAGTTCCACCACCTTTGCGAACTCATGATTGTCAGTCATAATTGAAGTCATAAGCATCAACGGAGCAGCCAGAAGAATGGGACTCCGATTCCCTGCGTTCATCTCAGCCCCATCGATCACATCTCGAAGATCAGCACGATCGCCACTCTCCCACGTTACTGTTCCACTGCTAGACCACTAGCGACCTTCTTTTGATATCATCTCTAGAGCTGTCATTTTGACGATCATTTACAAATTCTTCGTTATATACCTGCGTATGATCCCGCCTATCTAGCGTTTTTATATATGAGCATCGGCCGTGCCACGTTGCGGCCATGAGCCACCATACCCTCTCCGCCTTCGATCAAGACTGGCCTCTGCCTCCTCTGCCTCCATCCCGACGCGAAAGCGCATTTTCTACCTCAACCGGTTCGTCCGGATCAGCATCCGCAATCCTGGGTACTCCGTCGTCACCGTTCTATTCCACGCCCATCAGTCCCGCGACCTCGCCGGGGACGAGGTCGAGGGTCCCATCGCTGCATGACGATGTCACCCGCTTACAGCTCAGTCCGGCCGTGACGATGTATGTTCCGTTGATTTTATGACAAAGGACCAATCTAACAGCAACAGATCATTCGTGCGAAATAGCAAACTCTTCAAACTACGATATACGTACATCGACATCTGCAAGGATGCCACAGGCACCCTGCGCGGTCTGGAGCTGGGGGGCGGGATAGGGCAGAATTCGCCTTTTATCCATACCTGTAAGTCGCTGCATTCTGAGACCAGCAGACGCAGCAAATCTAACGCAGACAGTCCACGGCACAAAACTCCCCGTGCCTCACCTCGAACATCCCAAACTCCGTGACGAACCCTCGCTCCGCATCTCCTTTTTAGAAGAACAGACCGTCCAAAGCGCAAGCACGGTCTTTACTACCCAGCTCTCATATACCTTTGAGGACTGGCGCGGTTAGTTTACTCTCTTTCTGTCTCTGCTCCGGAGTTATACTGATGGCATATACAGACTGCGTCCAGTTCCAGGAACTCATCCTCGCCGCGAAACTCGTTTTTATTGCCGGCATCGCCGAAGCAAAATCCAAGGGCCGCGGCGAGGAATGCATCAGCCAGAATCTACGCGTCTTCCGCGGGCACAACGGGAAACAGGTCATGCTGTTTTTTGCCAACTCGCAGCGCAAGGAGCTGAAGCGATACGTTTCGATTCCTGGTATGCTCCTACACTCGTATCTACACGATCATACTGACAGCGAGTAGTAAATTGCATCGAGACGGTCAATCCCGGCAAGAAAGCCGGTCGGCCCGTGGTGCTCGAGCTACAGCCGAACTTTGAGATTCTGGCACAGATGAAATCACTGAACATCCAGTTCCTGGACGATCAGGGTATGTCATTTCTCCGCCGTCATTGGAGACCAAGCTCACTAGTTGCAGATCGAAAAGCATTTTGCGCGTTTCTGACCAATCAGATGTTATGATTGTACCATATGCATGCTCCAGAGAGCAATGTCTGGTCCCTGGGACCATACTACGTCCCCACGAGCTCGCAGCACACAGCACAGGCACAGCACAGGCACAAGGAGAGGATTACCAAGAACAGGTAATCGCTACGGTCGGTGCATGCTACGGCGATTGGATATTGGGATCACATGGATCTCATTTTACTTAATTTCATGATATTTGCACCAGCACGGAGTTTAGGTCTTAGGATGTTTGGAATAAATACCCTGTTGTGCGTTTTCTTTGGATAGAGTTTGCAATATTATGGTTATGGACTGTGACTGGGTGCATTTTTCCGTTGGGACGGCCTCGAACGGAATATCTAGTCCAAGGTTCTTGGGATTACGGAGAAGAGTTTTCTGATTTTCCGATTTCCGCGTAATAAGCGCAGTATGCGTAATCCATTTCTTATTAATATGGATTCCCAACGCTCAGTAATCCTAATGGCATGTTTTATTTTGTCAGGATAGATACGAAGGACCGAGTTCCAGATGACCATCACTAACGGCATGCTCTAGTTTAATAAGGTAAACACGAAGGACCTAGTTCCAGATGCCATCACCGGCCGAATCCTTCGCGCGTTTCGATTAGATCCCACACGTGGAGTAGAAGAGGGAGCATGGAGTGCATAATCGCTCCACTCTCTCTACAGAGTAATGTAAGGTATTGTTATGTCATTGCCATTGTTCTAGACTCGCCACAACGCCACGGACATGTGCAAATGCAATCGAGTAAGCAGCCGTAAAGGTCCGGTTCCTTACCTCAGGAGGCCATGGACTCGTGTACTCGTACTGACAACGGATAATAGATGTCAGTCGGTTGTTTTCACCCCTCTGAGTTTGCTCGGCGTCGTGAACGAAAATGAAAAAGTGCCTCGTCTAAGTGACTTCCTTCCTCCGTGACAGCGGTGATAAGTGGGTCGCCACGGGCCAGTGGTCGCACACCATCACCGCACGTGCGGACTTTGGTTTTCTTAGACCCGGGAGCTTAGTGATATCGCCCAGGAGGCGAGGCCAATAACGGCCGCATATGCTAACATGATATTACTGTGTCTTGGTCGTCTGGCGTGACTGCACCAAAGATGTTCCTCGAGTCAGTGGCGGGTCGGTGGGATGACTGGTTAGGCCAGGCTAGCGTAGCTAGAGCATGCATATTGCTTTCCTTTTCTTTGCTTTTCAACGAGGCTAGAGACGAGTGAACCCCTCAGGTGGTCAGTGCTAGTAGCCTCGTGGGCCAACTTTGCTGGCTGGTTTCTCTTATCAAGCCCTGCATCGCTAGATCTGCGTGTAAAGCTCCATTTTGATTGTGATGATGTCCGATTGATCTAATCGATCATTTTCAATCACCATGGGCAAGATCAAGCGGTTGTACAAGACCGATCGCGCTCAGGATTTTGACCATGAGCAGGTAAGTCTCTGGTACCTGGTCTGTAAGTTTGTGTGTTCGCATGCTGATCGCGGATTGTTGATTGTCAGGACCGCCATGTCCGCATGCGACAAATCTACGAGACGATCGATAGACAAGGGTTTCAATGGATTGTCGTCTTCGTGGCCGGTGTCGGCTTCTTCCTCGATGGATATACAGTGAGTCCCACCGGATAATTGGATCAGGACTCAGCTAAGTGGCAGCTCTTCGCGAGTAACATGGCCCTCCCCATGGTCAGCTACGTCTACTGGCCCGATACGACCTCCTCCAAGAAAATCACCCTCATCAACATCGCGACTCTGGCCGGCACGCTCTTCGGACAGGTCGTCTTCGGCTATCTGGCGGACCGCAACGGGCGGAAGAAGATGTACGGGGTGGAACTGATGCTGCTGATCACGTCGACGCTGGGCGTTGTCATGTCCTCGACGGGAGAGAATGGGAGCATGGATGTGTTTGCCTGGTTGGTTTGGTGGAGACTGGTAGTCGGAATCGGAGTCGGGGCGGATTATCCCCTCAGTGCCGTCATCACCTCGGAGTAGGTATTTCATCTGCTTGGAAATGGATAAAGCTAACAGTGTCGGGTAGATTCGCGCCGGCCAAGCATCGCGGCCGGATGATGGCAAGCGTCTTCTTCATGCAACCGCTCGGGCAGATCGCAGGAAACATCGTCACCCTGATTGTGGTAGCCATCAGCAAGAACCAGCACCACGACGACCTCACTCGCACTTTTGATATCATGTGGCGGTGGGTAGTCGGAATCGGCGTTGTGCCTGGTGTGATCGCGACGCTCTTCCGTGTTGTCATCCCCGAAACGCCGCGCTTCCTGCTCGAGATCGAAGACGACCCCGTCAAGGCCGAGTTCGACGCCACCACCCTCTTCAACGAGCCCCCGTCTCTGGACCCCGAGGATAGCTGGAGGGACCTCCCCATGCCGGCCATGTCCGTCACGAGCCA
Organism: Aspergillus pseudoviridinutans; assembly: GCF_018340605.1. Classification (NCBI taxonomy): domain Eukaryota; kingdom Fungi; phylum Ascomycota; class Eurotiomycetes; order Eurotiales; family Aspergillaceae; genus Aspergillus; species Aspergillus pseudoviridinutans. The sequence continues at coordinate 1,848,965 of NW_025091281.1, read as the reverse complement.
GTGCTTCAGCGAAGGCCGCTCGCCCTCGCAGACCGAGATCCTCCAGCCCGCCACGCTCAACTCGCACTGGCATCTGACCCGCAAGGACATCACCCAGTACTTCTGGACGGAAGGCAACTGGCGGACTCTCGTCGGCACCTCTCTGTCCTGGCTCCTGCTCGACTTTGGCTTCTACGGCATCGGACTCTCGAGCCCGCAGTTTCTGGCCAAAACGTGGGGATCCCTGAACATCCACGGCCGGGCGCCCGTGTGGAAAACCAACGACGACCCCAACGCCAACATCTTCGAAATGTTCATGAACAGCTCGGTCCACGCGCTCGTCATCCTCAACATCGGCAGCTTCGTCGGCGGTCTTCTCATGATCCTCTTCAGCCACAAGGTCGACCGCACCGCCCTGCAGAAGTACGGCTTCCTCGCCCTCGCCGCGCTCTTTATCGCCCTGGGCACAATGTTCATCACCGTCCACCAAGAAGGGCCCGTGGCGGTTATTCTATATATCCTCGGACAGCTCTTGTTCAACTTCGGTAAGCCCTCCCCTTTAACTTCCAGATGGCTCAGAACTAACAGTGAGGCCCCAGGCCCCAACGCAACAACCTACATCATCCCCGCCGAGGTCTTCCCCACACGCTACCGCGCCACCTGCCACGGCATCAGCGCCGGCGCCGGCAAGCTCGGCTCCATCCTCGTACAGGTCTTCTCCTCCTACTACAACTTCGGCACCGGGCCCGGCATAGAGCCCACCATCCGCCACGGCTGGATCCTGATCGTCTTCAGCGCGTGCATGATCCTCGGCGCCGCCGTCACGCATTTCTGGATCCCGCCCGTCCAGCGCAACGCCGCCGGCAAGGGCCAGTTCTGGGGCGGGAAGCCCCAGTCGCTCGAGACGCTGGCGCTCGGCCGACTCGGGTGGAGGAGTCGGTATGCGGTTAAGCAGGGACGGCCGACGCAGGTGTCGCCGTTTTCGTACGAGCTTCATTGATTCGTTCGTGTAGACATATACCTTCTCTTGTATATATTTCTTTGCATTACCAAAATATTCGGATAGATAGATAATAAACAGCACATACATCAATCCGTGGTATCTCGAATGGACGACGTAGGAACGATTCCCAGGTGGAGAATATCACTTATAGCTTATCAGCCTCATGCAAGCTTAAACTCTGTGATTTAAAATTAAGGTTGACGATGAATGAGTGATCGTCAAGGCGTAAAAATATAAATAAAATAAAAAATAAAGAGACGAGCAGCTGGAAGCAAGACCCCATCTTACATCAAAGAGTGAGGGCTAAAAAAAGAAGAGGGTCCGAACAAAGCGGAGAAAAAGAAGATTGCATCATCCGTGAATCGAACACGGGCCTCGTCGATGGCAACGACGAATTCTACCACTAGACCAATGATGCTAGTTATTAGCAAATTTATCTTTTCTAATAATATCTAGTAAAAGCGGTAGAGTGTATTATTGGTGACAACGCCAGACAAGCCGACTCGGAGGTTGTCGAGCGTAAATTATATTCCGCTATAGACGTTGCTCGACAAAACGGTGCCATTGTGTGTCTCATACTCGCTGATCTGCCAAGGATGCATAGTTGTGCATAGTTATTGCTGTTAGCGCTAATTACTGCTGCAACAACTGGTCTTCGCTGCCTTGCTCTAGCCCTATACAGCATCAAACTCAAATAACCCAAAGCTCACCACGAGCACGTTTCGAGGGTTTGTCTACTTGTGTGAATAAAAAATAGGTCATATATTCATAGGACATCTAAGTCAGCCCAAGTGCCTATACTCACTGTCACTTCTAGTGATGTGACTTTACAAAACGACCTTGCAATTGCAGTGCATGAAAAATCACAATACAATTAGAATCACCTAGAGGTACACTATGGCAAAATCAGAAGATACATCAGATTCCCCGCGTACGCAAGCCAACGCCCTGTGTTACTTCCTAGCATTAGATGGAGGATCCACCTTGAAAGTATTATTATTCAGCTGCGTGACCAGGCAAAAATTATAGCCCGTGCCTGTGAAATCAACAGTAGCATCCATAGACGTCGCGGCGGTGATAGTCCCAACATCCAACGATGCATCGCTAGAGATGTAAAACACCGGCGGCTGCGGGGGGTTAGGGATGGGATACTTCGAGTTGGGCTCGATCTCCCAGACACAGCTGGGGATAATCTCTTCCGAGCCCTGGCTGACGACCCCCAGGCCGCAAAACACATTTGCTAAAGACCTGGTCAGTACAGCCTTCAAACTATGTTAGAATGAAATGCTCACCATTGGGATCCGTCTTATAGTCTCCTGTCGATATTATTGCCCAATTACCTGACGAGATATCTTGTTCGGGCGGGGGAAAGTAAGGATTGTTGTCCTGGAGGCTTACGTGTACCAGCTCCGGGGGGGTTATAACTGTAGACTCTTGGATGCTGACGTTCACTCCGGAACCCAGCGGCTGATTGGGGCTGGTGCCGCAGACGACGGCAGTCGGCAATTTGATGGTAAATGTGGCGGTTTTTGTGTTTGCAATCGTCGTTGATTTCTGAGTGACGCATGCAAGAGGTGCATGTGCAGCAGCCGAGAAGGGCTTGTAGAAGAGGAAGTAGACTTGATTGTTGTTACTTTCATTGTTGACTTGAATAGTAAAGGACGACATCTTGGTTATCGAGGTGCTTGAGCCCAGTACAGGAACACTGGAACACTTAGGTGCGCATAGAGACTGCTGGATTTACCGTTTAAATATGTTCTCCACCTGGCGCCTTATGGGGGCGTGTGGAGTACGCGCGACTCCGGGGCCTGGATACTATCGTGAGGGAATTGTCACTGCTCCAACGACATGCGTGTCACGCGGTAGTAGACGTGATGTTGAGACTGGGTCTAGACTATGGAGCTTGTAGATCCCCATTTGGCGATTGACATGGCAGACCTTGGGAGAGACTGATCAGGAGCAGCAGTACTATCCAAGAACTCATTATCCGCCTTCCTTTCTCCTTGCAAGCGGAATAGCGTCCCTTGAAGCCCAGAGCACGGTGATCTGGGGCCATGGGCCTAGATTTCGACAATAAGGCGAACATACATTTCTTGACGGGAAAGCAGGATTCAAAGCAGAAGGGAATTTTTTGTCTCCCTTGCGCCCTAATAAAAGAAAGTTCGAGGCGCACCATACTGTGCAGCTTGAATCAACAAGGCAAAGCTGAATTACACTTTCTTCCGCATGCAGCATAACAAGAGGGAATATAGAGTGTCTTGCTTCCTAGTGACCAGCTCACAGGGACTAGCTCGGCCTGCATTGTCTTCTTTGAGAGGCAGGGCGCACACAGTTGTAGTTACATTGCAAGGCTTTCACTTTGCCTCAAAGTGGCAACCTGGACTGCTCCCAGATATCAAATCATGACGTTTCTGCGGCCAACGACTGGAACCATGTTCATAATGCGAACCATGAGAAACGTGAGTTCCATGGGTGACCAAAAGTCAGATCAGCATATGCACTCGTGTTGCTGGCCGCTTGACCAGGGGTGTGAGTGTCAGTGCTGGATCCGATGAGCCAGATACTGATGCGGTAAACAGCAGACCGTTTTTACCTTGGTAGGGCTGTTCGATTGATTGATTCGAATTGAATACCAAACCATGGAATCCTGTGGCAATTCTCCATGAGCAGATGATGATCTGTTTTCGTTCTGTGATCCTTCGAGTGGAACCTCATGTGCGCCTCGGTGGCTGAAGAGTGCAAGCATCATGCTTCTAGTGGTGGGGAGACGATGGCGTGGAGCGTCATCGTAGCTGTTGATGCATTCGACGCTGAGGTCGTCAAGTATAAAGTCAGCTCGAATGTCGAGCCCGGACTTCCAGAATGCCCCGTACCATAAACCCCATAACAGAATATCTTGAATCTACTCTACCAAAATGTCCGACACCGAGACCTACACTATCCAGGTGTACAACAACAGTGACGAGCCACAGAACTATCTTCTCTTCCAGACTGTGCCCGTTTTATCTGGCTCGGCAGAAGTCTTTGCCAATGTCTACCAGTCATCTGGAGTTATTGAGAGTGGTCCTTACTCCCAGGTCACCTTCCAGATGACCAATGAGTACTATGCTGTGTACGGAACGAACCCTACTCCGCTCGGTGACAAGGTCAGAGTCACTACGGGTTCCGCAGCGCCAGTCACCCTTTCTAGTGGTCAAACGCCCCCGGAGACGCCCGGCACCCAGTGTGTGATGAGCACAACGAGCGGCAAGTATCCCAATTGGGCGAGTGTCACGCCGACTCAGCAGCAAGAGCCCAATGCCTTTGGCATATACTGCGATGGAACGTTTGAGTATCCCACGGAGAGTAAGTCCTCCTGCTCGTTTCTGTGGGACTTGGCTGTCCAGCTAATCTACAAAATACAGCCAATATCTTCATTGGTATGGGCGCTCCGGATCCTGTCAGCCAGGATATCATCCCAGTGACAACCGTGCCCGCAAGTCCCAACACCTACTTCTACTTCCAGCCAATCGTCAAGTACTACATTGGCACTGGTGAATATGAGGCCGGAACCGTGGTCAACATCACGGAGATTGGACAAGTTTGCCCTGTGGATTTCACCCAGCTCCCCGAACCCACGGCTATCTACACCCAGGGCCGGGACAATGAATACTACCCGGGTGCCCCCTCTGAAGATGCTGTCAAAGGCCACAAGAAGAAGTAAATGATCGATTTGAAAGGCATAACCGTTCAACCGGGTATAAAGCATTGAGGCTCAACGGATATTCAACATATCCAAGGCAAAATTGCAAAGGCGGTTATGGAAATTGCTCGCGATGGCTTTGATTGATTGCGTATAATGTAACATTCGTCAACTAGTTTCAATAATATGGTCATGGTCATGGTCTTTCTTAAAGCAAGGAGTGATTCAGTACGCGACACTTTGAGAATATCCGAATGCTCATGCAAGTGGAATGACCAGAAGCGAATAATCAAAGCACAGCGTCACCCTCTACAATTATTTTAGGACATAAACGCCATGGACAATCAGCTACTAGGAAGTCAAAAATATCACTTCGCATAAGCCAGGCCCAGCCCCGCCGGGGCCAGTATAGCAAAGAAGCGAGCCGGGTCGCTGCACCGCGTGGGTTGGCCCTGTGCCTTGGGGCGGGATGCTTCTATCAACCATGAAGTACAGACCGCGTGCCCCGACCTCGATTTGAGCCCCGTCTTGCTAAAGCTTGTCTTAAACTGCGGTCAGTGCGGTAGAGTTAATGCTTGCAGGGACAAGGAGAACCGTGGAAACGAGGTTTGCGGTGGGGACGATGGCTTTACGCTGGATAGGGCGTAGGGCTTAACGCGGCCATCAACTGGGACAAACAGCAACATCAAACAGTTAGAAGCAGAAATATGGCACTTGTGTCTCAATGCCTCATATTTGAATGCACTAAGAAAATACATGATGCTTATATGCGACGAGCCTAGAGGCATATGACTAGTCAGTTATGGGTCAGGCCATGGCGACAAGTATTAGATAATGTATTTGCTCAGTTTGGGTGCACCAATGCTCCCTAGACCAGTTGAATGGTGTCCTGTGATTATATTTTTGATAGCTGGATGTCCTCTAACATTAGGACAATCATTATTAAATATTTAATCGCGTTGCGTTAATTTATTGCATAAAATGTTCTTAACAATAGCTAGATCGCAAATATATATTGCTCTTCGCGGCGAGAACAGAGATATTAAACAGACCTTAGATTGAAACACAGGAATTGGACTAGAAGGTCAGATACTATGCATTTATAGCAATTCCACAGTCTAAAAACCTTTGCTCCTGGCATATAAGAGCTGAAAACAATTCGTAGGAGCAAACCCAATTCCCAGGTTGAGGTTCCTTAGAATAAAATATAGGCTTATAATTTTTCACATATTGCCCTATAACATCTACCAGCTCGCATAGCTCAGTTGGTAGAGCGCATGACTAGTAATCATGAGGTCAGCGGTTCAAATCCGCTTGTGAGCATTTCTTTTTGCCTTTTTCCGGAGTAGTCTCCTTTTTTGCTGGTTCTCGTCTCTCGCGCGGCCCGCATCGATCCACTTCAAAGCAGGCGGAAGTGGAAGAGCGGTTCTCGTTCAAGATCGTCCGACGTGTCTTCTGGCTAGTCGACATGCAGCACAACCGTCAGGACTACTCCGTACGCTGCAAAATGCATACAGGTGCCTCCATGATGCCCCTCACAAAACCCCGCACGTACTCGATCATCATCATCATATGAGCGCGGATTCTCAACACATCTAGCTAGCTAGCTGTCACTAGGGCTGCAATTGCTGTCCATACATGTCAAATGCATACAGTATGACCAATTGGACGAGCACTTCGATTGATTTGCGGGACCAAATTCCGCACATGCATGTATCTCATGCAATGATCCCCACTGTATAGCACACCAGAACCAGGCTCCCCTGCCCAATTGAAAGGACTAAGGACAGCTGGGATACAAATACGTGTCATCAGCCATTTCATCTTAGTTTAAGAGGTACTGCTGTCGACATTGTCCAGACGAGCGCTGCAGTCTAGGGCGCGCGTGTTTTTCCCATTTTGGGGCCTGACGTTACCCCGCAATTTCTGATTACTCACTGTCAATCTTTAGGTTCTTAAGAGCAATTGCTCGAGTTAATATTCATATCTCTTTTTTTACCGTCTCTTCTATCTGATACCGCCAAAATGACTGTCCCCATCACTGATCACCCCTCCAAGGATCGAATTGAACCAGGCTCTGTCAATCTCCCCGTGGGAAAGTTCCCCCAAACTGCCTCCTCCACATCTATTGATGCGGCCAAGGTCGCTTCAGACGTGATCGATCGTTTGAATAATGCCCTAAAGCAGAAGAACTACAAGGCAGCCTCAGATCTATTTCTTGAGGACGGCTACTGGCGGGACCATCTAGGTCTGTCGTGGGATTACCGCACCATCAAAGGCAGAGAGAACATCGCCACGTTCCTCGAGCAGTCCGCACGGCTGGCCCGGATTGATATTGACCAGTCATCGCCCTTCCGTGCGCCCCATGTCGGCCCAATTGATGCGTTTGGTGAGGTCACTGGCGTGGAGTTTTTCACCACTTTCACAAACGATGTAGGGCATGGAAGGGGTGTGGTCCGCATGGCGGAGAAGGACGGTGTCTGGAAAATCTTCACTGTCTTCACGACCCTCCAGGAGCTCAAAGGGCATGAGGAGACTGTGAACACCCGTCGGCCACTGGGCGTGCAGCATGGAGCGCAATTGGGCAGAAAAAACTGGCAGGATAGACGGACCTCGGACACAGAATTTGAGGGAAAGGACCCCGTTGTCCTGGTCATCGGTAGGTGACCGTATCTCGACTGAAGAGAGTCCGATGCTGACGTGACAGGTGCTGGTCAATCTGGGCTCACAATCGCTGCTCGTCTCAAGATGCTCAATATCGACACTTTGGTCATTGACGAGGAGGACCGCATCGGAGACAATTGGCGGCGGAGATATCACCAGCTCGTGCTGCATGACCCCGTGTGGTTCGATCACTTGCCATACTTGCCCTTCCCTCCGAATTGGCCGGTATTCACGCCGAAGGACAAGCTAGCCGAGTTCTTCGAGGCGTACGCCAAGCTTCTCGAGCTCAATGTGTGGACGCGGGCCAAGCTTACATCATCCTCGTGGAGTGATGATAAAAAGCAGTGGACGGTTGTTCTTGAAAGACGACGAGAGGACGGCTCAGTCGAGAGCCGCACCCTTCATCCACAGCACGTCATCCAAGCTACCGGCCATTCCGGAGAAAAGTGTCTACCCCGGTTCAAGGGGATGGAGTCTTTCAAGGGTGATCGAATCTGCCACAGTTCCGAGTTTACCGAAGCAAATCCCGCTTCCAAGGGCAAGAAAGCCGTGGTCGTCGGATCAGGCAACTCTGGCCACGACATTGCGCAGGAGTTTTACGAAAAGGGATACGATGTCACCATGGTCCAACGAAGCACAACGTGCGTTATTTCATCCGGGTCGATCGTCGAGATCGGGCTCAAGGGTCTCTACGAGGAGGGCGCGCCCCCGACCGAAGACTCGGACCTGTATCTGTGGAGCATCCCGAGCGAGCTGTTCAAGGCGCAGCAGATCAAGTTGACCGCCGTTCAGAATCAACGCGATGCCGCGATCCTCCAAGCATTGGACAAGGCCGGTTTCAAAGTCGACATGGGCTCGGACAACGCTGGTCTCCTGATGAAGTACCTGTCGCGGGGCGGCGGCTACTACATTGACGTGGGCGGCAGCCAGCTCATCGCGGACGGCAAGGTCAAGGTCAAACAGGGCCAGGAGATCACCGAGGTCCTCCCTCACGGACTTCAGTTCGCAGACGGCACGCAGCTAGAGGCGGACGAAATCGTCTTCGCGACCGGATACCAGAACATGAAGACGCAAGCGCGGGCCATCTTCGGCGACGAGGTCGCTGATCGCGTCGAGAGCGTCTGGGGATTCAACGAGGAAGGCGAGATGCGCACGATCTGGCGCCAGAGCGGTCATCCAGGATTCTGGTTTATGGGCGGGAACCTTGCGCTCTGCCGGTACTATTCGCGGCTGTTGGCCTTGCAGATCAAAGCCGTCGTGGAAGGCATCACCATCTATGGAGCGAAGTAGACGCATCAGACTCAGTAGGAGACTGGAAAAGACATCTTTATCAATATGACCGTCATAATCGTTGATTGGCACTGCTTTCTAACCTCAACTCAGCCACCCCTCTTGCGATGCAACCCAAACCCCCATCGTCAGAACCATCGTATAAACAGCTGTCCTGAACTGCCCCTCCGACGGTTCAGATTCATCTGTAGACGAGCCCAGCCCCAATCCCACACACTCCCGAAGCGCCTCGCGCGGCAGCCGCTCCCAACACCCAACCTCAAACCCCCTTTTCGTAAGCGAGGCCACCCGCATCCCTCGCCGCGTCTTCACGTCCACAATCCCCAGCACGAATTTTCCACTGTCACCCCCCGGCGCCGGATCCGTCGACGACGAAGAAAACGACGTACTCCGTGTTCTGCCCCCCTTGCCAGTCCCCCGCCTCTTCCACTCTAGCACGTACTCCCCCTCGCCATCCCGTCCCTGAAACCGATACCCACCCCCGGCCGTCGCACTCGCGGTCCATGCGCGGCCCCCAAGCGGGAAATGCACCTCCGCCTGCGCCGGCGCCGGCGCCGGTCCCTCCTTTTTCGATGGTTTCGGTACGGGTGCGTGGTAGATGACGCTCACGATTGCTTCATGGCTGGCGTCTGTGTCTGAGTCTGCGGCAAAGTTGTGGTTATGGTTCTCGCCAGATAACGAGGTGTAGGCCTCGCTCTGTGTGATGTACATATCTCCCGCGTGGAGCTTGGGGAGACTGGCGCACGGCCGGGCAGCGAAGCGCGAGGGCTGCCAGACTTCGAGGACGGGGAGCGGCCGGGCGGATCTTGGGGAGAGATGTTGGATTTGGAGGAGGAGTCTGGGGGAGAGGCGGAGGCGTTGGGCGGGTTTTGGGGGTGGGTGGGCGAGGGGGAAAATTGATTGTTCTTTCAGTTGCTTTTGGGGCGCTGGGATGCTGTTCTATTGTCAGTGTATTTATTTCTGGGAGTAGGTGTAGGATTGTAGCTACCTGGTTGTGCTGTCTGTGTCGCTGCCGCTGGGGTCCGGGGAGATGGAGTCCATATTGTTCGTAGGGTGTAGTTCAAATACGTCGAATGAATGTAAGCACGCTGCAGATAATTGTCTGCTTGTGAGGTTAATATCTATAGCTAGTCCAGTTGATTGATGAGAGGCTGCTGAGCTGCTAAGCTAAGTGGTTACGGCCTATTTATACATGAACCAAATAACAGTACATTCGGAACACATTCCCAAAGTGGGACACATCGTATTCGTACCTAAGTTGTTGCTCAGAACAAGAGGATCCAGAGTAACTAGTTATGACTTAAATCCTGCTGCTAGGCAGCTACGAGTACGAGCGGAGCCAAACTTGGCAGTTCAAGGGAGGGGGACTCCGGCGTCGGTTCATCCCGATCATCTAATTCTTCTGCCTGATCATGCTCTAGTATGATTCGTCTTTGGATGAATCAAGCTTAATTATTTTTGGCCTCGGTATTAGCTGTCTTCGATCTTGTTGGTTATGCGGAAGTTCGGCAGCTGCGAGATTCATCACGGCCCAATCGAAAAAGTGGGTAAACGAGTGCGAGTACGAGCCCACTGCCAAGTCAAACGGGTGCTTCAGGGTGACGGACACAATCCGCGATGCTAAATTTGACTACGGGGAAAGGGACCAAGGCAAATAGTATTCAGCAAGGCTCACAAGGCTGTTTAACATAAAATATGATCGTTTACTAAGCAGTATTTATAGGAATTGGTTGATTCTGCATCTCATGAAGATTATCTAAGAGATATCACATGAAGATATGTTTAAGTGGTGCCCTAGAGAGTCAGGAAAGGAAGAGGCCATGAACGAATTCTCCAAATGAACTCGATGTCTCTTCGCTGCTTATTTAATGGAGGGGGACTTTGATCACGGCACAAGAAGTCCAGAAGCACTGGACAGCTATCTATAACTTCCAACGACGTATAAATACCAAGGTGTTCGATTGGAGGCGCAGGTCAACTGGAGTAACAACCCTAGGCTTCAGGTCGATTGCTCCTTGTCAAGTGGCCCATATACGTCAACCCACCAGACTTTCTCTACCAAAGGGCATTCTGGACCATAATACAGCTGTGCATGAGCGTGTGCCTATAGTGAAGATGCTCTAAAATGGACCGCTTTACCGGGGATAGATGGTAGATAGCTCGAAACTGCTTGTAGATGCGGAAATTGGTAGTATCTAAATACGTAAGGTGACCGAACTTCACTGAAGGTACTCGCATAACTCCCACCGGTGTCCAAAGGTTTCTTCCAAGGAGACTCTGTTCAAGTTGGAAATAGTTAATCTACAATAATCCAATCCTTCCCCCTCTTATCCCCGAAGAAAGGAAGTATTCGGTTCTCAACATTTCACCCAGTTGTGATTCCATTGAAAATGCCGGAGGAGCGAGAAAGCCTTATCTCTCGCCATTTCTCCCCACCTTCACAGATCGTTATTGCAATTACCGATATATTTTTTTGCGCGTTTGGGGAAATCATGGTCCCATAGCTGTGAGCTGTTGATATAGCTGTCCACCAGTTTGCATCTCTCCGACGACGCATACGGCAGCAAGGAGTATATTCGGGGCGAGGACAAAAGAGTGCCAATTGTTCGAGAGAACACAATTTTTGAATTCACTCAATTCTTCCGGGTCGCCACAAACATGGTTACCGTTCAGTTTTGCTTCGCATCTTTCCATGACATCGTGAAATATCTGGTCAAGGTACACGGCGAAGACATCTTTGCCGTCGTCAATTTGACAGTAGTAAGCAGCCCCGTCTTCCACCACCCCGTTAATGAATTCCTTTCCATACTTCAGCCATTCGGCCGGCTTGGGCTTGCATCCAGCCTGACAAGCCACTCGCTCCCCTGCTTCCATGAAAAGTGCCGGGATTTTGTTCATACTATTGACGGTGCTGATGCAGCTCGACCCCAATAGAGCGTTCACAGCTGGAGAGACTGCTGTCAAGAGAGCAAGGAACTGGGTTGGTCTCATGTTGGGTGGTCCAATAAAGCTAGGGATAGATAATTGAAATTGCATAGTTAAAGAAGAATTCAAGTTGGATGCTTTGTGGTTGTGTGATAAACCTCGATTCATGTCAATCAGGGCTATTTGTAGGACGGACCCACGGGCACTAGGATTCCGCCCTGATGGAGGTTTCTCGAGAGCGTAAACATTGCTAAGGTAAAACCTTACATTCCTGCTTGTACGAATGAATTGGGTCCAAAGCCATGTAAGGGGCCCTGAGCTATCTGTTGAGGTACTATCGGTTGGTAAGCGTCTCTATAAAGCAAGGGCGCGACGACTGATAGTTCCAGGCCATTGAAAATTATTTCCTGTGCCATTTCCAATCCCCAACACATTTCCGACACTCTACGACTCTGCGAATTCTCTTCGTTGATAGTCCTTAGGCTGTTGGATACAATAATACTCAAGCCAGGTTCCAAATACGGCGGTACAATGTCTACCAAAGTAAATGGCTCAAGCATGCGACGCACTCGTGAAGTCCCTCCTGTCGCCATCGTCGGGATGGCAATGAGATTACCTGGAGGAGCGAATACCGAGAGTGACTTCTGGGATTTGTTGGTCACGGGGAATGACGGCCACTGTCGGGTTCCATGGTCTCGGTATAATGCGCGCTCGCATTCCAGCCCTGCTGACCTTCACACCGTGCGGACAGAATACGGCTACTTTCTACGTGAGGACCCAGCGCGCTTCGATGCCAAGTTCTTTGATGTGCCTGCGCGGCAGGCAGCCGCACTGGATCCTCGTCAGAGACTGCTAGCAGAGGTGGTCTGGGAATGTATGGAAAATGCCGGACAAACAGACTGGTCGGGGTCGGGCCAGAAGATTGGGTGTTATGTTGGCGTCTTTGGCAACGACTGGATGGAGCTTGCGATGCAGGATACGCAAGATTTTAGCTACAATCGAGTAGCTTGCACCATGGATTTTATTTCCAATTCTATATCTTATGCATTTGACTTGACAGGCCCAAGGTGAGTGAGTAATATCCGCCAGAGGAAAAGATTTGCAGGCTAATACAGTCCAACCCCAGTGTCACATATAATACAGCATGCTCTTCTTCTATGGCTGCATTACATGATGCCTGTCAGGCACTCTATGATGGCGATTGCAAAGCGGCGATTGTGGCAGGAGCGAATCTCATTTTCACGCCAACCATAAGCACGACCCTGTCTGATTACCGGGCCATGGCCTCTGATGGAATCTGTAAGACATTCGATGCAGCAGCAGATGGATATGGCCGCGGTGAAGCGGTAAATGCTATCCTCATCAAGAGATTGGATCACGCAATCCAGGATGGAGATCCTGTGCGAGCTGTGATCCGTGCAACAGCCCTGAACTGCGATGGTAGACAAGAATCTCAAGGGGCTCCCAAAGCACGAACCCAGGAGGAGGTCATCCGGGACGCATATGCCAGGGCGGGGATAGAAGACTTTTCTCGTACAGCCTTTTTTGAATGTCATGGCACGGGAACTCAAAAAGGCGATTTGGCCGAGGTAACGGCGATTAAGAACGTATTTGAGAAGGGTATTATGATTGGAGCGGTTTGGCAGCCCCTTTCAAGTTGGCTAACTTCCACCTTTACTGACAGGCCTACAGGTGAAACCCAATGTTGGGCATGCAGAGGGCGCTTCAGCTATTACAAGCCTCATAAAAGCGACTTTAGTGTTAGAGCACAAGCTAGTACCCCCCAACATCCATGTCAAGAAACTGAATCCACGCAGTAAGTGCACATGTATCTAGGGGTTCTCTTTCGCATATACTGATCGCCTGCATGCAGTACCCTTCCAACAATCTGGGATCGTTGTTCCAACAGAGCCGACTGCCTTGTCAATTGAACGTGCAGAGCGAGTTAGCGTCAACAGTTTTGGTGTAGGAGGTTCAAACGCACATGTAAGAAGACCTCACATAGCCCTCAATTGTCTTTTTCGAGCTGAAAAATGATAGGCTATCTTGGATTCCTGGTCCTCAGTTCGTACTAGCAGTGAAGATGACTCTTTGATCCCTGATGGTATCTCGAAACAGAGGTTGCTTGCTGTTTCCGCAAAGGGCGCAGAGGCTCTTCAATTGCGAGCTCGGGAAATTCAAGCTTACCTTGGAAACACTAAGCAATCACTACATGATCTGGCCTACACTCTGGGAGTCAGAAGGGTTCACCTGCCCCATCGGGGTTACGTGGTGGCAAAAGACCAATCTACTCCAGACATAGGCAACTTCCAATTGTCACGAGAGACCTGCGCGTTCTCGGCACTCACATTCGCCTTTACCGGGCAGGGGGCACAGTGGCCTGGGATGGGCAAGCAGCTGATGGCTGAATTTCCAAGCTTTCGAGAGGATATATTTCGAATAGACGACATATTGCGAAAGTTGGAAGAGCCCCCGCGGTGGAAAATACAAGGCAAGAATTGGACACCTTCAGAAGCGAACATTGTATGTTCTAACGGTTAGCCAGATGAGCTCGTCAAAAGTGATAATGACCAAATTAACAACCCCGAACTAGCCCAGCCACTTTGTACCGCCGTCCAGATAGGTCTAGTTAACCTCCTTCGACGCTGGGGGCTTCGGCCAGATTCAGTTGTTGGACACTCGAGTGGTGAGATCGCTGCAGCTTATGCTGCAGGTGCAATCCCAATCAGGACAGCCATGATTCTTAGCTACTATCGTGGCCAAGTCACAAAGTTACAAAGCCTCCCGGGAGCAATGGCTGCCGTGGGTATTGGTAAGTCCGATGCTCTGCGATACGTGACGGATGAAGTTGTAGTGGCGTGCGACAACAGCCCCCAGAGCACCACTCTGTCCGGAAGTCCTGAGGCATTGGACCGCGTTCTTCAGCAGATATCAAGGGAGCATCCGGGAAGTTTCTGCAGACGGCTTTACGTGCCCATAGCGTATCATTCCCGTATGGCTCCACAAGTTGTACTGCCATACCAATACGGAAGACTGACTCTTACCAGATCATATGGAGAAAATCGGGCTGGCGTATGAAAAGCTGATCAAGCGCCATCTACTGAGGAATGCTTCAATGGGCGTCCCATTGTATTCCACAATAACGTGCGATGTGATCGCATCACCAGCCGAGTTGGATGCGGATTATTGGCGTCGGACTCTCGATTCACAAGTCTGCTTTTACCCTGCGGTCCAGTCGCTTGTGAGTCAGACTACAGAAAATAGAGTCTTCGTGGAAATTGGACCACACTCGACGCTATCGACACCCTTGCGGGACATATTTCGAAACTGTGGTGGATCATCGCGACTGGACTATATTCCAACCCTTGTAAGGAACCGGGATCAAGTAAGTTCTTTACTCGCCACTGCAGGGGAGCTTTACATACGCCATATTCCAGTGGATCTGTTGGAGGTCAATGGTGGCCGCGGGAAGGTTCTTACAGATCTCCCACGCTATCCGTGGGGTCATGATAGGAGATATTGGCACGAGACCCGCATGGCAAGAGAATGGAGAGATCGAAAATTCGGACACCACCCGCTTCTGGGAGTCCGGACGCTTGAATCATCAGATCAAGAACCGGCTTGGAGGAACCGCCTCGAGCTTAAACGCATACGCTGGCTTTTAGACCATCAAGTGGGTAATGACATCCTTTTTCCGTGCGTTGGCTATATTGTAATGGCCGGTGAAACAATGCGCCAAATCCACGGCCAAGAGTGCTATTCAATCAAGAACCTATCTGTGGTATTGCCTCTCGAATTGCGGGAGGATGAACCCACCGAGATACTCACAAGCTTGCGACCAGTCAAACTCACGGACAGCCTTGATTCACAGTGGTTCGACTTCACTATCTCGGCATACGATAACCAACGCTGGCGAAAGCATTGTTCGGGTCAGGTAATGGCAGGCAAGGAGGAAGGGATGGCGACCTCGACTGACGACGTTCATCCTTTCGTTCGCCACATCGAGCCGCAGTCGTGGTATAATGTTATGGACAAACGTGGGCTGGCCTTCGGGCCTGAATTCCGCAGGCTCCGAAATATTACTGCAAACCCAATGAGGCACGAGGCAGTAGCTACGGCACGCCTTGATCGCACGGTGAAAGACGAGCATAGCATGCATCCATTGATTATAGATCAAGGTCTCCAACTCCTAGGCGTTGCATTGAGCAATGGCCTTTCCCGCCGCATGCCAAGATTTGGAATCCCTGTGTCAATTGATAGCATCTACATTGCCCCAGTTGGGGAAGAGACCACCTTCAAGGCCAGTCTCCCGACAACCCCGAGCGGCCAACTGAGCGCAGCATTAGGTGGAGATGTGATCGGGATATCGAACGGAGAGGTGGCTCTAGTCATGAGAGGAGCCAAGTTCCTGCCCCTGGACCATAGCCCGGAGTTAAAAGACGTTAACATCCCGTTGTGCTCTCGACTCGAATGGAAGCCGGACATTGACTTGCTTTCTCCCAAGGCCTTCTTGGCAAAATCTATCCCGCGCACCAGTGCGATGACTCTCGTACTCAAATTGACCCTATTGGGTATCATGCACCTTATGGAACGAGTTGGAAGCTACACAGGAACATTGGAGGTTTCGATGCAATACGAGAGTTTGGTGAATAAAAACTTCAATCGACTCCTGGAAATTCTGCAGTCTGTTTTTCCTGAGGTCAGAGGCTGGGACATGGGTACAGCATCTATTCGGACAAAGATATTGAGAGACGTTAAGAAGGCCATCGCTTCTCCCAGACCAGAATTTCGGCCGATACGCAGCTTTCTGATGAGCGGTCTCGATGTCATTGAGAATAGGACGCCGATTATGGACTTTTTTGTAGGAGACGCAGGTTTCAAGTCATTCTACGAGCTCATTGCAAACTGCGTGGACCTGGGTTTCGCTTTCTCATTGCTAGGACACTTGGATCCCGCACAGAGGATACTTGAGATCAAGTCCAGCACATGCGGCGCCACGGCTGGCATTTTGAGTTCCTTGTACTCGGCAGAAGGGATACGGTTGTTCAAGAACTATACCCTTGTCGCTATGTCTTCGGAATTACTCGTCGAGCACAGTGACAGATTCAAAGACATGGACGGGTTTGAGTGTGCTGTTCTTGATCTCGCCAGCAGCCCTATTGAGCAGGGATTTGAAGCAGCGTCTTATGATTTGATTATTATTCCTAGTGTTCGTAGGCTCGGATGCCTGATATCCCAAAGTTTTCTCCAGGGGCTGAAATTGATCACAGGACTTGCCTGCCAACGCCGACCCTAACACCTCCTTGCACAACCTAAGGAGTCTGCTTGTTCCGGGGGGCCGTTTGTTGATTCGGGAGGTTACACCAGGTAAGATGTCGCCCAAGAATGCTTTAGTGGAAGTGCGACTGACCCACAAAAGATGTTCCCTTCGTGGATTATGCCATGGTATGTGAGCGTGTCAGATATACTGAAACCTGGTCCTGAATGCGCCTGGGCTGACATTCTGTATATCATCAGAGCTTGATTCCAGGAGTTTCCATCTTTAGCCATGGTTCTCAGCACAAGAACCTTTACCCGCCTGAGTGCTGGAAGGAGAAACTCTGTGAAACTGGATACGAGCAGACCGAGCTCACGTCCTGCCTGTTCAATGCTTATCCATGGTCCTTAAAGCAGAGCATATTTGCAAAGTCTCCGTATCTGGAGAATCAGAAGGGTGCCGTTCACCTGTTATGCAACTCGCATTCACACCAATGGACGCAAGCGGTTACTCGACTACTGCGTAAGGAAGGATATGCTGTTGAGTTCTTCACGCTGGAGGACCTACCACAGGACACAGAAGACGTTGTCTGTCTTTTGGACCTGGAGGAGGCGTTTTTGCAAAATATCTCAAAGGAGAGATACGACGCACTGCTACGTTATATCTCACAAAGGCGACGGACACTGTGGGTTACCAAAGCCTCGCAAATGACATGCGAGGATCCGTCATATGGTCTGATTCTAGGTTTAGCGAGAACGATCCGATACGAAGAGTCGATTCAGTTTGCAACCCTCGAAGTGGAAGAATTTAATTTTACAGCAGCCGGATTGCTGGTGAAAGTGTACGAGAAGTTCCGGCAGCAGTGCACCCAAGGAGTGTCACATCCCGAGTGCGAGTTTGCCATACACAAAGATGTCGTGCATGTCGGCCGATTCCATTGGTTGGCACACCGTGATATCAGACCCGTTTTGGATACCGATGATGCTCCTCGGATACTCGAGGTTGGGAAGCTCGATGGCAGGGACCCTGTCATCTGGAGACAAAAGTCACCCCCTCGCCTCGGTGAGGACGATGTGACTGTGGATGTGCATTTTGTCGGACTGAATTTCAGGGTAGGTGCTAACAATGAGCAAAATACTTAATCACGGGCTGAGCTTGAATAGGACGTTATGGTCTCGTCCGGGTTCATTGGGAATGAACATGGAATGGGCCTTGAGGCCAGCGGGATTGTCCGGCAGGTTGGGCCACGAGTTACACATCTTCAACCTGGAGACAAAGTCCACGTTATAGGCACGGGACTCTTGGCTACAAGTGTTACCACTGCCAGTCAGTTCTGTTTTCCGGTTGCTAGCGACATGTCTTTGGAAGATGCAGCCACAGTGCCGATCGGATATGCAACCGCGATCTACTCGCTTCTCACTGTTGGACAGCTCGAGAATGGCCAGGTACGAGTATTCTTGCTACAAATTTACCCAGAAAATGAACTTACGTAGTACGGACAGTCCGTCCTGATTCACTCGGCATGCGGAGCGGTAGGACAGGCCGCAATCCGTGTATGCCAGATGATGAATGCCAAAGTAAGCCTGGATATGTATCAAGGAGAAAATGAAAGTTCGCTAATTTTGTCAAACCAGATCTTTGCCACAGTTGGGAATGGACAGAAGGTACAGTATCTCGTCGACAACTTCGGCATACCCCGAAGCAATATTTTTGCGTCTCGGAACGCATCCTTTGTTTCTGGGGTGATGCAAGAGACAGAGGGAAAAGGTGTCGACATTGTTTTAAACTCACTCTCTGGTGCCCTGCTCCACGAATCCTGGAAGTGTGTCGCAAAGTTCGGCAAAATGATCGAAATAGGGAAGCGTGACCTCATGGGCCATGGCAGGTTGAACATGGAGACTTTTGCAGCGAACAGAACTTTTATCGGTGTCGATTTGCTGCAGCTTCTGCTAGAAAGCCCGGAACGATTTCAGAGGTGAGTTCGGGCCTGATGTGACAATGTCGAGGGCGTAATAATGACAGACGTATGTCCAGGCTCAGACAATCATTCTATAGATTGAATCGGGGAGGGCACCTCAAGCCGATCCATCCGATAAAAGTATTTGACGCGAGCCACGCCCACCAGGCTTTGGCATATATGCAACGAGGGACACATATCGGCAAGATATTGGTTAAGATAGCGGCTGGTGAAGATGCTGATTCAATCGCAATGATTAAGCCCAGCCCCCGATTTGCACCAGACGCCGCGTATCTTCTCGTCGGAGGTCTAGGGGGAATAGGAAGAGCGGTATCTAACTGGATGGTTGAAAATGGTGCAAAAACCCTGGTTATACTTTCGCGATCTGGAGCCAAATCTCCCTCTGACCAGGCATTCCTTGAGGAACTTCGATTCCAAGGGTGCAATGTCGTCGTGGTAGGAGGAGATGTGTCGGATATAAACGACGTGCGCAGTGCCATAGCAAAAAGCCCCAAGCCCATATCTGGGGTGATTCACCTCGGTATGGTTCTAAAAGTAAGTCGCCAATGACCTCCCTATATACGATAACTGTGGCTGACTCTTGTGTAATCGGAATCAGTCTGCTCCGCTGCTGAAGTCTTCGCATGAAGATTGGGTTGCCGTCCAAAGCCCCAAAGTGGATGGCGCTTGGAATCTCCACCATGCGCTCGGCACTGCAGATCTTGATTTCTTTGTTGTTTTCAGTTCCATCGCCAGCCTCTGTGGAATTATCGGTCAAGCCAGCTATGCTTCGGCCAACGGGTTCCTAGACGCCTTTGTCAGATATTGCCACTCGCTAGGTTTGCCAGCAACCACCGTTAATCTTGGCGCGGTGGGCGATATCGGGTGCTTTACTAGGACTCCCGAGTTGTTAAAGAGCGCGGTGGCTTTCGGTACTCGAATCCTCGAAGAAGGCGATGTTCTCACTGCCCTGCAGCTGGCGATCGAGAGCTCAAAGTCGACACCCCCAGCTGTTCAGTCAGAGCCGTCCCAGGTGATCGTGGGCATGAGTTCGACCAAGCCACAATCAGACCCTCTCGCTAGGCCATTATGGTCTCAAGATGCTCGATATCGGCTGTACGAAAACCTGGAACACACTCAGTATACGTCGCGGATGGATCTCCTTGACGAGGCCAAGCAGTTCTTCTCGGAGGCCAAACAAAACCCGGAGATGTTCAAAGAGGAACGAGCATGGGAATTCATTCTTAATGTGATTCGACTACAGTTAAGCAAACACGAAGTTGAGGAATTAAGTCTGGCGCAGATTGCTGACATGGGGATTGACTCTCTTATGATGATGGAGAGTATTGGTGCACTCCGAAGACATTTCGACGTGGAGCTGAGTATAACCGACATTTCAGCCGCAGGGACCTTTGGCGAACTGGTCAGAACATTACAGGAAATCCTCTACAAGAGGTACATGGAGAGTGATAGTTGAGTGAGGAGGAGTTGATTCTGAGTTACATATTAATATATGGTGGGCGCAAGGCCCCTAATGATGTGCGGTTGGACTTTTTTGGTGGCGGCCAGAGGTCGCTTAAAACATCAGTGAAGGGTATAAGTGTAGATATTCCTTATACCATAAATAAACGAAAGTATTCGGCGCAAATAAGTAATCAGCAAGGCTCACAAGGCGCCCCAGCGATCATCCACTTGTCGGAGATGTTCAAACTCGTCTGCCCACTCATCACGCATAGGCTCAATCGTGATTCCACGGTCCTTTGCAACGGCATACAGCCGGTCGCAAGCAGCTCGAGCTTCCCGAAGAACCGCTTCTGGCGCCTGGACCTCTTTCCTTCCATTCTTGTCACCTTCATAATGCAAGTCAAGCACGAAACCCAGCTTCTTCAACTCGGGGAGATAATCCTTCGACGCGAAAGACTCAATCCACTTCTCCCACTTCTTCGACTGACACAGGGATGCCGGACCCCGAAAGTAGAGGGCCGACAAACTCGGCGGCAACTTTGTATACAGGTTTGGCAGATACTCCTTGTCCTCGAAAATATCCCCCACGCTCAACCGCAGCGTCTGCAGGTTCAGCAGATGCGGGAGCACAGTCACAAACATGCTCTCTTTCGCATAGTGGAAGTCCAGCCCATGCGTCGAGCGCAGCGTCAGCGTCTTGAGATTATCAACCACATGAGGCAACGCCACCGCCATCCGGCAGAAAGCATCCAGCGCGTCGTTCTCCACAATCTCCAGCGTGTCCGTGGTGATCTGCGCGGGAGGCAGGTTCGCCGACTCCACCTGCGGATGGGGCTTGGAGTACTTGTCCGTCATCCATTGCGCCACCAGCTCAGGGATATACGTCACCTCGATCGTTCTCTTCGCCGGTGTGCCCTCGTCTAGCGTGATGTATCTCGGCGTGGCCTCGCCGCGCTCAATGGCTTCGCGATTCACGCGCTGCAGTTCTGCGTTCGTGGGGCCTTCGAATCGTAGACCAGAGGTGAAGATCAGAGCGAGATGCTTTACTCGGCCTTGGAGGATGAAGGGTGTTTGGATGACCTGGCCCGAGGCGGAGCTGATCTCCAGCCGTTCGAGGGGCCAGTGCAGGGGCATCTCTTTATCGTTGAGGCCCTCGTCGTACCCGCTGTCCAGTTCCAGGTCGCGGATGTTGGTAAAGTGCTCCCCGAGGATTGACCATTCCTTGTCCGAGGGAGTGCTTTCCTCAATTCGCAGAAAGCTGGTGTCCTGGGGGATGCTCTTGAGTTGTGAGATGAGGCTGGCTTTGTGGTCGTCCTGGTCCTCGCTGCCCGGCCCTTGCACGCGCACTGTGGGTGTGGGGGATCCGCTGAGGTTTGGGCCCTTCTGAGTAGCATCTACCGTAGCAGCGCGTAGCTGTGCGAAAGCAGGCCATTGTCTAGGCTGGCCAACGGGTTTCCTAAATGGCACTCCAATTTGTTGAGTTATCCTCCTGGAAGGAAGTGACCAAAATCGCCCCTTGAGGCAGGTGGATAGACAACGACTATGCTACTCTGGTCAGCTTTAAATTCTAATTGGGACGTCCATATAGAACTCACCATGTTGATTCTGTAGTGAGCAAGGGATGAATCGATGACGAGGTGTTGCTTCCGGAGTTGTCGTCCATATCGCCTTATCATCTTATCCTTATCGCTTATCTTATCGTAGCTTGTTTGCTCTGTTTGTCCCCATGTGTCTTTCATGCCTGAGGCAGTTCGATTTTATGGCACAATGGCTTGAGAGACTTATTGTTGACGGATTGATATCAGTCCAACAACTTCATTCACTTTACTTAGCTTTAAACATGATGACGTATCCTTAGTGAATTAATTTTATCCCTATCCCCAACCCGGAAATGTGATTGGGCCCTACAGATGACGACATTGACTTACAATGGTCAGATAGGGCTCTATGGAAGGCTATTCACTTCTTTGACTATCCTGCTCTGATGAGCTGCTGACATTCACCAGACTCAGCTGCTTGTCATTGTTGATATAAGGATATAAACCTGCCATTGCCCCCAAGCCTTGCTTCATCAATCCAAAGCAAAATGCCGTTTTCAGCCGAGACAGCTGCTGAGATGCCAGAGCAGCTCAATAATGCAACTGCATTTCTCATGCAGATGAATTCATCAAACATGTTTCTGATACTATTTCAACTTTGAACCCCCCCGAAGAGACTGTGTACAAGCAGGATCACAAACACTGAAGGGAGTCTCCCTTTCCTCCTTCGTGCCCCTGGGCATCCAGCTCGTACTTCCGAAGAACTGTCTCACTTTCGTTTCCTCTCAAGAGCACAATTGTGGAGGACGTTTGCTTTCTTTGCTAGATACTTACAGTGTCGCTTCAAAGAAATCGTATTGATTCTCAGGTTTCCTTCCTCCAAAAGAAGACATGGAACCAATTGTGATCTTCATTGCGCGTGCATCCGCGGCAATGGCATCCCTCTATGGCCAATCTGCCACGTCGAGTTGGGTATTCGTGTTTATACCGGCCGATTTACAGCCTTTCATTTACTTCGAGGTCAAGGACAGGGAAATTCTTCCTCGGTGAGTCCCGACATCTCATGTATGGAGACCATAAGAGCTGCAGACCTCTGAAATTGGTAAGCCGGGCCATTTTATTGCTCGTTCTCAACTGACCTTTCATGAGGAACTACAATGCTGAGACGAGCACATTGTGGCTTCGAATGATGGCAACTAGGCTACCATGCTCCGATGGACTCCGGAATATTACCCTCACAATTCTCTGGACTATGATTGCGGGCAAATTCTGGGGACTGGCCCTTAACGTGGCATGGACATCCAAGAAGCGATGACGCAGGTCAGCCTCACGCAGTAGATCCAATCAGCTTTGTGGCGGTATGAATGGTCTGTCAAAGGTGGATCAGCGACGCGATCTTTCGTTGATACCTTCCAAATAGAAATCTCGGATTTAGGCTGTACAGAGGATGCCATTTGAGCAATTCTTTATAATGCAGAGAAGAGCTGCCCTCCCGCCATGGCATCTCAGCGCGACGACAGGAATTACCCCGGCCCCTGCCCCCGCTTCTAAGAGTCAGTCTATCGATTCAACCTTTATGACAAGCATCTAGTGGCAATGCTAATATAGCTATAGAGCGAAAGAAATGTGGGGAGTGTGGAAATTTCCACAAAGGGGATTGCTGGCCCCTTTGTGACTCCTGCGCGCCTCGCCATCTTGGCGACTGCACCCGGGCCCGCTCGTGGTGGTTTCTCAACATTAAACAAAGTTCCATGATGAATTTCATAAGCAGCATTCTGGGAGGCTCTATGCCTCGTCCCATCATGACGCGTAGGCCGACTTAACTACTGTTTTTACTATTCATCACTCCTAACTATATAAATGCCAGATGGCCGGTGACCTGACTGTACAGCTGGACTATGGCATCCTGATTGGAACACTCTGAAAGTTTGACCACAAGCACGTAGGGATCGACAAAGATGACAATCGGCCGTGGAACACATCTAAGGGTGGTTTCCTACGTCCCCGAGATCTACGAATCGGAAATCCAGTTCGTACGGAGAGTACAACTGCGCCAGATTCCCTCTATCATCACATCCGAATCTGCCTCTCATCTGGCAGTTGACGCGCATGGCCGGTTAGAAGGCCCCTACTAAGGAGGAGAAAGGGAAATCAGTTTGCAACACACAGATAGTATACCATGTGCCCTCTTCTCAAAAGCCACGCGAGGAAATATTTGGCAGAAGGACTAGAGGACCTAAAGGGGAAGGGAGTCTAAAGAGAATCCATTACACGCCTAGGCTCACAATCCAAGCAGCCAAATTTATGATACACAGGGGGCCCCTCAGGCAATTTGGAGCTGTCGACAGTAGGGAAATAGATCAGACAGAGCATCGAATACTGATACCAAGCCTCTGACCAACTGTATCCATTCCGTCAGTGGTCTATATGAGTCAAGAGGTCGATCCTGTAAAGACGCAAATGCCTCGGTAAATAAGAGAATGCATGTAAAGCCCGCTGCATCGGCAACCTTGGTATCTATACTTCCCACGCACTGAGGTCATTAGGCACACAGAGGTCAAGAGAGGGCTTAGGGAACCCCTGGACACAAGCTTAGGAGGAGCCAAGCCTTCAAATCAGGCGCATATTGAAGGCAGAAATATATATATAACAAGTGTTGTATTCCCTGCTGTGGTGA
The DNA here is from genome assembly GCF_018340605.1 of Aspergillus pseudoviridinutans. Classification (NCBI taxonomy): domain Eukaryota; kingdom Fungi; phylum Ascomycota; class Eurotiomycetes; order Eurotiales; family Aspergillaceae; genus Aspergillus; species Aspergillus pseudoviridinutans. The sequence continues at coordinate 1,824,529 of NW_025091281.1, read as the reverse complement.
CCCTACTGCTATCATTCCTACTAGCTAGAGACGGTTGTCTTGGCGCCCTTTGGCAGAGTGGTTTGATGTATGACAACAAGTGTAGCTAACTGCTAAGCTGCCAAGTACTCCGTAGGCAGTGGAGCAGTCTCCGCATAGCCACGGTTTCCATGAGTGGCTGGGACGGAGTATGAGAAAATCCAAATCCGAATCCGCTAAGGACAAGGGCGCTTGCAGCTTTGCCCTACTCCTGGCAAGTACGTGCTTTAAATTGAAAGACTTTATGGTCTGTAGCTAAAGTACCTGGCAAGACCCGGCTTCCTATCATTAAACAAACTCGCGTGCAGGTAGAGGTGTACTACATGGCAGTACGCCTCTATCCAAACCCTTGCGAAGACCATGCTTGCTTTCCAAGCTTAGCAGCTGCATCCGCATGCTTTGCAACCACCAGCACCACACTGATCCCCGCGACTGCAGTCGCTGCTGCTTTTGCACCTGACCCAGTCTCCAAATCCATTGTTTTGGGCTGTCCAGCACCATTCACCAGAGCCAGGCTGAGCGCACGACTTGTAGCAGTATCCACCAACGCTGCAGCCGAGAGAGCTGCCAAACCAGCAGTCGCGCTTTTCGAGGCTCTTCTGAAAGGCACCCTCCGGGTGCTCCTTGCATGTTCGAACCGCATTGGGATCGACACCCTCGGGAAGGTCGGTGACATTCATAACGCCCAGGTCGCCGCAGATAGCCTCTGCCATGGCGTAGGAGAGTTTGGTGCCCGAGACGACGCTGACCATGCCGAAGGCAGTAATGGCACTGACCACTGTGGTTGCCTTCATGTTGGTGTTCTTAGAGGAAACTCTGGGCGAAGAGGAGAGAAAAGTAGAATAAACCGAAGAAGTGACTATGTTTGTTTTAAGATTGCAGTTGTCTTGAGAGGCTTGGATGATGAGGGCTGAATGGCTGTTTGTGAACTGGGAGAAGAGAGAGCTTTATACTCGCAGTTTAGGTGGTCAGATCGCCATACCTGGTAAAGTAGMCTCGTTGAGGCCGCATACTCGAGGGAACCTGGTATTGCTATTCCCGAAGCAGATGATCCCAGTCGATTCTCCAAAGCTGGCTTGCGCAAAGCCCCAAATTAATCAATACAACGGATGATAGATATAACCAACAATATTTCCGCCTGCCTCTTAGATAGGTACCCGCTTAGATTACCCACTCGTCCAAGTCAGCTCTGTCGTTCTTGTGTATGACTACTGTTGGCTATGTGTGTGCGAGTTGGGTTTACAGCTTAATGTGCTCAGAAAAAGGTCATTATTTTCGAATGATACAGATGCGATGAGCGTCAGAGACAGCTAATGTCTATTTATCCATGGGTTGAGAGAAAGTGAACGTTACTTACAGTCTCTCTAGTTATTGACAAAACGCTGACTGGAGTAAACTTGCTGCGGGCTCTCCGTCGGCCAAGACCTATGCCTGTCATCAGTAGGCTTTGACACTAATACTCTTATTGCATCGCTGACTGGCTTCTCATTAGGCAGCAGGTCCGTTGTTGTTGAGACGGTCAACGGACCGCAACACATCAATAGATGGTTCTAGACAGGCTAGCCTAGCTATTTGGATACTGGTTAAACTATGTGAAGCTCAGTATATGGCTCATTGCGGGGGGCATTCGGCGACAGCAAACATCGGTCGATAATGGGCTCTTACGGCGCAGTTATGGTGCATGTCTACTTTCACAGAGTAAGACATAGCTAAAGCAGAATTAAGCTAGCATTAAGTGTCCCTCTTAGCGCTGTTTATCTACTTCCCTCCAGCATGACTCAAGAAAGTGGGCCCTCAGGGTCCTTTCAAGGTTTTAAATGTCCCTCATCGCAAACAGGGTTACTTTTATAGGTACTGTGCATTTACTAAGGTAGAAATGGGCATGGCTTCTAACAGCCATGTCGATTTAGTCACGTTAAGGACGGTGATGATTTTCTGTCAATGCTGCTAATAATAATGCTACATCAGGCCACTTGGGCCCCACTTAGTTCACAGTGTACAACAACCAGATTGCTGCTTCCTTGTCCCATTATGTGACGTTACTAGCAAGTTATTGATTATTTGACAGGTTGAKGTAGCAAGTCTATGATACAGTATGGCACCTTGGACTATCATTTTCTACTTAGCTACCTAGTGGCGTAGGTATGTGGATAGGCTTTACGTATCCATACCTCCTCCCAGCGTGGTTGTCATATTAGTGTGCTTTTCCCACAAAGTACGGATAACTTCCGTAACATAATAATAGGGGTACAATGCGAATACGCTGTCTAGCCCAATGCTACACTCGGACGGTCGAGTATTCGAATGTCGACCCACTCGTTCTTGGGAGTTCTACTAGGAGTGTCTAAGTTTACTAGTCTTTCTTGGAGAGTCAGAAAATGAACGTAATTCTTCCAGTCTGGCCCTGGTATAAACTAGGGTACAATACATGCTCTGCACTCGACTTCAGCTGCTAGTGTCCGAATGAACGCGTCTATGGCGACTCCTCAGGAGAATTGCCTGCTCCAGTCCCTTCATGCTCTTTCCTCTTCGCCTGCGAATATGCTTCCCAACTCTGGTTCACGAGTCTCCGTCTCTCCGCAGCCTCCTCCTCGCTTGGTTTTGTCGGCAGGATTCCTGGCGCTGGATGGAATAGTGCTTCTTGACTTGTAACCTTTGTGCCGTCCACGCCATGGAAGTCCTCTTTTTGGGCCTGGTCAAAGGGCATAACGTCTAGAATATTCTTAATCTGTTCGGGGTCGAGGCCGCGCGCATCGACAACCTCGTAGTCACCTGAGATCGTACGCAATACGCCATCCTTGCCGAGGTGGGTGAAACCCTTGCCAGAGGGATCGCGCTTCATGTATTTCACGAAGTCAGGGAGTTTCTGGACATCCATCGTGTTAGCTCTGTATTCTGGGATACTGGTCTTGGTCGAGATGTCCGAGAACTCCATGTATCGCAGTACATGGGTCTCTCTCAGACTATTGCTTACCCTGCAGCTCATATTGGAATCAGTATCAGTAGATTTTGATGACCGGAATGTCTCAACAGACGTCAAATGTTATTAAATATATTAGTCCTAAGGACCCTCGCCAAGTGGGGGGTTGATGGCGGCGCCGAGGTCCACTTCTTTAGGCAAATTCGGTTGGGTTATGATTTTCGGCCCAAACTGTTTGGGATCGATCTCCGGAGTCCCGAGTAGTACTTTTGTCGGAAACTTGTCTTCACCGAAGGGCATGAATAGGTAACTAACTAGTTATTGTCCGGGGCGGGGAAGCACTAAGGTTGCCTGTTATTTACTCTATCATAACGCTATTATTCATTAAAAAGGTGCCTCCCCATTTGTCGTTAACTAGAATCCCCGAATCCCCTCTTGGCACGCGTAAGCGTAGGCCATTTCAGTCTGGATGATCGCCTGCGGGAAAGATACAGCACATTAAGGGAGAGACTGAGAGACTAACAAGAGCAAGATTCAGCATTCTTCATGCTCAAGTTGCAGTGGAAATGTATACATTAAGTTAGGCAGGGTTGATAATAATTTGTTGGTAGGTAGAACCAACACTGCCAAGGTAAAGCCATGTATTTGATCAATAAGAGTAATAGTCTCGTACTCATGTTGGGGACTGAACTGTATGATCGTATGATACTGATAATGATGATGATACCCATCCTAGAGAGCCTTTCTTAGAGCATTTAGCGTCATTCTAGTCTTACTTCTGAAAGCAATTTTGTGCTTTAGGCGGGTAACACCGCCCCAAAAGAAGCATACCCTCACAGGCGCATCCATACTAGTGAACCAGGGTCCCTGTGCTAGGACCAGCATAATTCAAAGAAAGAAAATAGGATGAGAGAAGCGTCTTCGGAGTGTCCGGATTGGCCCCGTAACGAGACGCCAGAGTCCAACCTCCCTCCGTACAGTAGTTATAGTAGTATATATATCAGAGATCGTCTTAAAAATATAGTCTCAAACAATCTTTGAATCCATTCACTTCATCCTAGCAACCTGATAGACACTCATTCCTTTTCGCTTTCCTCTGGCTCTTTCTCTGCAGAACACAATGAAGGTCCCATTCTCCAGCGTTCTACTCGCGACGTTGGCTGTCACCCCTTCCCTCGGGTCTCTTTTCGAGCACCAGAGCGACGTATTAGCTGCTATCAAGGTACGGCTTCACATCCAGGTCCTTTTGCTGGGTTCTACCAATTAGCTGACAATATATAACAAGGACCTTGCCAGAGACCCCAATTCCCGAGGCTGGATCCAGCTCAGCGATACCGGACACAGGATTCAGAGCGTCAACGGAAAGGGAGTAGTCCTGGACGAGATCCAGTTGACTGCTGCGCAGGAAGCTGAACTCCGCAGTTCGTTCGCCGCGCAGGTGGACCAGATCATGGCTCATTCAGATTCCTCACCCGCGTTTACTAAGGAGGAGCGTTCTCTTCTCGACAAGAAAAGTCCCGGTTGTGCGGACTGGGCTAGTCTCTGTGACGAACCCTATGACTGCTACAAGTGGAACTGCGATGACTGCTTTAAAATCAATCCTATTGGGTCGTGCTACAGCTACTCTTGAAAGTTGCAGTACAGGGCCACAGATAACTGCCATCCTCTCGCAAAGCATCTCTCAGCCGCGGGAGGGAAGCTTGGCTGGACCCTCTCCTGTTACTTTTGAATACGTATGGTATGCCTGGGGGAGACAAACGAAGCAGGCAATATTGTATAGGTTTCTGGGGCTTTCTGCGATTCAATTGAAGATACTGGTATAAATTGTTATTGATCGAATGTAAGGCATCATTTTCCCGACTAGAAATCCAGCCGCATTATAAGTCAGCGCCATGTCGACAAAATGGAACACTTTGAGGGACTTGCATGGCAAATTGCTTTGCTGCGTTGACAATCTCTATCTGGTATGTCCGGTACTCCTTGTTTGTAGAGGTGTTGTCAGAGTCCTATCTCCCCTGTGCGCATCTGGATGATGGTTGTACTAATTGCCTGGTGAAGGCTCTGGTGGACTCTTAGTACCTGCTTTAGTGAGGTTAGTGTTAGGTTGTAAACTGTCCTGCCATGGGGGCTGGACTGCTAGTCTTATTCCTACTAAATATTTACTATCTCTCTTATTATTAAATTTCATGGCTGTTTGGAGGAGTCTCTGATGTGCTAATTGGAGTATAGTCTCATTGGTTATAATTTCCTTCCTCCTGTTGCGCTGGGTATTGACCTGCTGCTATCCGCTTGCTTCTTTTGCTACTGTATTAGCTTGTTTATTTCTCTTGAGGCCCCTATGTGAGGGTATTCATCAGAAATGTATGATGAGTGTATGTATATGCTTTATCTAAGGCAACTAGGATAGTCTCTAGGATATATTGCCCTGACTGCTGCGCTGGGTTTTCTAGTGCTTGTTATACTGCTTAGTTATTAGTGAAAATTATTGCGTGTTGTATTTAGCAGAATAGGATAATTATTAGGGCTAGTAAGATCCCTGTAATTTAGTGGTGTAGACTTGCTGCCCTGGGTTATTCTCCTATATATACTAATTATGTCTTGTAATACTAGGGGCAGACTGCTACTGCTCTAACTCTGCTCTTTATGCCACTGCTATCTATGTACCCCGCTATTATAGATTAGCTGTGCTTTATTACTGCTCTATACTACTCTGTGTGATTTCTGTATTCTTATTAATTATTACCTCTAGTGGCATCCAGTATGGCGCTGTGATGAATAGTTAGATGCTCTGCAGGCTTAAAGCATATTTACCTAAGTTTATAGATAACTAGCTTGTTAATCCCTTCTAGAGGACTCCACTCCTATAGGCATCAGCTGGAGTGTATATGTCCCTGTATCCTAGACTCATTGCTATGTGCTCTTATTATCTCTGTGGTCTTACTTGTCTAGATCCATAGAAAGAATACTATTAGCTACTTCTCTAGTACCTGTTGCATGGGGAGCAGGTGAGTCTATGTTTAATACTGTTATTGCCATGGCCCTAAATAATTTGATTTAAATCTGAAGTTAGCAGAGGTCATTCTGCATTAAGCATATACCAGGCAGAGCATCCATAGAGGATTGCAGGAATTATAATTGCTTGCTAGATCTAGTATAACTGTGGTAGACCTGCTCCCCATGTGCTTCCTGCTAGTGTTGCCAGAGGTACTAGGAGAGGGGTAGTTTTCTCCTGGATGTGCTTGATCTGTTCTTCCTATCTAAGTGCTAAGTTTAGAGTGATGCCTAAGTATGTGGCAGTGTGGGTGGGCTGGACTACTATGTCTTTATGTTTCTGTTGTATTGAATCTTGCCCTGGATTGGCTGAATTGGATGAGCTGGTACTTCGCCGGTGAAAACCTTGGCCTGTGTGTCCTAGCCTAGCTCTCTGCTCTTTAGTGTGCCTGTTCTAGCTTTTGGCTGCTTTGTTCTGCTGACGTGCTCCTGGTACAGGCGTTGAGAGTAGTGAGCCATATCAACGCCCCTATATATGACGCGATTTCCAACGAGGCAGATGGCGTCAGCAGATAGACACCGACACTGCTAGCACACTGTTACACATTGTATTCGACCCACAGCACTGGCCCTTTCGGTGATTCTAGTTCTGGACCAGGCCAGAGACGAAGGAACCGCGGAGACATTTTTATGTCCGGTCCAGTATGTGTATCCAACTCTACTGCTATTACCTTCACGTACGGACTTCTGTATCCTATCATAACTCCACCAATCCCGATTCTGGCCCCTCTGATATCGCGATTAACGCCTCACAGCACGCTCTCATACTTGTCAATATGGACCGTACGATCGACGCCCCTTCCCGAGTTGGAGAGACTGGATCATCTCAGCGCAAGGGTTGAAAGACGTGTCCCAGCTTTCAAAACCACCCGGTTCAACTGGAGAATTTTCAGAATGCATCCGAGCAGGATAGAGCTCATCTAGTTGAGTCTAGCAGCGACAAATTTATGCGAAAGGGTCAAGATTTAGTAAAGAGAACAGCAAGGCAGAGCAACCAGCAAGGTTGCACACTGGCTATTGAGCATCAACGCTATCTAGTATGATGGCAATCCGGCGTGGGATGATAAGTCTGGGATAGATTCAACAGTTTTTGAACAGCGATGGCGCCAAGGTGATATTAAAAGGTTCGGTATTAGCTCAATACCTAACATTCCAAAATAGAGTGGCGCAAACACCGGTGACTACTCGATTCTACCATTAAGTTTACATCGATCATTTGATATTTCGCTTTAACCTCCTTCTCTTAGCAGTGCCCTTTCCAGTCAAGTGTCTAATCAGTTTGGACCAGTTCTGTTGGCCGTTGCATAAAGCTCCAAGATCCAGCTAGTTACGGGACCATTCTGTAGACTCCCCAGTCACTTTGGCGGTAATCATTGATGCTGGCGCTGTACGTACGGGAGGCAAACACGCAATTGGAAAATTAGTTCACTTTCTCAATCCCAGATCATCGAAACCTACAGGTCTCGAAATAAGCTCAATGAGGCAAGTGACTATTTGCAATAGAAGCCGGAATCCAAGACGCGAGATTCTTAGTGAATCTCGTGAGCGACCGGTCCTCCGGGATAGACTGCCCGAGCCATCTCCTGAGTTGCTCCTGTGCGGAATGGCAGTTATTATTGCGTGAATCATACTTGATCTCTCGCGTATACACCTCCAAGAAGTTGCGCGCTTCGTCAACGGTGCAGATTCTACTGACAGCTTCGCCACAAAGCTGCTTTGTCCATTTCATACCGGCCATAGTTATCACTTGGTGGCCGTCAAGAACTTCGTCGACAAGAACTTCAACTTCTTGGAAGCCTATTGTCGATTTGCGCGAGTCAGCTTCGGGAAAGTTACCAACAAGAGCACCAAGAGACTTCACCGTAAGTCTCCTTTATACTTAGAGAAGGTCATCAATAAATAATAGTAAACCATACCAACAGCCTCATTGCCAACTAGTCTTTCAATAAGAAAGTACCTGCCATCGCGGGTAAGGAGAAGCAGCCCCGAATGTGCAAGGATATCTCGCCCGAACAACATTCCATCTAGAGCTCGGCGAACGACAAAGGTGCGGTCAATTTGCTATTTGAGGGTGTCAGCATGGTCACCCAGCAGACGAGCGGGTTGGATCGGAGTAGTACATTTCCAGCCATTATACCTATGCCTATAACCTGAGGAGTCGTGTTTGCTACAGATAGTAGTGCTCCGGGTGGCACAACCATGAAAGTATCAGCCGTTGACCACCAGGATTACCCCTCTTTTCTAGGTAATTGTGGAAATGCAATGCACTATGGCTGTGGAGCACGTGGCTATATATTTGGCTTGTTTAGGCAGCCCTTGATGGACATAAGAGCTTTAGATTGCGAATATGCAATTACCTCTCCCTAATGCAGTACAACATTGAGACTAGGAATCTGAATTTATCGTAACTATCGCAGAGCGCTTGCTACAGTGATCTGACTGACGGTCAGGTGAGTCGAAGCGGGGTTGCCCAAGAAGAAGCTGGGCGCTTAGCTATAAACCGGGACACGCTGAAGGAGCTACATTCTCTTTCCGTCATCTTTCCCGAGCTTGCTCTTCAACACTCACACCATAATGAACGACTGTACCTCTCACCAGCCGGCCGCTTGTGCAGAAGGCTTTGGGGTTAGCGATCCTTCCAGCTACCAAGGCGCGCCAGTCCACAGTGCTGTACCGGCTACAGAGGAAGAATGGAAAGCCCTCTTAAAGAACAACACCTCTTGTTTGAAGGGGATTATCGTCTCGCGACAGGGGGGTGTTCCAGAGATGGCTCAGTATACGGGTCTGTCCATCACCAGTTGCAGTTCGTGGGGCACCTTCTAACGCCAGTTAAATCCTTTAGCTTTCGAATTCAATTACGGCGCCAAGGGACCCCAACACGTCCAGGACGAGAAGACCGAGATCCAAACTATAAGGATTGAGAGCGAGAGCGAATGTCAGAGTATTCATATGGGCATCTCTCAACAAGAGCTGGAGGTTTTTATGTAGTGCCTCTACATCACTGTGGATGGAATTGCCTCTGACTTGATGCATAGGAAGACCATTGCTGCAGACGGTAGGCTGGACTTTCGGGCTCGACACGCATCTTTCAATCAACATAAGCAGTCATCCAAGACGCAGAAGCTAGAAATCTCACACCGGGTTAGTATAGCGCGTATTGAGTTCACAGCAAGCGACCTCTAACATTTATCACTCGCCAGCATCCAAAATTCATTCTTTTCTTGGATCAAAGGTCCCTGGCGATAACTGAACACTGCAAGTCTCAGCTTACGTCTCTCAAGGGATCTGACGACAAGAGACAAGCTCTAGCATTTTTAGAAGACTTCGGTACGCCAAAATGGAACTTCTTTATAGCCGCTAGATGAAAACTAACTTCTTAAGGCGAGGGATTTGCAATGCAGGCCACTATTGGTGGCCGTCTTTTCCACAGTGAAAACGTCAGCATGTTAAAAGGCAACACTCTAGAACAGAGAGAAAACAGTTTAAAAATTGCGGCCAAGGCATCGTTGTCCTCCAAAGATTCATTGTCTAAGGGGGCTTCAATTACCTCGGGGACACAAACACTTCACACAGACCGCTCCCAGATTAGATCCGTATCTGAAGGCATGTTTTGGTGCGGTGTTGGGGGTGACCCATGTCTATACGAGGAGTAAGTCTTCTAACCAGCTCAATTACGGGCATTTGAGAATAAGGTCTAATTTCCTACGTTCATGAACTTAGCCCTAGAGCGTGGATGCTTTCCATGAAAGAAGATAAATCCAGATGGAAAATCATTGAGGTATGTTGGTGGCCATTATGATAACGCGGACACATTAATAAGCCAGGACAGAAGAGGCACATCGTATCACTCCCAGTGGCCTTGGGGAGATTCAGTGGCTTTGAATGGGTCCCAGAGAAATTTGAACAACTACTAAAACCCGCGGTCCCGAGTGTGCCTCGCCTGGCCCTACCCGATGATTCACATATTGGCCTATCATCTTTTGCGATCACTAGCCGATTAACAATCTACAACAACAAGGATTGGCGTGTGGTCGCGTTTCAGGATGAGGCAGGATGTATCAAATATGGCTTTATTAACACATCAGAGGATCGATCTATGACAGATGTTCTCTTTGTAGACGCAATTGCCCGTGCACGTCTCAACACCCCTCTCCTTATATGCCCCAGGACCCTACGTAACAGACTCAGGATTATATATGTGACCGAGGACGGATTCCTGGCAGACCAAGTCTTGCATGAAGGCACTGGTGCCTGGGATTATGGGCCTCTCATTGACCATCGACTTGAAGTCGCCCCCCACTCAAATCTCGCCAGTTCTGCAGAAGATGGATATACAGAAGATGGACTTTCCGTTTGCTTCGAAGACTCGAAGGGGAATCTGTGCCTTGTTAATCCAGATAAAGGTACAGAGTGTCTGAATCACGGCAGGGACCTCAATTTCCTGCCAGGAACAGCTCTGACAATCAGAAGCTGGGAGAGTTACACAGGGCCACTTGGCTTGGGACCTGTCAATAATCATCTGGCGGTTGGTTTCCAAGACCGAGATGGGAGACTGATGTCGCTCCAGAGACAGACGGGAGTAAGCGGCTGTACCAACTGGATTTTATCACAAATCGTCCCCCCATCTGTCTCGGAGGGTCTTCCCTTCAAGCCATGGACTCGAAGCAACTGCCTGTTCTCGCTTCGCCCAGGTTCTCCGCCACAAATCGAGCACGTTCTCTTTCCTGATGCATTAAACCAAATAGTGTGCCATGCTCGCGACAACACTGGGTGTTTGGTCAGACATTCGAATCCAGTCTGTATGATCTGGGAAAGGTCTCGATATGCATATAAGGATCGAGCCTTGGTATACATGTCGTTAAATGGGCAGGTCGAATGCACAGAACTGCATGGGGATCCTCTCACCACAAGAACACGGGCTATCTTCCAACTTCGGTGCCTAAAACGACACCATTCTCAGTTTCATCGTACGTTGGGTGAAATACATTGGTAGAGACGGCTGACTTTAGCTCTTAGTCAACTACAAAAATTTTTTCCTGATATTGATAACTAAACTAATGCTCTGCAACTCTAAACTAAGGACTGGCGTGCAAAAGGCACTTGATCATGCCCTTGAAATTATGTCACAATTACTCAGGGAGCTATTTGAGAAACTATTCAACTGCTGCCCAGGCTTGACCGACCTAGCTGTTAAACTTAACCTCTGTGACGGCGATCGGTGCTTAGAAGAATGTGAACATGGTCGTCAAGATACCCAACATAATTCAATTACTGCCTCTTCTAAAAAAAGTCAGAATTAGTTCGCCTTTGGACCTTGTTGATCACCAGGCCGGACTCATGAGTCTTAGGTTTAAAGCTCGGGTAGCACTAAATAATTTTCGCTTTTTCCTTCCTCTGTTTTCTAATCTTCTCTACAAAAGGAGGGCCTGGTAGAGGCATGTCACACGCCTGAACCTAACACTAGGGCTGATCGGTGCAACATCAGATGTTGCTCAGATCTGTGGAGTTGGGTTTATTCAGAACCTACATGGCGGTGGTTGACTAGAAGGGAAGCGGTTACACCCCAGCAATTCCTTACATTTCCAGTTTTTTGTCTCCATGCACCAAGCTGAAGAAGATCAGTGGTGCCCGTGCACAGAAAGCAGGATCATAAGGAAATGGCGAAGATCTTCAGGAACGTGGAATGGTTCAATGCCAACTGCGGGGAGAAGATGTCTCCATGCACCAGAATGAACATTATCGATGCTATGGACGAAGTATCTAGCTACTTGAGAAAGACGCCATTGAATCAGAATATCTCCTGGATTATGCGCGCACAGGGGGTTAAGCTGGAATTTAACACGGCGTCTGTGGACTTGAAACTTGTAGAATACTATTCTAGTAGCTCTGCTAGACTTTATACCACTAGATCACTTCTATTTCTAGTTACCATGATACCCATGTGCTTATTGCTTGGCTCCACACTCTTGGACTCTGACGGCCCCCAAAGCCGACCGTGCGAATCCGAAAGTACCCTAGATGAAGAATGGCACGATCTTACTATTGGTAAGCTTAATATGCAGGAGCTGGCACGCCTAACGTGTCATCAGTTAGTGGTTTCAAATGCAGCAGTCTCATGACCTATCCAAAGTCAAATCCGTCCATGTCGTCATAACCCCGTCTTACTTATAAGAAGCTCCCACCCCCTACCTTACCCAATATCCATCAACCCAAGTGTCAATTTCCATTATTCTCTATACTGAAAACCTACAACTGTAATTGACACAATGAGCGAATATCCGACCGCGTTCCGCGCAGCTCAAGTCCTAGGCTTGACAGGCGCCGCCTGGCTCTCAGGTCCTTCCCCCATCCGCAAAACACAAATAGCCAGAAACTGACAGAAACAGGCAATATGTTCGCCCTAAGCCTTATCACCACCCCGGCCCTCGTCCAATCCCTCCACGAAAAACAAGTCACCCCGTCCACCGCTGCCAAATTATGGGCCAACATCTACAATACCGGCAAGTTGCAGAACCCGCCCATCGCGGCCGCGACCGCCGCAGTCTTGTTCTACCTGGCCTGGGCTGTCCGTGATGGAACGGCATTGTCGCTGTTGGTGGGGCCGAATAGTAGTTTGTTGTATGCTGCTTCGGGGGCGTTGACCGTGGGTATTGTTCCGTTTACGCTTACGTTTATGATGGGGACGAATCGGGAGCTGGAGGCAAAGGTGGGGTCCAAGGATGAGATTGAGGCGACGAGGACGGAGGTCGAGTCGCTTTTGGAGAGATCGGGGGTGCTGAATGCTGTGAGGGGAGGGTTGCCTCTGGTTGGGGCGGTGGCTGCGGCGCTTGCTGCGATTGCTTGATTTCAGTCTGCTCGTATATTATTAGGAGCGGAGGTCTGTTATGCTAAGCATTGAGTTTTGTCAAATGGCGCTCGTGGCGTTGTCATGTTGTTTATTCCATGTGATAAAATTATCAGATTTCTCTTCTCTTTCCGCACTAGGCAATTTTTTTTTGTGAATTAATGAGAAAGAAACATGTCCCTCGATGGAACATGTTGGAACGGGGATTCCCAGTCATCATCAATGCCGCGGTTTTCATCCTAACCCCCCAGACACGGAGTGAACCTCTAAATCCTTCTGCTTATGACCTCCCCGACTGTCTTTGTCGCTGGCTGCAGGGGATGAGGTCCCTCTCGCGGTGTCGCGAAGATGAAGATGAGCCGTCTTCCGCTTAAACTTCTTTGTCTACCTCCCTCGACGGAGATGGCGAGTGGGTTGTCCTCTATCTCAGCACAGAGATAGTCAGGGTAATCCCGGCTTGGACTGGCGGCTCAGGGGCTGCAGCCCGGCGCGCATTGGCAGAGGCACTTGATTGCAGTCATTCTTCAAGCGCTCGCAGCGCTTGCGCTTCTGGTTTTGCACGCGGCAAAAGAGCCCTTGTGCTGCTTTCCGCAGAAAAAGTCGCTCACACTATCAACGGGGCCTTCAACAACGCTTTAGCTCTGTCATTACGCCCGGGCCGTCCCACTCCCGTTGCCCGGACGCCTACGAGCAGTTGCGCCTTTACAATTGGTCTTTTCGGGGGGTTTTCATGTCTTTTCGGAGTAATGGGGAGAGCCCATCTCAAGGCTTCCAAGGCATCTTCTTGAGGCTGCAGGTTGACCGGATTACACGCCTTGCGACGAATTGTTAGTGTGTGGATGTGTGGATGGGTAGCTACTCGTGAGTCATGTGTAGGCAGCAAGCCAGAACCTCAATGCCACACTCGGAGTGGAACTGATAATAAACGGGCTGTATTGGTCTTGGGGGGGTTTCAATGCAGGAATCTCGGCCAGTCTCCCATTAGGCCGTCGGAAAACTGAGATGCGGGCCTTTTTCCGCAGCATCGGGGGATTTGCCAGCCTAAGCTCAGGTACCCACAGCGAGCACCACCCCTGTTTTGTCGCTGTATCTACAGTGTTCGAGGATGTGTGGTTGATTCTGAAATCACTAGCACTCTAAAATACATCGCTTAACCCAGGCAACGTTCTCGGGGGTCGGGACTTATACTTGCCGACCGCCGCCATCTTGAGATTGATACGGACCACTACAAGCCCCACACCAGGTGCTTCCGCCCACTCATTCATGTTGGTTGCAAGCAGATGCGTGCATGAGTACATGCTGGTATGTAGTAACTTTGGTAGCTCCTAATGGCCGTACAGTCAGTGACCAGGCTGAAGCGCCGTCTTGCCGTGCCTACTGCTGCTTATCCACACTGAGTGATCCCATTTTACGTCAGGAGATAGTGATCCATTTGACTATTTACATGGTCACTCTCCCGCACTACAGGCACTGCAACCAAAACACGCAAAGATAAATAGAGCCCACAGTCTGAGACAATGGCAGCGCCACCGCCCTCGTACACCAAGGTCACTCACTCTGCCACATATGCTGGCATCGATCCAACTCAGCCCGGCCTCTCCACTGCGGGCAAGGTTGTGGTGATCACTGGCGCATCTGGGGGCATTGGCCAGGCCACAGCCTCATCCTTTGCTGCGTCGGGTCCACGAGCCCTTATCCTTCTCGGTCGACGCGCCGACGCCCTGGCGGAAACCGCGAGGATTGTTCGCGCCAGCCACGCAGATGTGACGATTCAAACTCACACGGCTGAGCTGTGCGACGCTTCGAGCGTACGTAATGCCATGAACAAAGTGGCTGCCGAGTTCGGCGGCATCGACATCCTCGTCCATTGTGCCGGCGTCCTGGCCCCCGTTGTTCCCCTTCTGGAGGCCGATCCAGCTGCTTTCCTGGACGGTTACAAGACTACCGTTGTCGGTACGCTGGTGACGGCACAGGCCGTCGTCCTGGCAAACAAGACAGTCACAGCCAAGGAGGACAAGGCAGTCACCTTTATCAATCTAACCACGGCCGGCATCCTGTTCCCCCCTTTCCCCGGCATGGGCGCCTACGTGAGCAGCAAGATGGCCGCCGTCAAGCTCTTAGAGGCCTTTGCCGCCGAGAACCCGCAAGTTCGTCTTCACAATGTGCATCCCGGCCTCCTCAAAACGGCCATGTCTGCCAAGCTGGCCGAGACGATCAAATTGCCATATGCGTATGATGACAGTAAGTATAAACTGGTCCTGTCCTTTGTGCCAGTCTGTCTCTGTATCCAAGTAGCTAACGATCGTTCTTTCTTTTTTTCCTTTCGCAGTCTCGCTTCCCGCCGATTTCCTTGTCTGGATTGCCTCCCCTGAAGCCGAGTTTCTCAAAAATAAGCTCGTCTTTGCCTCTTGGGACGTTGATGAGCTCAAGGGTCGCAAGAAGGAGATTGTCGGTGGCCCTCCCGGAACTGGTGAGCTCTGGCTCGGCTACCACGGATTCCCACGATTTATGGCTGGCCAGCCTTTGCCAGGCACCCAGTAGACGACCGGTAGTCACCATCTCAGACTGAAGGGACTGTGCATGCGCGCGTCAAATAGCTATCTGTCAATGAATCAGTTGCTCACATAATATAGCTGGAGTATTTGATCTATCTTTTAGACCCCCGCTGGTAGAAGAATCCTTTCATAATTGCCTCCATGCACTAAGAATATGAAAGGAGGATTACTGCCAGGGCCTTTCAGAGCACAACAGCTTTCTAGGCTGAGTCACAAGGTAGACATCCAGAGGTATCATCCAGGGGACGAAAACCAACAGAAACTAGAAAATAAACAGTGTTTATTGGACGCGGACGGGTAAAGTCTAACCTGCAGTAGCTTTGCGGGTGAACCGTGGTACTGGGACCATCAGACCAATCAGAAGCGCCTTTCTATGCGGCGAGCTCTTTTTGGACGTGGATACACAGAAAGTTGACACTTCCACCTTTAGTGCTTATTCTTACTTGTTTGTCCTTGGCCAGCCCCTAGACCTGCATTTGCCTAATGTAGGCAAGGACGTGGCTCTTCGGAAGACAAGGATTCTCGTTATATTGTGTCAGGCTATCTATTCTTCTTCCCAATAGAGAGCAAGCTCGTAGCGCTTACGCCAAGTCATCACTATTGAGATAACCCTGAGCCAGTTGATAATAGTAGAGACTGGTGGGGGTTGGCAGCCCGTGCATTCACTCATATATTCGAGTGCTATTTATTCTCACATTCTTCCCCAAGAAGCATCTCAACTCAAATAGTCAGACTGCGGGCAGGATCATAGTCAGATTGCTTTGAGCCAAGCCAAGAACAAAGTGAGGGCGGATAGAGGTCTAAATCCTTCCAAGCAGACACCAGATTAGCCACAAATCATATTCACCCTGCTCTGCGGGCGTCTCCTAATACTACCTTATGTACAAGTTCAGACAGGAGTTATCTTACGCGCTTGGCATCCAACGCAATCCCCCGCCCCCGCGATCCACCCCGGTTGGATCTGGACCTCCCCCAAGGCTGAAGCCGTCACTACTTGAGGCCGCCTATCCCACCATGGCATAGATTTCAAAGTTAATAAAAACAGCCACTTCGCGTTTAACTCAGCTTTCTCTCCCAGCTAGACGACCTCTCTCCCACACAAAGTCGAATTCCACAATGTTTGGAACTCTGCGCTACCTGCCCGAGAACAAGACTGGGGAGTTCCTCGAGCGTGAATCAGGGGTGGTGGGAAAAGCGCCGACCAACAAACCTCAGCACTCGGCCTGCGATAATTGCAGGGTAAAAAAGGTATGGATGATTTCTAGTGCTGCCCAAAAAAAAGGTCTTGCTTAATATATTGCAATCACCGCCCCCAAATTCCAAACCAATTAACCGGGGACCATTCATAAACGCGCCCAAATAGATTCGCTGCAGTGGCCGAAGAGCGGGATGTTCGCGGTGCAAGACCCTTTCCCTCCCCTGCAGCTATACCCACGTCCCCACGCGGAAATGCAAGAGGA
This sequence comes from Aspergillus pseudoviridinutans, assembly GCF_018340605.1. NCBI lineage: Eukaryota > Fungi > Ascomycota > Eurotiomycetes > Eurotiales > Aspergillaceae > Aspergillus > Aspergillus pseudoviridinutans. Next base: position 1,807,681 of record NW_025091281.1, on the reverse strand, counting down.
AGCCAGCGCCCGACTCGCAGAAAAAGGACCGCAATAATGAGAACGAGAGCTGTCTGGGGCCTAGCGCGGCCCCCGGCCGATCTCCCGCAAGGGAGGATGCAGCCACAGCTGTGGTGCAGCCCTCCCTATTGACCATGGAACCACTACCGCATACAGTAGACKAGAATTACATCAGGCTGGACAAGGCAATGCACCGGGTGCAAGGGAACTCCGACTTGGTGCTGGATCCGATGTTGAAGGAGATCTCGACCTGGTCCAGTTGTCTCGACTGGTCTCCAGGAGGGGAGGGCACATACATGCCGGACTCCGACTATCCGATGACAGGGAATCCACACCTCCCCGCCGATCCCTTCCCTGCTGGGTAGGTATACTAAACACCGTACTCTTGTCGGTCCAGAAATAAAATTACTGATGGACGACAGTTACCCTGGGTTGGGAAATACTGTACAGCCGCCGCCGCCCATTGCCCGTGGGTTCACCCTACCGGATCTGCTTCCGACTCCACCGTTGACCCATATCCTTGCCTCCACCGGGAGCGCAAACCGATCAAGTGAGAATACTTGCGAGATTGCTATGGAAGAGCAACCTTCGTGCTCATGCCTGAACTCGGCCGTTTTCCTCCTGGACGAACTGGAGTCGCCCCATGATGACAGGGGCCCCGGCGAGCAAGGGAGTCTCGACTCAATCCTTTCGATTTACCAGGCGGTGCTCCTCCTGTGCAAGCGCATGATCAACTGCGACGCCTGCCCACGGAAGTCGGAGAATATGATGGTGCTCACCATGGTGCTGGAGCGATTGGCCATTCTGTGCGGGGAGGCGATTGACGCTTTTATCGCCCGGAGGGAAGCCAACGGGCCTGGGCCTGTCGCCATGATGGAGAAGCAGCCGTTGGTCCTGGGCGAGTACGAGATCGAGGGGGGAGACTACGAGGTCATGATGGGGATGCTAGTGACACGGCGGCTGTCGGAATTAGAAAGCCTGTTAGCACGCATGAAGATGATCAGCTCCCTCACCCGCCGCGCTCACCAGCAGGCCAGAATGGCGCGCGTGGATCAACATGTTCAGAACTTGTTTCGGAAGCTCGCTTCCGTCTGCCCTCTGGTCTCCGAATGAGCTGGAATGGCACAGGGATGTGGCCGTGCATCTCTGGTGGGTTAAGCTCAATCTCAAGACGCAGGTGCTTCCACGGCCAAATGCGTGTGAAGGTGTAAGGTTGAATAGACAGCCTTGTGCTACGTGGAGAACATTGAACCTAGTCGAGAGTAAAAGTGATAGCATATCATGAACAGACCTAGTCGTTTTTTACGGTATATCCCGTCCATGCAATGCTCTTTCAAGGCAGCTTGTCCAGCCCAGTTCCCCCTTTCATTGCTCGGTCCTACGAGACACATATCAGTAACAAATTCATGTCGAAGAGGAATGAAAAATGGAAGAACACAGTGGCGCTCACTAAAATACCTGTTGGCATATACGTTGACATGAACCTCACCATGGAAGCCATAGCTCCACGCCACACAGGTCCTGAGGCTCCGCCCAAGATATCCTCAACAACCTCGCGAGCAAAGTCTGCCGGCGCGCTCTTATTTGAGACATCCTTCCCGACACCGCGTGCTTGAATCTCGGGGAGTGCTTTTTGGTAAAGTGAGTTTTCGGGCAGGGTCAGGTTCGAATGCGACATGACATTTGTGGCGACGGAGCCAGTGACGAGAGAGATAACCCGGATATTAAAGGGCTGTACTTCCAACCGGAGAGTCTCGCTCCAAGACATCAGAGCGGCCTTTGAGGCGTTGTAGACACCTGGTGCAAACGAATCAGCGGGTAATTCCTTTTTCCCCCTTTTTATCGCACCGGCCTGGGTAGAGAAGCCTTACTCATCCACGGAGCGTACAAGAAGCCCGAGATAGAACAGACGTTCACGAGGGTACTGCCATTCTTGGCAGCCTGCAGCAACGGCATGAACGCCTGGGTGACAGCGAAGACACCCCAGAAATTGACATCAAAAAGACGCTTGGCCTCGTCGATCGAGGTGTCCAGCGCAGGATAGACGAGGGATTGGCCGGCGTTGTTGATGAGGATGTCGAGGGAGTCACCATGCGAAGACAGATCCTGTCGAACTGTATTGACGGCAGCGGCAATGCTGGCGGGGTCGACAACGTCGAGGGTAACAAGAGAAACATTGGGAAGTTTAGCAAGATGGTTCATCTTGGCTGGGGAGCGGGCGGTCGCATAGACTCTCAGCCCTTGGGCGTGGAGTTCCTCCACCAGGGCCGAGCCGATACCGCCGGCGCTGCAGCCGGTGACGAGGGCGCAACGTGGCATTGTTCTTGAAATCACCGGTGAAGAAGGGAGAAAGAGGGAACAAAGATGCAAGGGAGAAGCGGATGGGAGAAGGGAGTGGAAAAGAAAATATTGGACTTTTGGGTTTTCCTTTCGTTCTTTTTTGCTTGCCTTTTCCCTCCTCCCCAACCGCTAGGAAGGGAAAGTTCCGGAGTCGACTAGGAAAGGTAGCTAGCGAGCCCAGTAGCTAGTAACTGGCCGGCTTTGCTGCCAGGTAGAATGTACTCTCAAAACCAACAAGGGTCTCTTTTATTCTCATAGATGCTAGGCGAATTCGGAACTTTCCTTGTAGGGTCAGCCCGAGAGACTCTGGTGAGAGCAGCCCAAGACAAATCCGCTCCCATCGGCGATTTGCCCCTGTTGCGACGAGTGTCTGGGTATGTATGGAAGAGGCATTGCAGCGAGTGGAAGATTCTTTCACTCGGGGGAAATTGGGATGGAAAAGGCACCGGTGATGATAGCGGCCTTCCCCTCCAGTCGGGGGAGATCGTACAGAAACACTGAGAGAAGTCATGTGTTCGTGTCGCTTCTGCCTGCGTGCTTGGTGTAAGAGATGGTGATTGAGATCTCATGCTCTACAAACACAGCCGGCCTGGCTTCGGACATAAAATATCATTCGATTTGTCTCATCTCGTTCGCGGATATTCTTTCTCCTCGACTGACAGCGTCGACATGCCAACAGTGGTTAGTCGCCATTACGACGATTGCGGGAATTACCCGATAAGGCTAAGGGTGGGGATTGTTCCCCACCAGGCTTCTACACTATGTCCTTAGTACTGTACTTGGCTAGATAGTACCTCAACGTGAAAGGGACATTATGTCTGAACATTCTAGTCTACTCTCCGCTAATCATTGTTCCGTACCGGACTAGTAGGTAAGCTAGATATTGTATCACCGATCGGCTGCCATTCGGCCACCGGTGACACCCGTAGCCATCCATCCACAACCGTTCCCACCCATTGTATCCGACTATGAAAGGAGGCTGACCCAGGGTTCTGCCAAGAACTCTGAAAGAAGAGGGTATGTAATAGGTCGCTTTCTGAAATCGCACCAGGCTAGCCAGATGACTCCTTTTCTAGATTAAGATCTAATTCTTGATCCAGAAGCTGTATCTCACTCAGGAGCTCAGAAGCGCGAGTGGTGGGCGGGCGACGAAGGTGAGAATTCATAGTCATAATTCAATCTAAGTACCTGTACCAGGGGCACCTTTATATATAAATTTGCTGGTTTTCGTCACGAATGCTCCTGCTTCCGGCAAATCTGACCGCTTCCTCGATGCATGTAAACTAGGTAGTATCTTTTGTCAAAAATACCGAGTTTCTAAAGCTCACCTACCTACATTCCACACAATCTCCATCTCACGTACACCATGGAACCCGACGATGCCTTCCTCGACGCCTTTCTCGACGCGTGCTTCGCCGGTGAACTGTCAAAGACCCAGGAAGCCCTCGCCAGCGGGCGACTAACCACCGACGACCTCAACGAGGGACTCGCTCTCGCGACCCACATGGCGCACCCTGAAGTCGTGGCTGCGCTCTTCGACGCTGGCGCTACTGTGTCACCCTGGACAGTGGATGCTCTTCCTGGAGGGGACGAGGTGCCGCAGCACCCGAGCGTTGTTCGCCACTTTCTCGACCATGGCCTTGATCCCAACTCGAGGTGTTCTAACGGCGAGCCTGTCCTATCGTATGTGTCAGCCTTGTTAGCCAAAGTATTCCGGTACCAGGACTAACTCCTGGTAATAGCCTTCTGCATAATCCAGCATGTGCTCGTGAATTGCTCTTACGAGGCGCTGACCCCAACCTTACCAACCCAAGGGGAATAACCCCCCTCGTCCGCGCCATTGCGGGTGCCCGTGAAGAAGACACATCCCTGCCTGAGCTGCTTCTCGCACATGGGGCCAAGCTAGAATCAGATCTCCTCTTTACCGCCCTACGTCCACGCGTGCGCCAAGGAGAGCTCATGACTAGATTTCTTCTAGCCAAGGGTCTTGATCCGAACACGACGTCCGCGGAATGGGGCACTCCCCTGCACCGTGCTATCCACTCTTGCAAGCCAAATCTTGTTAAACTTCTGCTGGAGGCTGGCGCAGACCCCACAGCACGGCCAGCTTGCACGCAATTCCGTGGCAAAACCCCCTTGCAAGTAGCTGAGACCTTGCCACATCCCAATGCCCGCCAGGCTATACTTAGCCTCCTTCAGTCTTGGCAAGCCCACGGTTCAGTATGTACCTAATGACATATGGATGGTGCAAATGATTAGCTGTAACTGAAATGGGCTAAACCCGCTTGCCATATAGTCTTACCTGCACACTCCCGTTCCACATCTCMTTAGTCATTCCCTGCCTGCTAATTACTTCTATTAGTGTTTTGCTTGTTCCCCTACTTCTCTTCTCTGGGCTTTTCATACACAGCTCGTGGCCCATTAGCCTTTCACATTAACATGTTAACACTTAGTATGCTTCGGCATCTCCAAGCAGCGTACGGAGTAGCTCTTAACATCATACACCACTGACCAGTCTTCGCTCTTCACCGCTGTTCCACCAACTGTAAGTGACAGAAGTAATGGAGGGATGAATGGCTTACTAAGGTCTATACGAACGAGGACCTACAGGACTGTAGAGAGACCGCTAAGGACTAGAAAGGACTAGAAAAAGGACCGCGAAAAGACGCCACTATCGAAAGATCCACTGTGCACGCCCAGTAAAGACAAGAATACTCTTCTTATCGTAGAATTTGTAGTGTAAGAGATAATGTCTAAACCCGGGAAGTGGAGAAATAATCTTAGCGATCGACGCCAATTTTTAACACGAAAAAGTGATATTAAGAAGTTTAATGAAATTGACTTGGTGAAAAAAAGTATAAATATATATATAACGTAATATGTATTCCCCTGATATTCAGACTTAAATCTTGCCACTCATAAAGCCCTCTATTTGAGTCCTAAAGAGTTACGCATTACGTGTACTGAGCAATTTAAATAGTCCTGGTCTCTGACTACAAATTTATTTTATATATTTTTAGGAGTGATAATCTGACTCTGGCAAGTTGATATAGCTTTTCACAACTATAGTGGACCGCGATGCGGTTCCAGACTCCCAGCTAACATGGAAAAGATCCAGGCCCGGCGGTACCCGTCCCTCACCTAAACGTTGGGACCAAAGGCCGGACCCCTGCCGAGACCTAGTTGATATTGATCCTTCTTTCTCATTTACAAGGAAGCTAGTGCTAGCTTTTTATTGTCAGCTTTGACTATTTAGTTGTTATGTTATACACACATCCATGCCAAGATAATGCTTGATGGAGCCTAAGGCTTTTCTACCAAACTCACTTTTAGGGTCATTATGAATTAGGCATTATCCTAGAGCCCAAGCATCTTATAGCTGATCTTATAATCTCATAATGCTTACAGGACAATATACCTGGATTATGCGGTCAGTACTGGAAACCTTAAGGGAGAGGTCCATAACTAAAGACTCTTCTGCAAATGGATTCTGTGGATATGCAGTTACCGCATTTGACTTGTACACCAGTTAGAGCCGTTTGTAATCAGTCTGATGTTACTTCAGAAAGCGACAGCAAAATGTTGTCAAACAGAGGATGCTGAAAAATTTGGTATCAAAAATGGCCTTGGCTTAAGTCACAGAGGGGAAATTCTTTTTGCTATTCAGCCATCCTATAGTCCGTCTGCACATGGACAGTCTTCATGATTCCTAAAGGAATGCTGTCCTTTTCTGGAGCTAACAGAGCTGCTGCACTGACATGTGCCTCACTCTTGGCATTTATAGGGTAGTAGTCCTGCTTTCCACCATCTTCGCTGGGGAGAGGCCGTCCCTTAGACCCCGAAATGTTCTGGCTAGCCCATCTGGAACCTGATCTGGGCAAAGATGGCCCAGACTGGGACCTCCCCTGGCCCCGAATAAATTTCACAAAGCCTGGCAACAATGGAATGGCGCCGGAGAGAATGACAGTACAAATCTCGCCAATTCTGGGGTGACGGTTCCACCGTTAGCGAACATTTATTTGTATACGTAAAGGAACAATTGATGCCACTCACGCCCATAACCCAATCGGGGCAATTCCCCAGGTGAAGTCTTCGGTTCGTGTCAGATAGACTCCATACACTAGGCGGCCTGTGCTCGATATGCAGGCTCTGGTCATTTGTCAGCTCAGTCAATATTAACCGACAAGACGTGCGGATCATACAAGATGCCTGTCCCAAATACCACGCTCAGAATCACTTTACTCCTGGGAGGAAGCTGAAGCCGCATAATAACCACCAAAGGGAGCAACAACATGGTTAAATCTGAAAGCACATTCAGAGTTGACGAAGCAATGAGGATGCCAGTGGATGAGACGCATTGTCCCGGCAGCGTAGGGTTCCAGAGCTTCTTGCGAGGGACGCAGGCAAAAGCAAAGCTCACCATCAGGGCAAGGTAGCATGGGACATTTGTCCAGAGAAGGATTTCATGCAACCAGTACAGCTTGCCCCTTTTGTTGACCACGAACAGCCGCCTCATTTGCAAAAGCATCGCAACTTTGGCACCTAAGATGACCGGACAGTATATGATTTCAATGATATTCGCGAGCTGCATGTCAAGCGATCAATCAGTCAGTATAAAGCTTGTAAGGAATGTAAAGAACTTAAAGCAGTTTCATGCTCACAGACCTCAATGACCTTCTGTAGATGGGCTACCGATACGTTCCACTGGTGGGTTCCCTGTCCCAGGTGAACTGCATGAATCATCAACCCTGTGAAGGCGTAAAATCCGATTTGAGACATTATCAGAATGTATTCCTCCAGTTGCATGAGTCGCATCACTCGGGCTTTAATGAAGACCCGCAGGAGAACAGCGGCTGTTGACAGACCCAGACCCAGGCCAGCTGTGATGTACATGTAGTGTCGGAGAGAGTAAGGGTCCTCGAGATTGCTGACCTGTCCCGGAGGCGGCTCGAGGGCCGGGACAGTATTCAAATCGATGTTCGCCCCTTCAGCCATGCTTGGCCGTTAGTGCTCCCTTGATACTGCAGTTAGTATTGTTCTATGTACAGTTACTGTAGGAGGAGTGTGACAACGATTTCTTGAACCAAGTCAGGACAGAACTGGGCAAAATAGTCATTTTGTACCCCATAGGATCATCTTTCCCCTTAAAGGTTGGATCCTCAACAACTCGAGTGGCGTAAAATAAACCACGGTTGAGCTCGATTCCACTGGACAGTCAGAGATCCGAGCAAGCACTAATGAAACTAAGTAGGTTTAATACGAGGCGTCTCATTTTAACTAAGCACTTCAGTGGCCGGAATGTACCGACAGAGTTAAGCTCTCCCCGCACAAAGTTTAAGGTAGTAATGAGTTGCATTGCATTTGCTGGATTCAGCCAGGCTTGTCAATTAGGTTTAATGCACATCACACCTAGGTCGAAGTCTACTCCAGGCCAGCCCCTTAGTTTAGCGCCTCAGATTGCCACAATGGAAGTCCACTAACTCATCTGCATCCTCAGCTATAGAAGGGAGGCTAAAAAAAAGCTGTAAAATTCGATGTTAAAAGTTTTATATTTCATATTTGGTCTCCCGCGTGTATGGGCCTTCATACCTTACCTTGTGGGCTCTTCAGTGGCCGTACCGTGGGACTCGGAAGGCTTTTGTTGAACGGACGCTGCATCTGCGGGTCCTCATTCTCATTGGCTGGCTGTGACCATGGCACGTGCCCGGTCTCCCTTTTAGGACAACTAGGGCAAGAGCATTGACGATAACTTCACGCTTGCACCATCGGAATGACAGTGAACTTTATTTGGACGAGACTCGCGCCAGTTATTGCATGTCGCGCAAATGAAGTGCCATCGTTCTGTCGGCATTGGCCCACATTTGAGTTAGTGTGGACGCAGTGACTGTCAATCGGGACAGATGCGTCGCACGAAGTCAAGGAATTCGGTCTGTTCCAGACCAATGAGATTGCGGTGGACTGGTCCACGCTATTTAGTGAGGTATGGACCATGCGGTTCGGTGAAGGGCGACTCGGAGGCGGTGGTCGTGTTACATCCAGTCCCAGGTTGCAGCTGTACGGTCTCGGTTTGCTGTGTTTCCCGTGTTCATGTAGCTGGTTGAACGAATCTATGATCACTTCTAGCTGTTCTGAAAACAAGGGGAGTTGACTGTGAATATAGAGGTGTTAGGATTAGCTAACAGGAGGCATTATATACAGATCTTCACCCTGTTATACTTTGATCCTATTGACTTCTCCTATTCTCTGATATCTGAGATATAAGCGTAATCCAAGCAATCCTGTCGAACAGCTCCCTTCACCAAGCTACACTGCTGCTCGCGCCGTTCTGCTTGCAGTAATATTCCAACTCATCTCCTCCAATGTGCTGTCCCGCGCTCTGGCAATAAAACAGGATGTCATGATCGCTCTTGGGTGTACAGTCCGGGCATTTATCCCACTGTGCATCTCCCGTGTTGCGCTTCTTATATGCCGCGCATGCCTTTTCAGTTGCTTGTTTGTTATAAACAGTCTATCCATTGTGAGTTAGATTACCCTGGACAATCAAATAGATCGGGATGCAACGTACCACACCCTTGGCAGGATTGTCAACACAGATACCAGTGTAGTGTAAGTCCGCGAAAACACTTCTAGCTGTTAGTACGGCCTCACTCACAAAGGACATGGCGCAACTGACCTAGCGGCTAGGGTAGCAACAACGAGAGAGATAGAGACCTTCATGGTTGACGGGTATATCAGATAAGAAAAGCTTGTGAAGAAGTGTATAGGACTGAGAATGTGGATTGTCTTCTAGGACTTCCTTTCCTCAGGCAAAGTCGGGAGGTACTTAAAGGCCAGCGGAGAGAATCAGGAGCATCAACAGTACGCACAATCCTCGACAAAGTCCTCTGGACCTCGTGATGGTAAAGTCGCATGAATTGATGAGCGCCGAAGATTCCCCGTACGGCTTCAGCGAGTACTGAGACAATTTCGCCTAGACGTCTAATAATGGAGACTTGATGGTATGATAGAACCTTGGCCGATTGGACGCGACAAAGCACTTCATCCTTTATCCAGTGAGTATCAAAGAAGGCAATGCATGGTAGAGGCCTGCAGCGTGGTATCTGTTTCACTCTATGACAGGTAGTGGCTTGGTCCCGATCCTGCGGTTCTTGGCCGTTGAACGGGGTGTATCAATCTCCCGAGTCCATCATCCTATCGGAATCAAATGGCAACATACAACGGGGCGGCCCCATGTGTGATTGACAACGGACCTACACTAAAACGAATGACAAATAACAGTTCCTTGTGGCTGTGTTTCGGCATGAAGCCGCGGGGCGCTCTTATCACTCTTGGCGAATGCCGCAAATCGGACGTTTGGACGTCATGTGGTCGGCATTGAGGTCGGAAGTCGCTCGTCAATAAAGTTCCGACAAGTTCTACCCTCCTGTCGTTGGCAAGGATCTGCGGCCCGCGGCCGTTGTGTCTTTCTGGGCTGAATCACATCCAATGATATTCTCTGATGGGATGATTGACAGGCGCAGGGTCCACAGACGATCTTTTTACACGGAACTCAAAAGGGATCGCGCTGTGTTCATGGCGAGTTATTGTTGGCCAATCTGTTCGTCCAGGCGAGCCTTTTTGCGTATTAAGGGTGAGGATTTGATCCTTCGGCCTTAATACGTCTCAAATGTTCAGCATCGTCGGTGACTCTTCGGGGAATTCCTCTAGCTTGACCATGATAGTCCTGTATAACTCCGAATACTCGATTCACTGTGTGATATACAGTGTCTGTAGGGGATCTGGGCGTACATGTACTGGGACACGGATCTATTAGGACGGCGCATATCTGAGATCACAATCCTCGGCTTCGTGCTATATGAGCCGGTTCTTCCTCCTATCTTTTACATTCTGTCTTTACATTTCCATCCCAAGTCTACAAAAGTTAACTTTTAAGATGTATAAAATGAATCTCCCTTTCGTGATCTTCACAGCCTTGTATGCCAGTAGCGCTCTCGCTGCGGCTCTTCCCACCGACCATGTTGATACCGACAAGGCGATCCTGCTTCTCGCTGATGGGACTACCAAAACCATCGAGAAAACGGACCTCGCCTCTCACCTCAATGGCACCTTGCTCGAGACTCCCACCGACAACTTCCCGCGGTCCCTCAAGTCTGCCAACTTCAACGGCCTGCAGAAGCGGGGAGATCCCCAGATAATTATCCCGCTTCCCGATCAGGAATTTCTCGGCTGGGACATTCCCATGTCCACCATCGTCCACGCCAACCAAGCTGACGCAACCGTCGCCATGGCATCAGGCCAATCGATCGCCAACAGCATCTCGGTCGGAACTTCCTTCACTGCGACTGTCGAGAAATTCCTCCAAGTCGGCGTGACCACGAACTACCAGTACACCAAAACCAGCACCCTCACTGGCACCGTGACCATGACCATCCCCAAGAACAAATGGGGAGCGATAGTGAGCAATCCTTTGACGCACCGCAAAAGAGGCTATGTCTTCACTGGCTCGCCTGGCAGCGGACAGTTTGAGTACTACCAGGCAGATTCGTTTACCGACGAGACTTATACCTATAATGACGCAACGCTGAACTGGGTGAAGGGTGTGGTTACGACTTGTCTGAGCGATACTTATCCAGTCAAGCGCTGCGTTGGAGAGGGTGAACTCAAATAAGCTCTCTTTAGTTTGCAACGCTTCCTAGGAGGTAGGGGTAGGAGACTTGTGATCGAGATCGAAGGAAGCTGTCGAGTCTGGGCGATGTGTTAGCTTTCTGATATGGGACTGAATGTTGATTTTTTCAAACCTGTGATGTTAGTTGTTAGTCTGAATAACTTACATATATATATACGCTTTTGAGTTGGAGATACGGCCGATATGTCTGGATTGGCGCCGAAGAAGTTGACATCACGTTGTTGACCAAACTAATATATCTCTGAGGACCCCGTTGTATGGTTGTAATATCCAGGGCGTGCCACCATTTTCACAAGTACGTATACATGGTTGTCTCAGAGCAACTCGTCGAGGACGGGACATATATTTATATATTATCGGTGAACTTTCCCTATCTTTGAGCAAAGTTTGTACATATACCCCAGCTGTTTAATCATTCAAGTGCTTGGCTGACTTGTTGCAACTATTATTCTTCATGTTAGCTAAAACTTGCCTTTAGGCGAGGCGGTTCTAAAATGCATAGGAATATGGTAGGTTCCAGGCTAATCGGCATTGGGCAGTCTGGTCCTTAGCCATGTAGCGTATTAGTTTCAACTCGACTGCTATGTCATGAGATCATCTTCAATCAGTCATAAGAGAGCATGAGCTTACCTCCGCAAAATGAACTAAGCGATGATTGAGTCCTAAAAAATGATAATGGTAGGCGATGGAGACGATCAAAACCGCTCCATGGGAAATGATGGGAATGTGAATAATGAAAGCGCAAGAAGTCACTAGAGAGCTAAAATAGGTAGATTGCCGTCGACTCAATAACCCCACTACGTATCCTCTTACGTTCATGAAGCCATCGCAGGCTGAGTCTTGGCTGATATTTTCTATTTGCTTCATGATACGTGCGACAACAGCTACCAGTAAATCCACCGTGTAGTAATTGACACCACCATCTATATGGGGGAATGTGCGATTACTGTCCGTTGCCATCTGTTTGTTCAACAGGTCCAGTCCTTGGCGCCGTTCCCACGAACTAAGGCGGCTGCACTGCCCCAGTATGGAAAGCGGGTGAGATTCAAAATCGCCGCCGATCCCATGGGATCCTCGCAGCTCACGGATTCCATCCAGCAGCATTACCCGTCGGGCCCGCCTCTCGCGTAAGGCAGCATGGCCACTCTTCTAATTTCCCTGGGCATTGCGACCGCCGTATTTGCAGTTGTTTGGTTCCTGCGAACGACAAAATCTCCGCCCCAAACGCGACCGCAGCTAGAAGTTCCAACGAATTCGAGTCCTGTAAGCAAGCTCGCAAAGGCACTGCCACACATTGTGCTTTTGCATCGCGATGGAGACGCCTTTCGCAAATCAATAAACACCTACTGGGCCCAACAGGAACGTGAGGTCGTGCAAGCCTGCATAGTCCAGCCACGTGATGTTGGTGAGTTGGCCACGGCCATCGACATCCTTAAACGGGAATATGACGAGCGAAGGACGCTGCCGAGGAGAGAATCTGATGATGTTTTGTTCGCTGTCCGGGGCGGTGGTCAATCTCCTGTACCTGGCGGTGCAAGCGCCAAAGGAGGCGTGTTGATCGACCTCTCTCTGTTTCGGGAAGTGACGGTCTCTGATGACAGAGAAAGCGTAGCCCTGGGAGCAGGGGTCCGTTGGGCTGAAGCATCACGGATACTAGATGAGAAGGGTCTCGCTGTTGTAGGAGGCAGAAGCTCTGATGTCGGAGTGGCTGGGTATACATTGGGGGGTGAGTATAACTGTTTCTGCCTTAACATATTCTCAACTGACCAACTATATAGGCGGTATATCCTTCTTCACACCACGCTTCGGTCTGGCCTGCTCGAATGTCCTAGCCTACGAAGTCGTTCTCGCCTCAGGTAAGGTTGTTACGGCCTCTGCCTCGTCCCATCCCGATCTTTGGCGTGCCCTTAAAGGCGGCTCGAACAATTTCGGCATCGTCACCCGCTTTACAGTGCGCTGCTTCCCGTCCACGCAAATCTGGAGTGGGTTCATGTACGCTCCCAATTCACAGTCCACCAAGGCGCTCGTGGCCTTACATGAGAGTGCAAAACACGCCGATCCCAAAATAAGCGGAGGGTCTGTCGATACCCATGCCGCGGCGCCTATCGCCTGTTTCACCTACGTACAGGGGTTAGGCATGCAGGCAGTCACGGTCCATCTGGCCTACACAAAACCACCGGAAGAACCCAAGAAATGGCCGGTTTACTGGAAGAATTCGGGCTTCGCATCTCTCTGGCGTTTGTGGAGCACCTTTAGAGTCCACACAGTGACGTCCGCTGTGATAGAGATGAGCGGCACCTGTCCCCCAGGCCAAAGATGGTCCTTCGGTACTACGACCATCAAGAACGATTTGCCCACGATGTTAGCTGCACGTGCCGCCCATGAGGAGGCCATCGCCTCCCTGCGGAAGGTGAAGGGGTTAATCTGGACGATTGCCATGCAACCGTTCCTGCCCTCGTGGGCAGCGAAAGGTGACGCAAATGTGCTCGGCATTCATGAGGGAACGGATGATGCGCTCCTCATCCTCAGTTTCTCCGTGTATTGGCAGAGGGCGGGGGATGACAAGCGCGTCTACGCTTCTATACGCGAAACTATTGAGAAAATCGACGCGGTCGCTACAGCCAATGGGACAGACCATCCATTCCGCTACCTGAACTACTGTGCGCAGTGGCAGAGACCGTTGGAAAGATACGGCGAGGAGAATCTACGCTTCCTCACAGAGGTCAGCAGAAAGTATGACCCAGACGGGCTGTTTCAGAGAGGCTGTACAGGAGGTTTCAAGCTGAATCCTCAAATCTAAAACTTTAAGTATGCATTCCCACCTGTGTACTATGTGGCACATTAATAAATTTGAGTCTCAAGAGCTGGCCTCAACACTTTGTCTACCTTGTTAGTGGTCCGCTCCCTAAAGACCTGTCAGCAATTCTTACCGCGCGGAGGAACTAAAGGATTCACAGAGAGTCTCTCGAATTTGACCGATAAGATTTGGCTTGCTTTCATGGTTCATCCGCCGAATTGTGTCCCATTCGCGAATTTTTACTGTATCTTTCCGATTTCGCATTGGTTTGCTGTATATGCTACTATTGAGCAGGTTAGAAGGATCAGATGCTCATCCCTCTGCATTTTGTTTCTATGCATTCAGCATACAATAACAACTCGGGCGGATTATCCAACAAGACCTTATTATTCCTGCTGTCTTAACCAGTGCCAATATAGCGGATTGAGATAAAAATTCAAGATATTTCCTAGGGTATTCACACTCGACAAATCACAGCGTTTCATCCGCGCTCACTGGACATGCCGTTGTACTGGGGCGCCATAGTAAATACAATGAGAGCCTCCGGGCAGTTTGTCTCACTGTAGTTCAAGGGCGGGCTGGACAAGGTTCTGGCCCTTCTTGCAACCCGTCGATGGTCGAGTAAGTACCGCAAAGCAACCCGCCGGATTTTCTAAGTCTCACCAATGCTGCCAGTCGCTCGGTTTCGTCATATCCAACCCTTTTGCGGATTAAGAACTCCCGGCATTCATTCTCTGTAGTTGGCTACGATGCTGTCGCCTATGCCTCCCAGCAGTCATGTACACAGACAGATTCGGAGGAATCTCAGAGATTCCGCATTGGTTAACAGCATCACCTCGTTAATTAGCCGAGAGAAGTTCTGCTCATTGCTTTTGGTTCTTGGCAGTGGTCCGCAGAGGGAGGAAGTTGGACATCGCGATACTGTTATAAATTCAGAAATCGCTAGTATCTGGCGTACGAATGATAAATCAATGAAGCGCTTCTTTCCAATCTAGTATCTAACGAGTGTACATTTATGCTACCGGAATCGTATCTCGGAGGCTAGGAAGAGCGCTGTCTGTCTAGCTCTCTGCGGCGGATAACGCGATAGCAGGAGAAATATCCATCTAATAGGCAGGTATGGCAAATTCCGAACCAAGGTAAGAGGTAGATTACATCTACAGAGAATAGGGTTACGCGAAGATAACAAGACTAATCCTTGTCTTCTCCAGGACAGACAAGGAGGCGATGCCTCAGTATACCTTCATATACCTACTCGTCAGGCTATGAGGATGACAAGGAGATCATAATAGGCGACATCCATACATCCGGAGGATACAAGGTTACAATATAACCCAATCCACATTCACTCGTTACATTCCGCGATTTGTAACATCATTGGACCAAGTGTGTTCTTCTGCAAGCCATCTAAACGCGCCATTCCACGCAGTTTCCAGGGCCTCGGATCCGGATATAATCTGATCAAGAGCTACGCGGGTAACCTTAGTCGTCACTTCGCTATCATTGACCATCATGATGGTGTCGACACAATCAAAGCCAGCTTGGGTCAACGCAGGCCACTTGTCAGCCAGGCTTGCAGGCCCTGAGGAAATCCGATCGTCCTTCAGCTGTATTTTGATATAGTTATCGGTCCGCAAAAAAGGAACACCCCGTGGTCTGTTTCCGGGACATTCATGGCAGCATCAATAACGTCAGACCCAGCCTTTCAAGGCTCGTGACTGGTCAGTGATCCTCCGAGAACGGCCTGAGGCTTGAACGAAACATTCCAAAATTGGCTTCAAAGAAAACATAAAACTCCCCTCTGTAGGGCCCAGGTTTCAGCAGTGGGAGAGCCGAGCCTCTCTAATGCCCGGCCATCCGCCCCTGCTGTGGGACAGATGGTAGATCCGGGCCGTCCGGGCCAGCATCGACAAATGCAAACACTGTTGCAATACCTTAAACCTAAATTCCAGGATCCCAAAGCTGAGATTCTGTTTTCAGTAAGCTTCCAGTCGTCAACCATATGGCACCAGCCATTGTCAAGTCATATTTGGATGTTCAGCTCTCAAAATTGTGTTACGAATTTCCCATTAGTATGTGATTAATCCAGACACGACTAGCCTCTTCCGTAACATTACTGAAGTTATTTGACTTTTCCATCCTCTAATGCAGATGTCATCTCTCCCTCTTATGGTGTTTTACTCCAATTAATGCTAGAAATTAGGCTCCGCGAACTATCATTAAAATTTAGGACTTTGGGTTGATCCAGGCTCTATTTGAATATAGTGAGATCATTACTCTCCACTGTTACATCCATCAGCGTCCAGATTCTACTGATGCTGTCAGATCGGAATATGAACATATGATTGCCTGCCTTAAAACTAAATATGTCCGTCCTCATCCGACTTTATCGGAAAGGCCGGGGTGATGAGATAATGGAGATAATGCTGCAACCTCTGCGGCAATGCACATATAAGAACAGGTAGTGCCCCCTGCCCACAGAATGCCTAAGCCATCCCCCGAACATATCCATCAACTCATCGCCATTTTATATCTTCTATTCAGGTCCTCTTATTATCTGACGCGCAATGCCTTTCTACAGTATTGCAGTGTACCGCGGCAAGGATGGTCGTCATGCTGGAGATGCTGCGTACAATCTCTTAATGTCTCCTAACCGGGAGACAGCAGATCGCTTTTACCGTTTCCTTCAGACATACCCAGATATCTATAACAATAAGTATAACTTTAACAAACTCGAATCTCTATCTGCACAGGTCTGGACGTTCCAGTCCAATGACCAGGACGATCTAAGGGAGCTCGTCAGACACATGTGTTCGCGCGATTTTACGATTAGCGATGCGAGATTCCAATCTATCGTGGGCAGTGTCGTCTTACATCAGTTTAATTCCAACACATGGTTCAATAACACCTATATCCCCATTGTGCAAGACGTTAACTTGGCGGCCCATCTTAATAATGGGGAATTCTTTATCCGGCGCAAGCGGTATCCCAGTCAGTTCTGGTACCTGGACAACAAGTGGATAAGGGTGTCCGACACAGAAAGGACAAAATTTCGCATCGAACTAAAAGAAGATGGCACTCAGACCTTAGGGACGCCTCTTTTCATCAGCTCTGACCAAGTTCGAATTATTGCCGTCGGCTCCTCTTCTACTACCATGATCAAATCGGCTAAGGATGGGTATGTGGGAAAAGATGGTGAGATATCGACCTTTAATTTTGGAGCATTCAATCAAGGATTCGGTGTTAGGTATAATTCAGGTGACAAGAGTGACCATATCACGTATACCGATTCAGGGAGGCTACTTGGGGAAGAATGGGAGTTGGTTTAATCACTACCCTTGGGCAACTGATCAATCAGACAGTGATCAGTGCACTGTTGACAGCCAATATGTAGACATTTTTCTCTTCTGGAATGTGGGGCGTATTGGAGCCTTCCTTACATGTTTTATTACCTTAATTGATCTGTGGCTTTAACTTGGCCGGCTCTTCAACTTATTTAAAAGCTCCGTTGCATGCGGTGTCATTGATTCACTTTGATTGGAATTTGGTATGGTAGGGTAGTAAGAGACCTCACAATCCTAAGAGTAGGCTAGCTGAGAGAATGTGAGTATTGAAGATTGCATAGAGAAGGCAGGACAGCAAGCAGCAGTAGGTGTTGTAATTTAGTATAGTAAGATGAGTACAATAGATCAAAACAAAGAAGCAATTACAAGGTGGAAACATGCAGGTGAAGCCCTAGAACCCTAAAAAGGAAGACAAGTCAGTCCAAATAACTAAGGCAAGCAGGGGATGAGTGAGAGGAGCGCATGGCAATAAGCTCTCTATATAGGAACACAAACTTCTTGTACAGACGCACGTGCAGGCGTGTTTACTATTATCCCTTTCTCTCACTATGTTGGATTGATATTGACACGGCTCATAGTCAAGACTAACAGGAGGGTTCTATTTAGTGAATTACTTAGGCATGATGCCCTAGTACTTTCTGGCTTCCTTACATGTAAGGCCTTTATTATTATTATATTACTTAATATATCATAGCAGAACAAGTAAACAGATAAATTAAGGAAGTGATGAACAAAGGGAAGAAGATGGAGAATAGGTAAAACACCCGGAGCTCTAGGAGGGGAGAGACAGGGCGAGCCACTGTCCTTCAAATGTGGAGGGAAGAGAGAAGATGGTCTTGGGAAATGTTAGGCTGATGAGTATACAGTTTTGTTTGTCCTAGATGGAAGGATATTGCATGAATATGGATATTCCCCACTCCTGTGAGCCTATGGTTTCTCATCTGAGCATTACATAACATCTCTGAAGCCGAACCGGAGCAGCGTTAGTCCCCAAAAAATACAATTCAGAGGTCTTCCCAAAGTCAGAAACTACAGTCTCCAAAGGAACGGATCTGATGTCCGATAATAATCGAGCTTTCTGAGCAATATGATGGTTACTGTTAGTGTGCGCACTAACTAGGTAAGTGTAGAAGTTCTAGTGGTGGCCATGATTGAAACAGTGCACTGAACAAATCGTATTGTCATCCTGGCATCTCATATAATCTATTCGACCCTGTATCTTTCCTTCCCTGTGACAACTCTTGACCAGGCAACTCCACTGGCATTCCTGAAGTTTCTGTTGGATTTGGCTCTCCTTGTGCCGGAATGTATTTCCTCCGTCGACGGCGTGTAAAAAACACCGCCAGCAAAACCAGCAGAATCACAGCCGCACCCCCAACACCGACCCCGACCCCGATCCCCAGAGTCTTCGAATTCGACGAGTCGGTCCTCCCATCGGTTGGCGTGGACGTGGCAGATGTACTCGCAGAGGCAGTCAGTGTCGCCGCCGTGCCGGTCCCTGTCAACAAAGCATTTGTTGATGTACTAGTCATAAGCACATTGGATTTGTCTCTGACGTAGAAGAACGGGCTCCAGGCTAGCCAGCCGTACAGGCCGTTTCCGCCTGTGCCGAGCTTGGCTGACGCATCGAACAAGCCGAACTGGTACTGGGGGTTGGTTGTGTTGAAATTCGTGGGGATGGTCCAAGTGTATTGCTCAAGGGTGCAGTTGGCGGTTTTGTTCGTAACGAGGCGGTAGAGGTTGCTAGACGTGTTGAAGACAGCGCCGACTGAGTCAAATCTGTGTCAGACAGAGACATACGATATTGTTAGATGAATGCGACGTGGACAACGCACCCGCAATCTGAGAAAGCAACGCGCCCCCTTGCCGTGCCAGAGAGATATTCAGAGACTTCGTTCCGCCGTCGATTGCGCCCCATTGTAAATCAAACGTATCGCCAGGGTGAAAAGTGTTGTTCTGATTGTTAGTAAAACCGTAGAAGGTCCCAGCGACGCAGTTCTCATATCCGTTGGTGGACATAATGACCTACGCGGTGAAAGTCAAGAGGCAGGATGACGACGAAAAAGTTCAAGAGTCGTACCAAGTGCATGACAGTTGAATGAACACACGACCCTAAAAAGACAAAAGCTGTCAGCAAAGAGCCTCGCGCCTCAACCAATAATTACCGGACGTTGGATTCGAGCTGATAATGCACCAGGGGGCTATGTGAGCCACCAACAGCAAAGAGAAACGCATGGTCCAATGGGATTGGTTGAATTCCAGACGCAAGCCTCCCATTAGCAAAGACGTTAGTAGGAAGAGAGCAACGTGAGACGGTGAGTGCAGGGACTAAACGGTAGTTTTCCGGTTTGTAACGGAATATTAAACCACTCAGCCACTATTGCTGCTGATTAGTCTTGGGTGATCGCAATTTAGTTGTAAAGAATTGTTCCCCTGATTGAATTTCGATTTGCATTACCATTTTCATGGAAGAATACGTAGAAGAGAAGGAGAGCCTACTTATAGTTTTGTTCGGCTAGAGCAAGTTCGTGACTGACTATCAAAACTGTTTAGGCTGTTTCTGCCTCAGAGCAAAAATTACGGAGCACTCAAAAACTGGTCGAATATCCGACCATCTTTGGCAGCTGACAATTTCTACCCTGGTAAGGATGTATGCAGTACGGTCCCACTGCTAGCATTCGAGCCCTGCAAAGCAGTGTGGCTCCCAAAGAACCGCCTTACAGCGGACTATTTGCAGAAACTGGCTAGCATGAAATTTTTCTGTTATTACCGATTATTACATTCCACTACTTAGGTCCTTACTATGGTCGCATGCTCTGCGCTATCCTTAGTATAGCTATTAAAATATCTTACTTCAGCCCTGCCCTGTAATTATTTTCTTCTTACATCTCAGCAAAGCAGTAAGCAGAACCAAAGACCTTTGATTTTTAATCACATTCTGGATGGCGTATCTGGGTAAGCACATTGTAACAACATTAACAATATGTCACTCTTAAGTAGTACTTAGATATCCATACTCTTCTGTACCATACCCAAGGTATCTAGGAATGAGATTTCATGGCTGAGAAATCCAGGTTCAGAACAGGAAAAGAATATATTTCCACGGCAAGCGGAGGAGTCGTCAATCGCCCTCTAGATAACGGAGAATTTTGTCGAACGCTCACATACTAGGAACGTCGATATCATGAAACTAAGGATATTTGGACATTCTCCACTCCTGTGAGCTTAAGATAAGATATAGATAAAACCTTCACTAGAGTTTGGTTTTCAGTTGATCTAAGGTCTTCTATTTTGGCAAATTATTGAATTCAATACGGTGTCCATGTCCAAATATTTATTGTCTCTATAAGTATCGATTTCCTCCATCAGGCAATGAAACTAAACAGATGCCTGGAAATTCCTTTCTAGGATATGTGTCATAGATGCGGGACATGAAAATTGACAAGATTAACAAGGCCACCTTCATCGTTACGCGGAGGGAAACGGAGAACATGTGTTCTCTGCCCAACAGGGCAATAGTCCATATGTGGTCGGTGAACTCTTGGTTATTGAGGTCTTCCATGAGGGCATCAAGAAATTTACGGAGCGCGAAGTTGGCGAGGAAGATACTATACAAGGCGATCGCAATGGCGATGGCATGCCCATAGAACCTCGACAGCTTCTGGGGGCTTTTGCTTCCGTAACGAACCCCAAAGCTTGAGAGACAGCATAGCATCATGGATTGGCAATGACCAAGTGACCTCCGTCTTCATGGGATTGAAACTCTATCAACAACTCACGGGCTAGCTCCTCCATGGAACCTTGACTTTCGTGAACGTTCCCGCCACGGGGTCGCTCCTTAAGCCCATGAAAGAAATATGCCAGAACGTTGTTAGTCCACGGGACTAAACCAGCTTTCCTCGTTTCCACCATGACCGTTATTAAGAAGACAAGGCTAGCAACGAGCTCAAATAGCGGCATAACCAGCCATTGCCATGCCACGACTGCACGGCTGGTAGCAGAAAAGGCTTTGCCATGAATAGATGGCTGATATTGTATCTCTCGAAGGCTGAGAGACAAACTATTTGCCAGGTTGTCCATAAGATCTGGAAAGCCTGTTGTCGAACGGTTCATTGCCATGTAGAACGCTTGGATGAGGTCTGAAGAGTAGGCGGGAGTTTTGAGGTAGCTACTACCGGTGGCCATCGTGGCGTTGCCAACCAGCAGCTGGGAAAGCCAATATGTCGTTCTTTCAATTGCGCCGCCAGTAGCAATAAAAACAGACGGGGACGTAGGCGATCGAAGGATGACGTCGCGATTGTTGCCCGAATTTGGCAGAGACTGAGTTTGGTCAGTCCAATTTGAAATCTCTGTTTCATATAATGTGCCGTTGATATATTCCGCACGCATATTGCGAATACAAAATTGGAGCAGGCACTCAAAAGCGACAGGTGAGGCGAAGGGCCCGGTCATAAAGTTGGATGTTTGGGTTGGTATCGTGCCTGGGGATGCGCCAACTGCAAACACACTCAATAGCGTCGAGCCGTTATGGGTAAATGCGACGGAGTCCCAATCTCCGGATACGCTACCGCGGCTTTTAGGTGCCGACGTTGTTGTGATATTCAGCATCGCATTGGTGGTTACGAAAGCGACCTGGTTGATCATCTCCCCTGGCTGTACCCCAGTGAGACCAAACCCGTTTGGAAGCGTGTAGTAGTTGGTGTCGTAGGCAGTCTTCGCAT
Organism: Aspergillus pseudoviridinutans; assembly: GCF_018340605.1. Taxonomy (NCBI): domain Eukaryota; kingdom Fungi; phylum Ascomycota; class Eurotiomycetes; order Eurotiales; family Aspergillaceae; genus Aspergillus; species Aspergillus pseudoviridinutans. The sequence continues at coordinate 1,785,793 of NW_025091281.1, read as the reverse complement.
CGTTGTTAGGGTCAAAATGTACCTTGGTCGTCTTAAGTGTAGCAGTCAAGTCTTGGCAAGTGTTACAAATGCCTAATGTCTGATATGATTCCCAAGTACAATTACCGGTACCGCAGTGTGCTGTGGTCGGAAAATTGGTATGGGGAGGGCTAAATAGTGCAACGTACGGGGCCGCTAGCAACTGAGTATCGACGCCAAAGGTGGCAGCACCTCCACGTCCAATGGGTGCGAAGCCTGAGCCATTCATATACTGCGCTATTTGCATCAAAGCGTCGTCGGAATGAGGATAAGTGGTTTCATATCTCAAGGCCTGTTGGAAAAAAGTGCTGATACCCAGAGCTATTATGGTAAGAATAGCCCCAAATGAAGCAATGAGCCTGGTGAAGAGTCAGCAGGGGCAGAAAAATCATTTGTTTCTATGAACACAGGGTCCCGGCAATCGAGCTAACGAATGAAAGGGTTTGACAAACGGACGCACCCTCCCTTTCGACGCGCTAGAAGTAAGACGCTCCCCCATGGTCCCCGGCTAGCGTCATCGATGGTACGAAAATCGTCCATGGGTTTTGTTCGAAGTGCTTGCAGCCATTTGGTCTGCCCAATCGCAGAGCTCACGGGCACTATTAAAAGGGCTTCGGCAAATGTGGCCAACGTTCCGATGATTGCGTTGGGTTTAAGGCCGAACTGTAAATCCGGAAGCGGACGGCCATCTAGAACCCCTAACACGACAGCAGTAGCGATGAAGAAACAAAGACTGCCAATCCAGCTAAGTATTTCAATTTTCCACGGTATCGAGCCCTGTCGTAATTGCGAGCGTTTTTCTAGCGCTGTTTTGTCCGGACGGTTCGAAGGCGAGCCTGACTGCTCGGAAAGTGGACTTTCAGAAACAGAAAGCAGAGATTGGTGATCACCCACCGAACCTCTGCGATCTTCGAGTTCACATGCAGCAGTTTGCATCTCCGATAGCTCTTGCCGGAGTGGCAAGGCGGGTCAAGACACTTGGCACACACGTTGGGGATAAGAAACCAAGAAGCATGACATTTATGAAGAGGCAAAGTGAATGAGTCTGTTAAATCCAAAGTCGCTTTTGGCCCCCAAGGCGAGATTCACGGCTGCGTGGTCTAAGCCCCTAAGACCCTGGTCAGTTACCCACACCATTTTAGCTTAGTTGTGCCGCCTTTCAGCTCCAACCGCGTCAGCTAATGAGAGTTTTTCCGTGGGTCCCTTTCCTATTTTAGAGAGCTACCACACCCTTAGTGGATGCGGCCTCAGAGAGCCTCTGCCATTTACAGAAATGACAGAGAAATGTCCTGGACCCCATGATTATCGGACTGAAAGTAACTGACCCCCTCGAAACGGCTAGTGTTACTGCTTTCCTTTTTCACTATTTTGCCGTTAGTCTCAACTGGAAGCCAGAAGATACCGAAGAAGCTGCTATTTCGTCGAGCTTGGTGGAATCGGAGTTCCACGTCAACGTTCGCTGCGGTATTCTGTCTTTTGCTTGCTTGTCAATCATTTAGCACCAGGGTCACTGTGTGAGATCCACTTGCCGACCCAAGTACGATTCCATGTAGATTGATGGAATATTCTAACCCGTCGATGCTACCGCATAACCTTTATAACCATAATCAAAATCATAATGTTAGAGTTATATACGATAGAGGTGCTCTATAGACCACTATTACCCTAGAGCCTGAAAATAGTATTAATATATAAGCTGGGTGTAAATGTTCTAAGATCTTAATTTTAAGCATCATCCACCTAGTCAAGTTTTTTCTTCTTGTGTTAACTTCAGATTGTCGGGGATATAGAATATTATAACAGGTTTTAATGAAATTGGTAGTGGCAATAGATGGCTAATAAGATGTATGCTGTTCCATATCCAGCACTGCAACAACCCAGGCGTTCCCGTGCACTCCGCTACAGACTAGATTACTCATAATGTTTTGGAGAGGTATTTGGCATTTGACGCATTCCTCCAATGACCTTCCTCTCACTCTTGAGCATCTTGTGTGTCTCCAGCCAGGCCAGCATAAGGTGGCTTCAGTTATGTTTCAGGTAAGATATGCAAACGAAGCGTGAGTGATTCTATTGATAGTTTGCAGATCCTTAATGGTTTACACCACCTGGTCGAGCCTGGATTTCAGCACCCGTGTTTAACGTCCACGAATGCTCTCCTAGGCTCAGATGGAATAGTTAAGCTTGGTAGGACTTTGCATCCTTAATCCACATTGGTTGTGCTAAACAACCTACAGCTGCATTGGAGCACTGGTTAAGCCGTTCTGGGACAGTCCCAAGCTCCAGTGATTAATTCCATGGCCATCATGATGCAGCTCTATGATCTGCCGCCAGAAAAGTGTTGGAATAGGAAACAAGGGCACATCAGGGCTCTAACGATCATTCAAATGTGCAAGTGATCGGCAATGTGAAAGGTGGCATTCATGCGCAGTCTCAGGTTTTGGTGTGCAGTGAAAGCCGTAGGGTCTATGTATTGATCAGAAAATCAGAGTTATATTTGGTTGCCCTCTCTGATTAGCTGTGCATTGTACATATATACATTGTCACTTGTAAATGATAACGCTCCCAGTCAAATAGTGGACTGCCATTCAGATTTCTTCGACGATCTAGCCATGCGTGACTCATGTGCTAGTGCTCCAAGTAATCGCCACCGGCCCCATCAAACCATACTTCTGATACGGCGTACTAGCATACAGCGGCTGTAGCTCTCCCGCTATTGACCCAGCGATCTTAGTTTGGTTTGCATCTGTCTTGATCCGATTGAATAATGGAGTTGTCACTTCCACTATAATTTTATATATCTGACCGGGACTGATGTACGGGGATATGTCAATGACTGGGTTGACTGGGTCAATTGGAGGTAGCCTTTGTCCTCCAATATAAACGCGGACAGTGTGAATGATCGGACCTAGCGATAGCTTGCCCTGTATGCGAGGGACATTCGGTACAGTGAAGCTCGTCGAGTATCGACCGATGCCTCCCACGCTGGTCAAAGCAGGAGAGATAGCGCTCCATGGTCCGAGGGCGATGTTGGAGAAGTTGTGCGATGTGATGGCTGTTTGGACATGAGAACGTGGGCGTGGAGCGTGAAAGTCTTCGACCGACAGGTCCCAACGTGTCAGGTTCACTATGCTGTATCGCCTTGATGCACTGCTGCTTGCGAGCATGGTCAAGTTTGTTTGATCACTACTGCCGCTCTTCTCGAGACTTAGAATGCTCGTCTCATTTGGCGCGAACTGTAGAGAAACCGTGATCACTGCGGACCTTCTCTCGAATGAGCCGATCACCTTTTTCTCCCCAGTCCAAGCATTGAGAAGGTGCGGCGTTCTCGCTCCATTGTCTCGGATGCTGATTTGGCATGAGGTGGAGACGATCTGATCGTTATACAGAAAGACATAATCTACCTCGTCTTCGGGCCTGGACCGCTTCACCACGCGCATTGTACCGGTAGTACAGTTTGGCAAAACATTTGGCGTGACTCCTACCTTTCTCAGGGCACCCGGGAGATCTGCAAGCGAGGAGATAAACTGGACGGATGGCAAGTTTCGTATCTTACGCCACCCGTCCTCCACAATTTGACCGACCTGAGTATTTGATGTCACCTGCGGTAGGCCACCGACAAATACCACGGGTAGCCCCCTTTGAGCAAACTCCACCACTCGTGCCGCCACATCTTCCCGAACAAGATTGAAGGTAGATATGTTAAATGTGGACGAGGCAAAAACTAGGGCCTTATAACTTGGTCCGTCCGGAGCAAGGACGTTTGCTCGAACAGTGACCTGCGGTGGAACAAGGTTATCGGGGGCAACGTAATCGTGAGTGTAGCCTGTCAATCAATGTCAGCTCCATCTTGGAACTAATCAATGGGAGCCTACCAGCAGCAGTTATATCGTTCGAAGGAAGCAGGTCTATGACACTCCAAGGAGTCTCGTACAGATACAGCGCCAAATCGACCTGTGGACGGCCCTGCTGCAATACAAACTGATTCCGCGCGATATAATCCAGGTAGTCCTTCATATGAATCCAAGCAGGTTGGATTTGATTCCACATCTCGGTGAACCTAAAGCCGAAGGTCGTATACCCAGGCCATGTCGTATTGGGATAATTGCCAGAGTAGGTGTACCCGTGCAGGACGACCATGTTGACACCCCCGGACCAAGCTCGTTTGATGGAATATAGAAGCTCTGGTATCGTGAGCATATAGGCCGGCTTGTTCACTGCCCCCATTTCATTCGAGACGACATTACGATTACTGATATGAGCGGGCCCACTGAATTGGCGATATGCATCGACGTTATCACTAAAGCCTAGCGACTCGCATTCTGGCGCATCGGAGAGAGGGATATCACCCAGCTGAACGGGTCAGAGCTATCTCAGTGTGAGTAAAGGAGGAGACGTACCATTTCAAGTGGCAGGTTATACGCTGGCTGATTCGAATACTGGATCCCGATTCTGCGTGTCCACTGACTGAAATGGGCAATATAGTCCTGATACCCGGCATTCAGTGTCCGACGATAATCCGCATTACACGCACTGTCTTTCTGATTTCCAAGCGTGTACATCTCATTGTACGATGGCACAATCCCATTCCAGTTATTCTGCTGCTTGAAAAGAGCTGGAAGGCATGGAAGAGCGCTGTACCCTCGGTCCTGCTCAAACCTGGTCAATAGACTCGGTGTCCAGTACAACGACGAGAGCATCTCCATACTGTCCTCCCACGCTGCAGAGTCATCAGTGGCGTTCTCATGAAGAACAAAGGAGCTCACCGTACCATACTGTCCCGCTTCCTGCAGAAAAGTCAAGGTTTGTTCGTCACTCAAAATATGCTGATCCCAAAAATCGGTGATCAATCGCGCTCCCCTGGCATCAAAATGGTCGACAATCCAAGAACCATTAGCAATAACAGTTGTCGCATCGCGACCACCTGTGCAGCTGCGTTGGTTGGTATGCTTGACCCAGAAGCTGAAGACACGCCAAGTTGAATTGCCCAACGGTGCTGTCCAGTCTAGTAGACCATCCTTCACCTTGGAAGACAGATCAACAAACGAGAGCGGGTCCAGCGCTATGATTTTGGTACCGCCGCTTGAAGAGACTGCACGGAGTTAGATAACGAGAGAATATTCATCTACATGGTGTTTACCGTTAAGCACTCGGTACGCAATGACAGCAGTCAGGTTAGGCGTGCCGAAATCCTCTAGAGGATGCATAAATGACAAGCCTGATTGCATCACAGGTAACAATTCAGCTGGCGGCGGAACGTTGGAAGAATAATGTTGACCAGCGTTGACAGATGTGTTTCCCAGCAGCTTGACTTTGCCGTTATTATGTGATCCATCCTTGTAATGAAAGAAATACTTACTAGTTGGACTGCTAACCCCGGTGTTCCTGGAACCGCAGGGACACCCTGTCCTTGGTTTGCGCCTACCGCGAAGTCCATACGGACCTTACTTTCCTTGGAGCCATTCAGAGCAGCCTGGAACAGATCGTTGAAAGCAGGTGTGCCGAACCCATATACATTCCAGTCTGTGGGCGTTGTAGCGTTCATGCCCTGTGCTGTCGGAAGGCCATACAAGTAGAAGGGCAACAGTTCGATGCCACCGCCCCCAGCTTCAGCGATACGGGCGATATCCTCTTGGACGACCTCGGCAGGGACACTTGCATCAGGTAGCCTTCCTCTTGTCAGTACTGCACATTCCGAGGGTAGTGAAAAACACACCAATAGCGGAACTTGGGACGGTAAAAGACATCCGGATTAACAAAGCCAGAGTCGACGCCGGAGGCAGATACTGCTTTGGTTGCAAGAAGCGTATACAACGCTACCACGCCGCTTTGTGCGATATGTAAGGCTCTCATGTTTGTTTAGTCTCAGTTCTTGAGGACTGGATTCACAAGAAGACCATCTTCAATCTCAATCTGGGCTCCGTCTTTCGTGGTTTAAAGAGCTCCATGTTGTTTATGGTTGCAAGTGAGTGTAACCCCTCTTATCTCGGCATTAATTATCACGAAGTGCGGGCGGTTTCTGGGATCGACAGCCGGACTTCTTGAATGAAATTGCGGGGAGGCTGCGAGTTTACAGTGTAGTGGAGTCATTTTATGATCATCACACGAGGTAGCAGCCAGTAGGGGATTCTGCCCCCGCACATCCCTAAGCCAAGTCTTTTTCAGGCTTCATTCACTAGTAGCCATCACAGCTGATCACTCCCTAGCCTATGACCGAATCATGGCTCAGATCATGCATCTGAACAAGCTTGCTTTTCAATATCCCAGCATGATGAAAGTTAACATGTACAAAGTAGTGATTCACTACTTGATCACTTAGATGAAGTTTTCTGTTCGAATGTGACGCTATATCCCCTGTGGCTTAGCTCTGTCTATTCATTATCATAGTCCACTTTTATGGACATCAAGCAAAGAAGAATGATTTGACCCTGTGAGGTCATGTGTCAGTCCATTTCTTAAAAGTTCTTTCTCCTGTGTCTCTCAAAGAGTTAGTATGGTCGAGTTTGATTATTTTTGTTATGATCAACACTATTAACGATCCAAGCTAAGTGACCCTTGGCTTGTCTTCCTCCTCCCCATGTAGGTATTTAACTTATATTAACCTCAGAGACATATGAATCCCTTATCTGGTATTCGGTCACTTCTTGATAAGGATGCCGATCTCTTATGTGGAGTCTCCTGGCATTGCTAACTTCTTCTCAAGGGATATTCCTGTATTCCCAGACGCATCCAGATCTCCTAATAACTAACTATTGAGCTTTTGCAAAGCGTGTCTGATTGATTGAGAGCTACTCATCCCTGACTCAAATGGAGGCTTTGATTAACTGGAACGTGGTTAATGGGCTTTCATTCCTCAGAGCAAATTATCATAAAAATAATAGTAGTAATAAAGAAGAATCCACATTTCCTAGTAAGTTCCTAGTGATAGAAAAAGTTGCCATTTGTTTCTCACTTCAGACTGTATAGGGATGATGCTCCGTCCAAATCACATGCATGGTATTAAACCCTGCATGGACTAGGATAGCATAGGTAAGTATAATCCTACTGTGGAAATTTAATGAATAGCGCATGATAGACTAGGATCGCAATGATAGCTGGGCTTGAACTGAATAATCACCAAGTACCGTACCTTGCAGACTGCCTGATTTCTCCCCACTTTTGTGCACGAGTGATTGCAGTTTCCCGCCCATGACACCTTGCAAGTAACCACGGAGTCACACACTCCTGTAGAAATAGCCTCATAATATCCTCTGTGCCCACTTTTATATTATCTGTCGAAGGCACTGCCTCTCCTACCCCTCCTTTGCCATCTCTCTGTGGTGGTGTACACGCTAGAGAAGGGCGCTAAAAGCACTATCCTTGTTCTGTCCAGGTCCATTCCTCATCTTCCACCAACTGGTCAACCTTTCAAAATTATCTGTCGCTCCCTACCTGTTAACGTTGCCTTTCTCGACCTCCAAAACGCCAAGAGGCACACCATCAGCTGACGCGTCCCACTGAAAAAGTCCCGTCGCTAGCACAACGCAGCATGGCCGCGTTCCACCATTTCCCTCATCTCCCCTTCGAGCTTCGAGCTCAAATCTGGGAGTTGACAGTCGAGCCGCGCACAGTTGAGGTCCGCGTTAAGAGAGAGCATGGGTCATGGGGCAAGGTTTTGCATGTAACCTCACCAACGCCAGTACCTGCAGTCCTTCAGGCCTGCCATGAAGCCCGAAACCAGGGGCTGTACCAGCAGGCCTTCAGTTCCTCAGGGGTTGAGCCGCGTTATGTCTGGGTCAACTTTGAGATTGATATGATCTCAATTGGGCATACTTGGTTTGATACATTTGAACCTGCTGAACAACTACTATTTCGCCGGCTTACCTTTGAGCGCGAGAATAGTGAATCCTATTTCCAATTTCAGTCCTATGAGCTACAAAAGTTTTCTAATCTGGAGGAAATTCATGTCATCTGTGAAGACGGTCTGCTGGCATGGCAAGATGCCTGGGAATGGTGTCCCTGGCCATGTCCAAAGAAGAATCTGAGGTTCATTGACAAGGAAACGGGGCAGATTGCGGTTGGCGAGGACCTGGATAGGCTGGCGGATGAATGGATGGCGTCTTTGCCTGATGTTTCCGAATGACAGTTCAAGCAAGCTCCTGTCTTCACGAAAATACTTATAATCATCACTCGCTACACACTAGCTTTCCCACAGCTGATTTTCCTCACTAGATTAGGTACATATGGCAACCTAAATACATAGCTTTCTCTCCTTTTCCGTATTCCGCATACTGTATCATTGGCTTCGACAGGATCAGCGGTCAGTCCCCTCACTGTCTTCGGCACGACCGCACCTGGTCTCCGGCCCCTTTATACGTCTCAAAACCGCATAGTGTTCACTAGCCGCTCTATCGTTTATATACCAGTCTGAAAGTCTCAGATGAGTCTGTCAACATCCTTGATGCCTTTAATCTTGGCCTCATTAGCAGTGGCATTCCAGTCGATTGTTTCCCATTTCGTTGTGGGCTTCGAAATGGGGTTGTCGCCCAATCCATCAACTTAATATCCATTCCGTTGGGCTTTCCCAAATTGGTTTTGGCGGCTTCGATGATATATGGACGTGATTCCCGCCCGAGCGATGTTGATTTTCTCTAGCCTGGCATCGAATCTATCCCACCGATGTTTGTTTGCGTTGGTGCCATGCGTCATTGACCACTTTGCCGAGCTTCAAAGAGTTGTTGTTAAAATCGCCGCCTGCGCGGGGACAGATACGTTATAGGAAATTAAGTAATTCAGTGTGTTCCACACTAATGAGATCCCAGTCGACTGGTCCACATTATTTACTGAGGGATGGACCATGTGGTTTGGTGAAGAGTGGCTTAGAAGTAGTAATTATATTACCTCCAGACTCCAGTCATAGTTTACAGCTATGTAGTCTTAGTTACTACTTTCGAATGCTTATATAACTAGTTAAAGATGTCTATGATTACTTCTAGGTGTTCTAGGCGCAAGGGGAGCTAAATATAAATATCATAGTAATAATCCATGTGCTTGACTAGCGCGGCATCTAACCCAAAGAACAATGCCACCTGACTGGTAACCGTGGACTGGAAATTCCCTTAGTAATCAACCTCTATTCCAGACTTGAACGGGGCCCGAAGCTAAAACTCCTCCGACCCGGCCAAACCCCGGACTAAATTCCGGACCCATTTAATTGGAACCCGTCATCAATCGACTCTGGTTTCTTTCCTCTGTCTAGCGCCACTCCTCACCTATATTAGAGACACTTCTTACCGGACATGTCCCTGGCCAAATCCGAAGGTCGTTTGATTTCTCATCACCGTAGCCGGACTGGATGTATCACTTGCAGGTAAGTCTTTGTTCCACTGATATTTCTTACGCCTTTTCCCAAAGCTGATGATTTTTAGGATTCGCCGGGTCAAATGCGATGAAAGCAAGCCATCCTGTAACCGTTGTGTCTCAACTGGCCGCAAGTGTGATGGCTACGTGATTCGCAAAGAACCATGTCCGATAGGATATATTGTGGTCGCTACCGGATCAGCGCGTCCTGAGTGTGAGCGAAAATCAAGACATTCGTTTCACGTATACTGTCACCTTTATGGCCCAGTGTTGTCTATATACGGCAGCAGCAAGTTTTGGAATGAAATAGTTCCTCAAGCTTGCAGTTGTTCAGCAAGTATCAAACACCTTTTAATCGCTACTTCGAACTTGTGTCAACAAGCCTCTATGCCGCAGGAGTGCAATATACCATTCCTGATCCATTACACGAAGGCTCTCCAAATATTGAGCTATGACTCACGTCCAGATGTTTCAATTGTCCTCATTGCTTGCGTTCTCCTCGTGATATGCGAGCAGCTCCGAAATCGAAAAACCGAAGCACAGCAGCACTTATTGGCTGGCCATAAAATCCTTGGCATGCAACCCCACGACCGAACATCTCCTGGCGGGAATAACGTTTTGAATGAAATTGCCTTGACTCTATCTCGGCTGAGCTCTCCAGGGCCTCTCCCAGATTTAAAAACTGTGCTAGGTGTCTAACGTCAGGACGATAACCCGTCCTTTTCTCACGATAAAGGAGATGCCGCACAGATAAGCAGAGAGCTTGAACCTCATTATGGATGATTGAGGGCACGCTCTGGTGCACACGACAACAGGATTGATCAATGTTCGAGGAATTCTTTGTATTCACAAGGAATATGTAAGTGCATCTGTACCTTTGCCTTTGGAAGAAAGCATGGCTTGAAGAGCCTCGACCTAACTGGCAAAAGGCGGTTTTTCGTCTAACCATCCCAGGGTTATGAGAAATGACAAATATCCGCCTTCACGAGCTGGGCCCCCAAGGTCCTGACTACCCAACTGCTTCACTTACCAAGGGAGGGTGTTATTGTTTTCAATCTTCTCTTTTGGATTTTGTGGATAAAATGAAGCAAAATCTTTTAGCAACGTTGAAAAACATGATGAACCACTCACAAGCCCTGAAACTTGATGGAAGTAGCATACATGTAATTTATTTTAAGGCTTGGGGCCACCTTTAATAATTCAATGTTTGTGTCTTCAATGTGACGTGCACATCGTTCTATCAGAGGTCGTGGGGTGACGGATTTCCACCATTGCTGGTTGTGACAGTCCAGTCCTTGGTTTTGATCCCGACCTTTCACCTGACACTGTGTGACCCTTATGCGAACCTATCTCCTACAATGTCTCGCACCGTCCCTACTTCGCTTTTCCTCCCTTCTCCATGCTAGAATTCTTGTATCTTAGCTGCCAGATAGTTGAATCCAGATATCTGTTTGAGCTTATTATACTGATAACTGCATACACTTTTCAGCAAGACATTATCACCTTATACAAACCCTCGGTGCTGAGGCAAAGAGGCATCGCTAAATCTTAAATTAACCGATCGCAAGATGCTTGTTCATAAATAATATTTGAAGTGCCCGTCGCCTTCGACTGCGAAACTTCTGACGGCGATACCGTTTTCCATGCAGGGGCACTTGAGACAGCGCAAGCGCCGGACATCTTCGCCCTCGCTTTTTCGCTCTTTCGAGAGTCCTCCACCCTCTCTTGTTTTKATAGATTCGATAGTTCAATACACTCTCTACGTCTGTTACTCTCTCTCCGTTCATGTACTCCGAATCTTCCTCTGTGTGCCCACAGCGTCTGTTTCCGCGGCGTTCAACTTCCTTGTAAACAGAAGAGATCAAGGGCGTTGTGTCTTGTCCCGCGCTGCTTCCTTCACCAATCAGTCCACCATTTAATTCCTTGTGGCCCAGCACCCAGGCCGACTGGAAGATAACTTGAATGATCCGTTGCACGGTATCTTTTCTCCACACACAAGGAACTTGCAAGCCAGAGGCCATTAAATTACGGACGAAAACATGCATAAATTATGCAGGTAAGCGCACTGCAGATACCATTTACTATCCATATTGTATTGTTGCGGATGTGTGGATCTCAAACTACGTCCAAATCCGCATATCCGCGCGGATTTGGATATGTCGCCCCAGTCTACTCGGGATACTTCATACCCGTGCCACAATGCGGTGGGTTTGTTTTGGGCCCACACTTAGCGAGCAGACCAATAAGACTAGTCCAGACAATTTCTAAGTCATAGTCTGAGTGGCCTGACGTTCTGCTATGGGTAACCCAGACCACCATCCTGAAGGGGTAGAGTAAAATAGTTAGCTAATCTTTAGTGCAGGAACACTTCAGAGTATTACTTATTCCTATTAAGTTTTAGTATAATCTCTGAGAAGATTTATAAGCACTATATATACAGAACTAGTAACTCTATACGGAGTATACTTAGTTATGCTTTTATGCTTCTCGCAGCCCACCGGAAGCAGGGATATGATTTTAGACCCACTCTTAGCGAACAGACCAATAAGACTAGTTCAGATAATTTCTAACTCACAGCCTTGACGTCTACCATTGGGTAACCCAGACCACCATCCTGAAGAGATACCTAGAGTAAAATAGTTAACCTCTTTAGTGCATGAACACTTCAGAATATTACTTATTTCTATTAAGTTCTAATATAATCTCTGAGGAGATTTATAAGCACTATATATATCAAACTAGTAACTCTATATACTTAGTTATGCTTCTTACGGCTCACCAGAAATAAGGATGTGGGTTTAGACCCACTCTTAGCGAGCAGACCAATAATACTCTACATAGCATTTGGTAGCCCAGACCACCATCCTTAAGAGACTGTGTGAAATAGTTAACCAGTCTTTTGTGCATGAACTTATTTCTGTTAAGTTATATATTTCTCTGAGAAGATTTATAAGCACTATATATATAAACTAGTAACTCTATATACTCAGTTATGCTTCTCACAGCTTGAACTTTGAAGTAAGGATATGGTTTTAGACCCACTCTTAGCGAACAAACCAATAAGACTCTACCATTGGGTAAACCAAACCACCATCATGACACTGTGAAATAGTTAACCAGTCTTTGGTGCATGAACACTTCAGAATATCACTTATTTCTGTTAAGTTTTAGATTTATAAGCATTAGGTATAAAAGGTGGAATCAGCGACTCTATTTATTCAGCTGTACTTCTCACAGTCACAGCCCACCAGAAGCACCTCTCTATAAGTTTTTCTCTCTTCTATATCTTGAACCCGTGAAGGTCATCGTTGATAACAAGATGTCGCTTAAGCCGCTGTCAGAGACAGTTGTCCTGATTACAGGCGCAAACCAAGGCCTTGGCTATGAATGTGTGAAGAAGCTCGCCGCGGAACAATCCAACTTTCGCATTCTCGTCGGATCCCGAGATCCTATAAAAGGCGAGGCAGCGGTAGCGCAGATACCAGCGACTGCCAGCAATACACGGGTTGAAGCTATCCAGCTCGACATCAATTCCGACGAGTCAATTGCTGCTGCTGTCAGTCTCGTTGAGTCCAAATATGGACGATTGGACGTTCTTTTCAACAATGCTGGTATCATGTTCGTGAGGGAACAAAGTGTTCGTGCCGAGTTCCGCAGTATTTTGGAAACCAACACTGTCAGCGCTGCCTGTGTTACGGAAGCCTTCATTCCCTTGCTCAGAAAGGCTGCGGTCCCTCGGCTACTCTTCATGTCTTCCGGCCTGGGGTCTATGACTCTAGCAACCCTTCCTTTTTCGCCATATTACGATTGTGATTTCAAAGCCTATTCAGCCTCCAAAGCTGGACTAAACATGATTGGCCTTCTGTATGCGAAAAAATATCGTGGCGAAGGTTTCAAGGTCAACCTCATCGACCCGGGTTTCCGAAAGACAAATTTGAACGGCTTCAACAACAGTGGTGGAGATCCCGCCGATGGTGCCGTGGAGGCATGCCGTCTCATTGCGGATGACTCGAAAGACGGCCAACATGGCACTTTCACAGCCACTGAAGGTCTCACACCGTGGTAATCATCTGTTGGCATTTTGTTCAAAGAAGACCATCTGAAAATCTGTCTTCTTGCTTGGCATCGAGGGGGTTAGTGTAGAGACATAGACAAGCCTAAATCATTGGCGGCAGTCTCAGTCTGCTGGCCCAAGGCCTCTACCTGCTACACTCTTCTCACTCCTTCCCCAAGGATCGTCTGCTATCATTATTGCCTGCTTCTCGATATCTGAATTTTCGCCCACTTAACTGGCTTACACGCACACTCTGTCTCTCTTTTATTCTGTGCCTCTTCTTCCTTTTGTCCCGTTTCTCTCCGCTCACAGTGCCCAGCGCCGCCAGCAAGGATGTCGCTGACCTCCTGGAGCTCCGCGCCTGGACCACAAAGAGTAGAGCCTGGTGACCACCACAATCCTTATGCTGCTGTATGTATTTAGGTTCATCTATTCTTTTTCATCTATTGATAAGTCTTCTACTCCTAGCATCCACTGACCAGCGATGTTAGCTAATTTTCATTAAGTAGCGTAAAGGGCCATCCCTAGTGGGCTCTGGTCTGCAGTTAAGTCAACCTCAACGGTCTCCCTTAGAGCTATAATAAAGATCGCATGAGTAACCTGGAAATGAGTAAAATCTGCAGATGTCACCACATCACCTTCATTGGCTAATGAGACAAAATCAAGTGCTCTCTGTACCATAGTTAGTCTACATTGGAAGGCCATTATTGCCCTCTGGCCTAGCCTCAGCCCTCAACCCATGATACCCTGTCTGACACTTTTCGTCAGAGCACGTGCGACCACACTTAGAATATTTAAGGTATATAAGGGTTAGTCTCTTATAGACTAAAAAAGACTTCTCTTATCTTCTTATTTTAAAGAATAGCTTATATAAATACTAGGGATTAATCTCTTATAGGTTAATTATATTCTATCTATCGGCTATCCTAAAGTATACTAACTTTAAGAAATATTTTAAGTAGTACTACTCTACTCTATATAGGGCTTTCTTATTTTTACTTTATTGCTACTAATAAAACTATTTTACCCAAGCTTGATAGGTCCTCAAACTTCTTATCAATCAATGATCAGTTCGTTCTCTCTCTACCGTCCACTACACTGCAATGATCGTTGCTCCGTACATAATAACAACTATGTAGCTGCCTGGTGTGCGTTATCAGATAATTGCCCATCCACGTGCTTCTAGATCGAATGGAAGGTGGCCAAGAAGGGAAGGTGACAAGGTCTCTACTAATAATAAGGATAATAATAATACTCCGTACCGATAATAAAAGCAGTTCGCCGGGGTCCTCCATACCCAATGAATCGCCTCCATTTACCGAGCTTCCCGCGGTGGATCGTTGGCGAATGTGAATGTTTTTCGACGCACGTGGTAAACGTTGCCAAGCTCCATTGGTCTCCGACGGGAAAAGCAACCAACCCCACATCTCAAAGATCTCCAGTCCCAAGTCCAAGCAAGTTTTAACCCCCTTCGAGTCTCCTCATTAATGTCGCTTGCGGAGATTGTGTCGTCCGAGCACCTCCCGGAAAAACCGGCGGCCTCAGAACTGCCCAGACACGAGGCTGCATTTCGACATCTCATTAGCTCCTTCAAGAGCGAAGCTTCGCACGGAGGCAAAACAAGCTTTTGCAATATCGTCCATCAATGACAGGAACCAGGAACCCGATGGTCCCCTGGGCCACCAGTGTCATGGCTGCATTCTCGAAGCCCGTCAAGGTGCTAGCCTGGTCCCCGGTTCCTTATATAAGGCCGAGCAACCGAAGAGATCAGCAGAGGCGAAGCACGCAACAGTCTATCCTTTGCCGTTTCCAACATGTCCACCATGTCTCGTGTTGCCCTGACTCTGGGCCTGGCCTTGGGTGCCTCTGCTGCCAAGAACTCCATCGTTGCGCCTACCGGTGCCGAGACCCTCACTGTCGCCCTCCTCGGTGGTAGGTGTTCATTCTCCGTGAATCATCAACAATCGTCGAAAAAGACTGACATTTCATAAGACTATGGCTGGACTGGCTGGCAGCCCCTGCCCCTGGACTTCTGCAACAATGTCATGCCTAAGCTGAAGGCGGACGGCGTGCAGATCCCTCGCGAGATCCAGAACGACTGCGACCCCGGTGACCGTCAGGCCATCGCCAATGCCACCATCGAAGAGGGTAAGCCTTGACCCTTGTATTGCCCCCTCACAAGGGAGAGGTCACACGAGTGGAGGGTTCATGCGCTGACACCTATCTACAGGAGCCACTGCTCGCTATATCGAGAATGTCTGTCTCCGGAAGAACTGCTCGGCCTTCATCTCTGTCGGCGACAACTTCTATGACAGCGGTGTCGACTTCACCCCGGAGGGTATCCAGCGCTTCTACGAGGGCTGGGCCAATATGTATGTCGGTGAGGCCTTCAACGGCAAGCCATGGTACCAGGCGCTGGGCAACCACGACGTCGTTGCTGGCAGCGCCGGCGTCGACTTCCAGACGCGCATTGCTCCGTTGATGGAGGACAGGTGGTACTTCGGTCACGACAACCTGCCCTACTACACCTACGACCTGACCGGCTCGAACTGGACCGCGACTTTCGTCGTGCTGGACTCCGACTGCTTCGTCAACGCATACCAGGCCGCCACCTCCGTCTACAACACCGACTACGTTATCTCCTGCCACAAGGAGACCCAGAAGCAGGTGGACTTCCTGCGCAAGTCCTTCGCCGAGTCCGACGCCACCTGGAAGATCCTGCAGATCCACCACGGCTACATCTCCTCCTCGAGCAACTACACCGAGCTGGCTCCCTTGATTGACATCGTCCGCGAGAACAACGGCGTCGTCGTCAACGGCCACGATCACTGCATGGCCCACTACCAGTACCAGGGTATGGACTTCGTTCTCACTGGTGGCGCTGGTTATGCCGAGGCCGGCGACTGCAACTACGGCGTTCCCCTCGGCCCCTACGCCAAGTGGCTCGGTGCCGACGCCAAGCAGGCCGCCAACGGTTTCGTCACTCTCGATATCAGCTACAACTCCCTGAAATTCGAGTACTACGCTCGTGACATGCTGCTGAATGGTGCCGACTACTACCCTGTCAAGAATGACCAGGCACCCTCCTACAGCTTCTCCGTTACCAAGCACGCTACCAAGGGTTCCAAGTAAACCCACGTGGCAAACCCTGGGCTTTTGTATATAAGGTTGAGTGTATGTGACGAGTCTTTCATTTCATTTCTTGTATGACCGACGGGCAAATCTGCATTCAAGCACATTAGATGTCAGTCTATGTATCAATCTTTCAATAGTATAAAAATAGTTTCTTTTCCACGCACCCACGCACACACACTCTCTCTGTCTCTCTCCCCCTCCCTTTTCAGGAAAACCAAAATAGGCATGGGCCTTGATGTGAATGCTTAGCCAGAAACGAAAGATAGAAAATAGGAAAGGGCATGTTGAATTTGGAACAGCATTCACCATCATATAGAATTAATACTTAACCAAGATACAACAGTGGGCAGCTAGCTATTCGAAGAATCATACCGTCATCCTTCGCTCAGGGTCATGTATACTTCATGTATACTCAGAGAAGATATGAGCCTATGCAGGATGTGGTCAATGCTAGGAGCGAGGGCGGCGAAAGGTGGGAGCGACCGCAGGGTTGCAAAATTACTTCACAGCAATGAGAACGTCATGGACCAAGGGCATGCTTTGGTATCTGAATCTGCCTGGGACGAGGGCGAAACTGCGGACAGTAAAGAGACTAAAAGTACACCTTCTCAACACAGTCATTTCCTTTTCGAAGACACAAAGGCCAAGGGAATTGATCGGACAATTGCAATAAGCAGCCAAGGGTTTCCTCGTGGTAATTTCCCTATCCTTAGTAACGAGTTTGAGGTTGACACAACAGGCAACGGAGGCGCGCATCCTCGCATGACAGGGTGTAAATCGTTAAATCGAAACTATTATACCCTTGAAGAAGCATGCACATATATTGCGAAGATGAGTGACCGATCCCAAGAAGATTATAAAGTGTGGAGCAGGAGAGACAACCCCTCTGAAGGGAGTTGGATTCTATGCGGTCGCCAATGGGACAAACCCTGGTATCCTTCCATTTTACCAGTAAGTATTACCGATAAGCCTGCCACTGAGTCCTTCATGGAAGCTAACAAACATTAGTGGAGAGGGAGGTGCTGAGGGTGAAGTTACAGATGAGAGCGGCGCTTGTCACAGGCGAATTAGAACGATGGACCAAACCAAGCCTTTTATTGAAGATTGGGAAGAACCGTACATATATGTCAATTGCACGATGAGGCATATGTTGGATGATAGAGGTTAAATATTCTGCAAGACAGAGGTGTGCTCTATCCAGTGTATGACTCCTCGTACAATATGGATGACTTTCCATTCGGAACTAAGTGATAAGCCCAGTAGCGGGATTGTTGGTGTAACGCTGGCAAATTTCAGGTCTTCTTATTTATGGGAAGGGAATTGTGATTAACTAAAAGTGCTGGGCGGCTGGAGTTGCGTGATGACTTCTGCATGAGATGCAGTATGTCACAATGTGATTATCTGGCTTTGCTGGCAAGGCTGAGTTGATCATGTCAAGGCTTGCCGCCGCAGAGTACAGGCCCACATATTAAGAATAAGATACCATTCCCATCAGGGGCGGGTTTTCGCTGTAATTATTTATCTACCCATCTAGGCGCACTCTCGACAGCACCTAGCCCACTCGTGGTTGTCGACTATTATTTTCTTATAATATATAGAATTATGATCGCAGAAGTGAGCTTCTCCAAGTAACCGAGGATGTCCCAAACTGCCCGAAAGTTCGCACATGGTGATTACACTGTCGGGTGGATATGTGCTTTGCCAGAGACCGAGTTCGTGGCCGCAGGGGCCATGCTGGATGAAGAACATCCAGTGCTTCCTGCCGTCCATTCGCAAGACACAAATTCGTACCTTCTTGGCAGGATTGGCGATCACAATGTAGTAATTGCTTGCTTGCCTGCAGAAACGACTGGCAAAGTGTCTGCTACGGCTGTTGCCAAAGATATGCTCCGCAGCTTCCCAGCGGTCCGATTTGGTCTGATGGTTGGCATTGGTGGTGGGGCTCCATATTACGGTACGCAGGGATCTGACCAGGAGGAGGAGGATTCTGAAGACGAATTGGAAGATATACGAGATATAAGACTTGGTGATGTTGTGGTAAGCCTGCATTCGAAATCAGCAGAAGCGGTTGTGCAGTATGACTTTGGCAAGTCACAGCAGGAAAAGGAGTTTGTCCATACCGGCGGCAAACTCAACAAGCCCCCGGCAATAGTTTTGAGCGCAGTTTCTGTGCTCCAGCAACAGCATAGACGGAAAGGCCAAACGATTTGCGAGCTGTTAGCGGACACACTCTCAAAGAATCCTGGCATGGCTCAAGAATTTCGGTATCCAGGTTCGGTGAAAGATCGGTTGTTCAAACCAGATGTAGTTCACTTGGAGGGAAGGAAGTCATGCAAGGCTTGCTGTGGACCCAACAGCATGAATCTTGTGAGAAGAACAGACCGGCGTGGAACTGCTCCCAAGATACATTATGGAACCATTGGATCAGCGGATCAAGTGATGAGGGACGCCATATTAAGAAATAAGTGGGCACAGAAGGAGAAAATCATTTGTTTTGAAATGGAGGCTGCCGGTAAGTTTTTCCCCATCCTGATAAACTTCTATATCTAACTCTTCAATCAGGATTAATGGACTCGTTTCCCTGCCTCGTCATTCGAGGTATCTGCGACTATGCCGATTCCCATAAAAATAAAATCTGGCAGCCATATGCTGCGGCAACGGCAGCATCATATGCTAAAGAACTTTTGCTCGTTATTCCTGGGCAAGGTGTCATGGATCTATCTCCGATTGAGCAATGTACGTAGCCTCAAGGAATTGATCTTGCTCAGCATGGGTATAGCAGAAATGCGCAGTTTCGGATGCTTGCTTATGATAAATTAGCTCTTGGCAAAATCGAAGCGAACGTCGACACGATGAGGTCTAAGTTAGCCAGAAAAGAAGATTATGACTTACTCAACTGGATCACCGCAGACGACTACGGTCCTTTGCAAAGCGACCATTTTCGGAGACGACAAGCTGGGACTGGCGAATGGCTTCTCAACTCAATGGAGTTTCAGAAGTGGCTCGAGACAAGCCAGGAAACTTTGTTCTGCCCTGGAATTCCAGGCGCTGGGAAGACAATCTTGACGTCAATTGTAATCGACCACCTGACTAGACGCATCTCCGAAGATCGGACTCTCGGCGTTGCATATGTTTACTGCAACTTCCAGCAGAAAGACGAACAGACGGTCGACAGATTACTCTCAAGTTTGCTGAAACAGTTATCTGAGAGACTACCGACCATTCCAGGAGAGGTGAGCGACCTTTATAAGCAGCATAAAAAGTACCGAACGCGGCCGTCACTAGAAGAAATCTCACGCACCCTCCATTCTGTGGCTATTAAGTACTCAAGAGTATTTATCCTCGTCGACGCGCTTGACGAATGCCGAGAATCAGAGAATTGCCGAATAAAATTCTTATCCGAGCTTTTCAGCCTCCAAGCTAGATGTGGGATCAATATTTTTGCAACTTCTCGGATGAATGGCGAGATTGAGAAGTCATTTACCAGCGCTATCTCCCTTGAAATCCGTGCGACAGACCACGACGTGGAGATATATCTCGATGAACGAATGCGACTCCAACAGTTGGATATCCTGGATGATGACACAAAAAAAGAAATCAAGCGAACAGTGGTTGATGCAACTGGTGGAATGTATGGCATATAACTGACCCCCAAAGCTGGTAAGGATTGTGCTAAAACCGAAACATCAGGTTCTTGCTCGCAAAGCTGCACATAAAATCTCTCATAACCTTGCCAACGAAGGGTCATATCAAGGATGCGTTACGGAACCTTGCTAAGGGAGAAGAGGCACTAGACAAAACTTACAGCCAGACGATGGAAAGGATTGACGACCATCCAAAGGAAAGACGAGATCTTGCCAAACAAATTTTGGGGTGGGTTTTTTACGGGAGAAGGCCACTTTCGATTTTAGAACTTCGATACGCCCTTGCTGTTAAGACCCAGTCTGCAAAAGTGGACAAAGACTACGTTCCGAGTACCAAACTCATACGGTCTCTATGCCTTGGGCTGGTCACAATCGATAAAGGAAGCGCTATTGTGCGGTTAGTCCACTACACGACGCAGGAATACTTTCGGCGAACGCAGAGCCGTTGGTTTCCAAGTGCAGAACTTGAAATCGTGCAAACCTGCATCACTATCCTATCATTCGATAAATTCAAGGGGTTCTGTTCAGATGATGCAGAGCTTCACGCACGAATACGGTTGAACCTTCTCTATCATTACTCTGCGCGACACTGGGGCCACCATGCTCGGGAAGCTTCAATTAGGGCAGAACAGATAATTTTAAGCCTTCTTAATGGTGCGGCCAAGGTATCCAGCCTAAATCAGGATAGGTCAGCGAACCGGACAAGTGCGCATATTGCGGCATATTTGGCCCAAAGGAACAAGGTGTTGGAGTTCCTTAATAGTGAGTCGAACATCTCTGGCTCAAGTCAGGCAATGCTGGTAAATGAAGGCTATGGCCAAGTCCCCAATCACAGTCAGGATGTGCTACGGCAAATGACAAGCATGCACCTTGCGACATATTTTGGTCTGAGCGACATTGTAGGAATTTTGATCAGGGACGGGCATGATCCAAACACCGGGGATTCTTATGAGCGGACACCACTATCCTGGGCGGCAGAAAACGGGCACAAGGAAGTCGTTTGTTTGCTTCTTGAGATGGCCGGAATCGACCCCGATGCCAAGGCAAAGTCAGGAAGAACACCGCTATCTTGGGCGGCGTGGGAAGGACATGCGGAGGTGGTAATGTTGTTACTCGAAAACCACAGCGTTGACCCTGACTCCAAAGACTCTGCCACCGGACAGGCACCGTTGTCGTTGGCAGCATGGAGAGGACATGGGATGGTAGTGTGGCTGCTGCTTGGAAACGATCGAGTCGAACCAGATTCCAGATCAGGGACTGGACAAACCCCGTTATCTTATGCTGCAGAGAAGGGACACGAGACGGTGGTACTACTATTACTCGCGAATGATCGCGTCGACCCAGACTCGAGATCTAACGTCGGACGAAC